>NC_139680.1:49324759-50640817 GCF_964106915.1 Podarcis gaigeae
AGAGAGAGATCGCATTCTTGTGAGATTAAAGATATTGTCCAGCTAAGTAGAAAGATTAGCCTGACTAGGACGGGAGAGAAAAGATGTGGGGAGAGAAAAGGCGTTAAAAGGTGGGAAGTCCCGAACTTCGCCTCCGCCCATGTGTTGGGTCTTCCTCTAGTCAACTGATCCCTACGAATGGTGCGCGCCATCCTGTCCCCTCCCTCCAGGACACGCGCCGAGCAGCTGTCTGCAGGTTACCTGGGAAGTGGGCAGCGGCTGGTGTCATAGCAGTGACGTTATTCCATTCCTCTCTGGGAGCTCCTTGCCATTCTTTGCAGGCTAGATAAGCTTTTTGCTCAGAGAAAAACGGGGGGAGGGGGTTGGGGGCAGAGACTTCAGCAGAGGAAGAGAGAGGTTTGCTAAGAATTGCGAGGCTACAGGTTAGCGGTCGCTCTTCTCTTTGCAAAAAGGCCTTTTTATTGCGACTAAAGGAAATGTCATCAACTGGTAAGCAAGCTTTCGAGTCCAGCAGAACTCTTAAACCGTTTGAGTGCTGAGAATCAAGCGGAGCGGGAAAGCTGGGTTGGCATTGAAGCCACAAGTTCTACGGTGCCAGATGGGGCCTGGCGATGGAGGTTGCGATGAACTGTACTTGGCGCTTCAGACTTTAGGACTGGGAATATTCCCCACCCCAACCCCCTGTTAACACGCTCCCTGGGGCTGCACTTTGCCTGGGCTCCCATCAATGGAATGCACAGTCAAGTATTTACTTACACCATATTAAACCCACTCTTTTTGCAGAGTGGCTTACAACAATCAGCAGCGACATCCCCTGCCCTCTGGCTTGAAATCGAAAAGGCACAAGAAGTGGGGAGGAAACAAGCTGAGGCCACAGTTCTTTAAAAGCTGCGGCTTTTATAAGGACTGGCTGGGGTGGAGACTGCATACTGGACCATCCATCACTGGTCTAGGGAGGTGCATCTGTCAGAGTAATGTGTGAACACTTTCTCTAAGTTACCCGTGACAGATTCAACAGGGCCAGCCACACTGCTGCTTTGATCCTGTGCCTTCTCGGATAAGTCTTACAGTGCTCAATGGGGCTTCCTCCCAAGTTCGTGTGCATATGGTGGCAGCTCCGACACTTAAGCTGATTTCATCTGGCACGAAACCGGCTTTAACTCTACGCAGCTTCTGCGATTCGAATCGAGAGAAGAGTCATGTATAAGAGATCCCCCGCCGTGCCCACCACAGTGGAATTTAGCAGATGCTGCTTCTGCTGCCTGCAGAGCACGCTGTTCACGGCACAGTTGTAAAAGCTGAACTGTAACTGGCGCCAATTTCCCATTGTAAAGGCTGTTTCAGGTTATGGCAGTGGCCTTTTTTTTCCCCTTCCTCCCCCCCCCCCCCCTATTTACTGGTAGAGGAGCGGAGCTGTCCTGCAAAAGTTTTATGCGTTTATGGTTCTGGAATGGCAGACCGCAAAGAAATTTCTCTCTTGGTCTGGCTGGTGAATCAACCAGTTTCTATTGCAGAAAGAAACAAACCGGCGCTGATGTCGGGAAGGTATATAAGAAGGAATCCCTTTCCTCTCTCCCTTTGAGGTTTTGCTTTAAATTTTTTTAAAAAAAAATCTCTTTAAACTTCTATCAAAAGTGCATTGCTATTAACCGGGAGAAAGAGAGGGAGGAAGGAAGGAATCAAACAATACCATCTTTCAGGGGTAAATGTGGTCAGTTAAGCAGTCAAATAGAGTTGCTCCGGTAAGTAAAATGGAGCTGGAGGAAGAAAGTCCATTCATCGCATTCACTCTGAGTCTATATGACATATTATACAAATCCAATTCCCCGCCCAGGAGCAAAAGTTTTTGAAAGCCATGGACTGTGTTGACCTATTTTTCAAGGCAAGACTTCTTCAGGAAGAACTTCACACAGTTATTTTCCTACAAGTGCTTTGTAGGATTCCTAATACCCTGTGCCACTTTTACTAATGCAACATTAGGGCCTCCTTTATTTAAATGTACAGAATAATAGCAGCATGGGCAAATGACTTTAAAATGCAATGGAGGAGGTGTGAATGGCAGCCAAATGTCTGGAAGCTGACTAGCATCTCTATCAGTGTACACCTGTGAACTCCTCACCTCAGAAAGGGGCTGCAGAAAAGGGCAATCCAAATCACCAAGGGGGTGCAGCAACTCCCGTATGTGGAAAAAGTTTACAGTGTTTGGAACTCTTTGGTTCAAAGAAAAGGCAAGTAAGATGTAACATTATGGAAGTTCATAAAACCATGCATGGCATGGAGAAAATGGATAGAGGAATATTTTATCACTTTCATGCCCCACTAGAACCCATGGACATCCAAGGAAATGTTGGAAAATTCAGGACAGACAACAGAAATTACTTCTTCACACAGCACGTAGTTAAACCATGGTACTGTGAAACTATGAGGATTTGTGGAGGACAAGGCAATCAATGCAGTGGCGGAACTTCATGCTCCGGCACCGGGGGCGGGGCAGACAGCAGGCGGGGGTGGGGCTGGCGCACGCCCTGGAGGCGTGGCATGCATCCTGGGGGCGGAGTGCGCCGCCTGTGGGGGCGTGGCGCCCAGTGAGGGCAGGGGAGCAGCCGTGATGGCAACCCACCAGGATCATGCTGCCAGGGGTGGTGCGCTCCCCCCGCACTCCTCTTTCTCCGCCAGTGCACCACTGCTGTTAGCAATGTTCAAAACTCCCATTGTTCTAGGTGCATTTTGCAACAGGGAATTTAATTAGCGCAAGCAGTTTCTGAGCTCTGGGCGCAGTACTGCGCCTAAGATTTCAGATTAAAACTGGAAGGAAAGGAGGACTTATTTTCTGCCTCCTCACTTCCAGCTACTCTCTGAAGACTGGAGAAGAGGCCCTCCTAAGAATATTATCGGGATGGACAGGGGAAGGACTAGACCATGTAAAAAATGAGCATAATATTTTAGCTGCAGGTCATTCATTTTCAGCTTTGTATTCTTGTTATAAAAAAGCGTGCCTAGACATTCCATTGTTGCGCTCGTAACCTTGGTTTAAGGTGCCATTTAGCTCCTAGCTTTCATATCTCTGTTTCTAACACTGGCTGTCAGAGACATTGTGCCTCTGAATGTCAGTTGCTGGGAACTGCAGATGGACAGAGTGCTGTTGGGCTCATGTCCAGCTTGCAGGCTTCTCAGAGGCAACTGGTTGGCCACTGTGAGAACAGGGTGCTGGACTAGACGAGACACTGGCCCGATCCAGCAGGCTCATCATGTTCTTCTGCCATGAAGTCACTTGCTTGTTGAATCTAAGAGAATTGTACTTCTAAAAGGAACTAAATTGGTTTAAGCAGAGGTATCCTTGTATGATTTAACTTGTTAAAGGTTTTTCTGTGAATCACAGTCGTAATTGCTTAGCAGATCTGAAAAGAGAGGCAGTGTTTATACTGTTCTAGTTTTTCTCTTTTCAGACTATCCCTTAAATTATACAGAACAGGCAGAGCTTCATTTATCACTCCTGAAAATACCATCATCCTTGCCATAAGCCCTAAGGGAAGTGTTAAAACAGCAAGTGTGTTTCCTCAGAGTTGAGGTACATGACCTTCTGAGTTGCAAAGCTTAAATGGGCCACTTTAGCAAAACAAGATGAAACTTGTTTTGTTTTTTAAAAAACCCACTTGCTCATAGAACCACAATTCCTTAGAGTTGCACCATTTTGCTGCATCCACACTCCTCTGCTGGATATAGAGCATTTTAACTGCCATAATAAGTGCACACACGAACCTCTGCTCACTCCCTTAAGAGGGGTTTTGCTGAGAGTCCTAGCTTTTCAGAGGGCAGCTGAGATGTCTGTCTTGTTTTATTTCTCCAGATGGGACAAACGCTTTGGAATATTTTGCGAGAACCATTTCCTGCCTTCCCTCACACACAAATATGTATTTTATAACCATTTAACAGCAGATACACTCTGTATGCTGATGCAACACCTTAAATCTGGGAAACAGATAGCTCAGCTAGGCTTGATTACTTTATTGGAGAATTTTCCACTCATCCCACCTTGATCTGTTTTTGCTCCTCAGCAAAAACCTGCCCCCCACACCACTTTTTACAAGCTGTCAGGTATTACACTAGCAGCTCAGCTCTCCATGAGAAACACCATATTTGCTGAAAAATCACTTCGTATCTATTATTCAATGATGTTTTGTATTAGTTTTTTAAACAGTCTTTCCCGCTTTAACACTAATCCAGAAGGAAAGTTGTCTTGTGTTTATCAGGAAATCAAATGATGGTGGCAAATAGTATTTAGAGCTACTTCAAGTTAATTTCATAATAAGTAAGTGGGTGATCTTAAAAGAGATGGTGAAGGGAGAAAGGTAGACCCTGTCTTTTCCTCTGTGACAAATGGGGACCAGCAGACTATGGTGGAAAAAATATTGGTCAAAACTGAACACTCTGCCTTGAAATCCCACTCATTCAACCATCAGCCTGTTGGCCAGGAGGACCAATTTGCTAATCCATCAGAGCTCTGCCCACTTCAACACTTAGTCTACTTAATTTTATTTTGGATGCAGCCACAAAAATGTTCTGAGAGGCTGAATCAGGCACCCAAACTGTGGGTTAGCCACCCCTGGTTTAAAATACTTTAAGGGGTGTAAAAGGCCCCTTAGGGTATCCTCCTGATATCATAAATTTGTTGCTCACATGATTACTTTTTGAACTGCCCCCCTTCAAGTGTGCACACATGGAAAAGTTATGTCATAGCTGGTTATTCATATGCTGAACCAGAATGTGGAATGCAGAATGACTGTAATCTAGGAACAAAATTCAACAGGATCGTCCAAATCCAACAAAAAATTCTACACGATCCTGTTTATGGTTGGGAGTGATTCACTGAATTCCAGCTGTTAGTGTAGCATCAACATTAGCCTAAAGATTTTTGGACAAACACAATGATAGCACCGGTATTTCTTTTTTAAAACAAGGTTTTCTTGCACTCATTGTGATAAAACTAAAAAAGACATTGGGATTCTATCCATACAGAAAGCAGTCGTTCTGTACACAACCAGCAATGGAAGTGATTCAGCATCTCTTTCTTCCTGTTACACAAAACTATGAAGCTCACAAATATTGCATTAGCATTCATATCCACAGATATAGTTGCAAATGTATTCTAGCAGGGGTCAGCAAACTTTTTCAGCAGAAGGCTGGTCCACTGCCCCTCAGACCTTGTGGGGGGCCAGACTATATTTGGGGGGAGGGGGGAATGAATGAATTCCTATGCCCCACAAATAACCCAGAGATGCATTTTAAATAAAAGCACATGTTCTACTCATGTAAAAACACCAGGCAGGCCCCACAAATAACACAGATTTGCATTTTAAATAAAAGGGCACATTCTGCTCATGTAAAAGCACACTGATTCCCGGACAGTCTGCAGGCTGGATTTAGAAGGCGATTGGGCTGGATCCAGCCCCCGGGCCTTAGTTTGCCTACCCATGTATTACAGGGGCAGAGCTACTGGTACTTCTAAGACACTTATTGTTATCAGCATGTGGCAAATTCAGAGTGAACTGGTCCTGAAATGTACCTGAACCAGCAAAGCTTTTTACCTCTGAGGGGATTTCTTGGTTGTAGGGATCCCTGTTCTGGTAACCTGCAGACTGGACTACTGTAAGATATTTTATGTACAGCTTCCCTTAAAGACAATTTGAAAGCTGCAACTGGTGCAGAATGTAGAGGCTGGCATCAGCGGACAGGCAAATATTACACTAATTGTTAAATGTCTGTACTGGTTACCTGTGTGCTCTGAGGCCAATTCAAGGTGCTTACATTGACATGTAAAGCCCTACATTAAATTAAAAAGATAATGTCATGTCTTGACTTTGCATTGGCATCATTGCTAACCTTAAGCATATTTGCAGTTTAAAGGGCAAAATATCAAAAATTAAACACAAATAAATTGTTGAGGTGAGGAAAATTCTGTTCTTCTGAGGTCTGCCTGCAGATGTGTCACTTTTCTCCATGCTGAGAAGCTAACCCTGAACCAGTGGAACTGGTTAAGCATGAGGGAAATTTGTTCCAATTAGCAGTCTTGAAACATTTTTTTTTAGTCTCTAGTGGTCCTAATTCATCTGCTGTGAATTGCCCTGGAATCTTTAGATGAAGGGCAGAAAATAAATTTAAGAAATAAAAATAAAATAATATAAAGAATACCCAAATCAACTAAACATTACTTTCGCTGGATATCGCCCACAGTGTGAAAAGTCCATCCAAAATCAATGGTAAGGCAACCTCTGATAAACAACTACATTTCAATTTAACATTTCCAGTCTCCTGTTTTCCTAACTACACGCAAACACACAGACACACACACACAAAGTCAATTGTAAAAGTTAGTCTATAAAGCATTCTGACAAGTATAAAATGGTGTGCTCGCCACATCTGAGAGGAGTCAAACTTTCAGTGTGACAGCACCTGTATCTTGGACCTCCGTGCCTATTAACATTAGGCAGGCATTGTCACTGGATTGTTTCAGATACCTGCTAACCCCCTGTTTGTTTCGGCGAGACTATCTGGATATATAATCTAGTTAGGTTTAATTATTTTTAAAACTTCTTGTTTTTATTTGTTTTATATTATTTTTACGTGCATTGCTAAGGGATTTTTTTTTTAATTAAGTGGTCTAAATAAATAAAAATTATTATTTTCCAGATTTTTTCAGAAAAAAAGCCTAGAAAAATTCTGTTCCTATCAGTGCTGGAGTGTTCTGTCTTTTCCTGTCTCAGGCATTACAGAACATGCCTAGACAGATTCATATACTACGTTATCAAATAATGTAAGCCAAGGTTCTCTATTGTTATAACCAGGTGTCAGTTCTCCTGAAAGTCACTCCTCATTATATTTTGTAGAAAGAAACACTTTTAACTTTTACCATATGGAGAGCTCCCACTGAGACTTTTAAAAGAATATCCTATGTATAATAATCCAGTGTGAATAGTTTTTTTAAAAAATCTAGCCCTTCTTTCTCCAGTGCTAGAGCCCTAAAATATATTAAACCACCCCCAAACTCTTCACATGATGCCAAACACCCAGCACTTAAAGTTTCGCAGGTTTTGGAAAATAAGGGATTTACTTTCATTCTGCACATCCAGAATCAATGTAACAAGCTGTGAACTGAATAGCCTTCCTTCCACCAACCGTGTGTGTGCACCACAAAAGCTACAGGCTTTCTTTGATGTAATCCCTGCATTACACACTCTTCCTAAAAGACACATGCAGAGAAATCCTGTGTAAGTGAGCAGTGGTGCAGTGGAGCACTGGAGCAGGGAGGAGCAAGTATGAAGAACCACCACTAATTTCAAAGCAGGGACAATGCTATCATCTCCTAGGGCATTTTTTGCCAATCTTTTGCATGCAAACTAAACCCTTCTCACCAGATAAGCTAAGCAGAGAGAGAAGCAGGGTTAACATGCCACTTTTATTTTGAAAAATTCTAAAGTCCCTTTATTATGACCAACCCAAAAGTCAGAAAATAGGAAGCAAGCTTTTGAGTCACTAGAACTCTTCATCAGGCTGGATATTAAGAAAGGGACAGCGGGGAGGAGAGGGTTTCTGGACGGGAGGGTAGAATCTGGCATGGTACTGAAACCATAAAGTCTGGATTGGTTAGAAAAATATATCCATTTTTGTTGCATTGTCTTAGAAGGAGCACAGCTGTGGGGTCTGTCATGAAGAATGCCTGCACTTCAGAATTTACAGCACTGCTGGTCTGCACAATGTAATGGACTGATTTTGGCTGAAATCAATAAGGAACATCATCACTTGTTTTGAGTTGTCCTGGCTTATGCAGATCTAAGATTCCAACATCTACTCAATCATAATCTATGCCTTGGCCTGAAAAATATTTCAGATAGCAGTGTATAAACACTTAATACAAACTGGCGTTCATACCTGGTAATATCTGGCCATACCTGGTATTTTTGGCACCATGTGCGGAAACCCTGAGATGGGATGGGCTAAATCTGAAAATCTGTTCTTTTACTCTTGTAGTTTTTGTCTGCTGTTTTAAGATTTTATTTTTAATTTTTAAAGGATCTCCTTAATAGCTTGGGTCCAGGGTACTTATAGGACTGCCTTCTCCCAAATGATTCTGCCCATGCCTTAAGGGTCTGATCGAGAGGCCCTTCCTTTTATCCCGATATGAGCAAATGCTAGTTCAGTTGGGTTACATGAAACTGTCCTTTGAGTTGTGAACCTCCACACATAGAGGTGTGTTTGGCACTGCTCTTAACTTTCACTGCTAGACTTTTTCCTAACCTTTACAGATTAATCTGCTTCTTTTTAGTTACCTAATAATCAAGCCATTTCTTTGGTTTGGTTTTGCTTGATTTTTTTTTAACATCGTGAAACAGCCTGGGGCACTACTTTGTTAAGTGGGTGAGTGGAATATAAATTATTCTGATAAATAAGTAATTGCAGTAAACCACTGGGAAGTGTTCTCAGTGAAAGGAGTTGTCAGGACTGCCGCTAGGTCCCAGCTCACAGAGGACCAACGCCCAGTGGATGTTATATACAAAAGTCTTTATTAAAGTTTAGTTTCCATTTCCAAGCTCTGGGCGCGCAGACCCACGTCTCGACGCTAGACCGGCTAAGTCCCCTCTGACTCACTGCTCCACCCACACCAGTTTAAGATTCTAGCCCGGCTCCACCTCTTGCGCTGTTCTTTCCTTCGCTGGGTCCTTCTGCCCTCTGGGGTTCCCTCCTTCCTGGACTCCTCTGACGCTGAGCCTCCTGAGTCTTGCCCCTCCCTCCGGCGGGCTTTAGGACCTGGCTCCCTTCCCGGGCTCCCCGCTGTGCCGCGCTCCTGTACATTTGAACTTGGCGCGCGCGCCCAGCCGGTGACTTTCCTTCTGACCGTTTCCCCGCTTCCTGATGTGGGCGTTGCCAAACCTGACTCCTCTCCTCCCTCTGGTGGTGAGGACACTGGTCCCGACTCCTGGGACTCCCCCTCCCCACTGCGCTCTGGTGGAGACGCTGGTCCTGATCTCCAACTGCTGCTCAGGGACTCCCCGCTGGCCCCTTCCTCCTGGGGCTTCCCCCCTGGAGCCCCCCTCGCTCTGGCCACCGGCGCTCCCTTCTGTGAGTCCTCCGATTCGCTAGAGAGGCTTGTGGAATAACTCTGGCCACTGTCACTGCCTGCGCCCCCCTCGTACTCCTCCTCCTCACTCTCCATTTGCTCCCCCTCCTGTGTCTCTCCTTCTGAACCCCTGACAGGAGTGTATACATTTAATAAAGAAATAAATCACATGTGTGCATTTCTACCATTGAAATGAGTGAAACCTAGAGGAGTTTAACTTTGCCTGGATCATGCCCTTTACATTTAGACATGAGAAATATAGGAAAAGGTGCAATGGCTCAGCAAACACCATAAAGCTGGCCTACTGGGCACTTGTATTTAAGGGTGTACTTTTATATAACAAAAGGACATTTGAGAATGTTCAAGTTAATGGACAAATTAACAGTTTAAAGGGAATTCTTGTTCATGCAAGACATAATTATTGTGTGGCACTCCCTGCCACAGGAGACTGTTGGAGCACTATAGAATCAAAAAGAAATTAAAAACATTTATGGGTAGGACTTTTTAACTGCAGTTTCAATAACTACAGGATATAATTTAAGTCCATCAAGCCTCAGCATTCCTGACTTCAGATTAGCCAGAAAAATTATTCTATAATAAAGCATTACAAAATGTATGTTGGCTTTTCTCTCTCTCCCCTTTTAACATGTTACCCTCTCCTTGTTGAGAGCCAAGGCTTTTTACTGCCTTTGTGTGTTGTACACTACTCTTTTATGTAATGTTTGCGGAACCTCAGAGATGTCTTATTAGCTGGCATTATGATTGCCTAGTGTCGCTTTAAAAAGTAAGGAGAGGGGAAATGAGCCACACTTTCTTATGTGTCATCTCTGTGCAGTTTTGCAACATCCATAAGCCATGCTTAGCAAGAGATGACGCAGGCTCCTTCTGACTATAACTGCTGTTTTTATTATGAGATCCCTGGGGAATGTATGTTGCTGCATGCAGTCGTGTTAAAACCAGAATCGTGAGAGGTGCCATGCCTGACCAATGCTATTTTGACAGAAGGCTAAGGCTTATTGAAGCAACTCATACTCATGTAATTGTACCCGTTCTCATTGAACAAATGAACCTTGGCATCATTCAATTTATTTTTCAGCCAGAATCTTGCAGGGCGGCCTTAGGCCAGCCCCAGCTCCCTATCTGTAACATGGGGACCATGATACTGGCCTTATGTACAGTTTGGCTTTCAGGACAAAGGCCTGTCTAAATTTGATGGCTGCCATCGAAAAGTCTTCAGAGACGATCTAGACTTCAAAGTCTAGCCACAGAGAAGACCAAATGTACTTCAGATGTTGGCAGAGAAGACAGAAGGATCTTACAATACAGGCAAGCACTTACTGGAAAATGCAGTCTTCCAGATAACTTGGGTTGAAGCTGTGTAGATCAAAATCGGCTCTTTGAGCTGTGCCCAGAAGTCACTATAGTGTTGTGGGATCTATTCAATATAATAATATTGTTGTTTTTCCCAGCCACTCTGGGCGGCTTCCAACAAAATATTAAAATACAATAATATACTGGCTTTCATTTCTGAAGTGCAAGTGATGTTGTTTGGAACTATGATGTTGAAACCCTTTAAAATTGGGTCTTTTTCAAAAATAAAATAAAATGCGGAAATCTTTTGAAAAAGTTAGCAGTTTGTAAAACAACTTAGATGGAGCAATGATTTCATTAGTTATATAAGGTAGCACCCTTGCATTCTGTGTGATTTTTTAAGCGTATCTCATGCAATCCAGCAAGGCACTTCAGCTTCTAAATTATATTTATCACACCCTTAGGGCATATTGTTTGATAAATTACTCTCCAAAGGTAAAGGAAGCCTTATCCCTATCTGAAGTGTGCATGCACACAAAAGCTCGTACCAGTAACAAACTTAGTTGGCATCTAAGGTGCTACTGGAAGGAATTTTTTAAAATTTTGTTATCCCTATCAAGTTGGTCTTATTTAAAAGAATTAATTAAACTTCCCACTACTAACTTGTCCGTCCCCCTAGCATGTACCATTACTGTCTACCAGGCTCTAAGCCTGGGTTTTTAAATGTTCATTTTCTGTCTGCATTTGGAATACAGAACATTCAGCCTCACATATTGACACTGAGTAAAAATGCACACATGTAATCAGGCTGGCTGGCTCAAGGATCCTAAGTAGAAAATTCAGAGGCATTGTGGAATATATGTACTATCCTGCTTCACAAAGGGACACTTCTATAAGGTGGAAAGTCCCTGCAAAGTCTGAAGCCTTTTCCAGAGCAGGCAGGGCTAGATACACCTTAGCTGTATACCTTGTAAAAACCCACGAGGAAAAGGAGGGGAGGGGAGATACAGAGATATGGGAGAAGGCCTAAACTATTTCTGACACACACACGTTTGTCAGTCGACCAGGACAAGGGGTTGGTGCACCTCGTGAGGAAAGCCGCTGCGTGCCCAGCGGGGGTGAAGTAGTTCCCCAAATACAAGGCGAGCGAGTCACAAATGTCTCAGGCCTGAATGAAGGCTTCGCTCCTCAACAGCCTTGGCAACCAGAGCTCACCTCGACGTACCACAGATAGCATTGAGGCTTATTATGTAAACGAAGACCTTCCCCACGCCCGTTTCTTTCCCAAGGAAAAAAAAACTGCAGTGTCATTTCCCCAGCGAAGGAAACCAACCCAGGCCCCCCTCCCCTCCCCCTTCCCCCTGTCTGAATTCCCTCAGGATCAAGCCTGACGAACCAAAGTGAAAGTGAATGAATCAAGTAGCTCCCCCCCCCCTTGCTTCCCCTAAACAGGAAAGCGGGGGGGGGGGTTTGAAGAGAGTGGCACGTGACAAACGGGAAACTGCCCAATCAGAGGGGGTATGGGGAAGGAATGTGGGGAGTGTTTTTAAACTAAAAGGCGAAAGGGAAAAAAGCCCAACAACAACAACACCACACACACACACACACACACTGTCAATGTTAAGCTGCCGGGGCGAATAGCTAGCTAGCTGGGCGCGTGGCTTGTGCTGCGCGAGCTCGTCCGCCAAGGCTCGCAGCTGCGCCTCTGCCCCTCTTTCCCACACCCCCCGCGCGCACCAAAAGGCGGCTTTGAAGTGCCCCGCTTGTGTGCGTCGCCTCGCTCTTCTCTTCGCCACGCACCCACCCAGCCACCCACGAGGCTGACGCTCGCAGGGGTCCTCACACGCACGCGAGCACACGGGGGCGGCGGCGGCGGGAGGGGGGTCTTGTGTGTACGAGCGAGCGAGCGAGAAAACCCGCCTCGTCAACTCGGGAAGCAGAAGGCATGAGAGGGAGCCGCCGCTCGGAGGGAAGCTGCCCCTTCCTCTGAGCAGTTAGAAGGAGGACGCCTCATGTTCTCCACACAAGTCTGACTGGGGCTTCTTCCAGCCGAGATATAATAGAGCCTCTCTATAACCCTCAATAGCCCAGCAGGGAAGCAGCGTAGGGGCAGCACGGTGCCCACCTCCTGCTCCTCCTCAGCTTCGCCCTTCCCGGCCCGCGCGCGCGCCCACCCTCCGCCTCTCTCCTCGCGCGCCCCGGTCCCAGTCTGCGAGCGCGGCGGGCTGCGGGGGAGCAGCGGCTGCCGGCGTCTTGGCGCGCTTTGTGCGCGATGCTGCGTTTGCCTGCTAGGGAGATGGGGCCGGGGCTTCCTGCTCTTGGGACACAGCCTAGTGGGAAGAGTCGGGTAAGTCGCCCCGGTGGCTGCTCGTGTGGATGCATGATGATGCTGGCATTGCGGAGTGGGGGGTTGGGGGGTTGTCCAGCGCGTCTGATCCTGAAGTTAATCGGGAACGGAGTGGGGTGGAAAGGCATGGGGCTCTGGGTGGAAGATGCGTGTTTATTAGACTTCCTGTTCGCACGTGCATGGGAATTCCATCAGGTTCACTCCCGAGCAGACCGCTTCACAAGACCGCCTCGTCGGGCAAAGCTTCGAGTTTTACGGACGGGCTGCAAGAATTGTGAACTTAAATACTTTCTGCGCACGTGTGCCTTTTACTTAATTTACCTGTGAATAAGAGACTTGCTTCCAATGGCGCACGCTTAAGATCACAGCCTTCCTTTTTATTTTCACGTTTTTGGATCATCAGGCTGGGTGTGTGGGGGGGTTGGGTTTTGGTTTTTAAACATTTTCCAAAAAACTTTTCCTCCCAGTATGTTTTCGCGTAAAATCAGCACTAAACCTGTCCAGGGTTTATGGAAGTGCCTCTTTCCTTCCCTCATCTTTGTCTTTTTGATTTTTTGGTTTCTAAGGAACCTCTCTCCAACCTGAGTGAAGGTGTGTTTGTGTAACCAGACACTGAGACTTGCTGTCTGATAGAGAATTAACTCAGACCCCACCAAAGCTTGCTTTGAATTCAATAGAGGTGTTTGTTTTTCAGGTTTAAAGCTCCAGACCGAAGGGGGGGAGGCGTCCAAAGAATTCACCTGAAGAAGAAACCACCGGGAAGATCTTTAATTCCTTTCCTGAAATCCTACTGCATTTTGGAGCAGGTGGGATGTTTTCTACTGGAGGTGGGGAGCAGGGAAGGGTTATTTTTGTTTAAAAGAAAAAGAAAGATTGATTCAAATGTATTTCACATATCAGATCTGTTAGCTTAGGGCAGTCAATCTCTCTAGGATTAACGTGAGATTTTTGAGGAACCGCTGTTGCTCAACCCGTAAATAAAAGTGGAGATGGTGACACTTTCGTCTGGCTTCTGGTAAAAAGAGAACAAAAACATTTAATTCCTTCAAGGCACCATCCATTCCTGCAGGAGGGTGGAGCATGTGGGAGAGACAAGGAGTTTAACTATTAACCTTTATTGGGAATTTATAAATGAATTTGAGACTTCTCTGGCTTTTCCCATTTTTGTTTGCTCTCCTTGCAAGATTATGGCAGATAAAATTAGTGGCCGTGCTATTTAGGAAATGGAAGACTTTACTGTTGACTAGTAAAAATAATATGTCAACAGGAAACATCCTGTTTGTATTGTTCAAACAGTAGGGAATTAACTGGTTTGAAATGTGAAGTGGGGGCAGGGGGGGACGGACTGCAAAAGAAAGTGGCTGAGTGAAAATTATATTCTGTTCTATTAGGATTCTGTTTGCTTTTCCCCTTAGATCATTTGCTTGAAAGCACTAAAAAGAAGATTTGGAAAAGGTAAGAAATGCTTTAACCAAAGATTAAAAATCAAGGCCATGTCATGTGGCTACTTACTATCACTGTTAACTTTCTCTGTTTGTTTAGCTGATCTCCTGAACAAGATGATGCATTTCATAAGAACAAATCAGCTACAATGTATTTAGCAAATATGTCATTTCCTTTATTTGTACACATTTTAACACAGTCTATGAGTGCTACCCTTTTCCATTTTTTTAAAGAAGGACATAATTGACAAATGGAATGAAAAGGAACACGTATTGATTATTGGCATCTTAATTAAAGTGTCCATCTTGACACGTAGTAGTTGAAGTGAAATAAACTTTTCGTTGTGGTGAAAACTTACATGCTCACTGTCTTCAGTATCAGAACTACTGAAAGCTCTAGAGCTGTTCATCAGGGACCAATAAATCATACTTAATATATTTTAATACGAGAGTACTTAACATAGTTGTTTCTAATGGATTATTCAATGGCTGCAGGCTTGTGTGTAGTTAAGCTGCTATTGTCTGTCAATGCATAGGACTGTAGCCAAAAATAAAGTGTCTAGAAAGGTTCTTTAGTAGCTCCTTTGTGTCCTAGTGTGGCAAATCATAACAAATTACATTGTTTATTGTCAGTATATACTGTAAAGATTATCTGTTACATTTTGTTCAGCTGCAGTTAAGTTTCATTCATTTAATTTTGCCTTTACATGGCTGTAGCTGCCAACAAGTGGACTCATTTATTGAGCTGAATCACATGGATAATATTATCTATCAAGTCTTTATCATACAGTAGATGACTTTAATAAGCTGAGGCTGCAGCCCTGCCACACTTCCTTGAAAGTTAGTTCCATTTAACATAGTGGGACATCCTTCTGAATATATATGTGCAAGATTGGGCTGTATGTGACCTACAATCCTATGTGTGCTTACTCATAAGTAAGTCTTAAGAGTTCAATGGGGATTACCGATTCATGAGTAGGCTGCAATCCTATGTACAATTGAGACATTAGCTCAGTTCTAAACTGCCTGCTCAAGAGAATTCAGCTGTAGGTGAGAGAAAAAATAAATTTAGTCTTGATGCTGTAGTAGAAGATTGCAAAATTATTTGACAAATATGATCTACATGTGATAGTCAAAAAGTAATTTATACTGATGTCAATTTGATTCATTATATTTCTATGCCAATTTTCATTAAAATTAATACCATTTTCAACACTTTTTCATATTTTTAAAATTATTGTTCATACCTTTAGAAATATTTGCTTTTGGAAACATTTCCTCCCCCTCAAAACACTATCCTTAGTAGACCAATATAGAATAGAGCAAACAATTGAATATTTATTAATTTGACAACTTGGTGAATGGTGCAGAATATATAATGGTGTAAATCTTATTTAACTGGAATGAATAGCAAAATTCCACTGTTTCAGGATTTCAGAAATTAAGCGTTATTTAGGACTGTTTTAATACAGGAATGCATGCTACAGAAATGTTACCTAAAACGATTATATAACAGTTTCTAAGTCACACTTTGACTGAAAAAAAATGTAATGAATTACCTGCTCAGTTTCATTGAATACATAGCTCAGTTTCCCTGCAAGAAGAACATTAAAAAAGGTTGTTGTTTTTCTAAATTCATCTGAGTAAACACAATCAATTTTAATATTGTAAATCTTTCAATATTGCTCTAGAGATTGTATTACGTGTGCAAATGTGCATTAACTTGAACAGATTACTAGCAAGTTGCAATGAGCCAATACTGGGCTAAATGTCCCATTATTAATCTTTGATGTAACTAGGAAGTAATTTTATTACCACCCAACTCAATATAATGTGGTCAATCAAACGTAACAATATTTAGTCTAACACACAAGAGTGAAAACTTATCAAAGATCTGCTTGTAATAGAGTACAAATAATGAAGATGTATAGCTGTTTAACAGGTTTACAGTAGATTTTTACAGTAGGCCTGGGAGTAAAAATGTTTTTTTAGTTTTGCTCTTGTTGTTGTTTTATAACAAACTCATATACAGTGCCTGATGTAATTGGCACTGAAATGCAACCATGTAATCACCAAGGCAAACAACAACAAAAATCCATACAGGGAAATGTAATTGGTATCGTATAGCAGAAGTATTAATTTCAGTCCCTGGTGCTACAGATTAAGAGGTGCAATCCATCTAATTTGGACAAGGCTCCAGCATAAGCCCCTTTGAAATGAACAGAGTTTGTGGTCGGTAGACTGCTCTCTAAGTGATTCCATCTGATATGAATATAAATATCTGATAACTGTGAGTGTAAGCATTGTAAATCAACAAAATTTATTTTCTTGGCACTGGAAGGTTTAAATAGCATGTCGATTATTTTCCATCGTTTTCGCTACTTAAAAATAAAAGAAAAGCAACCTGTGGTAAATCGCTGTCACTGAGTATTGGTTTTACAAGTTGAGCAGTGCTTACTGCTCTATATCTCTGCCCACCCACCTTCTTTCCTTTTTCTGCTAGTAATCATCTCAGTTTCTTTAAAATTGGTGCCTTTTCCTTCTTGGTTTGAATGCTAAACAAATGTTTGCTTCTCCAATTATTCTGTGTTTGGGTTGTCTTCTCAGTCCACAAGACATGTGCCTAAGCATGAAACAAGATAGGTACTGCAGTAGTACTGATCCTTTGCCACAAGCCCCAGTAATATTTAAACAGAAGTACAATATACTTCCAGATGATCATGTTAATGGTTTCTGCCATAACAACTTATTAGATTAGCATTGCTCTTAGGAAAGCATTCCTATAAAATAATTTAAATTATGCTACACTTGATTTTTCAATTGTATGTGTAGAGATTACACATTACAGTACATAGCAGACTTTTTTGGTCTCATCACAAACTGCTTTTGATGCTCCCGTTTGAATTTCAAAAGCAAGTTGGTACCAAACAAAATGAAAATGCCCCGTAGAGCACACAGGGCTGATTTTTACAAGACATGGGAAATGCAGAGGTTAAAATCCATAAGTGTACATGATTCCATGTGGCTGATGTAAAATGTTCTTAATTGTGGTGCTAGCCCATTGGATCCCACTTGAAAATTGCTGAGACTCTTGGCAAACCACGTAATGATTTTTCTGCCTGTTGCAGCAATTGTAATGTGCTGTGCAAAATGCTGTATGATTTTTAATAGTATTATTGCTTTTCATTCCTGATATTGAATTCAAATAGCAGCACAATAAAATACCATCTAAGAAGCAAAAGTAGTAATACAATTTTAAATCCATAGGAATATTTAATGCCAACATGTGCCACATTCCACCTGAAAGCATCTCATAAACCACAGCTTGGGAACTCCCATTCTAGCCTCCTTGCATGGTGCGTTCTGCTGCTAGCCATTCCTGGAGGGAAGCCCTGCTGATGCTTAGCCACTGCATGCCAAGCAACCTTCAAAACCTGCAATATAAATTTCTTTTGAATGGTGGTCCTATGTCCATAGTGTGCATCTTCTCCTTTGGGTTATAGCTTGGTTATAATGAGTAAGAATCACAATTTAGCAACTGATAGCAAATTTTCCAATAATCATCTATTATGGAAAGTTGAAAAGGATTAGATACTATGAAAATGAAAAGCATACTTGGTAGCTAATGTTTACTTGATGGGACAAGAACTGCTGGGATAATATTTACATTAACCGCAGTAGAAATTTTGATTCATAAGTGAATTGTTTTTCGATTGGCAAGGCGCATTGTAGAAATCTTGGACTTAATCCTTGGTTAGTATCAATTTTCCTAGTTTCATTGGAAGCGATGTATGTAGAGAGAGACTAATATCAGAGTAGGTTAGCCTTGTATTTGTTCTAGGATTAAACTGTTTTCCTTTAATGTATTTGCCAATACATTAAAGTTTTGCTATGATCTTTCAATCTGCATTCCAGAAGCATACAAGCATAAAAGGAGGATTTCCATCTCCCCTCCTCATTCACCTTACCTATGCAGTCGTTGGTTGACTTTTGTTTTAAGCTAAGGCATATGTTGCATTAATCATATCTTCTATAATCCCCCTAAAAGCCGTTCAAAGTTTGTGCCCTCCTTAAAGTCAGACATTTTTAATCACACCTGAATAGTAGCTTCTATATATTTAGAAGCGCTCCAGCCCTGTCTAGTTTACCAGATGTAGGTGTGTTATAAGTGGCTTCCTGATAATACTGTGTTTGTGATTAAAGGTTCCTAAACACTCATGTTGGCAACCCTCTTATTATCAGCTTGTTTGATGTAATGGAGTTTAGGGACTGCCCAGTACATAAGCCTGTCTCTGCAAAAAAATTGTATTAGTTCAGGAAAACATCCTTTTTGAATTGTCACAACCACTATGGGTTAAAATAAATCAAGACTCCCAATTTGTAAACCTTCTGTACTAAGAAAAGTATAGGTCAATAGGAAACAAATGGAGGCATTATTTATTTCTGTTAGGTTTTGAGCACTTGTGAAAAGAATTGTGAAAACCAGTCTTGGCAGTTTAGGATATATTGTGTTACCTAATTAATGTATACTTTGATCAATTTACTTGAACAATGTTAATTAGGGGAAAATGCAAAAGAGAAAGGGTTTTGAAGGGCAAATGTCTTCTGGGAAGGGTATTATATATATATATTTATAATGTGAAAGCAGGTATCACTATCTGCCTTCCTTTGTTCTATTTATCTGCTTTCCTAATAGTAAGTTTTCAGTAAAACTGTAAAAAGGGGAAAAAATACAGTGTATAATATTACTGCTATTGCAGTACCTGTGTTTGAAAAATACCAATTGGGCAATTTCATGCATTCTTTAAACAAATTATCTCTTTTTGCTCTTCTCATTACTGTACCTGCTTTCTCTGTTCTCTTACCTCTTTTATAGCTACACCAAATACTGTCTGCAGTCTTATATATTATTATAACCTTCTTCCATTAAGTTTAGCATTTTGAAATTTTGGAAAATATGTGCAAGAGGATTTTCCAATATTTGTGGAGTTGCTCTGTTTATAGGGGGGGGAGAAGAAACCCCAAACAACTTCTTGCTGCCACTGATTTTTCAACAAACAATTGAATTTCTCCTAGCCAAAAACAATAGACCTATAACTACATATGTCCTGTTGCAATGAATGATACATGGCAAGAGTCTGTTTTTTCTTGATGTGGTAGATTGTTTTAATGATAAATAACAATATAGACTTTAATGATAAATAACAATATAGACCCACACTCTTGCTTGTATATTCGTTGCATTCCTTTATTGCTTCTTGATGTATGTACATGAAAACAGAATATAACTTTTCTGTGCAAATAAATATTTGCTTATTTCATACATGTTGACACTGATGATGTTTCAAAAAGATACTACACTGGATGGAATCCACTTTCTGCCCATTCAATGAAGGTCTTTCAATGCAACAAAGTGTCTTCTAGTAGAATAGGACGGGGGTGATTCCCCTCCCCTTCTTCCAAGCCTCCCCCAAAATCAGCTTGAGAGAATTGTTGGGGAACTTTCAGGACAGGATGGAAGGTGGCATGAAGGAATACCTAGGGAAGAAGGAATTGGCAGTCAGTTGCTTCCCCTCCTCTGTTGGATTAAAAGTGCATTCATGACTCCAAGGGCATAAACTGGAATCCACCCATTTTAAGCATAGTGACTGTCAGAGGGCCTGGATTTCACAGAAACAAAATAATACAAAAAGGATATAAGCTTAACAGATTTCATATCCATATGATTTAAAATCCTCACAATGGGAGTTCAGATTTCTGGATCTGGTTGTATTATAAGGTGTTTGAAAACATTGTTTAGTTTCACTTGCTACCTGCCTAGTTGTGGCTGGTGAAGGTAGAGAGATAAAGCCCAGGAGCGCAGAACTAGCTTCCGAAAACTCAGCATCGTGTGACCATTTCCTAAATATTATGTTCACTTCATAAATCCATGACCTTTTAAAAAACTGAAGCATACTCATCTTGAATTTTTATTTAGCCTAGCAAACTGCAGTAATGTTCTGGTAAAGTAATGAATGAGTACTGTAGTTTCACAACTTTGTTGCATTTCTAAAAACCTATTCAGTGTTCAATATCTCTTTCTCTCTCTTTTCAAACATCTCTGACTAAACAAGACCATATGAGTTTAAGATAAGTGGCATGGATTTATATGTTTTGCTTATCAATATGCCTTTTGACAAAAACATACAGAACATGTAAACTAAATTTGACAGATAATATAAACCATTTGCAATGCTGCTTGCAAAAGTCTTCAGCTGTGTTCACACATCGTGTTATATCACTTTGGGATGTTTCATGGGAAGTGATTCATAAACAAGCAAACAAACAAACAAATGTTAAACAAGTAAAAAAATAGATGCACAACCTGTACACTGCTCATTCACACTAAGCCATAGTTAAATGTGACCTGCAAACTAAGCCTCCTAACTAATAGAGTAATTAAAAAGTCTGTTTTTATTCCTAAAGATTTATAAATGGTTTACTTTTAATAAAATGTATCTCTATAAAAAGGTGTCAGTGTAGTTTACTGATTGTTTTGCTCCTACAAACAAACAAGATACATTTAAAGGAAATAAAATTTCTATAAAACAGTTTCATAATTGTGCATTTATAAAAATAGTAAAGTATCACACAGTTATATTGTTTATAGGAATGAAAATATTAAAAGGTCAAAAAATTATAATTAAAACAAACACAAAATACAATAACAATATACCACTGCCTGAAGGAATCTCTGAATGAGGAATATGGACATAAACTTCTTTTTTCAAAAGTGCAAACAACAGCAATGTTGTGTAAGTGTTGCAAAAAGATACACCAGAACTTTTCCATTTTCCACTCAACCAGTCCCATAGGAAGTTGGATGGAGGACTGGTTAAGAAAGGGATGCATGTTGTTATTCATTTTAATTTACAGAAAGAAACACCACAGTGTTTCACACAATAATAAAATGGAACAAATTAAATATTTATTTTCATGTAGTATGTGCTTTTCATTTTAAAATATAGATAATGCCTTAGATGTGCTTATTAAAGTGGTTAATGCAACAAACAGCTTATTTGTCAGACTGAGCTGCATCGCTT
The DNA here is from genome assembly GCF_964106915.1 of Podarcis gaigeae. NCBI lineage: Eukaryota > Metazoa > Chordata > Lepidosauria > Squamata > Lacertidae > Podarcis > Podarcis gaigeae. Next base: position 49,346,054 of record NC_139680.1, read on the forward strand.
TAATTTTGGTCAGCCTTCTGCAATGAAATCCAGCTTAAAAGTGACAATGTGCACAAGATGTTCTTAAGTTGGCCAGGATCCAAAGAACCAACAACTTTTGCATGCTCACACATGGTTTCGGCTTGTGTTTTCTGAGCAGCATAACTTGCCCTGCCTGCCCCACAAATCCCACATACACAGCGCAAAACACTTTTGGAACTGAGGGGATTTTCAAAAACAGTTGGTGATATAGGTGTATGGATAGCTTATTTTGTGCCAACCTGGAGCCAAAGAAAAAATCCATAAAAATATGTGTTGTCTTCAAGGTGCCACAACTCTCTTGCTTGTCTTTACTTTTCCCAGGGGAGGGGTGGAAGACAATAATACAACAGGACATGCTCAAGTGCTTGAGTGTGCCTAAAGTATCTTTCTGGATTCCAGCCAACTCCCCCACCCACTTGACAGCAGTGAGAAACTGATTTGGGAACTTGCAATGAATCTCAATCTGTTTTTCTAGGGAAAACGTGTTATCTAAAATCTGTCTTAACTAAAATACGACAGCTCCCTGTGTGTCTCCTGGCCTGCCTGTCAAAATTAGCTTTATAAATCATCTTTTTATATAGGTTGTGTTTTATAAAGTGACTTAAAGTTGGTGGATAGGATTTCCCAATGATTATCAGATGTTAAATCCAGGTACTAGCTTTCTGTCCCCTTTTTGTCATTCAAAGCTGAAGGAGACAATAGGTGCTGTTTGGAATTAGAAGCTGCTGGTCTAACCTAAGTGTTTCTTCAAACGCCTTAAGGCATTGTGGATTTATGCAGATTCCTTTTTTTATATAAAAAACATGAAATCACGAAAAATAATAGGAAGCTGCTGTTTGATTAAAAAAAATCAAATTACCAAAAAAAACAAAAAATACATCTCACCTAAGATAATAGGAAATGGGGATGACTGTTTCTCCACCGATATTTTTACTTTTTAATTTTCTGGTTAGGCCATTTATCCCTATTGTATTTATAATAAGAGTATAAACTACTACCCTATTTGTAAGCCTTCAAAAGAAAAAGGGGGGAAAGCCTGACCTTTGTGGTAGGGAAAAGTCATATATTCTTTTCTTTCCATGTTTTTATTTAAAATATCCATTGCCTAAAACAGAAGACTTATTGCATGAGTCTTGGAAAATATGCTGTGTGCTGCTTCTTCTTTTTCAATAGTTTGCTTTTTATGGTGGTCCAAGGAAATGGAAATTTACTGAACAATTTTTTTCCAGGGGAGGTAGTTTCCAAAAATATTTTCAGTTAAAGGAAAGAGAGATCCTAGTTATATAACTATTTTTGGTAGTTTGCATATATTGTACAACGTCCTACACCGAAATAAATGTTGAATCAGATTACTGCACATTCAAAGTAAGAAGCATATGTATTCTTTGTGGGGAGCCTGTGGTGCTCCAGATGTTCCTAGGACTGTCACCACCTCTGACTGATTGCTGTGCTGACTGGGGCTGATAGGAAGTTCAACAACTTCTTGAGGGCGACAGGGCACCTTAAGGCAGATATGGGATTATAAAACCCTGCTCCCCACCCCTTCTTGTAATGGGTTTTAAACGGGCATGCATGCAAGCTTTGCACCAGGGCATTACAAGAAAAAGGAGGCATGTCTTCTCCAGTCTACCCTTTCTCCTTGGTCAACAAACAAGTATATTGTGAGTAGAGGAATGGATGCAGAAAGTGGACTCCCAGTCCCACTAACCTCCCTTCTGTATGCTGTGGTGCTCACTCACATGAACATATTGAAGCAAGCGGAAGGAGCAGGTGGAAATAATTTGTGTTATGAATGAGAATCTTTCTATTTATCAGCACTGTCCTAGCACTGATAATATATGTGTAGCAGTAAAAAGGTAAAAGGTAAAGGATGCCTGGATGGTTAGGTTCAGTCCAAGGTGATTATGGGATGCAGCACTCATCTCACTTCAGGCTGAGAGAGCTGCCATTTGTCCACAGACAGCTTTCTGGGTCATGTGGCCTGCATGACTAAACCGTTTCTGGTGCAACAGAGCACCATGACAGAAACCAGAGCGCATGGAAAGCCCTTTACCTTCCCGCCGCAGCAGTACCTGTTTATCTACTTGCAGTGGCGTGCTTTTGAACTGCTAGGTTGGCAGAAGCTGGAATAGTGCAATAGGAGCTCGCCCCATCACGTGGATTTGAACCAACAAACCCAAGAGGCTCAGTGGTTTTGACTACAGCGCCACCCGTGTCCCGGTATACTGTACCATGTAGAAGTACCAGTGGGACCTGCTACAAAATGTTTTGAAATTAGTCCACACTTGGCTATGCACTTTGTCTATGCATTTCACATGTGAATATTGAGTTTGCTGTTGATGTACAAGACATCAGGCTATGTACAGCTTTTCTATGAATTTGAGGTAGTAATGTAGAGCATCCTTCTCCCTTTTTCTTTTTTGGTCCTGCCACAGAGTCTAGTCATACAAGTTTTGGCACATTTTTATATTGCTTCAAGTGAACACCAGAAAAATCAAAACAAGGCCTGGGAATTGGGACTAGCATTGCGGCACTAAGGTGTGAGGACATTTTTGGTATAAAATCATAGAATTGTAGAGTTGTTCTAAAATAATGTGTGTTCAGGTAAACCTTTTAAAAGAAAACCTGTATGAAGTGAAACATGTTACAGTACGCTGTTTGAATTCTATGGGACTGAGAGGAGAGGAGTTCCAGTTAAGATGCATGGAAGAATCTTCCCCCACTGCAGAAAGCGTCTGCATGTTACACACAAGTTTCAAAATGTTTGCATAGTTACCAAGCTACTCATTGTTCATTTGTAGTTCATTGGTCCACTGATAGCAGTAAAACAGAAATGAGTTCACGTAATTCTTGCAACAATGCTGTAAGTCAGTACTGCTACTGAGGCTGAGAGATAGTGCCTTTCCTTTGATTGGAACTAGGATTTTCCTGATTGATAGCTCGGTTGCTGAAACGATACTCTGTGTTATTAGTCAGGCAGTATGTTTTTATACAATAAGGTATACGTTGAGTTTAATCCTACCAGGTCATGCTAGCAAGTCTATTGATTTTGATAGGTCTTTGTTTATGGCTTTGCTGAATTCAACCATATGATTATTTGCTGCCATAGAAAGAGAGAAGGGAATGTTTTTGCTGCAGTTATAACTATTTTAGGAATGCACACCTGTGAATCTATAATGCAGAAGTAGTTTTTCGTGTATTTTTATTCTCAGTAATTATAGTCAAAGCCTGGAAAGTGTTGCTGATGTGGAGGGGGTGGAGAAGGAGAATGGGGCTACGTAGCTTATCCACCCTGACCTTTCAACTTTTCTCATTGTTAGCAAGCTTTCACTAAAAGATGGTCATAACCAGAAACCAGTTGTGCAAGGATTTCCATCCCCCTCCTCTTCAAAGTTCTATTATCTAGCGTGGGTTTAATCAATTCAGGATGGAGTAGACTGACGCACGATAAGAAAAAAAGAAAGGAGAAACTGGAAATGAGTATTTCATAATCAAATTCTTTAACTGGCTAATCTTTCAATCAAAACTAATGACATTGAAAAGGCTGATGAGTTTAACTAACTTATATTGTTAAGAGCATTTTTTCTTTTATAAAAGTAGACCTAAAACAAAACCACCAGCAAGACCACCCCACAAAAATCCAAACAGAAACAGATGATTGCTTTCCAGTTTTCTTACAGCTTGCAATAAAGCATATTGTGAATCAGTAAGGCTTTTAGCACTCCATACAAAGCCTTAATTAATCACAATGCTCAGCTTATGTATATGGCTATGTTTAATATATGGGGTGGGGGAAAGAATGCAATGGAACACAAGCAAAACTGAATTCAGAACTATCATAAACATCATTGTAGTATTTTAAAAAAAATTAATCACAGAGGGTATTTGTCCTTTTTAAACAGCGTCTACTTTTTCATAGCAATATACCGTAAGTTCACCTAGCAACCCAACTCTAACACACATTTTGCAATGGCTTTAAGGCCACTTTGAATCAAGATTTTTTTATGGGATGTAAATGGGTGTGGTCCCACAGAAGTCACTGAGAGTGAATTGTCCCCTGATGTCAGCAATAATTTTGTCCTCATTCAAATGCTTCATTTTTTCATAAATAGACATTGTACTTAAATCAACACTGACTGCATGGGGCCACATTAAGCACTTGTTTGCATTTGCTTTTTTGGGTGGAGGGATCAATTCCAGTCCAGGCTGGGGAAAATAAATATAATTAAAGACTAAGAGAAAATTATTCTCCAGTGACTCAAGGTATCAACTAATAGTTCTAATTAGACAATATTTTGGATAATGACAAACTATCTGCAGTATTCAACTATCAATAATCTATTTCCTACTTGTCACGTACAAGAGCATTCAGCAACACTCTAATAATAATAATAGGACATGGTCCTTTAACAACTTTCTCTTTCCCCATGGATAGTTTACGTTGCAGACAGGAAATAAAAATTATTGTTAGTGAGAAAAGGCAACTGTTGCTTTTCTTTTACTGAGAAATTATTCAGACTGACAGAATCAAGATTAGCAATCTGGTCTCACTTTTGTTCACCTACTTTCCATTGAGTGATGTCTTGACTTTCTCTTGTCATTACTTGTTTCAGTCAGGACCAGTCCTACCTTTAGGCACACTGATACCTAATGGTATCAGAGGAGTAGCACAATTTTGGAGGACAGAACTATGTGTGCCACATGGCCTACCCTGTGTCTCTTGCACTATTCTTCTTCCCACAAGTGTGGTAGAATATGCTGTCCTGTCAGCAGTATTTTATAAGATATTCAACTGCCAGCCTAGTCAGCTTCTGCACATGGAATTGGAGAAGGCTGCCACCTTGTCTTTGACTTCAGGCAGCAGCAAAATGTCTTCAGCTAGCTCTGGGCTCCATTGGGCAATTTTTCACACCTACTATGTACTACAAGTGTAGTTGGTGGCCATGGGTTCTTTTTTTTAGTATGAACATTTAGAAGCAGACAATTAACTGCAAAATTGTCTTTGAGACATTATTGAGCATAGTTCAGTAGTCAACTGTGCTTTTATGCTCTTTCATTTGTTGTCTTTAAAACTGGTTTTATTTTAAACTGACAAAGTGACCTAGCCTGATACTTACTCAACCAACAACTCTAGTAAGCACTAGATTCGCAACAGATAATATTTGGGCAGATCACCTTGCCTGTTTTCATTTTTATTGGAACTCTTTATTCCACAAGGTCCAGGGGTCCTTTACCTTTACCTTTACTGAGAAAAGCTTTAAAAAGCTTTGAGAGCTTCACCTGCAAGTCTCAAGAGGCCCTGGTGCTTGTCTTATCTCCTTGTATTTATACTTCCATTTCCCTGGTGCATCACCTGTGCCTAATTCTGTGCACTTTGCTCCCTGGAGAGTCAACAGTTTTGCAGCATCAGACGCTACAAAACATTGAGTGTCTCACTCTGATTCCTCACACTTATTAGTATTGTCTGAAAATGAGCTTTCCCATTCACCACTAGACACCTGTACAGTGGTACCTTGGGTTACATACGCTTCAGGTTACATACGCTTCAGGTTACAGACTCTGCTAACCCAGAAATATTACCTCAGGTTAAGAATTTTGCTTCAGGATGAGAACAGAAATCGTACTCTAGCGGTGGAGCGGCAGCAGGAGGCCCCATTAGCTAAAGTGGTGCTTCAGGTTAAGAACAGTTTCAGGTTAAGTACGGACCTACGGAATGAATTATGTACTTAACCTGAGGTACCACTGTACTTTGTTTTGTGGAGGAGGAAATGCAAGAGTTTTAAGAAAGGGAGCACACTGGATCAGGCCCACCTAATCCAGCATCCATTTCTCAGAGGGACAATCAGATTCTGTGGGAAGCTCACAAGCAGGATATGAATGGAACAGTACTCTGCCCAACTTCAATTTCCAGCAAATGGCATTCAGAACATAAAGCATCATGACTAGTAGCCATTGATAGATTTAAAATTCACAGAGGATAAGGCTATCCAAGTTGGTAGCCATCACATTCTCATTGGGAATGTATCCCATAATTCAACTATGCACTCATAAATGCAGGCTGACTGTAGGAATTCGTTTTCAGTACTAGAACTGATCTGAGCTTGTAATCTTTTCTCACAGAAATCCAATCTGAGTTAGCCTACTTTAAAATTTCAGCAGCCTGGTTTACTTGGGAAAAGTCATTTTGTTGATGCTATCATTAAACAAATAATCCAGAGACCAGTTGATACAGATCCCTCTTCTCCCCACCCTTGGTCTAGGTAGGATATGTTTAGGTAAAGCATGTGGAATTCTCTCCTCCATATTGTCTACCACCTACATTCAATCGTTCTTTGGTATATTGTTCGCACAAAGCTAAAGTCTGTCAGCTTTTCCTCAGCCCTCTACTGGTAAATTTCCTCTCCCCCACACTTTAAATACTTTTGTGTGATTTTTCTCTCACAATGTAAATGCAGTAATCTTTTGGGAAAAGTAAGAAACAGTCTGTAATTTGCTATGAGTCAAAAAGGCTCTTTAACAATGAGTTATTAAAGACTGAGTGCTATCGTCTCTTTTTATCTTTGCAAATGAGATTATATATTTGATTGGAACAACTGGTCTTTAAAGTACTGGCTAGCTGTGTCTACTTATCCAAGCCTCTTTTGGTACAAAAAAAAAGTAGTTGGTTTAAATTCTATTAATTTAAAGTAGTTCCCTCCAGTGGTTTTAAATGTCTAAGAATCATAGGTTTGTATACTCTCTTGATCTAGTGCGTGGAAAACATCTGAAGGCCTGAATTGGGAAAATGAGACTTTTTTACTTCCTCTCCATGAGTAAGGGTATTTCAGCCTTTGCCAACTGATGCACTCCAGATGTTTCAGACTACAACTCTCATCATCCTCACCACTATGGATGTCCTGGTTGGAGATGATGGGAGTTGTAGTCCAAAACAACTTGAGGGCACCAGGATGATGAAGGCTGGCAAATATGTTGTTAGGAAAGTCAAGTAATATTACAGTTGATAATGCAAAAACCAAAACCAGAATTTCTCAAGTTAAATGGATGGGAAAGCCCCAAAATGAAAATGAATATCTAGTATTAGAAACAATTTAATTAAAATCTTTCCATTTAATGTTTACATTTAATTCTTTTTCTGAAATGTTTATTGTTTCCAAAGAAGTCATTCATAAGAAGTTTAAAGCTTCATAGTGAGGGTGACATTGTGTGCAGGATATTGACATTCATGTCTCTGTATCTCTTGTTTAAATAACTGAAGAAGACTTTTGGCCACTTTTCAGCACACCACCTTATCAAAACTCCATTTCCATGATTGATGAATCTCAACTCTTGTTGGGAGAATGAAGTGTTCAATTACCTTGTGTTCATGTGTTAATGAAGCAGAAAGTGGCTTAAGGGGGTTTCTTTTCACTACAGACGCCTGTTTGGTTATGCACATGCTGCTTTCTTACGTTTTTTTCTTCTATGTCTCTGTCTACACTCAAGCGGAGGAGCCCTTAATGGGTAACAGTGGCAAATCTGTCTGCTTGACAACAAGCCTATCAGCCTTCTTCTGCTCAGCAGGAACAGCAGTGGCCTGTAATTAGTGGAGCCATCAAGCAAAGTGTTTGGTTTAAAGTGATTTCTTTCTCTTTCTTTTTTAAGCAGCAACTTTATATAAGAAAACCAACTATGTTCTTTCTCATTTCCATTAAACTATCATCAATGCCAAACCTGTTAATAAAACAAAAGAATAGTGTAGTTATGACACTGATATTTCTAAGGCCTCACACATAATAATACAAGTTACAAAAGGCATGATATTCTTAGTATTTTTTGTTGCAGTTTATGAAGAACTCAGCTGATCAGATTAGCAAATACTCCTAATGTCAGGAAATAATAGTGGCTCTGAAGAATGGGCATCATTCAATATGTGATAATGGCATTTATGATGGCATTATCTTCTGCTGATAAATGTTCAGAGTATATGCAAACACCTGGTATCATATTTTTTTATTTTTAAATTATTATTACATTTACACCCCACCTTTCCTCCAAGGAGCTCCTGGTGACATACATGGGTCTCCTCCACCCAATTTTATCTTCAACACAACCCTAAGATATAGGTTATGCTGAGAGGCAGTAGCCGACCCAAGATCACCCAGTGAGCTACATTTCTCTACCCAGTGAGAAATTTAGATCTGTATGTTCCAACTGTTTGTTTGGTTGATTTGTGCTACAGTTTAAATATACATGCTAAAGAGTAAGTTCCATTGAACACAACTGAGAGTTACATCTCAGCAGAAGCAGCGTCTACCTCAATCACCTGATGTCATAATGGCACCGGCACCGGGTGAGATACCTGTTGCTGTAACTGCCTGTCAGCTGATGTATGATTACAGCAACCGCCTTTGAAGGTGAGCTTCCAGCATCAATCAGCTGATTGGTTCAGAAACTTTAGCTGGTACAGAATTCAGTGGCCAGGTTACTTACTAGGGCAAAAGGTTTGAGCATGTAACATGAATCCTGGCCTGTCTGCACTGGCTGACAATTAGTTTCTTGTCCCAATTCAAAGTGCTGGTTTTGACCTATAAAGGCTTAAATGGCTCAGGACCACGACACCTCAAGGTCTGCCTCTCTACATACGAAATAACCCAGTGGTTATAATCTGAGGCCCCCTCTTCATGTGCTGGACATAAGGTTCAGAGGATGGCAGCATAAGAGCAGGCCTTTTCTGCAGTGCCTCCCTCTTTGTGGAAGGCTCTCCCCAGGGAGGCTCACCTGGTGCCTCTGTTACATATATTTAGGCACCAGGTGAAAACATTCCTCTTCTCTCAGGTCTTTGGCTAATTAAACAACCTATGGCCTTTTACACTTGGGGAGGATATTGTTTTTGGTTTTTTACTATGGTATGCATTTTTGTGTTTTTATATTGTAAATGACTGTGATCCTTGGATGAAGGGCAGTATAGAAATTTAATAACAAGCAAGCAAACAAATAAATATTTCAGTGGGGTTTGCCCCATTAGCACAAAACAGTTCGCACTGAAACACCTTGCTAAAATGGTGGGGAGCTCTGCTTTAGCAAGTGTTTCAGTGCAAACTGCTTTGCACAAATGGAGCAAGCCCTGTGAAAGTGCAATCTGCCAGTTGACAGTGGGCATTTGTCTTGAAAGAGGCATGCTCTTATTAGTCCAAAGCTGTTTGCATTGATAATACTTGCTAAAATGGAACTTTTTTTAAATTTGCAGAGAATAAAGCTCTGTTTCTGCAAGCAGTGTCAATGCAGACTGCTTCAAAACAGAAGGGGGAAGGGGACTCCCTAGTGCAGATGATCCCCCTGTCAGCTGACTGGAATCTCCACCTGCAAAAGAACAGTGAGGAACTCAGTCTAAGCTCCTGATTGTTCAGTTGAAGCTGTATCCATATCTGCCCCACCCTGACATCAGGTATGATGGCAGGTGTGCGGTAGTTGGGGAAAATGTCCTCATGGGCTAAATTAGGACATCTGCCAGCCCTAATTAGTCCACTGGCAGAAGGTTTCCACCTTTGCTGTAGAGCAGGATCTTACTGGATTGTTCATAAGCCCTTTGTGCTGGTCTTAGCTGGTGATTGCTGCCCTATGGAAAGCAATTCAGATATTCAGGATGTTAGTGTTGCTGTAAGTAGAGAGTATTGTGTCAACACAAAAATCAATAGTAGCAGCAAATATCACAATCTTTTTAAACTCTGGCCTTTAATGCAAAAAAAGTTACCCCCCCAGCACTTTCCCAAGTTTGTTAACATTTTAAAAATGACTCTGTCAATGCTACTGCAGATAAGGTTCATAATTATTCTACGCATATGACAAGGAGTGGGGCTATGGCTGAGCCAATGTGGGTTATACAAGCCCTGCAAAGTAAACCTGTATTGTTATACAGTGGTCCCTTGGGTTTACATACGCTTCAGGTTACAGCATCCGCTAACCCAGAAATAGTACCTCGGGTTAAGAACTTTGCTTCAGGATGAGAACAGAAATCGCACGGCGGCAGCGGGAGGCCCCATTAACTAAAGTGGTACCTCAGGTTAAGAACAGTTTCAGGTTAAGAACGGACCTCCAGAACGAATTAAGTTCTAAACTGTACTCATTTTGCTAGTGGTAGTTGGGAGTTGGTGTAGTTTATGATAACCTCTAAATGAAATCCTCTGTTGTTAGCCTAGTGTGTGTTTGTTTTAGGGTTTCATTGAGAGTTTCAGTGGTGAGTAGAACAACATTGTCTGGATGCCAGATCTACCCACTGAGAAGCAGCAGAGTGATAGACTTAGAATACAAGTTTTTTTTTTAGAGGCCAGGCCTTCCTGCCACTCAGTCACCAGATCTAGCAACCATCAGAACTGTTCTCTAAGCCCTACTTGCAAAGGAAAAACAGAGAGCTTACTCTAGTTATGTTTGCTTATTTATTTACTTCCCACTCCCTAGAAAAAATATTGCCGACACCCATGTTTACAGTGCCTGCTCATTACTAAGTTCCACTGAGTTCAATGCAATTTACTGTCAAGTAAGGGTGTATACTATTCTAGCCTTAATCAATCTTCCTCCATTCGTTTTAGCAGCAATTGTGGGGAAAGGCCATGACTTCATTTCTTTGATTTTCAGGCAGCTGATACACTTGTGATTCTTTTGCTTTCTATAGAAAAAGCTTAAACAATAGCAAACAAAATAAGAGTGCTTTTGAGAATTGGCAAACGCTGCAGACAGAAGACTAGCAGAGTCTGTGGTGCTGCTGTTGTTGTTTTTTAAAAAAATATTATTGCCTTGAGCGCCTAAGCAGTTGTTTTTCAAAATATTGAAGAGAGCCTAAGATCAGAACACTGTCTTATTCTCTTTTATAAAGTAGTCATCACTAGATATCTATCTGATTTGGATATAGTATCTGAAAATTGTGAACCAACTCCCAACAGTTTCTAATAACTTTATTTAGAGTGAGCCATTATTTAAACATGTAAAATAGTTTTCCACATGGCATATATACTTTACCCAGTAACAGCAAGTTGGTTGTTGTTACATCCGACAGTGTTAAATTTCCCTTAAGATTCAACCGGTTTCTTTCACTGCTCTCAGCTCCCTCAATCAGAATCGACATGAAGACAAGCAGTAATGGTTGGTACTGTGTTTTGTCTCTTATCTCCTTTAAAGGACATGTGAGAAGTACTTCAGCTCCCTCAGCTTTTGAAGCAGACCCAACCTTGTTTGTTTTCAAATGAAGAGTTCATTTTGCCTCTTTCTGCTTCTCTGCCCACCCCCCACTACTCGATGAGTGGAAGAAGTGCTTGTTACTTAGCTACTTCCAAAGCAAAACATTTGAAGTGAAAGATAAGATTTATTGTAACCCATGCTAATAACAACCACGCATGCCCTCAGTTTGTGTGTGTTTGTGTGCGTGTCTTCATGAGTTCATTCTGGAATTGACTGTAACTACTGTGACTTCAGTGACCTCACCTTCTGCCACCCCCTTCCCCCTCCTCCCAGCAAAATGAATCATTTTAAGAAGCAGCCTATATTTAGCACAAAGAGTACATGGAAGTTCATAGCAGGCCTTCTTCGCCACTAGGACCCTCTGCAAATGCCCTCTCTGGCCATGGTGATGAATGGTACAGCATCTCTGCTCAAGCCGCTTTTTGAACTCCAAAGGTCACTTGCAGGCACACATCCTCTCTTCAGAATGAGACCCTGAAGGGATGTTGATTTAGTGACATCTTGCAAGGAATGACCCTTCCGATCAACACTGATAATACTGTAGCAAGGGTGACATTAGGAGAGGGTCACTGGATTTAAATGAGAGAAAACAATGGTTGAACTTCATAAACTCTCCTTAGGCTAAGGATGCTGATAGCGCCTGGCAGGTGTTAAAAGGCGATTCTGGATTGCATATATCATGTCTACAGCAACTCCATATCTCTACTGTCTCACAGAAGTTAAAGGTTCTGTAGTGGGTTAGTAATGAACCTGTTGAATGCTGGTACCAAATAAATAAATAAATCAAAAAATGAAAACCCCCTGGTTTACAAATATTCTCATTATAGCTAGGACCAAATTTCAGGAACCCACAGGACAGTGGCCCATGACATCCAAAGAGCAGCATATGTTGGGGGTAGCAGGTCTGGCATTAGTTCCTGGATCAGCATGAGGATACTGGAGCACACCAGGGTTGATGCTGGTCACCGCAGCATCTTCTCTTCTCTACTTTTTAATTTTCTTTATTTTTAAAATGCCATTTAAAACAAAAAACAGAAACAAAACAAAACATGGGGTACAGGGGACTGCAGGGGAGAAGGAAAAGTGAAATATCCACTGCATTACCTTGCATTATGTTCATGCAATGCTGGATACAACCACAAAGTACAGCTGAAATGGAGCCAGTGTGGTGTAAGTGGTTAAGAGCGGTAGTCTCATAATCTGGGGAACCAGGTTCGCGTCTCCGCTCCTCCACATGCAGCTGCTGGGTGACCTTGGGCCAGTCACACTTCTTTGAAGTCTCTCGGCCCCACTCACCTCACAGAGTGTTTGTTGTGGGAGAGGAAGGGAAAGGAGAATGTTATCCGCTTTGAGACTCCTTAAAGGGAGTGAAAGGCGGGATATCAAATCCAAACTCCTCCTCCTCCTCCTCTTCTTCTTCTTCTTCTTCTTCTTCTTCTTCTTCTTCTTGAAATATCTGCCCAACTTTCCCTTCCCATTTACTACAATTTCATTTCCTTCTCCTTCCTCTTTTGTTTCTCTTGTATCTGGTTTTTAGATAGAAATGTGGTTTGGATAGGGACCTTTCAAAGTGCCACGCACACAGGCACTGCTGCAGCAGCATTGTTCTTAATGGTGTTTTATTGTTGTACACCACTCTAGTATATAGAACTGAAGTCTTTTTGTTTTTTTAATGCTTTCTAAAGCTCTGCCTTTTTGCATGCTGTGCATATATTAAAAGACAAGACAGTCTCTGCATATAGGCTCACAATCTAATGGACATACTGTAAAAGAATGAGGAGGAAAGACTTGATGGATAGGACCAGGTAGCCATTCTTCCTTGACCTGATGTCCATCCTGAGAGACAGGGAATACAGTCCCCCAGCACCTCTAAGCAAGCTCCCTAGTGGGTGCCATTCTGCAGTCCTAGGCAATATTTATTTTTTTACTTCCTTCATTTTTATTTTTATTTTTTATTTCATTCATATCACCGCTTGATTGTAAAAACAACAACCCTCAGTGGTTTACGAAAAGATAAAACAATAAATATGCCTTTATACAGTGAAAAGCAAGGTGGATTCTTATTTTCCTACAAAAGGGTTATATCTCCAATATTAAAACGAAACCAGTCAGTTCATCTGGCAGCAGCTGTCTGAAATATGAGGCAGATATCTTGCCACCTAAGGTCTTTTAAACTCATAACTGAAAATTGGTCTTTTTGCAAACAAACCAATCAATCTACTATGGTGGCCTTCATTCCAGTGTAATGATAGACCCATCCCCATTTGGAAGCAGTGTAACTTATTTCAGAGTAAATATGATTAGAGTTGGGATACATTATTCTTAATTGCTTTTTTATAGTGTTACACAGAATTCTGTGAAGAGCCTATGGGGCCTTTGGCCTGTGAATCATGAAATTGGCCTAGAAAACTGCAATATGCAAAGGGAAAGCAAAGACTACCATGGGTTGCTTTGGGAATGGCAATTACCGTAGTTTATAGATTTCCTATTGTTACACATGTGGTTACCTTCACATGGATTGCTAGGGACAAATAATAAAAACAGCATCTCAGGAGAGATGCACTCAGACCAGTAGAACACAGTACTTTAGTTTGTTGTCCCATCAAGTTCTTTCCGTTTGAAAAAGATGACAATTTGTTGTTCTTAAGTATTTGTATTTAAAACAGATATACGTGCCCTTGTGATTCACCTGTAACAAATGCAAAACAAGGAAATTAAGTAAGAGCTCAGAAACGAGAGGCTAAGCAAACAATTCACCACATCTGTGGGAAAAGATGAAAGCACGAAGCTATAATGGGACCAAACCGAAGAATCTAAACAAGATACATCTCAGAACTGCAGTAAAAGTAATTTCAAAGAACACAATGTTCACAGCAGACGTCACGACTGAACAATAAATTATTCCTCAATATGACTCCCACAGTTTTCCAAAGTCCAAATCTTATTCCAAAGACGAGTCTCCCGTTGCCCACGTTCAGCAGTGGACTTCTTACAACTGTTTCAGTTCTCATTAAACTGATTTACTGGACTCGCTGGCTCTGTTCAGCTTCAGTTTATTCCTACTTTGTTTAAAATTCGGGAAGTGCTGGGGAGGAGGGCACAGGACACTAATGGCTGCACTTGTGCAAATGGAGTGACAGCTGATTTATTACAAAGGTTATAAAGGAGAAGTATTAAGTGTGTTCCATTCGGCATGGTAAAAGACATCCTGCACAATGTCCAACAAACCCTGAGAGCACTGTTTTGTTAAAAGAGAGAGAGAGAGAGACGACGGTGAAGGGGGGGGGCAGCTCCAACAAATATGTGCTCTTCTTCTTTTGAGCAATAATTAAGATTGTAAATCACAGGCAACATGAAACAACTGTATCCGACAGAACACGGACAGTTCTGGAGTTTTGCTGTGCTTGTGTGATCAGTCTGAATACCTACACTGAAGCACTAATGGGAGGGCAAACTTCAAAGAGGTATTTTGGCATGAAGGGGAGGCCTGTGAGACCATTACATGGATAAAGCTGTAAAATAAACTCCTCCATGCAAATTGGGCAGGGAGGGGGAATGGGAGGTTGAAAGGTTTGTGAGGATCCAGATATTTTTCCTCTTTAAAGCACGTAGTAAGTTCTATATTTATTAATTCTTTATTGTAGGACCATCTTTATTACAGTAAGGAATAGACAGCTGAGAATAAAAGTTGGGTTTGAAATTAAGTTGTTCACTCGGGTAGCCTGATAATTTAATGACTTCGAAAACATTAAAATGTTTATCTTGTTTATGTTAGTTCATCATTTACTTGACTAGAGGGGAAATATGGCCCATTTTAAAAAAAGAACAAGGCCTGTTCTATCAAGAATCACTGGCTGAGTTAAAAAGAAGTCACAATACTATACGTATATGAACCATGCTGTTGACAAACAGCAAGCACAGTGCTATGAGCAGTTAATTCAGATGCAGCTTGTTTTCCAGAATGGAATATTTACAGCATTAGATGCAATCTCCTCTTTAGGTTGCCCATTTCTTTTCGTTCCTTTGGATGCTTACGATCTGCACTGAACGTAACTTCAGACGCAGCCCATAGTACTGGGTATTGGGGTTAGTTTTGCTTCAAGTGGAACATTCTGTCATAACAAAGATGTTCTCTCTTTTGTTTTGTTGTACCGTAAGTTAAGTGAAGGAAGGGGAGGGGGAGGAGAATTATAAAGGCAAATAATTCATTAAAAATCTGGAATGATTCATGGTTACTGCATCAAATTTGTGGGTTATTCACTACATCCACAAACAACCACCCTTTCACTAGGCCTACTTTGTAGTTCTGTCTCCTTTAAAGAGCCACACAACGACACCTTTTAATGGTATCTGTTGAAGAGCGCAAGAATCTCTTAAGAAGTGCATAGGGTTTGATGTGTCCTACATTAGCTAAATAGCAATGTTTCGGGTATGGTTGCTTTCTTAATACAGGTTTTTAATTCAGGAGTTAGAGCAGGGGTCAGCAACCTTTTTTAGCCGTGGGCCGGTCCACCGTCCCTCAGACCTTGTGGGGCGGCCAGACTATATTGGGGGGGTGGTGAACGAATTCTTATGCCCCACAAATAACCCAGAGATGCATTTTAAATAAAAGGACACATTCTACTCATGTAAAAACCACGCTGATTCCCAGACCGTCCGTGAGCGGGATTGAGAAGGCGATTGGGCTGCATCTGGCCGCTGGGCCTTAGGTTGCCTACCCCTGAGCTAGAGTATGCCATGGTTTTGAGGATCAGGAATGTGCCACAGGTTCCTTATTCTTTCTATATTATGTTCCAATTCCTCCATTTCCATGTTTTCTCTACCTTTGTTTTCAAATTAGGAAGATCATAGTTTGCAAACTTGATTTCAAAACACAGTTTGGAGTTTAGCATTAACCAGAGTGTATATCCAATTTAGATGTTGTAATGAATCATGGCTACTACAGATGAAACCAGGAAATGAAAAAGAGAATTGGTTTGAAGGATTGGAACATAATACCTGCATTATGTTAATGTGTTGTCTCATTGCTGCTACCATAATGTAGCAGGGTCTCCTACTTGCTGCCTATGGGCACCACACTGCCCTCAGCTATGCCCTTCTAAATTTTTAATTGAAGATGTATTACATTTTATTTCGTTAACAATCTCGGTGGAGGAAAGGGGAATTACATATCTACTTTTCTGTTTAAACACCTGTATTTTGAGGGAAAGTAGGTCGTTACTTGCTTCAGGAAGCTTCCTTTCATCAAAGTTATTTTTTCTTGCTAATATTCTAGATTCTTATCCCAAGGAGAAATGCTTTATCTATAGGTCAGAAAAAGGAAGCTTTATTTGATAAAAAAAGAGAGAGAAATACTTGTATGTGTAAGCCTACAGAGGCTTTCTTGGAATACTATGATGAACTTTGTGATTTAAAAAGGGAAAATGCAAGTCAGTCTCCTCTGTTTCTCAATACTTTGCAAAAGAGGCACAACTGTGTCTTGCATTTAGTTTTCAACTTTACCAGCAACCCAGTTTTAGCACTTTATTTGTTCTGGCAAGTTTGTTTTTATGCTAGCAGTTTTGCAAAATAATGATTGTGAGAGTAGGGCTAGTATAGAAAGTAGATATATGTTTCTAATCATTTGCATATATGCAGTGCCTTTTTCTGGGATGATGCAGGGGTATGCATACCCCTAAACATTTTGTAAATCTATGTTTGGCTTCATTGAGGAACAGTATTTCAATATGTGTAGGAAAATGAGAATACCCCTAAACATTTGTTTCAGGGGAAAAGCACTGTATATATGTACAGGCAAATCAGATAAACATAGTGAAATATATTTTCAAAAGAGTTTGGGGTGATGCTAAAAGTGCAACCAAAGCTGCAAATATAATTTCCATTAATAAACAGAAGTTTTTTGGGGGGCGGGGAATACCGGATTTAAGGTTGCTGAGTATGTAGAGAGAATCATCCTTCTGATCCTGTAACATTTAAAGGGTTTTTTTGCCATTTTTATCAGCTTTCTTATGTCCGTTCTTCATACTCCTTAACCAGTACATCTTGCAGTCTCCCAAGTTCTTCCAAATGAAGTCAAGGGAACCCAGCTGAATCACTGAGGGTTGCTATGTTTTGTCATCTGTACAATTATTACTTTAAAACTTCTCAATCAAGATCATTCCCTTTGTGCCCAGTGACACACAATAAATGAGCTAAGCTCATTTGGAAAAAAAGCTGGAAGAGAATATCAGTTCCGCACTTGGTTGCACTGCCTTTGCTTGTAATCTGTTTGCCAGTCTTCAGATGCTAACCAAGCCCTTGTTTAATCTATTTCCCTAATGGCAATTAAGAAATGTTTTCATTTCGCTGGCAGAGGATTGTCAGTGAAATCCCTTGGCTGTTTGCACTCCTTCTCTCTGGGTACTTAAAGGTGCCCAAGTAATTTTTCTCTCTCTGCCTCCTTCCCCTTTCCCCTCACTTAGCCTTAAGGCATCCAAAGCATTCCCTGTATGTTTAAGCAGCAGCATGGAGTGAGGAAGAAATGATTAAGCAGCTGAATGTTTAAAATCCAACTAAATGCACCGATTATTATCTGCTTAGGGCTTTCTTATCTTGCACTGTGTGGTGCTTAATGGCAGGCCCATTGTCTTCAGCTCAAATGCATTAATGAAGTAATCAGGGCAGCAGGCTGATGTCATAGGTGGTTGAAAGGTGACCTGTTGGACCGATTTCACTTACTCCACCCCTTTCTCAGATTTTTCCAACTAGTTCAGTAGGCGGGTTAGTATTTTAAGCAGTTAAAAAAAAAAGTTAGCTGGGTTGCATTTGTGTGTCTGGTAAAAGGATTGAAGAGGCTCGTAGATATCCTGCTTAAAAGATGTACTCTGCTTCTGTTCTACTTTCTCGCTAGATAAAGACTCTTATCCGCTTCCAAATAGCTCAGTGTGAAAGCAGTCTGCCCTTATTCACACCTGTGGTAGCTGCTGGCCAATTATATCCTGCAGCCTGTGCCTTGACCTGTGTAGAAGGTGAGGTTTGGTTTATGTATTGTCATTTTGTTGTAGATATTTAGACTGCAACCCTATGCCCAATGAACACTTAGATCCATTGAACTCAATGGAGCTTTTGGATTGCACGGTACACTATACAGTAATAGATGTTAGAACTTTGTGAAAGAACTTGTTCTGTTTTAATGAGCGTTTTCTTTCTATACCAATAGCTGAGATTTTAAAATAGTATTTGCATAATGGTTAACTGTAAAATGTTCAATATTAAAAATCTGACTTGATGTAAAATAATATTTATTTAAACAGCCCACCATCATCTGTTTGTCTCTGAGGTTAACTTGGCACCATATTATGCAAATCTACATAATATGCCAAATCTTTAGTCGAATAATTTATTATGTTTCAGTCTTTTAAAATCTGTTGCTCTTTGAGAGAGATCACCATCTCCATGTTTATAAAGATAGGCATTATTGAAAGTATTGTTCACCCTAATTTACCTTTAACCCTTACCAGTGGCGTAGCGTGGGTTGTCAGCACCCGGGGCAAGGCAAGTAATTTGCGCCCCCTAACCCGTGGATTTGCGCCCCCTAACCCATGGATTTGCGCCCCCTAACCCTAACCCCCAGATGTTGCGCCCGGTGCGGCTGGCCCCCCCTGCACCCCCCATGCTACGCCACTGACCCTTACTTGTGGCCTAATAGAATACTGTCTTAGCTCATGTGAAACAAAATGCCTAAAGCTTGATATGTAAAATGTTTTGTAATGTCTTTCTAAATGAAATAGGCATGAACATATTGATTGGATAAAACACAGCTTCACCTGCATGCTTTTGAGTGCATTATATGAAACAAAAACTGTTTCTATGGTTTGGAACTGAAACCAAAGTTAAAAACTGGTTCTACCTCCAGAAAGACCAGGTAGCAGAATGTGTGTGTGTGTGTGCGCGCGCGCGCGCATGCGGATATTGGAGTAGAATTAAAAACATCCTTTTTGCCTTTGAATGAGAGAGTTTCTGTAGCACATATTTTCTCTGTCTTTGAAACATGGATCTCAGGCTCTTCTACCCAAAGGAATCCACAAGGATTCATTTTACAATCTCTATAAACATTTTAAAATCCCAAAAAGTATTCAAAACTTTGTTTATAGCTTGCTTATGTGATTTATAATAGAACATATGGCAAATAAAGTATTTGGGAGTTATGTCAATTGCTGCAATTGTCTACATTCTAAAACACGGTTTTATATTAGCTCCACTGATTCATTCCATTCATTTCCCCCATGCAAACTTTTAGATAACTTCTATGGTTCTGCATTTGAAATCAAATGAAAAAGCTGCATTTACTACAATGTACATTTTAATTTAAAAATATCAGAGTTCATCCCTCCTAGCATATGAGAGAAACAAATCATAGCTTAGCATTATGGACAAATTGAGGATTGTGATTGTTTTTAGTCCAATGTCAAGAACAAACCTCAGCTCCAGATCATAGTTCCGAGCAGTGGCGTAGCGTGGGTTGTCAGCACCCGGGGCAAGGCAAGTAATTTGCACCCCCTAACCCGTGGATTTGCGCCCCCTAACCCTAACCCCCAGCTGTTGCGCCCGGTGCGGCCGGGCCCCCCCCACGCTACGCCACTGGTTCCGAGCAAAACAAACCACAGCCCTTTGTTATTTCATAGTGCTAATGCTCAAAGTGTTCACTTTGGATACAATAAATTCAGATTCAAATTCCTGCTTAGCTCCACTTCATACTACAAATGTACTGCTATGATTAAGGAAATCGCAGCAAACTTTAGTCATCTACCTTTGTTTCATTCACATGGTATTTTCAGCTAATGACAATAGTGCAGAGAGTAAAATTAGCCACAAGTAATTATTTGCATGCTGGAGAACAATACAGCAGCTTCATATATTAAAAAAAGAAAAAGGCTGAAAACTGTGGGACGTTTATAGCTTTTCAAGGGTGCAAACTACTTCTGCTGGCTCTGACAATTGCCTTTTGTTTGTATGGAGTAACTCTCAGGCAAACTTAGCTTCTCTTAAGTTAACATTTATTTCCTTGCCATTCAAATGAAAGGAAGATAGCACTGATCAAATCATGTGATAATTTGAAGGGAAAAGTGCTAAGCTGCCCCCACCATCACCCCTTCCTCATTTGTCCTGATGTTGATTGTGAGTTAAATAAAAGAGTGTTGACACTGAAATTACTTTCAAGTCTGGAAAATTTAATCAGCAAAGACCTTGGTAGCTATAAATTTGTAGTAGCAGTCCCTAATTTATCTTGTAATTCCATGACAGGACCTGAATTGCCTGTATTTGGCCAGATCACTTCAGCAGACAGTTAATGAAAGAAGAGAAGGAACATGAAGGTCAAATGCACCAAAATCTTTTTCAACGTGCCAACCGCCCCACTCTTTCTTTCTTACTATACCACATTTTGATTTATATGGGCTTGAATCAAAATATTTATCTGCTGGGGGGGGGGGCTGTCCACCAGTTTATTTCCGTCTTCAGCTGCAGCTATCCTTTCTGCATTGCATACTGTTCTTAAGGATTCCTGACCCTGGCTGCAGCCCCCAAAACATGTGTGAGCAGACGTGCTTCCACCTATGGGGGGGATTTTAGATTTTAATTTACAGTTGCTTCATGCCCAATTGGTTTCCACTAGAATGCTTTGATGAGATAGTGAAGTAAAGTTGAAAATTTTGAAGCGTTGCTTTTACTTTGGAAAAAGTAGCAGTGCTAACCTAACGTGACTGATGTATACATCAATCTGTCACATTTCTTCCATACTTATTCATTCAAAGGTACTAGGCAAGACCCAGTGTTTGCTAGTTTGTTGCCCAGGGACAGATTTGCTAAACATGAAGGAATGGTAGGATTAGCATTTTGGTAGCAAGATGTTTATCATATTCACTGTCTAGTATCCTGCTACTTATGGCTGAGAAGCAAGCATGAAACAACTAAAAAATGCTTACCGCTGTGTTAGTAGGTATGGGCAGGTAATCTCTTTCTGTTGTTGTTTCTTTAAATCCTGGACCATTAACAACAAGGCAATTTGGAAAAGAAAAAAAGGGTTTTTGCTGCTCTTGAAAGGAGAAAGTAAGGTTAAGTAAAGATCTAATGCATTTATTGTCAGTGCTGTCAGTCTTATGATTGAAATGATTATGCCAGTTTCTGAAATCAGTAAAAATATATTATTTTGAAGTAGCTGGTTGTTGCCAATAGACACTACTTTCACACATTATTCCTCAGCAGGACCCTAATCAAGTTTTTCAGAAGCAGTTTTAATTTAATTTGACCTTCCTAGGATGATCATAGGCCTTGGTAGAGAAAGTAAAGGTGATGCTTGTGTTGCTGTTTCTGATGTAAACTGCTTACAGTAGTTTGAGGCCGATGGCATTATGGTCCCAAGGTTTCCTAAGTTTCATTTAGCATGTCTGAAACCACAGATGTAGAATAGCTGCACTGACTTTGAGAAGACCACTGGGGAATAAATACTTCTTTGGTCGCTGAAGTAAAATAAAGCTCTTTTTGCTTGGGAATATTCCTCAGCCCCTACTGAATCATCAGTTCAGGTGGTAGTAGCACAGATCTACAATTCTGCTGTAAAGGAGCAGGATGATATCTACATTTTTCATCAGTTTGCGACTTCACTGCCTTAATTATTGGCCATGACCACTGACATGCTGTCAAGAGAGAGAAAGACAAAGGGACATGAGTCATGTGACCCTTATATTGCTATTGACACAAGAGACTTTAGGATCCACATTTTAGAGTTAATAGCCACTGCACTGCGAAGAGAGAAGCATTTGCTCAAATGCACAGTTCTCAATGAACTGGAGTTCATTGGAAGCTTTTTAAGGCTGGAAAGTATTTAATGCTTATCAATCAGGGGAAAGGGAAGGAGGAATGAAACTCACTGCTCTTCCTGATTTGATAAAAGGGGAGGGGGAGAATATCAACTTCCTGGTGTCCAGGTTGGATTCTTTAATCCAACATTGTTACATTTTCTTCTCCTATATCACGTACACTGTAATAGATTCTCATGTGACAGTGGGATACATTGGAAATAAGCATAGAATGGTACTGCTAGTGCACTTTTAAAAAGACATTGATGGGTACTAAATTGGTACGCATGCATCATATATTTGTCTCATCCACTCCCTTTTGTACACAGTAGATGGATGGAGTTCTAGTGTAAAAAGAAATATACAGGAGCGAAACAAATGGAAAGTGACTTTTCAAAGTAGGCATTTTCTGGCATAAGTGGAATTCTTTGTTTGCTAAATGTAATAACGCAAAACTCTTTTTAGTATGACTGGAAAGTGGTAAGAGCAGGGCATAACTTGTGGGACCAAAAGACAGGGAACCAGTATTGTGGTTCAGTACTGTTTAAAATTCCTTTTAACTTTTATTCTGGATTGAAGGTCTGCTAGCCAACATTCTTTAACGTATGTAAGCAAACAGGGGATTTTTAAGTCGAAGTTTTTTTTAGGAAAGGTGCAGATATTTCTATGTTTCATAGGATTGCTTTTCTAATGCAGCTTAAAAAAAAAAAGTATACACACATCAGAATAATTTTTATTGCTGCACATGTTTGCCTGGTCCATTTTCTGAGCTTGAAGCTGATGTAATGTCCTCCTTAGTGTCTGAATTAGTGTTTCCAGGTACTGTATTGTTCATTTATCAAAAAAGGACCACCCTCAAACCTTTGTTGAAAGAGGTATAACTGCTGCTCCACTGACAGAAGGGTAGACCCACTAACAGGACAGCACTTCAACTGCAAGTGGCCCATCCACATATCTGTTAGAAGCTCCACAGGTGTAGATCTCCTGCCAGTATTCTGGGAGAGTATGGCAGGGCAGCTGAAGATCTGCAGGGCCCTAAGCCCTATCAGTTTCCCCAAAGTATTATGTTACACCAGCCCTGAAGCTGTTATTTTTAGTTCCCTCCCAATGACTGCAATGAGCCAGAGGTAGCCCCTCCACAGAATCTCACTACTGGAAGATTTTATGGCTTTTTAACTCCCCAACAGTATATCTATTTCATAAAATAAATAATAAAATAAGATTTCTTCAGTTAGGCAGCAGCCCTAGTAATCCCTGCTTCAAACATGAAGGTATATTTCTACTCTTCACAGGGAAAATTGTTCTTCTGTGTGATTCCTATTTCAGCAGCCCCAAGTAGTTTATCTGAAAGGTAGAATTAATTAATGCCCAAAACAAAATACAACTGTACATTACTCATGCGTTTTGAAAATGTGGATGGTATTAAGTACTTCAATTCAATTCCCCCCCCCCCTTTTTTTTGCCTGTATCAAAATAAATTACAGTATATTCATTTGCTGGGGAGACCGTACGTGAAAACAACAAATGAATCTCCAGCTGCAACTGATGATTCTCTCCTGTCCTGTATATGTGCCTCTCATTTCTTTGGATCTCATCCAGTATGGGCTGTTGGCAAAACAAAAATATTTCCACACTTCACATTCAGTGTTCCTATCTTCTTTTTAACTTCCCCAATTTTATGGTAGTTTCAGCTGAGCTGATATGGATATCCTTGAAGCAGACAAGGTGTCTTCAGTTTGAACAGTGAACCCAGCTGTAAGGAGGCATGTTTGGTCAGTATAAAGTTTTATCTCTAGAGAAACATGTTTTATTGAATGCACAAGGGTCAGAAGGGTAAGAGAGGCAAAAGTATAAGAAAATAAGCCTATTAACAAATTTACTCTTTGGGGAGGGATGCTGGGGCAGTAGGCTAGTCCAGATTTTTTAGTCTATTTTTTGAGTTTTCAGGATCCCCACCCCCACCCCCGTTCTGAATGGGAAGACTTTTCTATGTTTATAGAGAGGTGTATGAACAAGAACAGTGTTTCCATTTCCCCACTATTGCACATTTCCTTTCACATCATGGGAGCATAGGAAGCTGTCTCATTCTGAATCAAAGTTGGTCAATCTTGCTCAGTTTCCTCTACACCGACCAGCCATGGATATTCATGTTCTGAGACAAGGGTCCCTTCCAACAGTATCTAAAGATCCTGGGGATTGAACACAGGGCCATTTGAATGCAAAACATGTACTTACTACTCAGCTAATCCCCCACCCCAATTTGTTATGGTCTTTTATTGAATTTGGGGAATTAATTTTGAAGCAGTGTCTGGATGGGTGACCACCTGGGAATAACATGTATGTCACCTCAGGCTCTATGGAGGGAGGAAATATTGAATATCAGTGTAAGAAAACAAACAAACAAATATCAACTTACAATACAGGGCAAATGGCACACAGCAGAACTTGGATATTTTAAACTTGCGCTCCTTCCTCTAGCATGAAATCATTGGGCCAGAAAAAATTTAACATCTGGAAAGTATGTTGATGAGGGAGGGGAATTCTAAACTCCTCTTGCCTCTAAGTTATGACTTAGGCTTTTGTCCAAAAACACGCAATTATGATCTTAGTCAAGCATATGTAAAGTTATGCTTTGGCAATTTAGAATTATTTCCCATTAATAAATGTAATGTAGGGTTGGTTACATATATTATTTCTGAACAACATATTTTGTTCCTTGTAAAGATACAAAACCTATTGGCAACACTCCATAGGAATGCCATATGCACAGTTGCATTTAAAATCAATAGGATTTTAACACTTCCTATACATTTAAGTCCTATTAATTTCCTTTAAATTTGGTGCACCTTAACTTTCCAAACATTAGACCACAGAGATATTTCTGAACTTAGCAAGATGTAATTTTGTGATTCTGATATTTTGACATATATTGAAACAGGATATTTAATCAGTGTAGCAATACATACCCATTGCATTTAGGAACTGGAGTAATATTCAGGGAATCAAGTCTTGGCTTTGGTATAAAATTTCTGTGTAGTTACACCAGTTGTGATCATTCTGCTTTTACAGCAGGGCCCAATAACAATGACAAACATAGGGGCAGCTTCCAAAAACATAACTCCAGCATCAGATTACTCCTCATCTGTCCATAACGTGCAGTTATAGAAATGTGTGATATGATGTCTTGTTCTGCCCCTGTAGACTAGTGTTCAGCTTCTGCTGAAATAATCTGTTGGTTTCCCCCCCCCCAAATGCCAAAGGTTCAGCTAACACATCATAAGTATTGTAAGCAATGGCAGTCTAGTTACATTTTCAGTTTAATATAACGTCACTTAATCACTTGATCTGTGGTGCCCATTAAAGAGTTCCTCCCCACTTCAGTATAATGTCCTTCTGCCCCAGGACCTTCATTTTCCTGAGCTGAGAGCACAGGAGTGAAATCTCACATCTCACCTAGGTACCTCTGGATTTCTGAACTCTTCCAGAACTTTTAGCTGAGGAAAGAATCACCCAGGCTTTGGATGAGTTTAAATAAACAGTAGTTAAAAATTGCCTTGCTGAAGCAGGCCAAGGGCCATCTCATCTAGTGTTCTGTTTTTCGACCATTGGTGAGCTAATGGTTTCTGCAAGGCTCACATAATGGTGACAACCATTGTCTGCTGTTTGACTTTACTATACTGTTAGTAAATTGGCTATCATCATCATCACCATTCTTTTTAAAAATTATATTTCACCTTATTTTCAAAAGAAACAAAAAATTAACAACGTACAATATTACAGCATATGTTCAGATGTAAAAGATAAAGGTAAAGGACCCCTGACAGTTAAGTCCAGTCGCAGATGACTCTGGGGTTGCGGCGTTCATCTCGCTTTACAGTCCGAGGGAGCCAGCGTTTGTCTGCAGACAGTTTTTCTGGGTCATGTGGCCAGCATGACTAAGCCGCTTCTGGTGCAATGGAACACCGAAACTAGAGCAGTGTACGGAAACACCGTTTACCTTCCCGCCAAAGCGGTACCTATTTATCTACTTGCACTTTTTGGCGTGCTTTCAAACTGCTAGGTTGGCAGGAGCTGGGACCAAGTAATGGGAGCTCACCCCATCACGGGGATTCAAACCGCCGACCTTCTGATCGGCAAGCCCAAGAGGCTCAGTGGTTTAGACCACAGCGCCACCTGCGTCCCTGTGTTCATACATAGTAACCCCCAATTCCAAACCCAGTCATTGAGCCCTAACCCACTCATGAAATAAATCAGAACAGCTAGAATACAAGTTAGAACACCTGAGGCCAAAAATTAGGCTAAGTTGTTGGTGTTTTTCTATGACAACACAAATTCGTCTGGCATAATTTAGGCGGAACACTGGACATGGGGGTTGATATTCATGCTTAGTGCAGTTTTCACTTGTAAACCCTGCCAGAGTGCCTTACTTGATGCATTATATCCTGGGCAGGTAGAAATAAATTATTATTATTATTATTATTATTATTATTATTATTATTATTATTATCATTGTGCTCCTGAATAGAGAATGGGTAACCCTGATGACAGGCTGCAGTAAAACTGAGCAGGAGTTGGAAAACATGTTAACGAGTATGTATGGCAAGAGAAATTTAACCACCATGAAGCTTAGTTAACGATTAATGCTAGCTGCTTGAACCTGTGCTTCTAAAGCAAACATTGCCAGTGTGGAGTTAGATGAGCAGTGTTTTCCCCTGTGCTCAATGCAGGCTGAGATGGTGTGTGTATATCTGTCATCTTTTGAGAAAGAGAGAAAACAGCAGCAGTGTATCAGAAAGTCTTTTGCTGCCTCTTCAAACGCATGCAGGAGGCATCATATTACTAAGACTTGCTATTTTCAAATGAAGAAGGAAGGGTGGCCTGGTGAGGTGCCCATTGTATATGTCTTGAGGTTCATAGGGTAACTGACCTGACTTACCCAGCTGTTGTTTTGCTTGTTTAACTGACTGTTGCCCGAGCAGGTGCTGGTGCAGTGAGAAGCTGCTTAGGATAGCTTACATACTTTTGCTTTCACACTTCAAGGAGGAAAACGAAGAGAATGCTAGTTGAGTACATACTTTGTACAGACAGTCACTGGCCCAGTTTGCACTTCACGTTAAACCGTAGTTTAAAATGAGCTGTGTGTGTATGTGGTGTTTTTTTAAAGATGTTGCACTGCTGGTACTTGACTCCTCTTTGTCTATCAAAAGATAATCTAATGTTTGCTGGAAATGTGGGGCAAGCAAAGTGGATTAGATACATGTATAGTGGACCTGTGGGAAAATCAGAAGTTTTGAGGGGGGAATGTTAATATAATGATTTGAAACATTGTAATTTAGTGGAAAATCTGCTGACTGAATGAAGCCAGTACTAACCAAATCGCATACTCAAATAATTCCAACCAAGCAGGCAGGAGTAGTTTAATAAAATATGGTATACAGTGGAACCTCGGGTTGCGAACATGATCCATTCAGGAGGCACATTCACAACCCGCAGTGCCGCGTCTACGCATGTGCGTGATGTACTTTGGTGTTTCTGCGCATGTGTGAGCGCTGAAACCCAGAAGTAACCCGTTCCAGTACTTCTGGGTTTGGCATGTCCGTAACCCAAAAACGCGCAACCCACAGCATTCACAACCCAAGGTATGACTGTATTTCCATGGTGCCTTACTTGCTTACTGAGTTTACAGAGGTAGTATGATTAGGAAGAAAGATGACAAAGCAAAATAACAGTTTGAGAGAACATGGCCTCCCTTCACTGTTTTCATGAAGCAGTAGTTTAGTCTGGAACCATTTATAACTTATTCACTGCTGGTATAAATCTGAGACTATATAAGATGTGAATGAACAGTGTGTTGCAGAATGCAGCTCAAATGTTCCCAGGGGTTTCCTCCTGGTGCTGCCATGCTGGGGATGAAGAAAAGCCAGTGCTTGTGTTGTCTGAAAGCAGGCTTGTATTTTGTTTCCTGAAAATAAACCTTGGTTGCTATCATGGGTTCTTTTGGCAGAAACAAACCATGAGCCCAGGTTCAAACTACACAACACAACAGCAGCAGAAGAAGCAGGCAAGGGATACCATGGGAACTTTCCAAGAGCATGCACCAGCATGCTGCATTTTCACACCAAGCCAGTTTGTTTAAAACTCTGCTTTCATGTGATATGTGAACCAGACCACTGTAGATGACAGGGAGCTGTGGAACAGCTGCCAGAGTGTTGACTAGAAGCCTATCAACTGGAACATAAAGTGCCCAACTTGTAGTAACTGAATTGGTTGTCTGTTTGTATCAGAGCCCAATTTGAAGCGTGGTGTTTAACCTCCAAGGGCCTTAACATCTAGGACCAAGATACTTTGGGAACTGCTTTCTCACCAAACACCAGCCCAACTTTTAACCCTAACCCTGTACTGTCCTCACCAAAGATTCAACAAATGGGTGAGAGATAAGACCTTTAAAGTGGTAGCACCCAAAATTTAGGTATGTACTCCTTGGGGAGTGACATCTTCCCATATTCAGATGTGTTTTCATCTACTCATTGGGTAGATATGCTTTGGAAACAGGCTTTTAATATTTAGTGGTCAAGGTAAAGGGGGTTCAACCTGATGCTACTCCTCTATTGTTTTAAATGATAGGATTGTTAATTCTTATTTCTTCATTTAAGTTACACTCTACTTTTCTATAGTCCTTTCATATTCAAAATGGGCTTACAAAGCAGCATCAAGCAATTGAAATAAAAGATAAAAATATAATTAATGATCCTACTATCTAAAATGATTAGTGTGTTGCAGTACTCAACAAATTTAAGAGTAGATAATAATAATTAAAAAAATTCAAAATCACTTAAGGCAGGATGCAAATATCTCTTTTAAGCATACCCAGTAGGATTTATTTTTTTTACTTTTTGTCCCCATCATTTGCTTTTGATTGCAAAGAACAAAGTTTAGACTATCCATGAAAATCATTTGGGGTGAAAAGTTACTTTTCTAACACTTTTATGACAATTTTATCAGTTTCAGTGTACTTCCAAATATTTACAATGCTTTGCCTGGGGGGAAAGTACACATGAAATCTCAAACTCTCATAGCTAGAGTATTAATGCCAAAGACTGTCTGGAGTACAAAGGTTATGAAGTGCATGTTTAAAGAGTCTGCAGAATAGAAGGCCAGGGGCCATGCTGCCAAGTTGTTAGATTCATGACAGGACAGAGGCTTCGTTGCAGTACCTAAAACTGAATAGAAAGAGAGTTTCAACAGACACATTGGCCTGGTTAGCACATAATGCTAAACCATGGTTCATTAAACCATAGCTTAACATTATGACTTAGATTTATGCGTGAACCCAGCCCAGCAGATTACTTATGGTTACTATGATTAAAGGCCATTCATTAACCAACATTTGCAGTTGGTTTATAAATCTTAGTTAAGACTAACCATAGCTTAGTATTACTAGTGAACCAGGACCTCCATAACTATGTTTAAAGAGACATCATCACCCAAAAGCTACAGAACTGCAAATAAAAAGTGGCCAATTTTTTTTATTTTTTTTAAATCAAATCCGACTTCCCTCTGGGCTTGGCTGCTTTCACTGATGCTCTTAACTACTGTATTCTGTGACATAATTAACTAAGATTTAAGTGATCATCCGCTAGACACCTTAGCTTTCACTATGGTTCATGGTCAGCTTTAGCTGTGGTTAACATTAACCATGGTTTAGTGTTAAGTGCAGACTAGGCCATCAGCTACCATTATAACGTGCAGCATTCAAAGACCCTGAACATGCCGATGTTAGCATGAGACTCTTTGAAACCATTTAATTTGAAAATGAAAGTAATAGAAGGAATAATAAAGATTTGCCCTTCCTTCTTTATCTTCTTTATTATTACAACATATATATCCCTTTTTTTTACATATAGGTGTCCAAGGTCAGTATAGCTCTGTTACTGAACTGATCCCAGAGGCAGGATTTTCCATAACAGAATATACATGAGGCAGCCCACGTGAAAAACATTATGTCAGAATATAAAACACATGTGGCTTCTGCAGAAAAATGTTATATTGTTAGAAGGAACTTGTTATTCACATTTATTTTTAGTTAAAAGCTTTTTTCAGTTTCAAGTTTTGAGGAAACTAAGTGTGCTGGCCAATCAAGGACTAATTCTCAAGGGGCTGCTTTGTGTCTCCCAGAGACTGCCAATATCTGTTTGTTGAGTGATGCAATGGTTTGCTGATTAAACAGCTCACCATAGGGTTTGGGGCAAAAACTGTGGACATTTAACCAATTTGAACAATTTATTGCTGTAATTGAAGGCTTTAGTTGGTGTTTATTAACTAACCTTCCTGCTATGTTTACTAACTTATCATGAGAATAACCCTTGGCCCTGACTTTTATTTTTTAGATTTTCCATAGGTAGTGTGGATACTTACGTTGTCAGTAGTCAAGGTCAGGATTTCATATAATCCTGTTTTTTCAAATTCAGAAGAATTGCTGGCTTTCCCCCTCAGTGGGAAATACATAAATATTATAAGATATAGGTTGCTGCAAAAAAAATTCCTTTTACTTTTAGAAAAGCTTGTCATTTTTCTTTCCGTCTTTCTTGACATAGACGTGACATCTGAAGGGTAGTCTAAAACTCACACTGTGCCACTGTGTTTTCCCTTTATATAAGATTTGTAACCATTCCTGTCCTAATCATCGTTAAAATGGACTCGCAACTGGAAGAATGGCATTGTTGCTGTGTTGTACAGCAGGAGCTCCAATGAAATGTCAGAGGCACACGTTGCTTCTAGCACAGGTCTATTCAATATAACAATGTGTGCTGGTGGCAATACCAGCCTACTTTCTCCCTCCCTTCTTCAAAAGCTGTTTAACTAGAACTAATTGACCATTCCTAAAGTGCAATTAGCAAGGATATTAATCTATTTTTGACAGGTGTGGAAATTGGTTTCTTCTTGCCTATTCAGTAGACACTGAATCTGAGTTACCATGCAAAAGTCTGAAATGTTTCGCCTTTTACATTCGCACTGGATATGTCAAAACTGAATACTGTAGACCATGTTTGTCTGGTCTGATCAGCCATAGAGAATCAGGCCAATAAAATAAATACACTTGGAGTTATCATAACAGTTGAAATAAAATGTTTTCACTCATCATTTGGAAAGAGAATAAAAATATTAAGAGTTTGGGTTTTCTTCGTAAAAAATGTTCAACCATTTTCCAGTTTTTCCTTTTGGGCAGGGGGAGAGAGAGACAGACGTTCCTCAGTTTCCCATGTGTTCTTTCACCCTGCTCCCGCAAGCATCCACATCTCAAGAATTTATCCTTAAAACTAGACAAGGAAATTTGTATTTCCTCCTTTAATTACAAGGAACTTTCACAGTACATGAATGAAACGCAAAGCCTACCCCAAAGACATACACATCTGTTTTACATAAGAGGAATGCATTTAGGAGTGTGAGAAATTGCTTAAAGATTATCTTGATACTAAGAATATGCAGTTTATTTACTTTATAATTATGCAGGGTTTGCTTTTGAGAAGCCCTCTATAATTTTCACTACTTAGTCAAAGATGTATAATAAGACATCAATTGCTATAGGCACCCACCCCAGAAGGAAGACATGAGACAAGTTATGGACTGAGCTAGACCAAAACATAATTAAACATCTGCAACAGTGGTATTAACAAAGGCCCCCTAAATATCCTGGCTTCCTATGTAGGCCAATCTGCTGTTGATCCTCAGAGAAGGAGGAAAACCATGGAGTCCTCCCACTCGTATTGTGAGTTAGTCTACCTGGCTCAGAAAATGAAACAGAGCTAACACCCCCATTTAAATTTCCTTGAAGTGGTTACACCACTGAACTGCTGTTGCTGAAAGACTTCATTATGTCCAGGGGTCCCCAAGTATTCCAGATCAAATGAGATTGCTTTTAGGATCTTTATTTCACACATACACAAAATTCAGGATACTCATTAATGACCCAACCTTCCCTAACTTTGCGGAGTTTCTGTGCATATGTGTGTGTATGCATATATGTGTATTTAAAACAATTTTTAAAAAGAGAACTCAGTGTTGTTATATGGTTATAACAGTGTTGTTATACATGGCTGATGTATACTTATTAATAATCTCACATACTATAAATAAACCTGTTCGCCTACACTTCTCTGCTTTGACTTGCAAAAGCTACAATGTTGCATGATTATTTTGACAATTGAGCCCCTTCAGTAACTCCAGACCACTCCTGAGTAATCAAGGCCAGCCCCCAAATTTGTCCTCAGCACAGTACAACCTAAGCCTGGCTGCCAACATTCACATTTCACTAGCATTGCAACGGCTACCTTCATACAAATCTAGTTTATTTTAAAAAATACAGATCCTGCTTGCTTTATGTGAACTTCATGATACATTAATTACAGTTGAACCTGCCTGACAATTGCTATTTGTGTTGGAAGTAGAATCACAGAATTGTAGGGTTGGAAGGGACCACAAGTGTTATCTAGTCCAACCCTCTGCAATGGTAGAAGTCTTTTGTCCAACATGGAGCTTGAACCCACAACCCTGTAAATCACCCCATGGATGGACAGCTGTCTGTTGAGGATGATGTACCTATGAATTTCCTGCACTGAATAGGTGGTTGGACTAAATGACCTGTGAGACCTATTCCAGCCCCATGAATCTTCAAAACAGGGACACTGACAGAATAATATAATATAGCAAAATGCACTCTGTGTACCACTGGGGGAAGTAGCTATTTGCTGTAAAAGTAAGAGGTAGAAGAAGAATCATAGATTCCTCTGTCTTTCATTTTGCAAGTCAAGAAGAAATGACAAAAAGTAAAAGCAAATGAAGATGGATGAAACGCCAAAAGGGTGAAGGGGATTCTCCTGTACAGGGATCAAGAATTGACTCCTGGGTCACTTCAGCTGTTCCTGCTCTTTGTGGTGTGTGTTTTTCAAAAGGCATTTCCAGAGGGCCACTTCCTGATGGTAGCTGAGGCAAAGACCTTTAAAACTTTGTCTATAGGTCATTCAGAGGTCATTGTAAATCGAACCCAATATCTTTGATAGGAGGGAAGCAGAAAGCTCTAGGGAACAAACCTATTTTACATATCATGTTATTTTTGTAAATTAAGTTGGGTTGGTTAAAGCCAAAATGTCCTTACCAGGTAAAGGAGGACATAATTGGTACACTTCAGACCAATTAGCAATGAAGGAAGCTCAGATAAAATCTAGTTTTCTGCAGGTTGCAATAGAATAAAATGGATAAAATTATTCTGTACATGGTTTACAAAACAGGAAAAATGTCATCATTGGAGGAAAAGAATTGTCTTTGAGAGAGAAAGAACAAACTGGTGTTTAATGAGCAAGCTCTGCCTCATATACCAAAAATTTCCAAACACAGGAACATAAACTATATTTCATGCCAGCACTCTAAACATACTTACTACGAAGTAGATCACACGTTTCCATAATATATACATCAATTCAGTTAATCTCAGATTGAATTAAAATACTAGTGTAGATAGTGTGAGTGTCTGAGGGCCCTGCCCCTTCCTGCCACTCACCATCTGGCCCAGGGCAGGGCCTGAAGCCTCACAGGGACTGCTGTGTTCTGCTTCCCAGGAGGACTCTCCTGTGTGAGTGTCTGAGGGCCCTGCTCCTTCCTGCCACTTACCACCTGGCCCAGGGCGGGGCCTGACAGGCCTCACAGGGACGGTTGCCGTCACTGCTGCTGCGGCCCAGGGGGATCTGGAAGGGCGCAGAGTTCTTTTTAAAATGTTTTTAAATTTTCCTTTTCCTTTTTATTTATTTATTATTATTATTTGTATATGAGGGGATGGGGGTGGGGGTGGGATGGATGTTTAGTTGGGAATTTGATTTTGATGGATTTGTAATTTTTACAGTTTTTTATTTGTATTGTTCTTTGTTTTCTGGGATTTCTTTTGTTTTTATTGTTTTAAGGTCTTATTTTGTTCTTAAGGGGGAGGGGTCAGGGCTGCCGGGGAGTGGGTCCCAGCCAACAAAATGGCTGGGGCATGTTCCACAGAGGGGAATGTGCTGGGACAACCGATCTCAGTGATCATGGGTAGGAGGAAGAGTTACGCTAAGACCAGACCATGTCTGAGGACTATCCCTGCCTCCGGGTCTGGTCCTGACCAGACGGATACTAGAATCAGCAAGGGATACCCACATGACCTGAAGGTGCTGCTGTGCAATGCCAGGTCAATGATTCATAAGACCACTGCCATCCATGACTTGATCATGGATGGAGGATTTGACCTGGCATGTGTAACAGAGACTTGGCTGGATGAAGCAGATGGGCCTGGCCTTGCCGCTGCTTGTCCACCAGGTTTCTCTTACGCACAGCAACCCAGGCCTTGTGGGTGGGGAGGGGGGGTTGCAGTGATTTTTAGGAAGTCATTAGTTTGCACCAGGCGTCCTATTGGGAAGACCCAGTTCTCTGAGTGCATGTTCTGGAAGTTGGGCAATAGGGGCAGTACAGGATTCCTTTTGGTGTACTGACCTCCCCGCTGCACCAAGGATTCCCTGCCCGAGCTGCTTCAGGTCGTGGCGGATGTTCTCCTGGAGACACCTAGTTTGGTTGTCCTAGGGGATTTTAATATCCATGCCGACACGACCTTACAAGGGGCCGCTCGGGACTTCATGGAAAGCATGGCCTCCATGGGGCTGTCCCTGAATAAGTTTGGCCCAACCCATAGCCGTGGACATGCCTTGGACCTGGTGTTTACCTCTATGGATGTTGATGATCTGACACTAAGTAAAAGCAAAATGAAAGAAGTGCCATGGTCAGACCACTTCCTGGTGCAACTTGACTTCTCCGCGACCCTTCCCCTCTGCACGGAAGTGGGACCGATTCGGATGGTCCGCCCCCGCCACTTAATGGATCTAGATGGTTTCCAGAGAGTGGTAGGGGATGCTTTATCCCATGTTTATGGCCTTTCAGCTGATTCCCTGGTGGCCCGCTGGAATGCGGAGTTAACCAGGGCTATTGACTGTTTGGCTCCGAAGCGCCCTCTCCGATTGCATGGAGCCCGGACAGCCCCGTGGTTTTCCACGGATCTGAGGGCAATGAAACAATCGTTGAGACGTCTAGAGCGCCGGTGGCGGATGACCCATTCTGAAGCTGACCGGACACAGGTTAGAGCTCAATGTCGAGCCTACCAAGTGGCGGTAGCGACGGCGAAGAAGACTTTCTTCACCGCCTCTATTGCATCTGCAGAAAACAGCAGCAGGAGACTTTTTCAGGTGGTCCGCAATTTAGCGGAACCACCTGCTACATCGGGGCCCAGTACGGGCCACATGATCTCCTGCAATGATTATGCCGAGTTTTTTGCAGATAAAGTCGCTCAGATTCGGGAAGAGGTAGATGCCACCGTGGGAGCAGTGCCAGGGCAGGAGAGTGCTAGAGTCCTGTCTAGTCAAATTATGTGGGATCAATTCCAATCTGTTACCTCCGAGGATGTGGACAGGCTGCTTGGACGAGTGAAACCAACCACCTGTCTCCTTGATCCTTGCCTATCCTGGTTATAAAAGCTAGCCGGGAAGGGCTGGGTGATGGGCTTCGTGAGGTGGTGAATGCTTCCCTCCATGAGGGAGCCTTCCCAGACCCGCTGAAAGAGGCGGTTATTAAACCGCTTATTTAAAAACCATCTTTAGATGTGGCCACGATGGCCAACTATCGCCCAGTCTCAAATCTTCCATTCTTGGGCAAGGTGATTGAGCGAGTGGTTGCTGAACAACTCCAGGCACGCCTGGAAGAAGCGGACCATTTGGATCCCTTCCAGTCGGGATTCAGGCCTCATCACGGGACTGAAACTGCCTTGGTCGCACTGGTTGATGATCTCCGGCGGGCTAGGGACAAAGGTGAGAGCTGTTTCCTAGTTCTGCTGGATCTCTCAGCGGCGTTTGATACCATCGACCATAACATCCTTCTGGACCGTCTTGAGGTGCTGGGAGCTGGGGGCACTGTCATACAGTGGTTTCGCTCCTTCCTCCTGGGCCGTGCTCAGAAAGTGGTGGTGGGGGATGAGTGTTCAGACCCCTGGGCTCTCACCTGTGGGGTGCCGCAGGGTTCTGTCCTCTCCCCCATGCTTTTCAACACCTACATGCAGCCGCTGGGAGAGATCATCAGGGGGTTTGGGCTGGGTGTTCATCAGTATGCGGATGATACCCAGCTCTACCTCTCTTTCAAATCAGAACCAGTGAAGGCGGTGATGGTCCTGTGTGAGTGTCTGGAGGCGGTTGGAGGATGGATGGCAGCTAACAGATTGAGATTGAATTTTAACAAGACAGAAGTACTGTTTCTGGGGGACAGGAGGCGGGCAGGTGTGGACGATTCCCTGGTCCTGAATGGGGTAACTGTGCCCCTGAAGGACCAGGGGCACAGCCTGGGAGTCATTTTGGACTCACAGCTGTCCATGGAGGCACAGGTTAAATCTGTGTCCAGGGCAGCTGTGTACCAGCTCCATCTGGTACGCAGGCTGAGACCCTATCTGCCTGCGGACTGCCTCGCCAGAGTGATGCATGCTCTGGTTATCTCCCGCTTGGACTACTGCAGTGCGCTCTACGTGGGGCTACCTTTGAAGGTGACCCGGAAACTACAACTAATCCAGAACGCAGCAGCCAGACTGGTGACTGGGAGCAGCCGCCGAGACCATATAACACCGGTCTTGAAAGACCTACATTGGTTCCCAGTACGTTTCCGAGCACAGTTCAAAATGTTGGTGCTGACCTTTAAAGCCCTAAACAGCCTCGGTCCAGTATACCTGAAGGAGCGTCTCCACCCCCATCATTCTACCCGGACGCTGAGGTCCAGCACCGAGGGCCTTCTGGCGGTTCCCTCACTGCGAGAAGCCAAGTTACAGGGAACCAGGCAGAGGGCCTTGTCGTTAGTGGCACCCTCCCTGTGGAACGCCCTCCCACCAGATGTCAAAGAGAACAACAACTACCAGACTTTTAGAAGACATCTGAAGGCAGCCCTGTTTAGGGAAGCTTTTAATGTTTGATGTATCACAGTATTTTAATATTCTTTTGGAAGCCGCCCAGAGTGGCTGGGGTATAAATTATTATTATTATTATTATTATTATTATTATTATTATTATTATTATTATATTATTATTATTATTATTATTATTATTATTATTATTATTATATACAGAATACAAATGGTTTGAATCTGGACTGCTCTCTGCCCTAGCCTCTTCCGGCTCACTAAATCCTGTTGCCTCTTCAGCTACTGACACCTCCTCCTCCCAGTCTGTCCCCTCTTCTCCCTCTGACCACTCATTATCACCTCAACACAAATCCCCTGTCTCTGAGAGGCCTTCACCTGGGGGTTCCCTTCGGGTTGCCCAGATGGTGCCCCCCCCCCACATCCAGCCAATCCATGACAGCTACAGGAGAAAGGAAGGCATTTGCAAAAATTGCTTGCCCTCCCTCCTTTTGCTAGAAACAAATATAGAATTGTTCTTGCTAGAAAGAAATTATAAGCTATGATATCAACTGTGTGGTCTAACAAGTGGATTTTTTAAAAAAAGTCCCTTAATTTTCTACAGTACCTTGAATTTAGGTACAATAACTTGATTTCAATTAATAGGGGCATGGCTTGGGTGCGGGGGCCACTGCGCTGCCGGTGTTGCTGCCACTGCTGATGGCAGGCGTTGAAAGGGGTCACCAGAGCAAGTCCGGTCAGGTGGGTGGGTGGGCAGGCAGAGGAGATGGCAGACGAGGGCAGTGGCGCCAGGGATGGTTTCTAGATAGCCACGAGTCTGGCAGAGGTAGCGAGCTTGATGGCTACTTCAGAGCAGGGGCTGCACCTCATCCTGTCCATTTTCACGGGATTTCAATTAATAAGTATGAGGCTCATATTTCTAATATTGCATAATACCAATGACAGACTGGTTTTTGTTACTGAGGGCAGGGGTGGGGAGATGAAAGACTAGAGATAATGTCCTGACTAAAAATAAGGGTTTTTTTAAAAAAACCAAGAAACATTTGGCATCAACTGGAGGCTGGTTTAGGGGTTATTGTCCAGAAGGAGACAATACGTGTGATTGTTTTCTCTCCGGAAGCCATGCCCAGGTGGTGAAAGTTAAGTATTGTTGCTCAGATAAGGTCTGAAAGCAGTTTTCCTGGATGTCTTCCTTGCCCTTCTGTCAAATGGTCTCTATGAATGCAAAGCTGTGGACAGACATAGTCCAGACCTATTGACAGCTTTTGGAGGTGGAGCAGCCAGGACTTTGAGCCTGCATTTTGGATACGACGCTACTTCACATTTCTGACTAGAAATCTAAACTGGAGATGCAGAGATCACAAGAGACAAGTGGCTTGAATTAGGAAATTGCCTTTACATCTGTAATACTGAGAGCATCATTCCTAGCTGCAGTGCTTTTTCTAAAAAAATATATATTTAGGGGTACTCTCATTTTCCTACTCCTCTTGAAATACTGCCCCTCAATGATTCACAAAATGTTTAGGGGTATGCGTACCCCCAGAAAAAAGCACTGCCTAGCTGTATGTGAAAGGGTATTATCCTAGAATGGTTTTTTTTTAATCTTAACTTTTATGTTTGCTGCTGAAGCAACATGTATGGGGAAACAACTGCACACAGCAAGTCTCTTTAAAAGATAGGGGGGACCTTGTTTATATCTCTTTGGCTTTCAGTATCAACAACAATTTACATGTACAGCTCATAAGCTGTGAATAAATCGGCATTGAAAAATATGATAGAACTTTTTAAAATCATGCCTTCTACCTTTCAGTCTACTAGCATTATATTATAACACATTACACATTTCAAATTGGAAATGCTTTAATCAGCCTTTATAACTGACTTGACAGCATAATTGTCCCATTTTTATGAGAAGGAATTGTTACCTAAAAAGATAACTGCTGTGCTCAGATTTGCATTTCCTTGTCACCACTGTTTCTGAGTGGGAAAGTATTTTTTCTATCCACTCTTTTTTCTCATAGTGAAAATGAAAAGTGTGTGGCTTTACCAAAGCTAGGATTATATATAAGTAAATATGGATTATTATCACCATCATCATTTTATAGCTGAACCTAATGATGAACAGGTATTGTTCATATCCTTATTTATAAACCTGAAATTAAGATAAACTTCATATTTTCAACAGGGCCCACTTGAATATCTATTTTTTCTTCTCTCATTTGCCTTTATTGAAAATATAATTGTGGTATTTAACACTTCTGAAAAGAATTACAATTGAAAACTTTCTCCTATTAACAGACAAATAGTATAAATGCAATACCAACAGAGGCTTCTTTCCCCATGTGCTCTAGGGCTTTTCAAATTTCTGTAGCACATTTTCTGGTTTAATCCTCTTGGGGCATTGAATGTTCAGTTTATTTATGATGCTATATATCTCTGATACATATTGAATACTTAAAGGGGAGCAGTGATATTTTTAAGATGATCCCAGAGTGATGAATAATACGCCCGTTTGCTAAATATTTGTGATCTGATTTTTATATTGAGTACTAATAGTTATTAAAATTGGTTCTTTAAAGAGCATGTGATTACAAACCTCAGGAAAACAAATATTTTTGTTAGGCCTCCTGCCCAATAATCTCTTCTAAATATCATTGCAAATGATTACACTGTGTGTGTGTGTGTGTGTGTGTGTGTGTGTGTGTGTGTGTGTAAAAATGAAACAATAAGCCTTCAAAAAGAGGTTATAATAAAGAGAGATTGTAAGAGTTTAAGAGTTTATTATTTTTGTAGTTTTGAGACCATGACTTCCAAAATCAAAGGCCTGCCCCCCAATAATCCTAATGGATTGACTTCCAAAATTCCTTGGATTTGTAATGCTGGACTTGTTTCTCTCTAAGGCTTATCTGGATTCCCTGCAGATAGATTTTCAGGTTTATAAACTGTAATACCACTTAGTCCAGCTGTAAATTTGTGGTGAATGACTTGATATAACATTATAGGAAGAGAGCAGTTTTACCTATAAAAGTCCAGTGTATCAAATACCAAGGGAGCAGGAACAGGGAACGGACTTTTCAATTAGTTGGCTGTGTGGCCTGATTGAACAACTGCCCTGTGGCTAACAAAGCTTTGTCTGTAGTATCGGCTTGCCCCTCGTCCAACAGGGCAAATAGAGTGATTCTGTGATTGGTCATTAATGGGCTAGTCATCGGGTGGAGGTTTTGTTCTTAAATGGGGGCTTTGTCTTATCCCTGCTGTTTAAGCCCCCTCCAAGCACTCCTCACCTGTCATATCTGTCATACATTTAATTCATCACGCTCTCTGGTCAAAAGCTACACTGATAGTATCAAAAGCAAAAGAGGGGGATTCTTATAACTTTAGCGATCAAAGGAGATTACCAAGCAAATAAGATTTTAATGAAGAAGGAAGGTTTGTGGAAGGACAATTTACTGCATTGTGATTCAACAACTTCAATGTTTTTAAAACTCATATTATTAAAACTCACCTGCAATGGTTCAAGCATCCAATCACAGATAAATCTGCTGCTTCAGAAAAAGACATGTTTGTGTTTTCTTTCAGACTTGCAAATTTTGTTTGCTGCTAAAAGAAAGAAGTCTGTATACATATTTCAAACACTGTATTTAAATATAACAAATTTGGTAGAGCTTGCCTTATGCCACATATTTATCTCAACTCTAGATTAAATAAACCCTACTGGGGAATTATTTGAATGCCAGTACAACCCTAAACACTCTGATTTGTAAAATCATTTCAGATGCAAAATAGATGGAAATTTGCCAGTTAAAAACATTGATTGATTTGGGCACAAGGTTAGTATCAAGAACATAATACTATGGTGGGCAAAAGTCCACTATGCTGTATTTGTAAGGCTATATATCGCATAAATATTTATTGGGTCAGGGCCCGGTTAAAGCCTATTTGCTTATTTGTTTACAAGAGAACACATCCTCAGTGGTGGCGCCTTGTCTTAAAATTTAATGACCATTGCACTAATTCAGTTTTCCAACTGCATTTAAAAAGAAAAGAAAAACACCAGTCTGAAGAGTAGAATGCTAACAGTTTGGGCTTTTTGCTTTTTCATTTGGCAATTTCAAAACCATTGATGGATTATCTGCAACAGATGCTGGTGCTGCAGAAGGCTGAGTGCAGCCCTGAATTTTCAGAGTCATTGGGGGGTGGGGATCAATTAATTGCAAAGATATTAAACATAAAACACAATACAGAGATTCAGTAATTATTTAATCTCACTGAAGTATCATTCCAAATGTGTGTGTGTGTGCAAAATTGTATTTTATTTTATTTTTACCTTAAAGAACTGCCTTTGGGGTTGGAGAAAATGATCAGTTTTGTCTATCAGACTGTAAATATTATATCACCACAAATTTGATTGTATTGTGGCAAGTCACAAGTATGAGCTGAATCAACAATAAATGGGTGACAATCTTCAATCCTGTAGCTAGATTTCACACATCCTATCATTTTGCCCCAACAAAAAGTCAGAATTGGACAGAAAATGGGTTCAGAGTAATTGTATATATAGCAGAACTGAAATATTCCATGTCTGAAATTAAAACCTGCAGGATTACTGTCCCTGCCTATAGTGCATAATGGCAGATAAGGCAACAGGTGACAAATGGTATAGTGCCTTGGATGTCTAGTATCAGCCATTAGCACAAGGACAGGGAACTGTATGAGGGCCACATTTCCTTCTAGGCAACCTTCTAGGAGCCTCATGTTAGTGGTGTGTAGGGCCATGAATGTTAATTCTACGTTTGCACAGTAGGATTGTTTCTACACACACTCCCATGTCCGAATAGGCAAGGAAGAAACAGTATCAGAGTTCAAGGACACATTTGAGTCAAGCATAAATTCCCAATACAGAAGAAAAGCAGGACTAATGGAGAGAAGCAACAGATGGGGAGCGGGTGTGTCCTGACAGAGAGGCCTGAATGCTGCATTTTGCCCTCGGAACTGGGGTTCCCCATCCCTCCATTAGTATTTTTGTGCGCACAGAATATAAGCAAGATTTATTGGAAATATTAAGTGCAGTTTTAATCAATCCAAAGCAAATTTTATTTTAGCATACTCAGAATAGTGTGAGAAATGCAACAGTTTGTGCCCCTCCTGTGACATTCGGTTAACACTGGAAGATCCAGGCTAGCCTTCCCCAACTTTGTGCCCTCC
The DNA here is from genome assembly GCF_964106915.1 of Podarcis gaigeae. Lineage (NCBI taxonomy): Eukaryota > Metazoa > Chordata > Lepidosauria > Squamata > Lacertidae > Podarcis > Podarcis gaigeae. The sequence goes on from NC_139680.1 coordinate 49,388,288, forward strand.
TGGATCCTTTAGATCAGTGTTCCTCAACCTTGGGTCTCCAGCTGTTTTCGGACTACAATTCCCATCATCCTTGACCACTGGTCTTGCTAGTGAGGGATGATGGGAGTTGTAGTCCAAAAACAGCAGGAGACCCAAGGTTGGGGAACACTGCTTTAGATGACAATTTCCATCAACCCTAGCCAGCAAAAGCCCTACTTGCTGGAGTTCCTTGAAGTTGTAGACCAAAGCATTTGGCTGGGGAAGGCTGACCTAGGTTATATGAGAAACACCCACAATATGGCTCCTTTGTGCACCAGAATTGCAGTATTTCCTAGGAAATGGTAATTATTGAGAAAATGTGTTTAGCTTTTTTGATTTGACCTATTGCATAGTTGAGTAAGATGGCAGATAATGCTGGTCCTGATACACAGATGCAATCAGAAGACAGCGAAACCGCCGACATTTTCAAGAATTTCCTCTCCCTACCATTCACTGCTGATCAGAAGGATAGTATTTCGAGAAGGAAGGGGAGAACAGTGAATCATGCATGCCTACCTGAGTCCTGCATTTTGCCATCCTTCCCCATTTACCCCCAGCACTTTAATGACTGCAGTGCAGATGAGCTTAACGTGCTGAGTGGCATCTTGAAATTATATATATTATTACAGAATGCCACCAATTCCACTAAAACAGCTTGCTCATTACTGTGTTATGTACACTTCATTCACTTAACTGAAAGAAGCATACCTCTTCATTTAACTTAAAAAGCATCCTGGAGGTATAAAGTATAAACTCAGGAAAGACATGCATGCATGCACAGTATTGAATTGTAGCTGGTTAGAAGCTCTCCTATTTAATGCTGGCGAAGCCTTCCTTTATCTCTGTACAATATGTATAGTAGCACCATCTGTTGAACTATTGAAACATCATCCTAGCTTCTCACATTAAGAGCTCAGTCAGTGGCAATACAGGGTGCTTCCCGAACTGCCTTTTTAAAAAAAAAATATTAACTCTTTCCGTCTTACTTGCCAATACAAATAAAACCAGGCCAGTCAAGAAACTAGGAAATGTCATAAGAAAAACAAAGGAAAGCCCATATAAACACCCTGCAGTCACAGGACAGAGCAATCCGCCTTGTTTATATCAACAAAGCTAAGTTTAGTTTATTAATGTCTAGTGGGAATATGTTTTCAAATCACTAGCTCTTCTGTGAAAAGAATCTTTGCATAAAGTGAACGGTCCCTTAAAAAAGAAAAAGAAACCCCTCACATGAAGTAGTGTACAAGACAAGCTAAGCTTTTCTAGGTGCAAAGGTTTTATTTCAACAGTAAAGGGAAATGTCTACCTTGCACAGAATAGCGCTACTGTGAACAAACTTGGTAACGTGTCGGCTCCTATTTCAGGCTGTACTTTTTTAACTGTAGGAGATATTTGATAAAGGAAAGAGAGGGGCGGGGAGGGGTGGGGGGGTGGAGAGAAAGAAAAGAAGCAAGCTCTTCAGTGACGCGTGCGAAGCACGTGGAAGGTAAATCCCCTAATTCATTCTATTCTTCCAGCATTCCTTGGCGGGTAGCCAAGCTAAATATTTCTGCTGGATAAAAATGTGCTGTTGTACGCAGCAGCCCTCTCTTAACTGGACAGCTAACTGTGGGAGAAGGGGGGCTTCTCCAAGCAGATGACGAGCCAACATGTGTGCCCCTTTATCTATTTATTTATTTATTTATTTATTTATTTTATTAAAAGGCGAGCTTTATGGGCTGTGATTGGATTAACAGTGAACCCTGGAGAAAGAGGAAAAACAAATTGGGAAACGGGTTTAGCACCCCCACCTTTTTGTCATCTTCTTTCGGGATTTCCTGGCTGGCTGCCACCTTGAGTCTATTGAATGTTCTTTAGATAAATCAATTAAAAAGGCTTTAATATTTGGGTGATTGGAGCGCAGCATATGGGCTGTGGTGCTGGTGTCATGCGGTGCTTGCCGTTAATTGAAATGATTAATAGAAGTGTTATTTTCCTTAAGACTAATTGACGAAAATAATGTAATTGAAAGCGTGGTCGGCTTCTCCTAAATGCTGTCGAATCCTTCTGGGTAATTCATGTCCATCGACCATTTCCTGAAACTAGCAAATAATAGAAGTTTTTTTAAAAAAATTACACAATAATTGTTCTGTTTAACAATAGACCTAAAAGAGTGGGTTTTTTGTATTTCTGATTCAACGAATAATTCCTAAATTGACATGCATCATGCATTTAGTGACTTTTAATTAATGAAATTAATAAATCAGTTATGTGGTTTGCTAGCATCGTGCCAACGAAGACTGAGTTTTCTGTGGCAAGCTAAGTCTTAACATTCCTGTTTCAGTAGTACAGGCCTTAGTGCTTATGAAGCCACTGCTGTTGTGTCATTTCCTAGCTCTGCATTTCAGAAACTGCCCCCAGACAACAATTCCGCCTTTGAAATCTCATGTCCTGGAAAATCCGGACGCATGGCAGCCCTACATTTCCTGGCAGCTTAACATGTAGGCCAGAGTATTTCTGCTGGCCCTTAACCTCTCTGTCATGCATTACATCAGCATGGTCAGTCCAGTCGTTTTGAACTTACTGCCAGCTCCACAGTGTATGTCTTGCCTTGATTCAACATTCCATTGTTTGCAGTTTGAACACTTACATGCTTCATTTACCCCTAGTGTAACAGCACAAGATATCGGCCAAAATCTGCAAGCATTTCTGCATGGCTACTGCAGAGTTTTTAATTGCTCCTTCTCAGAAGCAGCTGCTTTTTCCACCCTCTCAAAACTTTTGCTTCATAAGCAAATTTCAAAAACAGTTTTTGATTGGCCGGGGGGAGGTGCATTCTGTTCCTGTTCTATGGTTTGTGTGTGTAATATTCTACCACTGTTAAAAGTTTAGGAATGGGGTGCTAATGCCAGATTTTTTTCCAGTCTGGCAACAAAAAACCCTGATTTTTTGTGCTGATAAATAATACTATTCAGCTTGTTATTTTTCCTGTTGGGGAGATCAAGGCAAGAGACAGAGTAGTGAGGCATCTTTCTCAGCTTATATGCTAGTGGCCAGGCTTTGCAACTTCTCCTTGAAATATCCTAACCCTTTTATAAGTGATGGTGTCCTTATATACATATATACAAACATGTGATGTATCTGCTTTCCTCCTCTGCCGTAATCTAGATCCATGTAGGAAAAATGTTGTGCATGATAGAGATCTCTGAGGAGCTGTCGTCCAAAACACCTGGTGTGCGCTTCTGTATGCTATGATGTAAGTGCAGAAGCCCAGAAACTATCCGGTGCATGGTTAATACAGCAAATAAAATATATGAGGAAAGAGTTTTCTTCCTCAAGGCTTTACCTTCAGAACTTGGGAAACTTTTGTAAGCTTGGCTCAGCTGAGGAGCAGGCATGCCCTTTCAGGCACCACAAAATCAGCCAATTTAATCCTTTGTTACGAAACCCAGGCAATTGTGTGGTTTACATGATAGTGTCGGTTTTAAAGACTTCCCACACATTTCCAGTCTTTTTTTTAATTTTTGGTTTAAAGAAGCTTTTGTATCATCAAAGGCTATAACCCCATTGAATAATGTAGCCTACTTGAATGACTGAAGTGGACTGTGGAAGGAAGACTTCAGGTTAGTGGTTGTTCTATGCAACTAATTCTAGCTCCAGACCAATTGCCTGGCTTGTGGGAAGGTGCAAGTAAGAATATTATGGTGCACTGTACTTTTCATATAGGGAATTTTGGGGGGGAAATGTATTCATAACATTATTTCAGAATATTCAGCATGCACTAATATACAATTGCACACTATAAAATGTTTGCCATAAAATTATTATTTTTAATAATTTATTTTATTTTAATTAGGTTTGAGGGTTGGAGGATATTGTGTCTGTGTGGTGTCCCTCAGACCTTGTGGGGGGCCGGACTATTTTTTTCGGGGGGGGGGGAATGAACGAATTCCTATGCCCGCAAATAACTCAGAGATGCATTTTAAATAAAAGGACACATTCTACTCATGTAAAAACATACTAATTCCCAGACCGTCCACAGGCCGGATTTAGAAGGCTATTGGGCCGGCTCCAGCCCCCCGTGCCTTAGTTTGCCTACCCATGGTATAGACGTGTTACTGAGGAACTGCTCTGAGTTAAGTTAGTCGGACGTACCCTACAGATTTCATTTATTTATTTTATTTCTGTATATAATCATTCTGTCGTATGAAGCAGTCAACATTATAGATATAAGCAGCAGCGTAGCTAGCCATTCAGGCAGCCAGGGTGGCTCGTTGGCATTGTGCTGGAGAGAGTCATCCATGGGGGCGAGGCAAGCTGCCCACTGGGCAGGGCGAGCCGGGGCAGGGCTCACTGTGTGGAGCCTGTAGGGTGGCTGAAGGCGAGGTGGTGGGCAGAAGCAAGCCCCACGCTGCCGTTTCGGGCAGTGCAGAGCCTTCAGGCACCCAAGCCACTGTGTCACTTCCAGGTAAGACATGGCTCGGGTGTGCTGCAGGCCCCACAGTAAGGGCCGCCCCCCATGGTGTAGCGTCCAGTGCTCCCTGCCCCTCCCACCCCCCTAGCTACGCCTCTGATATATGGACATATGTCAGCTCATTGTTTACTTTAAAGCCTTCATGCTACTGGATGGAGAGGCAGGGTAGAAATAGAAAAATAACAGTTAAATTCTTTGGACATGACATGGCTTTGCCCTTCACATTCTTATAGCAGCACTCCAGCTCTTCAGAGGAAAGTGCCTTACCTTCTTTGTCCTCACTCCAAAGTTGTTTGAGTAAAGCAGAAAGCTTCATGCTCATCCCTGCAATTCAAACACCTCACCTTACCTGAGATGGCCGGTCTGACGAGGCCAGTATCTTTTTAAAGCAGGATGGGGCACCTGTGGCCCTGCAGACACAGGTGTCAACTTAAATAAAATATTGGGGGGCCCAGGTAAGCCCTGCCCTGCACAATCACAAGATGCAACACACACCATTTTATTGGAATGCCCATCAGGTTTGGGGAGGAAGCTAAATTATTGTATGGGGGGTGAAGGGACCTCTGCCCCTCGGAGTTGGCTCCTATGCCTGCAGATGTTGCTAGACTACAACTCCCATCATCCCTGACCATTGGCCATGCTCACTGGGACTGACTGGAGTCCAGCAACATCTGGAGAGCCACATGTTCCCCACTGCTGTTTCCCACTTAAGGAAACTTGGTCTTCCTTGTACACACCCCTTTTTCTCCCAACAAGTGATCAGAAAACAGTGCATATGGTTTGTATATGAGCAACGTATTATTTATTTCTGCTAATATAAATATCACCTAACGACAAGAGGGAACTGTTGCAGATTGTAGATATACAACACCAGCACCTGTTAACATGAATCTCTGAACATTTTAGGAGAAATGGGGTTGCTGTGATCAGATGAATATTATATATGTGCAAGTGTGGCAGTACACACACAACTTTCAGCTGTTGCAGTAGTGCTCTGGATTAGGGTCTTTACGTTTTAGGTGAACTGTATTGCAGAAACAGAAAGTTGCCACAAACAGCTGATAGTTAACTGACATTTCTATCAGTAAACTAAATCCATTGATACTTGGTTTTTGGTTTTAAAACAATTCCCATTGGTCCTAAATCCAATCCAAAAGTCAGGGATGAAACCAAAGCCCATATTTTATTCAATCCATGTACATCTCAGGTAACTTGAAAAATGTCTTTATTACGTAGGAAAGGCACCGAGTCTGTATAGGAGCAAAGTATATTTATTAAGGATACTGTTTCATGATTTTTGTACTTGAGTGTTTTTTTTACATTGATAAATAAATGAAAGATTTAAAAAAATCACTCAAGTCTGTGTTTATTGTCATATTATTAGATAATGGAAAATTAAAGCAGACAAAGTTTTTGCTGGGACCTTCCTTAAGTTATTTGTCAAATGCATATTCTGCCTTTCAAAAAATAAAACACTTCCTAAGGTGGTTTACAGGGGTATATCAAAACGCAAACAATAAAATGCAATAAATACAATTTAAAACATTTTGATCATCTCAACACATTATTTATTTTGCATTATTAAATTGTCCGATGTTATTAAACAATTGCAACTTTTCAGTAAAATTCAGTAAAATATAACATATTGAAGCCACCAGAATGAGATCACGCTATCCAATCTCCAACCAAACTGCAAATAATTGCAATAAGCTGTGGCAGAAAAGGTGGGTTTTTAAAGCCCCTGTGAAAGTATCTGTTTAAATATTTTTGATTATTTCCCAAAGGTCTTGGTAATCAGAATTATCAGACCACCAGCCTAAGCAGAGTTTATTTTGTTAATTGCTCTTGTTAAGCCTAATTACTGAATGGGGTGGAGTAGAAGGAAAGGGGTGGGGGGAAATCTTCTCACAGGAGGAAATTCTAAAATCCAAGGCTCGGCTCCAGACAGAGTTAGAGGAGTGTCTCAGTGTGAGAGGTAGAGAGCATGTGTCCTGTGTGTTAATGTGTGCATGTGTGCGCGTGGTGTGTGAATGAGTGAGTGAATGAGTGAGTGACAGAAGACAAATATACGGACTAAAACCCTGGGATGCATGAACGAAGATTGGAAACCTGTCCTACATGGCTATTCAAAGGTACTGCTAAAGAATATACTGCATTAGATTAATATTTATGTATTAACTGACTGTGGTTTTTCACGTGTATTTTAATTGTCTTACAGTATACCTTTTGCTATGTTGTTGTTGTTTTACTTTAATTTTAAAGAAAACCTCTTGTGTATGCATTCCAGTTAGCTTTGGCAACCTGCGTTTGTCTGTTTTCATAACACTATTTCATAACAGAAATTATATGCAACTGTTCAAAACGAATGTCTTTGCAAAGAAAAGGGCCAGCATTTTAAAAAAAGTTTTCTCTTTTGTTTGGGTACAATCCCAGTTTCTAGCATTTATAGCACTGCATTGCATTCCTCTTTTTTGGTATCCCTCCTATAACATCAGTTTACTTCAGTAAACAGAAGTGCAAAACATAGATGGAAGTTTTAGTAGGTGTTACCTCATGTGTTTATGACCTGAAGTTTTATTGCTTTGAGATTAAAATGGTAGGAATTTGCATCTTGCCTTGTTTAACCACACTTTGTGTGTGTGCTACTAAAACCTTTCAGTGCTAAGCATTAAACAACACTCCTGTTGTACGCAAAAGAAAAATGCTACTGTTCTGTGACAAATGAGTGTTTGGGTGGCACGGGCAGTGAGTTACGTGAGTGATTCTTCTTCTGGCTAGCTGGAGATACTGAATAAATGTGTTTACTTTCTCCCTCCTCCCGTGGTATTTATACTAGTTAATGTGTTGCGCCAGATAAATCTGTTTCCTGAGTCCATCTTTCAGCTCTGTTCTTTTCCTTCCCGGTTGACAAATGGTTTGAGTTTGACACAGTTTTATCAGCTGGGCCCCTGCTGGGTGCTGCTTGCTTTTCCTTTTATCATGGAAAGTAAATTATTTGCAATATTCTAACTAGCAGTTGGCAGGTCCAATTTAGTATGAACTGCCTGTTGTCTTTTCTTTGCAAAGCCCAGTTGTTATCCTAAATGGAAACAAAAGATCCAGGACATTCTCTATTACAAGCTGTTCCTTCCCCCCTCCCCCTTTTTTATTATTATTCGAAAGCACTTCTTCATTTGTTTAGTTAACTAAAGCTTCATATGTTGAAATATAGGCTGGGCTGTCATTTCTAGTAACCTTATCTATAATCTCCATAATTTCTTTGTTTAAAAGTATTGTTGTTTCTAGTACAGAAGTGTGGTGGTGGGGAGCTAGACTAGGATGCAAGTGAAATGGTAAACATAAGTAGGTTTCTTATTTTTATTTTATTAGTAAGCTTCTATTGAAATAGAGAGAGACTACTGACTTATTTTTAAAACATTATTTAAAACAAATGGAGATTAGTACTGTAAAAACATTAGGGGTGATGCTTTCCTGCCCGTCTGACTTGGGCAACTGAAAGAAGCCAGCAAACGGCATTACTGACAGCTTGACTGGGGCAGTGTAGTGGAACTCTCCACTCTCTGCACATGAAAGTATTCCTGGTAAAACTGTAAATGAAATGTTTTGAGAAGCCTGTGACAATTAGGACTCCAGTCCAAGAAATCCAACAACAAGCTGTTGCAAAACATTAAGCCATGCTGCATGGGGAAATAAAATAGAAGTCTCTTCTATCAGCTCTCCTAGCATAAGAAGGTGGAGGAAGAGGCACTTAAGAAATAAGAGGGTAGAATGCTGCTAACTCGGAAATAGGCATTAGTTCCAAGATTATTCTCCAAAGTATGTTCAGATGTAAATAAATTTATAGAATTTTTAAGAGCAGTAGGCATTCCTACAACCATATTTTCTTATTCCTGTGCTGCCAAACCCAGGCACCCTGAAATTATTAATTGAGCTCTGCAAGAGGATTAATTATTCTGTTTTGAATCTAGTAGATGCAGATATACAAAGTTTCCTCTGCTATTATGCACACAAACAAACATAAATAATTACCTGTCTTGTGAGAACTATATGAAAGGCCTAGGATTCAATTTGCTGAAAGGCAGCACTCCTAGCTCCACTTACTGGGAGTAAACCCCATTTAAATTCAGCACGTCTTTCTTCTGAGTAGGTATGGTTAGAACTGCAGTGTTTGTTAGCATAACAGTATTCTTATGTATATAGCTTATCGGAAGAATAATGCACTCAAAAAAACCTATATAATCTAGCTGAACACACACATACCAGTGAATGGATAGAAGTAAAATCTCAAAGTGTGTGGGTGGTGTATGAAAACACACACACACACACACACACACACACACACGAGTGTACCGGGCAAATTTGGCAGCCAGTATTGGTCAGACAATATGGCTTGTCATTGTGCATGTGCTCCACTTGTTGAGCTTTTAATAACAAAAAGTACAGTTTAATCACAATTTTGCCAAAGTGGCAAAATTGGCTGCTGTTTGCAGATTAGAATATTGTTTGGTGTTACAGAAATATTATCCTAGTGCTGAGTTCTGATGTTTTCTCTTTTCCTCTCTGCTAACACTCCTCTGTGCTTTTGGAGGAGGCGGGAAGGGGTGGAGAGAGGTCCAGATGGGAAGAAAACAGGTCCTGAAAAGACCACATAGGAACTAGGTCAGGTACTCTGGAGATTAAAGAAGCATGCTTCATCCCTGTGTGCAGGAGGCAGGGACAAGCAGCACACAATTACAAGGAATTAGAACAGCAACAAGTAGTTCAGATTTATCAGCTTTAATTGTCTATTGTCAGGACAGAGCTGCTCTTGTAGATCAGGCTGCTGCCAGTGCCTTAATACCTCTAATGGACTCTCCATTGTGGGATTATCTCTTCTAGGGGACAGTGTCTTTCTTTAAAAGTTGTTGTTTTGGGAGATGCAAAAGAAGTAAAAATAAAAAACAAAAACAGGCCTGGCCTTTTGGTAGTCTCCAACATACACACACACACACACACACCACTTCCTTGACATGTTGTCTTCTTAAGGAAGTCAGGATGAAGACCCTTGTGATGCCTTTCTGTCAGCAACCTGTATTCTTTTGCTGGAACTGAGAAACACCTATTTGAACATTAACCTTCCTTAGGTCAACCTTACTCAATGAGCCCCAGTGGGAAAACAATAGCCTGTTGATAATCGAGCAGATAAGCAGAGATGCATCATTATAAAGGGGGAGTGGGAGGGAAGGAGGGCTCTCGGTTCTCTTTGTTTTAAAAGCTTTCCTGGATTTTGCAAAGCAAACATTTACAACATTTGGAAAGAAGGATAAGGTGTCAGCTATTTAATGAGAACAGATGAAATTTTTGTTTTTATACATGCCAGTTTGACTGGATTGAAAGGGTGCAACCACCATTGTCAGATAGGTAGGAAGTGAAAACCACCTCTCCAGAGAATGAGGAAAAGGGATAACTTTCTTAGAGTAAGAAAATGTGATCAATGTTAATGGAGTGCCCTTAGGAATTAAGGCAATCGTTTTCTAAAGAGTATCTTTTGTTGTTTCATTCTGCTTAAGGATTGGTTTTTAGGAGTAAGTGATGTTCATAAGTGCATTTCAGCTAGGAGATTGTATAATGTTATTTCAAGAGACACTAAGGCATGCACTTACTTAAAAACAAATAGCAATTGCAAAACTCCTTAAGGTCACCACTTATTACTCACCACTAAATGTAATGCAGCCACACCTCTTCAACCATTGATCACACTTTTAGTTCTAAGAAGTCTTTGTGCCTGTTCTCTTCCTTTGTTGCCAACCCTGTTTTAAAACAAAATGAAACAAAATGTACAGTGTAAATCATCATAACATCTTCAATTAATTAAGTCAGTTCAATGGATAGAAACATGTCCTGAGTTCAAATTACAGCTACTGCATGTACTTTGCAGGTGGCTTTGGAAAAGCTGCCGTATATTAACTTTGATTGTCTATCTGTAAAGGGGGGAGAATATTTGATAGAAGAAGCTATAAACAAATATTAAGAAGTGTATGTACATTGGTATGATTAATGACTGATTATATAGCCATTACATTAGGATCCCTAATGCCACACCTGCTTGTTCATCCAGTGGGCAATATTGAGAAAGGAGATACAAAACTTTACCTGTATTTATTCAGAGCTAACTGATAAACCTAAGCATTTTCTGTTAGTTATTTGGTTTCTAGAATCCCTTTAAGAAGGGAATGAATGTTAAACTAAGTGGAATTTAGCTAGTACTGGGTATTCCAGGAAGAAGTTACAATGCTTTGCACATTCATTTAGACTCACAATGAGGCAGGAGAAGGATCGTATATATTATAATAAAGCTAGCTCTCCCCCTGGATTGCTACCTCTGGGACATTTAGTATCTTTCCATGGGTGGAAAGAAAATAGCCAGTAGCATTGTCCCACAAATGCTTGCATGCTGCAGGCAACATCTATTGTTGCATAAGTGGACTTGCCCTCTTTCTCTGCCCCCCCCACCCCAAATCAGCTCCAGAGGGCCCCACAACCCCGGTGGTCATCCTGCATGATTTGACTTTTCTCATGCAACCCTTTAGCACAAGGTGTAAAAAGCAATTCAGTGACATCTTCCACATCCAGATGGCAGCCTCTGACTTCAACATATGGCAAGGAATAAGATAAATAACGTAGCATCATGCACATTTTTTTCTTTCAAAAATGAGGTGGGTGTTGACACTGTATAATACTAATAATAAACCTTAGGTAAATTTGGAATGCACTCTTATTCTTCATCTAAAAAGCTGCTTTCTCAAGAAAGCATCCTGGAGTACTATTGCTCTCAAGCTGACATTTGAAGTGTGCAGAGCATTTTGTTGTTGCCAGATTTGGTGGGGCCTGAAGTGACCAGATTAATTTTCCTCACGCAAGGGAACGAACCATGTACACTACCTTATAGTCCTTGGAAGAAAAAACGGGATATAAATGCAATAATAAATTGGAGGAGAGTACATTAGGATTTGTTTTTTAAGCATGTCACATTGTAAAAGGCATGCATCGGTGCCTTTATCCTCATTTTTAGGATCATGATCTGGTTGCCTCCCAAATGTTTACAGCCATAACAATGCCAATATGGAGGAGGAGGAAAATGAAGGGATTTGTTGCTTCTGTTGATGTGGTCATTCTGTCACTGACCACCTTTGTGTAAGAAGGGGGAGGATGTGAAAATAGCTGTGTGTTCATCTTTGGGGCACTTCAAGGCCCCTAAAGAAAGTTTCTCCAGCCATTTCCCAGGTGCATTGCACTCTTGGTCCTGCTACCCCCCCCCCCTTTTTAAATTATGTATATGTATAGGCATAAAAAAATGTTGAAGAAAACAGCAGCTGCAGCTGAAGCTTGAGTAGCATCAGTTTACTGTGGAGCTAGAGTGGCTGATACCATCAAAGGAAGTGGGGTGGGGGTGAAGAGAGAGAGAGTTTCTGACATCAGCGCCTGTTGGAGCCATTCATGATTTGCTGCTGGACTGCAAGCTATTGCACAGAGAGAGAGAGAGAGAGAGAGAGAGAGAGAGAGAGACCTGTCTCAGAAATGCTGACTAATAAGGTAGTTGAGGTTTTCTGTGAGCAAAGAGGGGAAAATGAAAATGATTAAAAAGTCCTTTTTCTGAAATGAACAACACTGAGACTGCAATTTCTAGATGACAGCACCTACTGCTATGAGAGAATCCTATGCAAAAACAAAAAAAACTGCCAGTCAAGTCACTCACACCTTGATAAATATAGGTACAAGCACACATTTGTGCGCGCACACAAGTCATGAAATCATTGGTTGTGTGCATATATAAGGGACAGAAGCTATGTCCTATTTGCCCCCTTTAATCTGATATGTTTGCTATGTAATGTGTTCATCTTCACTTTGTTTTGCTGAAGATACTGATATTCTGATCCAGTACTTTTACTAAGAAGGACCTACGTACATATGAAGCCTTGGGTGGGGGGAATGTCACTAAAAAGCTTTAATCCCTTCTGAACAGTCACAGTTAGTGTTATGCAGTTCTTGCAACTCTCCATGATACAGTGGTACCTCGGGTTACAGACGCTTCGGGTTACAGACTCTGCTAACCAGAAAGTGGTTGCTCCAGGTTAAGAACTTTGCCCCAGGATAAGAACGGAAGTCGCGCGACAGTGATGCAGCGGCAGCAAGAGGCCCCATTAGCGAAAGCACGCCTCAGGTTAAGAACCATTTCAGGTTAAGAACGGACCTCTGGAACGAATTAAGTTCTTAACCTGAGGTACCACTGTACACTGATGACAATGTAATCACAAGGCAAAAGGGGCAGGGGGAAGTGGTGTGTCTCATTTTTCATTGCGGCATCACATATGAGCTCCACCTTTTATATAAAATTTCCTTAAATTTTTTTAACTAGCATATATGGTTTTCTCCCACCACTACTGTGGTAGGTTAGTCTAGCATATATTGAATGGCTGAACAGAGATTGGATCCTAAGTGTCCTTAGTCCTAGTGTAACTCAGGTATGTGCGTAGGAGCAGTAACTGCAACTGTGCTCTACAATGGTAATTAATGCTGTGCCGGCAGCTCGCTTTTGTACTCTGCTGCATATCATCAGTGCCCACACAATCAATGGTGGGCAAACAGAGTTTAGCCTTCCAACACCCACCATCATTGTTTCAATCAAATGAAAAGCAAAATAGCTATTTCATGATAGGCAAGAAGAATCACCATTCTTTTTTAGTGATGGGCAGAAAAAGCCTGCGTTGAAAAGCTGTTTGTTAATAATTTTGTTTTTGTAATTTCTGCTTTTTATTTTTAAATTACCAGGGACCTAGAAAGCTCTGAGACATATCCATGTCAAAGTGAGACTTATATCTTGGTATAGTGGGTGGGGTAGACAGCTTCAGTATGACTACATTGTTTTTCCACTCCATGTGAAGTGACTCAGGCCACTTCATGTTACATGAGTTGCATGTTCACTGCTTCTGTACGACAAGTTCTGCTGCTTATTAGCAGCAACATTTATAGGAAGCTGTCATGCCAGTTGCCATGGATATCTGAGGTTGCCCTCAGTGACATGGTGGGAAGAAACCATGTCAGTCACATGATTTACACAATATGTTCCCACAGATGTTATGGGAGCAATAGACAGAAACTGATCTCTGGCCACCCTGAATGAAAACAGACAACCATCAGCTGTGGGGTGGTCATTTTAATTTATACTCCTGATTTGGAGAGCTAGCCATCTGTAACTTCCAGCCATGGGATAAAGCTGAGGTTATAAAGATCCCTCCCCAAATCAATGTATTTCTGAGTAGCTACAGGAATGTGTTGGTGCGTGGGTTACCATATATCTATAGGCCACAGACTTACTATGTCAATGCTGAGTATGTTTTTAAGTAGCCTCTATTGTTGTTAATAGTCCTCTGATTCTATCTCAGCATCAGTTAATTACCCAAGTCAAGGTGGCCAGATTTCTTTGCTTTAAACAAATGTTTCTTCCCACTGCATATCCAATTACCTTTATACCCATCAGCGTGATGCCCTTACCACCTTTCTTGTGGAATTACGTACCAGTAACAGTTAAGCCAGGACACTTGTTTGGCGCTGTTGTCCTACTTATGTCCAACGGTATGAGTACTTCTCTATTAGAAGATGCCAAAGGTCTTTACACAGATATGTACTATTCTCAGTACTGTGTCACCTAGAATGACATATAATCCCTTTCACCTTCTTCTGCAAGAACTTCAGGAGGGTGATGGTATGGTGTATGCATCAGACAGAATGGACATTTCTTCGAACAATGCAGATTTCCATATAGACAGGTAGTTGTGTTTTGCATTTTTATAGCAAGTCAAAACAAGTTTCTGCCCACGTAAGAGGAAAGGCATGATGATGATAATAATAATAATAAAAAAAACATGTCTGCTGATGTGATGTAAAAAGGAAAAGTAGGAGACTTGTCCTTTGGTGAACTGACTGGGTGATGTTTGTAATATTGTGAGTGACTATAATTGGAACTATGCATCATCATAACTGTTGTGAGCTGCAGGATTCCTCAATGAAGGACAAGGACCACTGAAGGAAGTTAGGCATCTGGTTTGTTTGGTAATGAGAAATAGGAATGCAAGGTCTGTGCGCTTAATAATAAACAAACAGGACACTGTATGCCATCATCACAGGATGTCCTTCCTTCAAGGCAATTCACTAACAGGGAGAGGAGGAAAAAGAAACAGCACATGTTCCTTTTAATTATATTCACACCAATACTTCTTTGATCAGCAACATGCTCTTTAAGTGATTGTGTCTAATGAAAGCATCACTGATGGAACTTTTCTTTCTGTTAGCATATGACCCATTCTCTCTTAAAGCAGGGACAGGCTTAGTTTCCACTTTGAAATGATGCACTTTTAAAATAGTGCAAAGTTAAGGCTGAAATCTTACATTCACTTACCTTGGAGCAAGTCCTGTTGGACTCAGTGGGGCTTGCTTTTCAGTAGACATGTGTAAGATTACCTTGTAAAATATAAAACTACTCAGAATTGTAAGAAAATATGCAACCTGGAGAACAATATTGTTGTAAATACTTTTTTTTTTTGGAAATTGTAAGCATGTTTGTTCGAAAAATGCCCAGTTAAAATAAACAGATTTAAGCACTAGGTCATAGTTTCTAGTATTACACCACCAAATGTTTGTCCTTTTCAATGTGAGTTAAGCTGGATGCCAGCAGAATGTTAGCAGACACACGTGTTAACAGGAAAAACTGTATTGGTGTGATCTGCTGAAAGGAAAAATTCCTTCTGACTGGATCAGAGTTTCATTGGATATACCTGTGTGAGTTACAGGTATAGCCCCACCTCCTGCTCTTGGCAGCCGTGACTGTGAGTAAATCAGATGAGTGGCTAATAGGAAACCTGAAACAGGGAGGAGAAAGGAAGAGTCTGTTTGGTTAACACAGACTGAAAGTATCGTAACATTCAGCCCTCCAGTGTTTCAAAGAAGTTGAAGCAGTAAGTGCAGCAGCACCTGTCTGACAGTAAAGACAGAGCCAGAAGCAGAAGCAGCAGCAGAAGAAGCAGCTAGCTCTATTGGTATTACTTGAACCCGGCCAGTGGAAGAAGTAATGTTTACTCTGTAGATATGTGTGAGACTTACCTGAAACGTCGTGCTGCCAGCTGGAATTATTTGTGGACTGTACCTTGGTAAGAAATTTTCTTCCTACTCCTGTCCGGGAGACAGATGATTTTAGAGCTCTTTTGAATGGAGACGGCAAACCTGTTAAGGTTCTCCTTGGAGACTTTCTCTTTAAGTTCGAGAGACCTTTGTTTTTATGATGATTAATTCTTTCACTGCTAGTGGCAACTGCCGGTTCACTGAGTTTCAGTATTAGTTCTCTTGTCATAGCCTACAAAGTGGTAAAGGTATTGTTCAGATTGTACTAAGGTTTGATCTCATCAAGCCCATTAAAAGCACCGAATGAAGAACTATTAAATCTGCTCAATGCTGTGAGGAAGTGTGGAATTAAGTTGATAACTTTGTTCTTCCAAACACTTCATCTTCTGAAAAACACTTCTTTGAGTTGGAAATATGACCCTGCTTTACTCAGATACAAATGAAAATCTCTGGTAGGATTAGCAGTACAATGCTGGAGCCTAAAGCCTTTGTTTTGGAAAATGCTGTAGTTTAATCCAGTAACTTTATACCTGGGGAAACAAAATGATATGTTAACACTATCTTTTTAATGGGTAAGTAAAACTTAATTCTGTAAGTGTGTTCTTCTGATATTTAGTTTTTCCACAGAATACTATTACTCCACTTCTTTTAAAATATGTTCTTTTCTGAATGAGAGTAGAACACAAAGAGTACGTGCTAACATTTATAGGAACCCTAAAAAAAAGTATTTTCCTGATATTGTAGACGGGGAACTGAAGCAGAGGGGAGGCTTGCCTGTGGAGAGTACATGGCTGAGGTTTGAAATAGTGAGCCAATGCCATACAGCATATCTAATGCAGTTCAATCCCTATATTGATGGTAGATTTTGCACTTTGTATTTAATTCTGTTGGAAGGCACAGAAAACAACACTACTGTATTTTTGTCTCTTTCTGATCCAAGTGAATATTTCTAGTTATTTCAGACTGGCTGTTTTCAGACTGATGTTGGTAGGATACAGTCTCCCTCAGCTGTCTGTGTCAGAGGATAAGAGGATGTCAATAGAGGGGAGGGGAGCGTTGTTTTTGAAAGTTGTTTGTGTGTTAGAAGCCGGTGGGAAAGTTCAGCCTTCCCCATTTGGAAAAGGCAAGCCTGTGTTCCGCTCGTCCAACGTGCACTTTCCATTTTTAGCCCATTCAGACGCAGACAGCAGTTCCTTCCTTTTCCTTTCCTTGTTTATGACACTTTTCCAAGGCAGCTTTTCCACAGGCTCTTTTGCACACAAAGCCTTGAATCTGCAGATTCATCCCCCCACCCCTACCGTTCAGATACTGAGGGAAGGTTCTAAAGAGGTGTGCACAGGTGCTGTTCTCAGACACGCTTTTCCTATTACTTTTTGTGACTTTGTTATTTTTACCAGCCCCAGCTCTTGAAAGCATTCCTTCAGGGAAGGCAGCTCAATTTATAGGGTATAGGGTATATGGTGTCAGTCCTCAGCTATCCCACTAATGCCATCTATTTGCCAATAGACAGCATTTAGGTCACAATGCTAGAGGTGCTGAGAAAGGAATGGGAAGTAAATTTTCTTTTCTTTTCCAGGCTGCCACACTGTGTAGCTCGTATATTGTGAATCCCAGAGCAGTGAAGAAAAGGACCAGAGTTGATAATGAAAATGGACATGAAGGATGCTGACATGACTCTATGGACAGAGGCTGAATTTGAAGACAAGTGTACCTACATTGTAAATGATCACCCCATGGAGCCCAACACAGAAGGCTGCAATGTAACCCAGGCTGAGTCTTCCTTGCCAAGGAACTTGATTTTCAAATATGCAGGACATGGCAAAGAGGTAAGAACATGTTTGCAAAGGATGATTCAAACCTGGTAGCCAGATCACATTGTTCTTGGAAGTGGGTTTGTCTTCTTGATTTCTACATTCTATAATGTTTGGGTGTCATGGCTTTCCAAGGTTCACCCCTAGAAATACACCTGGAGAAAATACCTTCTGCACAGGAAAGCACAAACATCTCCAATCTGCCATAAATCGACTAATGTCTGCGTTGCTAAATAGACAAGAATGTTACTTAATTTAGGAATGGAAATTTCTAAAGGTTGTCTTGTAGATCCGGGTTCTAATCATACCTATCTGTAGGAGAGAACAACATTCTCTACTCCTGATCAGGTAGTGAAATACTATGGTTGCATTGAAATGGGTTGCTTTTCCTTGAATTATTAGACAAAGGTGTGTTTTTTAATAGGCTTATTGTATCAGTTCTTTATAGGGTTCCAGGAAGAAAGGATGATGTTAAGGCCAGGTCATTAAATAAGTAGCCTGTATTTATGTGACTTGTTTATCTAGGGCAGCGCACCTTTATTTGTAGCTGGACGCACAGGTATATTTCAGTCCATGTCTCTGGAGTGGGTACATTCTTTGTTGTTGTTTCAGAAGGGCTGGAAAAAATTATCCCGGATGAGCAATTGGTTGCCTGTTTATTCCTTCATATAGAGTAGCTATTATAGCTAGGCGTGAAGTTCAGCTAGTTAATAATGGTAGGGATGGCCCATCATTTTTGTCCCTGTCCTGCAACTTGTGGTGGAACAGCTATAACCTGTGCTGCTACTGTGGCTAAATAAACTGACCACGGAGCTAAGGGAGGGTGTAAATTCATTCCTTTCTAGTTATTAAATGTATCCTCCTACAACAAACAGCATGGAAAGGCTTGCATGTAGAAAGGGGACCAGAACTTAAACTGATATAAACTGGATCCGGATGTCACAGTTTTGGGGAATGACCAGGAAACTTGTAATAGGCTAGTTATCTCTATGGTCTTGCATTATTTCACACTCCCATATATCCCAATTAAATGATTAGCTATGAGAAACAGAATTAGAAGCTTTAAAATGTACCTAGTATATACCGTGCATATGACTTAAGTGGGGATACTGTGAAACTCTTGACAAATGGCACTTAATTGATCAGCCTGAGCATCAGCTAATATGTAGGAAGCAGCTAACGTCATTTTTCTGTGCTAGGGTGGCCTTGCTTGCTTGGTTTGATCTTCTTTGCCACATTACAAGCTGGCTGAAAAAACTTTTTTAAAATTGCTGGCTTTGTATTGGCAAACATAAATATGTGTAAATAATGGGATTGGATCCAGAGTTAAGCACAGAGCTAGCTGACATTCCTGCTTGCCGTTGCAACCCACCCCCCTGCCCCCAAAAATGCTTCACCAAGAGCTCTGAGCCTCTGCTGAGTGGGATGGACTGTGGGAGAATGGGGGTCCCCCAAAATGAGGCAGAAGCACCTTCCACCTGTGGGAGTTCCACTTATGGAAGGTACCATGGCATTATTTTTTTTGGGGGGGGGGAATCCCCCTTCCCCCATAGCCCATTCGTCAGAGGCTCCTAATCCTCAGTAGAGCTTTTTGGGGTCCTGTGGTTTGCTGTAGGGAATAGGAAGTCCAACTCCCATTTACTCTTTTATATACACTTAACTCTGAGAATACTGGGTTGCATATGTCTTACTACACACAGGTCTGGAACTACTGCCGAGGCTGTTTTGAACAGTACTTTAAGTTCTTGAAAGGTTTGTGGTTGTTTCTCATAATTAGCTACTTATCTGGATTCTTCTAAGGAATTTGGATAGCCAGTATCCTCATTTGATTTCATTATAGTCTCCTTTGTCAAGTGAAAAGTTAGCAGAAGGAAATATTTATTCTTCCTTGATTCCATGCCCTCACACTCCCTTTAGAATTGAGATGTCTGTAACTTTCTTCATTATGTGTTGCCACAGATTTAACTCTGCTTTGCAGCCTTTACCATGTTCCTTTTCACATTCTCATAATTGTCATTTGATCGGCAGGGTGGGGCAGGGGGCTAAGATCAAGAGATGGTGAGTTGCCCAATCTTGTGGCTAGCCCCAGATCAAAATCCAATAATCTGTTTACTGGTCTGGATTTCAGCTGATTCATTAATGGAAAACAAAATAAGAGAAACTTGCTCTGCTTTCAAGAATAATGCCAGAAATAACTCAATAAATCTAATACTTACTCCTCATTTACAAAGAAATGGTTGGAGAACAGCATCTTTTATACAGGCATGGGCTAAACAAAGCTTTTGGTAGATTTTGGTAGGCTCAATTTGCACAAATAAACATTCTCTGTCATAATATTTTTGAGAGATTACTCAAATATCACCTCATGTAATTATGTAAGTAATGAGCTGATTTAATGGAGAAAAACATGCTTATGAAATATTAATGCTGTCATTTACAGCTGTAGTTAGAGTAATGTTCCGAGATACACCTGTGTTGTGTATGTGCACCTGCATGTGCTTGGATTGTATTTTTTTTACCAATCCTAGAACCTCATCTTTCCATGAAGGCTTGTCATATGCTTGGAGATTATGTAGTGGTATCATTTTAAAGTGACTGACTTCAGTTCTTATTTTTTGAGGCTTTGTTTATCTATATAGAAACATTCACTGTAAGGTATATTCAGCTGTTTGATCACAGCTAAATAATTTAATTCAAGTGAAATTGGATAAATTGTTGGACATATGATCTGTGTTGTAACTACTCCTAAATCTTATTTATTTATACTATTTCTATGACACCTATTGGGTGAATCTCCCCAAATGATTTCTGGTTGTTGTTGTTGTTGTTTTAAAAAAGATCAACGATAAAATACTGAAAGCAGGCTAGGGGCGGTGGAGGGGGGGGGGAGCTAATACACATTGAAAAGCCTGGGTAAATAGGTGTTTGCCTTGCCTGTAAAATAAAACAGAGATGGGACTAAGCAGGCCTTCTTCGGGAGAACATTCTAAGCCAAGGCTGCTATGACAGAGAAAGCTCTATTGAGGGGTCATCATGAAGAACCTACAGAGTAGCTTCCAGTGAGGACTTTAATACCTGGATAGAATCATGTGGGAGAAAGCATTCATTTGAGTTATATTAGGTCCCACTATTTAAGGCTTTAAAAGTCAAAGCCAGCACCTTGAATTGGGTCCAGAAACCACTGCAGCTATTTTAAGAGTAGTGAGATGTGCTCCACATACATTGCCCCAGTATATTCTAGTTGCTGTATTTTGTACTAACTGCACTTTATGAGCTGTCTTCAAAGGTTATCCCACATAAAACACATTTTATTTATTACATGGCATTTACATCTTACCTTGGTGCACATTGTTCTCCCACTCATCATTTAATCCCCACAACAGCCCTATGAATTAGGCTAGGCTGAGAAGCAGTGTTAGATTTTTATATACATAAAATTTATCAAGGTGGCTTGAAGAAAGTCAGTATTTAAACCTTTATATAACATAGTATGCTGACCCGTGAGCTAGACATCCATCACTTACGTGCCTTCTTTATGTATAAAAGGATAGCTGCTAATGCTGTTGCTATGTGTATTTGTGAAAAGGAAACAATAAGAAAACATTTCCTCTCGCTCCACCCTTCTAAAAAGAATAAATTATAGGATGTAGGCCCTCTTTTCAGCTGCATCATTCTTTCAGTCACTGTAGCTGAAAAACAAAAGAACGAAAGTTTTCATTGTTCAAAACAACATGCTAAGTGAACAAGTCATCATGGTAATACTGGGGAAGTGGAAGTTAAATTAACAGGGAGTTAAAATTAAATCATTCTTTCTCAACACCTGGCTGTCAATCCAGTTCCTACTTGTTTGGTTAAGTATTGTTTGATTCAGTATTATGTTAGGGCCCACTAAAATAGTAATAGCATGTGTGTTTAACTACATACATACTGCTCTTGATGGCAGTTATTTCTAAAGCTATTTTTAAGAAAGAAAGAACTCTTCAGGAGACATATTCCCATTTCTTTCTCCTTAAAAATAAAAAAGAATTGGAGAGAAAACTATGGGGTACCATTTCTTGTCCAGAGGCTCCCATCACGCCAGGTTGTGCTCTATGGCACAGGCTACTGACAGAGACAAATGTAGTGAAATAGCTGAAAGGTCAGGGATGCCCATAAAGTATCTTTGGAAGTGGCTTCTGTCAGGACAGATGAAGAACGAGAGAACTGAATCTTTTCAACTGCACACTGAAGTGTTTATAGAAGGCATACAGTAGCTCTGGCAATAATTCATTAGGACCCTGGTCAGTTCCAACAGTTGTTTTCTTCCTGAGTTCCGAAAATGTGTCATCTTTTTAAAGGGCCTTTTAAACACCACTTGAGTAAAGAAGTAATTCTGTAGCTTGTATACCTGAAGTACTAGTAAAAGCACAGCAAGGATCTTCTTACAAACCAGGATGAATTGGAATATTAGGGGTCCTGTTGCTTTCTGATAGTAAAGAAACAGCTGCCTCTCTCTTTGTAGTTGGCTTTCAGCTGACTGTCACAGGATGACGCTGGTGTCGTTATGCCACATACCATGTTAAACTCACTAGGCAGGGGAACACGTTAACTCCACCTTTTAGTGCTATGGAACTCTGGCTTTATATACTTCAAGTATGTAATTCCTAAGCACTGAGGAATAATTGGGTAGTATTTAAGTGTAGAAATATTTCGTTGGGAGAGGTATGCATGTTTCCAGGTGTTGATGTCGTGGCTGTATTTTTAGAGCAAGAATAAGGAAACTGGCCCTCTAGATGTTGTTGGACTTCAGTTTCCATCAGCCCTAGCCAATAGTTAAGGATGATGAGAGGACGACTAATTCCTCACCCTTGCTTTAGAGGGGGGGGGAGAGAAAATGTGCTTATCTGTTATCATTGTAGGTAATGTTAAAGTGTAACCATGTAGTGAACTTAAAAAAAATATGCTATAACGATTGACATGAGAATCTGGAAGAAAACAGATGCTAGAGAGGGGTTTTTAACATTCATAAGAGCCACCTATATAGTTTTTACAGGGTCTGTCATATATTTGATGTTCTCAGTTTGTACAGTGTCATTTATAAAACAGGTGTGCCTAATGACACCTTGTGGACAAGTGTGAAATGTCAGTTTATGCCTGGAGTAGCCAATAAGGCCTAATTAACTTCAATTTCTGTCTTTTGGTTTGTAATGGGAGTATTTTTCTGGTGTTTGTGTACAACCTAAGGCCTCTGTGATGACTAATAACAATATTATGGTCATGAAAGGGGCCAATTCATAACGATATGAACTTTCTTGTGAACCCCAGCCAAAGTCTTTCCCCCAGTTTGGGCAGAAACTTGGGTGTATACAGAAGTACTGTAACATTCAGAATCTCTGTTTTAGTACTATAAGCTTTTCCCTGTTGTTAAATCCCTAGAAACCACAATTTAGATATAGCTGTTCTAAAATATATTTGTTAAAACATCTGCTTAATTACTGGTTAATGAACTATGACAATATTCCGCATATTGTGAAAGAGGTACGTGCTGTTTACAGTAAATATTGTGGTAACAAGGTATCACAGAAGCTAGTAAAATAGGCCTTTGCCGACAAGACGTTTTTCATGCATCTTTCTGATGCACACTTTCCCAGCCCTGGATACACTTGTACAGTGGTACCTCGCAAGACGAATGCCTCGCAAGACGAAAAACGCGCAAGACGAAAGGATTTTTCGCTTTTTGCGTTGCTTCGCAAGACGATTTTCCCTATGGGCTTGCTTCGCAAGACGAAAACGTCTTGCGAGTTTGCTTCCTTTTTCTTAAAGCCGCTAATACCCAGAGAATCCACGCTCCGCAAGAAGAAAAAATCGCTAGACGACACAACTCGCGGAACGAATTAATTTCATCTTGCGAGGCACCACTGTATTGCTTTTCCCTCTCAGAAAGCACATCTGATGGTATTGTCTTGCCTTCTGGAATGCCATGCAACTGTAAAGGGCACCCTTGAAGTGAATGGCAAAAAGTGACACAGCTTTCTCTCTCTCTCTCTCTCTCTCTCTCTCTCTCTCTCTCTCTCTCTCTCTCCCTCTCCCTCTCCCTCTCTCCCTTTTCTGCTTCAAGCAATAATCTACCACCTGAGAAGCTTTTATAGGTTGGGATTTTTAAAAAGGAAAAAATCTGGGAAGGTTGTGTGTTTCCTTTCCGTTTAGAGTTTGCACCCTTCAGGCAGTATGGTCTAAATTGGCAAGGGTTCTGAGCAAGATGCAAACATTCTACTCTGTCCTCATTTCCCTTGCCATCAATAGGCTTAACTCACCTATTTGCTGCCTATTCCCTCCTCCATATGCACACACTATGGGAATATGATATCACACAGTCATCTTTCCAAAGGGCATAGTGCAAAGTATAAAATACTGTTGGGGCATGCAGGCTTTGAATGACTGTACAAAAATCCCCAAACTGTTTCTATTTGACAAGTTCCAAGTAATACTGATTCCTAGACGTTCTGAAAACCTCAGTATACTTTGAATTAAACTTAAAAGATATCAGGGTGTATGTGTGTGTGTATTAACTGCATTAAGAGCAAAGACCTATCTTACGTTCAAACTGCAAGTACACGTCGTATGCTGGCTGTGAACTTTTCTTGAAAGTTTAACAGAATGTAAATCAAGAAAGATGGGGAAAGCAAGAAGAACATCTGCCTTTTTCACCTCTCTATGAAAAATGCATGGGAATGACAAAAATAAACACAGTCATTAGGCATGTTTCTACTTGTTTTTGAAAGTCCCTGTTCATTCTGTTTTCAGTGCAGATGCACAACTGGTTTGACTTAAAAAAAAAAAAGACTTTGAAAACATACATGAAACAATAGCTACAAACTCTCCAGTCAGAGTCATGGCAGGCAGAATCCTACATTTCAGTGTTTGTTCTTGTTCTGTTCTGTTAAGGGTATTTCCACTCTGCCGACGTAAACTGCTGTAACAGAGAATGCTAACAATTGTAGTTTTGCAGGAAGGGCAGGGACTTCTATCAGAGAAGTCTCAGGCATCGTGCAACTACAATTCCCATAATTCTTTGAGAAGTCATACCAGTAAAATTATGTTTCTGTAGTAGAGACAGGGCCTCAAGAGTTTAGCTGGTAGACTGTGGAGTATTTAGTGGGGTGTGTGTGTCAGCACAAAGAATTGGCAAAGCAGGAAGGTTGGCAACAGTATGATCAGTTGAATAATGCTAATTATAGACTCAAGCAGCTAGATGTCCTTTATCTGAAAACGTTTAGTGTAACATATCTGAATACTTAAGAGATGTGTTCATTTCTGAATAAGTTCTTCAAAGACCAGGTGGAAGATAGTTACAGGCACGGGAAGGATGCAGAAAGTTAAACTTTTGCTGCCTGCCCATGAAGCAATAATCCTTTCCATAAATAAAAATAAAATAAAGCAAGAGAGTTGCCTCCGGTCTTCCAGTATAAAAACAGTAGATAGTAACTGTGGCTCAAAAGCTAGTTAATTTTGCAAAATATTGAATATATTACATTCACTAATTATTGCACACTGTAGTTTAAGTACTGTAGACTTGAGTAAAGGAGAGGCCATACTGGGATGTTACGTTGTAGTTAATATGCCTATTTTCAAGTTAAGTACAGTGGATCCATAATGCAATTTTGTCCTTTCATTATTTTGGCAGACATAATGAAACTAGTTAGTAATGTGAGAAGAACATGACTCATTAGCTTTAACATGAATGTTTACTAAGTCTGTGGAACAAATGTCTTATATTCATCCCCCACTTTCCATTCAAGCTGCAGACACCAGTATTTTGAAGTCCTTATTCATGTTTCCTGGTTTACTGACTCTGTTGGTATATACAATATAGAGAGCAAATTAAAATTTAGCAGGCTTAGTGGAGGTGAAAAGAATGAGAGGAAAGCCCCTTTACTTAAGCACTGTATTGTAAAGGAGATACTGACAGGCATGCCTTTCTGATAAATAATGACCTTATTCCTGTTTTGGGGTGCATGGTTTAATTACTGGTAAGGAGGAAGCTGAAGTGCTAGTATATTTTACACTTCCCATAGTGACTCTGTTTTTCCTTGATCATATCCACATCAAGAAAGTTAAAGATCTGCATCCAAAGAAGATCAGTGACTATACTATTTAGATTTAAGACACATTTGGTGTAAGATTTATTTATGCTCACTGGGTAGAGCACATTTATTTATTTCAACATTTATATACTGCCTTTCCCTGTAAAACAACAAGGAGTTTATAAGATAAAAGCAGCAAAACAAACAGACATTAAAACAGAAATACCACTGATATTCTAATAGAGCTGTTATAAGAAATCGCTTCTCGGAAACGACCTCACAAATAGATATATCTTCAGGAACTGGTAGAATACCACCATTGCAGATGCCCACCATGTCTCTAAGGAGAGGTTATTCCACAGCATGGGGGCCACTGCAGAGAAACCCTTTCTCAGGTTACCACCAGATGCATTTCTAATGGGCACAGTGAAATTGGAAGGGCATCCTCCTACTATCTCTGTGAACGGACTGAAATGTGCGGAAGGAAGGAAGCACTCTGTCAGAGATCCTGGTCCTAAACATTTCAGGGCCTTACAAGTCAGTGACAAAACCTTACATTTGGTTCAGTAGTGAATTGGCAGCCAGTGCCTTTTAGCACAGATGCAATGTGGGGAAGCTCCACTAAGTATCCTAGCTGCCACATTTTGCACTAGCTGCTGATTCCATACCAACTGTAAGGGCAGTTTCATATAGAGCACATTGCAATAATTCAATCCAGAGGCTACTATTAGTGCATGGGTGACTCTGTCCAGGAAAGAGCATAGCTGGTACACGAGCCAAAAGTGGTAACCAGCACTCTGGACCAGCAAAGTCACCTGAGCCTCCAGTGACAAAGATCAAGCAGCACCCCAAGCTATAAAACGTCTACTTCAGGGATGTGCAACTCTAGCCAGGCCCAGATCCATGAACCACTCACCTGCAGAGCCTCCATCTTGTTAGGATTCCACTCCAGCTTTTATTGGCCCTCATCCCACCCACCACCGCATCCAAGAACTGGCTCAGGACCTGCGCTGTGACACCTGACTCAAATTAACAGAGAAACAGGGCTGGGTGTCATCAGAATTCCAGGACTATAAACATAAATATGTAACTAGCAAGGTAGATTTCAAATGTCATGTCTGCAAGCTTTATTGGACTCTTATTTCTCCACAGAAATTTCATTTTTTAATGGGTATTATAGCATGTGATAATTGCATCTCAATGTCGCATTCAAGTTCTGAGTTCTTCCATGCAAAAATCAGGCAGTTAGACCATTGGTCACCAGTGTTTCTCAGCTTTTTCTCTCTATAATCTCCTAAGGCCACTTTTATAGTTCATTCACCTATAAGTTCTTTGAGAGTGAGCCAGTACTCATGTCATACTGTCAGGTGATCACAGAAACAGATAAACAAATTCTACTCACCTTTGCAATGCTTTTTGGTATGTGTTATTTCCAAAAGATTATAGTTTTGCAACATCACTAAGTGCTGAAATAAATCCCACTCTAGAGACAAAGTAGGGTGGGGGATCCCTTGCCTTTACATTGACTGCTTCCCTGTAATAACAGTGTAGGGCACTTTTGTATCAATCTGTTTTTCCTGTGTGAACGCATAAACTTATTTAAATGGTTTGACATGTGCTCTTTTCCTTTCAGGTTATTGGAGTTATTAGCAAAGACATTATCCCCAAAGGAACACGCTTTGGACCCTTGGTTGGTGAAATCTATACCAATGGCACAGTTCCTAAGGATGCAAACAGAAAGTATTTTTGGCGGGTAAGTAGGAAAAACGAATGGTTATGCGTAAATAGTTCGTTAAATAAGCATCACTGAAAAGAAACCACACTTCAGTATTGACACCTGCTTAAGTTGTGATGGTTGAGGTGGCAATATGTTAACAGAAATACAGCTGAACTGAGTGAACATACATTGAATGAAATACGACTGAGTGAACTGAGAATGATAGAAAGCATCTTTTTTATTTGTCCTACAATACTTCATTGTTAGATCAGATTTTTTTAAAGCTTGCTGATTCACAATCCTATACAGTGCCAGTTGTTGTTTTTTTAAAATCATCTATCCCTTAATTTCACTATGAACCTTACCCTAGAATGTTTCTCAGACTAATTAGTAATATTTCTCAATCTCATACTCTGTGATGAATTACGTTTTGAAGTTCTGAACTATTGTAATTGTCTTCCATTGCACAAGTTAGTAGGGCCACTTCCTAAAATGCTGCCAAGCCTGTTGTCTCAAGATGCCCTTATTTAAAAGTTGTGATAAAGGGAAATAGCACTTCCTGGCTGGAGTATTGGGCTTGGACACTCACTGACCAGATAGTTTTGAGCAAGGCCCTGTCTCTTAATCCAGGGGAAGGCAATGTGGTGCCCTTCAGATATTGTTGGACTCCCATCTTCCAAGAGCTGCAGCCAGCATGACCAATGATGGGAGCTGTAGTCTAACAATATCTGGAGACATAATGTAGGCTACACCTGTCTTCATCTAATTTACCTCACAGGATTGTTGTAAGGTTAAAAATTCAGAAGTTATTGGACTACAACTCCCACCATCCATGACCACTGGCTATGCCAGGACTGATGGGAGTTAGAACGGAAACACATCAGAAAGCCAGACGTTCCCCATCCTTGGGCTAAAATATCAGATATGTGCCTCTGTAATGCCTTAGGCAAGATGTCACTTCTTAGCACAATAAATATTATAAAAAGAATTTAGCTTTTAAAAAACAACAACTCACATCATTCGTTTTTTTAAAAGCTGCAGGAAGAAAATTACCAAAGACACGAGTGTCTAATGTCAAAGCTGTCAGGTTTCTTCCATTCTAGAGGCTTACTAAAGTATACCAACTTCAATCCACTTTACCCAACCCAATCCTTCAACAAAAGGGCTGCATTCCAAGTACAAATAAGTTTTAATTTAGGATTCAGGGTGGGGGATAGTTGCATAGCTTAAACCTTTGTGTGGCGGCAGCAGGAAACTGTCCTGCTGCATCTGAGTGTTTGCCACGTATCAGATCATTCCAACATCACATGTCATTCTGAAAGCTGGCCGTTTAAACATTGTTTCCATGTTTTCCTTTGTTACATCTTAATGATTCAATAGAAACAAGTGTGACTTGATTCTCTGTTCTCCTTAACTATTAGTATTTTTTCAATAAAATACACTTTAAGGAATCTCATGCACTGGGAGATGCCAGTTGGCATCTGTCATCAAGTCCTTTCAGTACTCACATCAGGAGAACTAAAGAAGGGTGCAGAGCTGGCCCTACCATTAGACAGAGTAAGACAGCAGCCTTAGGCGGCAATTGCTAAGGGGCAGAGAGCAGTGGTGAGGTGTTGAAGGGTAGACTTTTGTATGCCATGCATCAGTACATGGAATGGAGTAGGGTGCCATTTTTTCCTTCATCTCAGGCAGGAAAATATTGTGGCCTCACCCTAGAAACATGCATGCTTTCAGACTAGTCATTAGCACATTAAAGTAATTAAACAAATCTTGCAAGAGGATTCTGACTATGTAACAGGATGTTATTCCAGACTTTCATTGAGGAAGCTAACATCATGTTTGTGTTGTGTGCCTTCTGAAAAGTCTTGATATTTA
The DNA here is from genome assembly GCF_964106915.1 of Podarcis gaigeae. NCBI lineage: Eukaryota > Metazoa > Chordata > Lepidosauria > Squamata > Lacertidae > Podarcis > Podarcis gaigeae. The sequence goes on from NC_139680.1 coordinate 49,417,379, forward strand.
CTTTTGTTTATTCTTTTGCTTCACACACTCTCCAAGTAGAAAAGGTTCTTTCCTAAGGGCCTGAAAACAGTCTTGCACATGCAAAGGAAATTGTGGAAGATAATTTCCCACATGTCATATAAAAGACATCCTGATTTGGCTGGCAGGAACAGGAACATCTGTTGTATGTAAGCATAAATGTTCCATTCAAAATATACCCTCTAAAAAGAGAAGGCATGAATATGCTGTGCAAACTCCAGGGTGATGTCATTTCTTGTAATTGCTACAGTATGACTCAGCACATTTTTAATCTTCCACACGATACACGGAAATCTGGTGAGGTGGCAAAATAAAGTTTTATGAGGCCATTCGATCTTACTGCAGTGAGATGTGTGTGTTTTGAAGAAAACAATACAGTAAATTCTACTAGCTCTGGAAAGATGACTGGAAGTCACTTGGTCTAACTTCGGAAAGTAGTTTCTATCTGTAATAGAAGTGTACATCAATGGAACTCAGTTCCTGGAAGCTTGCAAATCGGAGCTAACAAACTCCTCTTGAGTGCATAATTCTTCAGGCTTTGTTCCATCTTTCTCATAACAAAAACACCGCAAAATCTCTCAAGCTTCTTTGATGAAGCCACATGTATTTCCTCAGCCTCAAATGACAGGAAGTAAGAAAGTGATTCTGGTGTTTACTGCCTGTGTTAAAAGGCCAGCTTTTGTTGCTGCTTTTTTTTTAATGACTTCTCAGTCGATTCTTACATCAAACAGCATTCAGAAGAAATTGAACGTGCATGTCAAAAAGCACAGGGAAATGGTGCAACATTGCATTCGGACATGGGAAAACCAAACTGAAATTCTATCTCAGCCATTACACTAATCTATGACACTTAACTTACTTCATGGGGATTTTATTTTTAAGTAAAATGAAACAAGGATGCATATTGTCACTGATCCAGAGCCCTTTGGAACAAGGCAGGAAAGAGGAAAAAATATTTCCTATTTGAACATGATGACTGGTGAAACTTTTTTTAAAAAAAACCCTCACAACCTTATAGTTACCAGTTAACTATAGTTAACTATGCCATAGTTTCAGTGGTAAACTGAAAGCAAGGTTACACTAGTCTACAGGTACAGCTTTGTCAGGGATTTTCTATATTCACTTTCATGTTCTCAGATGCACACTGGAAAACAAGGATATATCGAATCAGTACATTATTTGTTCTTCCATCACATGCTGTAGAGTTATATTTTCTCAAACATACCAGCTGAGAGAGAAAAATATTTCTCTTGCTGTCACAATCTGGCCCGCTTACATATCTCCTGTTAGATATACGAAATACAGTTCACTTTACCCCACCAGCCCTTTAACAAAAGGGCTACATTCCAAGTATGCTGAAGTGTCACTTTAGGACTTTGGGGTGGTTGATATTTGCGTAGCTTAAAGCTTTGGGTGGTGATGGTAGGAAACAGCAAGTAAAGAGGCCATAAGGGGGGGGGGGGCGGGAAGACAAGGGCAAGGAATTGGTTGTGACATAACCATGCTAATCAGTCTTTACAAAAGTGACTCACCACATTATTGCAAGCACACAGTCAGACCTTAAGTCAATAATACCACCCACTTGTTGACCAGCAGTCCAAGAGTCTTAAAGCAGAGGCACTGAATACTGAATTTTTAAGTAGCATGCTTTCATTTGAATGCTAAGCATCAAAATAACACATGGCATCAGAAAAAAGTTACAAAGCATATTCCATTTGGATGATCTCCTACATTCTATAAAGGGTACTTACCATCCACTAGTATATTTCATTGCCTTTTTTTAAAAAAGGGTTCTTTTCCATTTATACCTTACATTTCTATCTTCCATTCTTTCCAGATATATTCTGGTGGTGAGCTTCTCCACTTCATTGATGGATTTAATGAGGAAAAGAGCAATTGGATGCGTTATGTAAACCCAGCACATTCTGTTCAGGAGCAGAACTTGGCTGCTTGTCAGAATGGAATGGATGTCTACTTTTATACTATCAAACCCATACCACCTGGCCAGGAATTGCTCGTGTGGTATTGCCGGGACTTTGCGGAAAGGTTACACTATCCTTCCACTGGAGACCTGGTGATGAATATAAGTAAGTAGATTACAGCAGACTTACATGCAAATAATGTCTTTTGACAATGGGGTGTGTGTCTAAAATATGCATTATACCTGCAGAATGGGCCAAACTACACACAAAATTTATCATGAAGTTTGCTATAATTTAGGGCCTTGACACGAGAAGATAGTAGCTTTCCCCCCCTCTGCAAATTGAAGGCTGCAAATTGGGGGCCTCTACCTGGATCAGGACCACAGGGATGACACCCTCCTGGTAACCAGAGTAGGTCACCCAGCACACTCATGGTGGGTCTAGATCATGGCCAAACACATCAGCAGAATTTGTTGTGAACATAATTTGTTTCTAAATGGGTCATGAATGATGTAACGATAAACATCATCTCCATTCTTAGCTTGTCTGGAAATTCTTTTACCTCAGAACTTTTAGGTTCTCATTCATCTCACAAAACAGGTGCCTTATTTAGAACAAAAATGTGAATCAGCATTATTAAAATCCACTACTCAAAATGTTCAGCAGCATTTACTCAAGAAATTACTCTGCACGCCCACAGCTATTTTTCAAGGTCTCAGGGGAAAGAATTAGAATTAAATCTCTCAGACAACTACTAGGAGGTCCACAAAAGAAAGGTTCTTTAAACTAGATCTGGGCAGAAAATGATTCACTGTACATTTGCCATTTATGTTGTTTCATTGAGCACTAAGTGGCTATACTGGTAAAAATGCCCCTCAGATTGGGTGTAACTTGTGATGAAGATATGCTAACCTTACAGTTGATCTGTATGTATTCAGACAAGGAACAGCATTTTTTTGGCCTAGAGTGAAAACTCGTAGAAACCATAGCTTAAATTTAGTTCATGAAGTCTGTGGAGTGCGGGAAACAGGTGCTTTTTATAGGCGAGGATGTAGGCTTAATAAGGATTTTTGCACAAATGACGCTGAACTTTATGTTGTGAAGGGACCACAAAAGACTCACTTCAGTACTTCACTGCATGTAGCGTGAACATACTGGACCAGTATGTGAACCAGCAGAAACGTGCTCCGGTTCCTGTAACTTATCTAAGAGTGTTGTGTTTCTCTCTGATATTTATCTTGGGGTAGGTGGGTGGGTGTGTATACCACCACCACCACCACCACAAATGACAATTTTAACTTCTTGCCTTTCTGACAAGACTTTGCTAGAAGGCTGATAGGAGCATGGCAGACTGTCTGTCTAATAGCTCCACATCGACCACTCCATTCTTCTGCTATGCATGTGGGCATACACACATCACTTTTCATCTGTTCCTCTGATATGTTCCTCTGATTTTTTTTCTAAGTTGCTGGCTTAATGAAGAGCTAGCTGATCAAAAGCAATAAAATAAAATAAAATAGGAAGATAACTCCCCCCCCCCCAATGCCTCTAGGAAAATGTGGAACTAGCAAACTCTAGACCAAGTGTTGTGTAGTGGTTATAGTATTAGACTAGGGCATGCGAGATCAGGGGAGACCAAATCCCCACGCAATCTTGACGTTCATTGGATGAACTTGGGTCAGTCACTTATTGGCCCACAGGGTTGTTGTGTGTATTACTAGGTATGAAGCCTAATTCAAAATGTTAGATTTTGGACAAGAGTAACAGTAACAACTGAATCAAGTAGTTCAATGCTACCCCTTTTGGGGTTATATATCACACTACATGTGTTAATTAGTTTACCTGTGACAATATATTTGAGAATGGTATTTTGGCTCACTACAAGTTTTAATGTAGTTAGCAATGTTGAAGCAATTATCACCAATCTGCTACTGTAAAAGGTGTGCCTACTTAATATTTGTTTAAGCTCTGATTATCACTGATTGTAATTTTTGCATCTTATTACCATTCAGCTCCCACCTTTCAATTTTCTCTTTTATGTATACCTGCCTAGTAAGATTTCATTTCCTGCATCTGAGGAAGTGGGTATGAGTCCACAGAAGTTCATGCCACAATAAATTTACAAAATTATTAGCTAAATCAACAAAGTCTTTAAGGAGCTACAATAGTCTTTTTTTGCTTTTAGTAGCACCTCTTGTGTGTCTCATCCATAGTTCTGTTATTCATGCTGATTGCAAGGCACTCAGTCACCTTTTAAAGTGATGAGTGTTGAAACTTGTTTGTTTTCGTTAGAAGCAGTCGAAGGAGCTGGAACAGCCAAATCCTTTTGCCTTAGAAAGGTATATAGTAAGCTGCCTTGTTATCTTCAAAGTATGCATCAGGTGCTACTGTGTTTTCTGTAATCAGTTTAATCCAGTAATATACAAGAAAGGTGAGACTAGAACAAATGTAGCAGAAATGAACCGACTGGATCATGATAATCACACAGGATTTAATAAGTAGCTACTGAGTTTATTTCTGTTGAGTATAATGCTGTGCTAGTCCTCCCACCAATGCAAATACCTAGGAATGACTATTTATATGTGTGTTTTAAGGCAGAGGCTAATGACCAATGTCTGTAAATTGTCTTTATTGGCCTTAAAAATTCATTGCCTTGTTTTTATATTTCAGCACAAAGCCATGTTAATCCAAAGCAGCCAGCTAATGACAAAGATGAACTTTATCTAAAAACTGTTCCCAGAAGAGAGCACAGTGTGAAGGAAATCCTGAAAACTGATTCCAGTAATCCCAAAGGAAAGGAATTATTTTATAGCCACATTTATCCACATACTCAAGAAAAAGACTTGGAGGGCTTGAGAAAAAATTGTAGTCCTGAAAAGCCTTTCTATCCTCGTATTGTCTACCCAATCCGACCGCCCATCCCTGAAGATTACCTGAAGGCTTATAGGATTGAGAGGCCAAGTTACATTGCCCACTCACCTATCCAGTCTTCTACCACACCAAGCCCCTCAGCAAGAAGTAGTCCAGACCAAAGTTTGAAAAGCTCAAGCCCTCACAGCAGCCCAGTTACAGTCTCACCCCTAGCTTCTATGACTCAAGAGCACAGAGAACCTTATCCTTACTTGAATGGACTCTATAACTCAGAAGGATTAGGGGCATATTCTGGGTATGCACCTTCAAGCCATCTCCCACAAGCCTTTCCCTACCACAAATTTTTGTTACCACCATATGGCATGAGCATCAACAATTTCAACCTCTTTCCAAGGATGTATCCTTTCTACAGCAGCCTACTCAGTGGAGGAAGCATCCCCAATCATATGCTGAACTCCTCTCCAGGACTTCCAAGTTCCTTGCCATCTGATGGAAGCCGACAGCTGCTGCAACCTGACCATCCAAGGGACTTCCTCATACCTGCACATAACAGTGCCTTCTCTATCACAGGGGCAGCTGCCAGTATGAAAGACAAGCCATGTAGCCCAACTAGTGGATCGCCCACAGCGGGCACAGCGGCCACTTCAGAACACATAATGCAACCTAAACCTACCTCAGCAGTGTTGGCTGCCACCAGCAGTGAAGAAGCCATGAATCTTATCAAGAGCAAGCGAAACATGACTGGTTACAAAACCCTCCCATACCCACTGAAGAAACAGAATGGGAAAATAAAGTATGAATGCAATGTCTGCTCCAAAACCTTTGGTCAGCTCTCTAATTTGAAGGTAGGCCTTTGAAGGAAAATATCATTTCTAGACCTCATGGATAAACAAACAAACAAACAAACAAAACCCCAAACCAATCTGGTTACTGTCTCTCTGGAAAGTCTTTCTTAAGCACCTGTTTCTTCTAGGCTTTAATCACCTATGTTGGTTTTAGTATAGTATCTTGATATTGTAGTAATAACTTTTGAGGTTTGATAAACCTTTGAGGTTTAATTACCTTTTGACATTTTCAAATGATAACTCCCTGCAACAATTGAACAAGTTGATTTTAGCATGTAGTGGACATAATCTTTTCATTCTCATTCCTTGTGGGGCTTTTGTTCTGATAACTGCTAAGTGAGAGCATCCATGGAATAGCCAGATTTAATTTGTGTTCTTCGTTGGAACATCAATAAGTGTAAAATATCCCTAGAAACTTAGAGAACAGTTCCACTGCTGCATTTTTAAAAAACGTACTTTTTAGGGAGCCTTTTTTAAAGCCTATCCAAGTTAACTGTATATTGTGCAACTTTCGGCAAAAGTAATAAAAGCAACAGTGCCTGGTATTTTAGATACTCAATAATTAGATTAGGATATCTAACACACTATCTTGGAAGCTATTACGAAAGTATAATAAATGTTCTGTTTCTTAAAAGGTTCACCTTCGAGTACACAGTGGAGAAAGACCATTCAAATGTACTACTTGCAATAAAGGATTCACTCAGCTGGCTCACCTCCAAAAGCACTATCTGGTACACACAGGAGAAAAGCCCCATGAATGTCAGGTATGTCACAATTAGTATATAATGAGATCATGACTTGGGTGCAAAATAACATTGAGGCAGACTTGAGCACACGACTGGAACACACAACTGTTTGTTGCTGTCAGTTGTGGTTTTCTAAATGGAGATAAATGAAAAAGTAAAAAGACTGGATGACACTTTTTCAGAATTACTTATGCATTTTCAAAGAGCAAACTACCACCTTTCTTCTAAGGTTCTCATTCTCTCCTCCCTGATCAGGTCTGCCACAAGCGATTCAGCAGCACAAGCAACCTGAAGACCCACCTGCGGCTACATTCTGGAGAGAAGCCTTACCAGTGCAAGCTTTGCACTGCTAAATTTACCCAGTTTGTGCACTTGAAACTGCACAAACGGCTCCACACCAGAGAGCGCCCGCACAAGTGTATCCATTGCCACAAGAGCTATATCCACCTTTGCAGCCTCAAGGTCCACCTGAAAGGCAACTGCCCTGTTGTCCCTGAACCCACCCTTTCGACAGAGGACCTCAACCGGATCAATGAAGAGATTGAGAAATTTGACATTAGTGACAGTGCAGACAGGCTGGACGATGTTGAGGACAACATTGACATGGCATCTATAGTAGAAAAAGAAATACTTGCTGTGCTTAAACGAGAGATGGAAGGAGCTACTCTTAAAGCATCGCTGCAGAGGAACCTGGGAAATGGGCTGGTTTCCTCAGGATGTAACCTTTATGAATCATCAGATATGTCAATTGTGAAGTTGCCTCAAGGTCATCCACTACCTCGGGTACCTATAAAGGTCAAGCAAGAAGCAGTTGAACCAATGGACCCTTAAATGCTGTGGGGTGTGCGTGTGCGAGAGAGAAGTGAGTGTGTGTACACATGTGCATACTTACATGTGCATTCGTATGTATGGCAAAGTGGTTTGTGTTGTTGTTTTTTAATTTATGACTTGGCAAGTCAGGGTGCCTGTAGCAATTGCTTGTATATAGTGTCAATGCTGCAAAGCAATCTTGGCTTACAGTAGTTTATCTTACTCCATTTGAAAGAAGGAACTCCAAAGTTGTATTCTCAGGGCATGAAAAGAGGCAAGGACTGTGTATTACCTCTGCTACTTCCAAAAAAGACAATCTTTTATCCATAATCATTTTCCAGTAATAATTTATTATGCAATTTACCATTAACAAAGCAATAGATAGAAAATATTCGCAATGATAGGAAGTTTCATTATAAGGTTGAATATAAGTGTTCATATATATATATATATATATATTGTCTTGTGGCCATTCTTTGTATAATTTCTTCCTGTGCATCTGTTTAGCAAATTAAAAACCAGCAACCTAAGATTGATGGGGAAGCAAAGGGGGGAATGTTACATTCCTGATTTAGAAATTAGGTTTTTGTTTTGCCAAAGGTAAATACTAGAGTTTCCTCCAGTTAGAACAGTGCTGTATAACTGAACAAAGTGGGTAGAACTGTGAAATTTCCCCAAAATGTATGCAGCAGCCAAGAGGAAAACGCCATACTGGTATAGGGATAGAAAAGAGTTGTGCGATGATTTTCTGTCTACAGTACCTCAGTGTCTAAGATGAATAGGAAAGTAAAATCATCTGCCAGAAATAATATATCAAATAGGTTTTCTAAACAAACATGTTGCATACCTTGACATTGAGAGCAATAGTATTACAAAATTACTTATGTTCTTCTCACAAACTGTTTGTATACATATGCAAGGAATAATATCCCAAAGATGCTGTCTGAAAGGAGAGTATTGCTGAGATTTTTGCCAGTGAAGTACTAGGGGGGAATCTGATTCCTAGGCTCCCTGGGAAAGATGTGCCAGATCTCCCCCCACCCCATTCCCTCTATCTACTTTCCTTGGGTAGAAGTTGCTAACAAAGTCCTTTCTTGGCATACTTTATTGGTTCCCCACCCTTTCCCTATATGACTCAAGATTTTGCTCAGTATTTGTATTAGTACGTTTTGTGGTTAATTTAATTAAAGATAAAAAGGGCATTGCAAACTTGCTGAACAACAGTTACCTCATTGAGTGTGTCCAGTGGTGCAGAAGATGTTGTTTTATCTAATGCTTTGCTACTTTAGAGAACAAACCAAAATGTGCAGAGGAGAAGATAGAAGGCACATTCTTTTCTTTTTTGTAAATCTTTTTTGTTTTGCTAAGCCCAAAGATACCATGTCGGCATACAAGGTGTAGCAAAGAATACATGTATATTTATAGATATTTATGCCAATATACCATGTATGTGTGTGCATGCGTATATTTTATACCACTTAAGTTTGTGAGACAAACCTTATAATGAAATCTTACTTGCATAGCTTGCTTCACCTTCCAAAGGTATGACTTAACAGCCTCCAGCCCATGCTACTGTGCTAAGGAAATCAGTAATTGTAATTCCGAGTCTTAATCCTCCAAACCATTACTCACAAACTATTTGTCCACATATTATAAAATTCCCACAGAATTCTGTGAAGATTATGTGGCTGAGTCTTCTATCCCTCCCTCTCATATTCTTGCAGAAGACACGTCTGTGGAGGGGGGGGGGACACTTTAAGAAATCGTTGCTGGGGGAAAAAACAAAATCTCACTCACCTATGTATGGTATAAATATAATACAGAATGGTAATTTGTTTTTATTGTGCAGTCTGTTGACTGGATCAATAAATAGATTGATTGAGATAATACAGATTGGTAAAGGGCAGGAAGAGCTGTTTAAAATGTCGAGTGAAGTCTGCCATTGTTTTCTCTGCTTCTTAAAAGGTGATCACGTGATCACATGTACGTAACGGAGGGGGGAAATAACAGCGTTGTTACACCCTGTTCTACTGTGTGTATATACATTCCTATCTCAACATAGTCTTAAAGAGTTAGACTGTTTCAGAAATGATATCAATCTAATGCCTTCTTATTTAAGATACCAAACATATCTCTGGTCTAAAAGTAGCTCAAGGAAAACTTTAAATATAGCTTTTTTGAAGGAAGGGCTACTGTTCATTACATTTCTGCTCCCGTAAATTGTGAGGCAAACATATTTAAATGTAGCAATGTTTCATAAATGTAGGATTTAACTGTAGGATAAACCAAAGTACCACTACTATGACTGGACACACTGTTGCTTTTATTAATTGCCTGTAGTGCTTTCCTGTATTTGATACAAAATTTTACAAAGATTTATATGCATCAGCTTTAAAATTTGCTTCCTTTATGTCCAATCTTCTCTCAGTTTAGGACCTTTACATGTGAATGTAGCAACAATCAGTGTTGGTTTTTTTAAAGAACAGGCTCTGACCAAAGTTAACAGGCTTTTTACTTTGCTAGAACAAACTATCTTATGTTTACGTACTGGTTTACATTGTTATTTATGTGCAAAAATGTCAAAATGTAAATTAAATATAAAATGTTCATTGCTTTACCCAATGAGTCAGCTCCATTTCTTAGATAACTTGTATTTCATTTCCACTTCTCAGTAACATAAGGTATATGACAGGTTAAGAACGTTTCTCAGCCGGATGGTCACATTACCTTGTGGGGGAACTTCCTGAAGCCACATGCCAATGGGTGGATGAGACCACAGACAAAAGTGTGCAAAACAATGGATGGAACCTTTGCCCTGTAGCAAAACTTAAGAGGTTTCCCCAAATAGCTCTGTCCAGGCAAACAGAAGGCATTGTTATAGCTTTTATTTTATTATTTATTGATTTTGTATACCTCCCTTCATTTGAAGATCACTGTGTGGTTCACAACATAAAAATACAAAATGAGAACAGAAAATGCATCACAAAACAAAAGAAACCAATAACCCTGCTCCCACAAACACATGTAAAAGGCCATAGAACATTAACCAGCTAAAGGCCTGGTTATAGAGAAATGTTTTTGCCTGGTGCCTAAAGATATGTAATGAAGGCACTAGGCGAGCCTCCCTGAGGAGAGCATTCAACAAACGGAACTGCTACAGAAAAGGCCTATTCTGGTGTTGCCCCCTTCTGGGCCTCTGGACGGAGGCACCCAAAGAAGGGCCTCAGATGATAACCATGTTGGTTTATAGGGAGTGAGGTGGTCCTTGAGGCATTGCAATCCTGAAAAGGCTCCATTAAGTGGGCGAGGGTGTTCAGAGACACTCATGTCAGTGACGTGAGCCATTTGGATGTTCCAGAGATCGACCAGGGCTTTGACAGAAGTGCCAGTCATATCAACTGGAAAAAATCCCCCAGAGCCATCTGGAAGCCCACTGGATCTCTCAGCCCCCACACAACTGGACAGAAAGCCTGAAGAGAGAAAATAAAATTTCTATAGACCACAGCAACTCTCCCTCCCCAACCTTCAAGTCTAACAAAGTTCTGAGTACCCAGGTGGGCATAGCCAGGTGAGACCAATTCCACCCTGCTCACTCACCCAGGTCTCGGTGGTACAGGCCAGATCGGCCGCCTCATCCATAATCAGATCATGGAGGTGTTACTCCGAGCCAACCTGGCATTCAGCAACAGCAGCCGTAGACCTGAGGGCTGGCTGATAGGACAACCACAACTCCCCAGATTGGAGGAGGGGCTGTTCAAAGACACATTTCAATCACACACAAAGGAGGGCACATAGCAGGGCCCTTTTCCAGGACACTCCATTCCATTCCTCCCACCTTGAGGCTTCCACCACTCTGCCCCAAAACAGGCACTCAGTCTGACTGCTTGAGCATGGTCAGTCCTCATCGGGCTGTTTTGGGGCATAAAGTTGCCTCTTTAGGTTTTTAACCTAAATGGTGTTTTCGTTTTTCAATTTCTGCAAACCTTGGGGTTCCCCTGTGCATACTGATGCCACCTTCCCCTCCCCCAGTAGCCTCATTTTGGCTTCATTGCCATCAAAAACAGTACTTGAGTTTGCTATTAGTATATATAAGGGAGAGCCGCAACAAAACCTTGCAGTGTGGAATGAGCTTCCACTCAGACTTTCAGCCAGCAAGCTATTTCCTTTGTGAGGATCTACAATTCCATGTCCTCTCACTGCTTTTCCATTCTCCGCTGCCGCACAAAAGACATTTCGGGATTTTGTGTGTGTGTGTGTGTGTGTGTGTGTGTGGCCATTGAACATGCTCTGCTCTTGTTAGGCTGTATTTGGGTTCCCTGCCACCCACCCTCACCCTTTATGGGCTTTGCTTTTCTAAAGCATTTTGCATGACAAACCGGTCTTCTGATAACTTTGCTCTTGGCTATGCATTGTGCTTAAGTACTATAGAGTCCAATGGGCTTTCAGTATGCCAAGCGTCTTCAAAAATGTATATTTTCCTTTGAGAGGGGAACATTTGGAAGTTGTTACATTAGACACCTAAAGCCTCTGTGTCTCTCTGTATTGCAGTTTGGTTTCTACCTGGACAGCAATAGTCCCATATTCTGCATGCCAGACAAGTCCTGATACATTTTTAAGAAATTAGATGTGAATACAAGCTAAGTCTCAGAGAGTCACGAAGCATTCTTACTTCCTTCCCTCTGCACCAGTCTCAACTGCATAATAAACGGGACTTTTCCCACAAAGCTAATTCCACATTTGCTATTTCTATCAGCTAACAGCAGATCTAAAACAGGACAGGCCATGTGGCATCCTTTCCTATCTAAACTGGTAGAGGAATAATGTTCCTTTTCATATTGAGACACTCAACTCCGTATGATGTTTTAAAAGTATTCCTCTGTCCTCTTAAATTCATTTAAACATCTGTCTAAGGAATTTGAAAAACTGCCAACACAAAACTGTGGAGTTAAGAAAACCAGAACACCTTTGTCATAAATGTGCCAAATGGTGCATGTTATACTCCTATATTCTACAGGTTTTTTATATAAAAAAAACAACACACACACATACACAGGTACACATGCACACACACACACCTTAGATTAACCATTACCACCATAAATCATACTTCATTACTTGGCAAAGAGAGACATTAGTGCTGGAGAGTTATGTCCTGGGGTCACTTGTAAGCTTTGGAAGATGTTTCATAAAACACATTACAGTCAAAAGGCAAAGTGTATTAGAGCCAGCAATCTCATCAGGCTGCGATGGGCCAGCAGCTGCTGCGTTTGCTATTCTGTCAAAACTGAAGCCAGTTCCCTCTGAGAACAAAATCCACTGCCCTTCCTAAGATTAAAAGAAAGCAATTAATAGACTGATTGGACTTGGAAGGAAACACCCAGTATAAGTAATAAACACCACTGATAAAATTAAGCCCTGGCATTATCAATTGCCTCTTAACACTGCTGTAGGTTTCTACAACTCTCATGGAAGATTCTTTATCACAGTGCTGTAATAAAGATGCTTACTGGTTTTATAGATGCTCACTTGTACTTTGCCAGTTATTCTTTTTTTGGAAAGGAGTTTATATACCGAAGATCTGGGTGCTGTAAGATGGAAGGCTGTTGAGCATACATGGTGTCCTCAAGCCCCCTTTTGCTGGAAATAAGCTACAGATCATTCCTGCCTAGGGAGGAAAAGGAACCCACAATATTGCTAGAACAAAGAGGACCGCCATGCCAGCCCCTACTAAACGAGTTTCATGCATGAGTGGGATAGTAGTAGTTGAGTTGAGTTGAGGGCAGGTTGGGAACACAGGGTTATATCCAATGCTGGCTGTACTTAGCAGAGCCATGGAAATGAATGAACATGACTGTTTTAAGAACCATTAATTTCAATGGGTCTCTTCAACTGGTAAAACTTAACTGGAGAAAACCAACAGTATTAGCAAGGCTACCAGACCAGCAGCAAATTTGTAGCAGGAGGAGTCATCCATATTAACCACCCTCGGGTTTCTTAAAGGGCAGCTTCTAGATTTTTTTGGACTACATCAGCTCCAACGAGCATGGCCAAAACATTTAGAGAGCACCAGGTTCAGGAAGGCAGTTATAGAGTATCTTTCAGTGTAGCTCCTGAGAAAATGAGAACTTTCTTTTCTACTGAGGTAAAGAGAACCACAGCTGCTTCATTGAGAGTTTGCTTATTGTTTATCCTCTTTGTGTACTCTTGTCTATCAAATGGTCAATGCAAAATGAAGCCAGGCAGCCACATGAAGCCTCGGTGCTCCTCTAGATATAAATAACTGACAGAATTTGCCTCATTTTTAATCAGCTTCCCCATCACCACCAGTAAAACACAAACACACAATTATTCAAGGCCCAGTCTTATTTGGCCCAGTTAGAAGACATTTGTTTTCTCAAACTGTCAGCAAATTTGAAAGGTGGAAGGGTACATTTTTTATTATTTAAAAAAAGTGAAAACTGGGCTTATGAACAAGCAGTTAAAATGCTGTGTGGTCATGAGGTTTTAAAACACTCTTTGAGTCGAGTCATATGGAGAATTGCTTTTGCAGGACCTTTGAGCTGGAGTGAGAGGCTCGTGTTCTAACCTCCCTTTACAAAAATGAGTGCATGTCGTCTCTGTGGGTGTGAAGTATCTTTGCTCTCCCCTACTGGCAAGTTTCATTTTGATTTGCCTTCAGAAACCCTGAGGACAATCTGTGCTTGACTTATCACCACAGAATATTGACAGCATGACTTCATCACAGATCCACCCAGCAAAACCTAAAGTGCCTTTCTACAATAAAATTAAGTGAGTCAATAAAGTCAGTCAGTTTGCCAGAAGCTGCCTTGGAAGGCGAATTGTAATATGGAACCAAAGTGCCTTGTTAGTGCTCTGCCAAACTTCCAGCAATATTCTATCTTTTCTCTTAACATTGGTAACAACCAATGATGAGTAAGGAAACATCCTAGTAAGCCTTGTTATCGCCAAAACTGAGTGTATTTTTCAGTGGGCAGGAATGGGAATGCTGCCCTGTGCACTGGGCCTTAAGACATTAGTAGTAGTTGTGGTGATTGTGGTTGGCATCTGTCCGTCTGTCTCAGGAGACAATTGAAAAGTGTGCCTTCAGAGGTAAACTCAAACTGTTGGAGAGTTACGGTGCCTGCGGCTGGGGCAGATGAAGGTATCTGGTTGCTGCTACAGGTGCACCATGGCATTTCTTCTCTCTGCACTCCTCCCAGCAGTCATTCCTTCTCTGGTAACTGCTGTAGATACACAATCTGACTGTCTCCAGGCACTGTATTCGCCTGCAAGGGATTCCCACATAGTGGGGTTAATGTTGCCAGCCTTCAGGTTACGTTTGCAGACATCTTTGTAAGGTAGATTTGGTCTGCCAATGGGCCTAGTGCCTGAAACCAGCTCCCCATTGAGCTTTATTGGGAAGTTTGCCATCATCCATTCTGTGTACATGACCAAGCCAGTGTAGACATTGCTAAGACAAAAGTGCAAACATGCTGGGAATGTGGCTCAGAAAAGCACATCTGTGTTTGCTGTCTTGCCAGGTGATGCCCAAAATCTTCCTGAGGCAATGCATAAGAAAGGCATTGAGGTGTTGCTCCTGGCAGGTGTAAGTTGCCCACAACTCACTTCCATAAAGCAGTGTGCTCAACATGCAAGCCTGGTAGACCTTCATCTAATAATAATAATTTCCATCATCTGCTTCTCTTTCAAACTGAGGTCCCTACTATGATTCATCAACGATTTCTTTATCTGGTTACTCTTCTTCACATTCTTCCAGTTCAGGAAACCACCAGTAGGTTCACTTTATCCCAGTTCTGTTGATGGGAACCGGTGGCACTTGAGATGTTTCTTGAGTTCCAGTTCCCAATAGTCCTAGCCAGTGTGGCCAATGGGTAGGGAGTTGGAGTTCAACAACATCTGGAGGGTCAGAGGTTCCCCATGACTGGGATAGGGAGAGAAATAGGAGCATGTAAGTATTGTCTGTTTCAACCTGCAAAGGTTTTGACTCAATCAGATTGCTCCAAATTCAATCAGTGCATCTCCCATAACTTGCTGCTGAAATCCTGTAGCTTTTTAACCTTAGGTGTTTAGTTTAGGCCAGGGTTTAGTTTTGTCTTCTTGTGCTGTAGTCCCTCCAGATAGCAATAACGTGGCAACACTGGGAAAGCATCACAGAAGAAACTAAAGCAGAAGGAATCCACCAGCAATGTACCAGTATTGTGCCAAGAACATTTTGCAGAAGATACCTGCAAGAAAACACCAATCTGGAGGGAGTCCTGGACTTCTTCCGTACAGGACAACTGCTGCTAGACTTCTTGGAACTCTTAAGCAAACTTTTCAATGCTGATTGAAGTGAATATTGGAGAAGATTTTGACTCTCAGGCAGTGAACTGGGTATTTTCATCTTTTTTAGTTCTACATATGGGCTCCAGGCTGAAACAGACACTGTCCTCCCTCCATTCCTCCACCCCTCCATCACTTCTCCAAAATGCATTATCTTCACATCAAAACTACAGCTGGTCCTACAACTCATCCCAGAGAAACTTATTATCTCTCATCTGTTGCCAGAAATACTCCACGCCATTAGAGGGCTGGAATCTTCAAAAATGTGCTGAAACCAAGTGGCCTATCACTTCATGTAACTTAGGAACAAATGGGTATTGGACTGGACACTCATCTTTGTTCCTGCTTCAGATCTTGAACCACTCAAAGAAATAAAAGTTACATTTTCTTCCCAAACCAGAGATCATAGCACTGTTCTTTGAGAGGATGATGAAAGGGAAGCTTCTTTTTGCATTACTCGATTTTGCCTGAACATGATATAACGAAATTGGAGCATCATTTTTTATTCCTACATATATTTGCCACTCTTGATGATTTCCAAATGCAGACACCTATGCTAATTTATTCACATGTTCATTCTGCATTCTGCGCCTATGAACTTGGATTACTTTTCTGTTGCTTTGCAATCCTTCCACTTCACAAAAACACACACAGATAGAACAGAAATCTCACATTCCTGCAAAATTGGAGAGGCGGTATTTTAAACGAGCTCTTGCTGACAATTCTAGCAAGCAGTTCTTTTGACAATTAGAAACTTCCTCTCCAGTCATACACCCTGAACAGCAAAAGCAACATCCCAGTTGCCACTCATCAGCTTTGGAACTAACTTCCTCCAAGTTTCAAAGAAGCCAGCACAATGCAATGTAACATGCTTTTACTTGAATGCTGGGAAAGTATGTTGATGATGCATTTGTGAATGTTATGTACCCTGAGCTTTTAGGAATAATGTGTGCAAAAATCCCAAATAAAAAAAAATACTGAACAATAACAAAGAAATGTAAGGCAATGGTAACGACAATGGTAACAACAACCATTAATTGCACATTCTCAAAGGCAGAATAACTGTGTGTCAGACTGGCTCGATAAAACTTCCTCTCTACCTACCCTCAGCATTTTGTTATCTTCAAACCAAGTGTGTGATTGGTGAGGCAAACAGAAGATGACCACACATCTTGTTCTCTCACATTTGAAGAGCAATAACTATCAACCCTAGTTCTATGCTCAGAATCTCTTAACTTCATTCATAAGCTTGTATTGAAAGTGTGAGGGAAGCTAACCCTTTCCCCCACTCTTGAACAAGCTCACTTTTTGAGGAAGGCATGGTGGTTAAAGTGGTCTAAGAGCCATCTAATCCAAGTGAAGTGATCTCAAGTAGGTGGCTTCAAAGTTGCCTTTCCCCACTCACTTCAATTCTTTGTTTCCTGGCCTTTTACAAACTGATGTATTAATACAAGTGGCGCAACAACTCCAGTCATTTATCTTCCATTAGTTTATCTTGTAAGTTTGACCCTGAAGTAGGATTCAGGAGTAGAAATATTACACATGGAGATTGCACCCATTTAGCACCATTTGTTTTCTTCTCCCAGCCTCACTTGCTCACTTCACTTCTATGTGTGAGGGAGAGGATAATATAAACAGAGTGGAGCTCTTAAACAGATAGGTGCTGTGTTCACTTCTGCTCCAGGTGTTATTGCAGTGACACACAGTGAGTGTTACTGCATTAACTGTCAGTTGATTCCGTGTACACCCACACAAACACAAATTACTCCTACCATGGTGACCTTGCCAGTATTTAGTAGGCCCTGGTGTTTTGTTTTGTTTTAACATGCTTCCTGGTTTCTTCCATTATGTCTCTCCTGACTAATTGAATGGGCTCACCTCTTTCTCTTCCAACGCACAATTTGGTAACAATGGAAATTAAACTTTATACATATATTGGTTGCTGTTAAGAAGGAAAGTCCATTGGGGTTTATGGTGCAAAGTTATTGTTTTAGGGGTGTCTTTATCTTTTTTCTTTTTTTTTTTTTTTGGTGCAATTATATCCAGAACCCCTGGCCTACCTGGCAGCAAGTCAGTATGCCAAGCCCAAGGTTCAAAGTCCAAGGGTCAATTCCACACAACAAAGTCCAACAGTCAGGAAACACACTTCAGGGTCAAGCCAATTCCAAAGTCCAGCAGTCAGGATAGAGTCAGTTCCAAAGCACAGCCCTGTAGGGGTCCAAGAACACCCAAGCCAAGGTTCATCAACATGGACAGCAGACACAGCCCCTCAGCTCTGCTCCCCTTTTGTACTTTGCTGATTGCAGCATCTGGGCTTGACGAGGCAGGTGACCCTCACCTGTTCCAAGCTTCCTCCAGCAGAGGAATCACACCCCTCCTCCCAGAAGTAGGGAGCTGGGCTGTGGGCCCTTGCTTGCCTCAACCTCCTAGAGCACCACTCCCACAGCTCCTCATACCTCAGGGCCCACTGTGTTTGTGGGGACTGGGGCCCCTCTGGCTCTGGTGATAGGTGCTGCTGCTCTGGTTTGTGCGCACTGACCTCCATCCCCTCATCATCCTCCGTCACCCTGTGAGTACTTCCTTCCCCATTCCCTGCTTGCCCAGTCTGCTACACCCCTCGCAGGGATCCTCTTCCTCCCCTCTGTCATCCTGCCAGTTCATGACAAATTACAGAACGTGCACACTTTGCACATGTGTGCTTTGCAATTACAGTTTTTACACCCAGGGCATTGTTGCGATGTTAGGCCCACAAGGCCTAAGACCCAGACCTTTTGTGCCAGGCCTCAGATTGCCTTCTCCCTCTTTTTAACTTCCTTTATCTTTTTTTAAAAAAATATAGGGCAATTGGGAGTGCTACAAAGTGAGATGCATGTGACACTTTAGCTATCACACACCCTAGGCTGTGTACACACATTTAAAGCACATTTGAACCCTATCCTTCTCAAAAACTCTAGGCCACTGCAGCTTGATAAGCTCTGTGAGAGGTGAACTACAGTTCACCTAGGATTCTTTTTTTGGAGGGTGGGGATGTATGCTTTAAATGTATGTTGTGTATGTGCCTTAATTTGCCCAGAGGCCAAGGCAAGCTGCAGAGAAACAGTCAGGACATGCCAGGGCAGTTCTCCAGCAAGCAGCCTGCTCTGCTGCCACTGCTGCTGCCCACCTCTGTGTGAGACAGGTACTATGTGTGGAGAGGTAGGAGGAGGCCTAGGGGCAGGGTGGAAGTTTGGGTCAGCTGTAAGGTGCTTGGCAAAGTCTAAGGGGAGTGGCAGGGAGCTGGTGAGGTCTGGAGGGATTGGCGAGAAGGGGTTCAGCTCAACACACAGCCCCAGAAAAAATGGGGCATTCTGTATTTTCAGGTTAAATCTAGATAGCCATTATAGGTGCAGCACTCTCACACCCCGAAAAAAGTGGGGGGGGGCAAAACAATGCCCAGGTCATGTTACTTGCCCAGGAGCACATCTTGGAAGGCACATGGCATTGGAAAATGTTAGATGGTATGACACAGTGCACTCAAACCAGAAAATCTTGTTGGTCGCCATATCTCAGAATAAGTCCTGACAGAGTACATTTTGCCCTATGACAGTCAACCTAAATGTGCATCTATAAATATAAACTAGCACATGCAAGTTGTAATGGGCATTTGTACAGTGGGCCTGTACCCCAAGTGTTTGAAGTAATTTACCACACAGTCTCCCTACTTTATACCTTAAAACCAGGATTAACCATATATTTGAATGGGGTATATATGCATACTCCACTCACTCCTATGATTGAGAATACATGCATACAGAACCAACACCAGAGATAGGACTATGGCAAATATTTTTACCTTTTGAGCCACAAAAAAACCAGGATTTTTACAAACCATGATGAAGCAAGGAGGGACAAATCATTCCTTAGAAATGAAACAAAAAACCTGTAACCTTTCCTTAAGGAAAGGTATCCAAACCAGAGACAGAGATGTTTACCAAGCACACTCTCATCCATTGGGATATACAGCACAGGTATAGCGGTTAAAGTTGACTAACAGAAAGCCCAAAACCTGCTTCATGCCTTAACTGTCTCTGCTTCTTAAAGAATATTTTCACTCCCATTCTACTGGTCTACGTCTAGTATAATGGATGGGCTTGAGATGAATATCTTAAGGCAGTAGACTAAAGGGGTTGGGCTTAACTCCAATACCCAGGTTTAGTTCAGGGCCAGGGAACCCATGGTCCTCCAGCTGTTGTTGGACTACAACTTCCATCACCCCAAACAACTGGTCATGCTTGATGAGGATGATGGGAGTTGTAGTCCAACAGCACTGGGTAGGCCAGAGGTTTCCCAAGCCTGTTTTAGTGTTAAAGAAGAATCACCTCACCCTCCACTTTTAACCAAACTAACAACTGCATTAATAGTAAGAATGCTTGTCTGGTTTGTCCTTCCATTAAGTACTCAGGCAGATTACCAATCTACCAGGTAGGTAAATGTGAGAAAGCCTTGACACTTGATAAGACCACGGACTTTTACCACATATTAGAATGTGTGGCAGGAAAAACACCCACCCGCACTCTTATGTTTGTACTAATACAAGAAAGCAAGTAACCACATGGCAGAAAACCTGACCACATGACAGATTAGTTGTCAGTGTGTTCAGCCTTTGTGACATGACAGTGAGGCCTCCCAAGCTGTATATGGTTTTTTTTCTCTTAAAACTTTAATTAGCCTCTGGTAAAAGCAAAGTAAAACTGGTTGTTGCAGTCAACAGTTTCCTCACATGAATTAAGTGTTGGGGCCAAATGGGCTCAGCAGCTGCTCAAAAGGAAGGATGAGTACTTGTCAGTCCCTTAAAATAGAGCTGTCTATCAGGTTCCGCCTCTTAATTAACACGCCCTTCCAACAGGTTAAGCCAAATTTCTGCAATTAGACGTTCGAGAGGAAGGCCACTATATATTATTAACTTTATATGTAGGGTGTGTTCTGACTCGTGCCTTCAGCCACACTTTGCCATTCAGGCCTTGCACAACAATAATTTAACAAGTCCGTCACCACATGACCTTCTGCGCATCCCTTTTACTTTATGCACGTTGATGTTGTACACAAAACCTACACCTAGAAGGCTTACCTGTCCTGAGATGGAACAAGTCATACTAGGGATGTCAATCAATTCAAAATTTTGTCATTGATCAGCCACAGGAGGCTTCTTCTTGTGCTCAAGACAGTAGTACTACTTATCTAAGCTTAACTTAGCTTAACTTGTCTTACAGGCACCTCTGGAGGAGCTCCATAAAACTGCAGAATCATTAAATTATACAGCTGGAAGAGACCCCAGGTATCATCTAGTCCCAACCCCCTGCAATGCAGGAACCTCAGCTAAAGCATTCATGAGAGATAGCCACCCCGCCTCTGCTTAAGAACCTCCCATGAAGGAGAGTCCACCACCTTCCTTCATGAATTGATTGCTCCTGCTATTTTCGTAAGTCATTTAGAGGTGTCAGTAAGCTCAGAACACAAGAAATGTGAAGGTTTTTGTTGCAGTGGTGCTTTATGGCAGCAGCTTTGGAACTTGTTGGATTTGGTTACATCCATGCTGAGTGTAGAATAAGAACAAACCAACCATAACAAGATGGGTCACACGACACAGATAAGCTTGGTCCCCCCGGATTTTTCAAGAGAGTTTTGTATTTTAATACAAAGTTCTTGATTTGCCCAAGGAGTGTCTCCAAATGCTATGCAGTTCTTACAACACAATACTTTTTGACTCCTTGTCAACAGTGCCAGAGTCTGGCCTGGAGATTCCATAGTCTGGCTCTTCTCCAAATAGTTCAATCACCTCTTAACCGAGAACCAAAATAAAGAGCTTGGAGTGAAATGTGTCAGATTTAACAGTGATTGTTTTAAATCTTTTAACCCACACAATTGGCTTATGTTATATTCAGGGTCCAAATAATCTGATTTCTCTGTTGGCCTTGTATTAGAAAGCAAGGGCTCTTGACAGTGAAGTCAAGTCAAAGATACAATTTAGTCACCTGCACCCCAAAATTATGGTGACGGATCAAAGGATACACGCCAACATAATTTTCAACTCTTTGGAACAAGACAGAATCAGCATCAGTCCTGCTAATCCTTAAACGTGGCCTTAACATCACACTCCCTCTTGGGCTTCTCCATCTCCCTGTGGCATATGTTTGACCCATCTTATTGCTCCTTGTCCTAGATTGGTGCAGTGTAATTCAGTGGTGACAGTCTGATGGCCATCACACCACACCCAAAACACTTCTGGGCTTCGGCTGTAAAGCCCATTAGTTAAGAATCTAGTTGAACACCCTCATTCCTCATTCTCTTCTTTTTCTTTGCTGACACCATTTTGTCTTCCCATTGTCTCTTCCCATTTTTGTTTTCTAATAACTAATCTACAACACAAACACTTAGAGTATATGCATACATTTAATAAAAATGAGAAGGAATATAAATCGGGAGGGGAAAGATTGGGAAGGTAAAAAGAAGGGCTGAGGAAGGGGGTGATGGTGGGAGAAACAGAGTGCCTAGTGGAAGGGGACTGCACAACAACCAACAAGGAGGTGGAATTGGCATTCCAGAAAAGCAGGAAAAACTGCAATGCTATACACGAACACTGGGGAAGAAGGAGGAAGTCCCATTGCACCCAGTCCTTCTGTGTAAATATGCATAGTGTTACATATGCTGGGGGTGGGGAGAGACTATTTGCCCGCCCGCCCCAAGATGTTGAAGAAGTGCAATTCCCCTTAGTCTAGCAAGCATGGCCAAAAGCCAGGGATGGTGAGAGTGGTACTTCAGCAACCTCCAGAACATCAAAGGTCCCTCACAGCTGAACTATATGCCTCTGAGCACAGGTAAACATGGAATAGCTAACAGGATGGAAATGCCATTAATCTAAACATAAAGGTAAAGGGACCCCTGACTGTTAAGTCCAGTCGCGGACAACTCTGGGGTTGCAGCGCTCATCTCGCTTTACTGGCCGAGGGAGTTGGCGTTTGTCTGCAGACAGTTTTTCCAGATCATGTGGCCAGCATGACAAAGCCACTTCTGACGAACCAGAGCAGCGCATGGAAATGCCGTTTACCTTCCCACCGGAGTGGTTCCTATTTATCTACTTGCACTTTGACATGCTTTCGAACTGCTAGGTTGGCAGGAGCTGGGACTGAGCAACGGGAACTCACCCTGTCATGGGGATTCGAACCGCTGACCTTCTGATCGGCAAGCCCTAGGCTCTGTGGTTTAGACCACAGCTCCACCCACATCCCTTTAATCTAAACATAAAAATAAATAAATGGGCAGAGCTATCCAATGTGTCTCTAGCAGACACAGGAGCCAATTCCTAGGGGTTGAGGTCTCTTTGGCCCCCCAATAAAATATTTGAGGGTGCCAGCCCCCCCCCCCAAAGATTATGGGTATTGCCATTCAAATGTTGGGTGTGTGTTGCATCTTGTGATCAATTATGTGAGGTAGGGCTTACCTGCCCTGCCAATATTTTATTCAAGTTGGCTCCCCTGCTAGTGGAGGAACTGCTTACTAGGCCCTACTGGCCTCATTCTGGACATGGCAGAAGGTGTTGGAGCTTTCTGTGGCAAATTCTGCAGTCATACCTAGAAGTTTGAGGCTGGGGCTCCAGACTGTGTGTCTAAGAATAACTTCTGTATTTTGTAACAAAGAATACTTTACCTGTGTTGTTTTTGCTGTAGCACTGAATGATGCATGAGTGAGACCTGTGATTACTGTTAAGTGAAGTATTTAAACTTACTTAATGTTGTAGTCAATTCACTGTGAGAGGGGTAGAGGCGGGAGAGCTCAATCATGAGGGTTTAATACTCTAACAATCTATATTTCCCACACTGTGCAAACAATGCACGTATGTCTCTCTTGATTAGACAGTGAGTCAACCATCGCACACTTTTTTTCTTTTAATTCAGGCAATCAGGCAGTCACGCACACACATGGGACATCAGGATTAACTAGTAGTTTCCAGCAGTTTCCTCCTCCCCTTTCCCAGTTTTTCTGTTTTATATTTTTACTCCAATTGGTTTTAATGGAAGGGAAAATAACTACATGAGTTCCAGCACTGGCATTGTTTTTCCTCCCTTGTCAGGGGCATGCCAACGGCACAAGACCATATTTTAATTATCTGGATCCAACTTGTTTTCCGATCTGCCACTCACATACCCAGCACTTTTTCTTCTACCATTGTCACAGGAGGATCAGCAATATCCAACAGCCCTCAGCTGCCCTCCTAAGAAGCTGAGAATTGCTTCCAAAAATATCCAGAACTATTAACTCATCCTCCCTACAGTCCCATCACCTGCTCCCTTTACTGGCATCTACAAACTCAGCAGAGACATCACCTTGCCAACAAAGGTCTGTATAGTTAAAGCTATGGTTTTCCCAGTAGTGATGTATGTGATGTATGGAAGTAAGAGCTGGACCATAAAGATGGCTGATCGCTGAAGAATTGATGCTTTTGAATTATGGTGCTGTAGGAGACTCTTGAGAGTCCCATGGACTGCAAGAAGATCAAACCTATCCATTCTTAAGGAAATCAGCCATGAATGCTCACTGGAAGGACAGGTCCTGAAGCTGAGGCTCCAATACTTTGGCCACCTCATGAGAAGAGAAGACTCCCTGGAAAAGATCCTGATGTTGGGAAAGATGGAGGGCACAAGGAGAAGGGGACGACAGAGGACGAGATGGTTGGACAGTGTTCTCAAAGCTACCAGCATGAGTTTGACCAAACTGCGGAAGGCAGTGGAAGACAGGAGTGCCTGGTGTGTTCTGGTCCATGGGGTCACGAAGAGTCGGACACGACTAAACGACTAAACAACAACAAAAAAACTCATCTGTCACTGGCCTCTTTGTGACATCATGTCCTTCCACTCCTGTCTCTCTGCCGCACATGCCTGGAACCACTGCTGCTCATGAAATCCTTTCATAAGAACATCAGAAGAGCCTGCTGGATCAGGCCCAAGGGCCATCTAGTTCCAGCACTCTGTTCTCACCATGGCTAGCCACATGTACCAGGAAGCCCACAAGCAGAAGCTGAGAGCAGCAGCAGCAGCACTCTCCCCTCCTGTAGTTTCTTGCAACTGATATCAGAAGCATATTGCCTCTCACAGTGAGGGCAGTACATCCTTATCATTTCTCCCACTTCACTGTAATTTACCCCATCCCTACTACTAATTTCTCAAGCTCCCTTGTCTCCCATTTTGTTGCCCACTTAACACTGATTGGAATTACCTCTGGGAAGGGACCATGTCACTTCTAGCTCTCTGTACGGCAACCGAGCTACAAAAAATCCTGAATATGAATAGTAGCAATAGCTGTTGACTAACTCTCACACCAGGTTTCAGGGCGCCCTTGCGTATCTGCCACAAGGTGTAACATCCTACTCATTAAAAGTGAAGTTCTCTCAGCATCTGCAGGTGAAGGGTCACTACTCATTTGAAAGATTGTAATTAAGTAATAGAGTTTCTCTTAGTCGTGATTATGATTCATTTCCCCTCACACTCCACCCCGTTTTCACACAAACACTTAATGCCAGAGTTGATTCCTGTTCCAACTGCATATACTTGTAAGTCAAGGAACAAATGGAAGTCTCTGTTCTGTAATCACTTCTTTGGAAGAAATGTGTTGTAGTTGATCATTACCACCCTGACCCCCCACCCTTTACAGTTTGGCCACAATCCAACCCAAATTCAACACTATTGTTTTAAAAAATCAATCACTTTTTAATCCCATTCACTTTAATCAAATTCACAACAATTCCATCCGCTTGACCACTGTGAGAACAGGATGCTGGCCTAAATGGGCTATTGGCCTGCTCCAGAAGGTTCTTCTTATGTCCATATATATACCGGTAATTTCAAAATTAAACAAATAAAAGTGTTGTGCTATAAACCACCATGGAGCATTTAACTCCCCATGGGCGATCTAATTTGCATAGAACATACACTTCTCAAGCTTGGTTTGGGAAACCACTCTACCCAAAGGCACAGAAACACACCCTTAATGGTGCATTGTTCTTTTGGGAGAGGGGGAGGGGACCCCAGAAAGTTGCACAAGATCTATGTGCTTCATTCAGAGTTGCTGCCTGCCATTTAGGGTTAGGTGTTTACAAAGCTTTCATGTCAGTGTAGGTGGAACTACACATACTGTCTAATACTAAGGTTGCTTAAGCATTTTACTCTGCCTTTAGGAGGAACAAGAATTACTTCACTGAGTACCTTTTCAAAATTATTTTTTTTTATTTTTTAAAAAACTTTTTTGTGTGTGTTAGTTACAAAATGACCCAGAAAAGACACACCCTTCCAATAGCCCACAGAAGCGAACCAGAAACAACACAGCCCACTTTTTCATACAGAATATGAAGACAAACTGCAGGAAATAAATTGGAATAGACAGGCCTCATTCACATGGCATGCACATCACTTGATTTATGCATGTTCATTCAGAAGTACAACTGGTGCTATTTTTCAAGAAATAGAGCTGCCAGAACTCACCATGAACACCTCCTTCATTCTCTTAGAATGGCAATGACGCCCACCTGGGAGGTGCTAGAAGTGAGTTTGTGTGAGTTCCAGCTGAAAAAAAGCCCTGATTATAACCCAGTGGTTTCCATGGGGTTTACTCCAAAAAAACGTCTTTAGGATTGCAGGCTTTCAATGTGATTCTATGCATGTCTATTCAGATGTAAGTCCTGTTGCATTAAGGATGCTTACTCCCCAGAAACTGCAGTCTAAGGTACCTTTTACATTTCCTGATCACAGGGTGGCTTGTAAGACTCCCGTCAGACCACATCATTGAATGTGGCAAGGTTGGAGGTGACGGAAGTGGCCTCAAGCACACTTGAACAGGGTTTGAGAGCAGAGTTTTCCCCATGAGATGATTCTATAGGCAGAAGAGAGGAGTAGCAATTTCTGCCACTTCCTCCTCTACCTAAAGACTCCATGAAAAGCTGATCTGGAGTGTGACCCACTGGAACAGGGCGGGAGGTAGTGTGGGGGATGGCAACAGGGGAGGCAATTGACTCAAATCCTCCACCCATCCCCTTCCTCCAGCAGGAAAACGGAATAAGTGCTTCCTGGAAGGGTATGTATGGATCCAACCCATTACTACTGGCAGCTGAACATGTGAACTAACTGTTCAGTTGAAAGCAGAGTGAGGGATGTGAAAGCTGTGTCCAGTGTTGTATCTATGGAGATCTATTTGCATAAGGAGCTCCAAGTTGCACTTATCATATCTTCAGCACATGTATGTGAACCTGCCTGCAGAACATAGAATCCAAGTGTTATACATGCATGTTTGAACCAGTCTTGGAAAATGGGGGACCAAATTTAAGGGATCCGACTCTGATAAAAGCTTTCAGTACTTTTCCACATTTTTCTGAAAAGTGAAACATACATTTCCTCCAGATTCACTTGGAATTCTTAGTTCCATCCATTTTCATACTGGGTGGCACCAGGTGATAGAAAGAAAAGTGATAAAGAATCATAGTAGCTGAGCAAACCCTTCTCGGTGATTTATAATTACTATGATCTTTTTTAGAACCATAGATGAAAATTGAGAATGACTTTCCATAGCCCTTGATGTTAAGAGTCATTTCCTCTAACATAAAAGACATGAGCTAAAAGGGAGCCCTTGCTTGAAGTGGCATGACTTGAAAATCAAACTCATTCACCCTGGTGAGTAACAACACTACATCCTTGGCTGCCAACATTAAATTTACACAGGCAACTTTCTATTGTACGAAATTGATGAATCACATGTTCTTCTATTGTACCTTTTTTTCTTCCATGGTTATTATGCTTTCCTTTTCCTCCTCTTTTCAGTTCTTCTGAAATATGATTAAACACTGATTATTGTGAAGACTCCACCCCACCCCCGGCCACCAGTCTCTTCCTGATATCCTCTTCCACAGGGTGAAGTAGTAGGCCTGAAAAGCAAGCATGCCTAGACATATAGTTTCCTGAGGGCAAGCCTTAAGATGCTTCAGTGTCAATTAATATAAAAGAGAACCTTTATGACCACCACAAAGCTGTTATCTGCCAAAGAATAGAAAAGTAGCCGTCAACCAGCAAAAGAGGGTATCATTAGAAAAACCTGGGAACAACTAAGCTTGATTAAATTGTCAGCAATGTTAAAGAAGAATAATTACCAAGAATAAATTAAGTCCGTTAACAGCCTATGCAAAAAGAGAAGCCATTACTTCTTTACATTTTTCCAGTTATAGTTGCAATTGTTACTTTACTTCCCCAAGAGGATGTCTTAGACTGTCTTCATATGACAAACAGTGTAGTAAGAGTTATTTCTCCAGCATGAGTCTTCCTGGAATCATCACGCTTGTGAGACGGGCTCCATGCCTTGATGCTCATGCATTAGTTACCCTCCCCTTTTATTTAAGAAAAACCACATGCCAGCCACAGCCATTTGCCTACTCAGCAGGGGGTAGCCCTCGGTTTCCCCAGCTGAAAACAAATCCCACCACTAGCAACCTCAGCCTTATCGGAATTTGGTTCAATAATCTGGGAACGTGGAGTTACAGGGCTTTGAATTAAAATGCCCTCTTAAAATGGTTTCTGAAATCCGCTCTATTTACGAGTTGTGAAAAGTTGCTTCATACTGTCTAGTCATAACATTAAACGCCAGAGACAAAATGCAGAAAAGGGAATTCCTTTCTTCACAAAAACACTCGCTGCGTGCTTCTGACAGGCCAACTGCTTTTGAGTTAGGACATGAGCTGGCATGGCACTTTTTGTTTCAAAGGGAGACAGAAAATGAAAGGGAATTCAAAATGAAGCAGAGCAAATTTATGTTCTTCAATGGAGATACAGGAATCTGCGCATGTTTAAAGCAGGCTTTAGTGCCACCATCCTTTGGAAATACTGTGTGTGCATTATCTAAATGATACCGAAATCCAGATGCAAGCTCTCAGAAATAGAAAACCAAACTATTTTGGAGAGCGTGGGAAGTTAAGAGTCAGTTGTTCCTATTTATTAGTAATTATTTTCAGCTGTGCTGGCAAATGATTAAAACAAATTGCTAGCCTTTAATGATACGTTGTATTTCCCTCTTTTTCTTCAACAATCAAATGGAAATTATTTCATCAGTAGAGAAGTGATATACTGTACGTGATGCTGGAGAATATTGGGAAAGGAAAACAACATGCAAAGTCACCTTTTGGCATTAGGGCAATTTCCATTAAATTCTTGGGGCAGGAATTCAGCAGCTGATGCAGACATGACTTGCTATTTGGTTATTATATTCTCATTTACATTCTTCAATCACTACTGTGTTTCGGGATGGTTTTCTTTTTTAAAAAAAGAAAAGCCGCAGAGTTATCTGAGCAGGGGGAACGCTGTATAACTAGAAAATTGTGTCTGGCCTTAATTTAGTTAAGGAGATAGGCAAGCTTGCTTCCGTGCCCCATGAGGAATGGCAGGCACAAATCAAGAGTGCCTCTGACTGCACAACTAAAGCAGGGTGTTTATTCTAACATTCCTATTTTTTGTGCTAAAATGCAACAAACTCAGCCAGATTATGACTAGGGATAACAGTTGCTTTTCAAAGTCTTGCTCTGAACCCCTTAGTTCAAATAATGTGTAGCTCCAACACAACTTTCTTATTACAATTACTTGCAAAAGATGTTAAGAAATCCATAAAATAAATTCATGCAAATCAATTATCTCAGAATTACTTTCTGAGAAACTATTTCAGTATTTCCATCTAGTGAACAAACCTGTCTGACATTTTAATCAGTTCACAGAAGTAAACATGCTTGGAAGAAACATAGTATTCCATTCATTGTAAATACAGAAGAACAATCACCTTGAGGCCTAGGGGAAGTACTTTTTATTACAATGGCAGCAGAATGGTATTTACATTTTCCTGTTTGTACGACTCTCGCTGCTTTGCTTTATCATTATCAATAGCAGTCTTTCATTAATTGCACAACAAGCAGATAAAGTAATTATTAATTTTCCATTTCCAGACCATATTATTTATAGGGCCTTATTTTTGTTGCATTAGGACACAGCAAGACAGCATTTATTTATTTATTTTAAACAAGGCCCTGTCAGAAGGCTTACAATGCAAAGAGTATCGGTCAAACGTAATATAAAAGTCGCCATACATTTGAAGAAAAAACACATTCAAAACCACCCAGTTTTTATACTCTGTGACTACGATCCTATGCACTACTTTACTATTATTATTTATTGAATTTATATACTGCCCTATACCTGGAGGTCTCAAAGCGGTTCACAGAACAAAAATACTTTAGGATAACTCCTGGGCTTGTTTACATTTAGTAGGATTTTTCTCCAAGTCCATTTTAAACAGGAGGCCCTGC
Source organism: Podarcis gaigeae (assembly GCF_964106915.1). Lineage (NCBI taxonomy): Eukaryota > Metazoa > Chordata > Lepidosauria > Squamata > Lacertidae > Podarcis > Podarcis gaigeae. Next base: position 49,447,293 of record NC_139680.1, read on the forward strand.
CTACAGTTGCATGGCATGTCACAAAATGGTTTTGTCATTTTTTCCGAGTTCCACAAGACTTTTTAACAGGCAGCAAAAGTAGGGCATCACATGTATGTTAGAGGTGAAATGCATACTAGATTAGACTAGAACTGCTATTCTAATCTAATGCACATAGTTAAAATAACAGTGATCTGAAAAAAACTTCTAAAAACCCCTGCTCTTTACACATAATTATACTTACTCGGAAAATCAGGGGTGGGTGTGTATATTCGTGTGTGTAATATATCAGGAATTGGCACCTGCTTGAATTTCCCCATCTCTTTTGTTATCTCACGTTTGAGATGTGATAACGAGTATATGCAAGTTAAATTTCATTTTGCTGTTGTATAGTGTAGGGTGAAAGTGACCACTAGAGTCTTGAGCTACTGTATTAAGTGACATCAGTTATGGCTACTCTAGTTTAAAGTATCATGCTGAGGACTCCAAGAACTATGCTCTAGAAGGACTCAGGTTTTAGGATAAAGTTCCATTTATGTTCTGATGAATAGGCAGTTGCATTTTTTGCTAAGCAAAATGCCAACCTAAAGGAGTCAAATTTCACTAGTTCGAAACACTTTAAGGCAAATGATGGAAGGAGACACACACTTTTAATCTCATTAAAACAGATGTTATCCTCCAAAGCATGCTTAAATAATGAGATTGTGCACATGTGAATTCAGCCACCAACCATCCATTGGTTGCGCCATCAGGTGCAGAGCATTTTCCTATATGCAGATGCAGCTTGGAACAGGCCAACTAAATATACGCCATCTCAAGCTTACACTAGACACATAAAGATGCAAACAGGACTACATGGGAGAATCTTCCCTGAATGTCTACAGGGAACAAATAAATTGCCCTTGGTATGACACCAAAGCAGAAGGGGTGTTACATCCTATTTCTTACTTATAATTTAGTGAATAGCTGGCACTACGATATAGCCAGAAAAAGTGAGCTACTGCTTTTCTTTTTTTGCATTCCTGCTTTATTAGAATATTTAGACTCAGACTATAGTACACAAAAGCAAGCTTGATTAAATTCAGGCATCATATCCCACCATGGCTGAGGAAGCTGAGTTACATTTCTCAATGGACAAATTAGCATTTGAAATTGGCAAGCAAACAATAAATCAAAAACTATGTTTTAAGTACAGTTCTTTGGGGCTAGCTGTAGTTTGGTGTGATGCCTGAATTCACAAACCAAGTCTCATCAATTACTCCAACTCCAGAAGATTCTGTAGAATGAAAATAATGCTAAGCAAATAGAAAATTAAGAGCAAATGAACAGCTTATAACCATGTTGTGACCATTGTGTGTTTAATGCTCAAATCATTGTTTAACACCTGAACTAGGTAAAGGTACCCCTGCCCGTTCAGGCCAGTCTTGCCAGACTCTAGGGTTGTGTGCTCATCTCACTCTATAGGCCGGGAGCCAGCGCTGTCCGCAGACACTTCCGGGTCATGTGGCCAGCGTGACAAACTGCATCTTGGCTCGCCAGCGCAGCACACGGAACGCCGTTTACCTTCCCGCTGGTAAGCGGTCCCTATTTATCTACTTGCACCCGGAGGTGCTTTCGAACTGCTAGGTTGGCAGGCGCTGGGACCGAACGACGGGAGCGCACTCCACCGCAGGGATTCGAACCGCCGACCATGTGATCGGCAAGTCCTAGGCGTTGAGGTTTTTACCCACAGCGCCACCCACGTCCCTAAAACACCTGAACTATGATTAGTTAAAACAATGGTTTGGTGTGGTGTATGAATTAAGGACTAGAAATGCCTTTCCATTGCTAGCTTATACAGACAAGTTTAGTTTCCAGGAGTATCTGCCTAATAGACACAAAGCTTTTTCAGGCATTCAAAATCTGTGCAAAGTAACTGCACAAGGGAGGTTACAGCCATAAGTACACAAGCTCCACACACCCCTCCACTGTTTTAGATGCCCTGCATATGCTGAATAATAATTTTCTGAAGCAGGGAGCCCACCCTACTCATCAAAGCATTCCACATCAAAACAGTTGTTTTATGCCCAGCAACTATTTCCTTCAATTATCTTAAATGTTAATTATTATAAATGAGTAAAGCAATCCGTAAACCAGCCTATAAACATCTGAATAGCATTCAACAGACTGCATATTTCCATTCCTCTCCATTTAATCAATTATGAAGTCATTTTTGCTGAACTGTTGAACTGAAATTTTATTTGACAAAATACTAATTCTTAATATTTGCCATTGAAAGGGTTAAAAAAGAAGTAACATTGGTACAAAAAAAGGGAAAGTTTAGTAGTCATTATTTCATTGAAAGCTTTGTACACTCAAGTTACAGCTTAAGGGCCTTAGGGAAAAAGACATGTTTAGAAGGCTGGTCCAGAGTAGGGCACAACAGTTATGTAAGAGCTTAGTATAAAATTGGCATTGCCAAAAATGCAACTTATTGAGTGGAACCCAGTTGGGGTCACTTTGCTGACAAAAGGCATCCACCAGTAGAACAGGGAGAGAGGCCTTTATTTATTATTGATTCTCAGCTTTGCAGTTCCCTGTCATCACCAAATTTGTCCTGAAGGCTTAGGGGTTCATCAAGACAGACATGGGAGGAGGCACTGCCACTAACCGTCTCCTTCCTCATTCCCCTGTCAGCAAATCCTTCTCTCAGCAGAGTAACACCAAACTAGCTTTCACTGATTGTTGCTTATTTTACTAAAGGAGATTAAAGACATTAGACCACTATTGACAGAGTTGAGGAACCTGTGGCCCTTTGAGTGTTGTTGGACTAACTCCCATTATACCTGACCGGGGGCCATGCTAGCTGGGACTGATGGAAACTGAGACCCACTACTATATGGAAGGCCACAGGTTTCACAGCCTTGCTTTACACCAAAAATTTCTTCCTATCTACCTAAGAGTATCACATCTTTCTTAAGGATGCTGGGACAAGTACAAGGCAAAACAGTGTGAAGGAAACTCCAGTCTTTTCAGCATTTTGTAAAGATGCTTTACAGGCATACTTTTAAAAATGATTTAGTTGTAAAATAACCCCATATTTCCTGTTAGATTGTTTCCTGTTAGATTAGTGTAAAGTAGAATCCTCCTTTGTAGTCTTCGTTTTCCTTCTTGTAAAATACATCAGTTCATCTACCCATTTTTCTTTGTATTTCTTTCTTTTTGGTTTTATTAAATTCTATTTTTCCTTCCAAGGCCTTTCCATTTCTCCCTTTCCATGGGCTCCAGCTGGAATCCTTGGTGAAGAAACCTTCCTTAGCCAGCAAGAGGGCAGGATTCACGGAGAAAAACTTTTCTTATAGTGCCTTCAACCTTAAGAATTAGACAGCAGCCCTGTCTTGGCAAAATATGCCAGATCCTTTCATCCTCTAGAGCCAACTCTGCATTATCAACTCTTAACTTATGCAGGGCAAGTCTAGTATCACAGCATCATTTTCTCTTGTTTTATGACCATTTCACAGAACTACTTTGCTGGAGCTGCCACAAAGCAGAAAAGTAGTGCTAGGAAGTGGCACAACACTGCTTCCAGCAGTTGAGGTTTTGCTTCAATCATTCATTGGGAGCTTGAGACAAAATTTAAGACCCATCCCCCTAAATCCTCCAATCCGTGCAGATAATCTGGCATGAGGGAGATCTTCACATGGAGCATGCTGCTGTTCACAAGAGTCAATATATTTGTTTGTCTTTTTAAGAATATATTCTAATAAAGCTTTCTTATACTATTTTCTGACTTAGGACTTGCTTGAATAAGGCATACATTTCAGTATATTCAGTGGCCATCTCCATATAAATTATGCAACAGAGTCCAATCATATATTACTTGAAACTTAGTCATATACTGCAGTCACCAAGACTTCATTTCAAGTAATATGATCAGAATATAATTTGTGAAATACAAAACATACTGTGATGATTATTTTAAAAAATCAATTTCCTAGTATAAAATTTAAGAGACATTACTCCAAAGTAAGGAGTTTAGCTTAGTTTCATCTTTTTATAATGGGTTCCTGCAAGTGATTATTTATACAACTGTTTGCATACTTCTCTAGAATAAAACAGTGTTTTCACTGTAAAGACAAGCCATTGCAACATTAGAAAATACCCCTGTTTATTTATTATTAAGAAATACAAAGTGGCACTTATTTCCACTTATTCCCCATGCTTTCAGCTTCAATTTTTTAACGAGAAAACAGAAGTCTTACAGCAGCCTTATAAAGTTTCTCATGTCACAGCTGAAGTTAAATGACAGCAGTGGAGAAAATACGGGTGATGCAAAATATAGCCTGTCCAATTCCTCTTATCACATGATGGATCTTTCTTCCTGTTTGGCTTGCAGCAGCAATAGTTTTTGGTCATGTCACCCTCATCAAGCCTGACACAACTTGAAGTTGACTTTGTTGCTCCAATCAAAGGCTGATCCTCATGCATACCAGTTGACACTTCAATCTGCAGGTTGTGGGATAACACTGATGTGAAGAAAATTATCAGGATAACTCATATGTTCACTTAGCCATTGTACTGGCGTTTCCAACATCGGTTCTATGCCATGAATCACCACTTGGTTCTTCTTTTCACCATCTAATTTTGAAACAGACAGATCACTTATCAGACACTCACAGGCAAACACATGGTTGAAGCAAAGTGCATTTGGTTTCATTGCATAGTGAAATTCTGCACAATCCGTGATTTGTAGTTTTGATAATCATCTTAATACTTCATATTTAACTGAATGATCCCTCATGGTAAATGAAAAGTTAATTCTAAAAAAGGAAATATTCTGTTATATGAATCATAAAATGATTCATGCACCATTGTCTTTTTTTTTTTGCAACGTTTATGATTTTAATAAGGCTATCAAATAGATTTACTGTTTTTCCCACCATGTAAATTGAATGAAATCATGTCATATGAGCAAACGTCTGCTCTCTCACCATGACTTTTCTTCTCCTCACCTTGCTGCCTTCACTCTCCACCTCCAAAATCTGCTGGGGGTGGGGTGCGGGGGCTACACAGCAGGGGGGAAAGGAAGCCCCACTGTGCAAACAAGGGTCTCTCTATTCATGCACAGGAACCATTGGATACAACCTACTGCATGTATTCAACTAAGTGTTACTCAAAGTACACATAGTGAAATGAATGTTTACTTAGGTTTGAGTGGAACTACAAAGTAAGTGCACAATAATCACAATTAAATAATAATAATTCACAAGGCACAGTGGGAGGGGATTATTTTAAACATTTCTATATAGGCCTTCATTTTAAAAGATTCCAGGTAGATAATAAAATAATTAAAACCTAATACAATGCACTTCTTGGTAGCTGCTCCCAAAGTCCCTCCTTACAGAAGTTTGAACTGGCTCCCTCCTTGTTGTCCTTCTGCTGGCAGCTGAATGCCTTCTTATTCCAGCACTTTTGGGAACTGACTGATTTTAATGAAAGGGCTGGTGCCATGCTCTTTTTATTGTAATACTCTGTATATTTTTAATAATTTTAAATATGTATATATAGTTTTAATTTTATGACTGTTTAATTGTTCTTAAATGATGCAACTCCTATGTTTTTAGCTGTTTCTATTTAATTGGTAGGCCACCTTGAGTCCCTGACAGGGAAAAAGGTGGGGTATAAACAAACAAACAAACAAACTTATAATAATACAGAACAAATAAAACAATTAAAAATTACAAAGCACACTGTGAGATAATTAGAAGAATGAGCAATTATTCAAATTAAAATACGTTGGTAAATAAAAATGTCTTAACCTAGCGCTGAAAAGACACTGGGTATACCACTTTAGTGAGGGCTTTCAAAAGCTGGGGCACCACCACCGAGCAAGCCCTGTTCTTTACATTACATACCTCCACTAACAAAAGCAATTAGAATAGGCCTGAGTGGAACATCTTAAGACAGAAACAAAGGTGAAAATCCTAGTGGGCAGAGTACACTAGTTGGAATGGTTGGATGTGTGTAACTATAGGGTACAATCCAACTGGCTCCTTTGTGATCATGGAAGGGCCTTGGATCCAGCAGAGCCACCCACTCACTAACAGAAAGGGGGATTGTTGCTGTTCCCCCTCCTAGCCCCTGTCCCCCCAAAATTATGAAAACATGAATAGCTCTAACAGCACACTTTTTACTTCTATGTATCAGTAAAAATCCAGCTAATTGAATCCAAGCTGTGAAGAACCACATGCCTGGGGTTTGCACTGCATACATCATGCTGAAGGATTTCTGCCTCAGACACTGTGGTAATAGTCGGTGGGGTCAGGTCAAAGAGGGTTAAACTGAGTCAGGATATAGCCAGCCAAAAGGAATCCATCAAACACTGACTTTAAAAGGGCAATTAATCTTAGGCAGAAAATGCTTCCTGGGGAATGAGATCTCAATCTTAAGAGCACACTACATGATGTAGCAGTAAAAAAGTACATATACAAGCTTAGAGAGCTTTTATCCCATGATCACAAACAGAAGGGGAGTGCTGTTTGTAAGAAAAATACAAAGCTTAATACTTTAAATTTCTTCCGGGCTTCTATCTGTGAGAAATGAATAAAATCATAGCGCCTACAATGTATGCCTGGCCTACTTAAATATTTAATGAATTTAGGCAGAATAAAATGATTTAAGTTGTGAGTCCAAGGCACAGGGAATATTCTGATAGAGAGAAATAGTGGCAATACGTACACAGTAACATTGCTACAGAATACATTTCAGACTGAAATGATGGCATCATACCCATGCAGTCCTATTCTGACAATATGAAGAGTGGGTAGGTGGAAATGAAGCCAACATCACCATCTAGAAGTGCTTCCCACTGTATGACACTCTGCAGATATCTATTATCTGATCCAAGAAATTGCCCAACTGATAAATGATAGGTCCAAAGAGAGAGTATTACTGAGGTCTGCCACTGTCACTAGTAGTGGGCAGATTTATCAGAGTAAGTATATTCTTGAAAAATAGGTTTTCTGATGCACCTTTCTTTAAAACCAGACACTAGATATACTTAGCATGCAAATCTCAGACTGCATCGTTTTAGTAACCACTGATAGTGCTAACCTATTGTCCTAATTTTCAAAATGTTCAAGCTTAATTCTAAATTAACCCAAATCTATAACAATTAAGGGTTGCCCAGCCAAGATACTCAGTACTGCCCAACATGCCTAGGATTAAGTTCAAGCAACCCTACTCTTTTTCTCACACGTGGTGCACTATTGCCGATTCAAAAATGCATGGTTTGCTACATCTACATTTTGTAGAATATTTTCAGTATAATTGTCTTTCAATTAACTTTTGTATCTCAGTTATATTTCAAGACTGAGACAACTTTAACTCTGCTAGTAAAGTATGTTTAAAAAGGACTGTAATTGATTTTACTACACAGCAATCCAGATAATAATTTAAATAGCAGCTGATCAAAAATCATTTTCCCTGGAGCCTACAAAGTACAAGCGTTATCATATTTTCAGTTAATACCTTCAGGATTAATTGCAGCAGGACAAACTTCTTTTAGGAGATCTCCCAGTGTATGAAACTGTCCATCTACAGCGACAGGACGAAACAACTTCTGTATAAAAGGTCGCTCAGTTGTGGTCTGGCAGTAACAGTAAAAAAGTAACGAATAAGCATCTATATGTAACTATCTTACATCAGTATAATGGATAAAATAGGCTCACTGTGAAATACTGCAAACAAATTGGCTCTGCAGGTTACAAGAATCTCTAAAACTCAATTTATATGACTTTCTTTGATACTTTATACACAGGAATTTTACTGACAGTAGTAGTAGTTGACATTTTAATGCTGATATATGTTGGACTGGGCAATAGGAAAGAAAGATGAAGGTGGTGATCAGAGGAAAGGTGTCATCTACTCTTAAGTTTACTCTAGTTTGCAAAGAGTAACTGCTGTATATAAGTCTATGGAATGGTTCTCAAGCAACGCTAAACCTTGCTTTAACATTAAAAGGATGAGCATAGGGTAACCTCAGGCTTGCACTCTGGCCCCACCAGCAAAGCTGTAAGTAGACTGGAAGCCTCCATTTCCAACTAATCACAGTTCAGCATTATGTCCAAACCCTAAACTATGGTTAGTATCAACTACAGTTTTGTAGAAACAAGCCAGCTTCTTATACTACAGTTTGCTGGGTTTGATAACACAGCTACTGGGAGTTAATCAGGAACAGAAGTTAAAGGTTCTAACCTTCTCTTTGTAGTGATCCCAGAGGAGGGAGCAATCACAAGGCCCACCTGTGGCTCATTCTCATAAGACATTTCTATGGTTTAGCATTACATCTGGGTCAGCCATGTACCACATCAAACTTCATGTGTGAGGTGGGGCAATAAATTCATTTTGAATTGAATTTTACCATAAGAATTTTACCTACTTTGTACTTATGTCTCAGCTAGAATTAAAAACTGGGAGAGATGTAGTAGTTAAACACGGCAGAGTTATCTTAAACTAATATGCATAATTATAAAATATAGGTCACTCGCAACTTGGACAGGTGTTACGTTATAGGGATGGTGTGTATATGCAAAAAAGGTGTAGTCAAGCCATCCCCTTGGAACAGCTCCCATGTAAGCAATCTTACCTTCCAGAGCTGATGCGCCAAATAGGTCTCACCTCCCAAACAAGCAAACCACTTTTAAGCGCTCGGCCTTGCTTACTGTGCTCTGGGACGAAATTTTGCAGGATAGTATCTGTGGTCTCCTGAGAGCCTCCCAGAGCCTGGTAAGCCATAGCTGTCAACTTTTCCCTTTTCTTGCGAGGAATCCTATTCGGAATAAGGGAATTTCACTTTAAAAAGGGGAAACGTTGACAGCTATGCTGGTAAGCAAGGCAGGGCACTTAAAATCTCTTTCTGTTGAACTCTATGCTTTCTGTGCATTTAACCTGTGTGATTTCAACTGTAGCTTTGTTCACAGGTATCTTCGACTAAATATCACCAAGTCTCCTTGGTAAGGACATTGGCTTACATACATTGTTTAAAATCCAGTTAAGCCAGCAGTTTATACAGGATGTAATCATAACATAAAAAACACAACCCACAAATTACAATTCAAGAAAGCCAACAGACTTACTAGTCTTTACATCTACATAAAAGAATGGGTTCTCTAATTGTATTTAAACCACTGCAAATTACTTTACATGTTGAACCCACACTGTAACCATATTATGATTTCCATATGTCAACAGCTTAACAGTATAAGAACTGTAGTCCTTCTTTGGATATATCAGCATGCAAACCCCCCCCCCCAAAAAAAAGACTCTAAAGAATAAATTTAACAGAAGTATTTCATAATTTAACCAAAAAATAATAATCCCAAAAAGTTTATTTTAAATTAAAAGAGAAATTAATTTTTTTGCTATGTTAATAAATGTTCTACCCATTCATACTGTGAATTCCTGCAGTCAGTACCTGCTTCGCATGCTCAAGTTCATGACATCAAATAGAGGTGTGTGTATATATGTGTGTGGGTGTCTTTCTTCTCTCTCGCACGCTGAAGGGCATCAAGCCCACTGTCACCGTGATGAAGATGAGATTGATATACCGCGGAAACAACTCATTGTGGAGATGATAGAGGGGAGCAAGAAGGAAGGTACAGAGCTCCATCTTCTCACACCAATCATGCCACCACTGTAGCAATGTCAGCACTATGGTGAAAATGACTGAGGCGATGAAGTGGAACCATGACATCCCACACCAAATGTGTTGCCTCATCATCTCTTCAACTCCAAAAAGAGCCTATCAAAGTTGATTGGGAGGGGTAAGGGTGTTTTGTTTTGTTTTGTTTTGTTTTTAATTATTCAAACATTTTCCACAGTTGCAATGACTGCTAGAGGCTGGCTGCTCAACCGAGATGTTATAAACAGTTTTGTCAATATACGTTTCTGTAAGACATTACTCCATAATCTTTATTGCTACAATTTGAAATACAAGACACAATCACTTGCCACAGAGGCCCATTACTACAACTAATCCCAAATAACAAAACCTTCACAGCTTAATGCAACCCCTCCCCCTCAAAAAAGAACACTACTCCCAGAAATCCAGGTAAAGAAGATTTACATACACATGGGCTCATACCAAGTCATATTCTGAAAACACATATATATTGTAACTATACTGTGTCTTTCACCTCCCCTAATCCCTTTTCTACTGTGTTCAGCACTCTGAGTGCTCACTGTCCAGCTGAGGCATTTAGAAGATTCCTGGAGGTAGAATATAGCCAGTGATAGATTTTTATCATCTATAAATTTGTCCAAACACCTTTTAACATCACTAAATTGGTGGCTATTGACACATCTTGTGGCACTGAACCCTTCAGCTTAGCAATGTGCTTATATTTTCAATGATTTCAGCTATAGTATTTGCCAACAATTGGAAATAATCAGATTTCATGTCATCTGCAAATACTAAATTGCATACAACACACACACTTTAAAGTACGATTTGCTGAAAGCTAATAATTATATAGTTCTTAAGGAATTTGAAACAACTATACACGCAGCACACCCATAGCGGAAACCTTTAGTTGTCATGGTCTGTTATTTCCTAAAATGTTATCATTATGTATACAACAGTATCAAAGTAATGTCAGTGATACTTAACCTAAATAATATGAATGTCTCAAAGACTGTGGTTGAATTAAGGGCAGCCATTAGAATTACACACACATCTGGAATGAAGTTAGGACTTATTTATTTTTATACAGTAATGTTTATTACAATTTTGTCTAGACAATATAATGCTGAAAAGATTTTGGTCACAAATAGTTTAGGGACAATTTTCCTAATCATATGTGGGCAACAACCCATGTCTTCCTCATATCCTTTGATTTGGCAGGATATGCTGTAAGGAGTAAATGTAACTTTCTGATCTCCTACATGATTAAGAGCAGCATTATTTCAAGAATTGTGGATAAATTATGGCAAATGTTTAGACTGAGTATCCCACACAGTCTGCTTACGAATCTCTTACCCACCTTCTTCAAGATGCCACCCAAAAAACCTTAATTTTACTTGCAGTTTGTTCAAATTTCTTGTATTCCTTCAATAACTAACACAAATTACAATGGTTGCAGTGTTTATAAAAAACTGCAACTGCCTTGGCATGGCATAGCAAAGCTTATGCAGGCAGCTAAAATGAGGTGTATGAACATAGTTCTGGCTTTTCTTCCTTCTTGAATGGAAAAGTATTAATCAGCATAGGAAAAATTAAGTTGGTTAAAGTACAATTACATTAGGCAGCTACAGCCATTAGCTTCTTTGGTATCATATGCTGGTAGAACCAATGACAGCAGAGTGATCACACAGACAAAACTTGGAAAACTTAGAACAGACATGGTAAAGTAGGGACCCAGGGTACTTAACGACTGTAAATGGAATCCAACTTTTAAAATTGTGATTGCTGGAGACCATGGTCTGGGTTGTAAGACAAGTTAACATAAGGAAGCCCATAGAAGGAAAGTTTCCTGTCCCCTCCTCCTCCTGTGATCACTTGCCGCCACTCTGAAAAAAAAGTCTCTTCAGAGGATCAGGAGTCCTATTAAACTTAATAGTGCTGCAGAAGCTGGATTAATTTGGGAACAGAGGGGAGGTCAATATTAGATTGTTATTGTTATTAAGCTTATTACATTGCATTCCCCAAACAAACACTATTCCTGCTACTGTTGTATAACTTTCCGAAACAGGAGGAAAGAAACACAATAAAATTACCTAATTTGAACTAAATCCTGAAGTTGTTATAACAACACTTCTCACCACTGTGGCAAAGGGTAAGAGAAGATTGCTGATTGCAAGAAAGCAACAGGTATAACACAGGGCTATGTATGCCCAGAGTCTTGTGTGAATGAGATGTGGAACAAGGCACATAAAAGCCAGATGTCTACTCAGACAGATCAGGCAGGCTAGTTGCACAAGAGAAGAGTGCTGACATGACACCTCATCAGGTGAGGCAATGGTGATAGCAGGATGCAGCAGCTGTAACAGCTAACTGGGGCAATGGAGTAGCCACTATACACCTGCCTTCCCCTCCAATGGGAATGGGTTACCTCTGACCAGGTATAACCCAGGTTTAAGCTTGGGTACCAGGGGCAAATCACAACTGGCATCTATGTCAGTCTGCCTGAACAGTTCAAAGGTAGGGGTTAGAGTTACCCACACCTTCAAATGGTCTGAACAGAAAAGCATGCATGGCAGATCCTTAAACAAAAGTTATGCCCTGTTTAATACCATTTATTCGTGTTTGCCTCTTCCTTCTTCCCAGAGCAAAAGGTCTCAACAAATATAAGAACTGGTCAGCTTTTCCAAAATAGAAAAGACTATGCAACATGTATGTGAAAAATGATTTTTTTAAAAAATTATCCTTTACCTGATATATTCTAAATGGGATGTAGCGAAATCCACTATCTTCTGGAGGGTACTCCATGAGTTTTCGGTTTATAGCCCAAAATTGATCAAATTTGTCTGGGAAAAAATGAAAACAATATACTTATGCAATGTTTTTATAGAATAGGGCATAAGAAAATTTCTATTTATTTTTTACTGTTGCAAGTTGCCTACAGAAAAGAAATAAAATGGAAGTATCCAAACACTAGGGTTGCCATTCTCCCCAAAGTGATTTTTTTAAAAAAAAATAAAAATCCCCCTACTTGTCATATGTCTGTGTTTTCCTGGACATTTTGCTGCTTCAACAAAAATTGCCATTTCTCTTGAGCGATTCCTGGACGTGTTTTTACACTTGTGCATTTTTCTTATATGCTTCTTCATTTACAAGCTGAACTGAGCCCTGAGGGATAGCTCAATCGGTAGAGCATGAGACTCTTAATCTCAGGGTTGTGGGTTCAAGTCCCACGTTGGGTGAAAGATTTCAGAATTGCAGGGACTTGGACTAGATGACCCCTGTGCTCCCTTCCAACCCTATAAACCTGTGATTCTGTGATTCTAATGTTACATGCTACCTCAATCTCAAGGTCCAGGGGCTTATACAGGGCTTGTGTTTCTTTTGGAAATGAGGCACACTGGAGATTGTGGGGCCTTTAGGATAAACAAATGATTTACACATATATACAACCTGAGCCTACAATGGAGGGGCTTCCAGCATTACCCTTCAAGAGGGTCCTGCTTCTGCCATGGCCACAGTCCTGGATTCAAACTGTCAGCCCACATGGTGCTCTGACATCCCATCCCACCCCATTTGAACAGTAGCATTTGGCACTGTATTGAATGATACTTGCAGAAGCTTTATTGAATCAAACTATTAAATCAACTATAAGTTAAACCCAAAGTTGTTATGGGCAGGATGACAAATGCATGTTTCATAGAAAAAGCAACTTGCAGATGTATCATTAACTATGAGGCAGTTATCACAACTGCTACTCTCTTTTCTTTTTGTGGTCATGAATTTTGTTTCAGAAAGAGGTTTAAAATCATCCCATCAATAATGAAAGCCATAATGAAAGCAATACTGAAAGATACAGCATGTATTTTAAAAAGTTCTCTTGGTTTCATAAGTTTTTCTTATTTCTCTTTTACTAAGGCCTGAAATATAAAATTAGTATTTGAAAGCTTTCAAAACATTATCTGTTGGGTTCCACAGGTGCAGTTTCCAATGACACACAGTGAAACCTGTACAACCAACATTTCTAAGCAACCTCTTATATTGGAATAACCACAGTGTTGTCCCAAACAAGCCAAAATAATCTTAAGATTTGAAGTAGAAGTGTAAGTGAAGAGAATCTTTGATAAACTGATTAAAGAACACAAACAAAACTTTAAAAGTTCCGATTTCTATTTTTCTGCCTTTAAATGCTTTGAATACTTTCCATGATAAAGCCCAATCCTATGTGATTTTTTTTAGTCTTCTGCAAAGCTATTATTATGTACTCCAAAAACCCTTCCTCAAGACTGCCTGCATGGGTTCCTAATCAACAGGATCAAATGAGGGACGTTAACTTCTCACATCTAGATTGCCATATGTGGCTACTGCTGTGATGGAAAGTTTACGATTTTCTTTTACCACCCTCTATGAAACAGATCACACATCTGAACACTTGAACAAAAAGAAACTGTGTCAACATCCAATAACAAGAAGAAGGTTAGATAGTATTTAAATAACATACAGCACTAATACAGTGGTACCTCGGGTTAAGAACTTAATTCGTTCTGGAAGTCTGTTCTTAACCTGAAACTGTTCTTAACCTGAAGCACCACTTTAGATAATGGGGCCTCCCGCTGCCGCCGTGCCACCACTGTGCGATTTCTGTTCTCATCCTTAAGCAAAGTTCTTAACCCGAGGTACTATTTCTGGGTTAGAGGAGTCTGTAACCTAAAGCATCTGTAACCTGAAGCGTCTATAACCCGAGGTACCACTGTACTTAAAACAAAAGGGCTAGAAAATATCATTTAGTCATACAACCATCAACTAAACTCTAAGCAGATCCAAAAGGTAAAGCTTCTTAGTTGTATAACACTAGCTATATCCACACCTCATTTTTTAAACACTTGACATTTTAAGTATCAGTTATGATTCACATTCAGCTAAAATTATCTTAAGATAAGCATTTATCATTAGCCACTCAAAAAAGAAAAATGACAAGCTATCATTTAAAAAATCATTGAACTCAGTGTGCTAAAATAAATACTGCACTTGCACACAGTCACAAAGCATGGTTTACTGCTACATGCATGAGCTGGAATGAGTTTCAGAAAACCTTTGGGCTCTCATGCTACATCCTCCTCTCCTCTTTTCCCATGCAATTGGGAAAAGGACCTTTCCTCTTTAGTTGCACTTTTACAGACTCAGGCTTGGCATACAACTCTGTCTGCTTTAGAACAAGCCAAATTCAAACCATGACTTATTCAAGTGGCCTGTTTTAACTAATCAGTTTGTGATAAAACAATGATCCCTGGTTTCTAACAAATCAAGATTCTGTGAAAATGAAACTAAATGTTAAGAGAAATGCCACATTATTTCAGCTCTAGCATACAACAACAAATCATAGTGAGTCAACAACAAATCATAGTGAGTTGTATGCAAGCTGAGCCAAAGACTTAATTGCTTCACTTCAAAATTGTTTCTTACCATTCTGTAATCCCATCCAAAGTTGCTTATGATCCTTTTTTTGCATCTCATTGATAACTTGACTCTTATGTTTCAAGGCATCTGCTTCTTTTATACAAGCCATGAAGTGGGCTTCAATTGCATCCTTTGAGGGACAGTGTAAAAGATCTTTTTCTGGAAAGTTCTAAAAGAAGTACAAAATTATGATCATCCAAAGGCGAGTAGTTTATCAACTCAACTTTTAATTTAGAGCAACAACCAAGACAAACCATGGTGAATAATTCCCAAGGGTTCCCAAGATAACTTTAACTGTGCAACTAAAGCTGCTTTAAACTAGGAAATGTATGATGCTCCAACTCCTAATACAGTGGTACCTCAGGTTAAGTACTTAATTCGTTTCGGAGGTCCGTTCTTAACCTGAAACTGTTCTTAACCTGAAGCACCACTTTAGCTAATGGGGCCTCCCGCTGCCGCCGCGCCGCCAAAGCGCGATTTCTGTTCTTATCCTGAAGCAAAGTTCTTAACCTGAAGCTCTATTTCTGGGTTAGTGGAGTCTATAACCTGAAGCGTATATATCTCGAGGTACCACTGTATAGTTAAAGGAAAGCAATAGCTTTACTAGATTTCTCTTCTCCATTCTGCTCCCTGTGTAATAACATCAAGCAGATGTCAATATAGTTCTCCTTTCACCTTCCTCAGACAAGGCAGGCAGACATAGACTAGCTTTTGAATCAGTAGAATAGAATTATTTTGGTTTTAGCCTTTAGTAGAAATTCTCCACATAGCTCAGAAACTGTACTCCGAGACCTACCTGGTATCTTATACAGAAGGCATTTATAAAGAAATAAAAGTGTTCTGATACATATAGGTCCCGTCCTCCCAGCCAGAAAGCCAAACTGAGCTACTGTGGATCATGGCTCTGGCTTGCTTGTTCTATGCAGACACAATGGTCAGCATGTGACAGGCTGCTTGAAAGGCTTCCAGATTAGAACCCATTCTGCATTTCAGTGAAGCTAAACTAAATTCATGGGGTTGGATCCAGAGTCCCTGTAAGCAGCAGCTGTGCCATTCCAGAATGCTGTTGGAGGTAATGCTGGGTGTGGGGTGAGATGTAGGGGGAAGTGGCAAAAGCCTTCCTGTAGTGGGGGCTTCTACTGGATTGCAGTCCCTAACCACAAATGGAAAGAGGCCTTTTTTATATGGAAGAGCAGGTATGGATACAAGCCAAAATGTGAAAGAAAACAGGGACAAAGTGGTAGGCAATTCTTGACAGGCAAACTTATATACATTTATATACCACCTTTTTGCCATAAAAACGGTCCTCAAGGTGGTTTACAACAATTTGATCTTTACATTTAGAACTGTATAGCTGTGGCTCCCAATTGGTGGTCCATGGACGCCAGGGGGACCAGATAACCCACCTAGGGAGTCTGTGGCACCATTCACATAACAAAAATGACCAGAGAGATATCAAAATTTTCAAAAGTAGGGGGTCCATGGCTTGGCTTTTGAAAAACAGGGCCCCCACAGTACTTAGCTAATGGGGAACCACTGCTGTAGAGCATTAAACCAAGTCAACATAAAACAAACCCTCAAACAGGCAGGATTAAAATACAGTAAAAATTGGCAGAGTAAGAATGCAATCACCTAAAAGACAAATGTCAGCGACAGAAAGCAGGTGCAAAACCAGCAATCCTCACTTGCTGTCTGCTAGTGCTTTCCCTTTCCCCTTCACTCAAGCATATAAGAAATTATGATTACATAAGCTGCCTCTGCTTTTGAAATGTTGAACAATTCAAAAGATGCACCATAAACATACCTTAAAATGTACTGTTATGTTCCATGGAAGGGCTGTATTTGAAGCATGAAGGTCAAAAAGCAAACCAATAGGATAATGCCTAGTAACAAAAGAAAACATAACCAAATAAATGACCGCTGATAAGCCGCTTAACAGCTGATCGCTGGAAGCCGCTTGACAGCTGTAGCGCTAATCCGCTAAGCTTTCAATGGGCTTGCTTCGCAAGACGAAAAAACCGCTAGACGAAGAGAATCGCGGAAAGGATTCTTTTCATCTAGCGAGGCACCACTGTACTTGTTTTGCTGCCTACAAGTCATTGTGGAATAGGCAACTGCTGGAAGAACTTTTTGAAAATGGGACAAAGGGAGAAGAAACATGGTAATCCTCCTGTTGCTGCTATGCTTCCTGCAGGCATGTGGAGCAGGCAGCTGCTTAAAAGAGGCTTCAGCTGAATATAGGTAGAGGTGTAGCATCTAGCAACTGTTCAGACCTTTAGAAAAACAACACTTGGAGGCTACCCCCACCATACACCATCATTAAATAGGTCACAGAAAAACTTTAAAGAATTTTTTCTTAAGGAGTCAATAACTCCTTGTTATACTATGTCAAAAACTCTTAGTTAATGAACCTTCATCTTTAGGAATGATTCTAACCTGTATGGTCCAAGCAGTGGCATATGTAGGGTGAGTGGAAATTAATCCCCAGGCACAAACTTATAAGAAGTTTACCTGGTACAAAACTCAGAAACCAGGAAGGAAAAATGTTCATAAATAAGACAATAAACATGAAACTTCTTACACATCTGGTTCTAGCCAGGTGAACACTAAGATCCTTGTCCTAAATTCATTCCATCTTTCATAATAATAAAAAAGTCATCAGGCATATCTTGCCTCACCAAGAACAAAGAAGGGAAACATCAGCCTATAACTTCTTAAGTATTCTAGCACTGCAAAAGAAGTTGTGCTTGTATCTCTGGCATGCAAAGAACTCTTCATCATCTAAATACCATTTCAGATCCTCTTAATAGACAAATACCTGTTTTAACTGGAATGAAAGACCAACCCGCCTTGAGCATGAACCACTCCTTATTGGCTAGCTGACGTGGGAATGACACAGGAACAAAGCAATCAGAGTTCATTATGACATCATGCTTACAGGAAACACAAATTAAATACTTTGGAATCACTGAATGATCACCCCTGCTTTCCTAACACAATCTGTTGGAATAACAGACATTTAAATTTACTAACAGCATCTATTCAGCAAGATAAAAGGGGGATGTGTGAGATAAGAGAGGATTTGAAGGTGTCCACATGACTCCATTTCACAAAGGGAATTATATATGCAAGTGTGTGCACATGGATGCTCCTCCACCTCAGAAATAACCAGTTCTCTGTTGAGGTTTTAGACAAATGCAGCTAGTTTCCATCACAATAAGGATCACACCCTTTGCCAGTGAAAAGAAATTTCGCTGGACAGGGGTGCAAGAAAAATCAGTGGAAGCA
Source organism: Podarcis gaigeae (assembly GCF_964106915.1). Classification (NCBI taxonomy): domain Eukaryota; kingdom Metazoa; phylum Chordata; class Lepidosauria; order Squamata; family Lacertidae; genus Podarcis; species Podarcis gaigeae. The sequence goes on from NC_139680.1 coordinate 49,465,675, forward strand.
ACAGCCATGGCAGCCTCTAATGTAGTTCCATCTAGCCTATGTCATAACAACTCCCCCGGAGCAGAGAACTGTCTATATACCACAGTGGGGCCTGTGTCTAAGTAGCAGTTATGGCTGCACCACTGGCTGAGCCATCTTGCAAGTCCCCTTATGCTACTTGGCCTGTGTGAGCATTTCTTCCATTTCTGTAGCAATGCCAATGTATATATTTTATAGAAATGGTTTCCACTGTAGTGAGCAGCTAGATTAACATATTTTACTACTCAATAAAACTTCAGGACTTTCAAAGCAGGAGCATCAAGCTCTCTCAGCTATTATAATCAGGTAAATGGAATATATTTATATTTCACTATTAAATTGCCACCAGATACAGATGAGTGCTGTAATGCTGAATCAGCTATGAATAGATAGGAAAATAGAGTAATACTACTCCAGCCATAGTGGAAACAAACACACCATTAGCTTTTCAGCATCATTTAGTCAGAAATCACTCCACAAAATCTGCTCTGCTGATTTTTGGTAAAACACAAGCAGTACTGATTTGGTTGTTTCTGTCTTATTGGACTCAGTCTTCCATGAGCCAATGTAAGAGAAAAATAGATCAGCAGTAGGCTGATAAAAACCACTACCTAGAGTTCTTCTCATTTGTGCTCTTCATTTCCTTACTCCTAATCTTCTGAAAATATTGCTACCACTCAAATCCCAGCAAGTCCCCTTACAAGTTTTCAATTATGCAGGTGGTAATGCTGGATTTATAAATACAGATTTATAGAAGACAAATACACATACATTTTTAGCAAAAGCTAGAATCCTCTACATACACAAATTAATAATCCCTCTAATTTTAAGGCCTTGTTGAAACAGGTGCTCTTTCTAAATTAGTCAGTCTTCAGATCAACAACTTTCACCACACCTTCACATGAGCCTAGAACAATCTATACAGTACATTCACTTTCTGGACATTACTGTGCACTACATGGTGAAATGTAAGCACCACCGTATCAACACATATCTACATGCATTTTGCTTTCAGATAGAACACATTACAAAATCCACTATTTATAGCCAGGTCCCTTTGATTCAGCTGTTTCTATACTGACCTGCTTAAGGATTTTTAGGCTACAGTATCGACACTCAAAGAACTGAACACCCAAAGAAATGAATACACAGGTCAGGTCTAGACCAGCATCCAGGAATCTTCTACTATAGGGCAGATGTAGAAGAGAAACTGACAAACCACTTGTCACCACTTCCAGCTCCTAGTTGAAATCACTCCAATGTATCAAAGAACTATAGCTCATGCTGGGCAATAATGCTTTCTTCTCAAAGCCTTGAATGGTAGGCCACTACTTTCTTACAGACAGCCCCTACCCTAAACAGCTCTTCATAAGGAACTCCAGGAAACCCTAACAGACCATACTCTGTAACAAACCCAGATACTGAATCTCTTCCCATATCCACTCAAACAACAGTATTTCAGGACCTAATAATATCAGCCACAACACCAAGGTGTCATTCACCCATTCATCTTCCAATATATGTGCTATCTTCCAGCATCCTGACATCAGCAAAGGGATTAACCAGAAACTAGTAGAACATTTCAGTTTAGCAGAATGCCATTATTGACCTTAAGGTGCCAACCTTTAACAAAGGAACTTTAAAGAAAACTCAAGTGTGAAACTGCTGAATTACAACTTATCAAGAAATTCAATTCTTAACAGAGACAATGGCTTTCTCCTACGACAGTGATACCTTGGTTTACGAACTTAATACGTTCCGGAAGTCCATTCTTAAACCAAAGCATTCTTAAACCAAGGCGTGCTTTCCCATAGCAGCAGGGGACTCAATTTACAAATGGAACACACTCAACAGGAAACGAAACATGTTCTGCTTCCAAGACAAAGTTCACAAACCAAAACACCTACTTCCAGGTTTGCAGTGTTCTTAATCCAAGTTAATAGCAAGGTAGTGTGCTATCACTGATTATTGTTGTGAAAGTTTTACCATTCTCATTCTGCATACATTTATGCAGTAAGACTGTACTGTCTGAACTTGACCTATTTCTCAGGTTACTTCTGCTGCATCACATTAACATGGCCATTCTTCTGAAAAGGCCCCCTTGCAGAGGATTTATTTTTCCTTAATATATTCAGAAACTGGTCAGATAAAAATCCCAACACATGTCTAAACTCATGTTCTGACAGTTTGGTAGCTCTTGTCAAATTTCAAGGCTGTTGCTGACAGAAACTGAAAGTAGTAAGTAGTTTCAAAGTGGGGACAGGGGCTCTCTGAAAGTATGAACCACATACTTTTTGAAATGCTTTCTATAGTAACAGTCTTTTTTCACCTCTTCAATCATCTAGCTTTTATTCTGCTTACAAGTATCTCAGCAAATGTTACAACATAAGTCTGAGCAGCCCATGATGAGTAAATGCCCCCTGCAAAGAAAGGGTAAATAGTTGTACAAAATTATAAGACAATATAATATTTATATGATAGTGAGAAAATTTCACACTCACTTGCAACTTTGCAATAATATAACTCTGTCAGTAAGTATGTATTTTGTCAGATGTTTCATAGAGATTGTAGAGGATTTTTGAGACTATTACAAGAGTACGAACTTCATATAATCTTTCCAAACACTGTCAGACTCCACACATAGGCATAAATAGAACCATGATTTTCCCACACAAGCCAGTTACAAGGGGTTAAAGTAAATGTCTAAAGTGGTGGCTGACAGTTAACTGCAACAAAATGCAGGTTAGAATTTGATTCCAAAGCTGGGTGTAAATATTAATTTTACTGCATAAGTTCCCTTTAATGACTGCAGGCTAGCAAAACAGTTCATAGTTTTTACTTGTTTTATTATCTATGAATGGAAGGACAGGACAAGCCAAGATATGTGTGAAGCTGCAATATGTAGTTACTTAGCACCATCTGCTGGTTAGGTAAGCATTATGCAGTAACTTTTAAGCAAACTGCTGAGGCCACTAGATACAGAAATTTGTAATACCCATGATTACTACTAGTTGCTCTTTCATCACAGTGTTAAAAAAAAAATCTGTTAGAGCTCTTTTTTCAGAGCCTGGGAAGTAGCATGTCACTTTGGCTGAAATCCTATATCTAATTATCTATAAGCCACACTGAATTCAATAGGAATTACCTTGAGTGGGCATGCATACATTAGAGGATCTCACTGTACATATTTTCAAATTCCAGAAAAGTAGCAGCATTAATCGAAGTTAGCAAAACAACCTCCAAGCAAACCATCTTTCAGCTTCTCAAAGAGTAACTGATTTTGTACAGCTTAAAGTAAAAATTCCACAATATATGTTAGTCTTTCAAAACATGTTACAAGACCTTTGTGTTTTTTTAAACACTGGGATTTTAATTCCCATGTCTTCGGGATACTCAAATTAACACAATTAACAACATTCCTGGCTTTAAATATTGCAGATAAGCCCTTAAGACCTATAATCACACCATTAATTTTAGAGCTAATGAGAAAGGATATCAATCTCCATTTCATATGTTTTATCTAGGGACTCTGCTAGACTGGTAAAGAAAAAGTGATTTATATGGGAAGAAATGGAGGCAGTGAGAGATTTTACTTTTTTGGGCTCCATGATCACTGCAGATGGTGACAGCAGTCACAAGATTAAAAGACGGCTGCTCCTTGGGAGAAAGGCGATGGCAAACCTAGACAGCATCTTAAAAAGCAGAGACATCACCTTGCCAACAAAGGTCCGTATAGTTAAAGCCATGGTTTTCCCAGTAGTGATGTATGGAAGTGAGAGCTGGACCATCAAGAAGGCTGATCGCCGAAGAATTGATGCTTTTGAATTATGGTGCTGGAGGAGATTCTTGAGAGTCCCATGGACTGCAAGAAGATCAAACCTATCCATTCTTAAGGAAATCAGCCCTGAGTGCTCACTGGAAGGACAGATCGTGAAGCTGAGGCTCCAATACTTTGGCCACCTCATGAGAAGAGAAGACTCCCTGGAAAAGACCCTGATGTTGGGAAAGATGGAGGGCACAAGGAGAAGGGGACGACAGAGGGCGAGGTGGTTGGACAGTGTTCTCGAAGCTACGAACATGAGCCTGACCAAACTGCGGGAGGCAGTGGAAGACAGGAGTGCCTGGCGTGCGCTGGTCCATGGGGTCACGAAGAGTCGGACACAACTAAACAACTAAACAACAACAACAACATGCGTTGTAACATTGTGCCACCAGATGGCGACATGGAGTCCCATTTTTCTCTACCTGTTTTCCCTGTTTAAATCTACAATGCTTTAAACTGAAGCACTTCTTTGATGTGGGTGATTCATTACCCATAGGAATAAATGGCACAGCCTAGGAACACTGTTGCAAACAAAGCCAAACCTGCTCCTCCTTTCCGCACCCTCTCAGATACTAAATGGCCCTCACTGACCATGTGTTTTATTTTGAAAACTGGGCTTTGGAGAAAATGATTAAATGGTTTTTATTTTGTACAAGACATATAAAAAAACTATTACAGGATCATTGAGCCATCGGTTTTTAATTTTAGCCTTCAAGCCATATGTAGGTGGCTGAGACATGGGGAAGGAAGGATAAAGATAAATAAGCCATATCATTGTTGTAAGTTTGCAGGCACTTCGTGATATTAAATGTAAAATGGAACACTGAAGAGTGTCTTTTAGCTTTTAAAGAATGTGCTTTATGAGCCAGATATGCTAAACTAGAATTTGAGCCAAGAGGAAGAAAAATGTAATAAACTTTCTCTCTGAGGCAAAAGGAAAAGAGGGTGTCAAGCAACCACAAACCCTTCATTAGTTGCTGAGAATAACAGTTTGTTATGGAAGATGTTTAATCTTGATTTCCTCAACCACGGAAGTTCCTAATGCAAAAATAAAAATAGGCATCTCTAATATGCATGTGGTGTGCAGTTGCAGAACATCTGCTCGAGGATTCAAAAACTCAAAAATGATACAACTAAAAACACTATCATAATTAATTTTAAAATTTTCCAACTTTTTTAATACAAAAACAAATTTATGTACAAATATTAATTTAAGAACATCAGCTTGAATGCTATGTCATTGCTTTGTAAATACCATGTATGATCAAACTTAAAAGAATTCAAATACCACAGAACTATTGGGGGAAGTTTTGAATTCTAATTATCAAGAGCTATTAACACACTTGCAGGTTAAGGCTATATCCATTTTAAAGAGAAACCAATCAATGATTATTTTCAAGTACTGTATTTTAGTTAGCAGAATTCTGATGTTTAAACTTATGGTCATGATTTTAGAAGACATCACTAACTAACAATCATATATTCATGAAAGTAACACAACGAACCTCACTCAAAAGCCTGGGCACATTGGAACCCATTATGTGCACCAACTATTATCAGTATCTTCTAGTTTAAAAATCCTAATTAGGGCCAACAAATTGTATTGCTTATTTATAACTGATGTCACTGTATGAAGGCCTCAAATGTAATTAAGGTGGGTAACAGATCTCTACTTGAGAAGAATGTAAATTGGGGTGGGATGCAACAAGCTGCTTATGACTATGCAAGCATTTGTGTAACTAGGACAGTTTCAAATCTTAGGTATGCAGGAACCCTTGACTTTGCAATTAACATCTCCAGCAACACTTAACTTAACCCTAATTATTGTATTGTATTATTGAAACCTAATAAGGGCCTGTTGAAGATGGACTTGTCTAGAACTAACTTTCTGTTAATAGTGACTATACAGTCGTACCTTGGATCCCGAACGCCTTGTGAGTCTAACGTTTTGGCTCCCGAATGCCGCAAACCCGGAAGTGAGTGTTCCAGTTTCCAAATGTTCTTTGGAACCCGAATGTCCAACACAGCTTACACAACTTCCGATTGACTGCAGGAGCTTCTTGCAGTCAATCAGAAACATTCCAAAATGTTTCCGAACATTTTGGAAGTTGAACGAACTTCCGGAACAGATTCTATTTGACTTCTGAGGTACCACTGAACATTGCTTGCAACTATACGTTGTTTTCAACAGTTCTAACAAACAGACTTAAATACATTATCAGTCCTTTCCAGGCTGTGCAGACATATAGCGGACAGAATCTGTTGCCTCTTTAGTATTGTAGACTGCTATGTATTCTTATGCTGTATGTTCACTGTATACCCTGGGATTTCTGTAAAGTGGGGTGCCATTAGAAAAACCAATAAAGCTATTTTTAAAAATTATATAAAATAAAATTGGGGTGAAGATGGAACACAGCATACCAACACTTAAGCCCAATTAAGGCAGGTCCATGAAATGTGAGCTCCAAAGGTGGCATGGAGCTTTTAATCCTCATAGTTCACTCCTGAGTTCAGCAGTGAATGAATTATGTCTGCACAAGGCCATAGCAGCTCTACACCTGTAAACTGCAAGTTGATTTAATGGAAAGGAGAACCCTAGTTCTCAAGCTTATGCAATTCTCCGAGACCATGTTTCATGTTGGACACATCTGAAACTAAGAGATCACCATCATTTTTGTACTTGCAGAGACAGAATGACTCACAATTGGAACTCTGTGCATGCACTGAGAAAGCAAGGGGGAAAGCACTTTAATCCTAATTGTGCAAAACAGAATGTTATTTGGTATATTGACGTCACTGAGGAATTAATATATTTTTTTAAAAGCTTGCCCACAATCTTAGATTTTGATAGGGCAACTCCAATTTGCTTAGGCTTCCCAAGAACAATATGCAGTCAGGAAATATAGATGCTAACACTCTAAAATACTCAAAAAGTTAAATAACTCACCATTTTAGTGGTGTGCCTTCATATTCGAACCATATTTCTACAATATCTTCTTGTCTCATAACCTTCTGAAAATGTTTTTTCACTTTGTCCGTTACCAGTGTCAGGTAACTTATTCTGGGTAAAAGCAGCTGAAAGGAAAGGTACACAGCACATCTTTATGAAAAGAATCACATGTAAAAGTTACATTAAAAATATTACTTGCTTTTCAGTCACATGAGTAGTACTTATAACATAAATAGTATTGGGCTGTTGATATGCAAGTTATGTTCTACCAAGTTCAAAGGGACTTTTATTCAAGTAAGCGTGCTAAGGACTGCAGTTTGAAAAGTGGTCAAGGTATATTCCGCAAAACACAGCTTCGTCACAAGTTTCATTTAAATAAGGCTTCAGAGAGAATCTCGGGTATCATAGAGAAATGATCTTTTAGCATAATAAACATATTCCTCATATGGACAAATGGGACTGTGCCCAAACAGGAGAAAACTACTTGCAGTGACAATCAACCCTCAAGAAAATTAAAGCACACTGTGCTTAAAGAGTGAAGTTTCTTCTAAACAGGATGCTTAGGACTTTGTTTTCCTACTGAGTATTTGGAAGTCTTAGGGGAAATATTTCACCCTTTTTTTCAGGCTGCTATTTCTTGGGAACAGAAGTTGAATCAATCTAATGTAGCAGCAGCAGATTATGGCATAGCAGCATCTAGTCTAGAATTCCTCAAACACATGGAAAAGCAATATTTTTTTAATGGGCAGTAAGGCTGTAAATTTCAAATATTAAGATTTCCAAAACATTCAAATAATTTTACAAAGTTAGTAACAGCATGGAAATTCATCCAGTCACAAAGAATTTTCTGTAATGGAAAAGCTGGAAGAAGTTCCCTTAACAGTTCTTTGTTTAACAAGCATTATCTCCTCTTTCTTTCTATCATTTTTTCCAGCATCAAGGTCTACATAATGGGGGAAGTATTAGTATACCATTTATTCAAGGAGATGATGAAACACAGTATGTTCCTCAAGTATAGTCGAATACTAAACATCAAAATATGATGGTTCTACATGTGTTTATAATACTTACATAGTAAGGTTCAGCTTCCCTTTCGGTAATCTCATCCTGATATAGGGTAAAACAAGTTGGTATTCGCCCAAACCAAACATCTCTAAGTACATCTTTGTCATCTGTCATTCTTCCAAGAAGTACAGAAGCACATGTAGGCTAAATTATTTCCCCAGAAAATCCACTACAAAATATAAAAATAGTCAGCTTTTAGATGTACATGAATCATATTATCCCTTTAGTGTACTTCCACAACACATGATAACAAAGGCATTTCTTCTTTTAATCTACAGAGAAATGGCTGGCTGAAGAAAGCTAGACAAAATTTTGTACCCCAGTACATTAAACACCCGTCCCCAAATACAAAAATGCTTAATAAATGTGAGGGTTTTTTTCTCCTAGGTTCTTTTGCTGTTGTTCAGAAGTAGGAGCTGTGAGGGACTTGATCCAGATTAGGGTCATAGTGCACAGGCAGGGATGGGTTTTGACCCTCCACATCACTTTGCTGCTGAAAATTCTGCCCTTCAATGCTGATATTTGTCCTCAAAGGTACTACAGCAAATGGCACCTTTGGGGAGAAACAGCAGTTTCAGAAAGGCAATTAAGGTGGGAGAGCCAATTGGGGGACAGAAACAATTTGCCTCCCTACAAATTCTATTTCTAAACAACAACCAATATAACAAGAGTAGGAGAAACAATCACCCAGCAAACATATTTTTTATTTAGGGACTGTCTACTTGTAGTATTTCTTTAAATCTATGTCCATTTTGATAAATTACATCCTCCTTAGGCTGCAAATCTATACTCACTTACTTGGGAATAAGCTCCACTGAATTCTGTGGGACTTCTTTCTGAAGATGATTCTTATGAACTATTAGTTTTGCTTTTAAAATCATGGTAGGTTCCCCCCCCCCCTTGAATCACTGGCACAGGCCCTAGTGAATATGTATTAACAATGAGACGTGTTTTGAAAGTTATTCCTATAGGTGTAATACAATCAAGTCAGTTTTCAATGGAGAGTGGCTTGCAAGTTACATCAATAAGCTTTCACTTACTGATAGTGAAGCGGACTCATGAGCCTTTGGTAACAGACTTTGTCAAAAGCTTTTTGGAAGTTCAGGTATATGGAATTTACTATATAACCCTTATCTATATGGTTACTAATATTACTGATATCAAAGTTTGCAAAGAACTTCCCTTTGAAGAAGCCATGTTTCAACCTTGCTCTGTGTTTAAGCACATTAGTTTTAGTATCTCTACCAACTTACCTGACACATATATGAAACATATATTCACTGCAATTTCGCATCTTAAGTGAATGCCATCTCTCAGTGACTTGCTAACTTAATTGTAGTTTAGCTCTAAAACAGGTTTCCTCAACCTCGGCCCTCCAGATATTTTGAGACTACAATTCCCAGCATCCTAGACCACTGGATCATGGGAGTTGTAGGCCAAAAACATCTGGAGGGCCAAGGTTGAGGAAGGCTGCTCTAAAACATTATCCATCTGCTTGATTATCCATCTGCTTGATTGTGACATCTGCTTGATTGCTGTAATGTATGTGGGACTGTCTTTTAACTACTCACAAACCAGTTAGTAGCCTAGCAGCTGTATTTTGAATCAACTAGGGCCAGTTACTGAGAAGAAACCTCTCTGATAGCGAGTAGCAAACAGGAAGAGTGTCTTCTTAGTGGTGACATCCAGTTCACATAATTACTTTCCAAGGCTTACCTGACAAATACACTGCTGTCCTTTTGGCACCAGGCAGAAACTTTTTTTTTTATCCCGCTGTTTTTAGATTTGCAGTATTTTAACAGTTGCTTTTATCACCATTTGATTATTTTATATTTTAGTATTATGCATGGGAAACACAGAAGAGCAGAATACAAACTTTTTAATAAACAAAACTGACGGCTTCTTACAGATATCCTTCCCCAAAACAATGCCTCAGATACAGCCAATTCAACATCCTCTGCAGTGGGGACAGATAAAATAGTGGCTTGTACTTCTTCTGTACACCTTGGTATGCCTAAAGGTCTTATTGCATCGCTGATTTCATGTTCCTGATGTATTTACATAACAAAGAGACAGAGTCTGAACATTGGTCCTCCTAGTTCAGTACTGTACATGCTGACTAGTACAGACTTCTCTGAGGGTTCCAGAAAGAGGAGTCCTACCTGGGGACTCGAACTGCAACCTTCCCCATACAAACCTTGTGGCGCAACGAAGAACTATGCCCCTTGCCCTACTGGATCAGGCTAGCGGCCCACCCCATTCTCATAGAGGGACCAAGGAAATGCCTATCGGAAACTCGTAAGTAGGACCTGAGGGGAGACAGCCCTTTCCCGCGCTGTAACGAATATATATGGTTTCTGGTGGTGAAATGAATCCTCCCAAGCCTACCCTCAGCGCTATCGGGTGCCTTGAGAACACTCTACATACACCCAAGCTCACGTGTGTACGTGTGAAGAGGTATGTGGAGGAATAAATCTCTACTCCAGATGATGTCCCCCCCACCCCCCTCAGGCAGAATAAGGGGTTACAAGGGCGGGGCGGCAGCCTCTCCTGCCCCGTCCAGTCTCCGCTCCCGCGTCGTATCACCCAACAAACAAGCTTCCCCAACAGCCAACTCCTTTCTACGTCGCCGCAGCCCCCTCCTCCCTGATGGGGGAGGGGACAACGGAAGATGCCGTTACCTGGCAGTTTGTTTCTTTCCTTGGCCGGGCCACCCCCTGAGTGCGAAGCTCGCTCGCGCACAAGTCAATACTGCGCAGGCTCGGCTCCGCCCACTCCGTCTTCTCTCCTCCGCTCCCTCCGCCTTTCTCTCTTGGTCTTTCTGCGACGAGAGGAAGGGAGGGCGGAAGAACGTAAAGTTGTAGGGCAGCCCGACGCTCTCGCCAATTTCAGCCGCTTGGCAAACCGGAAGTGACGACGAGACAACGGCTCCTCTCTTGAGGCTTCGGCAAATGGCGTCACGCAAAGGCGCGCGTCGGATGGGCCGCTTGCTTTTGCCGAGTTCTCCCTGCAGGGGGCGGTAGATTCCAAGAGAGTGAAGGGCTCCGCATTGCCAACGAGATGGCGGCTTTTATGAAGAACCGCAGTTTAGCATAAATACAGGGTTGCCTCTGCTAGGCCTGCTGCTAGTGTTACAGCCTGTGTAACTTTAACACAAAGGTGGGCCACCGTGTGTGTTGAGAGCCACATGCACTGAAGGTGATCTGTGGTGGGGGTACATTTGATGGTGGGCTGGATGATACAGGTGAAAAGTGTTTTTCAAGGGGGAAATCCTTAAACTTCTGCACACAATCATAAAGTCATAGGATTGCAGAATTGGAAGGGACCAATCTCAACTCTTTATTATTTAGCCATTCTTAAACTGGGCCAATAGACTCTGTGCAAGGTTTCAGTAATTTCAAACAAATAGTGTTCATTCATATAAAAATCATTGCCTTCCTGCCACAGCCAAAACTTCCCCCCTTCTTGCCTACATTGGGAGTGTTAAATATCTACTTGTTGAACACAAGCTAATTGAGTAGGAATACTTTACTTCAATGGATAAAATTAGTTGACACAGCCAGATTCTCTTATTTAATTTAGATTTTTCATTGACATGATTTTTTATTGACTTCTATACCATGCCAGGCTAACAGTTGTATTAGTATTGTTTGAAAGCATAATTCATATTGACAGATACTGCAAAGCTTGGAGAGCCAATCTAATAGATCTTCTGAGGAGATAAAAAGACCATTGGAAGAATGTCACCTCCAGCATTTTTGCAGCAACAAGTATGTACTTTTACCCATATGTGATTCCAATAGAAGGATATTTGCATTGCTTTGAACATGCCAGATATAATTATAAACTCAAGGTGAGGTTCTGTGAAGCTTGGGTGGAACTAAATTCATTTGAAAACTGGACAGACTGGTTCCAAATACAATAAATGAGGCATAAGCTCATTTATACTATAGCAGGTAGGCCGACTAAATAAAAGGGAGGCATCTAAAAGATGGGAATGCACTGAAAATAACAGTATGCCACAGCAGAGACCAGAAGTTGCTTTAGATCTTCAAACTGAAGATTAGGTAGGATTGCAGCATAGAAGTCAATGTCAAAATGAGGCTGGAAATAACCCATTAGTCTATGTATCCAATGTGTCTATATCTGTGGACAACAGCAACAACATGAAAATAAGGGCTAGGTATTCTGGCTTGGATCCTACAAAAAGTTCAGTGATAATTTTACATTCCTTCCCCCCAAAGAGCCTGTCTGGCAGGTTGGGTGGGTGGGTCTCCTAACTTTGCAGAGAGACTTTTCACGTAGCTTCAGCAGGGAGGATGTGACAAGAAACTTTAATTCCATGAGGAAAATTAAGTTATATTGGAATCCAAGCTATTGCATCCCATTGAAATGAATGGATATTGTGACAAACGCTTGTACAAATTGAACCTTGAGGCAGGCCTATTTTGTATGGCACAATGCTGAAAATCATAGTTGCAAAGTCCTATGTCCCACCAAAAGAGAGGGCCACCTATCCATCAGCGCACTCTTCCACCCTCATTCTAAATCAGCCTCCACAATGCACAACACTTCTTATTAGAAGCAGAGATGAGATGCAGTGTAGAAAGGTGCTTGAAGAGGAAACAGCTATAAATGGCTCCAGCATTGGTGCTCAGGTGTATTCCAGGTTCAGGTCAAGATTGCCTTGATGCCCTTGAGCTACACTCCAACTAGGGCTTAGTCCCAGAAAACTTACTCTCAGTGCTGAGGTTCAGGTCCTAGGTAGCATGTGATTAGAAAGAAAATAGTGTATTTGATCAGGCACAGATTTCTCTCACCAGTCTGTCATCACACCAAGTCACCACACAAATGGGATGAAATGAAAGGCTCTCAGGTCATGGCTGTGGCTTCCAAAGAAGTCCCATGGCTCCTCATTTTAGAGTTTAAGTGTTCCATTTAATAACTGAAGGAAAATCAATTGTGCATATAGATTAGCTATTTGGAGAGAAGGGAAAGAAAAAGAGAGTGCAGAGAAAGGGCCAAGCAGGGGGGAAGAGGAAGGGAGAGTGCCAAAGTGTTGGTACAGGAGGGATCATTCCGTTTGTAGCTTGAACGTTAATTCTTTAAGTGCTAAAGTCCAATACTTGAAAGCCAAGAGAGAGGTGAGTGGAAGTGCTGCTTAGCAACCAGTCAGAGAGGTGTGATGTTTGATGAGTTATCATATGCTCTAATTGGTTGTGTAGATCTGTATGTTTGCTTGAATGCCTCCCTGATATGTACAAGGCCTGAAGTAAGTAAGACAAAATCTTTCTGTTTCTTTCTCCTCAAATTATAGCCTCTTTGAGTATGCCGAACACATATTCCTCACCACTGAGCTAATAACACATAGAGTCATATTTTGAAGACAGAACCAATCTAGATTAAAGTGTTCCACACCTCTTTGCTAAATCTGGCCAAATCAAAATTAAAGAGCAAAGCAAATAAACAAAGCAAACTTTACCACAGCTGACAAGGAGGGCAGCAGCCTGCAAGAGCCCCAAACAGGCCGGAGCCTGTGGCAGATGGTGACGGGCAGCAGCATGTCAGAAAACAGGTGCAGGATTAGCACTCGGTATGGGTGAGCTGAGGCTGACACCAGTCACCTGAGCATCTCGTTTGGTCTTTTTAAATTAGTCTTCAGTCATGCTACAGCAGACTCTGCAAAGCCATGGTTGAGCCAGCACCACCCAGCACTTCACTTAGCACATTATCCAGCACAACATGAGGAAAGGGGCTCATCAAAAGTGACTGTCAGTGCATACCAGGTAATTTAAGATTGTGCAATTAAAGTGGATTAAACTGTTCTGTTGCCCTGATGCAACAAACCTACTTTTTAAAAAGAAGCACATTTTATTCAGTTAGGAAAGTGTCAGTTGACGGGGGGGGGGGGTATAAACACCTAGCAAGCAAATCAGGACGAATTCTCATTGTTGTAGAACCTCTCCATAAACCAGAACAAATGCTTAGTAAAAAAAACCCCACAGAGATATAATATAACATCTGTATAAGCATTCCACAAGCAAAACTGGATGAATGCTCAATAAATAGGTGGTTTGGGAGAGAACCTAAAAGGAAATTTTCCTTACTGTTGCCCGTTAAGCTTATGGTAGCAGGCAGGCAGGCACAGAGAGACCAGGTAGGCAGGGGAGGTGGAGAAAGCTGGGTGAGGCCATGCTGGCTCAAGGCAAGGGCGAACAAAGGCTAACCGACACCTGGGGTGTGGGAAATCGCCAGCTGCGCACACATGCTGCTACGTACAGTGCATGCGAGCGACACCGTGCATGCGTTGTACATAGCAGTTTTCCGCCGGCGCCACCCAAACACCGTATGGACAGTGGCGGGATCCTCTTCTCGTGGTGGCAGTGAGATCCTCTGACTGTGGCTGTAGCGATGACGGAGGGATCCCATCGCCAACTGTACAGTGCTCGGGCGGTGCTGGCAGCAAACTGCTATGTACAGCGTGTGTGCAGCGTCACTACGCACAGCGCATGCGTGCGGGACCATGCATGCGTTGTATGTAGCAGTTTGTCGCCGGCGCTGCTCAAACGCCGTACGGACGGTGGCGAGATCCTCTGCTTGCAGCTGCAGCCGTGAACAAAGGATCCTCTACATGCGGCTGCAGCGGCACGATGGCTGCTTGTGCCACCACGCCCAGGGGCAGCGGATCAAGCACCCCATGGGGTGCCTTCTTGTCACCCCCCCAGACATGGCACCCGGGGCGCACCACCCCCTGCGCCCCTTTGCAACGCCACTGGCTTAAGGAGAAAGTGGGGCAGAGTCAGTGGCGGAGCTGCCATGGCAGAATGGGGGTCCCTGGATGGCCCTTTGGGCAGCACATCCTTAAACCTGGCAGCCCTCCTAGTCAACATATCCCCCCTTATTTCTCCAGAACTGCTAGAGATTTTATTATTCCATTTAAATAAATAAAAAGAATCGTTGCCATGTAATGTCCTAACTGGGCAGCAAACAGCATTTCTAGAATCTGGGCAGAACCCAGTTAAAAGGACTGTATTGCAATTTTTCATAGGGTTGCAAAAGATCATTACAGTACTGAGCTCCCCCCCCCCCCTCAACACTGTCTCTGGAGAACCATATCCATGAAAGTATAAACACAGAAAAAAGTTATAGTTGTAATAACTTAAAACCTTTTATTGTATTGTATTTACTTTGCCTTAGAGAAACTAATTGTGGCTCGTGTATTATGCTGCATTTTTTATGCTAGAACGTTAGCTTTAATAATATGATTGTTTTATTGAGCTGTTTTTAAATGTTACCTGCTGCCTTTTATTGTCACATTTTATGGGAAGAATTGTATTCTTGAAAGGCAGTATAGATGTTTATTAAACACATAAGTATCACACAGATTGAAGCCACCTTTCGTGGCTTTTTGACTTAGCAATATTTTGAGAAAAGCCCTGCAATTGCAACGCCATGTTCATCAAAATTCAAACATTCTGCAAATAAATTCAAACTATAAATAGTAAAAATATTGTCCAGGGTTTTTTATGCCCATAGTAACCTTGTACTAATTTGAATATACACTATTGCATGAATTTAGGGACCAACCTTATTTTAGAAAAGCAGGTAGTACTTTCTGCAGTATAATGATACAATGTTGCAGACGAAGGGTCTTTCCAGATTGGGATTTTTGTGGCTGTTTTCTGTAATGATGTCTTGACACAATAATAGTGCAGTGGTGGAGGATTTATTTTGCAATAATAGTGCTTTGGTGGTGCTTTTGTTTTTTCTGCAATGCTTCCACATTATTGCTGGCTGAGGGTGGCTATAGTGCAACAAAAGCAGGACAAAAATAAATCACCATTTGTTGTATAAAAGTTTCAGGATTTCAGAAGGAATCACAGAATTGTAGAGTTGGAAGGGACCCCAAGGGTCATCTAGTCCAAACCCCTGCAATGCAGGCATCTCTGCTAAAGCATCCATGACAGATGGCCATCCATTTTGAAGTTATGGTATGTGCACAGGTTGGAAATGGAGCAGTCTCAAAACATTTCCAGGCGCAAAAGGTAGTGAAAGTAGGATTATGTGTGGCAGCTGCAATAGCAACATGAGCACAATGAGTCATGAATGCCCATTAGAAAGGCCCTTCCAGATTTCCTATCTTAAAATATTACACTGTTGCAACCATACCTTGTCACCACCAGGTGTCAGGGTGTTTCTGTCACTTCCACATGTCCTCCCACATTGTAAAAACTAGTTGACCAAGTTCTATAACTATTAAAAATAAATGTTACTGTGTTCAGTCAAACAGTTCTTTGGTATGTAAAAACATATTCATATTAAATAACTTCCACTTTGTATTTCCCCCCCTATTTCTCCTCCATCAAAGGCTCATTGATGTAGAATAATGGCCCCCACTTGTTTAGACATTCAAGAGTAACACAAAATGTCATGTTCAGATCAGTGGTGGGGAACCAGATGTTGTTGTTTCAATTTATTACCCACCCTTCACCCAGAGCAGATTACAAAAATTTAAAATTCAATATCATGTGGGATTACATCTGCCACCATGTCTGACAATTAGCCATGCTGGCCAGGACTGATGGGATCTGGAGTCTACCAGAATTCGGAGAGTCACAGGATCTGCATGCTTAGTATAGATTAATCCACGATTTCTTAGTTGGTGGGAATGAGAATAAAAGTACTAGCCCATTTCTGATTCACTCTGAAACTGCTAGTGAAAATTTACTATAGATACTCCAGCAAGGCTGCAAACCTGAACACATTTACTAGAATGTAAGTCCTGAATGCATTGGGACACTTTAGAAATCATACATAGTATTGCTCTCTTGAAGTTTAATGACCACGGTCACTTCCAGATGACCTGTTTATTTAACATCCATTCCAATGATAGTGAGGAAATTGTGACATCAGCTGTTACTAAGCATTCATTCTGAGGGATACATAGCCTTGTGTCAAACTATGGCCCCACTATTTCCAGTGCATTTTCCTGTCACCAATAATGGACAGCGTGGCCAGGCAGTGGCATTAACATGACCTCCTGACTTATTGGGAAAGAGAGGGATGAGGCATGGTGCATGGTAGAGAGATTGGCATGGTGCAAATGCACTGACGGAGCCAGCCTGGTGCTCCTGTTGGTGTGTTTGCACCACACTGACCTCCCCACTGCCTTCCTGGTTAGTATTGACTCAATTGTCAGGAGGTCAATGGAGTAGTGTTGACTAGTTATCAGCTACTGCCTGTTGCTTTCCTTACTGCAAAAGTGTGCTGTTGTTTTAATGTAAGAGGGTTTGTTGAGCCAAAGCACCAAATCCACTTTTAATTGTGTAACCTGAATGCATCGGTATGTTAGACAAACAGTTTGGAAACACCCAATAATAATACTTTGAAAAAACACAGAGATCTGTCTTCAAAGAAAAGCCCACATAGAAGTCTCATGTTGTTTTTATTATAAACTATGTTTTAAACTCATGTTTGAGTTACTTATTAAATGATTTAGTGATGAAAGTCTAACTCCAAGTGTATAGAAAGGGGAAAGAGAGAGCCTTGTAAACATGACTGGATCTTAGAAGAACTTAAAAAGTGATTGCAACTTAAAACACCCACCACTAAAAGCAAGTTCTTTGGACAAGTTACATGCTCCCAAACCAATGATTTTAGGAGGGGTGTTAGTTTTTCTGGAACTATTTCAAAATAAGTTGCTTGGGAAATGTATTCTGTATTTTCATTTCCTGCCAAGCAGTTTCCTAGGATGAAAGAATGGTCTTTTCAGATGGCAAGGTTGATGGACCAGTCCTTGCATGCAGCAAGGTTTGTTTTCCAGTAGAGGGAGGAACATGCAACAAGTTCTTTTCCCTGTACCTGGGCATCTCTACTTGGGTGAAGAATCAGCACACTGGGATAGGTGTGAACAGTCAGCCCTCGATGGAGGTTGTTCTTAGGAACCCTAGGCTCTACTGCCAAGTGAATCTTATAAAGCAAAATGCATACAATGGTATCTCGGGTTAAGAACTTAATTCGTTCCAGAGGTCCGTACTTAACCTGAAACTGTTCTTAACCTGAAGCACCACTTTAGCTAATGGGGCCTCCTGCTGCTGCCGTGCCACCAGAGCACGATTTCTGTTCTCATCCTGAAGCAAAGTTCTTAACCCGAGGTACTATTTCTGGGTTAGCAGAGTCTGTAACCTGAAGCGTCTGTAACCCGAGGTACCACTGTACTTAGATAAACTCACAGGCACAATTTCCAGCTTTAAAAAAACGAGGAGTTTGTGCTTCTGTTGAGAGTCATTTCAGATTATGACACAGTTGCAGAAACATTGCATATTGTTGCTTAAGTGCTACATTTTCTATGAGTTAGGAAGGAATGTTAATACTGTATCAACTATTTGAAACTGGAACTGATCCTACATGTCCACGCTATTTTAAAAGTTATAAACAAACAAATCATTGCTGCAGTTGCGGGAAACATCCTTACTAATGATCTTCTGTTTCATCTTTGATCCCACATATTGCATTGAAAACACTACTGAACTAGCTGCACAAGAGGACATTAAGTTAGTAAACAACTTAATGATTTGGAGCAGTCGGGACTTGCAGTTTCTGGTTAAGAACAACCACTGCTACTCCAACCAGTTGCTAGAGCCTTGGCAGATACACGGTTGCAAGCTAGCCTGTTTTCAAAGTTTGCGTGGGCTTTGCTGGGGCTCCGATGCCTGCAGTGATAGTGAGGGGGGAAATGGAACTGCTTGTTAGTGCAGTGGCCTTTTTTGGTACTCCTTATCAGTGCAGCAGTTTTGTGTCATACACTGCAGTCCTTTACATGCCTACTCAGAAGTAGGTGCCATTAAGTTTAAAGCAATTCATGCCCAGGTAAGTGTGTCTGAATTACAGTTTTGTTTTGTTTTGTTTTGTTTTGTTTTGTTTTGTTTTGTTTTGTTTTGTTTTGTTTTGTTTTGTTTTACACATTCTCAGAAACATGCTATACAGAGCAATCTCATACAGTACTTACCAACTCAGAAGTCCCAGCAAGTGAAATGCAGTTTACTCCCAAATGGATGGATCTGTCAATTTCAGTTCTCTCGGTTTCTTCTTTTTCCAATCTTCAATTCAGCCCTCCACATTTCTGCAACAATTTGCATTTAAAAAATTTTTCAAGAAAATACAGCACATTTCTCCCAATAAACAACTTTTTGTATTCAGGTTTTACATTTATGCAAGCAATTCTCCCTACTGCAATGCACTTTTGTATGATATTTGCAGTAATGTGTTCACTTTAATAGCCTTTCCCAATATATTCATTTTTGTACACATATACCCCAAAATTGTAACTCTATCTCTATGCATTTTAGATAGTCTACACCTACCTTTAGTGTGTCTCTCTGTATATTGGTTCAAATCATTTTGCATGTAGCATTCATGTATTTTCACACATTTTTTCCTCATTTAATAGGTCTCCATTGCAAAATATTGATGATGATTGGCTTGCCCTAAAGAACCCCATTTATTGTTGCCATACCCTGAGTCGCTAAAATCATAACGTATGGATGAATGTGTTGGTTTGCCTTTTCAGATCAGAATCATTGGTTTCTTGTCCAAATGACTGTCTCTTTTAAGTGCTTATGCAGCCACTGTGAATTCCACTTGGTAATATATGCACAGATCCAGTCACTCCCAAAGGCACCTTGCCGGCTTGCAGGCAGAGAGTGAGATGGGTAAAGGGACAGAAAGGGTTGGGTGAGCAGATGGGGGAATGGAATGAGGAGCACAACAGGTGCAAACTCACCCACTGCCTTGAAGCATTTAAAAGGACAAGTCAGGATCTCTGTGTGAGGGCCTGGCAAACCTCCCCCTGACGCAATCTTAATTACATAGATCCACACATATATTTATACTCTTGCTGATAAACTATAACAGAGCGCTTTCATTTTAAATGATTGATAATCTCAATATCCCCTGTTAAATTTGCTCATATAAGTAAGTAGTACTGAACTCAGAGGGGTTTGCTTATGAATCAACATGTTTATGCTCATCTGTGATCCAGTTGCAATGCTAGTTGTGTCTATACAGAAGCAAGTTCTATTGAATTCATGGGCCTTGCTCCCAGATAAGTGGGATTAGGATTGCAGCCTAGGCCTGTGTACACACTGTTCCTTTAAGCACATTCAAAGCACATTTACTCCCTTAAAGAATTCTGGGTATTGTACTTTACACCTCACTACAGACAGAGTTACAATTTCCAGGAGCCCTTAACAAATGACGATGTGTTTTGAATGTGCTTTAAAAGTATAGTGGGTATACAGGGTAAGTCTATCATTTATTAATCCCTTAACGAATGAATGTTATGGATAAGAGCAAGTATTTCTCACGTTTCACTGAAAAGTATCCCATGCTGCCCCAGCAGTGGTAACTTACTGCTCTAATTTTGGTAACATTTATATGGCCAGATGATTCCATAACAGTCTTCAGTCGAAGCTTGCTTCAGATACAGTAAAACCTGTTTTACTGCAATAGTAAAAACAAAAATTGCTAGTGTTTTTCAACTGACTTTCATTCAGCCACGCCTAACACCCTTTGGCCCAAAATATTTGCTGTGTTAGTATGCTTCTTCCCTTTCATGTAATTTTAATGCACTGGTAAAAAACAAAATACTCAATTGACCGTCAGTCTGGTAGAAAGTGTGTACCGTATTTCAACACATACTTAATATAGATCTTTCCTAATGACAACTTATTTCCTAATGACAGCAATGAAGAAATCACTATTAAATTGTATGTTGTTTTTCTTTAAAAATTCCAGATTCAGTGGTGGTATGCTGTAAATCACCTATCTTTGACAGATTTGCAACCCTTTTTCTCATAGCTCAATTATAGTTTTTATATGAAAGCATGTAGGAACATTGGAACATAATGAAGCACCTGAGTTTCTGCTGACATATGTAGCTCAGGAGATTCATGTCTGAATCCATTTGTCTTATGGCTCTCCAGGTTGACAGATAGAAAGTGTATTCACCTCTCTGAGTTAATCGATTGCAAGACACTAGAAGGAGGGACCATCTGCTAAATTCTGTGGCAGGGATGGGGAACCTCAGGCCTGGGGGGGAGGGGGGATCCAGCCCTCCACACCTCTGTCTGGCCCTCAGGATTCTCTCCAGGCTGAAAACCTCCTGAAGTACCAGCCCTGCTTTGCACCCTCCTTGAGAGAAGGAGAAATGTGAAGAAAAAGATGCTGCTGATTAGGCAGCTGGGAGCTGCTGGAATTGGCTTCTACTACAGCTGTCCAGAGTTTTCTGTGCACATGATGACTTGTTTACAGATGGTGTGAACTGGGCTTAGAATGTCAAACCCACTCACTGCCTCAAGTCTGAGTCATAACATGAAGGTACAAGCAGCAAAGGACAGAATGAAGGCTTGTATCCAATAGTCATTAATTTTTTTTTACTTTTAATTATTATTTTCCTGTTTATTATATTGTTGCTTTGATGATGATGATGATGATGATGATGGAAAGATGCAGTTTCACACAGTGGGTAGGCAAATGAGTAGTAGACGGGAAGCAGAAGGGATTCACATTTCCTGTTTTTCCACATCTTTTTCATGCCCCAAATAGTTTTTTTTAAAAAAGATACTCCACACACAACCTTTAAAGAATGACGTCACAATGCCTGCTTTTAGAAATCGCATGAGTACCTTGGTTTGATTCATTGAATGTTGCTCAACATACTTCATGCTTGAACTGATTCCCGAAGTCTCTGCTGATCCTGTGTTGTTAACCCTGGGCTTCCTGTTCTGATCCTCATATTGGCATATCAAAGTATGGAACGCAACAGTGGTTTTCCCCAGGAGTGACTTTCCTTTTAACCCTGACAGCCAGTACAGTCTGTACTTCAAGGTCTTCTTGTATGTAACTGCAGAAAAACATGAAGGAAATGGTATTATCCGATTCCAGGGTTTGTCACAGATGGTTAATTAGCCAAAATTTGGAACACCCAGTTGGTGTCTTCCTAAATATTCTCACTCATAGAATTGTAGAGTTGGAAGGGATCTCGAGCATCATCCAGTCCAATCCCCTGCAATGCAGGAATCTCAACCAGATCACACACGACAGGTGGCCATCCACACATATTAAGTTGAACCCAACAACATTCATCTTGTAATCCACCAAATAGGCTCACAATGCAATTCAGATAGGAAGTAATTCCCCCCCACAAAAGTCTATATCAGTATAATCATGCTCTGTATTCATGTAGTGCATTTCAGAGGACATTATATGCATTACTACTTCTATTTTTACACCAGCTCTGTGTGGTTGCCCAATACGATTATCCCCATGTTATCGAAGGCAGGCTCAAGCTAAGCAAATAGAAACTTGACTAAGACTAGCTAGTGAGCTCATGACTCAGGTGAAGTTTGAACCACAGACTTCTCTGCTCGCAGTTCACACCCTTATCCACTACAATCTACATCCACACTCTCTACAGAAACTGTCATAGATTCTAATGCATGGATTCAGGGCACATCTTGGATTTAATATTCAGCCAAAAAATGGGTCTTCCCCTGGATGTGGGTATTAATATCGTTTCCGTATGATGGTCAGATCAATATGTGGTAAAAAGACAAATCACTATGAGCCACAGCCTGTGTTGACCTGATCTTCTCTCAGAGACTGATGGAATTATGTAGGTTTTTGAGTTCTCTGGAGAAAGTGGTGCCAGATTCTGGAAGTATGTTGGAGGTGGAGGCTGCAGCTTTGATTATGGCAACAGCAGTAGCTGTGGTGGTGGTGGCTGCGGAGGCCACAGTGGCAAAGGCAGTTGTGGCAGTGGAGGCGGGCAAAGGTGATGGGCAAAGGTCAGAGGGAGGGAGCTGAGCGGGTGGGGCACTGTCTGTGAGATGGGACAGAGCCGCAGTGAGAGGAGGGGGGTAGCTTCTATTGAAGTTGTGTCTTGATTTCCCTCACTCCAGTGTTGGGAGGTATGGCAGTTGCAGCAGCTGCAGCATTTCTTCCTTGTTCCCATTGCATTCTGAGGAATGTGGCTTAGCAAAGCCTTTATAAATTATGGTCAGTTTAGTTGGATGAAGATGCCGCAGCCTGGATACTGACTCATCTGTGGCAAGCATATGTGTGTGTGTGTGTGTGTGTGTGTGTGAGAGAGAGAGAGAGAGAGAGAGAGAGAGAGAGAGAGAGACTGCTTAGATTGGTTTGACTTCAAAGCAACTGTCACAGCTTGTCTTGTCCTTTGTCCGCTATTATCTGGACAGACTTCAAGCAGTGACAACCGAATAGTAAAAAATGTGCTTGAAGGTATGCAGGCAATTTTATTTCTTTCATAAAATTTATATACCACTTGATTGTTTAAAAAAAAACCCTCAAAGTGGTTTACAACAATATGAGTTGTTTCTTTGTGGCTAGGAAAGCAAGCCAGGAGATGGTGGTCACAACAACCTAAAAAGAGCCCTGCTGGACCAGGCTAAAGGCCCATCTAGTCTTGCATCCTGTTTTCACATCCTTTGCTAGTAATGGCTGCCAGGGTCTTCTTAATGGTCTCCAATTTTAAAACATAAATTATGAGGCCAAGTTGGCAGCCCAGAAATAATCTCACATTCCCAATACGCAGGTGCTTTTTCTTTCCAAAACTGCAGATTCAGAACAATACTATCTACTATATTTTTGCAAGCACCCCCATGTACTCGTGCACCCTCCATAAAGTGTTGTAAAGTGTGTGGGAAAGGGGCAAAGGAGTGGAGAATCTTGAGAGTTTTCTGCACTGGGAAGTAAGACAGGTTCTCAGTTGTTGAGCTAGACCACGGGTCTGCAAACTTTAAGACAAAAAGAGCCACTTGGACCCGTTTCCGAAGAAAAAAAAAACCGGGAGCCGCAAAACTTGTCATTATAAAAATAACTTTTTTGTCACTTTTTAATTATTTCTTTGTTTGACCCCTCAGAATTACTCCTCCTCATAGAAATAAACGTTAAATTAACAAGTTACATTTTTTTGTGTGTGTGTTCTTCACTCCCCTTCAAAACAGTGACCAGCGTACATGCCCCCTTTCAATGCAGTGACCAGCGCACATGCCCCTTACAATGTAGCGGGCGGGCGGGAAGGTGACGTCAGGATGGTGCGTGACTAACGCACACATCGCCCCCATGCGACGTCACAGCCAGTACAGCGCCCGCCACAGTGGGGAGTGTCGGGGCGCACAATGCGCCTCCTCCCCTTGCTAGTATCCGCCCCGGAGCCGTGGCAAAGGTGTAAAAGAGCCACATGCGGCTCCGGAGCCGCAGGTTGCAGACCCCTGAGTTAGACAGATTATTCTAGAGGTTGGAGTTAATGAGAGGTCTTGGTGACCGGAGCCTTAGCTAGGTGATCTTGCGCCCCTGGCAGAAGTGTCCAGATTGTGCCCCCTAACCACTGACAAATTAACTCTTCTTTCCGCCTCTCCTTCAACCCCTCCTCCTCTACCCATTCAATTCACCCTCCATTTAAAACCTTTTCTTATGAGGCAATAATCAATATTTTTATTTATAGACATATTTATGGACATATTTTTAGCCAATTTTGCACCCACCCCTTGCCTGCACCCCTGGCCGGGGCCCACCTCACCACCCCCTAGCTACGGACCTGTTGGTGACTGGTGTACAGGTACAAATTTTCAGTGGGCGAGTCATTGGAAAAGTTCCATTTCCCTTCTAAATGTCATTTTAAAAGTACTGCAAAGGAGGCACTAAGCTTGCTTTCAGAATGTTATCTCAGACTCTGCCCAAGGTCTTTACGAAATCAACAAATTTTACAACAGATACTTGGATAACATTTTGTAAATAAGCAAGGCGCTTGAGAAGTCATTCCATCACAGGTTACTGAACCATAGCAATGAGGCCTATATTTAATGTTTTTGCTCCTCCTTTTTTTATAAAGCCACACAGCACATTTTGAATTTCTCCTTTCATTACCTTTCTGAGAAGAAATTCAAATGTTGAATGCAGACAATCTTCCTGCATATCGTTTCAGTGAATTTACTGGGTGTGGAAAGTTACAAGGGAGCCTGGTAACCACATGAAACTCTTACTATTACGGCTATATGCAACTAAATCCAGTATAATTGTACGAACACTGGATTCCAAACATCAAAGTATGACTAATTGAAAGGAAAGATTAATTTGTTCATTTAATAGCTGCCTCTTACTTAATATTAAAAGATAAAACAGCTCTTTGTCACTGAGGCTCCTGGTTTGTACTTTATGACGGTGAATGCTTCTTAGATAATGTTTGAACTAAAAGCAAGTACAGAGATTGTATGTCTTTGAATCTCTCCTGACTGGCAACATTAAAAGACCTCAAGGACCAGCTCTTCCCATATAAACCAACCCCGGGCTCTGTGATCATCATCTGAGGCCCTTCTTTGTGTGCCTCCTTCACAAGAGGTCTGGAGGGTAGCAACACGAGAATGGGCCTTTTCTCTCCTCAGGGAGGTTCGTCTGGTGCCTACATTATACATCTTTAGGCACCAGCTGAAATGTTCCTCTTCAACCAGGCCTTTGGATGATTAATACTTTATGGCCTTTTGAATGTGTTTGTGGGAAGAGGGGTTATTGTTTTGTTTTGCTTTTGTTCTAACTATTTATGCTTTTATTCTGTGCTTTTATCTTGTGAACTGCCCTGAGCTCTTCGAATGAGGGATGGTATATCAAAATAAGAAATAAGAAAAATAAAGACAACGACATTTCATAATAATTTTTTTACTTTCCACTTCCTTATCTTAGGTAGAGGAATAAGGAAATACGTACACAAATGCATACATAATACACACAACCAAGCCTAGAGGTTGCAACAAGTGTTCCAGGTCTGTGCACAGTTTAGAGCAGGATGCTGATCAGGTACTGGACAGGACAGCTACTCATCAAAGCAAATTGCTCAGACTCAGAAGCTGCCTTGAACGTTACAGGTTTATAGAGCAATGTAGGTTGCAGTTGGCATGTGGTGCCTGTCAGCTGATAGTCTTTGGGCTGGCACTGAAGCCCATGTGATTTGTTGTAGGAGTATTATGCTGGTGATGTGGGGCAGGGAGCTCCATTGCAGCAGGTCTTATGCAGAATTGGGTGCTGAAGGTCCTTTGCTATGTCAGCACAGGTGGTTTTTAACACAACCCACAGATGATACTGACAAGGCTAAGGAACACTGGCTGGCTACAGCATTTGTGCTATACTTTCTGGTTTTTCTTGTGTGGGCAGAACAATCCTAACCCTGCCCAGAGGATGATTGGAGAGGCAGAGCCACCACTGCATCTGAAACCCGGCTAGCTTCTCCTGGTCAGGCTGGAAAGCGGAGTGGTTTTCTTGGAATGTTTTCTCCTCTGGGTGATTGTCAGCTGCAGGCTGGCGCAGCAGAGGAGCCTGGCTTGGGCTCTTCACCTGACAAATGAGCCAGGAAAAAATCCAGCAAATCCTGGGTTGGCCCAGCCTTGCCCCCGCAGCGCTCTGATTTGGGCTGCTAGGCCAGCTACTGCCCATAGGAGGGCTGCTGTCAAACATTCCCACCTGCTTGGCTGGAGGTTAGCCCCTGCTGCAGTGCAGCCCCCCCATCAGCATAACGTAGGAGCTGATGCTTCATCACACACAAACACACACACACATACGGGGGGGGGCATTAACATTTGGAAGGGGGAATAAAATTGCTCCCAGAACAATGTACCACATTTAAGTAGTAAAAGCTTTTGTGTCCATGGACATGCTTTCTCAGCCTCAGTACTTATTAGAAAACAAGATAAAGTAAATCTAAAGCCTGCAGTTTGGGAAGGAAGTATGCAGGCATCTGAAATGTGAAAAGAATTCTTTCTGAGCCAGCAGCTTGAAATGAAGTGAAATGTTAGTGACACAATTGTTTCTGCAGTGTTCTGGTGTTATGAGGGAGAAAAGCTTTACTCTAACCACTTTCTCTGCACCATGTACAATATTATACACTGCTATTGTACAAATAAATCACGCACCTTTTCTGCACTTGTTTTATCCTCTTTTAGCACTCCTTTGTTTCCAAAGGTCCAACTTCTGATTTTAATGATTTTTTAACGATAAATTATTTTTTGGTTTTTGGTCTCTATGTTTATAGCAATGTACTTCTCAAATTCTTTTTTAGCATCCCTTAATGTCTACTTGCATGTCTTTGACTAAATTTGTGTTGCTTTTTGTTCTCAGCATTTGGACAAAAACATTTCTTGAAATCAAATGCTATCATGTTGGGTTTTCTTAGGAATCTGTTGGTTTGGGTGGGGACTATACCTTCTTTTTTGGTTTGTTTAATTTGTTTTTAGTGGATGTATAGGTGTTTTCCCTTTTTATGGGGCATGAGCTTTTATTCTGTGAAATGGGTATTCTGTGGTGCCTGTGACATTTTTCCAGTTTTGTCTATATAATGCTTGCATTGTTCTTTATTCTTAAGAAGGTTACACTTTAAAACAGAGCAGGTTGGTCTTCTCCCTGATGGTTAGGAATCCTACAAAACGGATTAATTGGATTTGCTGAAGTAAAGAGCTCATGTTGAAGATGCCAGGACTCTGATGGTCCATTTGTGCTCTCCCTAGCTCCAGCTTGAAGGATGTCAAAGGCTGCTGTGGCTACATTGACAGATATAGGGAGCTTCCTTTTGACTATATGTGTTCTAGCCATGCCTGTCCCCTGTCCCCTGCATCAGATAGAAAGTGGGATTGCCCTTAATTCTGCTACAGTATTCCCTTGACAGGACCAAAACCTGATTTGTCTGTTTCCCATCCCAATGCTTTATCAAGTCATCTGCCAACTTTAGCTGTTGCCGAAGTGAGGTTGTGGCTTCCCTTGTTGCTTGTCGTAGTTCCCCCTTCTTCACGTTGCCCTAGCAAAAGGTCCCTCCTGCAAGATGGATATTGTTCAGTTCTTCCAACTAAAGGAGGAGTGCTGGCATGTTTATTATACAGCCCAAATAAGTTGCCTAGGTGTTGCCCCTCCCTCTTTGTGGGTTTGTTGTTCAAAAGAGTGGTTACTGACAGTCTGCAGTCACATCCAGACTACATTTAAAGCACTATGATACCATTTTAACATGGCTTCCCCCAACAAATCTTGGAACTGTAGTTTGTTAAGGGTGCTGAGAGTTGTTAGGGTGCCTGCCACCCTGGGCTTCTTTGGGAAGAAGTGCAGGATATCAATCAATCAATTAAATAGGAGACCCGCCCTACACCCCTCACAGACCTACAGTTCTCAGAGTGGTTTAACAATTAATCCCTGAAACTTCTGCATGGAATTTGTCACTGCTCTTCCCTCTTCAAGCCCCTTCTGGTTCAAGAGGACAGTGGGGCAGGGAGTGGTGGGGATTCAGCTGGCCTGTCTCTCACCTGAGCAGCCTCTTCCTCCTCTTCTGACAGGTTTTGTGCCCCCACCTCTGTCTTTGACTGCTCTGACCCTTCCACTTCCCCCTGACTTGGCTGCTGGCACACGGGTGGCACCAAAACCCATAAACCACTGGCCCCCCTCCTGTGCCAGTCTGACATTCCTGTGCAGATTGTGTTTTTGCTAATAGTTAATTCCAACCTGCACCATGTGATTTACTGCTGTCTTGCTTCTGACATAGCTGTGTGTGTTTTGGCTCCATCTATGCATGCCTAATGTGGACAGCTTTGTCATCATGAAACTCAGTGACTGGTGTGTGCCATTAATATTGGGAGCGTGGGACGATTCAGCTGCAACCAGATTCCCTTTTCCCCAGGATTGTTGACACAAGTCCAGAAGATCTGTATGACAGCATCTTACTGATATAATTGCAGTAATATTCAAAGTAGTACAGTGGCACATAAAGAAGATATGGAGATCTTATATGCCATTAAGTCAGGCTGAAATTATGTATTAACCATTGTTTGCAAAGGATCTTAATTACAGTTCTATTAGCAAGTTACTCATTATGTATTTCTCTGAAGCATTTACCAAAAAGGAAAAAAAAAGTTCTAGTTATTTCTATTTTATTGAATAACACTAAAATTGAATTATGGTATATTAGCGGTGTGATAATGCCACAGGCAAAAACATATGCATATGTAAAGGAACTTGGCATTCTAACATATGTAATTGACTTGTAAAAGATTTGCATTACCAATAGTAATTATCATGGCCAGTACTCTAGTGATGGCCTACCACAGCTATTTTGGGTTATTCTGTCATCTGTATGATTAAATTAAGTGATACATTCTAGTTTATACTAGAATAACAGCCCATTCATTATTTGTGTAAGTTCATCTTCGTAGTGTCAAAGGGCCAGGGGAAATCCAAAGAGTCTTTTGACCCAATGTAGATATTTTCCTGCGTTAACCTATTATTATTATTATCATTATTATTACTACTACTACGACTACTACTCTGTCAGAGTGCCACTGATAAAGAATAGGCAAGGTGCATTGCACCAAACTGTCTACAGTTCAAATTGACCAAAACTACATGATCCAAACTACATCCTGCAGTAGAGTACAAAATTAAGCCAACCAAACCTATCAAAATGATTAATTTCTGATCCTCAAATACAGGGTTGGGTCCAAGAGGCCTAATTATGCAAGAGGAAAGTACTTAAACTTTGTAAGGTGTGGAGGGTGTCCCCCTGATTTCTGTGTATTTCTTCTCAGCTGCAAATCACATGTTGTTCTGGCTGGAGGGTTTTCCACTTGTCAAAAATGGCTTTTTGAAGGTGAATAAAATTGCAGCAAGAGGCAATAAAGCCTCATTCTGCCAGTAGATGTGTGATTACAATTGTTTGGATCCAACCTGAATAAATGAGTCCTTTCCAGCCAGTAGCAGCACTATCCTTTAAGTGCTGACTCAGAAGGAAGTCCCACAGAGTTCAATGAAACTTAGTAAGTAACTGGGTATAGGACAGAAACCTAAAATCTCATCAAGAGCAAGTGCCATTGGGAAATTGCCCTATTTGCCATTTTCATTGTTGTAGAAAGAAGGAAGAACTCTAAGATCCGGGCTGTATATTATTATTTTTACCAGCTCTACCGGTTTAGAATTCTGAAGGCTCCATGTCAACAGCTAAAAAACAAAACTGAAGTCACACACCTGGGGAAGGAGGAACTTGTTGGTTGGCTTTTTCCTTCTATTATTTTTATCTGATTATATTTCTATCATGACTAATTTGTCCCCTCCCCTTCTTCTTGTCAAGAGAGATTCAGAGATTTTGTGAGGATGAAATGGGATTAGACCATATATGCTACGTTGAAATCCTTTGAGGAAGGGCAAGTGGAAAATAAGATAAATAAATAAAGTACCGATAACTCTTCTGGCTTCAATCCATTCCAGGTTTGTGGTGGGATGGGAGCTTGCGTGTTAGCAGAGAGTCTTCCAAATTCTGAACAGGCAGAGTTGAATGACTTATGAGTAATAAGCTCACCCCAGCTGTGAGATCTTAGATCAGGGAATAAAATTCCTGGATTCATATGAACCACGACTATCTTTCCATATAAAAGTAATAAGATAAAGCATAACAAATTATACAGTGTTCTGATGTCAAAATTGCTAAATATATTTGGATAATACAGGTTGGAACAGTACAGTCATAGGATATAAGTGGAAAAGTAACAGAATCAGATATTGTAGTGCAGGGCTGTGATACTGGTAGCCTGTTGACTTGATGTGTCAGAAGAGGTGGCATAGACATACAGAGAGCCAAGGAAGAGGCAGATGTAAGATGTATGTGGCAGCAATATGGCGCACTTGCAAACAGTCTTGGAGGAGACTGGCACCTTGATGGTACAGGGTTTCCCTCTGGGGATCTGACATGGGACAGTGTTTCTGGTGCCTTGTAGGAGTGTTTGCTATTTGTCTCTACATATGTTTTACTTTGTTTTTTAAAAAAGATATTAGGGAGGAAACCTTGTAAGTTTCAGTGTTTTCTCATCCAAATAAAGCCATACCCGTGTAGAGCTGCTACCTGCTGTCAGGGACTTGAGGAAATGGCCAGCAGGCAACAATAGAACAAGGGCATTTACAACCCTTGAGAGCCAACCTAAGTTCACCATTTGTTTATGGAGGCTACACACCCATAAACTTATATTTTAAACTCTTTAATCAGTTCTGAATTGTTATTAAGGGCTTATCCACACTTCATTTCCTCCATGCATGGTCCGTGCTTTAAAGCTCCTTTTTTTGCTCCTGAGCTTTCCCTGTGAAAACCCACTCTTTACCACTGAATTAGACCAGAACACCCAAATTGCTGTTTGTTGCACTTGATATTTAAAGAGCAAGTTTTCCAGTGTGTGCCTGGAAAGTACACAGCAAAAAGGTAAGTGTGGATAAGCCCTAAACTGATCTTTTAAACTTTAACCCTCCTTTTCAGTTTCAAAGCCATCCAAAATTAAAGCTCTTTGCTGAAAAGAAAAATCAGTTTATCCAATACAGTAATTCTATTCTTCTTTCTAATTATTCCTGCATTGCAGGGGGTTGGGCTAGATGACCCTTCAAGTTCCTTCCAACTCTACAATTCTATGATTCTGTGATCTGTTCCCCATTGGATACAATGTTCCTCACTAAACTTGGAACCAGTATTCCATAGAAGGGCCTCGTCAAAGGTAATTATTAAGTTCCTTTTTATTACAGGAAATGCCATATCCAGTTCACATCCATGAACTGTTGGTTAGTCATTCCAGGATCAATTTGCAAAGCTCTTTTCTCATCTATCCCAGCTAATAATATCCTGATTCAAAGCAATTTTCTTTATTATTAGGTTTCAAGCTTATTAGCTTACATTATGAACAATTAAATGTTCATTATATCTAGCCCTCTTAAAGTGCCACTTATTTCTACAAAGCTCCTTCCAGTCTTTCAATGCATTAAACAATGTGTTAACAACACAAACATAGTAAGCGTGTTTTGGATTTGTACACTTTCTTTTTCTAGAAAAAATGGGATGAATTGAAAACTTGGCTACTTTGCTTCTACTTCATAGGTTAAATTCACACTCCATGTGTTTAATAATGAATGAATGAATGAATGAATGAATGAATGAATGAAAATTTCACTAGATTTGTACAAGGAATAAATTTGTATTAGTATGGCTTTTTTTCCTGGAGAATTTGGACCAGAGACTGTCCCATTCCTTCTGGTATCAGAGAGAAGATGCCATTCCATGAGTAGTTGGAAAAAGCTTCATATGATGGTCATTCCTGCTACGCTGACTAAGGGATGGGAGAGAAACAATACATGGGCAGAAATGCAATGATCCACTTCTCCAAATTTTGTGATGCAGTTCTCCAACCAAATATGTACAAAAATGCATATATTAAGGGAAAGTGTGCATTACAAGACATATGTTTGTGACAATAACATACAAGACTGTAGTGTTGCTTGCAAAATATGTATATTAGGCAAAAGTGCATGGCTGTATTTGAAGAAGGGCACAGTAAAAGGCTGAGGAATTTTCATGTCACTTTTAAAAAGTTGCAAACTGTTGCTAAAATGTGGAGAACTTGAGATTTGCAGGGAAATTGAAAGAAATCAAAATGAACAGATTTCCCCATTCTACATGTTGTTGATAAAAAATGGTGGTTAGCAAAATTCGCAGCTTGGTTTAAAGGTCTAGTCATGTATATTTAAGAGAAACTGAAAACAAGCTGTATAAAGTTTTTAAGGGAACTTTCAATCTGCTATTTGTTTATACTTCACAATAAATACAACAGTGTGAACAAAATAGGTCAGAGTCACTCCACTCTTTTAAAAAAGCAGGGAGGTTTGTGCCTTTGATAATCATGTCCACGAGGGATAACTCATTCAGTGGAGAAGGTATACTTTGTACGTAAGTCCTTTTAATTATATGACAAAATAGTAATTCACCATGAAGAGCCACTGAGTTGATCAGGATTATAGATGCTTTTTCGGAGCATTGCAATAGTCTTAAAACACAAGGGGCACAAATAATTTCCTCCTTTGCCAAATGGCACCCCTGACAGACAGCTGCACCCAATAAATAAATGTGCAGGGCCTAATTCTGTGGGTGAAGAATTCGGGGGCCAGGAAGGAATGCAAGTTCTGTATAATGGAGGAGGAGAGATATTTCAGGTCTAAGAAAAGCCATAGTAGGATTATGGTGGTTTTGAGGTGTCAGAAAAGGAATAATTATGAATGAAGTGTGGGAGGGGTGGATTACACTAATTCTAAGGAGTGAAACAAGGGATCTATGGGTGAAGAGGCAGATGCTTACGGGAAGGCATCTGTTTCATTATCATTTTAATTTTCTTGATCCAACATAATTTTTATGCCTGCACAATGCTTCAGTTCTCACTACTCTACCCTGGCATTAGCTTAGAAAAACACAGTGCACCTGTATGGCTATTGTTCTGAATGTAGCAATGTAAATGACATGAGGGTGGAATTGAAAGTTTGGCCTGTAAGGACGACAGCATGTATCAGTTCTTTAAAGGGGTGTCTTTGTGGTTTATTTTATGATTGTAATAAAATGTATGCACTTATTTTAATTGTTATATTTTTGTAACCCACCCACTACAAATAATAAAGGCATGTGATTTCTATTTGTAATTTATCCTGCCTCATATCATGTTCCACAACAGAAAAAAGTCTTACAACAACAGTATTGTTATTATTTAATTAAATTTGTATACCGCCCTTTATCCAAAGATCTCAGCATGGTTCACGGCTTAAAAATACAAAATAAAAATACAAAAATAAAAAACAAAATTTAGAATTATGCATTAAAAGTCTTGGAACCTTATGGTCTCCTTTAAAACATTTATCTGGTTTTATTGGAAGATGCCCATTAATTTAAGCCCAGCAAGGTACAAAAGGGCGATTTCCCCAGTTTACATGCCACTATTACCTGCTTTACTTCATTTGCCATTGCAGTGGTAACTCGGGTTAAGTACTTAATTCGTTCCGGAGGTCCGTTCTTAACCTGAAACTGTTCTTAACCTGAAGCACCACTTTAGCTAATGGGGCCTCCTGCTGCCACTGCGCCGCCGGAGCATGATTTCTGTTCTCATCCTGAAGCAAAGTTCTTAACCTGAAGCACTATTTCTGGGTTAGCAGAGTTTGTAACCTGAAGTGTATGTAACCTGAAGCGTATGTAACCCGAGGTACCACTGTAATTGACACTGGGATAGCTCAGGCAGTAGAGCACGAGACTCTTAATCTCAGGGTCATGGGTTTGAGCCCCACGTTGGGCAAAAGAATCCTGAATTGCAGGCGTTTGGACTAGATGACCATTGTGGTCCCTTCCAACTCTAGATAGCAAATCAGAGGTGGGCAACTGCTGGCCCATGAGCTGATTACAGTCCTGGAGACCTCCCCACCTGGCCCATGGCATCCCTTCCTTGCCATCCCATTCCCTCATTACAATGAGCACTTGATGAGCCACATCACTTCAAGATGCCTCCCAACCTTCAGCTCTTTGCCTCTTCTTTTTTTCTCTTTCCTTCTGTATCTGTCAGTTCCAAAAGTCTACCACATACCTTTTGTGATCAGCCTTCTTACAGTCTAGTTTTTCCAGGTGAATTCCATTACAATTACTTTTAAAGGCATTATAGGAGATGTAATGGTAGTCATAATAGGAAACAATAGTAGGAATGCTGTAAAAAATAATGAGTGATGCATGCTACTGTGTATTTAAGTGGCTTAGTTCCTGCAACAGTTCTGGAGCTCCGCATTATTTGTCTAATGGTGATGCCTTCTTAATACTCAGGTAATTATTGCTTCATTCATGTGTGCAAGTCAAGAAATGTGTCAACAAAAACAGGCAGCAAGGTGATGTTAAAAGCAAGGCTTTCCCCTCTTGTTTCAGGAGCTGCTTCACTTCAAATCCCTGAAAAGAAGTGGAAAAACATACCTGAACCAAGGTGCATCACTCTCCATTCACATCAGCCAATGCTGGAGGCGATGGGTTAGTGATTCTCCTTACCATTGGGTTCAAGCATGTGAGAGGCCTTCCTTGAAGGAGCTCTGGACCAAGCAGGGTCACTCTCCCCTTGCATCAGCCAGTGCAGGGTGATCCTCCTTAGCGCTGAGTTTGGGTGCACAAGCAAGCTCCCTGCAGGGAATTCTCTCATGCACCCGGACCAAGTGCTGCATCAATAGGAGTATAGCATCTAGATCAAGGGAAGTAATAGTGCCACTGTATTCTGCTCTGGTCAGACCTCACCTGGAGTTCTGTGTCCAGTTCTGGGCACCACAGTTCAAGAAGGACACTGACAAACTGGAACGGGTCCAGAGGAGGGCAACCAAAATGGTCAAAGGCCTGGAAACGATGCCTTATGAGGAACGGCTAAGGGAGCTGGGCATGTTTAGCCTGGAGAAGAGGAGGTTAAGGGGTGATATGATAGCCATGTTCAAATATATAAAAGGAGGAAGAAAGGTTGTTTTCTGCTGCTCCAGAGAAGCGGACAAACTACAAGAAAGAAGATTCCACCTAAACATTAGGAAGAACTGACAGTAAGAGCTGTTCGACAGTGGAATTTGCTGCCAAGGAGCGTGGTGGAGTCTCCTTCTTTGGAGGTCTTTAAGCAGAGGCTTGACAACCATATATCAGGAGTGCTCTGATGGTGTTTCCTGCTTGGCAGGGGGTTGGACTCGATGGCCCTTGTGGTCTCTTCCAACTCTATGATTCTATGATTCTAAGTAGGATCACTCTTGTCTCACATCACCTGATGTGAGGGGAAGGGATCCTGCCAGGTCCTTGATTTGCGCAGCAGTTCAAAGGCTCCTGACAGTGAGTTGGCTGTTGGACACTTTGGAAGCTGCTCAAGCACACTTGACAAAGTCTCCTTCCAGTCTTTCAATGTCTTTCTCACCCAGCAGCTGCATGTGGAGGAGCGGAGACGCGAACCTGGTTCCCCAGGATTACGAGACTACAGCTCTTAACCACTACACCACACTGGCTTCCCCCTTAAGGGCAGCACTGGTTTCAAAGGACAACAAAAAGCCATACAGTCGTACCCTGGAAGTTGAAAAGAATTGGTTCCAGAAGTCCGTTTGACTTCTGAAACGTCCAACTTCCAAAATGTGGCTTCTGATTGGCTGCAGGAAGCTCCTGCAGCCAATCAGAAGCCGCATAAGCCATGTCGGACGTTCGGCTTCCAAAAGAACGTTTGAAAACCAGAACACTCACTTCCGGTTTTCAATTGTCTGGGAGCTGAAACGTTTTACTCCCAAGGCGTTCGGGAGCCGAGGTACAACTGTACTCTGTGTCCCTTAGTTCCAGCCTATCATTGCCAGCTCACATTCCCAGTTCTGCCCCTCCTTATCCTTCTTACTGGACTCCAAGGACTTCCCCCAGCCTGTGTCATTCAAAGTCGAAACTGTAAACCTGGCCCTTGTCTGCTGCCATTGGCTTTTGTCTCTGCTACTGGGGGGGGGGGGGGAGCTCCTCCCCTCTGCTGGCTAGCAATATTTGCATTACCAATAATTCTTAATGGCCCAGAACTCTGCTCTCTTTGCTTCTTGTGAATGGCCCATCTTGTCTCAAGTGACTTCCTGAGCATGGAAAACTGGTTGGTGTGCTAGATCAGGGGTCAGCAACCTTTTTCAGCCATGGGCCGGTACTGTCCCTCAGACTATGTGGTGGGCCGGACTATGTTTTTTTTTGGGGGGGATGAACAAATTCCTGTGCCCCACAAATAACCCAGAGATGCATTTTAAATAAAAGGACACATTCTACTCAGGTAAAAGCACGCTGATTCCTGGACCGTCTACAGGCCAGATTGAGAAGGCAATTGGGCCAGATCTGGCCCCTCGGCCTTAGGTTGCCTACCCCTGTGCTAGATTCAGTGTCTGGCAGCTTCCCTTAATACTAAATTTACTAAATCTAAGAATTTAGGAGGATCTAGCCCTCCACAAACTCCTAACACCATACTAATTCCAATCTTTATGAGGAAAGTGCTGGTGCCCATGTAGCCAAATGTATGTGCAAGGAGGAAGTGTAAGAATATTTGAGAGAGCAGCAAAATTTTTAGGAGGAATCTCAAAAAGTGCCATAGTATACTACTGACTGACTGTTGGGGAAGGACCAAAAACTAGGTGAGAGGGGGAAGAAATGGAGTGGCTGGAATCCTGAACAGGGAGAATTCCACTCTGCAACATTTAGTTGCAAGTACCACTGGTACATGCTAATGGCAAACAACGGTGCTGAGTTGTAATGGCTATATAATTAAAACAGGGGTACTGAGAAACAAGGGAGGGGGGTTGTCCACACAACTCTTTAAGAAAAATCCTCTCCAAAATAGCCCACTAAGGGTTGAGCATGCTCAGTGGCCACAAGGTGTTATTTATCTGTTGTTGGTGGGGAAAATGGAATGGAATATCCTGAACCATAACTTCTAAATTATTTATTGGCAACGAAACTATATAAAGGAGAATACTTCCTCTGTTACTATATCACTAACTCAGTATTGTGAGCTCAGCGGTATTTTCTGGTGGATCTTAGGCCCTGTTAACTATTGGAAGAATGTTCAGAAGTCAGTATATGATTGCACATAGCTTGAGTGAAGATATGTCTCTCTTGACCATGCATACCTTTTTTGAAGGTATTGCTAGTTCTTTGACAGACATTGCATGCTGATTCTCTTCATAGTTTCTCTGGGTTGAGTAGCTTACTTTTGCAACATCCAAATACAAGTTCTGCTGTTATTTTACTAATTCTGTTCCACCTGGTTTCCACTGTACTCATATAAGTGATATAACCTTCACCATGTTTCCATGAGTAAAGCAACATTGGAAATGCTGCATGTCAAAATTACACTTTGCCTGATTCTGGGTGCATTCAGATGTGGGGATTATTGAATTAGTTTTCCAGGTTATAATGAAAGCACGTCTGTCTTAGTTTCCTTTTACACTGCATTACCTTTTGCATTATTGGGACGCAGTGGCGCTGTGGTCTAAACCACAGAGCCTAGGGCTTGCCGATCAGAAAGTTGGCCGTTCAAATCCCTGCGACGGGGTGAGCTCCCTGCAACAGGGTGAGCTCCCGTTGTTTGGTCCTAGCTCCTGCCCACCTAGCAGTTTGAAAGCATGTCAAAGTGCAAGTAGATAAATAGGTACCGCTCCGGCAGGAAGGTCAACAGTGTTTCCGTGCGCTGCTCTGGTTTGCCAGAAGCAGCTTAGTCATGCTGGCCACATGACCTGGAAGCTGTCTGTGGACAAACACCAGCTCCCTCGGCCTATAGAGTGAGATGAGTGTGCAACCCCAGAGTCGTCTGCGACTGGACCTTACAGTCAGGGGTACCTTTACCTTTACCTTTTGCATTACAAATCTGTTCCTGCTTGATTGATATACCATTATGTTACACTAAATTTCATTCACACCAGTAGCTAAAGGAATCAATGGACATCACCACCCTTAATATGAGCATGCATGCTTCTGTTTCCCCACTATTCACCATGAAACTGGTGGAAAAGAACTATGCTGGAATGCCACCCCAAACTTAATCACATGGCATGATCCATGTAATTTCCCCACCTGGAACTTCTGAGGCATGAAGTTCCAGGTGGGGAAGTTA
Organism: Podarcis gaigeae; assembly: GCF_964106915.1. NCBI lineage: Eukaryota > Metazoa > Chordata > Lepidosauria > Squamata > Lacertidae > Podarcis > Podarcis gaigeae. The sequence goes on from NC_139680.1 coordinate 49,504,034, forward strand.
CAGCACAAACCTCCTGTGGATTTGGGGGTAAATGGGGTTGAAAATGGATTTTTTTTCTGGGAACAATTCACACAGAAATGAGTGCTAAGCTTCCACTAGATTTCCAGAAGTGGCTTTTATGTTGTGTTAGATCATTTAAAACATGGAAATTACCAGGTAAGGAATCATCAGAGAAAAACAGAATAAAGTGCTATCTGACTGAAACAGTTTTCTATTTGGCGAAGACACTGAATCATTCCCTGGTTCTCCAGATAATGCTTACTATTTTTTTATTTTATTTTTTTGGTAGAACTAGTATTAACAAGCAGCTGAAACACGGAATACTTCCAATGATTATCATGGATATCACACAGCAGTAAAGGTATATAGTGCTAGTGCAACCCTGAAATGAATTACTAACCCAACAGATTCAAATAATGTTACTCACAGACATTACCACTGCATACCCACAAATGCAGTCACACAGATTATATAGGCTCATAAAATTCATTGAAAAGGTGTGACCAGTTTCTCAAGTCAAATCTATGTATTAATTTGGATCTATCTGTACTTCTCCATCTTGTGTAAGAATCTCAATATGCTAGGTTTTTCACCTTGTAAAAATGATACTTTAACTTATGCAGTATGTCTAGATTGAGCAGCTTGCTTGACAATTAGCCAGAACAATCTAGTATGCTAAACTTTTAGTAGCATAACTGGATTTTTATTTTGAAAGGAAGCTACAGTAGCTAGTGTTTCCAGCCACACCTAGAAGGCTGTGCAGACTTTCCTGCTGAGCAATAAATACGATAAAGATAGCAAAGCTGCAATCCTAGGGTTGCCATATGTGCGGAAAGCTCAATAACTTTTGGGGGTTTACTTTAAAAAAAAGCTCACTTTGGGGGTGTCCTGGTTTTTACTTTTTGAAATATGGCAACCCTATAATCCAGAATATATTATTACAATCAACTTAATGGAAAGAGGATTGTGGACTGAGGAGAATACTGTGTAGCATGCATTGGATAAAGCAATGGAAACAAGTTTAACATGGGGTTTACAACGTTTCTCAAACAGTTAAGACACCCTTCTTCTGAGGCATGAAGTTCTAGAGTGGAATAGGATCCTGGGACTGGCATAGTCTTCATCTCCCATCATTTAAGACCAGGCTACATTGAATGCCCTCTGACAATGGATCCAGGCTCATCTTTTTTGCCCAATCATCCTAATATAATTTGGGAAGAAAAGAAAAGCTGCTGCTTTGTTCTTTATGTTTTCCTAAAGTTAAGACCACTTTAGGAGATAGTCTTCAGGAGAACTCTTCTGTTTGATTCTTCCTGTAATGATAATATCTGAGAGGCATGAGAAGGAGGTGTTAAGCTCAGAAGGGGGGCTCTGAGCTCAAACTGTTTTGGGGACCATTGCTTTACAAAGACATCCATCCCAGAAAGAATACAATTTCATATGGCTTATTTTGGATTATTCATCTAGTTTCTTTATTGTTCTGACAGTTTCAGAACAAAAAGTGGGTAGAGCCTTACCATCATGGTTAATCCCAAGACACGCTGTGCTAGGAAATTGATGCCAAGGGTGGTGATTACTGACGGTGGTTCCAAGTGCAACATCAGAAATGACAATCACTAATGCCCCAAGTTTATGTCAGTGCATATTGAGAAGTGTAGTGTCATGTTTCAACTCCCCCAAATACTTGGGGGCTATGTGTGTTCGGTCTGACCAGGGATAGTCAACATGGTGTCAATCATCCCTGATCATCAGCCATGTTGGCTGGAGCTGATGGGATTTTAGTCCACAACATCTGGAGGGCACCAAATTCGCTACCTCTCAGATTAATATTTATTTTGAGGCTTTTCCAGCCAGAGCTTCCTCAAGGTGACTCACAACAAGCTTCATTTCACTTCAGCCAAACTTCCTTAAATGATTTGTGGACTGTGCCCCGTTAGGAAGTTCCTGAAGACTGATATGTCAAGTAGAGCAGTGTTTCCCAACCTTGTGCCTCCAGATGTTTTTGGCCTACAACTCCCATCATCCCTAGCTAGCAAGACCAGTGGTCAGGGATGATGGGAGTTGTAGGCCAAAAACATCTGGAGGCACAAGGTTGGGAAACACTGAAGTAGAGGTATACTATTAAACCAATAATTACTGAAATATTGTGAATTCTCCAATTACCCCTTTGTCCCTCTACCCACACAAATTACTCCTTTGCATGGAATAAGCGAAAATGGAATAAGTGAAAATTACCATTCTTTCCTGCCCCACCCAATGGAGCCTCCACTGGAACAGTTTACAGAAGAGCAATTCAGGATCAAGCCATAGTGTACATAGTGTAATTGAGTTTACTCAATTAAAATTATGAGAATTTCCTCTTGATTATAATAGATTTACCATTCTCTTCTTATGGTTGGCCCCAGTCTTCATCAGCTCCTCGTTTGAGCACTTGTAAACTTTGTTTCCATAATTGTCTACTGGAACTAACTATTTTTTTCTGCTTATATATTTCAGTTCCTACAATTGACAGAGTGCACAGCAGGTCTATTAATACACCATGTCTACAGTTCACAGAGGAATTAAACCAGATTACTTGGGTTAAGACCAAACAGGGTGTTTTCACAGGTGTTGCTTAAACTTGTTTTTTTGACATCTTTTAATGCCATTGTAAAGCCCACATAGGATTTCTGTTCTACATTCTGCCCTACATTAGCAAGATTCACATATGTCATAAACAATGAAAAGAAAATTCCAAGGTGCATTTTTGTTTCATGCACAACTAAGGGTTGTGTTCCTACTTGCATTGCTCTCCAACACTGCCTACTCACCAAACCTCATAACCCCCTCCTCTCTCCCTTTACACTTTGCCACCCCCACCCCATTTACCGTACACCTCCCCATGGCTGCCGTTGTGAACATAAAGCAGGCTTCCTTTCCTCTCTTTGCATGGCAAGAGAGAGCAAAGGAGAGAAATAAGTTTATCTCCCCCCCCCAAAAAAAAACACCTTATGCTTTTTAGGACAGCAGCAACCATCTTAATCCTGTTGAAGTCTCTAAGAAAATTAAGAAAATATTATGGAAAACTGATTAAGAAAATTGGCTTTTTATCAGTTATGATTAGACAGATTCTGGCATAACTGGTCTGAGGGTTGTGCTGTTAAAAGAAACTCTTACTCATCTGCAATACAAACATAAAGCCTTTTCTAGTAACAAGATGCTAGTTTGCATCTTTTGTTCTGATGTTTACAGCAATGCAGACTGAGGGAAAGTGGTAGAAGTTGCTCCACTTGAGTCATGTGAAACCATGCTAAATAAAACATTCCTGTATTAGAGAGAACAACTCTGGACTGATGGTTAAGCAGGCATAACACTCCATTATTAACTTCTGTAGTAAAATTCTAATAGTAGTTGTTAATTCTACACTATGATAACAGATCACCCTCAGATAAAAAGTGACCTGGTCAGATAAAGAGTGATATATGTATTATTTAAAGAGAGAAAGATAATCTTTATTTAATGTCTTGGTTGATGATAATTCTAGCATGACAGTGGACTTATTAATTGCCTAAGTATCTGTAAGGCACATCCTGCAAAACTCTGTTGTCATCTGATATGTCCACCGTCAGCTGGCAATAACTGGTGTTCTCCAGGTGCGTTCCGAGCTCTTCTTGCAACCCTTGCACAAGGAATCCGGGTCTGTGGGTAATCTCGGCCTCATCAGGAAAAACAAATGATAATGGCTTATAATTTGCACCCTCGGCGCGGATAAAGTCAGCCTCTCCCTTCCTGCGCAATAGAGCCCCGGCTAATGCGCTTCTTCCTTTGCGGAGCGAGATAACGATCGTCGGGCTTTGAGACGAAGGAATGCGAGGAAACTCCTCCATGAAGAGGAGGAGGAGGAGGCGGCAGCAGTAGGAGCAGCAGCAGCAGCAGCACGGGGCAAAATAAGTGAGTAGAGTGCAGCGCAGCGCATGGAATCTCCGGGGAACCCGGCCGTTTTCGAACGCTCAGCCGCGCCGAGGAGGCGTGGCCGGGCGTGGGCGTGGCTTGTCTAGTCTTGGCTTGGCTGAGCTGCCGCTGCCATGGCTTTTGCTGCCTTTAGGAGGCGCTTCGCCTTTCTCGCCAACCTCAACTGCATGTCTCGGCGCAACCAGGGCGCGCGCACAGGCGGAGCACCTTCTCATTCACCTGGCCAGCCTCTGGAGCCAAAGGCGGTTGTTGCTGCTGCTGCTGCTGCCGCCGCCGCCGCCGCCTCCGCCTCACAAGTGCCTCCGCCTGTCCGGGACCGGATCCCGTCGAGGACGCGAGCGGCGCCCAGCATGGAGAAAGGGGGCTTCAAGAAGCTCGGCAGGCTTTTCCACAAGAGCGAGTCCGAGGACTCGCAGCCGGACAGCGGCAGAGACGCGTCGTTCCCGTCGCCCTGCCCTTCCCCGTCCCTGAGTCAGGGGCGGCAGGAGCATCTCCACAGCCACGACGCCGACGTCGTCGCCGCCTCCGGAGAGCGCAAGAAGCGCTCGGCTTTCGGGAACTGGCGCCTCAAGAAGAAGCGCAAGGACCGCCCGGCGGCGCTGCCGGAGGAGGGGAGCCAAGGAGGGGCGAGCGAGCCCCCGTCTCCCTCGCTCTCCCACTTGTCCTACTTCACCACCTGGGAGCCCACGACCCCCACCAAAAGGTAACGCCCCCCCCCCCACTCCCTGTCAGGGCGCGCCAACAGCCACCTGCCTCCCCCCCCCCCCAACGGTCACCTCGCGTCCGTTGGTTTCTCTCTCCCCGCCCCGCCCCTCCGGAACATTCTGAGGGGACTCGGGGGAACGAGCTGCGCTATATGGGCATCAGTGTTTTTCGGGGCTCCTCTGACTGCGCCCCTCTTTATGTTTGAGGGACTTGTGTGTGTGTGTGTGTTTTGTGGAAGTGGCTGGGGCAACTCTATACGGGGCGGAATAACATCAACAATAATAGACGTCGCGTATAATTGTAGAGTAGGAAGGGACCCCAAGGGTCGTCTAGTCCAACCCCAAAACCTCTGCCCTCCGCCAGGCAGGTGCCCTCAGAGTGGCAGAGCATTCCCATTGGACAGGTGTGTGGTAAGGGCTACATGCCCCGTCTCCCCTCGTCGCCGCCCCCCCCCCCGGCCAAAGAGAAGCGAAACCGACGAGCAGCGTGAGGGCGCCCCCCCCCCCCCGCCAATCGCCTTAAAGGCACAGCGCTCTCTTCTGGGGTTGTTGATAATGCGGACCCAGCTGTCGTTGCCTCTGGCGTTCGCAACAGTTGGGAGTTGGAACCTTGGCTTCGCCTGCATTCGTCCTGCACAACGTCTCCCTACCTCCTGCAGCCCTTTCTTCGCGCGTTGTCTCCCCCACTCCGCCCTGGCTTTTAACCCAGGCTGCCATGGTCTCTGCTTTAAAGATTGTTATCTCTCAGTGCTTTGGATGAAAAGGAAGCTGTTTTGCAGGCTGTGCCAAACTTTATCTCTCCCGCGCGCTCCACCGCACCCCCATTTTTCAGCATTAGAAATATAGTAATTATAATAATAATTTATTATTTATACCCCGCCCATCTGGCTGGGCTTCCCCAGCCACTCTGGGCGGCTTCCAAAAAAAATATTAAAACACTGTAATACATATAGTAAAATCTGTTCGGATGCTTAAATGTAAAGCTGCTGCAGGGGGCACTAAAACAGACCTGGACAATTCGTATTAGTCACCTGGAGAAAGGTGTTTTTGGTTTTTTAAGATCAAACCTATTCGTATTTATGGAGGCTTCCCCTTGATTTCCTTTCCACTTCATTGTAGGAATGCTACATTACTTGAATTTTAGCTGGTTATTCGTAGGAAGGGAAAGTGTGACATCTGAATATGCTTTTACTAGTTGCAAGGGTTTGTATTTTTATCTTGGTGCCTTTAACCTAAGATGGAATGAGCTTAAAACCATTTAAACGTATCAATTTCTTGGTTGTCCTTTGCTTGCTCAATGTAAGAAATTGCATTGGTGGATTAGAACAGGAGGGGGAACTTCGGACCCCCAAATATTGATGGACTTCAATTCTCTACAGCCCCAACCAGCATTGCCAATGGTTGGAGATTACAGGAATCCAGCAGCTTCTGGAAAGCCACAGGTTCTCCACCCTTATATTAGACAACGTTCTACCTAGCCTCGCATTGTGTTTCCAACAGGGTCATCCAGATGTCCCTGAGAATCTTAAAAGCACAGCATGATGAAGGTGGCTCCCTCTTGCTGATCGTATCCAGAATCTGGCACTTAGGGATATATTCCTTCTAAATAGAAATATGAATATGAAGTTTTTGTTTAGCAGCAATGGCAAATAGGAAACAATTGACTGTCCTCCCATGACATTTTTGAAGCTGTGTAAAACTGTGGCCAACTCTGCATTTTGCAGAGATTAACCCAAATAGGTTAATTATGCATTGCATGAAGTACTTCTTAATTGTCGGTACTGAACAATAGTGCCATTGCTTGCCAACTGAGATTGTAGCATCCTTGTTACTTTTTAATCTATACAGTAACAGGTACATACATGATCTCATGTGCTATGCTAGCATCCTGGGTGAATAGAACTTTTGTTTATGTTTAATGTTTATCACTTTTTCAAGTCAATGTGACATACAAAATAAATTTTAAAACAAGTAAATATTTTAAATGTTCAGGAAACACTGAATAAAAAAAATATATTGGTAGCTAAGGCTGCAGTCCCCTATGTACATTTGGTTATTAAGGCTGCAATCCAGTTCACAGGGGGGTTGGTGGCAGCCTAAGTATCTGTGAACTCAGGAAAACTTAACATTGAGTTCAGATTTGACTACATTGTTATTTTGGTTTATTTATATAGTTCCATTGGTTTTACCAGCAAGATGAAAATTGAATATCTGTGTGTGGAAGATTTTCTCTGAGGCGTTCAATGCATGACCCTTTATACTTATAACAAATAATCTGGTGATACAGACAATACTCTTATAAAAAAGCAATCCTTACTACCTACTCTGCTTTATTTTGTTTGATATTTTTTTTGACATAGTAAAGCTCCTTTTGTGTGTCATCTTATCTTGTGTTAAGCATGTACTAAATGTAAAGAAATTAGATAAATTGTGCAAACAAGCATGAAGAGGAATTTCACACACAAAAGAAAGTTTCAGTCCAAAAGGGTCATATTTGTCTGTGAAAAAGAACTGAAGGATAATAGTCCATTACAACTATGTTCCTTATACCTGACCTATTACTCAAAATCTGTGCAAACTTGTAAATTTATGTTATTATTAATTAATATGTATTGCTTAGTAATAATCATTTCCATAGGAACAGTTAAGTTTTTATTAACATATTTTATGTGTACATCAGTTATTTTCTTAACAAACATAAATCATTTTATGCCTGAGGTAAAATTCCTGAGTAAAAATTCAAAATACAATCAAAATTCTGTTAAGTTTTTATTTACTTTCCAGATTAAAAAGAATTCTTGCTGTCTCCATCACTGAACCATCACTTTGTGTTCATTCTGATTTAAATCCCACTGAAAGTTTGAAGTAACTCTGCACAGGACATAGGAGCATCTTGTGGCACTGTGAAGAGTAACACATTTATCATGGCATTAACTTTCATACACTACTGTATAGAGTCCAAGTGGAGAGAGACTAGTCCATGAAATTTTATGCTGTAAATAAATATGTCAGGCTTTTGTAGTGTCACAAAATTCTCCTTTTTTGTGGCAACACATTAACATGGCTATCCCTCTGGAAAATAAGACGACCCAGTTACATGCATACAGTTGACACACAACCACGCTCATTGCGGTGGCCCAAAAGCGGCCAGAAAAGGGAGCAGAATGGGGGTTGTAATGGAGTGGAGTGGGCTGGGGCAGAACAGGCTTATGCATGTTCTGCCATTACTGTATATGCAATCTGGATTGCAACCCCTGTTCAAATCAGGGGTTACTTTATTGCAGCTGTTCTAGAATTCTGTAAATTGCCTTTCAGTGGAGTAGATCTCAGAGCATATTTTTTTGCTGGTCTGTCAGTTTAGATTCCACGAATTCTGTGGGTTGGTTTTAACTTTTAACCTTTAAAGCCATACATTGTCAGGGTTCTTGGGTTGGCTTGAGAAGGGGTCAGTGAAAGCAGGACCTTCCCAGACTCTAAAAGCTTCTGTCTGTCTGAGGCTGAGATGGAAGCTTCATGTAAACTGTAATGGTACAATGTTTGTCCAGTGCATTTATATCAGGGCTGGCCAAGACATTTTGGCACCTGAGGCAAACCACAAAATGGCACCGCATACCCCATTAGGGAAGAAGGAAGTGGGTGAAGCTCTACATCAGAAACAAAGGGAGAATAAAGATCTATGTGTGATGCTTTCCTTGGAGGATGGGTCTGCTGCTCCTGTCACCTCACCTTGCCTCAAGGGTGGGCTGGCCCTAATTTTTATATTTAGTATTTTTATGACTGAATATTTTGTGTGACAATTAGATTTTTGTATAATGCCTCATGTATTCTGCACAAAAGTTGCACAACAACTGGAAAGAATTTAGAAATATTAATAATTATTTGGTTATGTGAGTAACAGGCACCATTATATTTTATGAGAGGGCAATATATAAATGCTTTTATAAATAAAAAGTATTTAGATGAACAATTTTGTGCAAATTTTAGTGGGGCCATTATCTCCCCTAAAAAATCTTGGTCAGTTTTGTTTGTTTGTTTGTTTGTTTTTGTTTTTTGCTGTTTGAGTGCTGTTTGTTCCCTGCACCATTTTGTTACTGCATTAGCAGGTTTCTTCTTATTGGCTAGGTCAGTGATGGCAAATCTTTTAGAGACCGAGTGCCCAAACTGCAACTCAAAGCCCACTTATTTATCGCAAAGTGACAACACAAAAATTTAACCTGAATACTGATGTTTTAGTTTAGAAAAAACAACTCTTAAATTAACATCTTTTGTCTTAAAAGAAAAACAGAATAACAGCTTTCAATGATACAAACGACTTTTTATTGAAAGGTAAAAGTTTGCCTTATCCTTGTTTAGGAAATCATGAAAAAGGGAATTACTCCCAGACATGACCGTTTTGATAATTTACCTCTAAGAAACTCTTCTTTGGGAGATTTCAAAGCAGAAGCAGAATGGCCATATGTCATGGATGCTGTAGTTGAGTTCCCTGTATTGCATGGGGTTTTACTTAGATGACCTTCGGGTTCCCTTCCAACTCACCACAACCCAATGAAAAAAACAGTCTCCTTTGCCTTCTGCTGTGTGTCCCCTAGCAGCGAGGATCTTGCACCCATGGCAATGGGTGAGAGTTCAGCTTGAAAGTTTGCTTCCTGGCCTGACCAAGCAGGTGAAAAGGAAATGCTGAAGTGAAGCCCAGAGACATGCAGCAGTTCAGCACATCACAGCCTGGAAGGGAGGCGCCCCATCACAAAGTTGGAAGGGCAGTGTGCGCATTGAGTAGAACTGCACATGTGCAAGTAGCTGGTTTGCTGCCCGTGGGCTGCAGCTGAAATGTGAACGTTCCATTCCGCTGTCTTAATGCGCCTCGGTGCAGAATTGCCAGCAACCTGGTGGCATTTTGCTCTCTCCCGCACAAGCGGGCTTTAGAAGTGCAGCCTGACGGGCTAGCCGGCGAATCATAGGATTGTGGGGAGTTGGAAGGGGCGACGGCGCATGTGCTCACAGAGAGGGCTCTGAGTGCCCCCTTTGGCACACGTGCCATAGGTTCGCCACCGCTGGGCTAGGTGATCAGGTAGCCAGTATAATGTAAAGTCAGTTTCAGTGTAAGGACAATGTTCTTTGCTCTTACTTGCTCTCATTTTGAATGGGCAAACACTTTTGGCACTATTCATGCATTCCCTGAGATTCCAAAAGACTTGCAAAAGGCTTCTTTAAAAAGCCACTCCCCAATTTTAGCTCTGGCCTAATCAGTATACTGTATGTAGATTTCAATGAGAAAAGTCAACCTAAAGTGTAAATATTGGTTCTTGAATGTAATGTCAACTTAGTTTGTTGCATTCTCATTTATAATTTATAATATGAATAATAAGTTTATTCAAATGAACAGGAACTTTGGAATGTAAATAGAAATATCAGCAAATATTTGAAGATAGTGTGTGTGTGTTTGTGTGTGTGTGTGTGTGTGTGTGTGTGTGTGTGTGTGTGTTGTATGGTTAGTCTTCCCTCCTTGTTTTTAAAAAGAAACTTCGTACTCAAAGAAGCTCATTCCATAAACCATGAAGTAAGCATTTGTTATGACATCTCACACACAGGTTAGTAAGAGCTTTACTCTTTGGAATAGACCATCAAATAACATAGAAAATGAAATAAGAACACCTGAACATTTATATGGCTAGTTCCATGTCTTCAAAGTGTATTAGGCAGCTCAGTACTGTATTCAGTAAACCAATATTGTACCCATAATTGCAAACTGAGTGGGGATTTTGGCTAAAAGATAGTAGCATACCTAAGTCCACCAATTGAACTTATGGGTGAGGAGAGTTCTGAATTGGAAGCTTTCTTGTTTGTGGCTCAGGCTGCAGCACAATCCTTTACTCAGATGCAAGCCTCATTGATTCCAATAGGGCTTTTCCCCAGGTAAGTCCATATAGGACTGCAGGCTTTGCTATTATGCAACAGTCTGTGTTGAATGAGAGGGGCTGGGGAGTGTGTGTGTGTGTGTGTGTGTGTGTGTGTGTGTGTGTAGTGTGCCACTTATTAAACAGCAAAGGCTGTAACTCATGCTACTTTTTATTTTTCAAATCACTGTAATGATCTGGTAAATTAGATTTAAGATGCTTATTGAAGCTATTTGTTCCCAGCTTCTAATTATGGTGCTAAATCTGAGGATGGTCCAACATTTTATCTGTAGAATTTTAAAGGAGCAGAGTTGCAGTCCAACTATTATGTCTGCCTCTGTTTAAGTTTGTAGGGCTTCTAAAATGCATAATACATCTTTTGACTTTATGTAGCCCTTTACAGAAGCTGCAAAGCTGTAAGACAGGCTTCCTCATCCTCGGCCCTCCAGATATTTTTTTGGCCTACAACACCCATGATCCCTAGCTAGCAGAACCAGTGGTCAGGGATGATGGGAATTGTAGTCTCAAAAACATCTGGAGGGTCGAGTTTGAGGAAGCCTGCTGTAAGGGAATAAAAACCTAACAATGCATGAATATTACAGTAAAAATTTAACATAAAACATTTCCAATTCTAATGTCCTTTTCCTCAATGCATGACGACCACCTGGCTGATTCTTAAATTATTTCATTTTGTATTTTTTGGTATTTTTAGGGTGCAATCATGTTTGGGGGTTTTTAACACCAGTTAACATAAATCTCATTACGTTTGATGGAACAGAGTTGCATCCCTAGTATCTCCCTCCCCCCCCCCTTTAAGCTTGTGCCACCAAGGCTTCATCTGGGCACTGAAAAACTCTTGTAACAAGACAAGCATTTGACCATAGAAAGAAAAGGCAAATACACTGGTTTGGCATGGAGACAAAAGGTGTAGTAAAAGGATGTAAATGGATAAAGAAACATAATTGACCTAGACATGAAGAAGTGCTACATGATCAGTGGGAGACACCAAATTAACTCATGATTTATCTCTACTAATATTTCTTTTGCTCATTTTCATGGTGCTGTGCTATACTTTTAGTACTAGAAGTGTGGGAACAGTGTCTCAGGGCATATGCAAGATGTAATATTTTGATGATTGAATAATTGAAGCTTACTGAGGGTTGACGTGTCCTCTTATTTTTATTTTTTTTGGCAAGTTTTATGAAAACAGAACATTTGTAACATAACATTCCTACCCCGCCCATGGGGCTTTGCAGAGCAGTGAGGCCACTGCCACATCTGTAGCCCATAGTGACAATGGTAGAGGATAGGTAGTGATCTAGGTTGATCCTTACCCGAGCTCAGGTTACCAGCAGTTGAGTCCATATTAGGCCAATGCCATCGCCCCAAAACAGGGAGACCAGCTCAAGATCCAACAGATCTCAGGCCAGCTCAGCCCCATCTCCTCCCTGCTTTGTTTCTTTCCACTGGGTTCTATTGGTGGAAATACCACCTGCGGGCCTCCTGCCTCAATGTTTGGGAGCTGGTTGCTCAGCTGGGACATGGCCATTAAATCCAAACTCCCTGGTGTAAAAGGGATTAGGGTTGCCATGCTAATCATTATGTTCTGGATTTATTTATTTTTTATAGTACAGTACATGTAACAGTGCTATCAGTGTGGCATTTCAGATAAAGCACAGCTTCCCAATGTGCATGAAATCATTCTGGCATCTTTGTGCTGATTTCTACCAAACACATGCAGAATTGTTTTACCAGAATCAAAAGATTTCCCCCCTTCCATCTCCAAAAGAGGACCTAAGGGGGCAGGGAAATGTTCCTAAGCATAATCCAATACAGTGGTACCTCGGGTTACATATGCTTCAGGTTGCATGCGCTTCAAGTTACAGACTCCACTAACCCAGAAATAGTGCTTCAGGTTAAGAACTTTGCTTTAGGATGAGAACAGAAATCGTGCTCCGGCGGCATGGCGGCAGCAGGAGGCCCCATTAGCTTCAGGTTAAGAACCGTTTCAGGTTAAGAACGGACCTCCAGAACGAATTAAGTACTTAACCCAAGGTACCACTGTTGTTTGAAATTCAACCGCAGCAGCAGCAACATTTTCTATAAAGTGAGTGCTCTCTTTTCAGTCCTCTCAGGCACTAATAAAAACTCCTTGAGCATCTGTGCAATACACACACACACACACCTCTGATACATATTTTTCGAGATTGGTTCGCAACTTTACTATAATTTTATTGTGTTTTTGAGGATAGAGGTGTGGTGCTGTGGTCTAAACCACTGAGCCTCTTGGGCTTGCCGATCAGAAGGTTGGCGGTTCGAATCCCCATGACAGGGTGAGCTCCTGTTGCTCGGTCCCTGCTTCTGCCAACCTAGCAGTTTGAAAGCATGCCAAAAAGTGCAAGTAGATAAATAGGTACCACTCCGGCAGGAAGGTAAATGGTGTTTCTGTGTGCTGCTTTGGTTTCACCAGAAGCGGTTTAGTCATGCTGGCCACATAACCTGGAAAAACTGTCTGCGGACAAACGCTGGCTCCCTCGGCCTGTAAAGCGAGATGAGCACCGCAACCCCAGAGTTGTCTGGACTTAACTGTCAGGAGTCCTTTAACTTTTTTTATGCTGAAATATGAGGTACCAGAGCTCAGTCCTGGACTTAATTTGAATACTGTATTTTTACAAGATACAAGAGAGTAGGGTATCGTTAATAAACATGGTGTTTTTATGAATTTATAACGGCTGCCACTGATTCAGGAAATCTAGATTATTTGTTTGTATATGCAGGGTAGGATTCATCTAATGAGTCCTGTCAGCAGAGGTCTTTCTGAAGGAATTCCACTTGCACAATGGGGCTTCTCTCCCCACCCCTCCCCTTGCACTTCTCCAATTGTCTTGGGTGTGGTTGGGAGAACCCTGGAAACAGTGTATGGGGGAAACGGGGGGTATTGTTCTTGGGTATCTTTGTAGGTAACAGCAATATTTTTGATCAAACATAATTGTCCTTGAATTTATTTATTATTTCACTATTGTCATGTAACACAATATAGGACTAAACTGAAGTTAGGTCTTCTAAGGTATCATTCAACAGCATCTTACACAAAACACATTTTAAAAGAATGTCAATGGCAAGCTAGGACAAGTCCTTACTATTGCCGTGAAATAGTAATTACTATGAATTAATGAAATGTGGAATGTACCCTTTCATGAAATATTGGAGTACTACTCTACCCATAAAAAATAAAAAGTAATCTTTCAGAGCATAAGGATTATATAGATAAAATACAGCAAATATTTGTTGCAATTAATGGTTCTGCATCACTTATGACTAGGAAGTAATTGCCCTTGATATTTCATGATAAAATTCTATTCCTGTTATAATTCTTGCTTGTTAAATAAGTAGTGCTACAGATAGCTACATGATCCCACTTTTGGGATAATTGTTTACATAATAAATTATTCTTAGAAGAAATAGTCCTTAAGGTGTATGGATACATCAACATTTCATTCACTATCCACTATAGTGGATGATTTTAGCTTTTTTCATTAACACATATTGGTTGCATGTAACAGAGGTGTTATGTGGGAGCTGGCAGCCTGTGTGAGAGATGTATGGCATACTGGGCTCAAATGGATTAAGCAAGGTGCTTTTTCTTGGAATGGGTCACTGGAGTTGTGTGGTTTATATCCCATGGATTGCTATGCTGAGAAGATCTGGGCATTGTATGGGCACTGGACATGTAATAAATGTATGGAATTCACTACAAAATGTTGTGATGGTCATTGTCGTAGATGGTTTTGAAAACAATGGAATTTCAGGGTACAGAGACAGCAAGCCTTTGAGTGCTTGATGCCTGCAGTAAATCAAATGGATAAGCTTCCTGCTTCTGAACTTTCCACAGTTGGCTGGCTGCTGTCAAAAAACAAAATCAGTTGGGCCATGATTTGATTCAGCAGGCTTCCTCTTAAATCCGTAAAGATAGTCTTGAAGGCATAAGGCTTGTTAAAATATCAGACTGGATACACATCAGAGTGTTAATATATATGTGGGCCCACAGATCCGATTTTTCTATGTGTGCTTTTGAGCATGTTTGTCCACATCTTAGTGCTTTTCACTTGAACGCCACCTCAGTCTTTCCCATCCACGCTAGTGGGCTGTGAGTGTTGGGATATATTTGTATTATGTATTGTTGTCCTCTCCCCTCAATCAGTACATCCCTACCCACTCTGAGTTCCAGAAACTTGAGGTTCATTGTGGACATGTGTGCAGGTATTTGTTTACCTATGCATGTGGCTATTTTAAATTATTTTTGAAATGTTTTTTGATAAAACACTTGAACAAAACAGTGCTTTGATATGTGTGTGTGTGTGTGTGTGTGTGTGTGTGTGTGTAATATAATATAATATATAATAGGTATGTGTGTATTATGAGTGTACCCAGTGGAGCCCACTGAAGAGTACCTCACAACAGGAGTAGGGTGTGTGTGGTAATAGATGGCACCCAGCAAAATGCCACCAACATGTTAGAAAACAAGCAGCTGTACAATGTACATCCACCATTGAATAACACGCAATTTTATGTTGGATTTTTAAAATCTGTCTATCAGGTATGTGTAGGCAACCACTTTGATAAAGACAACATTATGTGAACTCAAAACATGCACAAATGGGATGCATGAAATCTGCTTTAAACTGTACACTGCCTCACAAGCCAAAGGGGAGTCAAGCAGGATTTGCAATGGCCAGATAATAAGCTTAAGTGTTTGTGATTCTTTGCTATTCCCCAGGACTTTCAGAATAATTTGCTTAATAGTTTATACAAGTTGTACAATTAGGTGTTGTGCAGATTTTGGGGTGCATGATATATTATTATTTGTTTTTAAAATGGCACTTAATGTATGTATTTTGGGGCACATCTGATTTCATATTGGAGTTTCTTGGTTTTCTGGTGAAATCAATTCTTGGAATTAGCTTATGATTAGCTTATGACCTTCTCTCTCATGCAACTAGGGCTTTATCACATTGTATACTAAAACAATGAGAACAGTATTGCAAGAGAAAGTTTAAAATATGTCATATGTATATTGCTTATACTCTGTGTGGCAAAGTTGTTGCCTGCACGCTATGGTTCCTAATATATTGTTTACTTTTCGCATTTAGCAATACTTCACCTCACACCTTGCAATAGTATCATTGTCATGCTGCATGTTTCAACTGGTTGACAAGCAAATGCAATCACATAGTGTAAAATCTTATGTTGTGTGTGTGTGTGTGTGTGTGTGTGTGTGCACGCGCGCATGCAAATTGTAATAAGGCATAAGAAATCAAGTGATTATCTGATAGAAAGATATATTGACTATTCATTGTGGAAAACCTGATGATATTGGCACATCAGATGTCAAAGAAATAAACAACTACCTGATGTTTAGAAGATATCTGAAGGCAGCCCTGTTTAGGGAAGCTTTTAATGTATTTTTAATCTCTTGTTGGAAGCCGCCCAGAGTGGCTGAGGAAAGCCAGCCAGATGGGCAGGGTATAAGTAATAAATTGTTGTTGTTGTTGTTAAGTTATATTCATTTGGTAAGCCATGACATTCCTTTATTCCAGCTCTTTGCTAAATTCTTTCATTGAGATCAGAGGCACCAGTCAGGAGGATTCATGATGGAATGAAGCACCCTTACCTTCCTCCAAATATACATGTTTCAAGTGACACACAAACACCTAAAAGTACAAAAAAAAATCCCTTTTGAGTTTCACTGATTTCACTAAAAGAGTTACTTGGCAGTATAGGGGAGGCTCTCTGTGGACCTTCAGAAGTTGCTATACTACAGCTCCCATCATCCCTGGCCCATTGGTCATGCTGCCTGGGGCTGCTTAGAGTTGGACTCTAAGAGCATCCAGAGGGCCATAGGTTAGTCCAGTGTTTCTCAAACTTAGATATCCAGCTGTTGTTGGACTACAACTCCCATCAACCCTAGCTAGCAGGACCAGTGGTGAATTGTAGTCCAATGGGAGTTGTAGTCCAGTGACAGTTGGAAACCAAAATTTGGGAAATACTGGGTTAGCCACTTTTGTGGGGAGATCATTTCCATTGTTGTATTTCAGAGCAATTAAATTCTGCATTTGTGAGAGAAGACGATGATGATAATCTGATTTCTATGTGAGTACCAATAAATGTGATCATTCTCTTAGACTGCTGCACAGGAGCTTTCTTAGAGATCACAGTACCGAGGTGAGGATGCTACTTACCGCTCCTTTTTCTCATGATCCTATTAGA
This sequence comes from Podarcis gaigeae, assembly GCF_964106915.1. Lineage (NCBI taxonomy): Eukaryota > Metazoa > Chordata > Lepidosauria > Squamata > Lacertidae > Podarcis > Podarcis gaigeae. The sequence goes on from NC_139680.1 coordinate 49,520,850, forward strand.
ATGGACTTCAGAAGGGATTTCTCAAGTTGGTGAAATTTCAGAGGCACAATCAAACTGCTCGATCCAGCAACTTTCAGCTTGCTGTAGTTCACTGCCATGTTTTTCTGTTCTTGTAGCTTAGAGGTTTTTTTAAAAAAGGAAGGAGTTTGGTGATTTTAACTCATCCTGGGGAGACAGTTTCTCACCCCCACCCACCAGAAGAAGCCATGCCCAAATCTTTCTTGTGATGTATGAGTGCTCCACTAAAATAATAGTGGGATAACACTGCTAAGCCTTCTAAAACATCTGTCTATAAAGTCACCATGGTGCCCAGATGTTGAGTTCTACTCAGTACCTAAATGATGAGTATTCTGGTTCATCTCATCCTTCTCATAAACTCAGACTATATAGTGCACTAGGATGATGGTGCATACGGTGTGTGTTTTTCACAGTGAATGTATGTCACTGAAGGGAAAAGATTCAGATTTAGAAACCTTGCCAGTGTAGAAAAAACAATGGCATTGCCAAGCCACTTGCCACCTGACAAGTCTGCTCCTGTGAAGTCAGCTGTTTAGTTCCTCCTCAAAAGGCCCGACTGAAACTATAGGAGCACACATACACTTTGCATAAATCATTCAACATCTCTCCCAGGCAAGCCCACGTGTGCTCAGTTTTAGAAAAACACAATCTAAACCTCCAAATCATTTCCTTGTTTTCATTTAAGGAAAATACAGTATAGCTAAAGATATTTAGCAGAAGGAGTTTAAATAATTATTTATAAATTAAGAGAAAACCATGTGTGTAAATAATTATTTTGTATTCAAAGTATGAAGTTTATATACCTCACTGAAAATAAATATATATTGGCACTGCAGCATCCTCACTGCTTGAAATATGGGAGAAGGAAGAGGGTTTTATAGCAGGCATAGGCAAACTCGGCCCTCCAGATGTTTTGGGACTACAGCTCCCATCCTCCCTGACCACTGGTCATGTTAGCTAGGGATGATGGGAGTTCTAGTCCGAAAACATCTGGAGGGCAAAGTTTGCATATGTCTGTTTTAAAGGGTTGTATCCAAAGCAGCATGAACAGTGTTCAAGGCATATAATGGGAATTCCTTAGCTTCCCTCTTCCTGACCTGTACACCACCTCCCTAAAAATTGTTTTGAAAGGTTTCCTAATCTGCTGGTGCAAATTCTGAGGGTGCATGAGCAGCTGCAGGAGACAAGAGAGGAGGGTGTAGGCATGTTGCAGAAGCAGACGTTGGCTGTGTAATCCAAACAGCAGCACTGAATGCAACCTATAGAGTTGGAAGGGTACCTGAAGTCATCTAGTCCAGCTCCCTGCTGCTACAGGAGATTCCGGCTGCAACACCCCTGGAATGTGGCCACTAGCACTCTCCTTTAAAACTGTGACTATCTTTGTCTGGCGCCAGTTCACACATGCCAACATATTATGACAACTTCAACAGTATACGTGTCTTCACCTGGCAAGCCTATGCAAACCATGTCATGCCAATGGTTTTTCACCAGACCACTGCTTGTGTATTAAGTGGCCACCATCCCATGGTTTGAATATATGAACATACCTTGGACCTACCATACACAACATAGCCTTTCTAGAGTTTAAAAAGTCATTATTCATAACAGAATTCATTGCACTATCGGGGGGCGACATATGCTAATTTCAGATAAAAAACGTTGGTAATTTAATGCTTGGAAAATGCAGTATCTCAATGAGAGAGAAGAAAAGAGAAGTGGGTATACAGTACGTGTATTCCACTAAATTAGGGTGAAAGGTTTTTCTTTTCCTGAAAGATGCAAATGAACCAAATTGTTTTGCTTTCTAAAGTATTTGGTCTATTTCCTTTTGCATCTATCTATTTCTACTTTTGTTTTTTCATTTTCATGCATCTGCCTCTACTACCTTGGAAAGGTTCAACTGCCTACTTAAGAGCCATGAAGCCATACCATGTGGAAACAGTTCAAACCAAAAAATGGATTGTGGAGATCCATTCTAGGCCTTACTGACAAGTTAAACATGAACAAAAGTAACAAATTATCAGATAGTATCTACCAAAATAGAACTCAAGTGTGAAACTGCTAACAAAAATAAAGAACATGTCCCTAAGAATGGTTTCTATATCTAAGGGCTGGAGAGTGGCAATGTAATTCCAATTTTTAAAAAAGGATATAGGGGACATGAGGAAAATTACAGGACAGTTAGTTCTGGATAAATTGTAGAACATGGTTAAGCATAGTGGAGGAATTCTTTGTCACCCTAATTTGATCATTCTGTCAGTGTAAGGAGTTCTGCTTGTCAGATGGAATGATACTGCTCTTCTCCCTTTACATGCTGTTCTGGTTTAATATCATAAAAACAAGTTAATGCACCAGACTTTAAAAGTCCAACTGAAAAAAGGTGGGTTTTCACCTGACATCTAAAAGAATCTAAGGTTGTGGTGAGACACGCTTCAGTGCGGAGGTGACAAAGTCCCTTACCAAAGGATTCTGAGCAAACCTTTCTCCCTTTCTCATAATACTAGAACCTGCGATCCTACAATGAAGCTGAAGGGTCAGAGAATCAACCCAGGCAAAATTAAGTACTTTGTCAAAGCACATAATTTAGCTATAGAAAGTTTGCTTTCCTAGGCAAAGTGTTTGCTTTCCTTGGTAAAGCATTGGTGTCAGAAGATCAGGGCTAGGGCTCTTCTTCTTCTTCTTCTTCTTCTTTCCCCACCCATCTGGCTGGGTTTTCCCAGCCACTCTGGGCAGCTTCCAGTACACATAAAAACATAATAAAACATCAAACTTAAAAAACTTCCTGATACAGGGCTGACTTCAGAAGTCTTCTAAAAGTTGTGTCGTTTATGTCCTTGACATCTGATGGGAGGGTGTTCCACAGGGAGGGCACCACTGCTGAGAAGGCCCTCTGCCTGCTTCACTGTAACTTCACTTCTCACAGTGAGGGAGCCACCAGAAGGCCCTCAAAACTGGATATCTGTGTCTGGGCTGAACAATGGGGCGAAGACACTCCTTCAGGTATACTGGGCTGAGGCTGTTTAGGGCTTTAAAGGTCAGCACCAACACTTTGAATTGTGCTTGAAAATGTACTGGGAGCCAGTGTAGATCCTTTAGGGCCAGTGTTATATGGTTCCTGTGGCTTCTCCCAGTCACCAGTCTAGCTGTGGCATTCTGGATTAGTTGTAGTTTCTGAGTCTAGCTGTGGCATTCTGGATTAGTTGTAGTTTCTGAGTCACCCTCAAAGGTAGCCCCACATAGAGTGCATTGCAGTAGTACAAGCAGGAGATAAACAGAGCATGCACCACTCTGACGAGACAGTGCACGGGCAGGTAGGATCTCAGCTGGCATACCAGATGGAGCTGGTAGACAGTTGCCCTGGACATGGAATTGACCTGCACCTTCATGGACAGCTATGAGTCCAAAATGGCTCCCAGGCTGTGCACCTGGTCCTTCAGGGGCACAGTTACCTGCTGTCTCTTGATGTCAAGAAAGACTGTAAGATGCAGCAGAAGTTGGAATACCAATGCAGTGAGTTCTGATGCCATGCAAAAGAATTATTTGTAACTGAGTAAACAAATTATTTAATTTCAGACAATGGTGAGTGTTATAGTTGCTGTTTGAATGAGATTTAATATGTTTGTGTGCAGGCAGAGGAGTCAGCTGAGGAATCTGACTGCTAGAAACTGCAGTGATGGAAAGCAGCAGGTCTTTCCAGTACTTTGTGTGTGGCCTTCTGTCAGATTTCCCCCAAATGTATTCACATTGCATGAGAGCAAGAAGCAGAGAGCTCTCAGCTGCTTCACGTGCATGAACTGTAATCTGATGGGTGGGGGAACTACTTTGAAAGGCGTTTTTAACCTAACCATGTTTTCAGTCACTGGATGCATTTTAAATAAAAGGACACATTCTACTCATGTAAAAACATGCTGATTCCCGGACCGTCTGTGGGCTGGATTGAGAAGGCGATTGGCCCTGGGCCTTAGGTTGCCTACCCCGGACCGTTAGCATGATCAGAACTAGAAATCTGAAGTCAGGAGCTGGAGCTGGAGTATGGAAAGACCTATGTGAATCATTATGTTAAAAAACATGCACTGCACTGTTTGATTAGCCTGGGGCAAATTTCTGCCTGAAATGACCATGCCTCATATATAGCAGCTCATGTTTACACAAGGACAAATTACAACATTTGTTGTAAATGATCTAAGATTTGAAAAATTAAGTTGTCTGCCTCAGAGCATTCAATGTACAGTATCACTCCATTCTTAATTTTCATAATTCTTTTTGTCTGTTGAAGCAAAAAGAAAAAAAAGTGTTGGAATTAAAAAAAAATGTTTGTTAAGGTTCCCAGGCTGATGCATAACAATCTGATTTTTTAATTAAAAAGTTACATCTGATTCATAAGTGCTTGTGTTCGTGTAGGATTTCTTAATGTTAAATCCTTCTTTCTTGTCTCACACTTATCTCTTCTGACATTGAACTTGCAAAAACAACTGTTTGTCTTTTCAAATCAAGCTGAGTTGACCATAGTTTATTATTTATAACTATTCAGATTTTACAAACTCAGTCTGAATTCCTGATAATCAGGTGATAGGACTTCATAGGTGCTTAACGCTTTACTTCTGAAGTGCTGGTGATCAGCGGGACATCAACGCACAGTGCCAGAGTCGTGTGTGATGCTTTGGTCAGGCATTCGGAGCTCTGCGTCACCTGACATTATTGTGACACAGGGCAAAAGTAGGCTTTATTTCACTTGGGTCAAAGTCCCAGTTTGGCAACCCCCCATGCACATTTGAGTGTATAGAGAGAGAGGGAGGGAGGGAGGGAGGCTGGGAGCCTCAATGTCACCCCTCTGGAGGTATAACCTGGGGCAAAAAAACTGGTTAGCCCCCCTCCCCGGCTCTGCTCTGACTTCAAGTGATTGATAGTATGTTTGTGCTTCTAGGGCAAATAGGATATTTACCAGGGAGAAGAATTTAAATTAGGAAAAGGGAAAAGCCTCCCTTCCCCAGTGCCACAACCCAGATCCAGTTTAGCCACCTGTTGCTACTTTTCAACTTTAAGAAGAAAAATAGGAAATCTGATTACACTATCTCTCTCTCTCTTTCAGTTCATCTTTATTGGCTTCTTTTAGCATACATTCATAAAATCACATTACTGCATAACATTTTGAATTTTCCTGTCATTAAACAAGTGATTCTAAAACATAATAAGGAAAACAAAGGTATATTCTTAATCATTTGATTAATTTATATTCCATTTACATGTCTGATCACACTATCTAAATCTTTAAGGCAGGTTATCACTTTACAATATATTTTGCATTTTTCTTTCCCCTTTGAAAATTGGTGTGAGGTGTGAAACCTATATTTTAACTTGTAATGCTGAATTGAGCAGGTGTACCAGATTTCATTTTGATATCCCAAAAAGATGCTACAAAAATGTGGTTTGTTCTATCTATTTTGCATTCCCCAAAGTCTTCATTTTTGTCACTCAGTAATGTAACTAATAAACCGCATGGCTTCTCATCAGATTTTAGATGCCTTATTCTAGAAATATGTTGTGCTTAGTTCTTGGGTTGTGTAATGTATTGGCCCACTGGGCTTGCCATAGGTGAATCTTCCTGAGTCACCTCTCAGGCAGTTTGCTTTTTGTTTCAGTTTTTCATTACAAGTATCAGCATGCCTCAAGGGGTTTCCCTTCATATACCATGTTGCGTAAAAGTTTACCTTTTAAAAAAACATGTTCGCTGTGTGACCATGTCGTCATGATATTGCTCAACGTGTGTGTGTACTTGCTTCATCTCAAGGCTCATCAGATTCTACTGGGTAAAGAACCAGATGGGCTTCTGATATTTCTTACAATGCTATTTCATTGTCTTTTACACCCTGACTCTCTTTATAAACCTTTATTACTTGAGATCATAGTTACTTTTGTACATCACCCAGCATAATGTCTAATGGACCCAAGCTTGTAACCCTGAGGCAGTGAAGAAATGCAAATCAAACCATAGCTACCAATAATCTCACACATTATTTCCTTTTATGTTACATCTTTATGACTACTTAAGCTGTCTGTTTTAATTGTTTTTCTTTCATTTTTTCCCCCTGAAAGCTTTCTAAACCTTTTTTTTTTAACATCACTATAGAGTAAGGCTTAAAAGTTGTAAAAAAAACCCAAAGATTTAGAAAGCTCCTTGCTCCATAGAGAATTTATTTCACTAAGTAGAATGATGTTTACAATTCAGGTTTTACACAAGTAAAACTTGTGCATTACATTACTTGGCAGGACATTATGCTGAAAAACTTTGGCAGTAGTCCACTGCTGGCCTTTTCCATGCCTTTATTGAGAACAAACCTGATTATCCACTGACATTTCTTGGAACATTAATCTTCTTTTGCTTTCCAGCTGTAATTCTTGTAAGTATTGTTCCCTAAATGTATCAGTTTACCAGATGCTGACAGAAATTAAGGAAGAACATTAATTTCATGTCTTGCTTATACATGCCTGGGAGAATCTGTCTGGCACTGTTGTTGCAAGTTGAAAGCTAGAAAGTTGGGTAGATCCAGACGGATCAAACAAAGCACTTCCTGTGTTCTCTCTCCCTTATTGTTATGTTGCTGAAGTTGGTTACTCATTCCCAGTTCCTTATTTGCTTGAAGATTCACTACACAAAGGAAAGTCAATATGTTCCTGAACTCTACAGTAAAGGGTTTCTTTTTGCTGAAACCTCCATATTAGCATGACCGGAGGACTCTCCCCTTTGAGGCCAACAATTTTATTCATTCAAAAGTATCATGGTTGTGCAACACTCATAAACATGTGATGACATCTAAAGACAATAAATAATAAAGACCTGAGCATCACAAAATATGCTTTGGGCCACCACATATAGCCACACATCTGGAAGAGTGTTTTGTAGGAGATTCCCTTTTCGTATGAGATTCCCTACCCAGCCGAGAGCCTCCTCCAGGTGCAAGTCACCATCAAGTGCATCTATGCACACCAAACATAGCCAAAAGATGTAGAAAAACATAAAGGTGCCTACCCCCAAGATATGTTTTGGGCTACAATAAGTTGTACACCCCACATATGGGAGAATGTCAGCCACAAGATGTTGGATGCTACCTGGCCCAGTGCATCTTCTGGACACAAGGCACCATCACATGTCCCAATGTACACCAACAAAAGCAAAAATAACTAGGGTGAGAAATGAGAAAAATGCTTAAATTGTGCAGATTAGAATGGATGAAACAGTGCCATCTTTCTTCCATCAAACTGGAATCAGCTAGACTTGCTATAACGAACTATTGCAAACATTTACAGTGGTACCTCAGGTTAAGTACTTAATTCGTTCCGGAGGTCCGCACTTAACCTGAAACTGTTCTTAACCTGAAGCACCACTTTAGCTAATGGGCCTCCTTCTGCTGCCGTGCCACCGGAGCATGATTTCTGTTCTCATCCTGAAGCAAAGTTCTTAACCTGAAGCACTATTTCAGGGTTAGCGGAGCGTATGTAACCTGAGGTGCCACTGTATAAGAGTGCATTTGGGTGATATTTAATAGCAAAATCAGTTGAATCCACTAGTCATTTCCACATTGGCTGCTCATCCTTTGTGTAGTCTTGAGATGTAATTTATAAATCTTTCTACCTAGTCAGATGCACATGCTCTCTCTGCATTGGGAGTTTTGCAGTCTGACTGTTGTAGGGAAAGATGTGGCAGTTTGTTGTTGAGCATAACAAAAAGTGTTGCCAAACAAATGTGGCATTAGATGAATGCTAAGAAAAATTAGTTTATGAGGCTTACTTTTTGAAAAATACATCATGTATTCAGAATATTTATAAAACTTTCTTATTTGAATATCTTGAGACAGTGTACGAAATATGACATATATAAACTGTAACAAATATTTTCATTTTTGTATGGTTTTTAATTGTACTATAATTGTTGTAAACCACTTTTATATTATTTATGAAACTGCAATAACCAAACATTTTAATAAATAAAATAAAAAGAAAATACTATAAAATGTTATCTAATTGCTCTCATAGTTGATAAGATCAAATTGCAGATTGGATGTTGACTTAAGCCATGTTTAATTATTCAAAACCTATGGAATGTATAAAGTGGGTTATAATGGTCACATATTAATATAATTGTATCTTTATGACTGTGCCTTTTTGCCTTTGGTTATACTTCTATAAAATTAATGAATAATTTGATGGTAACTTCCTTTCTTGAGATCAAAGAAAGGTTTGAAGAGCAAATATTGTAAAAAAAAAAGTTATTTGTGTCATTTTAACCTTAATATATACCTTCAGCAGGTATTTGTTAAAAGCACTATGTGTGTACTAACATAACTTGTCCTGGCAATTTACATGACTACTCCAAAGATCATTTCAAATGCTTCTGTCTGACTCTCTGGGATGAATGGGGTGGGTTTTTTTAACTATACTAAACATTTATTTTGTAATATGCTATAAGTTTTTGGAATATATACAATTGTTATTGTTGCATATGGCTTCCATTCACAGATACACATTAATTCACAAGTTTCTTATCCTTTTGCATTACTGTTTTATTTTGGGTAAGGCTGGTTTCATGCCAAAGCTGACTTTCACTATGGTTATGGAATTAGAGTTGAGAATGTGTTGGTTGGTATCAAACCACTCATTTGACATTCTTACAAAACCACTGTATACTATATCCATGTATAAGATGATGCTTTTTGCTTTAAAAATATAGGCAAAAATTGGGTGTCGTCTTATACATGGATAGTGAATGCAGAGGGGCCAATTAATGGCAGCAGCAAGCAGGAGATTGGCACGGCTGATTGGTGGCTGTGGCAAGGCAGGCAGGTGATTGGCGGCTGTGACAAATGGGTGGGTGGGCTGTTGGTGGCTGCTAGCGGGCAGACAATTGGCTGCTGTGGCAAGGTGTGAGATCAGCAGTGGTTGTGGCAAGCGATCGGCAGTGGCAGGCAGGCAGGTGAACTATTGGCAGAAGTGACCTCCCCCACCCCCAACAAAAGCTAAACTTAATTTATTAATTTCAGGTTAAAAAAATAGGGGGCGTCTTATACATGGGGGTGTCATATACACAAAAAATACGGTAATTTGTCTTATCGGATAATCATTGTTCCAGGAAACAAATTCATGGGGAGAGCAAGCTGTATTCCCGAAATCCTGTTTTGTCTGCAGTCAGTTTACATCAGAAGCTTGCTCAGCAACTGACTTTTTAACAGTATCTATCTATTTTCTCTCACGAATACTTACATTGTTTTCAGAACATTCCCCCGCTCCTCCGCTTACCTCTTTAATATTATATCAACATTGAAAGTTGTCTGGCCAAATGCAATTTGTGAAAATAATTGGAAGACCCTATAAATTATAGACTGTGGCAAGATGTTAAATAATGCTAATGAACTTAATATTGTACATGGTTGAAGTAGATCAAATGGTGAAAAGCTCTACTCACATTCTACTAGAAGGTACCTTTGCAAGAATAGTCTTGAAGTAAAAAGATCGTTAGATAAATCAGTCAACGGAATCATATCTGGCTAAATACATACAAGTTATTCCAGGACCAGACAACAAAAAACCTCCGATTAGTTATACTGAAAATCCAGTGACAGTATTGAAATATTATGTAAGGAATCAGTCTTATTACAAGGGGAGATGATAGTATATCCCTCCTTTTTTAAATGGAATCCTTATCTTCCTGATAAGGATTAGATGTGTGCACCTTCACTAGACTAGTACAGTGAGAGAAGCACTAATCCTCTGAGGAAATTTTTACATATTTTCTTAATATTTAAAATATCAAAATATTCATTAAATGATTAAGGAATGGCAAATAAATTGTGTCAATGAAGACATAAGAATGATGGCTGCCATACATTAAAAAAGCAGCTCAACAATTTGGGGAGTCTTCCTAAAAAGCTCAACAATTGAAATACGGCAACCCTACAAGAAGCCCTCATTACAATTGCGCAACCACGTTTTTTGCAGCACTCAGTACTCTCAGATTAATTGCTTTTGTCCCCCCCCAGAGACAAAAATACGAGCGTGTAAGAAATTGTGATAACTCTGCAGCAGAATGTCTAACCAATTGAACAAAACATGCTGTTTGTTTGTTTTCATTGCCAGCAAAGGCCCTTTATCACTTTGTGGTGAATATAAGCATCAGCTTTGCTTTGGAAACAGATGGCTGTGCCACCCAGTGGTCAAACTTTGTCTACACATTATTGAAGGAAAATACAATCTTTTTCATTGTTATCTGGCCCCAAATGTGCTTTTGGCTCTGGCAGATTTTGGTACCTTTGTCTCAAACAGCTGGATAATCAAGCAGCTTGAAGGATCTTCAGAAATAAAAAAACGTAGGAAATTTGAGGCCATTTCATGATGCAATTAAAAATGCTGCTGCTGAAATTGCCTTCCATAAAAGTTCCAAAGTAATGTATAAAATATAATAAAAGTGGCTAAAACAGTTAAAAAACAATTACAAAAATAATGGAAAATGAGTTAAAAAGCAATACAAAATGCACACCTACAGATCCAGCCTCCAAGGAATGCATCGCCTTCTGTTGCCACTGCAGTGGCATTGACAGCTGTAGCACATTCCTTGGAGGCCGAATTCGCCTCTTTCTAAGCAGTCCCCCCCCCCCCATGATACCACCTCAGGGGTGTGGCTTTTGGGCAAATAGCGGCCACTGCTGGTCTCCTACCCCTCTTATTCCTGATGTTCATCTTTACTCCTTGTTGCGCGGCACAGGGACATTTTGTGGTTCTTCTCAGTTGCTAAAATGACTTGGTCTGGCTCTGGCAAGAGGGTTCTAGAATCGTAGAATCATAAAACTGTAGAGTTGGTAAGGTACCTTCAAGGGCCATCTAGTCCAACCCCTGCAATGCAGGACATAGCTAAATCTAGATTATTTTTTTCTGGGCAGCCGCCTTCACCCGAAATTCATTCATAAAGTTTTCATATCAAACAATGATAGCACCTTCAGTTTTAAAGAGCCTGCTGCAGTCTGGCCATCTCTTTAAAATTGGTAGAATGTTGCACTGGAGAGTGCAGAAGGGGCTACAGTGCTGAGTACTGCTTTAATGAATAGATGTTTATAATATGTGTGTAATCCCATTATCATTTTCCCAGCTACAAAAATATTGCAATTTGAGTTCTGTGTTACTATAATTTTAAAAGAAGAACTAAACTATGAGGATCGTGCACAACAAATACAAAACAAACGTACTTTCATTGCATAGAAACAAATGATGCAGAATAGTCATTTTTATTAGTGACATTCAAAATATTCAGCTAATCCTAAATCAAGATGTGAAGTGAGACCATCTTGGATAAATTCAGGGCTTTTGTGAGCTGAAGCAGGAACAGACAATGTGCTCAAGACATTAAAGGCATTAAAAAATACTGCAAGCTGTGGGCTCCTCCACACAACTTCATCATGCATTTGAGGCTTTTTGAGTTCAATATTACTGGGTAGTGTTCACATTATATAGTCCTCAATGAGAACCCATTTCACTTTTTAAAAAATAGTGAACTAGCTGGGAGTCCTGTGTCCTGGCAGCCCTTAAGTAGGCAGTTGTAAGGCTGCCCCTGAAAAACCCTACCTAAATGAAAAAAAATTGACTAGTTTCTAATATTCCTATCTGGGGTAAGGTGAGTGAAGGAACAGCTGGTGTAGAGTCTGCATCAAGACACTAGCAGGAGCACCAGATTGACTCTGCTGGTGTACCTACACAGCCCTGAGCTCACTGCTATGTGGCCCTGTCCCTTCATTGCCCAGGTAATTGCAACAATGCTTCTATTGGTAGTGTAGTTCTATGGCACCACCCTGTAGCTACTCCTGCTCAAGTAGGTAACTCCAAGGATATCTTTGATTACTCCAGTTATATGAATCCCAATACTCTATTACTATCTTCCTGTTATTTGGGGAAGACCTTTTCATTAAAATGTTCAACCCTGCAATTGATGTGGCTTTATGTTCCTGTTTTGTTTTATTTTTCCACTGTATATTATTATTATTTAAGCACCCTGAAAATTTTATTTGAAGCACTGGAATGTAATAAAATAGGTAAGGTATAACCCAATAAAGAATTGCTGTTCCAAATCTTATTTGTGAAAAAGCATAGTAATATGACCAAAACAATGCTAGACACAAGGAAGAGTTCAGTCGGTAGAGAATGGGACTCTTAATCTCAGGGTCATGAGCCCCACATTGGATGAAAGATTCCTGCATTGCAGGAATCCAACTCTACTATTCTATGACAAATTTAGATTAAGTGAGTTTAGTTGCAAGTAGCTCTTTAATATACCTCCAATAATATGAAATGTGCTTCTCTAATGAGATTGAATTCCATTGCTCTTATCTCAGGTCAACATAAGATATTCGAGCTCACTTTTACCTTTATAAAATGTGCACATGCAAATTTAGGAAGAGTTTTTGTGATTCAAAAATATACATACAGTACTCAATTTTTAATATTGGCTTAGCCAGGACTTTTTTTCAGCTGGAACTCACCAGAGCTCAGTTCTGGCACCTCTCAGGTGGGCACCATTGCCATTATAAGAGAAGTGAGGCATTCATGGTGAGTTCTGGCACTTCTTTTTCTAGAAAAATAGCACCGAGTTTAGCATTTTTCAAAAGCTTTTTATACTGCAGTACTGATTTATACAATAACTTGATAGATATAATCAGTCCACTAGGTGGCAGCGTTTCATACAAAGTTGTAATATTTCCTACATGCTCTTATTTGTTTCTATATGTACTACTATCCTGAAATTTCATATCACAATGAAAATTGTGTTTTCAGGCTTCATAGATCTGCAGCCAAATACTCTTCCTCATGCATGCCTTTTTCATCCTTGTTTCAGAGGCTGCTCACAGCCCTGATTGGCTGCTGCTTCAGGGCCTCTGACATTGTGTGTTCTTGCTAGCAACATGGTGTCAGCTAAGTGGGAGCCGTACAGTCAGCATCCTGACACCACTACTACATGCAGCCAATCCAACTGACTACATGCTGGCATTAGAAAGCCAATTCTTAGAACTTTTGTCTTCATCCAGACAATATGTTGGGTAGGAAGGCAGTTTACAAATACTATTCATCTCCCAGACCCCAGGGTTTCCTAGAGAGGTACAATTTTTAGACGAGAGGGATGCCCACACCTTGACTTTGCTATAGCTCTAAATCTATCGTCATATCTCCTTACTACACTGTGTTGTTACATTCAAAACAATATGTATCAGTTTTGCCTTACATCTTTTGTTAGTCTTTCTAGTGTGCTCCTCTGCTGTCAGAAGTTGCTCTGCATTTTTCTATGTTCTCAGACCCATGTAAAAAATTCATGTACCAAGTGTCAAGCCAAACACTTTTGTTACCCAGTATCGGATATTTACCTGGATTGATGGGCAATTAATTAATTAGCTTCTCAATCAATTAAATATGACCAAAAAGTTTGTTTTTCTTAGCATTTAATTACAAAAATCCTCAAAACAGCTTACAGATAATCAACAAAAGTAAGATGGCTAAAAGCATAAAAGCAGTAACATTAGAACAATATTATTAAAACAGATATAAATTGCAGATAAAATGGAGAGGGGTGTCAGCCAATTCTGCCCAACTTGGAGTTGATTAAGGAAAGGCACCCAGACAGAGTTTTGCATGAGCCAGAGACAGTTCCCAAGAATCCATGTACACAAACCTGCCAGGAGCTTCTAAACTGGTTGGAGAAACAGCTGCTTCACTTCTGAAGACAAGTAGGAAACCAGGCATTCCACCAGAGGGCACCCAAGTGTGAGCATCTCCAGGAATATTACACCCATAGGCCAACCGTGAATGAGATGATTACTTTTACCGCCTCGAATCAAGGCAGCCTAAGCCAACTCCAAATAAAACTGGTGCCCAGGGCTCTTCCTTGCCATGCCTGCTGTCCCTGGGAAATGTGACAAAAGCCTTTATCTGGGGCTACAACATTTAGGCTGCAATTACATACCTTCGGGGAAGTACATGCTATTGAACTCAATGAGACTTACCTCTGAAAAGATGTGTAGGGTTGAAGTCATAATAGGATTGAACTGTTAGTCTGTTTTCATTTATATAAAGATAATGTCTGATTAAAAATGCCTTTTGTAATGCAAGTACGTATAAAAACTGAGCATGTAAGAGACCTGTGTAAGAAGGAATGAGAGATACTTATTTTAGCATGGTGTGTGTATGCTTTACAGTACATAATCTTTTTTTTAATTATTATTTTCTTTAGAAGCATTATTTTTTTCTCACTTGCAAATTTAGGTACTACTAAAACTAGTTTTGTTAATTGACTAAGATTCAGTGCTTTTTTCTGTGGGTACGCAGGGGTATGCATACCCCTTAAACATTTTGTGAATCTAACTTTGGCCTCATTGAGGAGCAGTATTTCAATATGAGTAGGAAAATGAGAGTACCCCTAAACATTTTTTTAGGGGGAAAAGCACAGCTAAGATTTATTTAATTGGGTTGTAGGATTAATTTTGAGCCTAGTATTATAAATGTAAGAAGGTCTGGTGGAACTCCCCACAAGAGGAATTCTATAACATAGATGCCCCCAGTAAGAAAACTAGCATTCATTGAAGGATGTAGTCTTGGCACAAAGGACAAATATTTTATTTATAACAAACAAACATTACATTAGGCAATAGAAAATGCCCACCAGAAATCTTATGTTCTCAGCTGATTCAGGGCTTGGTCTTGAGAGTTTTCATGTAAGACCTGGAGTGGACTGATCTGGACCCTGGTGAACTGGAACATACATAAAGCAGGGATATTGTGCCAGTAGCTACCAATTTGGCCTTTCTAAATGATGAAATCCAGAGCAGAACATCATTTGAAATTTGAGCAAACTGAGAAAGTGCCTCATAGAGAAAAAGGTATTCTTACCCAGTTCAAAAGTGGCACTATTAATTGTGTGTAGAACCCAACTGGTAAGTACAAATCTTCTAACACTTCTAGGAAATTTGTTGGCTAGGGCATTTTGGATCTGTTAGAGTTCTAAACATACTTCCAGGCAGCTCCAAGTGGCATTCAGAGATAGAGCTGTGTACTGAAATTTAGGGCAATAGCACTATCTCTGTTGCCACCTAACAACAGATATTCAATTTTATATTTCTTCTGAATAGGGAAGTCACCTTTAGTAGTCATAGCTAATATCCATCAACAGACCCATCTTCCACGAAACCCGTTTTATATCACCCAAACAAATGACCATAGCATCTTGTGGCAGTTAATTCCATTAACTAAATTATATGTGAAGAGTAGCCTTTTTCATCTGTCTTAATTTTTACTGCTAATAAATGTTTTTGGACAGCAGGTGCTCTGCGTGTTCTAATGGGAGGGGTTGGGGAGGGGGCTATTGCTTTGTTCTTGTTCTTGTTTTTATTATGTCTTTTGTGTTTTTTGCCTTGTATTTTGTGCTGTGAACCACCCTGAGATCTATGGATAAAGGGTGGTATACAAATGTCAATAATAATAATAATAATAATAATAATAATAATTAATAATGTTTATCTCCTATTGCCAGGCCAGCATGTATTGACAGATGGGAGACAGATGGGAGTTCTGTATTATGTTTCATAATCTTTGAAAACTTTCTACTGTGTTTTTATGACCTAATAATCAGAGATGCAGGTGCTCCTGAGGGAATAATTGCATGGTTATTCAAAGGAAGAGACAGCAATTGGCACCATCCCTGAACCGCTGTAGCACTTTATAGTTTTTGCTATGTCCCAAATAGCAAAAGCTATAAATATTCAAGGACTAAACTAAATCTAGGCAAAAATGAAAAATGCCTTTCAAAACTGGCCATATTTCACCTTCAACAAAACAGCCGTAATTTAAAAATAAAAAGAAATATGAGACCCTTCTTGATGCCTTCTTGGCCGGAAGTCAGGATGAAAGACTCATAAACCAGATCCAAACATTATTAATTTAAAGGTTAGGTACAAAGCTGTTTTTAAGTCGTTTTTGGATGCAGACACGCAATATTTGTCACATGTTAAGACTTTAATCACAATGATCTTTAATACAGCTTCCATTTAACATCCTACTACAATGTTTCTGGTCAATTTAATTAAATGGCAAAAATATTGTGTGTTTTTCAGAGATTTTGACATGCCAGATACACAATTTGCTGCTCAGGCCAATCAGCTGCCTCCACTACCCTCAAAAGAGACACAGTTTGCTTATGGTATTCCAATGGATTCAGTAACTACATCTACGTTGCCGGCATCATTTAAAAAGGTAAGGAGGAACTAAAAGTATGAAGTGTGACATTGTTTTTACTTTTTTAAAAAAATTAATTTTGAAAAATACCATACATAGAAATTTCTTAAGGAAGGTAAAAAATAAGTAAAAAATTACTGGGGGAAATTTGATGACAAACAATGAAGCCAGATGTCTTTTTTCCATTTGGGTCCATGAAATATGTACAAAGTACAAAGAAAAATTATATAAGAGTATAATGACATTGAGCTACACGTGCATTTATCCATAGATGGGATCAATAGGAATTATAAAAACAAATAAATTCCTTGTGTTCCCAATTTTCTCCACAAGTAAATGCTTTTGATAGGCTGACATGAGGGAACTGGAATATTATCAATATTCTATATCAATGCTTATTCCAGTTTAGACCCACTGAAGCCAGTGAACTGAATTGGCTTAAACTGGTGTTCTTTGGCTTAGCAGGAGGTTTGAATGTACTGTACAAATTCATTTAATTCCTCCACTTAGGTTATTCATCTTATTTATATTAGTATTATATAACGCCAGCAACTTAGCATAGAGGGAGGGTGCTTATTACTTCTGTTGTAGTGTGAGAACTATGCTTAAGTGATTACCTTGTAGACAAGGTTGTGCAATGCCTTACTTGTCATAACTTACTTTAAAGGCGTCTGGCTTGGTGAATAGCCTAATTTTCTCATAAACAATAGTAAATCATAGGCTATAAGCTGAAGAAAACTGGCCAGTTTGCTTTTCTGCTGAAAGACAGAATGTAAAAAAATAAAATAAAAGGATAACTTCATGAATTTTGTTTGTTTATTTTAAATATTTATAGGTTGCTTTTCTCAAGGCAGCAAGCAACAACATAAACATAACTTTATAAATAAAATTACAATGGCATTACACTATATTAGAAACTTTAGATGATAGGCAGCAAGGTCATACTTGGAGAAGACCCACTGAAAACACTGAAATGAGTACATTGAGCATGTCTAACAATGGAGATCACACTTTAAAAGAAAATAAAAAGTTATGCAGCACTTTTTAAAATTGTGTTCGAAAATTTGCAAATATCGTAGCTAGGTAAGGAAGCATAGAATTTTATATCAATCAAACTTTTGCCTTTTAATTCAATATTGTACTTCTTTTAAATATAAGGTAAAGGTAAAGGTACCCCTGCCCGTACGGGCCAGTCTTGACAGACTCTGGGGTTGTGCACCCATCTCACTCAAGAGGCCAGGGGCCAGCGCTGTCCGGAGACACTTCCAGGTCACGTGGCCAGCGTGAATTCGCTGCTCTGGCGAGCCAGAGCCGCACACGGAAACGCCGTTTACCTTCCCGCTGGTAAGCGGTCCCTATTTATCTACTTGCACCCGGAGGTGCTTCCGAACTGCTAGGTTGGCAGGCGCTGGGATCGAGCAGCAGGAGCGCACCCCGCCGCAGGGATTCGAACCGCCGACCTTTCGATCGGCAAGTCCTAGGCGCTGAGGCTTTAACCCACAGCGCCACCTGCGTCCCTAAATATAGCTGATACTATATTTAATTTTGCCCGATTCTTGCTCACACTGTAGCTTCAGTTTCTCCTCTATTTAAGATGCCCATGATAACATCCATAGTCAGTATGTTCCTATTATTGCTTGATTGCTAAGAATTGTGACTTCTGTCCCCAGAGGTCATGTTTCTCTTTCCCAGTGCTACACATCTGGCCATACTGACTATATTACAAGATCATGATAATAGGAGTTCCCCTTTGTCCCTTTGTCCTTTATCATCTGTCCACTGCAGTAATAAACATAAGCTAAGCCAGTGAGCTTCCTGGTAAGACTCTTGCCTCAACTTCGAAAGAACTGATAAACATTCCTCCCACACCTGGATTTGCTGATGACATACAGTTTTAATTTCATTTGGCATCTTATCAGGCAAGGACAGCAAAATCCAGTCTGCTTAGTAAATGCTTTTGCAAAATCAATCCAAGGGTTGCCATAACAGGCCATTGCTTATCTCGAGCATCATCTGGCATTCTCATTACCCAGTGAATCAATTAATTGTTTTTTCTCTTCTTGTGAAAGTCTGCCTAATTCACCACTAAGGCTCTATTTGTGATTCAGAATGATTCAACAGTAGTTTCCCAGCCTTTGATATCAGGCTAATTCCTCTGTAATGCATTGTCTCAGGGGTTCCCAAACTGTGATTGGGCTTCATTCAAGTGCTCCACAGCACGTCTGTGAAGAACACTTACAATTTGACTTCTATGGATTTCCAATCATAATACAATATATAAGAAATAAAAGAACCACTAAAAATCATTTATAATCATGCAACATCTAGCACAGTTCTTACAGTTGCTTAAAATATTATTATTACCAATTATTATAATTATTCCCAGGATCCCCGCAGCTGTTTTCATAAAGTCTGTGGGGGACAGAGGGAGTTTGGAAAATTTTGTATTATCATAAACATTTTTCAAATGAAACAGTCTCTAGCTTCCTCATCACTTTGATACTATTATATAAAGTAAATCCACTGGTCTCCATTTGCCATTGCTTCTGAGATCAGTTAAATTTATGGTGGTAGACTTGATTTCTCTTTTTTTTAAAAATGATTGCTGCTCCTTATTTAGTAAGATGCTCCCCTTCTTGTTGAGAATTCAACCTAGGACTGCAGATGTTCTTGATGCAGACATCCTTTATTTTCTGTTTACTTAGTCACAGTAATTTATATGTGGGATCAGCTTCCATAATGGTCTGTTTTCTTTATAGCTTTGTGTTGAATAACAATTAAAGTGACAGCTTGCTTTAAAATACACTTTATTTACCAATGCAGTGTTAATTGATTAATCAAACTACCCATTTAGGCTGCAATCTTGTACACACCTAGGAATATGTCCCTCTGAATTCATTGAGAGCTACTAAGATTAAACTGATAATTACCCAAAAAGTGGCATTGATTAATTTGACATTAATATTACTTAAAATGTTATTTTTAAAATGTGTGTAAGTATTGCAGAAGCTACAAAGCAGGATGATATAATACAAAAAAATCCAACATTTTATATGACAATTTAATTATTTTCTAATTAGATGAACTTGGACTATCTCTGCACTTTACCTTTCTGTACCATTAAAACACCTGTAAGCAGTAGAAACTTTCCACTGTTATATAGCTGAAATTGGAAGAAATCTTTGTAACTGAGCATCGTGTACCAGAGGATACTCTGAAAGAACAAGACTCAGTATGCCCAGTGCTATTTTTCTAGAAAAAGGTGCCAGAACTCACCACAAACGCCTCCCTTGTTCTCTTATAATGACAATGGCTCCTGAGAGGTGCTGGAACTGAGTTCCAGTGAGTTCTGGCTGAAAAAAACCCTGAGTATGCCCAAAGCATTACAGAAATACAGTGGTACCTCCAGTTGTGCACGGGGCATTCTGGAGCTCCGGTTGGATCCCAAGGTGTGCGTATCCGGAGGTGCCACTTCTGCGCATGGCGCAGTTTAGCACTTCTGCACATGTGGTGAAACCCGGAAAAATACTTCCAGGTTTGCCGCGCACATATCCCGAAGGATACGTAACTGGAGGTGAAAGTAAGTAAAGGTTCCACTGTATAATACACAATATACATGAAGGGCATTTAGATGCAATGGGAGCTTTTATATTTGTCCACTAAGCATGCAGACATAGGATGGGCCTGGCCAAACTTGGCCCTCCAGCTGTTTTGGGACTACAGTTCCCATCATCCCTGACCACTGGTCCTGTTAGCTAGAGGTGATGGGAGTTGTAGTCCCAAAACAGCTGGCGGGCCAAATTTGGCCATGCCTGCTCTAATTCATTGTTTGTGTTAGCCATGGTTTGGTTAAGAAGCCAAACAAATGATCAAACCATCCAGGATTCTTCCTACTTCCCTTCCCAACACCACACCTTCTGTCCAATATCTGGAATGCCTACATGATGCCCTTGTGCTAGCATTGCCCACCATGTCATCCGCCTGCTTTGTCATTGGTTGGCTGACCAACACATCTGAGGTTAGGAGTGTGGTAACTGTAGAGTGTCTCTTTCTTGATTGGGGTTTGCCTCTCTAGGTGTGCTTACCTGGCATCTAGTCTGATGTCTTGATGGATCTGGGAACGACTTTTCTTTTAATTCGTCCAGCCATTTCAGCACACTGAATAGTTTAATTTCTATTTCAATTTTACTTCTTTTGTTTTTATTTCATAAAATTTATGTACCACTTGAGTGTAGAAAAAAACCCTCAATTTTTTATGATTCAGCCTAGTTTTATTGTTATTTGGTATTGTTCCTTTGCTTTAGGTCATTTTTTTATTCTATACTATATAGTTTTGGGGTTTGTTTTTTTACTATAACGTATCTTGGGAACATATACTGAAGGATTGCTTATACATATCCCAAAACAGCCTCAATTGTCATTTACTGTAGGAAATATACACTGGCCATGCCTATAATAATGGCCTCAGGCCTACTTTAATGCTCTCCTTTACAAAAGTTATTTTTTTCACCGCCACCAAAGGGGGCTGATTTGAGGAAAGCACAAAATAGAGCATTATGCAATCTACAAAAATCCCCTATTATCTTGCTTAAATTCATCAAAATGTTAACCAGTTTGCCAACATTCTGTCAGTGTTGTTGAACATCTCTATTAATTCCTCCCAGTAGCATTAAAAAACCAAAGTATTTTTGGCCTGGTTGGGATGGGGGATGCCAAATATATACAGTGAAGAATTGTTATAGTTGCAACACTGTCATGCCTTTTGTTTTATTTACTTGGTAACAAAATTACTGTTTTGCAAAACTGGACTGCCTCTTTAATTAGAGCTAAAAGCAAGTGTGTGTCCACTCCCTCACTAGTCACTGTGGCGGTGAAATTTTTTCTTGAAACTTCAATTGCACTTTAGGACCTTCTATGGGAGGCATGGGGAGATAATATTTTTTTCAATCCATGCTTGGGAATGAAATGATAAAAATCCAAAGTTAAATTTATGGTGTTTTCACAAATATCACTGTCAGCTTTTCAGTCTGAAAGGGGCCTCTTGTGGATATGGAAGTGGTAGAGAGCAGAAGAAAGAATAATTTGAAAATATCTACATTTTAGCTCCTGGGTATGTTTATTTTTATTTGAAAAATGTTGCTTGGGGAGGACTGCTTACACTATTTTTATGCCACCTGACCTGCTCAGGTATCTGTACCTTTCTGTGCTTTGTGAAAATGTGATCTTCCCCTCTGAATTGAAGCTCAGTTAAGAAAAATATCTGATAAGATCTGATTCAGCAGACAAGATCAGATTTTTGCAAGGCACAGCTGGGAAACTATAAGAAACAGGGTGTCTTTACCCGGGGGTGCAAGGGGTGCGGGGCACCTGGGCACCTTATTCTGGGGGGCGCCAGGCTGCTGCGGATTGCGCCCTGGTGGCTGTTTGGCTGGACTCTGGCGTCACTCCGAATTTGCGATGGCCGGATCTGGCGGAGAAGGCGCTACAGGGCCACTCCCTCCCCCGGCCCCTTCCATGGGCTGCTCAGCCGCGGGGTCTGCCGGTGATTTGCCTCACTCCACCTTTGCAATGCCCCGCCCACCTGGCACAGCCAATCAGGTACTGGGGCGCTGCTGCCACTATCCATGTGCACACCGGAGGAGAAAACCCCGCGCCGCCCCCAGCATGACCAGCCTCAACCTGCTGCTCTGAACGGGTAGCCAGAGAGGAAGGAGAAACGTAAGGAGCCCCGCCACGTGGCCCTGGGCTGGTCCAGGCTGCGGAGCTTGGTGCGCAGAGCTGCACTCCACGTGGCTTTTCCATGGCTCCATCCTGCACGCAACACAGTTTTCGCCCAGGGGACGCACAGAGGTCTCCTGGTGCTTGCCTTTCCCCGGGCAGGAACACAGGAAGCGGTTAGTCATGAGATTAGTTGTGTCAAAATTTGAGGGCGCTGTGTGGATCTTTGCACCCCGGCGATGGATATACTAAAGACGGCCCTGATAAGCAAAGCTCTCAGATACAATACAGTTAAAATATGGGTTAAGCAAAAGTGTGGGTGAGCACTTACCGTAGTCTTTAAGGAGGTTCCCCAGTACTCTTTGTCGTTTTTGCTACTATGGACTAACACAACTACTTCTCTGGAAATAGTTCCCAGAGCTGCTTTATGTGCATGCTATCATGGGATCTCATTTTGCTGATGAGCTTAATTTTAATGAATTGTGTTAATGGCTTCTATATTTAGCAGTCAAGTGCAAGATATTTGAGACCCTTTGACTTTGTGAAAAATTGCTCCCTGACTTCTTTAGCAATAAGCTCCTTTTTATTGTGATATTGCAAGTGTTCTGAATGTTGTAAGACCTGTTTGTGCATTTTGATGATTGCACTGAAAACATGTTATGGGAAAGGGAGGCAGCCAGCTGATATTGGGGCCTCTTTGGAAATGTTATGCTTATAGTAAGTTATAAATAGAATTCTTAGAGAAAATAACTTTTCACAATATATGTAACTGAGAAAAAGTAGGTGGCTCATTCTTATCCTTAACACAATCCTCACTGTTAAGGGGGCAGCCTCCAACTGACTAATTTTTATTTTAAACTGGCACTTCTTTCCTCACTCTTCTACAATCTTAACTATTCATCCAGCATTACAGATGCATGCTTTGAAAAATACAGGATGCTTTACAGAGCCAGTATGGTGTAGTGGTTAAGAGTGGTAGACTTGTAATCTGGTGAACTGGGTTCGCTTCCCCGCTCCTCCACATGCAGCTGCTGGGTGACCTTGGGCTAGTCACACTTCTCTGAAGTCTCTCAGCCCCTCTCACCTCACAGAGTGTTTGTTGTGGGGGAGGAAGGGAAAGGAGAATGTTAGCTGCTTTGAGACTCCTTTGGGTAGTGATAAAGCGGGATATCAAATCCAAACTCCTCCTCCTCTTCTTCTTCTTCTTCTTCTTCTAAAATGAGGAAAACAATGGCTTTGCATCAAGACCTGGAAGTCTGGATTCTGTGTGTGGGGTTTTTTGTTTTATGTTTTGCTTCACTGTGAAAGGAGACAAGCAAAACCAATTAATATCATTCCCTTGTTGACAGGGTGGATTTGATTTAAATAAAATTGATTTAAATCATGATTTAAATTGCCACATCACCCCCATGCTGTACTGGAGGGTTTCCTGAACACCCAGAGCAATTTTTGAGGGTGACAGGACTGTAGTGGGGTGGGGCAATGCAAAAATAGTGTCCACTTCTGTTTCTGTGAATGTCAGGGTCCCAGCTATACTGTACTCAAAAGTGGAAGATGGGGGACTAAAGAGGTGGATAAAACTCTGCTTTCAGAGTAAGTTTAACCATGTGACCAGTGGAGTATTTTTACCCAGAAACTGAGATAAGATTTTAAATACTAACAATGCTTGAGCATTAATAATTTTATTGTTCACTTATTCTAAACTCCAGGAATGTTTGCCATTTCAGTATAGGCATTAAAAAATAACAAAAGATAATGTACCTCAAAAACATACTTTTAAGATTAGTCAGCTTTTTGTGTCAATTATTCTGTGAAAAGCATTTAGTTTTACATTAAAATTTCTGAAAGTATTTTTCATTACTTTGGAGCTGCAACTTCTAAAATAAATAATATTTAGATAAGTGAAATTTTAATTTCATCATCAATAAATATATCATTACAGTCTTGTTAAATTAGACTCCAGAAAAAGCTCTCTTAATAAGCAGTGTGCCGAGTTAATTCAGATTGCCAACATATTTCTTTATAAGGCTCTAGTGTTGTCCTAGGGATCTTAGGTTTCATTTTGGAGAGAATTGATTTACAATGTTCAGCTCAACTTGGTATAAAATACTAATGGTTGAAGTCTGGAAAGACCTCTTCCCTAATACCTTGGAGAACTTCTGTCAATGACAGTGGACAATTCTGGGGTAAAAAACCCTTCAGTTAAGAGAAGAGCTAATGTAGTACTTGCACTTACTCATCTTGGAGAAGCATGCATTTGCTCAGGGGCAATACAAGCCAAGTACTGAGCATGGCCAGCAAGATGTGACCTTTCTATTTAAAACAATTAGGACTTTGAAAACCTAACCATTTAATGCAAATCCAATGGATTTTCACAAAAATAGGGAAAGACAAACTACACAAATTTTGGATGCATTTGAAGGGGAAAGAAAACAAGCAGACAGTATGTTTTTATGGTAAGGAACAGTAATTAATTATTAGACTTGATTATTTTCACCACGTCTGTGTTAAATTAGGCCATCTTACTGTACTTGTCATATATATACTATAATAATTTTTGGAAACATTGTGCCAATTGTTTTCATCTTATTAACATTTAGACCATTCAGGGTTTTTAATGGGGGAATGCAGTTTGGCTTCCATGAGCTAGGTTGACAACTTCATATGTTTTATAATTTTTAATAGGCTGCAAAGTGGTTTTTAAAACTCAGTAACAGAACTATTACATTGTTCAATCCCAATTCTGAATTACAACCACAGCCGCCTTTTTTAATTATGAGAAGAGATTGTACCAAGATAATACAAAATTGCAAAACCTATAGGAATGCAGAAAGAGCAGTCGGCAACATTGACTGCTTTTCCAAGAACATATATCTTGATTTGAATCCAGAATAGGGTGAGGCATTTTACTAAAAGAATCTGTCTTGAAAACAGGGGATTTTAGTCAAGATTGTTCAGCAAAAAAGGTTTTCTTTCAGTTTTTCTGATGTTACAACTGCTGTGATTTCATGCCTTCTTTATACACAAACCATCTGTATGGTCGATGCAGCCATTCTCTTTAGTGGACTATGCAGATAAAATGTGTGCAATACTTCAA
Organism: Podarcis gaigeae; assembly: GCF_964106915.1. NCBI lineage: Eukaryota > Metazoa > Chordata > Lepidosauria > Squamata > Lacertidae > Podarcis > Podarcis gaigeae. Next base: position 49,545,937 of record NC_139680.1, read on the forward strand.
CACAGCATTGTGTTAATATCAATATTCTCACAGTATAGTTTTAAAATATTGTTTGTACCTATGAGAGTGTAGTGTGATTGGGAGAAAAATTGTCTTCTGCACTCTCATTTCAATTAACTATATCTTGCTGTGGTTTCAAATGTGTTTTATGTATATATTGTGAAGCAGCTAAATAACTTGTATCATATATAAATATCCAGCGCAGGAACAAACAGGCTGTGCCCCAGGTGTGGGCTGCTTAAATGGGCAAAGGGCGGATCCGAGGGAAGCCCACTGTTGGCTCCATTTGCTCTGCCCCCTGGCACAGCCCACCTCCCAGCCTGCATCCCCATTCACCAAAGCAGGGTGCAGGCTAAGATCCAGCTCCTGATAGGCGGTGGGGGCTTATGCCCCCTCCACCTATCAGGAGGGCACTGCTGTTTGAATTCCACCGTCGGGGCCCCAGTGAAGTTTCTTCTCTCCAGCAATTCTGCTGCACCAAGAGAGGTGAGCAGACTTGCTGTGGTTTCAAATGTATTTTATGTATATATTGTGAAGCAGCTAAATAGCTTGTATCAGTATACAAACATTCTACTGAAACAAGGCAGTGGGAAATGTGGCTACTTGCGCCTCCCTGTCCATCAACCCTACTTTTAATTGTACACCTGGAATGCTAATGAGAACTAATTTATGTGAAATATTTGTTTACATATTTTAAAAGTGCTTGCAATACCTGCTGTGATAATTAAGGACTTAAAGTATCTATTGAAGTCTCCCTCTCTAATTCTTTGTAATATGTTTCTATCTTTTGGGGAGGTGCTTTTAGAAAAATACCTGTTTCCTTAACCATTATTTTTCAGAGGTGTCTCAATCTGTGACTCATGTTCTTAAGTGGATGTTAACTGCATCTGTGTACTGAATGGAACATATCAGTCAGCTTGGGCAGTGTTTTCTTTATGAGATTCTCTTGGCAGGAAATCAAAAAGGCAGCTAAGCGGTGGGAGGATCAGGGTTAATAGATGCATTGCATTAATGCACACATGACTGCAACTTTCAAATCCTTCTCTGCTTGCTGTTCTGAAAAAAGCAAATCTGAACTAACATCACAATGGTAAGACAACTAATACTTTTAATGTCTATATTGTTTCTTGACTTGATATTATCTTTTTTGGAGTTTAGCCATAAAGCCTATCCTGTGTGACATTTGGGGCGGAGGAATTGTAATTGGTTCTGTTTTATAAAATTACAACAGAAGTAGAATGAAGAATTTGCTTTGGGAACATGTTTTGCTGTTGTGTGTGTAGAAGCCGAGATCAGGCATGTCTTCCCAACCTTGCTTACTGTACTGTGTTCTGTAGCGTTTTCTAATCACTTGAATAAACATGAAGAATTTCATTTCACTTTCATTCATAACTTCCTCTTTACATTGTCTGGATGGCTCAACAAATAAACTTGGGCTTCATCTTGGAAGTAAGCCACATAGAGCAAAATTTGTCTTTCTTCTGATAGAGGAAGGGTTAGTCATTTAGAATATATTTTTTATTGATGAAACAATGTGCCAAAATTTTCTGATAAATTCTCTGAGAACTGTAGCTTTGAACTGTGGCTAAATGTAGGAATATGGTAGTTTTATGGTGGTTAAGCTATGATTTCTGAAGAAAATAACAAATAGTACTGGGATTCTCATCTAATTTCATTCTGGAGCTCAGTGTTGTCCCTCCTGATTCCTTGCTAAAGCCAGTCTTAACACCAAGGTACATGTTTAAAGCAAAATCAAAACACAGCCACACTGTTAAAGAAGCATAAGAAATAAGATTTTACCTTCTTAGCTAAGATTTTGTGGGAAAGTGTTTTATAAGAAAAATCTGAGAGATGTCTAGGTGAGTCTGCAAACACAAACTAGATCAGTGTAGCTGTTTAAAAAGTTTGAATACTGTGGTGCATTATGGAACATAGTTGGGTGGTGTTTTTTTTTTAAATAAAAACCAATCATTTTTGTTTTTGCGATTTTTCTCTTGTCATTCTGTCATTCATTGTGCTCTATTAAGTTATTTCACTTCATCTCTCTTTCTTTCTGTGGTTTAGTGGTTAAGAGCAGTAGTCTCGTAATCTGGGGAACCAGGTTCGCTTCCCCGCTCCTCCACATGCAGCTGAAGTCTCTCAGCCCCACTCACCTCACAGAGTGTTTGTTGTGGGGGAGGAAGGGAAAGGAGAATGTTAGCCGCTTTGAGACTCCTGAAGGGGAGTGAAAGGCGGGGTATCAAATCCAAACTCTTCTTCTTCTCTCTCTCTCTCTGTTGGCTATGTTATGGAAGAAAAATCAAACTTATTTATATTTCTCTTCATTAGAATATACTTGTGTTAACATGTTTAAAATGCAAATACAAGCAAAAATATGACCTTGACCCAATCCAACATATTTGTTGTAGTGCAGATAAAAGGATCCCCCAAAAGCAAAACAGAGCCTGTTGAGGATCCTATTTTATCTCTTTTGCCTCACACAGCAGGGAAGAGAGAATTCTGTTGACCTCAAATATTGATCCCCTCTATCCTCCCTTTCTGACCAAGAAACATATAGAAGCATACTCAAATAATTTGCTGAGCGCTCAGGTTCTTCGGGTACTCTGGTTGCCTTGTTTATGTTCTGTATTCAGTGTATCCTTGAAAACAAGTACAAAAATGTACTAGTTCACACACAAAAATTAGCTTGCCTCCCATTTATATCCTAAAAGAAAACACAATAACCCACTTATGTAATTATTTGCTGCCTTACTCTTAGGAGGCTATTATTATTCATCACAAGTAACTAGGTAAGTAGCAATTTTCAAGCCTGAGCATATAGCTGATAATGAATTATTGCACACAGTGAAGAAGACTGTGACACTCCCTTCGTCAAAAAAAGTGATAATGACTGGTAAGCTTCTTTGCAACAGATGATTCCATAAAGCAGTTTCTAGAACTGTGGGCAACAGTTGTGCTCTGGAAACCAAGTTAATGCCTTTTCTGCATTTTTAATGCAGTTCCTCATTATTCTTAATCTCTGTATAACTGGGATGAGCGGACCTTAGACTTGTTAGAGCTATTTCATTTTTCATTAGAACCCTAAGATCTGCCAGTCAAGGTATGCAGAAGGCAGCTTGGGCACTGAACCTGCTTTGGAAGTGAACTCAATGCATTTCAGAAACACATACTGTCATTTCACCTGTATTTAGCTAAGGAAGATCCTGTTTTTCTGGTTTAGAGGAGAAGCTGAGTGTTCACAGTACTGATTCGCTGGTCCTTGTGTCATCAATGAAGCAACTGCATCTGTGTGTGCAGCACTGATTGTCCAGCATTTGTGTCAGTCACAAAGCCATTCACTTCTCTATTGGAGCAGTTGTAAAGGACTTGTGCACATCAAAGTTTAAAGGAGATTTATCTCTCTTGCTTTTTGGTGAGGTGGCTTTTCTTCAACTAGATTTGATTTTGCCAATCAGAAGATACAGTAATATGATAAGGGAAGAAAATCCAACATAAAGTTGCACGTTACTGAACCATATGGGTCTTTTCTTTCTTTTTTCCACGCATGGTGAGGTTTAACTGGGTGCCATCTATTGCCACACCCCCTACTTTAATTTTGTTTCCATCAGCCCAAAGCAAAGAATGTTGCCTGCCCACCAGTTGTTGTTGAAGGCAGGTTTGTGGTAATTCTGGATTTTATTTTTAAACCATTCTTTTTGCAGAGAAAGGCTATTGCATAAAATAGCTGTATTTAAAAATTCCCCTGCTTGCAGCAATACACACAAATTTTTGACTGCTTTTTGAGCAAATCTGAAATATTGGAAACATTCTGTTTAGCTCTGTACTGGCACCTTTAAAAAACAAACAAAAAAACCAATGTATACCCATACTCGTGCCCACAAGGGACCCCTGGTTTCCAGAACTTATGGTGGGTGAGGAAGCACTAATTGAGGGGAGAAAAACACATTGTATTGCACAAACAATGAGGGAGATTGTAGAAAAACCCAACTGAAGTGGAGCCCAAGAAAATTATAAGAGGCGAGAACAGAGAAAGAACTGTGCGTGGAGGGAGGCCTCTTTCCCCATCCTTTGGACACCCTAGGAAACTTTACAAACCTGCTGCATCTGGAACTGGGTATGGAGAGTGAAGCTGAATGGGACTCAGCTCTGGGCAGCCTGAGGAAGTAGCATCCACCCTGGACCTGCCCATAAAAAGCAAGTCTAGAATGAGAGACTAGGGTGATGCCCACTGTTTCCTGGAACTCTTCTTATTCTGAGAATTTTGTGTGTGAGCTGAGAATTTGTTTGGACCCCAGATGAGAACCTGGGAGTTGAGAGGGAGCAGTGTCAGAAGGAAAACAAATTGATATTATTATATATGTATTAGTAACTTTGCATTAACGTAATGTTTTTATATATAACTGTGCATTTTTGTAATATATCGTTTATGTTGTGTGTTGTTGCTTCTTTTTTTTTGCACACTGTTAGAGATATTTTAAATATATTAAGTAGTATAGAAATTAAATAATCAGTCAATCAAGCTCTGTCCACTAGCCTGTAAACATCAAAATAGATTTTGGAGGCATAAAATAGAAAGTGCTCATGTGTGGTTGAAGCGGCACAAACGTGCACAAGGAAACAATGCATATTTGGGTCAAAATACTGAAAGAAAAATGGCAGCTTTAAGCAACAACAGGGATTTGAATAAAGCAGGAATGAAGGAAGACTGAAGGAAAAATTGGTGATTTTAAACAATGGCAGAGGTTTGAGTAGAGTGAGTAGGGGAGAAACTGAGTGGGGTGGAACTGGCAGTTTAAAACAAGGTTTGAATAGAGTGAGAAGGGATTTGGGAATAGCTCTGTTGTGTTAGCTTCTGTGTTGTACCCATTTCTACCATTTCTCCTGATTAAAACTGGTTTCTTTGTCTTACAAAAACAACTCTGTCACTCCATCCTTGCTTTACTCAAATCTCTGTCATTGTTTAAAACCACTTTTTTTTAACCTCAGTGCCACTCCATTTTACTCAAACATCTGCTATTGTTGTGAGTACACGCTCTTACTGTATCATTTGAATGATACACTAACACTATCAACATAGGGCTCATGTGCAAAGGGGATTGCAGAATAGGAGAGGCACTGTGGCATGGAAATGTGGGGTGGTTTGAGTGCAAGAGAGTTGAAAGAAGAGGAAGGAGGAGGTAGGAAAAAGGAGTGACAATCATAATTAGGGTGCAAATGGAGTTGCAAAAAATAATAGGAGGCATGGGAATGAGGTTGAAGATTAAAGCAGGGGCATGAAAGGGTTTAAAGTATAGGCTTAGGTGGTGGTTGCATAATTGGACAGTAGGCAAAAAGGGTGCTTAGAAGTTGCAGAGTGTGGGAGGAGAAAGATGCAGGTTACCATGGGGGTTGTGCAAGTGGGGTTACAGTAGAGGAGGAGGAGGAGCCATAGACATGGGGTGCAGGTGAAAATGGGCATAAAGAGGGGCTGAAGGATAGAAGAAATTGATTCAGAAATGGGGTTTGGAAGGGGCAAAGTGAGCTTTAGTCGTTGCATGGGTTGGGAAAGGGAAGCTTTAGGGCAGCCCTTCTCAACCTTTGGTCCCCAGATGTTGTTAGACTATAGCTCCCAACATCCCTGAGCACTGGTCCCACTAGCTAGGGATGATGGGAGTTGCAGCCCAACAACATCTGGGGGTACAAGGTTTAGAAAGGCTGCTCTCTAGAAAGTTAATGTGGGCAGAATCACAGTGAGATTTATGAGCACAGTAAGAAGGTGGAGCCCCTAGTTTAGAAATATTTACTTTCTGATACTGTGTAAAAGTTAGGCTTATCAGAAGGCAAATAACCATGTTGCCCTGTGGTTCTGAATGAATCACTCATCTGGATATTTTCCAAATTTGGAACAATGATTCATAAAGATAACCCTTAGCCCCTGCTATGATTTGGATCAGAATCCCTACTTCACCATTTACCTTCTGAGAAAAGCTCCCATAGTGAATAGCAGGCATGGGCAATTACAACTGTGACTGTGGTAGAGGCCTCCTCATCCCACCCCAAGGTTCTGGTCTGACTCCCCACTTCCTTATTTTTTTAAAGGCTATGCAAGGACAAACTGCATGGCAAAAGTCATTTGAGTAATTGTCTATATCAGGAATTATAAAATGATTTGATTACATGCAATGCAAAAGCATCACGAAATCCACCCCCACTCTCATCAGAGCCTGACTGGAAAGAGAAAAATAAAGATCAGATCAGCACATCTTGCAGATGTACAACAGGTAATCTTTTCTGCAGAAGAGGACTCTGGACTTATAGAAAGCTTTATTTCTCATACCCATACTAGAAGTGTGTGATGCACGTAGTGTATGTATAAAACATTAATACACAAAGGTCAGGATTGATATTAGCCAGAGGCATCTGCTCTTCCCCTGCCCTGAATAGATCTACTCAGAGTAGATCTATTGAAATGAATGGACCTAACTTAGTCATGTACTTTTCAGTGGATCTATTCTGATTAAAACTTAGTAGAATACCACCCATAGTCTTTTAGGACTCTGTTGCTTTCACTGTGCAGACTAAAACAGAAACACATTAAGTTTTGTTGCTTAATGTTTTAACAGCTGTTTTTTTATACATTATTATGTTAGAAACAAAGCTGAGGAATGTGAAAGTGACATAACACAATCTGTCTAAAAAGCTAAGCATTTTTAACTTTAGTCACCGACTTAAATCAGTGTTTAAATTTGATTGGGTTGTGTCGTTTTTAAAGAGTCTGTTTTCATGACATTAATCTGCCCTGCCCTGCAGCTGACAGACTCTCCAAGCTATATTTCATCACATATCAGGAACAATGGCAAATATTCAGTGACATATTTTGCTGTGGCCTTAAGGCTTGTAACTGGCTCTGGTTGACACAAGTTCACTTGTCATTCATAAGTGAAGGCGATTAGCACTGTCAAGAGATGAGCTGGGGGGCAGAATTCATTGATGGGTATCCATAGTTAATAAACGATGTTTGTTCCCCAATTGGTACTGAGTAAAACTTCAGAAGGATCTCCTCCTTAATTTTCAGAACAAATTTATAGTCTTTAAAGCTGCAGAAATAAGGACCTGGAACTTGCCTAACAATATCTGAGAAATGGAAGGAGTTCCTTGCCTCTCCTTATAACAGTAGAATTATAAACAAACTAATTACTCTGCCTCTACACAGGTCACAGAATTTAGCTCCTCCTTGCAAAAGACTTAGATTTCTGTTTAAGCTTAAAGTCCATAGCAGATAGCAAGTTACAGGAAAGAGAAGAGAAGGAGCAGAGTCAAGTGAACTATGACTGGAAGTTTGTCTTGCACTGTTGGTCAGTAAAGATGTGCTTAGGAAATCCCACTGGGTAATAAGAGTAGTGAACCTGTGGCCCTTGATACTAGAACTTCCATCATTCCTGGCTGCTAGCCATGCTGGCTGGTGTTGATGGGAGACTGAGTCCAACATTATCTGGATGGCCACAGCTTTCATTTACTGAAGGGACAGTCCAAGGGGAACATAATCTAGAGCAGAGCTTTCCAAACTCTGTCATGGCATGTTAAGTGTGTCAGCTGCAGTTTGTAGGTGTGTCATGCGAATGCTCCTCCTGGGGCTGGAAAGGGGTTAGTTTAACTTCCAGTATGCTAGTAAAACTGAATTACTGGGTCATGAAATGATATATGTCTAAAAAGCGTGTCACCAACATTAAAAGTTTGGAAAGCTCTGATCTAGAGTCTAAACCCATGCAGTGTAATATGAAAACAGACTTAAAGGGCACCGTTAACCAGCATCTGTAACGGTACAATCCGCCCTACAACTACTTGCAAAGGCAAGGTTGGGTTTTGGCTTCCTTTTTCTCTGAGCTGATTGTGTGGAGGTTGTCTAATTATTTTAACCAGTCAGAGGCAGGCTGTTTAATCTAGACTTTTGAAAAAAAAAGGCCCTTGGTAGAGCTTCCCACTTATTTTGATTTAGTGGGAGTGGCTCCACCTTTCTGAATTTATACATCTTAGTCTACTGAATAGCAATGACCATTGACTGTCATTGTGATCAATTAAGCCAGCAGAAATTGTATTTTGTTGCAAAAGCAATTCAGCAGGTATATGAAGACTGCCTTCATGTGCTGTTGAGTTTGTTTTGCAGTGCTCATTTTGCATTTTAGACAAATGAAGCTAAAAGCTTTCTGGTATATACATTTCATGAATATGTACAAATAATTTATTTGCTAGTGCCTCTTCTGTCTCCCCCTGTGTATAAGTGAAATAATAAAGTAAGTAATTTTGGGGACTGAGTGAGGGTAATGGAAGTGGAAAAGTTTGTTCAATCAGAACACTGCATTCATACTAGACTTTTTTGAAATTGGTGCTTTATAAATAAGGCAACTTCAGACATGGCATGTTGGCAGCGATTTTTTGTTTGTTTGTTTTAAATCCAACAAGAGCTCTTGGCTTTTCACATCAAAGTTTGTCGGTTTTGCTTGAGGCAGCTTTTTGTCCTGAATAGATGGAAATAGGCTGGGCAGAAAAGCACTTCATATTGCTCAAACTTGTGCAGGGCAATCAGCAGCGTGGAAATATCTTTGCATTTCATGGGCATTTGCTGTGTTTGTTGGCACCCTTCCGTTTTCACCTCTAGAAAATTCTGCCTGTCTCCTTGGCACCTCTGAGCAATCAGCCTTCTCCGCCTTTACGCTTTCCTCTGCCTTTACTTAGGCTGGAGAGGCCCTCATGAAATGATGGCGCGCCCTTCCTCCAGCTGCCAGTGGTTAATTTTTAAAAGGAGACATGCACTCTCTTATTACACGAGATGCGCTAGAAACAGGTTTTTCGGGGCTGAGTGACCAGGGGATCAAATGTCTTCCACTACACTTCAGGTTGATTTCTGAGGGCGTGTGGGGTTCTCTTTATCTCCCAAAAGATGCTGAGGCTCAGACGTGCCTGGAAGCCGCGTCCTTTGAGACTTGCGCTCTGCTACACGTCCCAGATTCCTCTACCCGCTGTAGGCCTGACCTGGATGGAGGAGGCACGAGGGAAACCTCTCTCTTTGACGCCCTTCCTTCCCCGGGCGCCGAGGTCCCACGTGGCTCCTTCTTCCGTGCGCCGTCTTCAGCGTCGCGCTCTCCTCGGCGCGGACCCCATGGGCGGTGACCGGAACTCCGCCGTCCTACCTGAGGCGCCCGTGCCAGGGAGAGAGCAGCTGCTGTTGGCGCTGTAGGCGGAGGCGGGCACCGCTCGCTCGGGCGGCCGGGCGTGGCAGGCAGGCAGGCTCTGGCATTCAGACAGTTGGCGCCTCCGCAGGAGCCGGCTTTTGGCGCTCTCCTCTCGAGAGCTCCCCGCGCCGACTAAACGGGAAGCTCCTCTGAGGTGGCCGGTGAGCTCCGGACTGAGGCTGCCGAAGGAGGAGCGCGAGCGAGCGGTCATTAGCTAGTGAGTACAAAGCAAACCCAGCGCGGTTTCTCAATGGGCCGGAGAAGGGCGGGAAATGGACGTCGTTGGCGCGCGGGAGAAGTTGCCGCGAAATCCCTGCGGGCCAGAGAGGAGCCTTATCTCCCCAGTCTTGCCGAAGGGTGGGGTGGGGTGGGGGACGGCAAACGCTTCCTGCCTCTCATTGGGCGGCAAGGATGCCCTAGCCGTAGACCTGAAGGGAGCAAGAGCTAGCTGGTTGGAAACCGCGCACCTGGGGCCGAAGTCCGCTTTCGCTCAATCACGGCAGCCCTTGAAGCCGGTCGTTGTTTGGCAGGGCCCTCAATTGCGAGCCCAGGGCCCCGCCGCCATCGTGGCATCCAGATTTTTTTAGGTGAGCGTGTCCTCTCTAGACAGTTGGTCGCATGGCGTCTTGCTGGGCTGTAGAGTTTTAACGCTTCCGTCCTTTCGCAACATAATCATTGGATTGTTGCCAAATATCACAGGATTATTGATGTACGCTGAAAGAATAGGGGGAATACCTTTGTTTAAAAGAAAACTAAACGTATCTCCTAACAACGCTTATAGTTCAGGCTAAATGCATTGCAATCTAGAATTTGTTTTATTTTTGTCTTGAATACTAAAAAAAAGCTTGTTTTTATCCATGCCACAGATTTTAAGGTGACACAAACTGTGGCTGATAAAAGGAAGATTTATACAACTTTTAACCTTCATACAAATTTTAGCAAAACTACTGTAGAAGTTTACTGCTAAAGGTGCCCTCTGATTTACCTTTAATGCAGTATCAAAGACACATTCCTGCTTAAGGCAGGTGCATACATAAAATGTAAGCAATTCCTGTAAGTATTTATATGCTTCATTCATTTGACTAAAGATATGAGGAAGTTTGTGAATGTTTGCATTATAAGTCTTAACGTCATAATTATGCTAATGTGAATCGTTATATTTAACTAAAAAATTATGATTATGTTACATGTAAAGATATCCTTTTCATAGAAAATTCTATGGTTCAGTGAACAATTCAATTTCAGGGTTTTTAAAAATTTCTTTCAACATATAAATGTTTAGTAATGAATTATATGTCTTGAAAGAAACATTTAGTCTAACTTTTTTCCTTTTCTTGTTCTTCTTTTTCAGTCCAAAACATCCTCTGCAGAGTCTTATAAGGAAGAAAACAAAAAGAAGCCAGTTTTGGGAAAGTTTGGAAATTTTTTTACTACAGGGAGAAGAAAAAATCCCAAAAACACATTAGAAGCTTCTTTAAGGCCAAGTGTTAAAAGTGCAAGCTCGGGTTCGCCTCACAAGGGTATCGCTCCACTGGCATCGATAGATATTGAAGACTTTAAAGATCTGTCTAAAAGTGAGGAATCTCTTATTGACCAGGTTTGCAGTCAGGACCAGGAAAGGATACGTGTTAAAGACACAGAAGAATATCTGAGCAAAAGGGATCTGACACGATTGTATAATGATATTGTTTCAGAATGGAACACTAAAGGAATTAATTCTGACAGTGAATTGTCATCTGATTGGCGCAGCAGTACTGAGACAATAAAAAATACATTATTTGATAGCAATCTTACACTTCAGACACTGGAAGCAGAGAATGATCTAGTCACTGACACAAAAAATACTACAACTCCAGATTTCTTTAGAAGTTTAACTAATATATCCAGTGAGGACCTAGAACATAACATATTAAACCACAAGGAATTAGTGGATGTTCATTCATGTTCAGAATCAGAATATGCACCATCAGAGGAGCCATCTATTTTGGAGTCCAGTGAACGTGCCCACACTTCTAGAGTGTTGACATTGGATATTTTTCTTCGTAGAGCAGAACAACCATATTCCAATGAACCAGTGACTGTTGTATTAGACGACTGTAGTAACACAATGGATAAAAAATCTGCAGTAAGGAGATCTGGAAAGAGGAGAAAATCTCAGTCCTCCGGTGACATGCCAAATGGGGACAGAAATGTAACTGAGAATACTGCAAAGGAAGAACCTGTTTTTGATGGTATTGCTTCAGATTTGGTTTCAGAAAAAATAACCACCCCTGAAAGAAAAGCTAAGACTTCTCAACTGATGAATTCTCCCACAACTAACCATGACACCAGGACTGGAAGTAATCACAAGGGACCTACTAAGACAGAGTTAGAGAAAAACAAGCAGCAGACCCCTACTTCATCCCCATACAGGAGGAAATCCTTAAAAAAGAATCAACCTGACACAAGTCCTCTTTCACCCACAGGCTTGAAGAGTCATGGGAAAGATTCATCCACGAAACGACAAATTGAAGGTGCAACAGATAGTAATCCAATATCAAAATGTACTTCAGCAGAGAAGCTGTCTTCTGGTGAAAGCACTGTAGAGACTCCTAAAATTTCTTCTAGAGGCATCACAGACAATAGCACCGTGTCACATTCTGAAAGAAGAACGGAGTCTAAGGTACCAGATATTGTCAACAATTCTGATGGCAGTGCTTTGCTGCGCACTGACAAGCAAAGAAATGGCGAGTTGGGAACTACAAATGGAAAGCAAACTACCTCTGGTTTGGATGGTGCAAAAGAGAGAAATCCATGCTTTGATGTTTCCAGAACTGTCACAACAAAAGTTAGTCTGTAAGTAGTTTCATATTTTAAATTACATTGCTTGTTGCAATAAGATGTTCATTAAATCCCTTGATAAACATGCATTATAATTGCTAAATCTGTATCCTAATTGCATGGATTCCATGTCAGTATAATATTTTGACTACCTCACAGGAACTCCAATATGTTATACCACTGCAAAAGTCCACTTAGTATTTATGTGACTGAAGTTGGTATAGAATATTTTCTTCTTGTTAGCTTCTATTATGAAGCTGTGTATTGCCACCCTTTGTCTCACTCATTGTTAAACTTTTCCTTACTTGGGAAAAATTAGAAGTCTTGCTATGGAATATGATTTTTTAAAAAAATTAAATAGCATTCATTGTCTATGTGTCCTCAATAATATTTTCTTTGGAGAAGACTTCCATTGTGCTTATTGTAATAAGTATCTGGCTAAGGGCCAAATAAATGTTACCTAGGGTTCCATATAAATTTCTCCCAGAGGTTGTTTTTTGTTTCATTAAAAAATGAAAACGACCTCTAGACTAGAGGCTACCGTCAGAAGTAGAGGAAGACCAAGTGAGGAAGAGCCACATGACTGCTGCTATTTGCCTTCTCATAATTACCTCCCTCAAGCTGCCTTTTCTTCCATCCAATGCAGTGGGGGGGAAGGTCCAAGCGAAAGCAGCTTGAGGATGATTGCCAGAGGAAATAAACAGCTGTTGGGGTGGGGAGGGGATCCTCCCCCAGCCCTTCAGTCTTTTGAGTCTATGGGTGTTCCTGTGGATGATGATGACTAAGAGAGGAACTGCAATGTTGGGGGAAGGTTACAGAGTACTTAACTGTAGCATGCGGTTCGGACCTTATACTGAGTAACGCTACTGGCCTTTGTAACCATCTTGTCTGGCAGAGGTTTTCTAGTTTCAGACTGGCCTCGTGCTGCTATTGAAGGTCTTTTAGCTAGGGTTGGACTGAGTATCGCTGTTATGTTGAGCATTGCTGTAGAGTTCCTAAGCTATAGTTGATAAATCAGTGCCTTTTCAAGAACAGGAACAAATTTGTCTCTAGCTCATTGGCTGTGATTTTTTTCTTGGTTTACTTGCTTGAGTCATTTAGAAGGATCTGTGCTGTGGAATCATAGGCCCAGACAGCATTTGAAATCAACTGGTCGGCAGTCGCTTTTTGCGAGTAAAAGAGGTTTGGTTTTTACTTTTGCTAGAATGAAACTGCAGCCACGTCTCTTACAGGCTGCTTTTCTGCTTGATTGCTATTTTGGTTTTTAAAAAATTGTCTTTTGCACACAGCGTTTATTCCATTTTCAGCTAAATCGCCCATCTTGTCTTCATTTGCTTTGTAATCGTGTAAAAAAATGTCCCTAGACATACTGTTGTGGCAACTGAAAACTAGGTTTAAGGCGCCATTTGGCTCCCAGCTTTTATATCTCAAACACTGGGCCCAGTTCATAGACGTGCAGGGCATACCCATGTGTTAAGGTGTTTATGGCAAGTGGCTCCCTCTGCAGTTATGGCAGGTTTAACTATTCCAAAAAGAAACTCAAAGTTGGGGGGGGGGAGCAATTCATTGCCTCTTAGAGCTGTGTCCAACTGTATTTCAAGAGGCCACCCTGCAGCACTTTTAGGAACAGGAATTGGATCTTAGTTTTATATATGTTGCTCTTACCTCTTCTTTGTGCCATAATCACTAAAATAAGTGATTTAGCGGCTTGATGTGTAACGCTGTGGGGCAAAGTATTATTTTTAAAGAAGATTGAAATATGTGGCCTTCAGCACTTATTTAAAGGCGTGAGTGCACTTTTACAGCTGTGTCAAGAAATGTGAGACTTGCCACACCTTGAATTATCTTAATGAGAAAACCTGGTAACATAATTGCGTGTATTCTAACACAGCATTGCACCCTCATCATTAAACAATCATTTGAAACAAAATTTTGGAATCAAAAGTTATATTTCATTTAGATCCCGTCTACTAAAGACACTGAGGAGTAGAATATATTGTGCAATTTGATCCTGGGGTGGGGATAGTTGAATATCCTTTGTACTTTTCTTCACCAGTGCACTGATAAAGCTTATATTGGACATTGAATCAGGTTTTTTAATAGTTTTTGAATGAACATGTCACTCATTAATTTATGTGATTTATAATCTTTGGGTCTGATTGTCTAAATACCGGGTGGGGGAATGGGGACTCTTCAATTTTCAATTTTTTAAGGGTGCTGAATAGTTAAACAAGAACTTGAGCTTTTCTCCCACCATAGGGTAATAACAGTTTCTCAATCACTTGATATGATGCCTGTAAGGAACTGAGTCATTAACCACTCCTGATTCCTGAGGCTTTTAAAATACCTGTTGAACTCTCAAACATCTTGCAGCACAATCCTATAAAAATATGCTAAGAAATAAATCCCACCGAATTCAGTGAGACTTACTTTGAATTTTTAGCTTTGATTTTAAATGCATCTTATTTGTAAATGCAACAGAAAAGATACAGCTTTAAGGTAATAAAGCAGTGAAAGTCTTAGTTGAGACCTAAGCTGCCAAAAATTTATAATTATGGGTGGGAATAAAACTATGTTCTCAAGAAGATGACACATTCACCATGTTACTCATTTAAGTAGTTTTTTTTGTGTAAGTTGAAATATAACAGCATGTTATACAGAAACTTAGAAAGCAGAGCATCTGTGTCTATTCAGAAATGAAAATTCAGTTGCTCTGCCTTTACATTGTATACTGTTATTAATTGATTTTCATATATTATCTGACTATGATGGGTTGGTTCACAGTGCTGCTTTGTGAGCCACTGCTTGTCTGTTTACACAGAATTAAGTTCACTGACAATATCATAAAATGTGGGGTGGATTACACTAGTGTTAAGTAGAGCTGCTTGAACAATTGTTCATTAATGGCTCTGCATCATAGAGTGAAGTATTGAACAGAAAGCCACAGAGATACCCTAGGCCAATTCCTTTTCTTGTTTTTATAAATGACTTGGATCGGAGTGTGAAGGGGATGCTTATCTGATCTGCAGATGATCCAAAATTGGGAGGAATATCTAACACTGTATAATATATAAAAATCGTAGAATTGTAGAGTTGGATGGTTTTAAATAGCTGGGACAGTGGCTGAAACCAACTAAAGTAAATTCAACAGAAAAGTCTTGTGTGTAGGTATAAAATAAAAAATAAAAGGATGAGAGAGGCAGACATAACAGTTTTCAAATGTCTAAAGGACTGTCATGCAGAAGATAGAACAGACTTATTATCTCTTTCTCCGGAGGGCAACAGAGGTGGAAATTTCAGTGGAGAATATTTTGGGTAAATATGAAGAGAAACATCCTACCAAAAAGAGCTGTCAGTTTTGTTTGACAGTGAAACATACATCTCAGAAGGTGGTTTCTTTCCTTTGCAGAAGCTATTTAAACAGAAGCTTAATGGCTATTTATTAGGGAGATGAAGTTGCATTATGCACTGCAGATTCTGCACTGAGCAGCAATATTGGACATGATGACCTCCAAGGTCCCGTCCCTGCCAACTCTGTAATTGATTTTATGTGTGTTTATGGCTGAAACCTTAATTTAATATATTGAGCTTCAATCCTAAATACAATTTATCCAAACTAAGATTCATAATACAGTTGTTCTTTCTTCTGGGTAAATATGCAATAGGATTGTTCTGTAAAGCCAAAATTGTATGCATGCTTACCTAGATTTAAGCCTTGAACACAGTGGGACAAACATCTAAGTAAATATGCACAGAAATACAGATTTGCTTGGGTGGAAATACTTGCAGTTGTACATATACATTAAAATCAAAACCACTAATATCTGAGGAAGCATTGGGCTGCAAGACTATAGCCTTTCTTTGAATAAATTCAATTGAAATAAACAGAATATACTTGCAGATAAATATGCTTAGCAGTAGGGTGTTAGTGTCATTTTCCATGATATTCAAATTAATAATTCACTAGCACCTTCCCTTGATTTACATTGCTTTTCCTGTCCTGACACACCTGTTAGCATAGTTTCCAGTGGAGACTATGACTTATAACTGTAGGCGTTGTATTATGGGAACTATAAATCATTTATAAGTAGATGTTGTTTTCCCTTGTTTCATTTTAATAGAATGGATCATAGCTTCAACATCTGTCAAGGGTGTGGGTCAGTCTTTTAGGAAGATATAGATCTTTTTCTTAACCATTTGAGTTTGCATTCTCATCAAATCTTCAAAAGAGAAACAGAAACATACACTACAATTATCCAACTAGACTATAACTCAAATATTTACTTCAGCTTTTACATTTTTTTTAATGAAAGTATGATGGCCCTCTTCAGGCAGTCTTCTTCAGTGTTAAGTTTACAAGTACAGTGGTACCTCAGGTTAAGTACTTAATTCGTTCCGGAGGTCCGTACTTAACCTGAAACTGTTCTTAACCTGAAGCACCACTTTAGCTAATGGGGCCTCCTGCTGCTGCTGTGCCACCGGAGCCCGATTTCGGTTCTTATCCTGAAGCAAAGTTCTTAACCTGAAGCACTATTTCTGGGTTAGCAGAGTGTGTAACCTGAAGTGTATGTAACCCGAGGTACCACTGTACATGGGGAGTCATGGGGACACTAGCCCCTTGCATTCCACCCAGAAGCATGTAGACAACTTAATTTTTCAGAATCAGTGCTGTATGCAGTAGCAGTTGGTTTGTTGGCATGGGTGGTGTGGCATTGCTCAGACTTCCCAACACCAAACATTGTTACTGGTTACTATGACAGGAGAGGAGCTTGAAACAGAACAGATGCAGCAGCAGAGCCAACCCAACACTCCCACTGCTGCCCCCACACTAGGCTCCCCTCCCCCTTACGCCTGTCCTTCTTGGTAACTGGCAGCAATGTTCAATGTTGGAAAGCCAGGTAAGCAGGATTGCTCTGCTGACTGCTACCGAGTACATGATTCCAGCTAATTCTGTCCATTAACAGTCAAATTTTCAGCACAAACTGTAGCCTCTTCAAGGGAAGATCCACATAGAGCACATTTATCCAGTCAGGAAGTTACCAAAGCATGCCATCACTGTGGTCAGGCCATCTTCATCCAGGAATGGCCATCGTTGATGAACCAGCTGGAACTGAGCAAAAGTACTCCACACAACTGAAACCATCTGGGCCTCAAATTACAATGCCAAATCAAAGAGTTCCCCCAAATTATGCAAGTTTCTTTAGGGAGAGTAAAACCCATCTGGAACAGGCTAGGTTAGAAATATTCACCATTCCATTACTGTTTTTATATTGTAAACCGCCCTGTGATCTTTGGATGAAGGACAGGATAGATATTGAATAAATAATAATAATACTGCCTCCACTCCATTCCTGCCTTCAAGCAATAGTCCGGCATCTTAGATCCTCCCATTCTACTGGCTCAGTCTTCATGAGCACATATGAACATTTTTCTTGCTAAACAGGTAAAGTCAGTGTCTGCATGTGTCTACAGGACTGTGAACTGTTGATGCTAAAAAGATGGCATAATACATCACAGCAGCAATCAACTTTTAATTACATATGAAAGTATGTTAATGGAGTGCATCCATGGTGTATGGTTGAGTAAATAGGAAGTGTGAATAGTGTTTGTGTGTGAGAGAGAGAATTGCAAGTGATTTGCAGTCTATAATTTCTGAAAGAAATAAAGTGAGCTCTTGTGAGAGTAAATAATGCTTATAAAACTTTCTGATATGTTGTTGTTGTTGCTGTTTGTTGAATTTATATACCACCCTATGCCTAGGGGGTCTCAGGATGGTTCACATAATAAAATAGATTGTAAGTGTCAGAGCCACCCGAGGTCCCAGCTCACAAGAGACTAAAGTCCAGTCCAAGATATATACAAAAGGTTTTATTGAAGAACATTGTTGTCGTTACATCCAAGCTCCGTGGCTCAGCATCTGTTACCCTTAGATGTTAGAAGTCCCCTCTGAGTCAGTCCCGCCCCTGCACCAGCTTAAGAGGCTTGTACTGCTCCACCTTTTCCTCTCTTTCCTTTTCCGCAGGGTCTTCCTGCCCCCCTGTGCTCCCTCCCTCCGGGACTCCCCCGAGGCTGAGTCTTCTGCCGCCTGCTCCCCCCTCCTTCGTGCTTTGGGACCAGGCTCCTCCTCAGGGCTCTCCTCATTTCCGCGCGCCTCCACATTTGAACTTGGCGCGCGTACGTTGCCTCTGACCTTCCTTTCGACCGTTACGCTACTCTCGGTACTACACTCCTCCCCTTCCGGCAGGACGTTTTGCTCCGAACTCCTTCCCCTCTCTGCTTCCTGTTCTGCTCTTTCTGACACACTGGCAACTCCACCCCCTTCACTCCGTTCCGACGGAGAGGCCGGTCCTGATCTCCAGCCCCCACTGGGGATTCCCCCTTCGTTCCCCTGCTTCTGACTGCCTCCCTCTCTACTGCCCCTTGGCCTGACCAGGGGGGCTCCCTTTTGGGAATCCTCGGATTCACTTGACGGACTCACTGACAACCTCGGGTCGTCGTCGTCCTCTTCCTCGTCGCCCTGGGACCCCTCCCCCTCGCTCTCTGTCCCTGAAACCCTGACAGTAAGAAACACTTTAAGTTAACTTGCAACTTAACAAAGGTAAAAGGAAATAATTGTATTAATGTATCTTCAATAAACCCACATTCTAAGGAATGATATGTTTTCTGTTAGGTTTTCGGTAAGGCTATTCTTAAAAAACCCCACACAACCCACTGTCCTAACAATATATGTATTTCATTTCAAGGAAACTAACTCTAAATACGTTTTCTTAGGACCGCAGACTTTACACAGCATTATAAAATTCATTTGCCTTTTTTATGCCGAGTTAGACCAGTGGTTTTCAACCAGTGTGCCTTGGCACCCTGGGGTGCCTTGAATGATGGTCAGGGGTGCCACGGGCAACACTGGACTCTGTCCCTCTTTCCTCCCATCCTTCCTTGGATGCCTTGGATGCCTTCTCATTTCTCTTTCCTCCCATCCTTCCTTGGATGCCTTGGATGCCTTCTCATTTCTCTGCCTCCCAAAGGCTTCCACAGCTGTTTGTTGCAGCAGCCCTGCCTATGAGCTCCCCAGATGAATGGTGCGTCTGGGGCTGGCCAGGGAGTGCTGTTTGCCAGGAACTGAGACAGCCTCGGAGTAAGCAAGCAAGCCAGTGAGGGAGCCCAGCCAGCCAGTCCACCAGCCCTTACTGTTGGGAATGGACAGACAAGTGGGAGGCCAGGCAGGCAGGCAGGCGCTGAACTGGCCTTTCTTGTGCTTGCTGTGTGCTGAAGGGGAGTCTTTCCACCATGCAGGCCCGGCAGTGCTGGCCTCACATTCACCTTTGGCCAGTCTCGGTTGTTCCACTGAGGCTGGGGGCATCTTCTTCCCAGGCCCCTGGGGGGGGGGCAATGTGAGGAGGCACATCTCTCTGGGGCAGTGAAGCTCAGAGATCAGGGGCAGCAGCATCAGCGGATTCCTGGAGGACTCCCAAGGAGAGGGGAGAGGAAAGGAAGCTGAGGGAACACTCCACAAGGGAAAGTGTTCAAAAAAGGATGAGAGGCTGTCATCTTCAGGCAAGGGCTGACATAACTGGGCTCCTGAGCCCCACAGGGGTGCCACAGAAAGAATGTAGTTGGTCAAGGGAGCTGTGGACTCAAAGATGTTGAAAACCTCTGAGTTAGACCTATAAGGATGTTTCTTTAGCAGAAATTTTGCTAGAATGTTGTGGGTTCAATTCAGATTTTCCCTGAGTGAAAAATCATTCCACTGATTGAAGGGGTGTGTGTCAATTTTCACCTCCACAAAATCTGCTTCTGAGAGTTGGGAGCCCCTCTAGATCGTGTGTGTGTGTGTATGTATGTGGGGATGCAAAAGAAGGGGAATTGGCAGATTGGAGTGTGTTCCATGAACGGAAGGAGGCCTTCTGTCATCAGTTTGACAAGTCTGGAACCAGCCATGCATATTTAATTAGTACATAAGAAGAACTGTGCTGGATCAGACAAAGGCCTGTTTATTTCAACACTCTGTCCTCAGAGTGGTCAACGAGATGTCCATGTGAAGTCCACAAGCAGAACCTGAGTGCATTTGCACTTAGAGAATAATAACTATACTCATATAACACTTTCCTGGGAGTAAGTCATAGAAGTCAATGAGACATACAGCACAACAAACTTATACATATTTACAGGGGGCACTCCTAGTGCCATTGCTATCTATTTTAGGCACCAGGTAAAAACATTTTTCTTTCACCAGCCCTTCAATGCGTAACTCTGAATATTTTTAGTTGAGTGGGGTTGGGTTGGATTCGCTCTTTTATGCATATTATTGTATTTTAGGTTACTTTTACTCTGGTTTTTAATGGTTCTGTCACTCTGAATTTATATTTTTTGGGAAAAGTGACTAAATGTAATAGTAATAATGATAATTAATAGCAGTAAGTCCCCTTATATTGAATGTGGCTTACTCCCTAGCAGGTGTATTTAGAATTGCAGCCTTATTTTAAAGAGGCTTGCATATAGGATTGTTCTAGAAATAAAATACATCTTTAAAGTATTGTTGACAAGGACTGTAAAGTAATTGTTGTATTATTTTGTTTTTACAGTCCAGCTAAACCAAAGAATGTAGAATTAAACCTTAAGGCGTCCAGAACTCTAGAAGATGTGCAAACTGAGCAAGATTCTATGGACAAAGCTGTTAAAATTAACTTCAGTATTGCCAATAAAATATCCATGTTTGAAAGCAAACAAACTAATCAGAACCCATCTGCTGAGATCTCTTCTTTAAAAAAAGGTTCTGTATCAAATACATTTGTTGGCAGAGCAAAGCTGAAATTTGGGAAACAGCACCCTGAAAGTGAGCAGACCAAAAGAATAACAAATAAGCCAAACAATCGACAGAAAGCATTGCAAAATGGTGCAAAGGTGAAGGATGTATCTTCAGATATAAAAATCAAGTCTGAAGAAGGGACTCAATCAAATATTATAACTAATGAAGAAATTGGAAATGCTGCTGAATCTCAGTTTAGTCAGAATGGAAAAGTAGATGATAACCATGCGAGTGTTTTTATTTCTAAAAAAGTTGATACAGAATTAGCCAACGATAATTGTTTGCCTAAAACGCCATCTATACTACAAACTGAAGAAATTGAAACAATCCAAAATGATAACAGGAATACAAATGTCAGATCCATATCTCCTGAAAGTGGAGAGGAACTTTTCTTGAAAACAGACATGCATTCTCTAAGTAAAGAAGACCAGTGTCTCCTGCAGCCTGACCCAGTGCCCCCCAAAGTAGAACACAACATGACTTCTCAGACTGAAAATGAAGACACAAAGATGACAAATACGTTTTTGGAAAACAAACAGATATTCGAGCAGAATTTCAGTGGACAACCTGATTCAAACAGTGACTGTAATGTCCCTAAAGCTGGCAATGAGGATACCATTTGTGATTCCCCAGACATGACGAAGTTTACTGAAACTATTAAAAATCTAGACAGCTCTATTTGTGTACCTCAAAAAAAGAAAAAACCCAAAGTTCCAAAATCTCCAGCACCTCCCTTTGCTATGCCTCCAATTCATGAGGACAATTTAGAGAAAATATTTGACCCCAATATATTTACAGTTGGTTTAGGAATCAAAAGAGACAAACCACGAGATTTAGCCCCATCCCTGCAGCTGAAATTGCATAGTCTAGAAACAGAGGCTAGAGTCAGACCCAAACGTGCCTCAGCTGAGAACAGCCTTCTTCTCCAATCTCTGAAATTATCCAACAGACCAGACCTTGCACTTACCCAGGAAGTAAGTGGGAAAGAAAGCAAGGATGGTACCGATGGCGACATTAAGAGATCTCGACTTGAAAAGAGTGCCATATTCTCAAGCCTTCTATTACCTTCAACTAAAGAAAATGTGTTTACTCCATCTGTAACATCTATAAACACTATCACAACAACCTTTGCATCTCAGAAGAGTGCTAATTGCCCAGGAATCCCCCCTCTAATATTTGATGTGGCTCAGAAATCTGAGGTAATAGGACAAACATCATATAACTACATATAAACTCATATGCGATGTATGTTGTGTTATACCTTAGCAGTAAACAACCACTGTTATTTTTTATTGTGCTGTTCAGTCTCTTTCAGATTTCAAAAATCCACAATTTATGGAGAAATACTTGCAAACTGAGGATCCAAAAAAAGAGAGAATTTTGCAGATGGCAAACTTTGGAAACCCTGACCCCAGTTTTTCAAGCTGGTTGAAACCTGGACAGTATGAACCAAATAGCTTCTTACCAGACATGGAGGTGTGTTTAATGTTGTTTGTTTTAGAAGTCTGTCTGCATGCTTTGTGCAACTAGAATGTCAAATTGATTTTTGCTTTGCTTTCTTTTGTTTGATATTGGTTTGATTTATATACATACCTACATATATTTTGTTGTTAGAACAAAGAATAGCTTGAATTGGAAATGACTATTTTCCAGGAAAAAGATTATCTTTTCAATAAAGCGAGATTTCATTAGCATGCTGCATTTCTCTAACCAAATGGTCAAAATGAATCTGGAATGAGAAGATCATGGCTGCATCTAGGCACTACTGATTGCCCAATTTAGCATAAAGGCAGGAAATAGTAGAAGAAAAAATATACAATCATACTGCAGTATGTCAGTTGTTGCTTGGATTCTGCTGCTGACCCCACCAGTCCTCACATCTACAGATTGTTCAGCAGTCAGTTGTGCTGAACCAGCATACGTGTTGGTTGAAAAGCCTTCTAGAATCACTGTAAGAATGCCTTCAGTCTGCAGCTGTTAAGAATGGTCATTTAAGATAGGTTTAAGATTTACTAGACAAAAATGAAATGTAATAGTAATAGATTCAGCAATCATTTGACAAACCGACTCATCAAAACAATTTTAGACTGTGTTCCCACATCCCATTTAACTTGCGCGCATTCAGCTTTACATGCATGGCAAAAAATTAAACAAAATGAAAAGGAACAGTGTTCTGGGGGAAAAGACACTGGCGACCACACCTGCCATTGAACACAACATGATTTTGACTTTAGGCCAATGTAACCCCCATGTAAGTTGCAGGCTTACTGTATGTTCCTTTAGAAATTCTATTCTGAATAATAAAAGGCATATTGGGAATCTATGGATTCATATATATTGCAGGTCACGTGTGTGTGTGTGTGTGTGTGTGTGTGTGTGTGTGTGTGTGTTTGCACAGATACAATTTCTGGTGCCCCCTCCCCCGAAATTAGTCTTCAAAACCATTCTGTTGTTGGGGTGAGCCTGGTTGCCATATGTGTGTCGTCCCATGACAGTTTTTTTTTGTTTGCAACTGTGCTCATGGGTGCAAAAAAATTGGTGGCCCCTGCTGTATATCATGAGAGGCAGGAAATTGTTATGCTTTTGAAATATACTTCTGACATACATTTTTCATAGACCAGGTTTTATGCTAAAATTAACAGTGCAACAATGGAATAGGGGCAGCAATATTGACTGAAAACTCCTAGAAAGCAACCATCTTGATAATTTACAAAACAAATCAGTCTTGATTCAAAAAGTTTCTTTCTACCAGCTATAAAGATATATAACTTCTTCAGAATAATCGGCTGTACCACATGGTGCATTGGGTGGTATGAGCTATTTGCAGGGCTTGGCTACAATAATAAAATGCATACTCATGCCTTTATTGGCTAAAGGTGTAGTTCAACAGGCACTCCTTCCATATAAAGCCCCTGTTCGTTTTAGTGTGCTGTAAAATGACAGTGATTTGTGGTTGCAACTTCAGCATGTTCTGCATAATATATCTATGCAAACTTAAGGGGCAGCTTTAAGTGGCTTAATGGTTTGCATGGGCAACTTGAATGTGTGGTAATGTGTCAATAAGATTTGAAAGCATGCCAAGCACTTGCAGGCCATATAGCCTTAACCTGACCCAATTTTCATAATACTAAAGTGTGACTTGTAAACTGTTTTAATGGATGTATTTTTTGAAGTTAAATACACTAAATGTATTTCAGCATTTTCCAAGATTAGGTAAGATATATCTCTTTTACAAATTAATTTCTTATTGTTTGTTCCCTCTGCTTTAACAGGCATTTTCAGGAAACAACCAAAATAAAATTAATCCTAGACCTGGAAAGGTGAGGTGATCCCCATCCCATTGATTACTGTTTTCCTTTATTTTTCCTTGTTGGATTAGAAAAAACTGAAGTTTTTCCTCCTATAAATACAGATCGTTATCTGCAGTAAATCAGACCCTTTGGAAAATGCTATTGAAGTTTTTCATGATATGGAGGACTGCACCGCTTGGGTACTGTCACCTGCAATTCTAGTTAAAGTCGTCAGAGGATGGTAAGAATAAAATGCTCGCCCTACAGCTAGTTCTAAATTCAGTCTGCATGTTCCCATTCTGCTTTAACATACTTTATTCACTCCTTGACTGTATGCTTCTAAACTCAGTTTGGTCTCATGCCTTTTTGCTTAGCCTAGCTTGAGTAAACTAGTTTTCACTAGTTTATTCTCATGTGTGTTCAGGCATGTTTTGAACTGTTCCAGCGTGTCTGATTCTTGATCTGATGCATGTAGAAGCTTATTGTTAAATTTGCTCATGTGTTCCTATTTTCCTTCTTTGATGTTCTAAAAAGCTTTTCCTGTGACCTTAAGTAACTTCTAATTTTATACTACGTTGCCTTAATTCTCTTGAAAGATTACTGCTTTTTGGCTTTGAAAAGACCAACAAGAAAGCTAGATTACTGTTAGGGATCTTTTTAAAACACTTCCTGAAGCTTTGATTAAAAACATCAAACAAATTTACATTGCTGGATTATCAAGTGATAAACTGTTTCACTTGGCAGAATTCCTGCAGCTTCCAGTGTGCTGCTGAAACCAAAGGCATACAGAATGAAACTGATAAAGTTTAGGTATTTCATGGGGTCATCAGAGTTTGCTAGTCAAAGCAAAAGAGGTTGGTTTCAATGCAGGAACGCATGTTTGTAATTATCTAGTTGTCTTTTAATGCTAGTCTTTTACCAAACAGCAAACAAATACCACGCTCTATGCAATAAAAGAAACATAGCTCTTTGCACCCATTAGCTATATCTACAATTGTTTTAAAAAATACATTTATTATATGCCATTTTTTCATAATGTGCCCAAGCAGATATATAACAAGATGGAAATGTCAAAATAAAAATAATTATGTTTCAGTTTAGCTGTCTGAAAAGCTTGTATTTTATTTATTTGTTGTGATTTGGTTTGTGGAGAGTTGTGGCATAGAGCATGTGACTCAACACCCTAGTATTAATCAATTAGTTTGATAGTCCTGCACTGTTTAGTTACTTGCTTTGTTCCATTGTGGTAGGCTGCTTCATCTGCTTTGTTCAGCCATTTTGTTTGATTCATCCAATGGGAAACTTGCAAAACCAGAATTAATTTTATGTTCAGATTTCCAACTTAAATTGATGTTAATTGCAAATTGTTGGTATGTCTTAGTCATCTTAATACAGTTACATGGCACACACTTTCCTCTATCCTACATGCAGAGGCTTCACACATA
This sequence comes from Podarcis gaigeae, assembly GCF_964106915.1. Classification (NCBI taxonomy): domain Eukaryota; kingdom Metazoa; phylum Chordata; class Lepidosauria; order Squamata; family Lacertidae; genus Podarcis; species Podarcis gaigeae. Next base: position 49,571,507 of record NC_139680.1, read on the forward strand.
CCGTTATCCAAATGTCCATTTCTTTCCAGAGTCCCAGCACACATCATTCTCATGCTTTTTATGGGATTACCATGCACGCTTAGGTGTTGTATGGGAGAGCCTAACATTAAATATGAATCAATGTCTTCTTTTCTCATGCCTTTTAAAGTTCCTGCCTTTCTTCATCCTCCTCCTTGACTTGCAATTCTTTCCAGCTCCTTACTTTCTTTCACCTCCTCAATGTTTCCTGTCTTTGACTTTCTTTATTAGCTGTTCAGCTTTTGAAGTAGCTTCGAGTCTTGACTCCACTGTTTTGACCTGCCGTTTGGATTTGGCTGAAGCTCTGTACTTTCAACACCTGATATCTGGTTTGGTCTGACTTCTAGCTCTATGCTAAATTATCTTTGGATCTCTGTTTCCTGGTTTCCCACTTGGCTATTTTCTTGATGTCCATTCTGACTTTGATCTTTTGAGATAGACACCACCCTCTCCAAAGTCTTGACAACATCTCTCCACTTATTGACAGGTGCTCCAGGTGAAGTATGTTCATATTCTTATTTTGGAAATACTGGGTTATATATCTCTGTGTTCTTTCTTCTGATCTTCTCACTCATCTTGCTCACAGGAAAGTAGATGGCTTGTTACAACACCATTATTTCACCATTGCTGCCCTAGTATTTGAAGATATTGCTCTTTCCCTATGTTTATTTCTTTCATTGCATGTTAATCATCTTTCTGTGTTGCACTAACATTCTTGATTAAAAGTAAGACATTGCTATTTATTGCATCTAGTTTTCTGCTATATAGTTGTATAGTTAAACCCCTACTGTGATAACATTATATACTGGCATTTCTCGGTATGGCCAATCCATTACAGTGGTACCTCGGGTTACATACGTTTCAGGTTACATATGCTTCAGGTTACAGACTCCGCTAACCCAGAAATATTATCTCGGGTTAAGAACTTTGTGTGGATAAAAACAGAAATCATGTTCCGGCAGCGCAGCAGCAGCAGGTGGCCCCATTAGCTAAATGGTCTTCAAGTTAAGAACAGTTTCAGGTTAAGAACAGACCTCCAGAATGAATTAAGTACTTAACCCGAGGTACCACTGTACTTGTATTTGTCACCTCTAAATGCTCAACTATGAGTACCCCAGTTTATATTGACCTTAAACCATTCTCTTTAGTTTTTGTTAATGTGAGAGTAATGGTAAACTAAATGCTTTAACTCAAAATAAATTTGTAAATAAACTAATTTGCATGAAAGAAAACGAATGATTCAATGTTTGTTTCGGTGTTTTAATTTATAGTTGGATTCTATATGAGAAGCCAAACTTTGAAGGGCCCTCTATTCCTCTGGAGGAAGGAGAAATTGAATTTACAAACCTTTGGGGTGAAGAACCACTTGATAACAAAGATGAATGCAAATGTCCCGAGCCTGCAGTGATTGGTTCAATGAGGCATGTAGTAAAGGCAAGTATGGATATGAGTAGACTATAGATTATGGCTTAAACTTTGTAGACTATGGGTGATTTGTCTGACATGGTAGACCAAACTATGGCTTACCAAGTCTGTACAAATATGTGGGCTCCGGGAGAGGAGAGGAGCTTGTAGCAACTTTACTCCTTCCTGGTTCTTTTGGGTGGTGCCAATTGCATAGGCCCATTCCAAGCAGTCAGGATGCCTCTATGATTGGCCCCTCCCAGTTTCAACATGGCAGCAGTATAGATTAGCAACTTGCTACAAGGGTGCTCTCCTGTAAATGCTAAAGGGGCACCACAAGTATGTTTTGTCTTTCCCTTTGCTGCACAGAATAGACTCAGTCCTAATTTTATAATTTATCATTCTGTCTTCATAATTTTGCCAGGATTATAGCATTTGCCGAATTGACCTGTTTACAGAACCAGAAGGGCTGGGTCTTGTAAATTCATACTTTGACGACACGGAAGAAACTCGATTTGGTTCTGCACAGAAAACATGTTCTATCAAAGTGCATCGGGGCATGTAAGTATATAGATATGCATCCTTTAAAAAAGGTACTAGTTTATAGTAGATATCAAATGCCCAGATTTGGAAATGATACATTTATGCATGAGGTTATACATATATATTTTTTGTTCTGTTGTGTAGTGAGTGATGATCATATAAGGCATTGGTTTTCAACCAGTGTGCCATAGCACCTTGAGGTGCTTTGAATGAGTCAGGGGTGCTGAGGGCAACACTGGCCTCTGTCCCTCTTTCCTTCCCTCCCTCCTCTGATGCCCTCTTGCATCTCTGCCTTCCGGAGGCTTGCACAGCCGTTTGTTGCAGCAGCCCTGGCTACAAGCTCCCTAGTCGAATGGTGCCTTTGGGCCTGGCCAGGGGGTGCTTCCCAGGCTCCTGTGGGGCAGTGTGAGGAGGAACCTCTCTTTGGAGTGGGGGGGCAGCTCAGGGACCAGGGCTGGTGGCAGTGGCTGCCCGGAGAACTCCCAAGGAGGTGAGGAGAGGAGGCTGACAGAACACTTCCCAAGGGAGGGCATTTGAAAAAGGGTGAGAGGCTACCAGCTCTGCAGGCAAGGGGTGATATAACTGGGCTCCTGAGCCCCACAGGGGTGCCACAGAAAGAATGTAGTTGGTCAAGGGACTCATGGACATAAAAAGGTTGGAAACCTCTGATAAAAGGTATGAATCACTGATAAACATTTAGTGAAGCAAATATAATATAAGAATTAATATACAAATACTTAATGTATCTACATATTTATACCCTTGTCATCTTGTAATGCATCATTAGTTCTACCTGAGAGCAGGAAGACATTCAATTAAACCAGGGATTCTGGGCTGCAACAAATATGACTGTCTTCTAAATTATTTTTACTCATTTTTGTTGAATAATGGAAAAGATTGCTGTCTGTTAAGTGCATTGGTGATTCAAAATAAATCATTAGTACATATCCCAGATTGTATTAAATCGTTAAACTGAGATATAGGTGCTGACTAAATGTCAGTAATGAAACTGCCAAGGTACTTTTCAGAATGGGTGAGAATGATACAAAAGCCATACTAAAAGAAGGGAGGGGGATTAAATGAAAGGATTTCAATTGAGAATCAGTATCTGTTATAGTTTGATTATTTACCCCCACCCTACCATGTGGCATTCTGGTAGACTGTAATAGTGAACCTTGGGAGTTGGTTTGTAAGTGTCATACAACTGTGTAAGTGGCTTTATCTTGATAATTAATGGAGTCACCAGTACTGATTTCATTAAGTGTTGTATCATAGCATCATTATAAACACTGAGAATGAATCACAAGCATTGTCAACTGTAGTGGCATACACTGTTATACATCTGTCAACATGTCTGAATTAGAAGTATGTATTAAGAAAAATAAGTACACTACAGTCATTTTAGGAGATTATTTATGAGCTTTGAAGTCAACGCTGTCTTTCAGTAATGATGATTAATTGCTGCAGAATGCAAATGATGGTGAACAGAAGTTAAAAGTTGGCTATGTATGTATGTATATGCCACAGTGAATACCTGAAATTTAGTGAATGCTTATAACCACTATATATTTATCCTTCAGAGTTATATTTTACCCTGATCAGTAATACAAAAAATATTTTATTTTACTGTTTGTTCTACCCTGTTGTCTTAACAGTGGTTTAAAAGGGGCTCTTTGTCATCTCCCTTCTGGGAAATAGCTAGGATGAGGTGTCTTTAGCTTTAATAATGTAATAGCATCATGTTTTATCGCAGCATTGTCTGGACCTTTTTTCCCTTGTCGTTTTCAATTTGTAGATGGCTACTTTATGAAGAACCTGGTTTCCAGGAAATCCCTTTAATGCTGGAACCTGGAGAATATCCTAATCTATCCTTTTGGGATAAGAAAGAAGCATATGTTAGGTCCATGAGGCTCTTGAAAATGGTAAGATAATGATATGAAGACTACAGGGATGGTAGAACAGCTGTAACTTTATAGTGTCCCATAAAAGGGCTTCTTCCATTGGAGGAAAGAAACCTTTGTTACATTTTTGCATACTTCAGAGTGTAAGAGGCGGCCTGCTGCATCAGGCCAATGGCCCATCTAGCCTAGCATTTTGTGGTCATAGTGGCCAACTAGATGCCTATAGGAAGCCTGTGAGCAAGGCAGGCTGCTTCCATCTTGAACTGTTTCTAGTAATTGAAATCTTTTAATAGCTGCCTCGTATTTAATGAGGTTTTTTTTTGTTTTTAAATCTAATTTGGCTGAATTTAAAAGGAGCATTTTTATTTTTATTCCAACAGATGGCACATTTAACTTTCAGACTTTAGAAAGTGAATAATATCTGTTGAATCATGCTTTTAACTTCTTTAACAAAATTACAATTCAATGACATTTCAATTACCTTTCTTCCCTGCCCCTTCAATATTTGCAGGGTGGACGCAAAGTTGAATTTCCTGAAAGCCCAAAGGTAAAAATATTGTAATATGAATTTCCTATATAATAAAGTGTAATGATAAAAGTGTATCCCTTGAGCTATATACAGTTGTACCTTGTTTTGCGACCGGGATCCATTCTGGAGCCCCAGACTCTGGATGAAAAGGACGCACGACAAAGTGCCACTCTGCACACACAAGCAGAGCAGTTTGCGCTTCTGCGCATGCGTGATTTAGCGCTTCTGTGCATGTGTGAGCGGCAAACCTGGAAGTAACCCGTTCTGGTACTTCTGGGTTTGCCGCGGACGTTCGACGAAATGGACGCTCGACGAGGCCGACTCAAAACAAGGTAACACTGTATACTAATGTTGTTGTACTCTCTTTCTGGTGTAAGTTAACAAGCTTATTGCTTTATCAATCATTCTCCCCTTAAAAAAGCTTTCTGGATTCAGTCATGTTTAGAGTACATTTATTAAAATCAATGGGACTTAAGTCACAAGTAGCTTTGGTCAGATTGATTTCAGTTGGTTTTCTCCCTTGTACACATGACTTGGCAGGCCAATCCAACTCCTTACAGTTGCTGCCAGGATGCTGTGGAGCAATGAAGCCTCCGCCACATCCTGGTCTCTCATGTCAATAGTGGAAGGTGGCGGTGGTGGTCAGGCACCAGGCCTGATCCCAGTGCCAGTTCTAGGCTGGACCCAATGTTGCCATCTATGAGACTGGCTCAGATTCCAGCAGATCCCAATCCTCTCAGCTTTGCCTCCTCCCATCTGAAGGAAACCTGTGAGCATTCTACTGCATATTTGGCAGCCTGCAGGCACAAGTCAAATGACACTTCTGCTCAGTACAAACCCCCACAGCCCAGCATAAGGGGGTTTGTGTTGCATCCTAAGTCTGGATCTGACTGCTGCTTAAAGGCAAGTAATGGGGTTATCAGTTGAATCCCTTGGGGGAAGGGGATTCACCTGAGCCTAGGAGTGGGCCATGAGAAACTTCTATCTTATGTGGCAATGGTATTGATTTTTTTTTTTTAAAGCCCCAATTTAAATAATGTATAAAGAATACTAAGGCTGAAATCCTACTTACTTGGAGGTAAGCCTTGTTGTATTCAGTAAGGTTAACTTCTGAATAGGCAATGATTAGGATTGTGATGTTAGATAATACATGTGAAAGCATATTGAGGTCTTGGAAAAGGCACAATATTAAATATTATTTACCATCTCCCTCCTTTTGCTAAAGGTCATTATTTATGAAAAGCCATTCTTTGAAGGAAAGCATGTAGAACTTGATTCAGAATTAGTAGCTCTTGCTGTGGAAGGAAATGAAAAAGAAGATTCAGCAGAGCTGGAAACAGGAACACTCACATCAATAGGATCCATAAAAGTGAAGGGAGGAATGTAAGTATTGCCTGGAGCAGGTGACTTTTCAGCAGGCAGCTACTATAGTGTAGAGACTGTATTGTGTAACAAGAAGTTGACTCGACTGTCCATGTCCACAGCATATACCTCCTATGAAGGATCATAATGAATGAGTCTAGGATCCTGCAGCATGTATGCACAATGAGACAGACAGACAGAGGAAGGAGGGTTGTGGTTCTATTACATTACAGGAAACACAATGGTCACTTCATATATGATACCTGCTAATTTCCAGAGTGTATGAAGCAGCCATAATACTTGTGTGATATGCATGTTTGTGATAAGATGTTCCTTTGTCCCCATTAATTTACTCTTGGAAAGTGTTGAAACATTAGCTAGCAAACCTTCTTAATGCTGTGTTGATATTGTGATGTATAATGCAATCCTTCTGAGATCAGTAGGTAAGGATTGCAGCATATGTAAATATAAATGCCACATGATGCTTAATTTTAGAGATGTTGCTTGACTTCTGGAAGATGTATCTGACTTTAGTTTGTTACTGCTGAAACAGCATACCTGCTTATCCTGGGAGTAAGCCCCCTTAACACAAAATGGCTTATTTCTGAATAGGCATGTATAAGATTGCACTGTTGGTCCACATAGTTCTTTCCCACCTTCTTTTGTTAAAATGTGAGGTATTAAATCGGATTAAATGTGGCTAAGTTGGTCATGTGTTTAAAGATCTCCCACTGAAATTGTGGGTCCTGTCCCTTATTTCATTTGCAGTTTTTATAACAATTTATTTTAATTATCATTTTTGCTGTTCATCTCTTTATTTTATTTTTTGCTGTTAATGCAATAAGATCACGTGTTTTGTACATTCATTATTTTGTTTACATGTTATACTACTACTTTTTCAAAAATTTTGTTTACCCTTTTTAGTTGGGTTGCTTATGAGAAGCCAGAGTTTGCAGGGCATCAGTATTTGCTGGAAGAAGGAGAATACCAGGAATGGATGGACTGGGGTGGTTATGATGAGCAGGTGCAGTCACTGAGGCCTGTTCTAGGGGTAAGTTTAAAAATGATGAAAACAAGTGTAGTCTTAGGAAAACACGTAATAATGTTTGTGGTTCGCTCTGTTTTGCTTCATCCCACTGTCTTTGTTTACCTGGGGGGTGGGAATTGAGAGTGGAAAGACATTTTACCCTTCTCATAAAATTCCATTCAATCCCCCCCATGCTCCCCCATATCCAGTATGTGGGGTGGGTGGGTGTGAAAGAGGGAGGGAAACAGAAACCTGGTGGATCACAAACAGCAGGCCTAATTTGGACGTGCATCCAAATATGGAATGTACAGGCATGCATACAAAGGAGATGTTGGTTTGAATGTGTTTTTGAGTATGTATTCCATTGAAAGAACTGCTTCTTGACTAGACTGTATAGTAGACAGAAGCTTTCCTGGGGCTGCTGCCTGATAATGTGCAAGTTTGGGCAAACATTGTCAGCCTGCCCAAACAGCTATATAGCTACAGCAGCAGATGCCAGAGAAAGGAGGAAGACAGGGTGGATCAGAGAAGAGGAAGGAGTTCCAGGGATTTCAACCTCTCTTGTTTTCTCTGGAGGAGGAGAAAAGTAGGCAGGCACCCATCCTGGTGGCTAAAGGGAGGAACAAGAGCTAGTCAGCCTCTAATCTGAAGGCCAGGAAGGAATCTGGGAAAGAGCAGCATGGTTATTTGTGGCCTTGCTTGGCTCAGCTTGACCAGTACAGAGTGCTTTCATTTGGACTTCCTTTATTTCTGTTCTCACATTAAAGCTGGCCTGTATTCATCAACATAACTCTGAACACAGGACAACAGTTCCAGCCTAGTGTTGTCTGTTGTTAAATGGAACCAGCAGGTTGAAGACAGAAGCAGTGCAATGCTTACAAGAAACTGCATCAGTGCTTTGATACACACTTCAGTGTATACCCATATTTAAAGTGCTTTAAAGTTTAAGATGGCATCTGCCCTTGCAATTTAAAGATGTGGAGCACCAATTCTGCAAGGCCACTTCTTTCCCCTGTCACCGCATATTGTTTTAACTATGCAAGGCATCTTTTCTCCTTCCAATTTAAATAAATCTTTTGAGTTTTGGAGTGGACTTCAGAGGAAGTATGTCTTTTACAGTGTAGGGCAGGGGTGGGAAACCTTAATGCACCCAACATCTGCACCCAAAACACCTGCTTAGAGTTATAGTCTTCTATCACAGAGACTGTATTTCTTTTGCCTTGATGGCTTTCTGTTGTTTTCTTTCTTTCCACAGAGTTTTATGCAACCTCACATGATAATGTATGCTGAAAAAGACTTTGGGACTAAAGGTTCCAATATAAGCGTTTCAGGAATTGTTTCCCATTTAAAGGATACTGGCTACGGACTAAGGACTCAATCCATAAATGTGTTAAGTGGAGTGTAAGTCAGATGTGTAGCTTCATTTTCATTTTAAATGGTTAATTTGCTGTAAAGAGATAAGTACAAGGAAAAGAGGCCTGAATCAGTAACTTGGTATTACTTCTTTGTTGTCTTTGTATGTGTTTCCTGTTGTTATAGCTGTTTTAGCGTTGTGTTGCAGAAAGGATAATCTGTACTGTTCCTACCATGCAGATTAGTCTTCTAGATTAGGTGTATGAAATGAGAGCAACATAGCAATCTTCATCCAGCACCTATGGTCGTGTGTCTGTTGCTCCTAATTGAGTAATTGAGTACTACTAAACAGATATTTTCATCAGAACATACATTGAGAGTGTACTAGTTCAAGACAGCCTTGGCAAGCCATGGTTTATGAAGCTGAGGGTGTGTGACACCCATCCTTTCACATACCAGCTTTGGTGCAGGGATCCTGGTTTGTATTGAGCAACAGTTACTTACTATGTCTATACCATGGAACTCGTTTATGTCAGTTAACAAAGCAGGATAATAATCCAGTTTTAGTAGAGAGGGCACGAGTGAACTGTCATGATGCACATTCCTGAGGGATAAATAATTGAATCCAGCTAGCCTTCCTTGAAGGAACAGAGGAATTTGAGTTCCTTTCTTCCATTACATTTTTATCTTTGGCTGCCATATAGTTCTGGGAGTTATGTCTCAAGTGAGATCTGGTATTTTTTCACAGTTTATGGCTTCTTTGCGCAACATGTTTTTTCCTGCTTCCCACAGCAGTTTTTATGAATATATATACAGGATTCCTTTGGGTGTACCAACCAGGGTAGTTGCATATCAGCACTAACAGGAAGGCAAAACCTAGTTCTGCATCTTCCTTTTCTGGAATAATTGGCACATGGGTAGCACCAATCACTCAACTCATTTTCATGGAGATCCCATAGAGAATGAGTAAACAAACATAATTTGTGTGGATTTTCAGACCTGAACATTTGCAGCATAGCCTTAGTGTTTGCAGCACTAGAAGCCTGATACATTTATTTGTCCAAGAGACTGGCCAAGCCTGCTTTTTTTTCAAAATTTCTATTGCATGTGATGTTCAAGTATAAACATGTCCCATTTCAGTTTGATCTTCATGGTTAACATACTGTTCATCCCTCCGTCACTTTGACTAAGCAGTTTACAGAGCATGTTGGGTGTGTGCTTAAGGCATATGCCTCAAATGATTAATCAACAGTGTGTTGATGGATCTGTTAAACATGAGTCAGAATAAAAGGAAATGGTAAATTTTTAAAATGTGGCACTTCAATGGGCAAAACATACAGTGCTTTCATGCTAGGCATGCTTCATATGGTATAATTTTACTGAAATGCAACTTTGCTTTACTAGAGTTTATTATCCATGTCTTGAACTAAGGAAACCTAAAATCATGCTTCTTCGGACAGAAACGAACTATGAATAGTGAATAAAAAAAAAAATCCTTCCAGTAGCACCTTAGAGACCAACAGGAAAAAGACCAATTGCAGTCGTCAGTCGTCAACAGGTTTACCACACCTATCAGCCAATCACCCATTCCCACCACCCTTCTGAGTAATACCTCTCCCCACCCTCTCACTATATATAAGGGTCTGGTGACTTCTGTTTCAGTCTATCTGAAGAAGTGTGCATGCACACGAAAGCTCATACCAATAACAAACCTTGCTCGCTCACATTACTAGCCCAGTGTGAAATTAGACAATGGTACATATATCTCTTAAGTTGTTAGCAAACTAGATTTATTCATTGGGCTATGCTAAATATAACTACCTGAACCGGACTTAAGAAAATTGCCTTACTTTCAGAGTAATGATGTCATGCTTTACCATTTTTACCTTTCCCCATCATAATGTTGCTTAATATATTTTGGGTCTTTTGAACTGTAATTTGGGTGTTTTGAGCTGTATTATTAGAGGCAAACAATATAACGTTTCATTCTGATGACTTTATAAAATCCTTGCTGTGTTTGCAAATATATTATTTTTATATGAAGTTAAGTACACTGAGTACAGCTTACTTAATGTCAGTCATTTCCTACAAGATTCATAATTAAATGTTTGATTTAATTGTTTTTCAAAAATACAATGCATCAATTAATTAGAGCATAAATCATGATTTTTCCCCCCACAGCTGGGTGGCGTATGAAAATCCTGACTTTACAGGAGAGCAGTATATCCTTGATAAAGGACTATACCCCAACTATGGTACATGGGGAGCTAAAAGTTGTAAGATCTCTTCAGTTCAACCCATAATTTTGGTAAGGTTTGTTTGTTTGTTCTGCTGGGTTTTATTTTATTTCCTACCAAGCTAGCTTGCTCCGTATTTCATTAATCAATATTCTTTCTGTATAATGTATATTTCTGGCATCATATTTGTCTCTTTTTCCCTCCATTTATTTTAGGACAACATGAGTGATCATACGGGGAAATTTAAGGTAAAGCTTCCAGGCTTTTACATAGCAAATATAGCAAGCTGACTTGAGATAACATAAAAAAAGACGAGTAGAGAGGCTGTAGGCAGAGAGATTCACAAAGTGGAATCAGTACCCTGGGAGGAGGCAGACTGAGTCCTTGTCAAGTTTTGCCAGATGCAGAAAATGTGTATCTAATGCAAATGTCCTGGTCCTTTTAATGCAAGAACAAATGTATTTGCAGATGATGCTCAGGGTTTCCTAAAATACTCAGGCTTTTTTGCGAAAGGACTTTCCAATCTTCCCAGGGCGCTTCTCTACATGGTATCATGCAGACCTGGCCAACACATGGAAGGATAATATTGGTTTTGGCAATGGGGAAAAGTCCACAAATTTTGGTGAGCCTTAGCTACTGGCCAAAATGTGCAGTCACCATCAGCCCTGCTCATCCCCTGACTCTTGAGAGGGATCTTGCCTGATGTTGGCTGAGTTCCAAGGCACTTGGAAGCATGGGAGCACTCTGCTTCAGAAGCTCAATATGACTATAGGAGTGAGTTCCCACCTTTGTCTGAAGTACCAAGCTCAGGAATGGGATCTCTTCAAAATTGAAAAATCTCACTGCTTTCAAGTTGAACCAACATTCAGTCTGTTCAAGCTCTAGCCTGTCTTTTCATTCTTCACTGTGGCAAGAACACATCAGATCAAAAGATACTGTTGCCAGTGGAGCCGTAACAATAAGGGAAAAGACAGTTTGTATTTATCTTAGAATAAAGTTTCACTTCCAGGTCAGCAAATGGAATCAAGAATTGACTGTCAAATTCTACTACAAAGTCATCTTTGTAAAATAGTTTGGAAATACGTACATTATGTACATTTTTATTTTAGTTTAAAAATGTTTTGCTTGTATTCATAGATAATTAAAATGTTGTCAGAATTATCTGTTTAACAATATGGGGTGATACCCAACTAAGTGCATTAGTTAAATTCATTTATTTCTACAGCTCTTTTCTGACACTCACTATGTTGGAATTGTCCTGAGCACAATGTTTAGTGTTTAACGTGACCTGCTTTGTCTTTAAAGGTCCAGCTATTTTCGGAACCAGAGTTCCAGGGTAACTGTCAAATATTTGAGAAAGATACTTCAGAGATCGAGGAGACATTCCTTGCTATGTCTTCAAAAGTATTATCTGGCAGGTGAGTACGAAACTGCATCATTGAACTCCCAAGCAATCAAGCTTCTGAGTTTGCAACAGATACAAACCATCTGAGTAACACTGAATAGGCTCAGGGTGGATGCATCTTCCCATTTGGGATTAGTGGAATCAAGGTTTTTGTTCTTAATAGTAAAATCTGTCTAAAAATGTAAGGGAGCAACTAAGGATAATGACAAACATTTTGTGTATTCAAGAGTGTAGTGGAAGGGATTTGAATGCACACTTTTTGCCTTCATGATTATTTCCCCACCCTTTAGAATGCATGTCTCTGCTCATTCTGAATAACTTCGCACAAGAACATGTTGATCCTGCATTGCATGATGCTAAGTCTCTTAAACATATCAGTAAGGAAACATGTATTTTTAAAAGCCCATATTAATGGAATATTCTTATTCTTTATTGATGAAGAATAATGCTACATCTGACTGAGCACTCGGGCAACAGGCTTTCAAGCTACACAGAGCTTGGGTTGAAATGGCAATTAACAAAACTAACAATTAAGAAAACTGGCAATTAACAACAAAGCAAGAATTTAACATTGCCATTTTCTTCTTTTTTGCAGTTGGATTGCATATGATGAAGAAAATTTCTCTGGAAATCAGTATGTGTTAGAAGAAGGAGCCTATCCTAATCTGTCTGCAATGGGTTGCCTACCCAAAACTTGCTTGAAGTCCTTAAAAGTTGTAAATATTGTAAGTTTTACAAAGAGTTGGATAGCCATTGCAAGCTGAAATTGCCTCATTACTGAGCTAAGTTCTTATGACTAGGTTATAGAAACAAAAATTGACCTAAAAATATGCTACTAAATAGTTTATTTGGGGGAAAGGAAGCATATATTGTAGCTCTATGGAGCTGACAGCAAATTAGCATGGAACAACCTGCATGGTTATCCGTATTTTTAGATATTGCAAAATCCTACCATTAATTGTTGGTTTATGTAACAAATTTTGTATCTCACCCTTCAGTACATATTCCTAGGGTAGCTCATGATTAGTAAAAAAGCAGTTCAAAGAATAATCCAGCAGTTAAATCTTTGCTAAACTATTTTTCAGGGTTGATTCTGTGACTTCAGAAAGATCAGGCTGCAAACATGAATTAATTCAATTAGAATATTAATCAACTAAAGCAAAATTTCCCTCCATTAGTTGAGGGCCAGAGTAAATATGACAGGGCAGCTACATGTATTTCATAGAATCATAGAGCTATAGAATCATAGAGTTGGAGGGTCTTGCAAGGGTCATCTAGTCCAACCCTTGCAATGCAGAAATCTCAGCTAAATCAGACATGAGAGATGCCTCTGCTTAAAATTTTATTTACCTTGTAAAGTTTTCGCTTATAATGAGAACCCTTAGATTCCCAGAACATATTCTTACTTTAGATGGTACGTGGTGAATCCCTCACTTTCGAGAGATATCAGGATTCTACCCATCACAAAGTTTTTCTTGCTGGCTCTTTTTAAAAGCATCCAAATTAATCCTAAGCAACATAGAGCATTTTGTGCCCAGCCCTCCTCCCCTTTGTATAACTTGAGTCCTTTCTGCTTCCCCTGACCTTTTCTCGATTCTTTAATATTCTCTAAATTATATTCCCTCCCACCTTCCTTTATACTTGCACTCCTTTATCTGTCCTTAAATCCTTAGTTCTTTCTCACTTCCAGCCAGCATTAATGCTTTTTTGCCTTCTGATGGCTGCCTTTTACATAGCCATTGTACACCAGAATGTCTTCCTCAACCTCCCCTCTCCTCAACATTTCCCTTTCAGCCTGCCTACATTTACAATCAGGTCAGCTGTCTTGCTGGCCCCTCCCCTTCACATACATCTGTTGATATAAAGTAGAGGATGAGTTTCTGGGGGGAGGAGGGAGGTAATTTTCATGAAATAAAATTCTTGAAGGAGGAAATTAGTGAGCAAAATGTTCACAGAGGTTGCAGTAGGACAATATTGCCAATTGAGTTGGCTGATTCCTGCTCTCTTGCTGTACTATGCAGCAGAAGAAGACAGGAATGCTCAATTGTCCCAGCTTCCCAGGGTGGTCAATGCTGCCTTATTTGCCCTTATTGCTAATGGTACATAATCAAATCTGATTGGCTACATAATACCATGATGTCATATTGTTAGTTTATAATCCCTGATTGGCTAGAATCACACAGGGAGTGGGTATAAAGTGCCATGAAATGAATAAGACAAAGTATTTGGGAAAGTTTCAATGAGTATTTCATACTCCACGCTTGTTTTTCTCAAGATAAAAAAATCATAGCAGCACTAGAAAAAATGTACTAGAAGTGCTTACTTCTTAATAAATACACAGTATTCATTTAATTGACCATGAAGGCCCAAAGCCCATAAATTACCTGCTCTACATTTGTCTAGTAGTAGTCGTCAATTTTAGGCACAACAGAGTCAACCGCAAAGCAAAGCTTTGTATTTAGCAATTTGGTAGTTGTTAATTTGCACTGAAAGAAGCTGTTGGTGCTAAGTAAATGTTTTCTTTGAAAGTTCTGTTAACAAAACAAACAAATGGCAAGGCACCTGCCTTTTCACATCAATAAACACCTTGAAGATTTGCAGGTTGTGCTAACATACTAAAGAAGTATCACTAAACAGCATGCCTGGAATCTAATTTATATCTTGCTTATGTATAAACAAGATAATTCCACAGACTTGGAAGGCTGTTTTACTCAGATGTTCATGGGCTCTGCTGAAAAGCCAGCTGCCTTTGGCTTTTCCTCAACCTAGTAGCGCCCATTCCATCAAGCTGCACCAGAGACACAGAAGGAAAGCAGGACCATTTCATCGGCTCTGCTAAGAAATCAACTGCCTTTGGCTCTTCATTTTTCTCATATGTCAGCTGCCAAAGGCCTCTTCATCAGGCCAGCTGAATTGTTCTATCTCAGCTGGTTTATATAAGAATTGTAATTCTAAGAATTGGTGCCCAAGTTCTCCTACTCAGTTTGAGACTAAGTATTTTTGTCATTTCACTATAATTTTTTCTTAAAGCATATACCGTATTTATTTGAATCTAATGTGCCATTGAATCTAATGCCTACCTCAATTTTCAAAACCATGTATACCCTTATTTTTGCGAAGTAATTTGGCCAAAAAAGGTGTGCATTACATTCGAGTAAATACAGTATTATTTCTCTCATTCAATAATTTTAATGCTGCAAAAGGATTTCTGTGCCAACTCCATATACTTCCCTACAAACCATATGGTCCTCACCAATCTAAGACTTAGCAGAAATGCCATGAGTACGTTTGAAACATTTTGTATGACAGTAAGGCCCATGAATACACCTTGACTTCATCTATACCTTGTCTAGAATTATAAATTAGTAACTCTTATGCATGGAATAAGTGCATAAAATAAGTGTTATGTATAAAACCCTGAGTAGCAGAGTTTAGAGTTCTTACTTTGTAAAGAATTATAGATTTGCAGCACATCCATATAGCTGTAGGAAAAGTTCTGCAATTTTAGCTGTTGCTGACTCATGAAGATGCCAGCCAAGATTGGAAGGTGTGGCTGTAAGTCATCACCTTGCTTTTCTTTCCAGTTTTCATCCCACACTTGGAATAACTTTTTCATGAGTAATGCCTTTTATACAGACTTGCCACCTAGTTAGTTCCAGACCAGAGGACTTGTTTTTCATTTCTCTGAAAAGATAGCTGTGTTAGATAAGTTATTTAGCTTGAACTGAGGACTTGAAGCCTTTCCAGATGCCATGGTTTACAGTACAGTATTACTGAACTAACCTCCCCAGCTATTCCTCTGTTGGAGAATTGTTCAAAGGCAAGTTGCTGTAACATTACAGTTTTAGCTAAGGTAATGCAGCACTGAGGTAGGGGATGACCCAGATTTAAGTGGTGTATAGTGCTTGATGAACATCTCGCAACTGTCCAGCACATTAGTAAACATCAGATGTACAAGAAATAAACAACCTTCTCTTTTAAAACAGGAACTTTCTGAGCCAACCATAGCCCTTTTTGAAAAGGAAGACTTCAACGGAAAGAAAATGGAATTTACTACCGAGGTCTTAAATCTCCAGTTCCTTGGCTACAACCGTCATGTGGCTTCAGTAGATGTCCATGGTGGCATGTAAGTTCACTTTCTGAAGTGAGGGATTTGTTATTTGTAGAATGAACTAAGTGAGGCTTACTTTTAAGTATACATGTACAGGGTTGCACTGTTAAGTAGAATTTTGTAGATACACTGTCTTTTCAAAAGATGTTCCTGTCTCTAAGGCAGGGATAGGGACTATTTTTCAGTCCAAGGACCACATTCCCTTCTATGGAACCTTCCAGAGACCAGATCTCAGCAGCAAGGGGACCAAAGGCATAAGTAAGAAGAGCAATGACTCTGACTCTTACCTTTGTATACTGGGCTACACACCAAAGTTAGGCGTTGGTGCACTCTTTGTGCAATCAAGAGGCATCATACAGTTCAAGGATGCATTCCAGCCAGACAAAAACACAAGGACAGTGCAAAGGGTGGCTAGTGAGAGGTGTGGCCTCTGAAGAATACCAAGGACCAGACAGAAAGGCCTGGGGTTCACATTTGGGTCCTGGGCCTGAGGCTCCTCACCCAGTGTTAGAAACTGAGATATGATGGCTAGGAGCTAAATGGCACCTGAAACCGAGGTTATGGGCGCAACAACAGAATATCTAGGCACACTTTTTTATAACAAGAATACAAAGCTGAAAATGAATGAACCGCAGCTAAAATTCTATGTTCATTTTTTACATGATCTAGTCCTTCCCCTGCCCACCCCCTAATATTTTTTAAAGGGTCTCTTCTCCATTCTTCTCAGAGTAGCTAGAAGTGGGGAGGCAGAAAAAAGTCTTCCTTTCCTTCCACTCTGCAGTTTTAATCTGAAATCTTAGGTGCAGTACTGCGTCCAGAGCTCAGAAATTGCTCACGCTTATGGATTTCTCAGTTGCAAAATGCGCCTAGAACAATGGAAGTTTTGAACACTGTCCTCACCCCTGCTGTAAGAATTTGAACCTGGGTATTTTAGGCTGTCTTAACTGAAGTGAGGATGAACTCAGGGTTGTTACTCTGTCAAGTTTTCAGTAGTGGTTTATGTAGCAGGACATTATCTAAATACACCATGTTTAGCAGAATTGCCAGAAAACTCATTCCAGGTGAAAATTCAGGTACCTGCATGTCCTCACATTTTTTTTAAAAAAATGGTTAGTTGCCTTGGGCCTAGTGGTGACATAACATTTATCCATAATTTGTAAAGATCCCAAACAGTGAAACAAAGCCAAGTTTCCGTGGTTTCCCTTTCCAAGCTAAGTCCTACTCCAAGACTGTAGGGTAGGGAGATGTTGGCAAGGTCTGCTTGCAAGCAGAGGCTAGAAAAACGGAAAAAGGGGTGGGATAGGGTGCTCAGTTCAGATATAATTCTTACTACACACTGAATTTTAAGCCCACTTCATACCCTGGCTTCATATCCCAGTTAGCATCGGATCATTAATCATGGATTAGTCAAGTGTTACTGCATAATTTTTTTATTTAAAAAAACCCCCTGTAAATTAATGTCTGTGGATCAGTTTGTTAGTTACTTTACAAGCTTCGGGTGGCTTGAGCAAAGGACAGACTTGAACCCATCTCAGCTTTCACAGTGACATTTTCTGCTTTTTATTAGGCCTTTTAAAAGATATTGGCTATTATGATGGTTTTATTGGGCTCAAACATACACCACTGTTCTGTGCAATACAGTCATAAAGCCACCCACCTAAACATATTCGCTTAGAGGCAACTCTCACTGGTTTTCATGAGGCATAATAATAGTAGATCTGCTGCTTAAGCAAGATATATATACTGTTGTATGTAATTGTAAAAATGTCACCATGCTGTGTTTGGCAGCCATGGAAAGTGCAGTGTGACAACAGAATAGGCAGGCAAATGAGCAGGAAGCCCTGGCAATATGCATGGGGGTTGGGAGGCCCAGATGAGCCACAGGAGAATAGCCAGGTCAGACCAGAGCAGCTTCCCAGCAACTGTCCTGCTCTGCTGTTGCTGTACACCTCAAATCAACGATGCTGTTTCAGTGTCAGCTAGGTAGGAGGCCAAGATTGGGGGGCGTGGGGAGAGATGGCAGCAGAGCAGGAGGCTCGGGCCTGTCCTGCTTATTCCTCTGGAGAGAAGGAGAAAGCAGCTTTCATCCCCACCCCACATTCCATGCAAGAGGAAGTCTGCTTTCTAACGTTTCTCTCCTATTCACATAGCATACTCCTCACAGTAGCAGAGAGGATGACAACAAAGGGGGAAAGGACTTTCTCCTTTGGTTTCCTCCCCACAGCTGGCAACAGGGTGTAAAAAAAGGGGAAGGGGGGTTGGTGAAGTGTAAAACGGAGGGCCAACAATGGGCTGGCAGAAGTGGTGAGCAGGGTGAGAAGAGACACTAGTATGCAATACTACCGCAGTAAATATTTTTAAAAGGTTGTTTCTCCTCAGCACTTTTTAATGTACTTAGTTAGTAAAATATTGTTTGTTTCAGATGGATTATTTATGAATACAGTAACTATAAAGGTCGTCAGATTTTATTATCACCTCAGAAAATACCAAACTGGTATGAGTCAAGTGGCTACCACAAAATAGGTTCTCTACGGCCTTTACTACAGGTAAGACACTACAATTTACTCTGGGATGTCAGAAGCGTCTGTGAATCTTCTATCTTTTTACTAGTACTATTCAATCCCTTTATCCTAGTATTGCACAAGAGTACCAAGTTAATAACGTCATATTTTATGTATTTCCCTAATCCAGGGTTGCGACACTATTGTCTGTAAAAAGGGGGAAGCATCTTGAAGTGCTGTTGGTAATATTAATTACATTATTAGGTCAAGGTTAGCCAGACAGGGCTCATAATGTTTGCCGTTACTGCAGTGTTAAAAGCCCTGATTTATTTATTTACAGAAAAAAGCATATTTCAGACTGAGAAACAAAGTAACAAAGAAGTTCATGTCAACTGATGGAAATGTAGATGACTTGAATCTTCTTAGGATACAGGTTGTGGAAGATGCTAAATCTGATGAACAAGTCTGGATTTATCAAGATGGATTCATCAAATGTAGGGTAAGGTTCTGCCTTAATAATTACTTGCTAACAGCACCCATCCTATAGGAAAAATAGGAAATAACTTTTCTATACTGTGATAAGTGAATAGTAACTGAAATGGGAACATGAGCTCTTCAGCAGTTTGATGAAAAGCATGGTTCTATTTTGCGTCGGCAGCTTCGTAAAAGGGCTGGTGCCAGGCTTAGCGGGTCCTTGGCTTTTTAACACCAGTGGCTTTCCCCATCTGCCACTGCTGCCTGGCTCTGTTGCTGCCCCCTGACATTGCTACTATTGCCAATCATTTAACTCCCCCTCGGATGTATTTACATGGTCGAAGCAGCATTGAAGCCTGGGAAATGGAGCACACTCATGAAGGATTGGGGATGACATGGCTGCCATCCAAAAGGTTGCCCACTGGGTATACCCACTGGTATAAGGAGAGTAACAGTTTAAAGAAGCACCTGAGTGGGGAGGTTCTGATGTCAGCCCTGGTGAGACTGCCAGGATGCACTGAGCCTCAACAGCTGCCCATGTTGGATTTCCTATGAGTGCAGCCCCACAGTGATTCTTAAGGGGAAAGCAAAAAGGACTTTGACCAGAGGCTATATTCCTCTTGCCCCCCCCCCCTATTATTTGCTGCACTAAGTGGCTGTACCTTGTGTTCAATGCAAGTTTTTTATGCTTCTTTATATTAAAAAAAAACAAGATTACTAAAGACATGGAAGTGCTAAAATAATAGCTGCTTTACAGGAGGAAGATACTGGATTTTTCAGGGTTTTTATAGTCTCTCTTGCTGACTTTTTTGAGCCCTTTGAAAGCAATGAGTCTATATACCGTATTTTTTGCTCTATAAGACTCACTTTTTCCCTCCTAAAAAGTAAGGGGAAATGTGTGTGCGTCTTATGGAGCGAATGCTGGCTGCGTAGCTATCCCAGAAGCCAGAACAGCAAGAGGGATCGCTGCTTTCACTGCGTAGCGATCCCTCTTGCTGTTCTGGCTTCTGAGATTCAGAATATTTTTTTTTCTTGTTTTCCTCCTCCAAAAACTAGGTGCGTCTTGTGGTCTGGTGCGTCTTATAGAGCGAAAAATACGGTAATTATTATTACTGACCTGGAACCTTGACAAATATAGGAGGAAATGTTGAGTTTTGAAAGCAGCCTTTTAGACAATTTATTAATAATTCTATTGCTGTTTGGTTCCTGCTTTATAGTGGAAATATGTGTTGTTTCAAAATCAAATTGTGAACTTCTACATCAAGGCTTGCAACAGTGGTGCCTGCCAACACTAGCCTAGCAGCTAGACCTAAAAAAAAATGCTTGGAAGTAAATCCTACTGAGTTACATACTTTGATGATCAAAGTAAAAAAAAAAAACAGTTCAGGCCGTAACATCAAAACAAAGTGAACAGAGCTTGAGTGACAAGCCATGTGTATTTTTTTTTAAGTTGTATAACTTGACCTAAAACATTCTGCCAAAGGAATAGATTTCTCAACTCACAGTGGAATGGGTTTCTTTCTTGCAATAAACCAAGAGCATGTCTCAACATGGAGCAAATAGCTGTGCACTTACAACAGGCTGCAACACTGAACTGATTGAGTTTAATGCCTCTTCTTAACACATTGGAAACATTAAAGTGATATTAAACCATTACTTTTCATATGTCTTCATTTCAGCACTCAGCTGAATTCTTGCAACCCAGTCTGAAGTAGATAAGAATAATACCTTTTTTGTCAACGTACAACCTGTATACAGTGAAATTAACTGAGCCTCCCCCCCCCAAACACTCAATCTCATTGCACTCCGTGTGCTTGTCGCACAACACACCAACCCCAAAAGTCAGTTGCACTATATTATTTTCCGTTCAGCAGCCTAACAACCTAAAACAGTAGAACTATTACTTAGCCATTGCTCAGTAATATACACTTTGTATGATCTCCAGCTGGGAATTGCATTACATCTAGCTTGTTCTGTCTCTCATGGCATCAGTCATCCATTCAACATACCAGGGATAAATTATCTTTAATTCAGACAAGTTTATGTGGAAGGAGAGTGTTATTAGCAAGCTGCTTTGGTGAACGTATACAATGATAATGAGTTGTGATATTTGTTGTGATAGTTGTGATACTGCTTAATTATAATACATTGAGACTGAATTGCTAGCCACCTTGGGCATTTTTAAATCCTGCTTTTCCATAAAAATGTAACAAATAGTTCACAGGCAGAGGGCCTTCTAGTAGTGGTGCCTACCCTGTGGAACACTCTCCCATCAGATGTCAAGAAAATAATTACACGACACCTGAAGGCCGCTCTGTATTGGGAAGTTTTTTATGCTCTAATGTTTCACTGTGGTTTTGTATTTTTAATATTTTGTTGGAAGCCACCCAGAGTAGCTGGGGCAACCCAGTCTAATAGGTGGGGTACAAATAATAAAGCTGTTGCTCAAGGTACCTTGAATGCCAAATAATTAGTAGGCTTTTATTTTTCATCTCTAAAAATATGGCATTCTGCTACTACTTCATATTCTGTATGGCAAAAAGTAAGCCACGACAAAACTGCAACTAAACAGTTAATGCACCTCTAATAATATGTAAGATAGTCTTTTTTAGAGAATGAATGAACAAATGTTAAATAATGTTGCAGTAACAGCCGCTATATTGTGGGAATACTACTAGAATCTCCGAATACTGAAAATCAGTTTATTCAGAGGAAAGTATCAAGAGAGACATGAAAATATCCACAATCCTATCCATGCATATGCACAAATATACTAGTTTTGGAAATAAGACCAAGATTTTTTGACTCATACTTTCTATTTAACTGCACAGCTGGCAGAAGAACTTTGCTTGACAATTGTGGGTAACCTGATTACACCTGGTGCCAAACTGGGCCTGGCACTTCAGCAGAATGAAGAAAAACAAAAATGGAGTATTAATCCAGATGGGAGGATTTACAGAAAGATGAAACCAAACTTAGTATTAGATATTAAAGGTAAGAACTTCCCGGCTGTAAGTTATAAACAACTCTGAATTGGTATTTAGTGAAAATGAATTTTGGTAAGGTAAGTGGAAAGAAAGACATGGCTTTGTGTTGTTTGTATTGAGTGTGCAATCTAAATTCCACGTTTTTCAGCAATAGTCCATTATCTTCGGAAATCCTTATGATCTGGTTATGCAGAGCAATATTTTTTAAAGGCATGCTTTCCATACTGGGTTGGGGTTGGAAGGACACACCTTTTGAGCCCTTTTAGCTAATGTGAATTGGTAGACAGAAATCACACTTTTGCTTGGGCCAGTTACTGTAAGGAGTCAAGAGCACTGTTTGCATTAAACAACTGCTGAAAACCAAACTACCTTGCATCAATTTGTGATGCTTTTCAAAGAATCTATATAGACTTCAGTTTAATAATAAAGTTTTTATTATTAGTTTTAATAACTGGATTCAGATTATTGTCTTTTCTGAACACTTGAGCAGTTTAATCTGTAGATGGCATAGGTATAGTGTCAATTTTTGTAGAGAGTTCAGGATTTACTGTTTTATCATAAGCCATGTAGTAAATCTGCTTTTTCTCTGAAAAACTGCATAGGCTTAATATCAAAATACAAAATCATTCTGGACAGACATATTGCCCCAAATAAGTTCGGCAAGCTTTGTTATTTGCATCAGAGCAGTTTAGTGTTAATACACGGTTAGTAAAGTTAATATTTACTGAGTTCCAGTCATACTAATGTCAGGATCTTTAGTTTAATAGAAAAACAAGGGGCCAGTGGCAACTCAAAGAGGAATAGCATTTGTCAGTATATTAATGCCTATTCCAGTTTGTGAGCTGATACTAAGCTTGTACTTTCTAAGTGTGTGTTATGTTGCCCTCTTGAGGCTGCAGTTAGAACTGACACTAAAAGATAGATGGACTTTTTCTTTAACAAACAAAACTTGATCTACTTGTTCACTACTAGCTACTGCAAAAAACCATCTTGAGTAATTTATAAAATAACCAAAACTGTTCCAATAGTTTCTACCACATGATGTTCCACAGCTCATACTTTTCCAGACAAGTTTCTTGCCAATGGAAATCTACAATACAACATTTGGAGAAAGCAGTATTGTTTTTATTATTGATGTGTAAATTAAATGCCAAATTTGTTGTCGTTTAGTCGTGTCCATGGGGTCACGAAGAGTTGGATGATGTCCTGCAGTCTACTTTGAGAATGCCAATTTACATTTTGTTAGTTAAATAGCATTCCTTTGCGGGTAACAGAGCTAGTCATTTTGAGTAGTAAGCATCCTCTCGTAAAAGTCCCCTTGATCAGTTGTGAACATGATATATAATTTTGAGTCCATAGAGGTGAGATGCAAGGATTTCAGAGTAGATACTCAAAAGATATACAAACATTAATGATTATCAACATAGGCAAATGCCTGTTTAAAATTTAATTACACAAATTATCATATGATATATACACAGTCTAAATTCTAGTATGATCAGCCACATTTTCAGGGCGCGGTCTCACGTTAACGCAATGCAACATTCTAAATAGATGCAACATTATAACACTAGAATGGACCTTTTCTGCAGTGGCTCCCCCTTTGCAGAATGCTCTCCTCAGGGAGGCTTGCCCAGCACCTTCATTACAAATCTTTAGGCACCAAGTGAAAATATTCAGTCTTTGGCTGATAGAACAATCTATGGCCTTTTAAATATGCCTGGGATTTTTTTGTTGTTGTTATGTTATGCATTTTTTGTTTTTATTGTGTTTTATGTTGTAAGCTGCCCTGTGAACTTTGGATGAAAGGCAGTATATAAATTTAATAAATAATGACAATAGGTATGGTTTGGTTGAAAACCATGGGGAATGGCCTGAAAAGCCTGTCAATGCCACCTTGAAGTTCTATCTTGGAAGACAGGTAGGATGTAATTGTAGCAAAAAACAACCACCCTACATTTCCCCATAAAACCATTTTCTGTGGAATAATAGAGCAAGAATGCTTAAAAAAAAAAAAAACCCCCACAGCAGGATCCACTTAAAAGCACCATCAATGGAAGCCTTGAACAATAGGGTTTCCCCCCTCTCTGCTGCCCCCTCAAACTGGCTCAGTGGGGTTGGGAAAACCCCCAGAACGGAGAGGGGGGGGGATCATTCCATCTGGCATGTTGAAATGTTTTCACAGATGCAACATCCATCAAAGTGTGACGCTGAATTCCTTGAGATTTACCCCAGTGGACCCAGTCAAACCAAAGTCATGACTCACCTTCTATGCAACAAGTTAGGACTTTGATCATAGCTATCTCAGACTAAGCTCATAGTTCCTGGTTATTAAAGAAATGGATTTATGTGTAAGCCTCTTACAGTAGGGAATATCTGCTAGATAAGTAAACGCATAGCATTATACTTCATAGATTGGGCACATCTTAGACCGAGGATTAGAATTTCTGATAACCAGTAAGTCATGTATACTTGCAGGTTGCAAGATAAATTTGCATGGCAGCTAGGGTGCAGGGAAGCAAATGTTGTCTTGAGAGGAGACTGCACAGAAACAAGAATGCCATCCTGCAGGAAGACAACAAGTAGAGGAATTGTGGGGATTCAGTGGTTCATCGAAGATTTGTTTTCGCTCACAAATGCTATACTGAAACTATTGTTTAATTTTAGGTGGGGAGCACTATGATCAAAACCACCTCGTTCTCAGTTCAGCCAGCAAAGACAGGCCAACACAGTGCTGGGAACCACTGGTCGTATAAATGGCACAGGCTAAGAATCAGTTCCATCAACTTTATGAAGACTGGCAGAAAACAGGACATTGGAGCAGTCTTCACAGTAATTTTTAAAAACAATGAACAGAATTTGAGTGAGTGAGTGAATGCTGTTTGTACCCCTTTCCTATTTGTTATTCAAAGGTTAAAACATATTGCAAGCAGTTATTATACATCATTGATAAGTTACTCATTCAGATTACATTTTAATCTGGTATTTTAAATTATTTAGAAAGACTTGTTTTATTCTCCTCGGCTTCATGCTGAAACAGAATTTACATTTTTGCACTGGAATTTTTTTTACTGAAAATTTGCCTGCAGCTATTCTGTTTGGACCAAATATAATGAACCGTTTACTCATAAAATGAACCCAATCAAATCAGGCAATTTTTAAAATGGAGTTACAGCATTATTAATGTATTAAAGTACACTCTTAAGCCTGTGGTTGTACTTTTGTATCAAAGACAAATGCATATTCCATAAACATTTGCTGCCAGATAGAATAGGCTGCCAAATAAGCTGCTCAGTTCCTTAAAAATCTGCATGTCTGCCTTACTTTATACAACGTGGGACTCATCCAGACTTCTGCTTGTCTCGCCACTTTCCCATAGCCAATAATTTACCACTGAATTGGAGTAAATGTCACTCATATTTTCTGATTCAGTGCTAAAGTGTGGGTTTTCCCAGGGAGGGCAGTGGGGCAAACAGAAAACCCATCAAAGTATGGGACAAGCAGAAGTGTGAATGAGCCCTTAGTAACTCTTTGTTAAAGGTCAAAATGTACCACTTTTGAAATGCAAGAGGAAATACTATTCCATAAAAACTGGCTTTGCTAGCATAGTAATTCTCTGTTTTCAAGCAGCTGCACCACCAACAACTGTTTGCTTCCCAACTTCTGTGCCCTAAAATTTCTTGGATGAAAATTGTTGCCTAAATTTTCATGTTGGTTTTATACTACTGATAATGTATTCAGAGTTATTTCAGTGTTAAGCTCTTTACTTCTGTACCCTGCTTTACAACCCATCCTGTTTGTTTCCCATCTTAGCATGTAGTGGGCAGACATTGCTCATTTGAAAACCCACAGCAATAGCTTGTGTGATTAAGTACAAATTTTATCTGAATTCCACAATAATCCAAATTGTTCCCTGAAAAACACTAACACCATACTGTTCAGGTGAAAAACAGTCTAGAGGAGTTGCAGCCATTCTATAAAGTAGTCCCAGCAAAATGTCTACCTCTATGCTAAGGTGGGAAACATTTTGAATTCCTTGAGTATTCAACTACAGTAAAACTCGCATGTTAGAGACAGTCATGGAGAAGCTTGCATTCTCATGACAAATATAATAGATGCTTGGTACCTAGGCATCTCTAGCAAACCAAAGCAATTTCCCAATAGAAAACAGAAATAGGTTTTATATATAGAAACTTAAGATAGCTCTTAAAGTACTACTCTTTCCTAGTGTGAAGATTATTCTGTTATTTCTATTACTACTCTTTCTTAGTGTGAAGATTATTCTGTTATTTCTATTACTACTCTTTCTTAGTGTGAAGATTATTCTGTTATTTCTATTACTACTCTTTTCCTAGTGTGAAGATTAGTCTGTTATTTCTATTACTACTCTTTCCTAGTGTGAAGATTATTCTGTTATTTCTATTACTATTTCTTAGTGTGAAGATTATTCTGTTATTTCTATTACTTTGATCTTGAATGTTCTGATGCAAACCACTTAATACTATTGCTACTTGCACACCTGGGATGCTCTGTGAAGTGTCCTGAAAAGCTGTTAGGATTTTCCAATTCTGCACTGACTTGGTTAGAGAACACTATTTTGTTAATTTGTTTATTAGGAAATTAGCACACTTCCACTTCAATCTGCTGTACAAATTATTGCTTTTGGTTAAAATATTTCTAGTGTTCTTGATAAGAAGCTGCTGCTTATTTCTTTGAAACTTGGTTTTAAGGTGTGTTACTTAAAAATAAACATTTTTCTGTGCCCCAAACTATTGTATAAACATATTTTACAAATAAATATTATTCTGATGAATTCTATTGTGTACGTTTACAAACAGCTCCAAGTTCTGGCAAAAGGTGCAGGGAGAATAGATGAAGAGCAGGAATAATAGACTGCTGATAAAAATAACATATTACAGCCGTTCTCTACAGGGCCAATAAGTTATTATGAGTCTGTGCGTGGCACAAAATGGAGCATAGAGGGATAATTATGGATGCAGGATTAGCAAAAGTCTGTCAGCTATCATGAAGCAGTCGGTATTAGCTTCATGAGATATGGCTATAAAAACTAAAAAGACTTGCCTCCAGTGTGGGGGGAAAGAGGATAGACCTATTACACTTTTCTCACAGTGATCCTGCACATACACAAGTGACTGACAGTTCATGCACTGTTGATGCCAAGGGTATCTAAAGAAGCAAAGCATTAATGTGAATCCTTATCCAAAACAAAAAGCTTTTTAAATATCCCTTTCCATACACCTTAAGGGTTTTCCAGCCTGTCTTCAATAAGTTTTATGAAAACGTTACATTTTTGCTTCCCAAAGACTGTGCATTTAATGACCATGTTTCATGGTGTCATAACAAAAAATCATTTCAAAATAAGAATTCTATTGCTGCTGCAGTAACAGAGCATTAACCTCTAGATATTAGTAGCTTACCAAAGTCCCATGTAAGAAAACTCACATAGGAACTAAAGAAATTTCACAGAAATCAGAGTACCTAGACAGAAAATATTTATTTATCTGTTACATTAATCACCGTTTTTCCACGTGCATGCCCTTCTTCCATCTTCTGGAAGGCCTTGGGAACATCAGAAAAGGAGAAAACTTGATCAATAACTGGATGTATCTGCAGGGGGGTGGAAATACATTGTTATTGTAATGGTTTGTATACAGCACAACAGCACAAACCCACAACAAAAATATTAGCATATAGCATTAAAAGATAGTAGCAAACATTTTCAGTTTGCTTGAAACTAGCCTGCTTCCCCTACAGATTGTGCACCACTGTAGCTATGCATCTCAAGAGGACTAAATATTATACCTCTGCAGAAATAAAGCATTTCTCAAGAAAGAGAATGCAGGTTTTCCTTTCAATATTGTACCCTTATTGGTACAAAAGCAATCAATTATAGGGGAAGATCATGAAGATCTAGAAAAGGGCAAAACACATGATCAGGTGTATCATTTTTAACTAAATGAAAAACAAAAGCTGCAGATATTTTTAGTGATGCCCCACACACTTCAAGCAGTTATTTATCTAGAGTAGATGAAGCCAAACACTTTGTAAAACACATGCACAATATAAACAGCCCTTTGATTCCAGGTTTTCTGCTCTTTCTTCCAATATTTTGGAAGAAGAAAATGGGAGGGGAGCAAGAAGGAAGGACCCAACATTTAGAACAGTAATCCCCCCTCCATAAGTGTATTATCTCCGTTTTGTTGAAAAGCGCATCCTGGCACCATCTAATTATACACATAACTACAAGGCTTTAAAAAAACAACAGAAAACTTTTGTGTCAGCACCCCAGTACTTCATTTCTCTCCTACAGGTGGACCACATGACCTTTATACAGAGTCATACCATTGGTCTATCTAGGTCAGTATTGTCCACAGTGGCTGGCATCAGTTCTCCTGGAGTTCAGAAACAAGTTTCCCCAGCCCTACCTAGAGATGCTGGGAAATGAGTCTGGATTCTTCTGCAGACACAGCAGATGCTCCACAACGAGCTACAACCCTTCCCTTCTATAGGTGGACTTTTAATAAGCATTGGCACTTTAAAAAAATACTTTAAGAGTATATTTTGGGGGGAGCAATTCAAATAAATGTCCTAATGAACTGCACCACCACCACCACCGGAAGGCAATAAAATGTGCACTGATCACAACTGACCCTGGCACCCACAGATTCAGTGGCAGAGTAGATGAGCCCAACAGGCGCATGAGCTAGTCAGGATTCTCCCTCATGTGGAGAAGCTCTAAACATGTAAGCTGGTGCACATAGAGGGCTCCATCACACTCTTTACCAAATGGGTGGCTGCCATGAATGCTCAGGATTAGCAATACAAAACCCACTGCAAGTCTTCAGTCTCCCAGCTGCCACTGCCTTAATGCAGACTACAAACAAATCAAATCTGCAAGTGATCTTCACAATTGAAGCTAATGAGTTCTTCCATTAAAACAAGCCTCACAGCTCAGAAAAAAAGTGAAATAGGATAATGAGGAACATACAGTAATTCCACACACAATTGCTCAAATCAGTAGAACATGAGACTCTCAATCTCAGGGTTGTGGGTTAATGTCCCACATCGGTCAAAAGATTTCTGCATTGCAGGGGATTGGGCTTGATGGCCCTGTGGTCTCTTCCAACTCTGCAGGTCTATGAATGCAGGTCTATCTATCACACACACCATTTTGGAAAAATAGCTTGTGGTTCTCAGGACTAATCTCTAGGGGGCACAATCTTACTATTCCATGAAGTCTACAGCACTCTTTAAAAACAAGGCAAGAGAAGTAGTGTAGTTGGAAAGACCCTTGAATTTAAACTAAGATCATTTTTGAAGGCTGCTGCAAAAGGCTGAAAACTCATACACTACATTGTTGCAGACATCTGGTCTGACGGGCTTGTTGACCCTCAGCAATGCAAAAAAGCGACATGAACACTACAACTGATGATCACAGCAATCTGGCGCATTAAACACTTTATCTGGCCAGCTGATCCCGACCCATTGTTTCAATAAACCTGAAAAGGGCTGACCATGTACCCAGCACAATATGTCATTCAGTGTTTACTGCAATCAACCTGACTAAGACAAATATTTCTTCCTGTGCACAGGCGGGCAAGTCAGACAAATGCATTCAGCAAGTGATGACGTGATAGTAAGTGGAGATTAACTAGGCAATGAAAACACTATCTGTTTACAACTACGCATCAGCTCCCTGGCCACAGAACACTTGTTTGTTCAAAGGAGAGAGATTAAAATCATGAAGTCTGGGGAGGGAAGGGATTACATACACCAATACAGAACTGCCAGCCTGAAAAAAAGAAGTGAAATTATTGAGCCTGAGTTCCAGTTACACGTATCTTTTGGTTGTCCATTCATGATAACAGTGACCTGTGAAGTATTCTCCCATGTACTAACAGTGCACTCGATCTGCAGAGTGTGAATCTTTATACAGCTAACATGGCACCATTCATGCACAAGAGAGAGGGAAATGGCAAGTTTTGCAGGATCCCAAAGCTTTGCAGAAGGCCAAAAGACAAATCTGAATACAAAACATGAGGGGAAGAGGTGTGGGTAGGAAAGAAATCCAAACAAGAAATCCAAATAGTGAGGACTGTCCATACTCGGTGGGCATGGAATACTGACTGGCTGCTGGAGTGGGGGAATGGATTGGAGTCTCAGAAGGGGCATAGCTGGCTGGCCAGCTTCCTGAAATTTAACTCAACTAGCTAGGACTACAACACTACCAAGGGAAAGAGCCAAAGGAGTCATTCCATTAGCAGAAGATGGCTTGGATCCAATGGAGGATTCAGAAAATGGAAGTGGGGAAAGGTAGTTCTCAAGTCTTGGAAATAACCCCACAAAATAAACTAAGCTGCAAACAAAACTAAACAAAGAGCTGGCTAGGATGTTTCTGCAGAGGAAGAGGCTTCCCTTTTCAATACCTATGATCAGTGAGAGAGCCCTCTTCCCCTTCTTTGCCAGAAAAGTGTTGCAGATTCATAGATTTGCAACATAAATCAGAAACTGAATAAGGCCCTTAATCCAAACCAGTGGGGTAAGGGGTGCATGTAGGGTTAGGGAGAGCGCTTGTCTATGGCCACCTACTGAGTTCATGCCTGAGGGTATTTTTCAACCACAGACTTCGCAGGTGACACCCCTAGCTATTCAGTAAGGTAAGCTGCAGTAGAGATCTACCCCCAGATTTCACACGATGACAAGAGGCATAAAAGCAAGATGACTCACAGTTGGCAACGTGAAGGCCCAAGTGTCCTCAGAACAGAACAAGGCTACATAGTCATTGATTTTATTATTATTATTATTATTATTATTATTATTATTATTATTATTATCATGGGAGCCTGCCCAGACTACTGACTTTAAATTAACGCTTGTCAAAGGAGGCAACCCCATCCAAGTGCGGTAGGGAAGGGGGCGGAAATGCACAAAGGCTCTGCAGCAAGCAAGGTGGGCGTTTTCAAAGCTCTCTTGTACTTGCGAAGGCAGGCCCCGAGGCCTGCTGAAAGAAAGATGTAGTTCAACATTGGCAAGTATGCTGTGAGAAGCTGGCAGGAGGTCCAACTCAATAACGCAATGGATCAGATGACACAAGCATGGCCCAGAAAATCTTTATGAAGTTGGATACAAGCAGTGACATTCAATGCTAGTCCTACTCAGAAGAAGATAATGGCCAGAACTAACATAGGGTCACTAATTTCAAGGCAACTGCTCCAAGCAGGACTTAGTTGAATGCAACTCAGTGATATATATTTTATCCTGGTGTTTATAAAATACACCTATATTCCTACCCATCCAGGCAAATACCTCATTCACAGGTTAAATCACTACTTTCTGAAGTCAATGAGCAACCCAAGTAGCAGAAGTCTATTCTTTCTAATACACCACCACTCCCAGTATTTTTTCCATGGCATGGAAAGGCATTCAAACTGGCATCTTGCCCCTCCCAATGGGAAAGGCCTACTTTCCAGGGAAGCAGGAAGGCAGTGGAGATACTTTCCAGGCTCTTTCTTCACTGTTTGCTTCATTAGCTGTATTTGACCAGATTTAGATCAGTGGTGAGCCACATGCAGTCCCCAGCCTAATTTTATTTGAGTACCAAGAAGGGAGAAAGGGGCTGGCGGAGGGAGAGATAAAAGGGGGTGTTCCAGCCCCACCCACTGCCAGTGTGCAAAAGGATACCGTTATAAAAAGGCTCCCCATTTTTGCCTTAGAGATGAATGAAGTGTGAGAGCAGACCTCACAGATGTATCTCATTTTTCTCTCTACACTACTCCAGAAGAATCTTGCTTTTTATGCAGGACATCCCTTCCTGCCTCACTTTATCTACTTCATAATTATTACTCCTCTGGGATGCAAAATGCAATGTCTGCCCCTTTCCCAGATCCCTAAAGTCAGCACCAAATTCTCACTGAGCTGTTGTGGGGACAAGCTGACTACGGCAGAAAACATACTAAGCGTACATCTGTTTCCACTACTAAATAAAACCACAGCTTATGAAAGTGTGCATTCATAAGAATACACAACAAGAGATGCCCCAATTCCAGAAAGAAATCATTATTCACAATGCAACATTTGGAAACGTTCTTTGAACTTTTGTGAGAAGGTAACGGACAGAACCCCAGGTTTAATCAGTCTTGTTCTAGATGCCTTCCATGCTTTAATAATCTGCCAATTTAGCTCCACTGGGCAGGTTTTTAAACAGAATGCGAAACCCAGAAGTAATGCTTAGCACAAGCCTTTGCAAGCAATTGCCAGTAAGCTTGTAAGTTAGAATTTGGAAAATGCTTTGCTTATCTCATTTTTCGCCCTGCCCTATTAGGTTTACAGATTCCTGTAAGTACAGCTTTACCAATGTATACAGGCAAAACCAGAACAATGGAATAAATGTATGTACATCAAAAATATTGGCTCAGCATTGTTTACAGGGATCTACAGGAAGCTAAAGCAAATGAGGAAAGCATAAAAGCCCTGAGAAGGAAAACTTTGGCATTAAGGATTTCTCTCTGAACAGAGAGAATGAGAGGGTAAGCAAACATTTATCCTTCTTTGTAAACCTTATGACAAAAGAAGCCCCAAGCCATCCACAAACACACAATGGGAATTTTCAATAGCATTAGCCTTCACCTGCTCAGAGACTTATGCAGATGACTTAGTGCTATGCCCTTCCTCTCCTCCATACGAAGAGTTCTTCCCAAGCATGAAGCAAGGGGCGACCCAGGAGGAATGGGGCATCCCCAATACATCATGTGGCTACGTAGAAGTGCTTGTCAGTTCTGTCTAGGCCAAAGACGTCTTTGCTATCACCACCTGAAAGAGGCCACTGAATCTTGCTATTATGAGAAGCATCCCTGTGTCAGCTTTTTCTTATTTGCTGCAGGAGAGAAGGCTGGAATGTGAAAGAGCAAGTGATATGAACAGAGCAAAAAGGTCACATTTACTCCATGTATGCAGCAAACAAAACTGAGTCAATATGCATAATACTCTAAGCTGGGGTAGCCCAGTAGCTAAGAAACTGAGCTTAAGAAGTCCCTGGTTCAAATTTTGGAACAATTAGGCCAGCCACTATCTCTCAGCCTCCCTTCCATAGTACAAGGGATAACGATGCCAGATTACCTTACAGCAGCCTTCCACAACCTGCAGTCGCTAATGGGATCTGCAGTCAAATAACACTGGAGTGATTTTGCAGTGTTCAGGTGCACCAGCCAGTTGCCTAGACAGTTAAGGCTACAGCATGTTATGTGCTGCATGTATTGTAAGCATCTATCTTCACAGATTTAAATGATTATGCTCCAGCAGACTGGAAGGCAGTCCTAACCTCCAGGCACACTTCTTTTTTTGTAAGCTGATACGCTATATAGATAAACAACAACAACAACACAGAAGCCCCTATTAGGACTCTCAACATGGCAGCTCCACAGCCAAATCCTTGAACTTGCTAAAATTTTCTTCCTTAGTTACAAAAGAAGCATTTGAACCCAAACGGCACATGGTTTATAGCAGATAATGGGAAGTAAAACTAGCAATTCAGACATACCTTTCCTGCATCAACGAGATCAGCTATTTCGTCCAGATAAGGGCCGCTTGGTGCAAAAAATGCCCACCGGTAATGAACCCCTTTACAAAGATGCTGTAACAGACAGACAGCACAAGTTTAGATCATGACTGACATTAAAGAGCAGGTGAAAAAACAGCACACTGGAAAGGAATTGCTCACATACAGCAAATGGGTAGGAAGCTAAAGCATTTGATTTTGTTAACAGACCTTGAAAGTTTTTGAACCGAACGTCATTCCAGTCCGTAACATGCCATCCGCTACACCAAGCCTGTCCATGTTGACCAAGAAGGGTGTTATCAAGGAGACATAGGTGGCTCCTGACCATTTTTTGAGGAAATCAGGAGCCCATTTTTCAGTAGATCCACCAACATTATCTAAGATAAAATCAAAGCTAGGGAGATAAAACAGGAAGAAAATGAATTGGAACAATTTCCTTTCTCTCCCAAAGAACACACCATGTCCCGGCCATGATGGTATCAATCAATTACATAACATAAGCTATCTAAGCATGTTTACTCAGAAAGAAGTTCAAAAGCTTTCATGTGCAAATGCTTTACATTACATACACATGTCTTTATATGTAAGTCATTAATAGTCTGGGCAGGGCAATTCGAGCCCCCAGTGTTAGGATGTGGTGGGTTCCCTGTATGTCTCCACCTGCAGGTCTCCCACCATAAGATCCTGCTGTGCTCACAGTGGGGATTTCAGACAGGCTCCTGCTGGGGATCTTCCTGCTGGTAGAAAACCCCCAAACAGGGTGGAATAGGAGAGGGCAGAGCTATGTGTTTGCGGGAGGGGAATTATTGGTTTGTTTTGGTTCTTTTTTTCATTAAGTACTTTGTGTTCTTATGTTGTATTTTTATGTAGTGAACCGCCCTGTGATCTTTGGATGAAGGGCAATATACAAATTTAATTGATAATGATAATAATAATAATAATAATGATGATGATGATGATGATGTTGGCCATGGATCCACTGGATCCTAAGTGAGTCCAGCAGGCAGAGAGGGGCCAGATCCTGACCTGGCAAAGCAAATACCACCTTCTGTCCTGGCTGCTGTGAGCAGCAAGGCTTCAGATACAGTGATGGCTCCACCTCTGGATTCGACCCACTTGATCCCTGTACGGATTGCTCACTAAGTTACCAGCACAGAAGACTCAGGTGCAGGCGACCTGCTCAAACCCACCCGAAAATTTAGCAGCCAACTTGGGGTTGTGCACATTCACCATGCACACCCATGATTTAGCCCATACATACAGCGGTAACGTTTTCAGCTGTTCTTCCACACTTCCAGATTTGTAGTCGATCACATCATCTGCTCCGAGACGTTTCACGAGTTCACTGGCATCTTGGGAACAAACTGCTGTCACATGAGCACCCCAGGCTTTCATTAGCTGAACGAGAAGACACAGTACAAAAAGAACACAGCAGCTGACTAGACTTGCTTTCAGCAGATTGCACACAACTACCGCCCTTCTCTAACTCAAATTTGTATTTCTTCTCAACAGCGCCCGACTTACGGCACCTTAAGCAAGGACAAAATTCCCCCACCCCTTATATTTATTTTCACAGTAATTCATTTTGGTACAGCTGGGTTTGTATGGATCTTCTCAGTAGGTACCTGTATAAATTATAAGATGATTAGTATTATTAGTGTTATTAATAATCATAGAATCATAGAATTGTAAAGTTGGAAGGAGATCCCAAGGGTCATCTAGTCCAACCCCCTATGAATTTATTATTATTATTATTATTATTATTATTATTATTATTATTATTATTAATTATTATTATCATCACCACCATCATCATTTGAATCGCCTCCCCCCACTCAGCACCCCATGGAGGAGAACTGCCTACACACCCCTAAATCTGGCGCTGCTTATCAATGGCAAGCTGTTCTGTGCATGAAAGGAGGAACTTTCTGACAGTAAGATCTATTTGAGAGTGGAGCAGATTCCCTCACGAGGTGTTAAACTCTCCTTCATTGGAGGTTTTTAAGCACAGGTTGAATGGCTATCTGATTTGGATACTTTAGATGAGATTCCAGCACTGCAGGGGGTGGGACTAGGTGACCCTTGGGATCACTTCCAACTCTACAGTTCTAGGAAAAAGACACCCAACCAGCCACTGCTGGGACTATCTTGCGTCCTCTGCCTGCCCCCCGCCCCTGAATCCGGTTACAGTGGTACCTCGGATTACAAACACCTCAGGCTGCAAACACTTCGGGTTACAGACTCCGCTAACCTGGAAGTAGTACCTTGGGTTAAGAACTTTACCTCAGGATGAGAACAGAAATTGCACGGCGGCAGCGGGAGGCCCCATTAGCTAAAGTGGTACCTCAGGTTAAGAACAGTTTCAGGTTAAGAGCAGACCTCCGGAACGAATTAAGGTCTTCACCAGAGGTACCACTGTACTTCCATCTGGTAGTAAGATGGCCAAACTTGAGAATCAGAAGCTGTCAGATTCTGTTCTGAGGGAGCTGGGTCCATAACCGCCTGATGCCTTTCAAGTGAGAAGGCTCACCTGGTTTCACCTGTGGCGTTTTTACATTAAGAACAAAGAAAGAGCTTTCTTGGATTACACCACCAAATCCATCTAAGTTTAAATGTTTCCGACAAAAGGCAACAAAGCAGGTTGTAACAGTAACTGCCCACCCCAGTTTGTTCTTAAGAAAAAGGGCTGGTATCCAACAAATGCGTCCCACTTGCACAATGGAACTCCCTGAGTACTCACCAAATTTCCTCTGGAGGGTTACTGTCCCCCAGACCCTCATTTTTCCTACCCAAATAAAAAGCTCAGTTTGACTTTCAGAATTTAGTTTCGTTACAATATACAGACAGATGGTACTCATATTTTATACCTAGATACTTTTAAATCACATTTTTTAAAATGTCAGCTCTGGAAGGAGATTCTATTTGATATTTTAATTGCATGTAATTCAATATTGCATAAAAGACTGCTTTTCTGTGATTTCCAAAGAGTGGAATGGGGCCCCTCTAAGACAACACAGAGTAGAT
The DNA here is from genome assembly GCF_964106915.1 of Podarcis gaigeae. NCBI lineage: Eukaryota > Metazoa > Chordata > Lepidosauria > Squamata > Lacertidae > Podarcis > Podarcis gaigeae. Next base: position 49,607,958 of record NC_139680.1, read on the forward strand.
CAGCAAAGGGCAAAATCTACCACAGGACTTTCAAGGGATCTTTAGGAACTAGAAAGGACCAATATATACAACAGATTTCAAGCTGAATTCAAAACCCTGGTGGTTTGGGAACAGGGCTGCCTGTCCCCATATGTGCCTGTGATACAGTAAAATTCTCATCAGAGGGCCTTATCTGGCTTCCTCAACCATCCGAGAGATAGCAGGTAGCCTTTTTAGTGGAAGCACTCTAACGGAACCCAAGTGTCATCATTGCATTTCCACTTTCTAGGGCCTTTATCTAGGTCTGATCTGTTTTATCTTGGGTGTGCACCAGTCACAAAATTAAGTTCAGATCCTAATTTGGTGCTTCATGAAGCCGTCAGCCTTGCCAAGTCCAGCTGAGACAGAGCAAGGGTTTTGTTTCCCCTTTCATTCACTCTTGAGAAATTAAACAAGACGATATTTTTTTCCCATTTTGAGAGAACTGAATGGGTCTTTTAGGCATAGTATCCAACAAGAGTACGTTGAGCCTGCAAATAGGTCCTGGGAGATTTCTTCTCTCGGTACCTTTAACATTTGATTCTTCTTTCTTTCTTAATAATGAAAAATCTGTAACTTTTTTACACATGCAAGTGATGGACCAGGAGCAAAAATGGGTGCAGCAACAAATGCTAATTTACTCACAAATCCATCTCTACCCTTCATCTATGCAAGCAAGAAGCATTGTCACAGTTCAAAAGCACATTCTAGATAGGAAAAAGCACTTAACTAATCAGTACTGTTATCTCACCATTCCAAGATTATGAGGGGTGGGGGATGATGTTCTTAGTCACTCATTGCAGAGAATTTTAATCTAAGCTTTCCCAAAATATCAGCCAAGGTAGTTAGTTGTAACATATTTACCTGTATAGCAAAGGTACCTACTCCACCTGCTGCACCAAAGATCAATACTCTGTGAAGCGAAAAGAATTCCAGGTAATGAGGCATTTCTATACCCCAGCAATTCAAAGGTGTTAAATTGATTGTCTTTGTTGTGAAAATTTATTTCTAAATAGTTCTGCCTATATAGGGCAAAGCCAAAGGAAAAATAAAGGTAAACTGGAGGGCGATAGATAATAAATAGCTCCTAAGCTAGTTTTTAAAAATCATACTAAAGCCGAAGGAGAAACTTTTCATTTAACTATGACATTTTCTTGTGTATGACATAATGGCATTTTCCCCTTCCCTCTTGGTCCCTAGGCTCTTTAGAACCCTTTAACTTCTGAGACCACCTGAAGACACCTTACTTTCAGGTGTGTTCTCTTATCGTAAGATCTACACCAGTTCTGCTGTCACTCTCCTCTAGACTCACTAGTGATGTTACTAACCCCAGACCTTCCCCAAAGTGCCTACTGGCTCCTTGCCTCTTCCCACTCTGGGCAAAACCCCAGCCCAAGAGCTCCTTCACCCAAACCACAACGTGTTAAGTCCAACACACTTCAACATGCACGATAATCAAGGAACCGCTCGCAGTAGTTTATATAATGTGGAAACCTATCTCACTTATTAAGTGACTGTGGCCCTCACACTGTTGTTGGACAACACATAAGCCCTGCCCATTAGTCCTGAGGGTTGGGGCTGTTGGAGCTGGGAATCCAACAGCATTTGAAGAGCCACTGGCTTCCCACCTTTGCTCTACATGAAACTCCTGCTTACAGAACAAATGGTAACTTACCTCTTATTGCTGCAATTATCCTGATTTAGCCCCCCAGCGAGGTGAATGGCAGACCATGCTGTTAGACCAGCATAAGGTAAGGAAGCTGCTTGAGTGTGGCTGAGACATCTGGGCTTTCTAGAGATCTGCAGAAAGGGAGGAAAACAGACATGTATTCAAGAACCGGAAAGATTTTGCTATTTAGCATTGTAAAAAAGAAAGGATTGCCAAGGTTCTGCAGCCCAGATGATGATGATTCAATACAAATTTCAGATGCTGAGGGACAGCTTCGGGTTGCTGCAAACACATCATTTGCCCCTACATAAACATATAAAAATGTAAGAAAAGGAAATACTTGTATAATTTAAAGAACAAACAAAACAGAACTGTATACATGTGTCTATTTTGCCACATGCACATGGCTGGTAGCTGAAATGCTGGGAAAAACAGGCAATCACACATTTTTCACACAGTACCATGCATCCTTCCCCCCTGCAGATGTGTACACATGTGAGAAACATGCCATATCTGAAGTGTTGCTTCTGCATATGGATAATCAAAATTCATAAAGACTGGAATACTATTTGACAGGGTAGCTCCAGCCTTTTGAATAAGAGGTCACCTGGTTGACTGTAGCAAGTAAGCATTACCCACACACATGGGTCCTTTCTTTCTTCACACTGCAGCAACACACTGCACTATATATTCAGAAATCGGACCCTGAAAACTCATTGCTGCCATACAGCAGCTGCAAGTTCAAGCTCACTGTCCTCCCACCCACTGGCAAAGGGTTGAGATTATGGTTCAGTGCTTTGTTTTGCAAGCAGGGAAAATAAAACATTGTGCAATTGTAGCCATCACTCATCTGCCTTCCTCCCTGTCACCTTACCTCCCGTTCAATGTTAAATTTAGGGAAGAGACAGATCTGCTACAGCATAGTTCAGATCAAAGTGGAGATTTCTGACTCTTCCTTTAACAGGAAAAAAATATTCTAAGACAAAATGCAAAAACAACCCCATCCATTTTAGAAGCTGCACAGAAACATTTCATCTCAAATTAAATACTTTGCTTCGTTACCTCATTTCCACTTGCCAGAACAAACTCTGACAAAGTGCCTTGTTTCCAGGGAGGAACTGCTGCCCATACCTGGGGAAAAAAGAAGTCCAAAACTCAAGCATAGTCCAAAGCTTTTCATGGTTTAGCAGAATTTCTAATCCTTAAAAATATTATGTATCAAATTAAGAACATAATAAGAGCCTGCTGGATCCGGAAAATTGCCCATCTAGTCCAGCTTCCTGTTCTCACAGTGGCCAACCAGGTGCCTATGGGAAGCCTGAAAGAAGGCCAGAGTACAATCACAGCTGTAATCCCAAGCAACATGTATTCAGAGGCACGCTACTTTGCAGGACATGTTGGGAGAATAAAAGGCTAAGGACTAAACCATACACAAATCCGGAGTGAAGTCCCTAAAATGGTTGGATGGCCTCTTTCCAGCAACTCCTGCAGCCAAGCTGGTGCCAAACATATTGCTCCAAACACACTGCCCAGGCTTCCACCCCAGAGAGGTCACTTTGGTGCTGCTAACACAGGAGGCAGCAGCTACAAGTTCCTGGTCTCTGCAGCCACCACCGCAGCTGCTGTGATTCTCCAGAGGTTTGACTTTACCCCCAGAGGCGCACTCCATCATCTACTGAGACAAATGGATGCCAGCAAAACAGTGGAATTGCAACATAACTTCCAACATGGTATTACTCAAGTTGGCACCTCTGTATGCAGCTTATGTACAGGATTATCCAACTTTTGCCTTACTGGAACTCCCAACACCTTAGAACTGCAGAAGAGGCAAAACAAGGAGTCCAAGAAAGAGGCACCATTTGTAACTTCTGGTTTGGCAGTGCACAACTGAAGCAGAACATGCACACTGAGGTAATGTTTCTACTGAGAGTGAGGATTTATAAATCCACTTAGAGTAACTCCCATTCCTTCCTTGCTCATCCTTACCTCATCTCCAGGTTTGAAATATTTCACGTCTAGTCCACACTCCATCACAACTCCAGAAACATCCCGACCAAGTGTGAGAGGGAATTCACTGCCTGTGTTTGTGATGTGCAACGGATCCCGCTTCATCCTTATAGCAGCAGCTCCATAACCGCCTGCCAAGCAAACAGAGAACAGTTGTCGCTGGTTTACACCGTTCAATTTCCTATGCTCAAAGAAGCCCTGCTCTGCATTAAACAGCAGTGTTGGACCTAAGTCCTATCCTAGGACTTAGGAGACAAGAGTTCAAATTCCCACTCAATCAGGAAGCTCAATGGATGACATTGGGCCGGTTGCTATCTCTCGGCCTAACCTACCTCACAGGATTGTTGTGAGGAAAAGGTGGAGGGGGGAGAACAGTGTGCACCACCTTAAGCTCCTTGGAGGAAAAGTAGGGTTTGAACACCCCATTTTGCAGCCTTCCTGCTGGCTACTCACTAATGGCCCTCCTGCCTTCCTGCTGGGAAGCCAGTTCAGCCAGGTGAGCTTGATACAGCAGGGACTCCTTAACCTAATCCAACCCTCTCCCTCCAGCCCAGCATTCAGGGGAGAGAAGCACTGGATTGCTATGTCGGTCTTCATTTTTGTTGCAGCAGAGTAACAAATTGAAACATGATTGAATGCAGAGCATCTTATCCAATGGTAGTCAAACTCACAGAAGACCCATTGACATTAATGAGCAGGACTAATCTATGCCCTGTAATTTCAATGGGTCTGCTCTGAGTAAAGCTCAGGTGGATACAGCCCAGAGTAAGACACATCTAAGCCCACTGATTTCAGTGAATTTAGGCACCATTAATTCTGCATATGGTAGAAACATTTGTAGGCCTAAATCATGCCTCAATATATGCGTTAAGCTTTATGGTGCTATTTTAATTAGATTTATTTGGGTGGATTTTGTTTTGTTTTTTGGCCTGTTTTTTCTATAAGACAGTCATACCCAACCAGAATAGGGCCAATGAAATCAAACTGAATAAGGCTAAAAAGGCTATTAGGAGCACTGAATATGAAATGCAGTATTTCACACAACTAATGCAGACCATATAATATTTAACATCACACTCAACAAACACCAAGGTATGAAAATATAAGTAATTATAAATAATATCCATACAGCTCATTTTATGAGTTCAAATCGGTTTACAGTTTAATCCAAATTATTAATCCTTACTACCAATCTGCGGAATAGGTAAATATTAATGGTATTAACTGTGAGATGCAATGTATATAGGCACTTACTTCGCATGTTAACATCTATGGGATTTAAGCTTGCAGCATGGACTTTAATAATCACTTCATTAGGAAAGTTGATTAAAGGGAACATCATGTTATTTGTGAATCGCAGCACATCATTCTTTCCGTAACGGTCAATCACCCAGGATGGCATCGTCGTACATCTTTGGTAGGAGACGTGTAAGTTTCTACACGGAAGCTGCTGGATTAAACTTTTTCCCATCCCAAGGCAGGTAACACCCAAGCCAGGGCAGTGCAATAAGCTACTGAACACTTTCCTACTAAACGTGTGTCCTTTTAGCAACATGACTGCAAAAGCAAAAGGAATATATATGGCTTGAATGCTGTGCTCTTTAATGGATATGCCTCAAACACGCACTTTCTTACAAAGCAGGCCAGTCAATTCTGATCTGAAATGCACATTTCTAAACTTTGTATTTTCTTTTTCTTTTTTAAAAAGACAATTCTGACGTTTCTCTTTTCTTCCCAAAAAGAAAAGACAGGGAGAGACAGAGAGAATGGAAAAACCCAACTTTTCCTGTTACACCTCCATTCCTCACTGGGTTTCGCAAGAATCTGAGGTATACAGGAAGTAAAACACAGCAGGGTTTTTCGTTTGGAAATGTCAATTATGCGCCAGCCCCTAGTGAGACTATCAAGTCCTGAGGCTGGCGACCCCTTCCCCCTAGATATAAGCAGTCCTTAATGTCCTAAATTCCAGAATCTCTCCCTCCCACCCGCCTCTCTCGCCTTTCCTCCAGGAAGACCTGGCCGCGTGAGCAAAACAAGCTCTCTTTTAGCCTGCCCAGCGTCTCCTTCAGGCGGGCGCCCTGTGTTCCCGGTCACCCAATTGACACAGCTTCCCGCGGCCTGACCGCCCCCCAACCAATAGGAACACAACATCATTTCAACCCCGAAAGTCTGAGCCAATCAGAAGCGCCGATGTTAGAACGCGTTATTCAAGATGGCAGCGCCCATGAACTCGTTCGCAAACTACCGGTAACAGGAGCTACTAATACGGGTGAAGTTTCGCGAGGTCACTAGATTATTTTTATTCCGGATCGGTAGAGAAAATGCTGCGAGCTTCGCTTCGAGAGGTGAGGCGACGCTGGGATTGGCTGCTTCCCCCCACCCCCCGCACCGCTGCCGTGGACGGAGGAAGCTATTCGCCCCTCTCTTCCCAGGCTTCATCTTCCTACTCGATTCTCTCTTTAGGCAGAGTTCCCTCTTAGCGGGTGGGCATTGCTTGCTTTTCGACAGCAATTCGGTTCCTGCTGCAGGAAAGACAGTCAACCCACGAAGCGCTTCCATTTATTGCATTTTTATGCTATGGAAAGCTTCACCTGTCGGATTTCTGCCTGCTGCGTACATGAAACATCAGCAAAACGTGATTAAAAGCAAGGCAATCATGAATGTGATTTTGTTTATATACCAAGGTCAGTTCGCAGGTGGAAATTCAAGTGACAGATATTTCCAGCCCTGAAACAGTTAATAATGCCTGCTAAAAGAGAGCTGTTTTGTCCAGTTTTCCATAAGTGAATCCTACATTCCACCACCTCCAGTCCTACGGCAGCGATGGGGCAGGGGCACTCTAGCAGAATTTCCCTGAGAAATCTCTACAGAAATAGCATGAATTTTCTGCCCAACAAAACTCAATCATTTGCATTTCAGGCTTTAAAAAAATCTTAATTTGACAATAAAGAACTTTTATTTACTGACTGTACAGTCTATTAAGCATATTTTCCTTTCCTTTTAATTTTATTTCTAGCTGCTGGTAAACATACATGTTCATAATTGTATTTTTAAAATACAATTATATTTTTTAAATTCCAAGCATGTCAAAACAATAACAGCACACATTGGTTACCTATATACGATCAGTGCAACTCAATGCACACTTAGAAGAAATAAGGCCACGCAGTGGGGCACTTTTCAGTATACATGTATAGATAGGATTGCACTGTTCAAATATACATAATTTCTTTCTGATATTTTTTAAAAAATTAGTGAACTTAACACCAGTGTATTGATAGTGTACCACCCTTGGCAAATATAGAGGTATCTAGTAACAACAAGCTACCCCACATGCTAGCCTGTTTGGCTGCTATGTGGGTTGCTATGCAAGACCTTCTAATCAACTGTAATCACAAAACCAGAATTTGCCTGTCTGTAATTGATTCCCACCCAAAACTACTGGCAATGTGGAAGAACCCTAATTGAGGAGATTGTGCATGACACCTCCAGGCTGGTATAGGTAAAGAGCCTAAACCTGGGGACTTGCAAAGGAACAGAAAGCATTTGGAATCACTGCCAGAGGAAACACAACCAGTGGTAGATCTTTCCATGGGCAGAGCTGGGGAGCGCTGTGGTGGATGTAGGCCCACTATTGGGCAGGGTGACTAACTCTTTGTTCAGGTATCTGATTTGTTCCTTGCCTTTTTGGCCCCCAAGATCTGGGACCAATTTTGGTGATGGCAAAAATAAAATTAAAAATAAAGTAGACTAACTGCTGGGGTGGCTATAATGTAAAATATGAAGTGATTACCTAACAAAGCATCTACAGATAATAGTATTGAGAAATCATTTGTGACCTCATTACTCACCTGTTTGGTAAACCAACTCCAATATTACTCCACATTTAGTTCACATCTTGAGGCCATTTTATACAATTGCACATTTTAATAGTTATATTTCACATAATATTCTTGTGTTATTGCTTGTTCAATCAAAGGTAGTGTAAGTACAGACAAAGTAGAGAAGTTGCTTTGAAAACCAAGTAGACATAGTTCTTTAAAGCTTACTCTTGAAATTCTGCTAAAAATAGAAAATTTTGATGTTTCAGATATCTATAGCACTCAAGGAAGGCCAAGTGAGTCCAACAGAGCTGTGTCAGAAATGCCTCTCCTTAATAAAAGCTACCAGATTTCTTAATGCTTATATCACTGTAGCAGAAGACACAGCATTAAAACAGGCTGAGGCATCGGAGAAGAGATACAGGCAAGGTAATTTCTGCTGAACAATTGTTCTTCCTTAAAGTATGTTGGCTGTGATCCTTACACTTTCTGCCCAGAATATTTGTTTACTCGTATTGGGGCGGGGGGAATACTTCACTGTATTTCTGTGGTGTTAGTTAGGCCTTATTTGCACATTACATTAAACTATAGTTAAAATAAATTATGGTATAATATGAACAAGCATTCAGGGCTGCCCCACCCATGAGGCAAAGTGAGGTGACCACTTCAGGTGGCTGGATCCACAGGGGGAGTAGATCCTGATATATTTATTTCTCCCTTGTTCCTGATATAGATTTCCACTTACCCCTTCTTCACGGGTGGAGATGGGGGTGGCCAGGTGCCAGAATGTCTTGGGCTGGCCCTGCTTGCACTGTTTCAGACCAGGTTTGGATCTAGCAGCTCTTGGGCCAGCTCAATCCCACCCGCTATCTGTCCTTGGAATGCCCATTAAAGCACTACTCAGGCCAGAGACCTACTTAGACTTGTAGGCAAAACAATAGCAGGCATTTCATTAAAAGTGCCCCAGGCAGAAAAAATGATGTTGGTGGGTCCTATGACTCTGAAACCTAGTACAGCATTTGGATTTCTGCATCCTCTGTCGTTAAAAAAGAAAAAAGTCTAGCCATTATGGTTAAAGAAAGTAGCTCATATCTTACCTCATTTACAAAATGCCTTTCTTGTTGTGACGGGAGGGTTGCTGAAAATGTTGTAGAGCAAATTAGAACTGAGGGCAATTTCTAATGGTAAACCAAAAAGTGAGAATTGATGCACCCAATCCTACACTCTATTGACCATAGCAGCAGTTCACTTTTCTGAAAACAAGACCCATAATGCATGTTATTTTGCTCTGGTATTGGCACTAATGCATTGGCATGTGAGGACAGCCCCACTGCTGCTTCTGTGCTCTGTGGCCAAGCTGCTCACATTCCTAAGTGCTACACCATAGCTGCAGCACTACTGACCTAGCACTATCCACAGTTGTGCTAGGGGGGAAGGGGTAGCAAGAACAAAAGGTTTAGGAGACTGAGAGACAACTGTGTGTTTTTTTTTCACACCTTTTCCAAATCTGCTGGCACAGCAGGTCTAGCAGTTCAGACAACATGTCAAAAATTATTTAGACCAACCTCAATCTTTAAATAAGGCTGTGTGCATGATGCACTGATTGAAATAATCTTCACACTGTAATCCGTAATATAGGTCAGATATTGGGGGATTTGGATGGAATTCCTTTTGCAGTGAAAGACAACTTCAGCACAACTGGAATCGAAACAACATGTGCATCCAAGATGCTAAAAGGTAAAGTAGCATTTTTAAGATAAGCTGACAACTTTGAGCTCTGCTCCTCAATCTATTAAGGATATGGATAGGAGTACTGTGGTTCTGTCTTAAATGGATTCATTCTTTTGTAGATAACTATGAGTAGATGTATTGGATCAGAGGTTTTCAACCTTTTTGAGTCCACAGCTCCCTGGACCAACAACATTCTTTCTGCGGCACCCCTGTGGGGCTCAGAAGCCCAGTTATGTCACTCTTTACCTGCAGAGCTGGCAGCCTCTCGCCCCTTTTCAAACACCCTCCCTTGTGGAGTGTTCCCTCAAGCTCCTCTCCTCTCCCCTGTCCTTGGGAGTCCTCCAGGCAGCAGCCGCCACTGCCCCTGGTCTCTGAGCTACCAGGTGTAAACCTCTTCAGATACCAATGTTGCACAGACACCAAAACAAAGACTCTAATCTTCAAGTCCACAGGCACTGACTAGTTCCACTGATTTCATTGATTCACTTGAATATTTTTAGAGCCTTGGTACCTCCCTGTCTTCACTTTGAAACTTGGGTAGTCTCAATAACAGTTTGCAGTTTAGTAAAGAGGTATGATGAATTCATAGAATCATAGAGTTGGAAGAGACCACAAGGGCCATCGAGTCCAACCCCCTGCCAAGCAGGAAACACCATCAGAGCACTCCTGACATATGGTTGTCAAGCCTCTGCTTAAAGACCTCCAAAGAAGGAGACTCCACCACACTCCTTGGCAGCAAATTCCACTGTCGAACAGCTCTTACTGTCAGGAAGTTCTTCCTAATGTTTAGGTGGAATCTTCTTTCTTGTAGTTTGGATCCATTGCTCCGTGTCCGCTTCTCTGGAGCGGCAGAAAACAACCTTTCTCCCTCCTCTATGTTACATCCTTTTATATATTTGAACATGGCTATCATATCACCCCTTAACCTCCTCTTCTCCAGGCTAAACATGCCCAGCTCCCTTAGCCGTTCCTCATAAGTCATAGTTTCCAGGCCTTTGACCATTTTTGGTTGCCCTCCTCTGGACACGTTCCAGTTTGTCAGTGTCCTTCTTGAACTGTGGTGCCCAGAACTGGACACAGTACTCCAGATGAGGTCTGACTAGAGCAGAATACAGTGGCACTATTACTTCCCTTGATCTAGATGCTATACTCCTATTGATGCAGCCCAGAATTGCATTGGCTTTTTTAGCTGCCGCGTCACACTGTTGGCTCATGTCAAGTTTGTGGTAAACCAAGACTCCTAGATCCTTTTCACATTGAAAATGGGCAGAAAAATGCTGGCACAGTACATGTCTTATTACTTGCTGGTTATCTTACTGGATTATTGCCAATATGTATGAAACCCTAAATTCTTCTACTATTAGTAGAGCACATCATTGTATAGGCTTTGAAAGGGGTACTAGAACCCTTCTGTATTATTAGTTGGGCAGCAGAACTCAGTATTTGTGGAACAAGTAATAAAGAGAGGGGAGATGTCAAGGTTGCCAAGACACGCTGCAGTTTTGAGAAGAGAATCTTCTCTCAGGCAACTATGATAGCAAACATCTAATCTTATTGAGGTAGTTTCCTGAAACAAGTTAAAAGTGCACCCCCATAATACAAAACAATGAAATACCTGTGGTAGTCATATTCTCAGTAGGAATCCATGTAAACGGGGACTAATGGTAATATACATGGCATACTCATTAAAAAAACCAACCTCACTAATATAAAACAATTCATCCAATCCAGTCTTTGTTTTTCAGGTTATATCCCCCCTTACAATGCAACTGTAGTTCAAAAATTGCTGGATCAAGGAGCTGTGCTTCTTGGAAAAACAAACTTAGATGAATTTGCCATGGGGTAAGCCAAGTTAAATATTTTTATGCTGTTGGGTGCCTGATGTGTTGCTTCACTTCTGTTTAACTACAGATGCAAGACTGCCTATCTTGATGCTTGGCTGAGAACATCATGTGGTGCTAAAGCTCTGGCTGCTCAGTTTTCCTCCTGCTTCTGAGATTTTAGCAGACATTGGCCACATGGTTTCAAGCCTATCTTTGCAACCATATAAATTGGGTCACATGCTTCAGAGATGAAATTTATTACACCCTGCAAATACATAGAAACATGGAAAATTGCCTTATACCAGGTCAGGCCATTGGTTCATCTAACTCAATATTTTCACACCAGTCTTCCCTTAACAGACACCCTCTAGATTCTTTGGACTACAGCTCCCATCATTCCTGATCATTGGTCATGCTGGCTGAGGCTGATGGGAGATGATGTTCCAAAACCTCTGGTGGGTAGCAGACTGGAGAAGGTTGGCCTATACTGACAGGTGGCAGCTCTCCAACTTTTCAAACAGAGATTTCCCAATGGGGTGAAACTTTCCAGAGTCTATAGGAGAGCTTCAGGTTGTTCACCCTGTGTGAACCAATCAAATTTAGGAGTGTCAACCGATTTATTTTTTGGTTCTGTTTCAGAGCAAAGGATTTCATATGTACTTGGAAAGAGAGACAAAAAAGTTGTTAAATCTGTAGCTGAATTGATAAGCTTCAGGGGGCGTTCAACTAAGTTTTACTCAGAGTAGAGCCATTAAAACAATGGACCTAGCTTTTTTTGGGAGGGGTATTGGGTTGTTGTTTTCATTTTTATTATTTGTTTTTATTTTTATTATTTTTTTATTATGATTTTCTCATCTTAGCTCTGGAAGTACAGATGGGGCATTTGGACCGGTTAGAAACCCCTGGAGTTACTCACGACAGTACAGAGAAAAGTGTGTGCAGAAACCCAGTGCTCAAAATGAAGACACCAGCTGGTTGATAACAGGAGGAAGCTCTGGAGGCAGTGCTGCTGCCGTATCGTCTTTCACATGCTTCACGTAAGAGGCTTTTTTAGAACAGCTTAATTAAAAGCATCATAATGCAACTTCATAATATTTGCTGAGTGCCAACAAGGGCCTAAGTGCTGTTCATACCCAAGGGCCTAGGAGCAACCTGGTCCCTGATTAGATCCCTTACTGTCAAATCTATATAGATAAGGCAGGACTTGGTAGAGGAGTACTGAGGACAGTGTAAAGTCCCCTTTTATGTCCAAAAGGTTGACTTAAGCCATGTCATTCTAGACAAATTTCCATCCTCTCAGTGTGGGCATTTCGTATTGCTTGGAAAGGATTTATTGTGGCAATAAAGAAGAAAGGATGTTGCCAATATCCTCTGAACCTCCTCTCTTTGACAAGTGTTGTTTCCAGCAACTCAGGCACACAAAAAAAGGAGAAGGAATTTCGATTCAATGAAATCTACAGCATCTCCTCCCTTACAATAAAACACCTTTTCATCCCAGGCTTTTGTGTTGACATCACTGTGGGCTAATAATTCATATAGAGTAGGATTTTCAGACTAACATTCTTCCGATCCTCGGTTTATTCTACATTTCATAGCTGTGCTGATACCAGTGCTTTATGTTTCTTTCTGTTTTGTGAAGAAATATAGTTTCGAAAAAGTTTAAAACGCAAGCCAGCTTTGAAGTCCTATTTGTCTTCATGAGAAAAATCTAAGTGGATTTTTAACTCTCCAATTTTCATAGAAGCATAGAAGAGTTTTGAAGGGACCATGAGGGATCTTTCTCCCAATGTGGGGCTCAAACCCACGACCCTGAGATTAAGAGTCTCATGCTCTACTGACTAGGCTATCCCTCAGGGTGAAAGAATAGTTTTTCAGATTGCTTAATTTTAGCTGAATAGAGCCACTCTGTGTTTATTCTAAAAGGTAGAGTGTTTATTTGAATAATAATATTTTAATATTTAATTCAGAAATTTATGCAACAATACACTTTTTAGTCAGGAAAATGTCTTTCTAAGCCTTGTTGCTATATATCCGTGGTTCCCAACGTGGGGCAATTTGATTTTTAAGGGGGGCAATTCGAGAATGAGTGAATGGTCTTTTAGGCTTCCCTTTTTGAATAATAAGAATATATGGGGGGGGCACGGGGAGCATCAGGATTTTAGAGATGCTTAGGTGGGGCATGGCCAAAAAAAGGTTGGTAACCACTGCTATATATTTATAGCTCACTCTTCTTTCAAGGAAGTCAGCACCATAAGACTCCCAAGTGATCTCCCATCAAGGTGCTTCTGAGAACTAAATCCCCTTGAGCCATATAACGTACCTTCAGATGACTTTGGTCTGCTCCTGATCTGGAAATGGTCTCTGTACTTAGACTGCATGAGAGAGGAAAGTCTGCTGAAACTCCATGAAGGAACACAATGCAAAAACTGCACCCTTTGAATTTCTTCCTGGCAAGCATATATTCCAGATAAAACACAGCCCTTTCAGACGAGGCACTTCACAGGCTGGCAGCAGTAATAGTAATCTGTATGTTGCTCTTAGACCAAGCAGTTTACGTATTGTGGTTAATTGCATGTGCATTTCTTCATTGGAAAAGTGTTAGAAGTGATTGGTAGGTCATGATGCCTTGTTTCTGTAAAAAACAAAGACAGCCTGGGGAAGACATGCAATGGCTTCCCGGATTCCCATAGGCATCTGCTTGGCCCCTGTGAGAACAGGATGGTAGACTGGATGGGCCTTTGGTCTGATCCAACCAGGCTCTTATGTTCTTGCAGAGCAAATTGGGATGTGATGTCCTGACTGCCGTTATTATTATTTTTTTCAACCATAGGGCTCTGGGATCTGATACAGGAGGATCCACCAGAAACCCAGCTTCTCATTGTGGAGTGGTTGGCTTGAAGCCAACGTATGGCCTGGTTTCCCGTCACGGTCTTATTCCGCTGGTGAACTCTATGGATGTGCCGGGCATCTTTGCCAGATGTGTGGACGATGCAGCCACCGTGTTGGGTATAATGATTACACCTGTCTCCCTAGGGAATTCTGTCAAAGCTAGTTTGGCTCAAGGATTCTCTTTTCTTTCCTGTAGCTCATGAGTCTTTCTGCTTTGTTTCAGGGGCACTCAGTGGCCATGATCCAAAAGATTCAACCACCGTGCAGGACCCCGTCCACCCATTTCCGCTGCCCAATTTGACAGATGTGAAGGATGTTTGCATAGGCATACCAAAGGTAACTGGTATGTAAATAGCCACTTGGAGGGGGGAAATAAACACCAAAATTAAATGTTAGTGAATTCCTATTGCCTATGACTGACATAGGTCATTAAAACATTTCTCTTTAACCAGGCCTTTGGCTGGTTAACATTGGTTTTCCTCTTAAATGTGTTTGTGGGAGTGGGGTTGGTTACTGGTTTGTTTTGGATCTTGTTCTTGGTTTTGCGATAATTTTTTATTGGAACTTTTCAACATACAATAAAAAACAAACTAATCTAATTAAAAATAAAAAACAAAACGAGAAAAAGGGGGAAGCATAATGTTTTCATTGTGTATTTTGTGTTCTCATTTTTTATTTTTATATTGTGAACCGCCCAGCGATTTTCAGATGAAAGGCAGTATAAAAATTTAAATAATAATAATAATAAGTCAATCTGCAGAACACAATCAGTGTTGAAGAACAATGGTACTGTATGTCTTATTCGACATTCATTAATCAGAATGAAAATATGCTTTAGGAAACGCTCTCTTTGGGCTTCCTCAGAACTGTCAGGAACAAGAAGTACTCACTGAATGCCTGTCACACATACACTTTGAAAGAATCATTATATTTAATTATTCAACCAAAGTCTTCAAGGTGTTCTTCTAAGTTGACATGTGCACTCGCATTTCGAGATGCTTGAGGAATTTGGAGGATGTGAATTCCAAAAGTGGACTCCCCTGAGCTGCTAGTGTAAAGACTGGAACTAGGACTAATGTAAGGACTGGAACATTCACTTCAGAATCGACACTCGCCCAATTCCACGGGGCAGGCTGAGTGTTGGAAAAATAGGCACAGACAACCAGGAACAGCTAGGAAGCATGGCTCCTGCCACACTTGTTGTAAATGGATATGCAAGTGCCCCTCCCTGAAAGCAATGATAGGAGTTGACATGCCACCCCCTTCAGAAAGATTATATTTTTTTAAAAGGCAGCTGCTCTTATGGGGGCAGCCTCCCTTGGGAGTAGGGAGGGAATGACACACCATTGCAGCTCATCACTCCCAAGGCAATTATGTATCCACCTTTAAAATAATATGTGAAGAGGGATTTTTGCCTTCTGAAGTTATTTGCACATGTTCCTCATTTTGGGTTATACACACGATTCCCCACCCTTTCCTTTGTGGATGTCCTGTATTTTTCGCTCCATAAAACGCACCTGACTGTTAGACGCACCTAGTTTTTAGAAGGGGAATGCAATAAAAAAATATATATTTTTAAAGGGAGCGCTGAGCAGAGCCTGTATGCATCCCAGGCGCTGCTCAGCACTCCCTTGCACGAGCCGCGTGGAGCGTGTGTGGGGCGCTTGCAGGCTTTTCCCCAGGAGGGAGAAGAGCCCCCAAGAGCTGCACACAGGCTCCATGCAGCTAGTGAAAGGGATGCAGCCCTTGGGGGCTTTTGTGGGAGGTGGGGGAAGGGCCTGAGGGGCTGCCCTCTGTCCCTTCCCCCACCTTCCACAAAAGCCAGCAAGAGCCGTGCACCCTTTAAAGAGCGTGCAGCTTTTGCATGCTTTTCTATGAGGAGGCAGAAGGGACTGACCTGGCCAGTCAGTCCCTTCTCCTTCCTAAGGGAAAAGCCCCCAAGAGTGGCGCGCTCTTTAAAGGGTGTGTGGCTCCTGCGGGCTTTTCTACGAGGAGGGAGAAGGGACTGACACGGCCAGTCAGTCCCTTCTCCCTCCTGGGGAAAAGCTGGCAAGAGCCGCGTAGAGTGTGTGTGCGGCTCTTGGGGGCTTTTCCCGCCTGCAATCACTCCATAAGATGCACACACATTTCCCCTTACTTTTTAGGAGGGAAAAAGTGCATCTTATGGAGCAAAAAACAGGGTACTTTGATTCCCCCCCCCCCAGTGAGATGGTTTTTTTAGAGAACTAAATTCATAACATCCAGACCAAAACTCATAGTTGACCAATCTGACTTACTGCCAAAGACTGCACTAAAAATAAGAGAAAAAGAACTACGCACACTCTGAAAGAAAGAAGTGTTGAATTACAATGTGATCTTTGCCATATCTGCTCAGAAATAGGTTCTGCGAAATTCAAAGAGGCTTCCTCTCAGGTAACGGGGTTAAGACTGCAGCCTTAATCACCACGGTGCAGCCTGCTTGTTAACTCATTGCCGGGAAATAGTGAAAACTTATAGCTCCTTCTGTTGAAAAAGAGCCTAGCTAAATCAAGGGGGAAAGCTGAAATGGCAAAGATTATTCACTATATACCAGCTGTTATTAGTATTATAGATGGTAATATTTTTCACAGTTATTTAAAATGGTTACACCACTAAGAATGTTGTTCTGATTTGCAGAAACATTTTCACAATAGCCATTAATGGAAACTGCTGGAACCAGGTCATCCCTGAATGCAGAACTGGGCCTTATTTGCAATCATTGCCCACCATTTAGTTTAATATGTCATGTTGTTACAAAATCTACCTCTATTATTTATATTAGCCTAAAGTCCTCCATCTGCACTGGGGCTTGTGGAAAGTCCTGTCAGGTCTTGGTCCTCCTTTTGCCAATGAGCTCCCCGTCAGTCATTCTATCCTAGCTCATCATTTTGGTTCCCTGGGCTTTATGACTCAGCTCATTCCAGCCATTCCCAATTACCTTAGAAAGACAGGCTGGCCTCTGAAGCAAGCTGCAGTTTGGCACTGAATCTATAACTAAAACCAAACACATGCCATCCTAGCTGCCTGCTAAAGGAAGTATTCAATAATAATTTTTTTGAAAAGGACAAATTTTCACTTGGGAGTTTAACATGCTACAAATACTTGATAATTCTGGCTCAGCTAAGAACTGTGAAGATGCACATAAAGTTGTTGGTGCAGAGGGTTATGCTTTTCACCCTCTCCCTTCTCTAGGAATACAACGTACCAGGATTGTCTAGTCAAACTCTGGCCGTGTGGTCCAAGGCAGCCGACCTCTTTGAGAAAGCTGGCGCCAAAGTGATTGATGTCAGACTCCCGCACACCTGTTACTCCATTGTCTGCTACCATGTGCTGTGTGCGGCAGAAGTAGCATCGAACATGGCCCGATTTGATGGCCTGGAGTACGGTAAGGCTTCTTTCCAACAAGTGTCATGTAAATTAGATAAATTCATTGCCCTCAAAAGGTTATGCCCAAAAAGGCCTTACTAACGAGAACAACTAGGGTATAATATTATAAATTATTCCTGTTCTTTAAGGCGCAGCCTATGAGCTGTGCAAGCCCTGCTGTCAGATTTGTTTCTAGTCTGCTTCTTCCAGTCATTATTGCTCCTGAACCTTTCTCTGTTGCTTACTGTGGCTGCAAGCCTTCACAGCACTGGCCTGCATCTTTCTATATGATCTACATAATTTGTAGAATTGTAGTACACAACTGGAACACTAGCAGCTACTACAAACATCCAGTGTGCAAATCAGGTGGGAGTTTTTAATGTGGTGGAGAGGTGTTTTGTCTGTGTGTGAGAGAGAGGGAGATGAGGGGGTGGGACTAGTCCTCCCCACAGTATGATTGAGCAATGCCGGTCCACTTTATACATTTGCCATAACCCACTAATGACTATACATTGATTTAATAAATCTAAACTAGAAATAAGTTCAATCCGAATGCATTTCGAATGGGAATGTGTTTCTGTGGTTAAAATCACACCTTTCAAAAGAGGAGTGTTTTTTTCTGCAAAAACATTACCTAGGACAATCACGTATGCTTTCCTCTGCTTTCCCCAACCCCTTCCTCTCCTCTCTTTGTCCATTCTGCCCAAACAGAGTAGTGAAACTTTCACCTTTGAAGGTAGGGGTTGGCTGACCCATGGCTAGGACTCACACACCCAGCAAGGTCAGGCAGCTGCCTATAGCGCATGTTCCACCCAACCAAGCATCAACCGTAGTATACCTCCTCCTGAAGTTTGAGATACCAACAGAAATAATAATTAAAAAGTGGACTGATTACTGTGGATGTGTGTGAATGGTGTGCTACTTCTGGGAGAAAGGAAAGCACAGCAGCAGGAGGACTGATACACAAACCCTGGAGCTGATTGTAGGCTTGCTGGTTATTTGGTTTGCAGAGTGGCAAAGTATATGAAAATCACTAGTCTCTAAATTTGGCAGGCAGACAATGTCTCCACAGAACAAGGTTAGGGAAGGAAGCAACAGATCAGTTCTCAGAGGCGACCTGTTTTTGAACCGAATGCCCTGTTCCAGCGTAAACACAGGGATAATTTATTTGTAACTGGGAAGCAGTTCAAAGAGTGATGATCTGAAAGGAAGTTGGTTGAGCCCTGCTAACCTGCCCCCAACAAGTTTCAGCCATAGTAAGCTGCAAGGCAGACAGTTCTGCATTAAAAACTAGAGCCAAGTACAGTAACGTAAAACAAATATTATCTTTAAGTCATTTGTCTGCTTACGTACACCTGCTTGTGAGTCTCAATTCACAGCATGTCCCTAGTTGATTAAATGCAGATCCATTAATTATGTCAGAGAAATGTGCAGCCTGCCACAATATGAACCAGCATATCTGATGTGCTTTTTAATTACAGAAAGATTATGTCTCTGCCAAAGCCTTTTTAGCACTGTGGAATGTCTCTTATTAGTTGCAGTGAGGTCTGCTGGTGGCCAAAATTTCTGTATTATTTCTGTGAGCATGTTTTTATTATGACAGAAGTGTTGTCTCAGCTGTGTCCTTGGAAGAGTGCTCTGCAGGACAAAGTACATGCATTGTTCAGCTCAATTGTTCTTCTGCACTCAGGGTCAACTGATGAGGGAATACAATGTTATTGAAATACCTCTGCACTTCCTGGTCAGAGACAATGGCTCCTGTTCAGTATCACCCTCCCTGTACTTTCCAGTGTACTTTTTAAGTGCCAAGTCAGTTGAAATATTGTACTTCAACACATTGACTCTCAAATGCCTGTTCCCAGCATTTTTATCAGGAAAAGAATAACAAAGCTGAACAAGTCCTGCCCCTTTTTCAAAACGTTTGTGTCAAAATATATTGCGAAACATATAAGCCTGCTGAAATCTGCAGCCACTTCATTGTGTCCTTTCCAAATCTTAGATAATATATTCTAAATCAATATGAATTATTGGATATTATCAGATGAACCCCCTGACAGGGCATAAGTACCCTTGACGTACTCTGTATTATTCTTGCTAGATTGAAAATGTGTTTGCCTTAGGGCTGGGTTGAAACAGAACTTCACAGTCCCATTCACCAATCTGAAATGAGGCTTCCACTTTCAGAAGTTTTGAAGGAGGTTCCAAAGAGGGAGTAAACTGCTCGCTCAGATTAACAATAGTAGGAGCTCCAAGGGTGAAGCTGCAGGAAAAGAAGCACCTGCATGGTTCCAAGTTGTAGAACTCCAGTTCCTATCAGCCCCAGCTAGCATGACTGCTGAGCAGGGATGATGGGAATTGTAGTCCAGCAACATCTGGCAATCCTCAAGGTCCACCTTCCTGACTTAGGCGATGTGCAAGCGGTGGCTGCAATAGCATCTCCACGCCCTTTGCTTTCCTGCCATGTGCTCAAGCGCAGCCCTACTGCACACGCCCTTCCAGAATGAGGACAATTTTATAAAGGAAAGTTTGCTTTCATTCCGAATCGGCTTTATTGATCCTCAGAGGATCTAATCAGACAGTGCCAAATCTAACTGGCTGTTTTGTGGCATAATACTGTCGTGTTCGCAACACAATCCCTGATATTCAGGGAACGTGTGAGGAAGAAAAGGTGCGGGGAGGAGTGAACAAAAACCTGGCACTAAAGCAGCTGCTCCGAGGGGCAGCTGGCAGCAAGAAAATTGGTACAAACAATGTAAAATTTTGGAAGGTTTTTTTGGGTGAGGGAGCATTCAAGGCCTCCCAGTTATCCCTCTTCATGCTAAAAATGTTCAACCAAGACCATTCAACTTGTCCCAAGTCAAATAGCTACTTGTGGTGGCTGCTGCTGCTGCTGAAACCCACGTGATTTGTTTAGCTTCCTGGCCCATGAATAAACAGCACCTGACATTTAGCTGTGTGCAACAGCAGCAAATAAACCTCGGATATATTTGTACAGCGGGACGCAGATGGCGCTGTGGGTTAAAGCCTCAGCGCCTAGGACTTGCCGATCGAAAGGTCGGCGGTTCGAATCCCTGCGGCGGGGTGCGCTCCCGTCGTTCGGTCCCAGCGCCTGCCAACCTAGCAGTTCGAAAGCACCCCCGGGTGCAAGTAGATAAATAGGGACCGCTTACCAGCGGGAAGGTAAACGGCGTTTCTGTGTGCGGCTCTGGCTCGCCAGAGCAGCGATGTCACGCTGGCCACGTGACCCGGAAGTGTCTCCAGACAGCGCTGGCCCCCGGCCTCTTGAGTGAGATGGGCGCACAACCCCAGAGTCTGTCAAGACTGGCCCGTACGGGCAGGGGTACCTTTACCTTTACCTTTACCTATATTTGTACAGCACAGTAATTTCTATTGTTTATTCATGAGGTGACTTTGAATGGTTTAAGATGCATTTCCAAATCACTGATGACTTTTAATTTTAGGGCACCGCAGCAGCGCTGACAAGTCCACCGAAGCCTTGTATGCAGCCACGCGCCGGGAAGGCTTTAATGATGTTGTAAGGGGAAGAATTCTATCAGGAAACTACTTCTTGCTAAAACAGTAAGTTCAGCACATTTGAAAGCTCAAATTTACAAAGCTAGCATTTTATTTGTGGTTCAGTTAAGGGTGAAATTACTCATGTGGACAGATTTTTCCATGCAGTTAAGACAATATTATTATTGCTGATGCTGCTATAGCTGTAATATACAGCAAAACACTATTTCCTAAAATTATGACAATCTACTAAGCGTTTTCTTGTTTTCTATTCTCTCCTATGTGCCCTTTTAACCAGGGGCTTATTTTAAATAATCAGAAGTGAAAACCTCAACTTTTTGTGCATGTGTTAACTATAAAGCCTTTCCCCCCTTGGTCTCGTGTTTTGGATTAGAGAAACCTGGGTTCAAATGTCAGCTAAGGTGGGAACTATCATAGGTGACTCACCCTCTTGCAGGTCCATTTGAATGATTTCATGGAAGCAACCCAGACAGTTGAGTTAAATTCCCAAGAAAGCTATTTTGTTCTTACTATAAAACAGTATCCTGGCCAACTGGGGTGAAAGAGCTGACCAAAGAAGCAGATGTGAACAGTGGGCGACCAGAAGCCCAGAGGTCTAATACCTTCAGATGGGTAAATGTTCTAGATGTTTCTTAAGATCATGGGGCATTTACAAAACAGGCCTTATAAGCACAATTTGTGCAACCCTATGCTGGTGTGATGCACTGGATAGATTGGCGAGACCTAGTCAGATTCCTGTTCAGCCATGATGGTCCCTGGATGGCTTTGGGCTAGTGGCTGTCTGTCAGCTTTGCTTACTCTACAGGACATTTACAAGGATAAAGTGAGATGACCCTATGCACATGCTTGGAGGAGATTGGTGGTGACAATAAAATGCGCAAGCTCTGAGCAACCAGGTGGAATTAAAGGCAGCTGTGAGTTAGGTGGAAGAAATGACCAAAGAGAAATCCCAATTTGAGTTAAGATGCCCAATGTGTGCTTAGATGGAGGGAAGAAAATCAAAGCAATAGCTAAAGTTATTCAGATTGGGGCCCATGTCAGCTCATCATACCATACCAATCTTGTTTTGAAAACCTTCAAGAAAAAAGGAAATTACAACTTTTCTGGATAGCCTGTTGCCAAACTGCTTTGCAGTAAAGAAGAGCATTTTGCCAAATATTTTAACCCTAGTTCAACTCTTCCATCCTTTTGTGTCTTGCTCTTAGAGTGCACCACCTGCTATTACTGTATAATATCACAACACTTCAGCAACTGTTACTGCCATACACGTTGGAGTTAATGATAGGCGCTTAAGATTATGCAGTTTAGGATTGTGTGAGCTGCTGATCTAAATGAATGATGCTGTGTTCCTAACTATGCAGGCATACTTAGAAGCAAGTCCTGATGGACTGAGACTTAACATGTCTCACATGTCTTAAAATTGTAATTATGCAACTCTTTAGCCCATGATATCTGTCATGGTGTTCTGTTGCGCCAGAAGCGGTTTAGTCATGCTGGCCACATGACCTGGAAAGCTGTCTGTGGACAAATGCTGGCTCCCTCAGCCTGAAAGTAAGATGAGTGCCACAACCCCATAGTCACCTTTGACTGGACTTAACTGTCCAGGGGTCCTTTACCTTTTATATGCCAGTAAAATCTGATGTACTCTCTTGCTTAATAAACTGTGATCATCATTTCCACCCTTTTGTTGTTGTTTAGTCGTTTAGTCGTGTCCGACTCTTCGTGACCCCATGGACCACAGCACGCCAGGCACTTCTGTCTTCCACTGCCTCCCGCAGTTTGGTCAGACTCATGTTTGTAGCTTCGAAGACACTATCCAACCATCTCATCCTCTGTCGCCCCCTTCTCCTTGTGCCCTCCATCTTTCCCAACATCAGGGTCTTCTCCAGGGAGTCTTCTCTTCTCATGAGGTGGCCAAAGTATTGGAGCCTCAGCTTCACGATCTGTCCTTCCAGTGAGCACTCAGGGCTGATTTCCTTAAGAATGGATCGGTTTGTTCTTCTTGCAGTCCATGGGACTCTCAAGAGTCTCCTCCAGCACCATAATTCAAAAGCATCAATTCTTCGGCGATCTGCCTTCTTTATGGTCCAGCTCTCACTTCCATACATCACTACTGGGAAAACCATAGCTTTTACTATACGGACCTTTGTTGGCAAGGTGATGTCTCTACTTTTTAAGATGCTGTCTAGGTTTGTCATTGCTTTCCTCCCAAGAAGCAGGCGTCTCTTAATTTCGTGGCTGCTGTCACCATCTGCAGTGATCATGGAGCCCAAGAAAGTAAAATTTCTCACTGCCTCCATTTCTTCCCCTTCTATTTGCCAGGAGGTGATGGGACCAGTGGCCATGATCTTTGTTTTTTGATGTTGAGCTTCAGGCCATATTTTGCGCTCTCCTCTTTCACCCTCAATAAAAGGTTCTTTAATTCCTCCTCACTTTCTGCCATCAAGGTTGTGTCATCTGCATATCTGAGGTTGTTGATATTTCTTCCAGCGATCTTAATTCCGGCTTGCGATTCATCCAGCCCAGCCTTTTGCATGATGAATTCTGCATATAAGTTAAATAAGCAGGGAGACAATATACAGCCTTGTCGTACTCCTTTCCCAATTTTGAACCAATCAGTTGTTCCATATCCAGTTCTAACTGTAGCTTCTTGTCCCACATAGAGATTTCTCAGGAGACAGATGAGGTGATCAGGCACTCCCATTTCTTTAAGAACTTGCCATAGTTTGCTGTGGTCGACACAGTCAAAGGCTTTTGCATAGTCAATGAAGCAGAAGTAGATGTCTTTCTGGAACTCTCTGGCTTTCTCCATAATCCAGCGCATGTTTGCAATTTGGTCTCTGGTTCCTCTGCCTCTTCTAAATCCAGCTTGCACTTCTGGGAGTTCTCAGTCCACATACTGCTTGAGCCTTCCTTGTAGAATTTTAAGCATAACCTTGCTAGCGTGTGAAATGAGTGAAATTGTGCGGTAGTTGGAGCATTCTTTGGCACTGCCCTTCTTTGGGATTGGGGTGTAGACTGATCTTCTCCAATCCTCTGGCCACTGCTGAGTTTTCCAAACTTGCTGGCATATTGAGTGTGGCACCTTAACAGCATCATCTTTTAAAATTTTAAATAGTTCAGCTGGAATACCATCACTTCCACTGGCCTTGTTATTTGCAATGCTTTCTAAGGCACCCTAGTCTTGTTTAAATGCAACAGGGCAGAAAAGCAGGATCAGGAAAATGAATGGCTCTCTCTAGCTATGTAAAGATAGGTATGTTGAGGCAGATGACTTTAATCCAACCTTCTGATAATCCAGAAGGTGAGGGAGAAAAAAGCCACAAGCAGTAGCTGCACAGCACATATGAAAAGACAGCTGAGAGACACCCAATACTTGAATTTGAGGTCCAGTATTGCACTACCCCACGTTCACTAAACTGTTACTATGCATCTGCTGTTTGGTTAAATTATCCTTTTCTCATTTGTCAAGATTTTAAACATTAGCAATACAGTCGTACCTCGGAAGTCAAATGGAATCCCTTCTGGAAGTCCATTTGACTTCCAAAATGTTTGGAAACTAAGGCGTGGCTTCCGATTGGCTGTAGGAAGTTCCTGCAGCCAATTGGAAGCCACACCGGACGTTTGGGTTCCAAAGAACATTTGCAAATCAGAACACTCACTTCCGGGTTTGTGGCGTTCGGGAGCCAAAACATTTGACTCACAAGTAGTTTGTTAACCAAGGTTCAACTGTACTCTTCATTTCTAAGAGTAGCTAAGCACTGAAGTCAGATAGTCCTCTTATCTGAACAACTGAGGCCAGCGTTACAATGCTTTGACTTAATTGGTTTTCTTTAGCTGTAGACTCAGGGAGAAAAGATATCATCTTGTTTGCAATTTTTGCACACACATCCAAATGCTGCAATTGGCTAAAAGACTCAATGTCCTGTTGCTAGTTCTCACAAAATGTGTTTTCCCCTCTAGGAACTATGAGAATTACTTCATCAAAGCCCAGAAAGTGAGAAGACTCATTGCCAATGATTTTGCAAAAGTCTTTCATTCTGGTGTCGATATTTTGCTCACTCCAACAACTATGAGCCACACTGTACCATATGTGGAATTCATCAAAGAGGATAACAGAACCCGCAGCACCCAGGATGATATTTTTACTCAGGCTGCCAACATGGCTGGTGAGAACATCTGAGTGGTTCATATACTTATCTAATCTTAGTTGTTGCTTATTGAATTTGCCATTCCCAGACAGACATCTTCTTTGTGCAGCATTCCTGAAGGCTTCCCAGCAGTATGCAAAAATGGGGGGGAAACCCTGTACTGATCACCACTATTATAGGAAAGGTTTCTCTCCCCCCCCCCCCATCATTTTTAAATAATAAAAAAAAGCATTATAATGTTATAGCATAATAATGTGCTTTCATGGTATTTCACTATTTAAAGGTTTTTTTAAAATAACAAATAGCAAGGAAAGTGTTTCTGCAGTAATTTAAAGCTATTTAAAATAATATATAGAGTAATAAAAGCACCTATTACAAAGGCTATGGTAAATGTGTGCTGAGCTATGGATTGACCTTCCTTGGTATGTCACTGCATATAGCAAAACCACTCTCTTAAAAGAAGAATAGCTCTAAGGCTACCTACATAGGTGTAGATTGTGCTGCTCTGAAAAAAAAGTCAGACTATATTGTTTGAGAAAAGGCAGAAGGACTACAAGGAAAAGACAATGACTGAATGACAGCATTGTGTGGATGCCCCAATAAAAAAACAACAGCAAACAAAGGGGAGGCAATTCTACTCATTGGAGGCTTTTAAGCAGAGGTTGGATGGGTATATGCCATGGGTGTTGAGATTCCAACTCTACAATTCTATGATTCTACTGCACTCCTGATGGGACACGGGTGGCGCTGTGGGTTAAACCACAGAGCCTAGGACTTGCCGATCAGAAGGTCGGCAATTCAAATCCCTGCGACGGGGCGAGCTCCCATTGCTCGGTCCCTGCTCCTGCCAACCTAGCAGTTCGAAAGCACCTCAAAGTGCAAGTAGATAAATAGGTACCGCTCCAGCGGGAAGGTAAACGGCGTTTCCGTGTGCTGCTCTGGTTCGCCAGAAGCTGCTTAGTCATGCTGGCCACATGACCCGGAAGCTGTACGCTGGCTCCCTCGGCCAATAAAGTGAGATGAGCGCTGCAACCCCAGAGTTGGTCACGACTGGACCTAATGGTCAGGGGTCCCTTTACCTTTTTAGGTAAAGGTAAATGGACCCCTGACCACTAGGTCCAGTCGTACGGCACTCCTAAAGTGGAGGCAAAAAGGTTCATTAATCTTGCTGCCTAGATAACTGCTCAAGAAGCCCAATCCATGTGGCCGAGTCTATCTTGGATGCTTTTGAAAGTAGTCTGGAAAAAAGAGCCTATTAGAAATGGAAGATGTGTATGCCTTGTCCTTAGTTACAGCATGGGACAGTGAAATTGTGCTTTCTCCTCTTATACCTGTGCATTCTCCCCATTGAGGCTGGCAATATTACTGCTAGGAGAAGAAATAATGCCAAATTAATGCCTTGTGTATTGGTTTTTGTTTTACCATTGAATAGTGTGTGATTCTATCAAACGATGTAAATAATGATCTATTTTGTCTTTCAGGGCTACCAGCTGTAAATGTTCCTTCTGCACTTTCAGAGACAGGCTTACCAATTGGGCTGCAGTTTATTGGCCGCGCATTCCACGAGGAACAGCTTCTCACAGTTGCCAAATGGTTTGAAAAGCAAGTGCAGTTCCCTGTCTTAGAGCTACAAGGGATGATGAATCATCTTGACACTGTCTCTCACCAGGAGAAGTCAGCATTCTTTTCATGATGGGTTCAACTATGCAGTGGAAAAAAGATTGTGAAGAAGCTTTTAATATAGACCTGGTTTATAATCGGCTTCCAATTGCCATTTGATTTAGCCCAAGCTCAGTTCTGGCCAAAAGTAATGTAATAAAATTACTAACATGCTAGCATGTTGAAAATTTTGTTTCTTCTTCTAGGAATCTTGATCACACTCAAGGAAAAACAAGTTATTACAGTGTGATAAAATGGTGTTTGCTTCCCATCTGAAAATGAATCGCCCTGAGTAGTACTGTCACATAAGTGTAAGAACTGTGTATACGAAGCCCAGCCATTAAGAAGGAAAACTTTAGGTCTTTATAATTTCATCTTACTGAAGAGGAGTTAACACCAATTACGAAGTTCAGCAGATAAAGATGGAACAAAGCAATCTCTCTGTGCCGCAAGTCTGAAACACTGTGGATGCACATCCCATTGATTTCTGTTAAATTTATTTCAAAGCATAAATGCTTAGGATCAGGCTGTAATTTTCTTATGAAGTATCTGCAGCTATCCAGTCTGATACAGGAATCCTGATACCTGATAAGGAATCCTGTTAATTGTTTATGGAATCAGTTTTGTTTCTTCCATCTGACTTAGTTTTATGGCAGGGATGCAACAGTTTCTTTGAAACTGTTGTTGTAAACCAGCAAAACTCCTGGAAGGAAAGAGAACCACATGCTCCCTATTAACTTAGAATCATAGAGTTGGAAGAGACCACAAGGGCCATCGAGTCCAACCCCCTGCCAAGCAGGAAACTTCTGTGCAAGAACTCTCTAACCAGCTAGCACTGCATCACTGCATGCAAAGTTTATGTCTTCCAGATTGGCATGAAAGTCAAAGAGTGGGCCCCCAATTTTTTTTTTGGGGGGGGGGGAATGGTTGATAGGAAAGATTCTTGCAGAAAGTATGGAGGCTGCTGCTGTATGTAGTAACTGCAGGTGCACCAACTCAAGACACAGAGTTTATTGGGTTGGTTCATGAATAAAAGATTATGATGAACCCATTATCGTATCTACCTATTGAGCTAGCAGTCTTCCTAAAGACAGCATCCCATTTTGTACTAGTTGTCAGTTCAACTCTGGAAACAGATAAGCTCAGAGGGCCTTTTCAGGTATTTCATTTTGTAATGAAAAACCAATTGTCAAGCACAGGGCAGGAGTCATTTATTAATTGTCTAACATGTAAATTAGGGCGTTCACCCACAAAATATACACAAGTGGTTAACTGGCAACTGGATTACCAATACGAAAAGGATATGATTTACACATGCATGCTTTGTAAGATAGCATTGTATTACATTTTGTTCACAGTAGTTGCTTCCTAAGCACAACGTATGATGTGCAGCCTCCTAAATGCTATTTATGCTTGTATTATTCCAAAAAGAGATTTGGTTGAATATGAGCGGATCAGCCCACCATGAAATTCACTAGGATGATGCTCTTGAGAAGATGGGCTAATTTGGTCATAGTGTAATACACTCAGCAGGTAAGGAAGCTGCTCCCAGAACTATGTCTTCCAACCGACCTCCTTTACGTTGACGTAGCCATTTGTCCCTTCTGAATCTGATCAATATTAACACCAACACAAAGGCACTCTGAAACCTGGGAACTATAGTTTCCAAAGTCAAGTTCAGAAAGTCTCCCAGTTTGTGTTAAGTGGGGTTTGCAGTCATTCAACCGTAATTCCATACCATCATGGAGAAAATAGGAGTAATTGCTCTACAACAAGGGAGGTTAACTTGGGAAAGGAAGTAGTATGGGCCACTTCCTTAACTCTAGGTAAATGTCAGCATTGTGTTATGCCTTTACTAGCCTCTCTGCCTAAAGTATTTAACAAGGTTAAGGACACAGAAGAACTGGATAAGGGCCATCAAGTGCCTAATTCACTGAAGAGTCTACTCTGAGTTGGACTTAGTGAATGTTGTTGTTGTTGTTTAGTCGTTTAGTCGTGTCTGACTCTTCGTGACCCCATGGACCAGAGCACGCCAGGCACCTCTGTCCTCCACTGCCTCCCGCAGTTTGGTCAAACTCATGCTGGTAACCTCGAAAACACTATCCAACCATCTCGTCCTCTGCCGTCCCCTTCTCCTTGTGCCCTCCATCTTTCCCAACATCAGGGTCTTCTCCAGGGAGTCTTCTCTTCTCATGAGGTGGCCAAAGTACTGGAGCCTCAGCTTCACAATCTGTCCTTCCAGTGAGCACTCAGGGTTGATTTCCTTCAGTATGGAGAGGTTTGATCTTCTTGCAGTCCATGGGACTCTCAAGAGTCTCCTCCAGCACCATAATTCAAAAGCATCAATTCTTCGGCGATCAGCCTTCTTTATGGTCCAGCTCTCACTTCCATACATCACTACTGGGAAAACCATAGCTTTAACTATACGAACCTTTGTTGGCAAGGTGATGTCTCTACTTCTCAAGATGCTGTCTAGGCCTGTCATTGCCCTTCTCCCAAGAAGCAGGCGTCTTTTAATTTCGTGGCTGCTGTCACCATCTGCAGTGATCATTGAGCCCAAGAAAGTAAAATCTCTCACTACCTCCATTTCTTCCCCTTCTATTTGCCAGGAGGTGATGGGACCAGTGGCCATGATCTTCGTTTTTTTGATGTTGAGCTTCAGACCATATTTTGCGCTCTCCTCTTTCACCCTCATTAAAAGGTTATTTAATTCCTCCTCACTTTCTGCCATCAAGGTTGTGTCATCTGCATATCTGAGGTTGTTGATATTTCTTCCGGCAATCTTAATTCCGGCTAGGGATTAATCCAGCCCAGCCTTTCGCATGATGAATTCTGCATATAAGTTAAATAAGCAGGGAGACAAAATACAGCCTTGTCGTACTCCTTTCCCAATTTTGAACCAATCAGTTGTTCCATATCCAGTTCTAACTGTAGCTTCTTGTCCCACATAGAGATTTCTCAGGAGACAGATGAGGTGATCAGGCACTCCCATTTCTTTAAGAACTTGCCATAGTTTGCTGTGGTCGACACAGTCAAAGGCTTTTGCATAGTCAATGAAGCAGAAGTAGATATCTTTCTGGAACTCTCTAGCTTTCTCCATAATCCAGCGCATGTTTGCAATTTGGTCTCTGGTTCCTCTGCCTCTTCTAAATCCAGCTTGCACTTCTGGGAGTTCTCAGTCCACATACTGCTTGAGCCTTCCTTGTAGAATTTTAAGCATAACCTTGCTAGCGTGTGAAATGAGTGCAATTGTGCGGTAGTTGGAGCATTCTTTGGCACTGCCCTTCTTTGGGATTGGGGTGTAGACTGATCTTCTCCAATCTTCTGGCCACTGCTGAGTTTTCCAAACTTGCTGGCATATTGAGTGTAGCACCTTAACAGCATCATCTTTTAAAATTTTAAATAGTTCAGCTGGAATACCATCACTTCCACTGGCCTTGTTATTTGCAGTGCTTTCTAAGGCCCATTTGACTTCACTTTCCAGGATGTCTGGCTCAAGGTCAGCAACCACACTACCTGGGGTATACGAGACATCCATTTCTTTCTGGTATAATTCCTCTGTGTATTCTTGCCACCTCTTCTTGATGTCTTCTGCTTCTGTTAGGTCCTTTCCACTTTTGTCCTTTATTATGGAAATCTTTGTATGAAATGTTCCTTTCATATCTCCAATTTTCTTGAACAGATCTCTGGTTCTTCCCATTCTATTGCTTTCCTCTATTTCTTTGCATTGCTCGTTTAAGAAGGTCTTCTTGTCTCTCCTTGCTATTCTTTGGAAATCTGCATTCAATTTCCTGTATCTTTCACCATCTCCCTCGCATTTTGCTTGCCTTCTCTCCCCCGCTATTTGTAAGGCCTCATTGGACAGCCACTTTGCTTTCTTGCATTTCCTTTTCGTTGGGATGGTTTTCATTGCTGCCTCCTGTATAATGTTACGAGCCTCCATCCATAGTTCTTCAGGCATTCTGTCCACCAAATCTAAATCCTTAAACCTGTTCCTCACTTCCACTGTGTATTCATAAGGGATTTGACTTAGATTGTATCTTACCGGCCCAGTGGTTTTTCCTACTTTCTTCAGTTTAAGCTTGAATTTTGCTATAAGAAGCTGATGATCTGAGCCACAGTCAGCTCCAGGTCTTGTTTTTGCTGACTGTATAGAGCTTCTCCATCTTTGGCTGCAGAGAATATAATCAATCTGATTTCGATGCTGCCCATCTGGTGATGTCCATGTGTAGAGTCGTCTCTTGTGTTGTTGGAAAAGCGTGTTTGTGATGACCAGCTTGTTCTCTTGACAGAACTCTATTAGCCTTTGCCCTGCTTCGTTTTGATCTCCAAGGCCAAACTTGCCAGTTGTTCCTTTTATCTCTTGACTCCCTACTTTAGCATTCCAATCCCCTATAATGAGAAGAACATCCTTCTTTGGTGTCACTTCTATAAGGTCTTGTAAGTCTTCATAGAATTGGTCAATTTCAGTTTCTTCAGCACAAGTAGTTGGTGCATAAACTTGGATTACTGTGATGTTAAAAGGTCTGCCTTGGATTCGTATCGAGATCATTCTATCATTTTTGAGATTGCATCCCAGTACAGCTTTCGCCACTCTTTTGTTTACTATGAGGGCCACTCCATTTCTTTTACGGGTTTCTTGCCCACAGTAGTAGATATGATGGTCATCTGAACTGAATTCACCCATTCCCGTCCATTTTAATTCACTGATGCCCAGGATGTCAATATTTATTCTTGCCATCTCATTTTTGACCACCTCCAACTTACCCAGGTTCATGGTTCTTACATTCCAGGTTCCTATGCAATATTTTTCTTTACAGCATTGGACTTTCCTTTCGCTTCCAGGCATATCCACAACTGAGCGTCCTTTCGGCTTTGGCCCAGCCGCTTCATCAGCTCTGGATCTACTTGTACTTGCCCTCCGCTCTTCCCCAGTAGCATGTTGGACGCCTTCCGACCTGAGGGGCTCATCTTCCAGCGTCATATCTTTTATATGCCTGTTGTCTTTGTCCATGGAGTTTTCTTGGCAGGGATACTGGAGTGGCTTGCCGGTTCCTCCTCCAGGTGGATCACATTTGGTCAAAACTCTCCACTATGACCTGTTCATCTTGGGTGCCCTGCTCGGCATAGTTCATAGCTTCTCTGAGTTCTTCAAGCCCCTTCGCCACGGCAAGGCAGTGATCCATGAAGGGGACTTAGTGAATACCATCCTGTAATTTTGCAAAAGTTCACTAACCATGGGTCAGTTGTAGTTAATCATACGATCACAGAAATTATTCCATCCATGCAACATTCAGGATGGCTTGCCAGAATGTAAATGCCACCCAATAAAAATGTATTCATATGCAAAGAATACAACAATAAAAGCGCACAAAATATAACAAATAAAATGTGCAACATTAACATCTGTCAGAAAGTCTGGACTTTAGGAATAAAATATCCTAAGATATAAAAAAAATCAAGGAGCTGCATCCAAGTGTAGCATTTTGTAATTCTATGGAGGTCCTTGGAAATTCTAAATAGTGCTATGAAGTTCCAAAGTCTTTGGAGCATGGGTTTTTAAATTTTATTTTAAGGCAAGCCTTTTAAGCAGACATTTTGAGATAAGCAATTGTTCAGTTTGCATTCTGTGAAGAAGGATGAATATTTTCGTTTAGCCAAGTGAGAATATCAAAACAGGAAAGCTGCATTTGATCTAGTACTTTTCTATTTTGTCACTATAAAAATGGAGTGTTTTCCTTCCTCCTCCCACTCCTCCCCCACCTTTTCATTTTATTTCCTGCCCTAAATGAGCAAACCTGTTTTTCAAAGGTAAGATTCACCAATAGGCCATGAATACTTTAGATGCCTTTCAGAAACAGGAAGAAAAATGGCTCTGGCTGCTGTAAACGGATATGCTGCTGTCAGGGAATGGAGATTTAGACGTCTGTAACCATAGCAATCTACAAGCTTATCTCACAGAGGTGTGCAGAATTCCCTTTTTCCTGCCATTCTCCCACAGTTCATTAAACTGTCACCTGCGGGTTTCACTGAGCAAACTTATTAAGCAAATGTCACATTTCCATGCAGCCCAGCGCTTTTCAGAGTAGATGTGCTAATGAAATACTATACATATTTCAATTTCGTTTTACAAAAGCATGGGGGAGATTGCCCTTCAAACACTATTTCTCATCATGGCACAGGCCAATGTTGTTACCATTTCTGGATAAATTAACATTACAATAATGTAGTGGGGCTCTTTTGCTTACTTTCATAATGACCCGGACGATCTGTTTTGTTGTTATTCTGGTATAGTTATTCTTTGCTAGGTTCTCGGCAATATAATTTTCAGTTGCCAAGTCAGCCTGGCAGGTAGCCAAACAATTTAAAGCCTTTTATTTTCATATAGTATTTTGAAAACAATTCCC
This sequence comes from Podarcis gaigeae, assembly GCF_964106915.1. NCBI lineage: Eukaryota > Metazoa > Chordata > Lepidosauria > Squamata > Lacertidae > Podarcis > Podarcis gaigeae. The sequence continues at coordinate 49,641,051 of NC_139680.1, forward strand.
GTGGCCTCTTCCACATAAGCATTTGTGTTTTCCTCTCCCACCTCCCTTTAATTTATAGGTGTGAAGTAGACTCTGTGCATGAATAAAGAGCCCAAGTCCCTGCCCACAGCCCTGACCACAGACAATGGCCCACCTAATCCAGCCTCCTGTTCTCACAGTGGCCACCTGGATGTCAGGGGAAACCTGCAAGCAGGACCCGAGCTGTCACCCCTCCTGTGGTTTCCAGCAACTGGTTTTCAGAAGCATACGGCTGCCGACTCGAGGCAAAGCATAGCTATCATGGCTAGTAGCCAACTTTATATGCAATTTAAAGTTGCATATTGCTGGTCTCTGAGTTAATACTCATCAGCCTGCACTCCACAACCACCAAAGTAGCACAGTTCTTCTTCTTACAGCAGCACCAGTTACCAAACCCCAAACATACCAATGTGTTTTATTTCCATGTACTGCCACTCCTGCCGTTTAGCATTTATTTAGAGGGCTTAGAAGAGATGGATAAATAGGCCACGAACAGAGAAGTTAGTAAGAATGATACGACCACAGATATACAGTTCTCTCTTATCTCCTAGTGCATGGGGAGGCAAACCGGCCTGGGGGCCGGATCCAGCTCAATCGCCTTCTAAATCTGGCCCGTGGACGGTCCTGGAATTAGCGTGTTTTTACATGAGTAGAATGTGTGCTTTTATTTAAAATGCATCTCTGGGTTATTTGTGGGGCATAGGAATTTGTTCATTCCCCCCAAAAAAATATAGTCTGGCCCCCCACAAGGTCTGAGGGACAGTGGACTGGCCCCCTGCTGAAAATGTTTGCTGACCCCTGTCCTAGTGCATTCAGCTGGATGGAAGCCCTTTAGGAACACTTGAACAGAGTTGGCCTTGCTAGACAGCATCTTAAAAAGCAGAGACATCACCTTGCCAACAAAGGTCCGTATAGTTAAAGCTATGGTTATCCCAGGAGTGATGTATGGAAGTGAGAGCTGGACCATAAAGAAGGCTGATCGCTGAAGAATTGATGCTTTTGAATTATGGTGCTGGAGGAGACTCTTGAGAGTCCCATGGACTGCAAGAAGATCAAACCTATCCATTCTGAAGGAAATCAGCCCTGAGTGCTCACTGGAAGGACAGATCGTGAAGCTGAGGCTAGAATACTTTGGCCCCCTCATGAGAAGAGAAGACTCCCTGGAAAAGATCCTGATGTTGGGGAAGATTGAGGGCACAAGGAGAAGGGGGCGACAGAGGACGAGATGGTTGGACAGTGTTCTCAAAGCTACCAGCATGAGTTTGAGCAAACTGCGGGAGGCAGTGGAGGACAGGAGTGCCTGGCGTGCTCTGGTCCATGAAGTCACGAAGAGTCGGACACGACTAAACGACTAAACAACAAATGTTTGCACTTAGCTCCTGGTGTGCTACCTTTTGTCACAGAGGTTCCATAGTTGCTTAGAAGCCTTTGACAAACCTCCCCCCCCCCCCCGCTAAATATGTCATTGAGAAGATAGTGGCTGCTAGAAAATGTTACTTGAGAAGACAAATCTCTGGGAAACCTTGGATAGGGATCAAAACAATTCCCACTCTTTTACCAAGCAACCAGCCCTGCTTCAACAGGTACCCACACATTTTCCCCAAGGCCAAGGGACTGGTGGTTCTCTAGATGCTGCCGGACTACAGCTCCAATCATTCATGTCCTATTGGCGATGCTGGCTGGACCAGGTGGCAGATGAGAGCCAGCAACACCTTAAGGACCACAGTTTCCCCATCTGTGTCTTAGAGTAAAAGAAGCTTGAGAGAGGCACTTTCAGTCATGAGGGAGGGGAATGGCATGAGGAGAAGGGGATATAAAATGGGGGTGGGCAGATTTCAGACCTGCAGGATCTACTACTCCTGAAATCCATCAACAAGAGCCAGGTGATAAAGAATCATAGAATCATAGAATGGATCAGCAGAGGTGGATTTAGAGGAGCGCAACCAACCAGTTCTGTCACACTTGGTATGAAGACTCAAGGGTGCCACAGGGGACACTGCAACTATGATTCAGAAAGGAGCAAGAGAGGTGGGGAGCACAGAATTTTGGCATCACAAAGGGCTCTGCTGAAATTTGAGACCCCAAGGTCCACCACTGGGATCAGGTAGGCAAGCATACACTCAGAACTGAGAAACATGGTGCCTCTGAGCACATGTGCAGACCAGGATTTGGGACTGATTCCAGATTCAAGTTCATCATCATCATCATCATCATCATCATCATCATCATAATACCACCTTTATTGTCAATGTACAACCTGTGTACAATGAAATTAACCGAGCCTCCTTCCCCCCCCAAACACTCAATCCCATTGCACTCTGTGTGCTTGTCGCACAACACACCAACCCCGAAAGTCAGTTGCACTACATTATTTTCCGTTCAGCAGCCTAACAGCCCACGGATAGAAACTGTTTTTTAGCCTGTTGGTACGACTGATTATACTTCTATATTTCCTGCCCGAGGGTAGAAGATTAAAGAGGTTCTGGCCGGGGTGTGAATCATCCTTCCACAAAAAAGTCCACTCCTGGTTGTCGACCCCCTTCCCTAATCATTCCTTTCAAATCACCCAGAGATCTACCTCCCAGCCACCTCTTATATAAAGCCCTTCTTTTTCTCTCCCATTTATATTCTGCTTCCAATTACAGCTTAAGTTTTTCATCTTTTTTTTTTTAATTTAAAAAGTAAAGCGAAGCACAGTGGACACTCGGGTTGTGAACATGATCCGTGTGGGATGCACGTTCGCAACCCGCAGAGTTTGCAACCCATGTCTGTGCACTCACGGGTTGCAATTTGGCACTTCTGCGAATGTGCAACCACCGAATCCTGGAAGTAACCCATTCCCATACTTCCAGGTTTTGGCAGTCCGCAACCTGAAAAAACACAACCTGAAGCAGCTGTAACCCGAGGTATGACTGTATCACTAAACTACAGATACTGGGTGGTATGCAACTTGGTTTTACTCAGATACACTGAAATTAAGGGCATTACCAAGGTAGGTCTATTAATTTCAATGGGTCTACTCTGAGCGAAACTGTTCAATACCACATTTTTTAAAAGCTCCACCCTTGTTCGTTTGACCTTAGAAATTCCATTAATGGATTGCCATTTGTAGGAACACTTAGTGCTTAGTGAAATCTGATGGATTATAATAATAATAATATTTAGCCATAAACAAAGTACAGGATGCGTAGAGCAGGAGAACACATTCCAACCTTGACCTGAAAGAAACTGCATGGGTCACACACTTCCTTGCTGCCTTCTTCCTGCCTGCCTGTTCTTCCTGGTATTACTGTTGTATATCCTCTTTTTCTATGAATGGAAATAAAAATATAATTAAGGAAAATAAAAGGACGTACTTTGCCTTGCTGGATCAAAATAAATGTCCATTTCTTCCCCTACACTCTCTCCTACAGTGGCCAGCCAGGTAGGACTTAATTATTATCAAACCAGAACAAGAAAGGACTTCATCAACGGACAGTAGGAAGCCATACATGAAGCAATACTGTGGCCCTTTGTCAGGGGCAACTATTTTTTATTTTCTGTTTGCTGGAGAGTGGAAATAATTGTCTTGACTTTCAATCATATAAAATGTCTGCTTCTGTTGAACTGCAGTTACATAGCAAAACAAGTAGGAGCACGGGGAGTGTCTGCGTGACACACCTACACACTGCAGCCGACACACTATTGTGTCACAACACACAGTTGGGAAAGCTCTGGGCTAGAGTGGTGGGAGGGAGTTTCAGTGAATAGCTAACAACATTCTAAAACGAGCCACCAACATAATTTTAGTAATGAGGTGGTATTTTTCCCCAGGAACTTAGGAGCATGATTTAGGTTGGTGAAATGGTAAAAGGGGGGGAAGTTAAAGTCCTGAACTCGTTTTCCAGAACACACACACACAAACACACACAGACACGCAAACACACCTGGTTGGTTTGTTTTTTAAGAGAATGCCACAAGATCAATTCACTGATCTCCCACATCTTATCTACTATTAAGGCTTCAAAGTTAACCAGCTGGACAATTTTAGTTAAGTTCCAGTTCTCTTAAAAACAACATTTCCAAGAACCATAGCAGCACACAGTCCAGCTCAAACTGGCCTTTGACTGTTTACTCATGGGTACCACATGTACTTCATTGTGTGCTTACAGAAGCGTACCTGGGTGCCCTTGGCAAGGAGCTGTACCAGCGCCACCCCCTCCCTGTCCCTTGCACCGTTGGCAAGGAGATGTATTGGTGTGGAGAGGCATGATTTTTGCCCCACCCCGAGGCCTGTGCCTTTGGTGGAGGCCAACCTAACCAACTCCTAGGTAAGCTCCTGTGTGCTTACAGACTTCTTAAATCTATGTACAGGTAGCAGACTGGACAGTCTCTATTAGTCAATAAATAGAATGCAATCTAAATAAATAATAGTAATTGCTATGTTCAGAAGGAATCTTTATTACAAACCAATCTCATAGTAGTTGGCAGTTTTCCTTTGTTATTTTACAGACTTGAGAGAGCACCACTGAACAAGGTATGCCATAAGTGGTGCTACAAACACAGTGCTATGCATTTAACTGAGAAGTGAGCAGAGGACTGAAACCGCCTCGGTGCCAGCAGCGGGACTTCCCAGGTGCCCCGCAAGGTCTAGGTTCTACCATCCTCCACTGACATCTCAGCAGAATGTGAGGATGAGAAAGAGACACTAAGGTGTTAAATGCTCTCCCACAGCCCCACCAACCTTTGCCTCACCTCTGCCAGCCCCCACTGGCTTATTAACTTACAACCTGTCCAGTCTCTGGTTGTCAGCTTTCTCCTTCTTAGCCTCAGTGCTGCCCTTGTAGAACTCAGTAGGGAAGATGGGGACAAAACCAAATTACCTGGCTTCCCCCCTCATTGACTCCGGCTCCAGCTAATGTTGGCCTCCCTGCTTTCCACCCTACCAGTCCCAATGCTGAACCCCCCCCCCCCAATCTTTCCCATTGCTACTTGCATTATGAGAATAATGGAGTTAGATAAGGGGTTTTCTAGGCTGATATTGGGAGGCTAACGGGACAGACAGGAAATGATGACTGGAGTGTTGCATTTTACCAAGGAACATTACATTGTGGGTGGATGCCAGTGATGCTTTGTAGAGCAGCCACTTGGGTTCCCATTTCTGGGGATTAGATTTACAGTGGGATCTTATTACAACACTGGTGACAGAACAGCACCCCTCCACTGGACCTGAGGGCTGCAGGGGGCACAGGGCAGAGCATGTGGCACCCATAGCTATCTCCTCCAGCACCTCATGTCCCCCCAAATCTCCTACCTGATATAGCAGCTTCACTCTGCCTAAGAGTAGGACTGGCCACACCTATAGTTTATAATCTTTTTTCAAACTGATTTTTTTTAATGGCACCAAGGCCAAATTTCAAATATTTGCACAAAATATGCACTAAGGCCCTTAGGCTTTCTGCTCTTAATTATCTTAGATAACTGACCATATAATGCAGCTGTTATTCATTTAGTTAATTAGTTTGTTTTTTATACTTAAATTCCACCTTTTCTCTAAGGAGCTCAAGTTAGCATACAGTGGTACCTCTGGTTACATACTTAATTCGTTCCGGCCATTCTTAACCTGAAACTGTTCTTAACCTGAAGCACCACTTTAGCTAATTGGGCCTCCTGCTGCTCCTGTGCTGCCGGAGCACGATTTCTATTCTCATCCTGAAGCAAAGTTCTTAACCCAAGGTACTATTTCTGGGTTAGCGGAGTCTGTAACCTGAAGTGTATGTAACCTGAAGCGTATGTAACCCCAGGTACCACTGTACTTAGTTCTCTTCACTCCACTTTATCCTCACAACAACCCTTTGAGGTAGGTCAGGCTGAGAGGCAGCAACTGGCCCAGGGTCACCCAGTGAGCTTCATGATCTAGTCGGGAACAGAACCCTGGTCTCCCAGGTGCTAATATGACACTCTAACTATTAAACCACACTGGCCCCTGTATGCTCACTCTGTTGCTTAAAGGGCTGTAACACCTTATATTACATTACCAGAGTATCCTTTTATCATGACTGTTACCTAAGTGGTTTCAAAAGCCTGGGCACAATCCACTACCAATTTCTTGCCCACGAACCTGTTAAGACAACAAGGTGATCACAACCTCTTTGCATGCTTCTTAAATATGGAAGATAACTGTCCACAACAGTTCCAAAAACCCATAAAACACCAGTTCAGGTAAGCACTTGAGTTTCTGATGTTTATTTCGTTTTCCTGAAACACTCGCCTCTATTGCTTCATTTTGCTTATTCTAAGATAAAATCTGAGCCACCAGAAGTCAACATCACAAGCAGCTTTGACCTGGGATGGGTTGTAGAAGCCCATTTTTCCTTTTTGAATGGCAGCCACCAGAGCAGTTTATAGCAGACTGTTGCTCAAGGGAGACTCTCCTTTCCTGGGAGTGTGAACAGGTTTTTCATGCTTAAGGGGCTCAATAAGCCTCTTTTCACAAGCTCTTATACCTCAACTGTCCAAAGATTGATATGTTAGAGAAACAAGCACATCCTTTGATCCTGGAGCAGACTATTTTACCCAAAAGAATGGAAATGAGATGCCAAACCTGCCTCTGAGATCCGGTTTAATGAGATGCCTTTGACATTACTCAGGTCTGCTTGGAATGCTACCAAATTACAGCCCCCTCTTTGCACATAACCGTCTTTGTCTGCTGAATGAACATCTTTTGCTTCACACAGGATAAGGAAATGCATCTAGTACAACACTGGCAACGGTTCCGGGAACAAATTCACAATATTCCTCTACTGACAGTCAAATTTGCAATTATGCTCAGTCCAACAGTTTGGATTTTAAAGATGCTTCAAAAAGATCAGCAGTCTGATCTCAAGCTATCATGATAATACTTAGCAGAGAGGTTTCCATAGTGCTGCAAAGAAATACAGTCTTTATTCCCATACTGACTGGGGAAGCAGGAGGAGGCTTGCGGAGGAGAGATACTGGTTTGCCTAAATGTGCAACAAAGCACTTGGAAAAGACCAAGCTTTCTCAGCTCTGCCAACAGCAGCATCAGAAGCTGCTGAATTCAGCCAGATTCTTAAAACCCTCAGATGCCCTGAAAATACCATGGAAAGCAGTGCAGCTGTGAGTGTAGACCGGAGCCTACAGAACGGGGCGGGGAACTGACTGTAAAGGAGAAAATACCGGAATGCCTGGGCAACATGCTCCAGACAGAATGGAACCATTCAAGATGTGCATTAGGCATGCTTGATTGACAAGATCATGGTGAGCGAGCTTCCCAAAACCACTCCACTTCTTTTCTAAGTTTGTTTGCATTGCTAGTGACGTCATGGCAGGCAGCGGGAAGGATACCTTCTGAACCATGACCTTCCTGATTCACAGCTCAGCCTTATAGCCACCCAAACCATTGTGTTTATTTTGTAAGGTACTGTTACACTCGCCCTGTTTCTATGAGTGGGAGGAACTTCCAGGGGCCCCACGCTTGGTTTCTTTTCAAAGTCACAGGAGACTTACTGAGTTTTGTAATCCTAAATATAGAAATTCCTGCATTGCAGGGGGCTGAACTAGGTGGCCCTTGGGTCTCTTTCTAATTCTAAGATTCTATGATTCTGTGTTGAGCATAGGGGAAGGCAAACAGCTTAAAGCAGTGATAGGGAAGCCTATGTCCCTCTGGATGTTGTGGGACTAAAACTTCCATCGTGGTGACCAGCGGCCATGCTGGCTGGAGCTGATGGGAGGTGAAGTTTCACAACATCTGGAGGGCCAGTTTCCTCATCACTGGTTTAAGAACTCCAAGAGCAGAATCCATTGATTCATATCAGATCTTCAGATATAGGTGGGCCCCTTAAAGCCATTTTCCAGAACTAAAAGTAAACCTTCTGTCCCTTCCTGTTATTCTCTCTCCCCCACAACTCTTACCTTGTTTCCTTGGCTTCCCTTTAGAGCAGGGGGTCAGCAAACTTTTTCAGCAGGGGGCCGGTCCACTGTCCCTCAGACCTTGTGGGGGGCCAGACTATTTTGAAAAATAAAATAAAAATGAATGAATTCCTATGCCCCACAAATAACCCAGAGATGCATTTTAAATAAAAGCACACATTCTACTCATGTAAAAACACGCTGATTCCTGGACCATCCACGGGCCGGATTTAGAAGGCAATTGGGCTGGATCTGGCCCCGGGGCCTTAGTTTGCCTACCCATGCTTTAGGGGCACACATGGAGACCTGGATAACATCAGCTGGGAGTCTGGTTGGTGGTGGGGAGCAGGCTTTTTTGTTTGTGTCAAAATGGCCCTCACTATCCAGAGATGTCTCCAGGTGTTTTCTAGCCTGTGTGAACCTTTTACCTGTAATTCCCCTAACAAAAGGGGCACCTGGCAACTTTAATGCTGACTATTAAGGAAGTCTCTCCAGCAGCCCATCTGACTCCATTAACCCTCTCCTGTCTAAACTAACAAATTTATAGCAATGCATTTTGAGATTGCATAGTGTTCACCCATGAAGATCATTAGGACCGTGTACACACCATACATTTGAAGTACATGGAAAACATATCCCTCCCCCCAAGAATCCTGGAAAAAATTGTTAAGGGTGCTCTGTGAACTATAATTTCCAAAATTATTGGATGGGGGAATAGGGAGAATTACTCTTTTGTGAGAGTACTCCAGCAGAGATTTCAAATCACAAAACATGCAACCAAGTATGGAAATGTAGGCTATTAGATATTTAAAATATGCCATTTAAAGTGAGTTCCAAAACGTTCCCTTAAAAGGTTTCTTTCCAAAGTTTCCCTCTTCCCAAGCATAGGAAAATACAGCAATTTGCTAAGTTTAAAAATGGTATACTTACAAACCCTTTGAAGGTCAGATTCCTGTGTTTCAGAGAAGTTGCATGGGCAGTAAAACTTAGCTGACTTACAGTGTCCAAAGTTTTGGTATAGCAAGAATTGCTAACAAAGGCACCAGCTTCTCTGGAGGATTGAGGGAGCCCACACATGACATCACATCCTGACGCCATGCGCAGGGGGCCCTCTGAACATTGAGGGGACCCAGCCCTTTCCAAAAAAAAAAAGATCCAGGAGCCCACAGTGCCTCAGCCCCTGGCCAGGGCCTTTGATGGCTGGTGGGAGCCATGTTGAACAACCAGCTCAAGCCTAGTTCCTCCCAAGGTGAAAGGAAGTGGATTTAGCTAAGCTTGGCAGGACAGCTTACTCTATGGTATTAACCCCTTCATGCATTTATTAGACTTAAGTATGTTGGTTATATGAGGCAGGTTATCTCACTCTAAGCTGCTTGGATAAAGAATGGAATACAAATGCAGTTATAGTACTTTTTCTAACATTATCAAAATACACTTATTTTGTACCTGTATGTAGCAAAACATGTTAAGTTTAGCGTAGCTTGACAAAACAGTTACCTAAGTTATGTTGGCAAAGTTTCAGATTCAAAAATCTTCTCTTTTTACAGGTCCAGTTAATAGATTTGTTATCAGGTGTTGCTATTGCTACAGCTCACCCCCATGGAAGAGTGAACCAATCTGGCTTCCCTTCCCCTGTCACACTTGAGTTGCAGGAACCAGGGAAAAGCAAGAGGCAATAACTCTGCCAAGACCTCCCAAGTGAAACTGGAAAAACACCTGACAGGAATGAGGAACATAACAAGCTTTGCAAAGCCAGCTCACAGGCAGGTGAAACTAACTATTCTCAGCAATCACCAGATGGAAATTATTTGTGATCTTCAGGCAGGACTGCCAACTCCCAGAAATGGGTGGGATGTTTCACCAAAAGTCTTGGGGCGGCTTCACCTGTTACAAATGGATAATATACACCAATACCTTAATTCTACACAGAGTTGAGAACACCAATAGCTATTGAAATCAACAGACACACCTATGTTTGCATAGGATTGGACCACCTGTGTGTGCATGATGCTTATGCAATTGTGTTTGAAGAAACAGCAAACGTATCTTTCACAATATGTACAGAGGATGTAATAGGCACAAATCATTTGAAATATCCCAATAGAAATACAACAGTATAAATTTTGTGGGTGATATCCTACAAAGTCATACCTAGAGTAGACCCAATGAAATAAATTGACTTGTAATGTAAGGATCTCAATGGGTCTACTCTGAATACTGTATTACTTAGTCTACATTCACACTATACGTTTAAAGCACTATGATACCACTTTGAACAGCCAGCCCCACTCCTCCTGAATTAATTGGGAGGGAACTCAGGAAATTAACAGCCTTGTTTACTATTGTTGATGAGCCCCTGTTATGAAAAAGTGCCTTTCCAGATTATTCATAACTCCCTGGGGTTGAATTATCAATACATCTGTAGAATAGATTAAGGGAAAGCTGTCTAACCAGCTCCTCAACCTCCATGGCAGAATACTTTTTGACTCAAGTGAAAAAGGCCCTTAGTTTGCTGAACACAGTTAGTCACCTAATAGGACTAAAATCAGTCTGACTACAACTGGTATGCCATGTTCTTGTTCCGGTTGTAAAGCCACATTTAATGCAATGTGCAGTTGTAACTAATGCATCGCATCACTAACTGAGGCTATAAACATTGCTGTTCAACAGAGAGGGGGCAGAGGTGCCTTCACTCTATGCTCAGTACCTGGTTTGTTCCCCCCTTCCCCCACTGAAGCTGTCATCTGTGCATGCGCAATGGCTGTCTCAAACATGCACGCCTCAACAAAACCACGGCTTACATATCTGAATCAAATGGAAGCTGGTTGAAGGGAAAGAAAATCCAACAGGAGTATTTCTCAAGAAGCTACAGGATATTTATGGATTGTGGGTAATACCACATGTATTCGGTTTCAGACACCAGCAGTGGGAGCGCATTGGAATGGTAATGTGTACACAATCTGAATGTCAAGCAACATATGACTATAAAGCAGCCATTAAAAATATTAGGGCAACAAACGTCCAGCTGCTTCTGTGTTTTGATTGCAAAAGGCACCTGTGACTGAACTTTGAGTTGACTTTCACATTTTTTTTTCTAGAAGTAATGGAGCATTCAAATGAGTCTCGTTTTTTTTTTAGGGTGGTGGGGAATGAAATTGGAATATTACTGAAGCTCCAGGAGCATCGCAGCTTTCAGTCCAAGTATGTTAACTGTTTCTGTTTTGTCTATTAGTACTTGGCAGCGGCCCAAGGAATGCAGTTGATCTGGGAACAGAGGAGAAGCATTTATATGGTGTAAAAGTGTAAACAGATTTAGCTTAAAAATAATGCATTTCTACAAAATTATTTAAAATTAATGTTATTACTTTCTCAGGTACCTGCCTTAAGAAGATTATAGTCTGCATGAAAGCAAGAATGTGACAAGATTTTAGGCATGGCCAAACTCGGCCATTCAGATGTTTTGGGACTACAACTCCTATCATCCCTAGCTAAGAGGACCAGTGGTCAGGGGTGATGGGAATTGTAGTCCCAAAACATCTGGAGGGCCGAGTTTGGCCATGCCTGGATTAAGGCCTTTTGCCATTATGAAAGCGACAGAAAAGTGTGGCTTGGCACAATTTTCTCTAACCTCACCCACAGTTAAAGCGGAGTGAATGCTCAACAAACAGGTCATCTGGAAGCGGCCACAGTCTACCTCAGAGATGGGGGACTTGTGGCCCACCAGGATGCTGGTTGGCTCCATCAGCCCCAGCCCATATGATCAATGATCATAGAGGGTAGGAGTTGCAGTCTAGCAACATCTGGAGGTCACCTATCTCTGACATATAGCATTTGCACTGATCACATATGGGAATGGATACAGGCACAGCACAATACCACTGGTCATGGTCACAAAAAAATAATATTTTGCTGATTTAGCTTACCATCCTTAAGAATATATGAAAAGAACAGAACACTCACTGAAACCAAGCACTTAGATTATGAAGCTTTTATGTAGATCTTGCAATAAACACAAAACTTTTTCTCTTATTACCATTTAATTCTGGCTGAGTACAATGTACCCAGTTTGGAATCCTGGAGAGCTGCTGTCAGTCAGTGCAGACAATAGTGATATAGATGGACCAATAGTCTGACTCAGGGTAAGGCAGCTTCCTATGTTCCTACGTGTGTCATTCCCATCAGAGATTATGCAAACTGAAAAAACAACTGTATGTACCACACAAAAGTCCCAATGGCCCAGAATAACCCAGTGTATGTGTACATCGTATGCATTTACAATACACCAAACATGGGAGAACTGTTTTTGCATTCAACAGATGTAAATAAATGCACTAAAGAAGCATTGCTGTCTGACCGGAAGCAATTCCAAAGTTCCTGTGAGATCCACCCCTCTCTCTCTCTCTCTCTCTCTCTCTCTCTCTCTCTCTCTCTCTCTCTCTCCAGGTGCCTCAATGCAAAATCTGCCATCATCACTCTACAAAGTTTTGGTACACTGTACAAACTTTCAAGCAGCTTTTAGATTCCTGACACTTTCCTTGCTCACCAAGCAAAAGATATGAACTTTGTTCAATTACCTGATCAATATCAGGCAACAAAGACACGATTGTAAATACAAAACAGAAAAGCTATAACATAAGCAGCTCCCTGACTAGAATAAATGCATGGCAAGGCACTGGGCTTGAATCTGGCCTTTGCTGCATTAACCTAAATGATTATTTTCCATTGTGTGACAATTCATCAAGGTCACTTAGCAACTAGCATTAGCATAATGAACTGTTAACTTGCACCTCTCTTTCCCTTCCCCAGTTTGTTCCAGCTGAAATGTGTGCTGCTTACTCTCCATCCTGAACTAGTGAGATCATGTATTGCTCAAGGCCCAAACAAAGGTGATAGTGGAGATGTGTGAATGCACATCCACTCCTTAAAAAGTGTTGCTAGTAACAGCCAGTGGAGGAGGGTTCAGATCAGGACTGCGCCCCAACAGTTTAGCTCTTTTTTCTCTGTGCCATTTTCTCAATGAAAAGTTGGAAAAAATAGGGGTGCAAATTTGTCCCTCACCCTACCATTTTTCTGACCTGGATTACTCTTCCACCTAGCTAGGGCTAGACCTTGACCTTAGGGCCAAGTCCACAGTCCCAAACCAAGGCTCCTCTTCAGATGAGTACCCAGAGAGTGGCAGATTATTGGGAAAGCAGCAAGCAGGCCCCCACATTCTGTGCATTGACTGACCTGGTCATGCAAGGGCCCACTGAGGCTGACATTCATCACTACAGCATATTTTTTCACTCATTTTTAAAAACTCTAGCCACAGGGGAACCAGCCAGGTATGGACATGTTTATAGGTGCTCATTTTATTATTTTTACTTCCAACAACAAACATGCTGCATATTCCAAAGTAAATGTGTTTAGCATCAGGGTAGCAGAAGCAAACTCCATTTTATTCCTGTACTCACAATGGTGCTGTGAGTTAAGTGAGTTTAAAATGACAAACTGCACATACTCAGAATATCATTTTTTTTAAAAACAAAATAGGGTTAGCAAACTGCTTGTTCATTTGCTCCCAACACATCAGGAATGTAGGAGCATGAAATGGCATCAGAAGAAATGGTAATTACATCCTTCATAACACAAGACAACATCAGCTCGGAAGGAATACATCTAGCTAGCTAAAGGGGGAGCCATGTCAGGCATTGCATCCAGGGTCTAAAATTGCCTTGTTGCATCACTACCTCCACCTCTGCATGTTATTTGCAAAAGTTAAAATAAAGCAGGCGATGTGACTCCATCATCTCTGGCCCTCAATCTCTCCTGATCAGATATATTCCTATGCAATTAGAGGAGGTTCTATTGAGGTTACATTGGCAAGAATATACATTGCTCCCCACCATTTTCAGTACATAAATAAAACTGCTTGCATGTTTCCAAAGATTAATCTTCTTGTAATAGTACACCTGTATGCTCGATCTTCAGTGCAATGCAAGCAAGATTTGCCTGCTACAAATTCACTGATCAGAAGCTGATATGCATAAGAGCAGCCCATTACATTAACCAGAAGCTGGAAAACAGCCGTTTCATTCTCCAAACATTACAAGCTATCCATGCTTGGTTTGTTTTTGTATCTTCATGCAGGAAGTTGTAATATTCAGAGCAGTCTCTCCTTTGGGTTGATGTTGATGGTGCTTGATGTGTGTGTTTCTTTGTTTCAAGACAGGAATTGTCTAATATGCTGGCCAGAAAGTCCCAAACCCCAACAGTATTCAAAATAAGGAGGGGGAGGGGGGCAAGCATAAAAATGTATTCTCAAGAGAAACCCTGACCCCGTCATGTCCTGAGCAAACAGGTGTAACTCTTTCCAAAGTTGTTACACTGATACCTTTGTGCACTATCAATTATTCACATAGCAGGTCAATAATTAAAATATCCCAGAATGGGCTTGTAAGAAAACAGCCTTTAGTGCAGTTTGAAATCTGGAAAGATATGCCATTGGTACCCAATTTAAAAACTAATTCAATGAAGGAAAACATGAAAAATTATATGATGCAGAAGGAGGGATGCTTTGAACGAGTTCTATTTAAACAGTGGATGGATATACTGCAGTTGTGTAACTGCACACTTTCCTAAATAAGTGCTGTATAAGTCCTATTAGGATGAAAGCAGCAAGGTTAAAAATTGCAGCCAAGTCAAAATGTTACCAGCCACTGCCAACCCCAGCAGAGTAGGCTCCACTGTGTGGAACTATTGAAAACGATGGGACATACAACTGTGAAGGCATGTATAGTATTTATTCCACTGTCAGTCTCCTAATACCTCCCCCAACCTCAACTAAGCTAAGCTCTGCTGATAATACGGCAGAACTAACTTTAAATTTGAAGCCATCTGGAACAATCTATCTTTCCAGCCAGATGTGTAAGTGATCTATATTTTACATTAATTCCTAGCATGGTGGATAACTGCAATTTATAGCAGCAGAGCAAAGGGCTTGACTTAGTGACATATTACAAAAGGAAATTAATTATAGATAATAATTCCATAGCTTTCATTTCCATATATATTGAAGTGCTTTTGATCTTTTAGATGGAGGAAGTTCTCTGTTGTGGGAAGCAAAAGAATCACATTGCTCCCAGTGTGTGATAACATATTTTAGCACTCTTAATTATTAACATGAAATCCATTAAGAGTTAGTTAAGCCCAGACAGTATGTTGGCTGAACGAGTCACCAGAGAGTTAAAAACAAAGAAAGCTTTACAATACTTCTCACAGGTATTCCCCACCCCCACCTTCACCATGATCTGAAGAGGGAGTGGAGAAAAAAATAATATAATGCATATAGAAAACCAGGTTGAGAGAGACTCTTATTATTTTCCCTGCCTAGATGGGTATAGCTTGATGTGAAAGTGAAACAGGACTTCTGCTAGTATGCTTTTATTATGTTTTTATTATGTTTTTATCATTGATGCTCTGTAATGTGTTTTTAATGTTGTACACCACCCTGGGATATTTTGATAAAGGGTGGTATATAAATTAAAACAACAACAACAATAACGTGGCCATTGCCTTTGTGTGAGTCATACCTATTTGCTGATGTGGAATCAAACCAGTTTTGGCCTTGTGTGTGCATGCATCAAAAACTGGGTAGAAACATCTTGGATGTGGCTGGAGTGAATAATTTTGGAAATTTAAAAGCACTGTTTTGAAGTCAGTGGGACTAGTCCCAGAAGCCACAACTGCAGAATACTACACAGATTTTGGGGTCTCTTAGAATTCCCAAGCAACACGGGTTATGAGGCTGCTAGTAAATAACAAATTATAGTTTTATTGCC
This sequence comes from Podarcis gaigeae, assembly GCF_964106915.1. Classification (NCBI taxonomy): domain Eukaryota; kingdom Metazoa; phylum Chordata; class Lepidosauria; order Squamata; family Lacertidae; genus Podarcis; species Podarcis gaigeae. The sequence goes on from NC_139680.1 coordinate 49,656,800, forward strand.
ATCCATGGGTGTTCTATCAACTACCAGCCCAGGAAAGCTTAGTGTTTCCTTACCAGCTGGGTCCAACAGTTAACACAGACACACTGACATTTCACAAAATATGCATAGTCTAATGCCCCTGGAGGAATGCACACCTTTGCCTCCAAAGGAATCACTCCAAAGCACTCTTTAATCCATCTCCTTCTTGAACTGGAGCACAAGAAGCAGGGTGCTTTCAAATTATACTGGGGGAGGAAAATACTTGGGAAATGTTATGTATTGTAATGGAGGAAAAATGCCTTTTCAGAATTGACCATAGGGATATTGGACTGAGCAGATAATTTGAGACTAGCCAAATAGTCCTGATTGGAAGAAAGGGAGAAATTCCATCCTACTGGGCCTGTTTCAGAACATTTCCAAATATCTCAAGAAACTTCACTTCAGATTGCTCACTTGGCTTCAGTCATCACTAACCATCATCCCTTGGGGTCACCTGCCAGGAATACGTTGAAGGGTTTGAGAGTGATCCCAGAAATACATGTAGTTGCAGCAGTCGTACCGCTGCCAAATGGACTCTATACAATTTTCCCTAGGCAAAGCCCATTGGCCAAATCCAAAAGCAAAGTCACAAGCCATACTGGGGTCAAAAGCAACGATCCAGGAAGCCAAGAGAACATAAAGTATGCCAGATGATGCAGAACAATCACTGGTTCTGCTAATTTATCTGAAAGCGAAAGCCGGGGTATAAGCAGTTATTTATTGGTTAGTGATTCAGCATCTCCATTTGCAGAGTGAGGGACAGAAGTGTATTGGTTTGTTCTAGAGCGGAAGATCTCAGCCCATTATACTGAGACAAGAAGCAATTTACTCAAACATGTTTGTAAGCTGCCTTGAAGATCTTAATGGTGGAAAAGTAGAAAATAAGCCTATTACAGTTAGTAAATTGATTGTAAAGGTAAAGGTAAAGGTACCCCTGACCATTAGGTCCAGTCGCGAATGACTCTGGGGTTGCACGCTCATCTTGCTCTATAGGCCGAGCGAGCCGGCATTTGTCCACAGACGGCTTCCGGGTCATGTGGCCAGCATGACTAAGCCGCTTTTGGCGAACCAGAACAGCGCACTAAAATAAATGAATATTTTTATAAAATATAATCTGCCACCTCCAGTAAACAAAGAGTCATATTTATATCAACTGACTGATTGACCAAACCATTTAAAATGTCAAGTAGTTAAGAAAATAACAGCTTCGATCCTATGCATTGCTTGAAAGTAAGACTCAATTGTGTTCAAGTGGATTTACACCAGTAGGTATGCAGATCACAGCCTAACACCCTTTAATAGATCAAAGGCCCTTCTACTAAAAGGTAAAGGTAAAGGACCCCGGAGGGTTACGTCCAGTCAAAGGCGACTGGAGTTGCAGCACTCATCTAACTTTCAGGCCAAGGGAGCCCCACAGACAGCTTTCCAGGTCATGTGGCCAACATGACTAAACCGCTTCTGGTGCAATGGAACACCATGATGGAAACCAGAGTGCATGGAAACGCCGTTTACCTTCCCGCCACAGTGGCACCTATTTATCTACTTGCACTGGTGTGCTTTCAAACTGCTAGGCAGGCAGGAGCTGGGACAGGAGCTGGGACAGGAGCTCACTCCGTTGTGCGGATTCGAACCACCAACCTTCTGATTGGCAAGCCCAAGAGGCTCAGTGGTTTAGACCACAGCGCCACTCACATCCGTTGGCCCTTCTACTATTACAGCAAGAACAACAGCAAACAAAGCACCAATGGTAACTCAAATTGCATTCTTGCTGAATGTTACAGCTACAAGAATACTGTGCCCATTTAATGCCAAAAGGATCTTGAATCACTGGAAAGAATTTTGAATGAGAAGAATTAGCCAGACTGAACAGGTTTATTTCAGTGTCTTTGGAAATGGTGTGTTAGCTTTCTTAAGTCATGTGTTGGTACCAATATCACTTTGTTCAGAACAGGATGTAGAACTGGAAAGACTGACATAATTAAGGATGTTTCCAGACGACCTGTTTACTGAGCATTCATCCTTATTTGTCTACACAAAGCTTGCAGGAAAGTTAGATGATGTCAGCTATTTATTGGAGCACTCATTCTAATTTGTTTGCAAGGAGGCTATATGATGTTGTCTCAAGTGTATTAGCTCACTATTTCCAGCACATTCCCTTGTCATGTTCATTATCAGAAATAGTCTTATTTCATTATCATAAATAGTGGTGGTGAGACAGGTTGTGCAGGAACACCAAATCAACTTTAACCATGAACCTGAATTTGTGGGTGTGCGGTTGAATTCCTCCCACTCAAATGTAGTGATTGCCTAGATTCTAAGAAGCACCCTTTGATACCTTATGCACATTTAAAGCTAAAAGCTAACATTTGGACATCTAGGGGCAATGTTTTCCAAATAATTGCAAATATAAATAGTAAAGAAGAAGACTAATTTAGTATAGTTTAATAGAGATGAAACTGTAGAAAAGACACTTAATGACATGTACTGGAAGATATTTAATTTAATGATAGCAAAATAGATTACCTGTAAATTACTCTCAAGGGAGCAGTAACAGACAATAGATTGCTTAGGTCCTAAGCCCTAGGATAGAAAGCCTACAAAAATGAATTGCCCTTTTTATTTAAATAGTGCATGGTCTAGACAAAATGCAATGTAAGCATCCATCTCTAGCATAATTCTGCTCTCAATTATTCAAGGTAACACTTTGTTTCCATTAAGCCAATTATCACCAATGAAGAAATTAGGAGTGAACACTTGCTGACAGTATGATGCATTTACTGTTATTATGAAGAGATAAATACCCTGTGGTTTGTCTACCTTCATCTGTCTTTTAAAAGGGAGGTGGTTTTGGCATTTCAGAAATGCAGTCATACTACCTTACATTTGGCATTTAAAGTGTGAGTGAGTGCCCAAAGGGGAGAAATTAAGTTACATCTTCATAGTTAAACATTTGATTCATCACAACAAATGTGTTACACATCTTTCCCCCCTTCCCTATAATGCACCACAAAAAACGTTAGGTGAGAATTTCATTATTAAGGGAGCCATCCTGGGATTTCCCTGGGGGGCATTTGAGGGGGCTCTAGAGGCTGGAGATTTTCCACCAGCAAAGTGAAGCTCCGCCACTGCTAGAATGCCATCAGTGGTACCAGGAGAGAACATGGATCCCTGGGATTTCAAGTCCACTCTTTCCCCCCAACATGCCCCCCAAAATGGGCCCGGAGCTAGATCTGGAGTTCAGTGAGAGTCAGTGAGAGGAAGAAAAGGGAAAAGAGGCACCAGCACTACTAGTCCCATTCTTCCTGGCCTTAGTGGGCTCACAAGTGGTGGTTCCTCTAACATGTTACTTCCAACCATCACCACCCCCACTTTAGGAATGCTCAGTTAGGCTGCAGTGCAGTCCTGTCTTCCTATGCACACTTACTTGGAGAAAGTCCCACTAAAATCAATGTGTTGTACTTCTGAGCAGACAAGCATAGCATTTGTGAATTCGTGGTTAACAAACCCATCCAAAGCACATTGATATGGGAGTAAGTATAGCCATGGTCAATGGTTCTTCCTCCATAGAAGTGAGCATCATTCTGCAGCCTAAGCTTGGAATGATATGTGCACTCATGTGACAGGCTTACACTGAGACTTACTTTTGAATCAACATGGATAGGATTGTTCTGTAAGACTGCAACCCTAAATACATTTACGTGGTGGTAGGTCCTAATGAACACAGAGGAACTCACTTCAAACATCTTTAGGATTACATACTCCCTTGGAAGTAAACTCCATTGCACACGGTTGAGCTTATTTCTGAGTAAACATACACAGGATTGTGCTGCAAGTGTCTTCACAACAGATCAAAAAGAACAGATCTTGGTAATCATCAGAGCTTGGTGTGAGAACATCTGCTGACATCTCACCAAGAGTATTTTCAAAAGAATGCTAAGAATGCTTCATCATAGTCTGGAATGCAACACTTTATAAATTGAATGTATATCCTAGCCAAAGTTGCTTTTTGCAGACCCAGGACATGGGTCACTTTTCAACTTGACCTAAGGACTGTTCCACACATGCATATTCTCCCCTCAATGTCTCTATCACCAAACAACTTGCAATCCAATCTATTAACTGCCTCCAGTAAAAGATGGTGTGTTTCAAATCAAGTCAAATGGGATGCAAGCTCATCTCTGCTTCATCTGTGACAGGTGCTTTCAATACAGAGAAGCCATCATCCCAGGCTGCATTCAAGGAACATGTGTCACCTAAGAGCTTCTGAAGGTAGTTTGCATACTGCACAGTACTATCCACATCGTATCACATTGTAGGTCTTCTGCTGGGAAAAGGATATTGCCTTGTCTCAGCATTCTTCCCCACCCAAGTGCCTTCATTCCTACAGGAAATGCTGTGTCTGTGTTTTAAGTAGCAATTCTCACCAAACACATAAACTGCTATAGGGACTCATTTGCAAGGAAGTATCCAGAGTGAAAACTTTTATATAAGTTAAATCCAATTACCTCTGCAGTCAGTTAACCTGACTAGTGAGACTTGCATATGAGTTACTGTAGTGGTTTGTGTAACTGTGAGGTTTAGGTTGCTACCTAAAATAGTTTCTTTCTCTCTCTCTCTCTCTCTCTCTCTCTCTCTCTCCCCCCCCCCCCCCGTCTCTCTCTGTCTCTCTGTGTGTGATTTTGATATTATTTTATAGATTTTTCTCTAGGCTACACCTTGAGCTTTAGAAATAAGTGCTGCTTTATTTATTGGATCTGGCCCAATTCCCCACCCCTGGTGTAGGCAACAGAAGATGTACAAATGCTCTGATCTAGCACAATGCACATTCCTACGTTTTTCTGTCTGTTTCAAAATGCAACTTGGTTTAACTAAAAGTGAAGGGCTCTGATGGATCACCCCTGGTTGCTTCCATCACTGCAGTGGCACACCCCTCCATTTCTTGCAGGTGGGCTGGTAAGTGGTGGAATCATGGACACAGAAGGCAGGCAGGTGGGTGGTGCAGGTAAGCCGCATTATGATGCCAGTGTCACAAGGTAGCCTCATGGGTGACAATTGGGGAGATGTATTCTGCCGCTTGAGGTGCATACCACATTCTGCCTGAACCTGCTTGCAGCTTATCCATTGTGGAGCTGTGCCTCTCAAGAGTAATATGTCTTTTAGTCTACAAAGGAAATCTGTTGAAGAGCAGGAGTGCCTGGACTTGCATAAGTGCTTGGCGTGGTAGAAGACCCCAGTTTCACAGCTTTCGCTTAGAGTTCTCAAATTATGACTCTTCAAAATTCAAAAAGGTGCTGAGTAACTGGGTTGGGCACTAAAGTGAAATGAGAGTTGTGTATGCTGCCAAGTCTTTTCAGGAACTGGTCCAAAAGATGCAGAGTCATGCCAGGCTCACTCTTGTGTCAGAAGATGCTTCCATTTTGTATATTTCCCTGTGCTGCAGTTGATTAGAATGCCAAGATGTTAATCAGACTATTGCTGATTTAAGCCTTTTGACTCTGGTACCTTCTGTCACCTAACGGCAACCTTCCATCAGGCCACTGATCAGAGGGAGGAAGGGGAAGGGGAAACAGGGCTGTTTCATCACCTCTGTTGAGAGGACCAGCTTCCTTTGACTCTCTCCAACTGTCACCCACTGGCAGCTCCTTCATGAGCCTACTTGAACCTGTTTCCATCCCAACTGGTAATTACAAGAACTGTAACTTGAAAAACTGGTGCATGAAGTTGCTTTTTCCTCTCTCCTCCCCATCCCCTTTTCCTTGTGTACTGTGTCTTTTAGATAGCAGCAAGACTATCTAACATGAGGTTGATGCCTAAGAAAGCAAGACTATCTAAATGAGAGTGCAGAAGGAGGAGTTGGCAGCCACCTGGCACCAGTGGTGCCAAAACAAGGTAGCACAATGTATTGTGCCGGTGCTGGTTGTAAGCAACAGAATGAATATGAGAACTTATCAGTGTGATGCTGTAGGTCTGTCAGGTGGTAATGTAGTAGGATGTTTGCTAAAAGAGAAAGGAAAAAAAGGAAACAAGTGACTGCCTGCGATAATCAAAACCAAAGTTTTCTATTTCCATGGCACAAGCAAACACATAATTAAATGTGGTATTTATAAATTTATAAATATTTATAAGTATTTATAAATATCACATTTGTTTATAGAGGCTTGGGAAGTCCCCTTCCCACTAGTTTTAAGGGTCCTGAAAGTGCTACTTCTTACTTGCAACACTCCTGTTTCAAATGGACTTAATTTCTTCTATTTGCATGATATCGAAGAACCAACTGTGCAGCAGGTGGAATAATTTAACAAAGGAGCATCCATGTCAGCACACAAGCATTGAAGTTGCTTTGGGCAACCCATTCTAAGGCAGCCATGGTGTCCAAAGTGAGACTGGCAATACATGCTTATGGGGGAGTAAGTCCTATTGAAAACAATGGGGCCTCCTTCTGAGAAGATGTGGAAAAGATTGCACTGTTAGCGGTTCTGTTGCCACTGAATTTCAGCCTAGTTCCATCACAGGAGTCAGAGAGTTTCTAACTCAAATGTTTTGCTCTTCAAAACCTTTTTAAAAATTAGAACAGGTGGAGTGCAGGGCTTCTGCTGAAAAGCTGGTTGACTATGCCAAGACACAAGATACAAAGTCCTTTTGTCTAAACGCCTGTGATTCGGCACTTCCACTGCTATTACAGTCGTTGCCTTCAGGGTCAAACAAGGAAGGAAACAGTTGTACTCTCAGATAAATGAAAAGGTTTCACAGAAACTCGTTACAGCAAATTTGATGGTTATCAAAGCAAGATTGTTCAAAGCAAGAGTTGGGTTGTTTCTCCCTCTTGTAGTTTCAATGGTCAGAATACCAAAAGGGCTTTCATGGATGGAAAACATGTACCAAAGGAAATAAAAGCTGAAGTCCATACAACTTTGAGGGATGACACAATGATGTAGTGGGGGCATTTGAAAGTGTCCTCCCCATGCTCAGTACAAATCTAACCTTTTCTGTTTGTCTCGGGCAAAACTAGTTTTGAAGTTTCCAGTTTGAATAAGCAAAAAACTGACTACTGAGGATACCTATTGGCTAACATGTGTAACATCACCAACTCTCCTCCCCCCAATTCCTGGAACACTCTGATTGTTTTAAGAATATCTGGGTATTGTTGTTTTCAGTAAAGTGAAAGATGGAGGTATAAATTAATAAATGTGCAGAAAGAAAGAAAGAAAGAAAGAAAGAAAGAAAGAAAGAAAGATGAAGAGCTTATCAGTCATTTTTTAAAAAATTGAAATACAAGTTTTCCAGTACACCAGATATGCACAATAGTTGCTTTAAAAAATAATAATGTATGTGCCAACAGCAGCTCACTGAGGAGTGCATATAGGGGATGTGGTGATAGAGGGCCGCACCTGGCAAAATAACACCACACTAAAAAAACCCCAAAACAACCCCAGTCACATAATGTTCTTCAGTTGGGCAATGTGCAATTTCATGTAGATTTTTTTTCTCTTACCACATTATCTGCACATCAAGAAAACCAAATTAATTGGGGGGGGGGAGTGTGAGCTGCCACTTGGATGAGAACAACATATAAGGTCCAGCAGTACAAACAAGTTTAACATACCTTGCTATATACTGATGGAGAAGGGGGGAAATATAAAAAGGAAAACAATGTGTATTCAGGCACCTTAAAGCCCACATATTATCAGAGTTTCTCCGCCCCAATCAAGCAGTATATAAATGGTATGAAATAAATAAATAAGCAAGCAAGCAAGTGTTTGTTGGCTAAGGTCCACTACATTACATGCCTGAGCCAATGAGTCAAATGAAAAGTACAAACAATTATAAATACGTATTTGTCAGTGGCTATGCTCACGCACACAGAAAACCCCCTGCTGTATTGATGACACAGACTATCCTGGCATTTGCTGGCCAGTGTGTACAGGTAGCGTGATAAAAATCCATTGTACCAAATCAATTCAGAAGTGACAGCACTTAACCTCATGTATTATATTGTGATGCAATCATTGCACATTGAACTCGCCCTTTGATGTTCCTTTGTACCAGTTTGGCCACTTTAAAGTCAATTACAAAATGTCCTGGGAAGCTGAAATGTTCCCTCAGTGTGGGGTTGGGTGTTTTGGGGTGGTGGTTTTTTTGTACGTATTGCCATTTCTAATGTATTTATGTCCATTTACTTTTTCACGTGTGCTTCTGTAAATAAGTGCTTAATTGTGTTCCTACTGCTGATCAGAGCCGAGTGGGAAACAATAATTTGTCCAAGATCATCTGGACAAGGTAGACAGGTGGCTCTGGAACAGCTGTGACTTTCACAACAGAAACACTGACTGACAGTTGCTTCCAAACTATCTCCAAAAGGCAGCCAGCTGACTGTTCTCATTGCCAAAGGAAAATGATAATTCCGTATAACAAAGAAGGAAAACAAATCTGCTGGGTACTAAAAAGCTTAGGCTAAAAGAACCATCAGTCAAAGTGATGTGCACAAAACTCTGGTGTTTATCAGCATAGGAGCATTAGTAGAAGCAGAACTTCCAACCCCACAGATGCTCTTCCAAAAAAGTCATGTTGAATGCCACCCCAATCTCGGAGCTGTGTGAGATTCCAGGGGTTTCTGTTTCCTTTTGGAATAAGGCAGTGCCTTTATGATATATGGTTTATTTACACATATATACAACCAGAGCCTATAATGGAGGAGTTCACAGCATTAACACCCCAAAAGGATCTTGATTCTCCCATAGTCACAGCCTTGGATTCAAACAGAAATAAAACATTGCTCTTACTCTCTCAACTCAGGATTTGTCCTTCTATCTCTGTGACACAGAGCCCCTTTTCCTTTGTTCTCTTAATGGCCCATCATCACCCAGGGTATTATCTCAACACAGGAAGCTAAACTGGCTTATATTTTAACATTTCTGGATCCAGGGGTTAGATGGATCCAGCATACAGTCTACTTCCTCCACCCCAAACTCATAACAGCGTTAAATATTGTAACTATTTGGACGTAGAAAGGGAAATGGGGTGATAATAAAAGATACTTCTGATGTTAACCCCTAGTCTCACACAGTAATTTACACCCTGAGAACAAATATGAATGGCTTTATAATTAGAAAGGAAGCAACAGAATAATGTAAGGTGAAACATTTTGCCTTCTTAACTGTCTTTGCAGCAATAAAAACTAGGAATGGGAATGCATTCCACCAGCTACCTCTTGTTGCCCTGCCTTTCACAAGCATCTTGGTTAAAGTTTTATGTAACTCTTTATTTGTGAAGAATTTATGCTGCCTAATGTAATAATAATAATAATAATAATCCATTTACATCAAAACAATAAAACTTCAGTGATAACATTAAGTAAAAATTCCTAGCAACTAGATCAAAGCAATATAAAAACAAAGCAAAACTGAAGAAAATAGAGCAGTGTGCAAAACAAAAAATTAAAAATTAAGGGAGGAAGGTTCAGGTAAGCATAATTTTTTTAAAGAAGTATTGAAGGCCATTACAAGTTATTCAAGCGGGAGCATTCCAAAGGGCAGATCCTATCACCAAGAAGGGCCACTTGCATGTTGTCACCAAGTGATAATCTGCTGGTTTAGGAAGGACCAGAAGAGTCTTTTCTAAAGACACTAAAGAACAGCTGGACCTGCATGGGGGGGGGGGCAGTTTGCTAGGAATCCTGATTGTTTGGGGGCTTTAAATGCCAGCAGCAAAACCCTGGACTTAGTTCAGTTGCTAATAGGCAGCCCGAGCAGATTTTCAACACCAATGTAACATGGGTAAAGTCAGGTGCCCCCCTAGCAACTGCCTTTTGCACAAACTCCAGTTTCCAAACCAGGCCTGAGGAGAGGCCCACTTAGAGCACATTATAGCTATATAATTGTGAGCTTACCAACTTATGGACCACAATAGAAAGGCTGTTCAAGTCCTCATTGTGTAGATAGTTTAGTTCCTGGGTCAAGGGGAAGTACTTGAAGAGGGAACATCCTGTAGAGGAGAGGAGAGGACAGGAAGTCAGTGTGGACCTGGAGGCCAAGGAGTCAGCAGGGCTCCTTGTTTGCTGTGCTGTACTTGAATGAAGCTGTTCAGCTCTGACTTTACCTGCAGTCCATTCCTAAGGAAGGCAGCCCAGCTGGGCAACAACACACTCATGATTGTACAAACTACCCTGCAGTGAAGCACTTAGGAAACAAGTCTATTGACTACATATGAGGGCTTATCCACACTTACGTTTTGCCCTGCTCTTTACAGGCACAAGTTTAAAGCTGTGTGTCTGAGCGATTATTATCTTTTGCCGCAGAGCTTTCCCAGTGAAAACCCGCTCTTTACCACTCAATCGGAGCAAACGTCAGTTCATGTTTTCCAGAGAATGACGTTTGCTCGGATTGAGCTCTAAAAAGAGGGTTTGCACAGGGAAAGCTCTAGGGCAAAAAACGGTCAGACACAGAGCTTCAATTTGAAAAAACCTGCCTGCAAAACCCTTTCAGTCATGAAACCCCTAGCTTGTGCCTACACACACACACACACACACACACACACACACACAGTGTGGTCTAATGGCAAGAGTGATGAGCCAAGACCGGGAAGACTCAAATCCCCAATTTCATGCCCATCTCATTTATGCCTTTCTCTTTCCTCAGATGTTTTCTTTTACTTTACCCATATTTGATAAGGATGAATAAGGGATTTTCAGTGATGAAAGGACATTCACAGCTTGATGTATCTGCTTTTTCTTGTAGAAGTTTCAAACCAGGGCAAAACATTTGTGCTGTCCTTAGTTATCTGTACTTCATTTCTTCAACACCACTTACCTAGAGAGTTGGAGTGTTCCCTTTTCAGGAAGTGTGCATAAATATATGCACATTTAATATCAGCATTCTCATTAGATGCACTCAGAGGGAAATGTTTACAAGGAAGAATTTTCAGAAAGAATCCACTGTTCTTCATGCAATACATAAACAGTACTTATTATAGGGTACGGGTGGTGCTGTGGTCTAAAAACCACTGTGCCTCTTCGGCTTGCTGATCAGAAGGTCAGCAGTTTGAATCCGCGTGATGGGGTGAGCTCCTGTTGCTCTGCCCCAGCTTCTGCCAACTTAGCAGTCTGAAAGCATACCAGCGCAAGTAGATAAATAGGTACCGCTGCGGCGGGAAGATAAACAGAATTTCCATGTGCTCCAGCACTCATCACAGTGTCCCACTGTGCCACAAGCGGTTTAGTCATGCAGGTCACATGACCAGGAAAGCTGTATGTGGACAAACGCTGGCTCCCTCGGCCTGAAATGAGATGAGCGCCGCAACCCATAGTCACCTTTGACTGGACGTAACCTTCCAGGGGTTCTTTACCTTTACCTACATAAGCAGCACTGTACATACAGTACATTAGGAAGTTAATTTATCTTTATCTAGGCAACCTACATTAAAGAGATGAAACACTGAGATGTTTAAGATCAAAGCAATGATTCCAGTACAATGAAATTTAATTAATAACTTTTCAATAATATAAATATAGTAGCTCCCTTACCCTTTTAAAGAAAGAAGTGGTATATTTTTTACACACACATGTAGAATATTCAAGCATTCTGGAATGTGTGCTTGCTTTAGGAGGCAAGGAAAACAGGGTTCTGCTGAGTCTTGTGGGATTCAATGCATGGGGAATGGCCAGCTCTCAACCAATCAAACCCGTTTAGATACTCCAGGGATTTTAGCTCACTGAGTTTCTGACATTAAGGGTTCTCAAGTACTTCGGTATTTGAGATTTCCATAGCGTGAAGAGTCAGAGCCATAGCAAAGTAAAGTTGAATTGATTTTGGATGGAGAAAATCACCCCAAACTATTTAATTTGCATTTCCCAGCAATGTCAAATAATACAGTGCAAATTTTGCTTCTCTTTCTATGGTTCATTTGCAACAATTTCACAGCTTTGTGACTTCTTTTACACAATTCATACTGACACATATGATATTAATCTCCAGAAAGCAATGTAAAAAATATGTAGCATGTTTCCAAGCCAAATGAAAAAAATGGGGATTAATTTCAGAAAGCCTCATTTCGTTATACATTAAACTGCATGGCTAAGATTAATTTCTCATCTTTTTCACCATTAATATTCCGTCAGAACTCTGTAGTTATTTGTTGTTTGGTAGAAATATGACCCTTGTATTCCACTATGGGATATATTTTACACCATTCATTCTTTTTAAGCTTTCTATGATTATTATTTTATTATACTGTAGTTTTCTTTTTTCCAGTTTTTATGACTGCTTCTAAGTACAAATAGGGTGAACCTACAGAATCAGCAGCTTGCTGCAATCAGAACTTTGGAACATTCTTCTTTATCAGGGCCACTTACTTTTAAGGAAAGGGCTGGTGCTGTGACGCTTTTATTGTTAATCTGTAAGTAATTTTTATATGTATATATTGTATATGTGTATATGTATATATTTAAAGAAGCAGCAGCATATATGGCTCTGCTTATCACACGAATAACGTTTGTACATAATTTAAAAAAAGAAACAAATCCATATAGGATTCTTCCCCCCACCATCTCCATGTGCAGTGATATCCTATATGGATTTTCATATATAGGAAGTAGGGTGGTAAATCTGCTATTTGGACCCCAGCATGAACAAATGGGATCATGTTGTGGGGGACGATACATGGATCGGCCAAAGTTCAAGTATCAGGTTTAACATTCATCATAAAAATGCCTATAGCTTCTATACAGGAGTGAAGTCTTGACTCTGATTTTGTAAGGTCATATGAATATTTTCATGCAATAAATAGGTTATGATGGAGCAATATGAAGGGGGGGAAATATTTCCAGACTCTAGGTATTGTAGGCAAAAATGCCTCTGCTGATGTTTATGATAATGGCACAATTCCTTTATGATCAGTTCCTTAATTTAGAATTGGATGAGCCTCCTTAAAGAATAAAGATTATCTCTCTTACCATCATTTTTCTGCCAGGACAACACCTGCTTATCAATCAAACGAATATGTGCTATTTTGCAAAAGAAAATTATTTGCCATGGAGGCTGATCTGATTAGAGCCAGAGCTGTCAACAAGATTGCAAAGAAATTTGCTTTGGTATGATATGTGTGCTGTGGAGTAAGTGTTGCATTTCCATATTCCATATTTCCTTTTCAAAAGCACACTTCACTTTGGGAGTAGATATCAAAACTCTCACAACAGATGGTTAATTGGAAGAGTTCACATACCATCATGTGGTTAGTTAAAAATCTCAGGCTTTTCTCTCCTAAATCTTCATTCAACTAGAACCCAGTTTTGTGGCCAAAGGACATTACTGTCAACAAAATTAAAGAGTTTCATTTCAGATTCCCCACTAATGACACTTCCCGCTGAGTCGGTTTCTGCTTTATTCTTGCCTTTACCAAAATCATCAATTGATGGAAAGTGGGAGGCAGACTGAATTATCTGCACATTTTGGATAATAATGCTTCACCGTATGAGGTGATGATTATTATCCACTAAAGGGATATTTTACTTTAATTATAATGTTCCTCACGCTTCCTCCAACCAGCTCCAAGCTGTGTTTTAACTTTTTAAGTGATTCACTGAGACAGGTTAGATTAGTTAGTGCTTTGCCCTAGACTGGCCTGAAGCTTCATTTGTCTTTCCCATGTCAATGTCATGCCATGATATTGTTGGACTCCAACTCCCATCATCCCCAACCAGCTTGGAAAATAGTTCAGGATGATGGGAACTGTAGTCCTGGATCCCAGTCCTAGTCCAACTCATTCATGGCTTTCTCCACACAGCTTTTTAAATGCTTTATATTCCTCACTTTGTTTCTTCCTCAGTACTGCTTGGGTTTAAGCATTCAATATTCAAATCCAGCTATACAATGACATAATACAAAATATCCAGATAAAGCTCTGTGACTCCCACAATCAAACTCAAAGCAGTTATCACAGTAGCAATTAGAATGACTTTTGTTGAGCGATTTCTCAGTTTACTTCTGAAGATCCAGGACAAACAGCCACCTTCTGAAAAATTCCCCCTGGACATCACTTCTGCTTTTCAAAATCCCAGTAATGTCCAGATACATGGTAGCCCTAGGTTAGTTTAACACCCAGTTAGCTAGTAAAACTAAATTACTGTGTTGCAAAATCATGTACAGTATGTCTAAAAAGTGTGTCACCAACATGAAAAGTTTGAAAAGTTGTTACCTATTACAAGGCAACTTTTCTTCTTCTCTATTGTGGGGAAATTGCATTGTCCTAAGCCCAGGTTGCATTTTTGTCCCTGGGAAAATGTCCTGGATCTTCAGAAGTAAACTGAGAAATCGCTCAACAACATATGAAGGGAGGGTGGTCCTGGTTTCTACCTTTTGAAATATGGCAACCCTAACCCTTTCCAGTCCTGGGAGGAGTGCGAGGAGCGTTTGTGTGACACACCTACACACTGCACCCAACACACTAATGTGTCGCTACACACGGTTTGGAAAGCTCTAAACTACATATTGGTTTGGAAAGACCCAAACAGATGCTGGAAATGCCAGAAAAATACAATAAACATTGGGAAATGCTATCATAGTTGTTGTTGGGAATATCATCAAAGAAATATTGAGGAAAATTAAAATGTAATAGTATAAATTGTGAGAAATGAGATACTATTAGACACAGTTCCCTCTCCCTAATACATTGTTTATATGGTTAAGTGAAAACAAAAGCACACTACTTATTTCATATATATCGATAGTAGCACTTATATTTATGGCATATTGCATGTGCAAAAGCAACACAACCATTGCTCTCATTTGTGTTATGTGATTAGGGTGGACTTCAAATATTTCAAGTGTTTAGGGAAACACTTAATGTTTGAAGGACTATTGTTTTTTAATATTCTGTTGGAAGCTGCCCAGAGTGGCTGGGGAAACCCAGCCAGATGGGCTGGGTATAAATAATAAATTATTATTATTATTATTATTATTATTATTATTATTATTATTAAAATAGAAATAGTTTCAGAAGATGGAGCCGGTAAGCGCTGGCTGGTATTTTTCTGTTTATTATATCCCAAGCTTGCTTGATATCTTCTGACATTGTCCTGATTACAGTTTGTGTGACTTCCTCCTATAAACATAGCTGTCAACGTTTCCCTTTTTTTAAGGGAAATTCCCTTATTCCGAATAGGATTCCTCGCAAGAAAAGGGAAAAGTTGACAGCTATGCCTATAAAGTCACCTCAGCATACAAGTAGAATTCTCTTTCCAAGTGTTCCAGGTACACAAAGCTAAAACCAATCAGGAAATTTGAGAAGCTGAAAATCAACTTTGCTGAGACTAGTAGCATGTGGGTGGATCAGAGACGAAACTAGATTAAATCCACACAACAGCTGCTTAAATTCTGGGGCCTCTATGGAGATTAACAAGGGGGGAGGGAGAGAACTACCAATGTTTCTTCTTAGGCAGGCTCTGCTAGTTTTCTATGTGCCAGGAAGCCCCACTTGTGAGGCTTACTCTTGAAGTTGCATGTTAAGAAAAAGAAGGAGAAAGGCCAAATGACATTGATTCCTTGCTCTGTTTTTCCTTTTAGTTTTTTGAATATTATATGCTGTGAAGGAAATGAGATTCAGGTGCTGCTTCTGAAAATTGGATATCCATAATGACCTTATTATCATCCTGGTGAGACCACCAGTTCTGGCTGTATATAGGATTGAAACTACAGTCTGAGCCGTAATTAAAGCTGCAATTCCTAACACATTTACTAGGTGGTGAACCCCACTGAACACAGCATGACTTACAACACAAGCCTGGCCATGGCTACTGAGAAGCAACTCCTATTGAATTCAGTTCAATGGGGCTTGCTCCCAAGTAAGTGAAGTTAGGATTACAGCCTTACATCTGAGAAGATAAGTATAAGATTCAATTGTCAAGTTCTGATTTCAATACGCCTTAAGTACAAGTCGTTACCCCACAATCAGGTCATAGTCTTCATATTGCTTCTGTTTACTTTGGGGTAGCTCCACAGCATAGAACAGGCATAGGCAAACTTGGCCCTCCAGATGTTTTTGGGACTACAACTCCCATCATCCCTGACCACTGGTCCTGTTAGCTAGGGATGATGGGAGTTGTAGTCCCAAAACATCTGGAGGGTGAGTTTGCCTATGCCTGACTTAGAATGTATTGATTCATTCTGCTGCATTGGAAACTAAGACCAGAGTTGTGGATGTTTGATGCTTTCCTTCCTCTTACTGAGTTTCCCTATTGACCAGGGTAAAAGTGGCCTGTTGTGCCTGTCACAATAGTTTGGCTGCAGAAATCAGCAGGTGACATTTTTGCACAGGCTGCAACCCCATGTAGGTCAGATGGAGGGGTGGAGAATCTTCAAAGGAAGCATAGAGCAGCAAAAAATGAAGGATACAGAAGTATCATAGAAGCAGTAATTAAGGGAACTGCTGAGGATGTTATAGTTGACAGTAGCAATATAGCACTCCTCTCAAGTCATGTGTGTGGGCTCAGGAGCAGATGCAGTTGTCACAGGGAGATAGCATAGCAGTCAAGGAGGAATAGATTGAGAAATGCACTTAGATATGGCGAGACCTTGGTTGGTGTCATTTCAATAGATGAGAAAAATAAGAATGTGAAGATCAAGAAAAATTAGGCATAGGCCAAGAACAAAGAAGAACTTGGAAGATTTGAGGGGGCTGGAAAGCACAAGCAAAGAAGAAAGAGACGTTAGGAGTCAACAAAACTTTTGGACAAATGCCCAACAACTCTTTGGTTATACTGCTAGTGAGCAATGAAGCACATTAAGCCAACTATGTAATGCAGAGAAGAAGCACCTTGCTAGCAGGGAGTTCTCAGTGTCTCAGGACATCAGCATCCTTCTTCAGTTACAGGCTAATTCTGAACAGAGCAGAATAACGTGCCCAAGACTATTCACTGGGCACGTAACCTGAGCACCTGTGGAAAGTTGAGAAGCCAAACCACAGTCCTTCTCAGAAGCATTACATCCCAGATTAATTCGTGCAAGGGGTTAGAAGCCAGAAGGCCAGATTCATTCTGACATTACAGTAACTTTCTATTGTTTTCATTTCATTTCAGTCATCCATTGCTTATATAGTGGTACCTCGGGTTACATACGTTTCAGGTTACATACGCTTCAGGTTACAGACTCCGCTAACCCAGAAACAGTGCTTCAGGTTAAGAACTTTGCTTCAGGATGAGAACAGAAATCGTGCTCCGGTGGCGTGGTGGCAGCAGGAGGCCCCATTAGCTAAAGTGATGCTTCAGGTTAAGTACAGTTTCAGGTTAAGTATGGACCTCTGGAACGAATTAAGTACTTAACCCGAGGTACCACTGTATCTTGCTTTTCCTTCCCAATGGAAGCCCAGAGCAGCTAACAATTAAACCAGGAGGAGAGGGTATGGGAGTGGGAATTAATACAAAATATCAAAATGATAATATATATCAACATACAAAACAAGCCAAAAACCAAAATTCATATTAAGACACTTAACAATGCATCAGTCTGTTCAGTCCATAATAATTAATTGCAATAACTGTCAGAGGAGAACAACAAAAACAAGATGAGTGAATACTACTCTCAAGCTATTTGCACTAGCTCAGAGATGTTTGCAGTTAGACAGAATCAGGGGTAGCAGAGCCAAAGACACAAACTAGTCAACATCAAAATTGGCCATCAGCTCATCATTCTCATAGAACTGGGGTGGATAAACTTTTTAATCCCAAGAGCCACCTTCTGGACAACCTCCTGGGGCTCATATGACTGTGGTGTGTGGAACTAGAAGCAAAGTGGGCAAAGCAATATGTGTGAACTTTATTTTTGCACAGTAGGCTAGTTTTCACACACATTCCTCTCTTGATAAATATCCCCTGCATTTCAGGAGACCTTACTGAGAGCCATCTAATATCCAGGCATAGACACAGCTGTACGGGAAGGAAGGAAGAAGTGATAGAGTAAAAAGGGGAATGAAAACAAAATATCCTGTTAACTTCTGATAATATGTGCTATTATAAGACTGCTCACCCTATAACAATGCACAAGGACGGGGCATAACAATTTCAATACATCCAGCTCAGGGCAGCAACTTTGTTGTTGTTTAGTCGTTTAGTCGTGTCCGACTCTTCGTGACCCCATGGACCAGAGCACGCCAGGCACTTCTGTCTTCCACTGCCTTCCACAGTTTGGTCAGACTCATGTTTGTAGCTTCGAGACTTTAACTCAACTCTGTTTGTAGCAGCAACTTTAACTCAACCTTTAATACAGACTTGAGAATAGTGGGAGATTCAAGTCCTCTTCAAGTGTTCATAATCAGGCAAAGTGACCACTGGGGTGGGGAATGGGGAACAAGCACATTTGCCACACCTCCTCCTTTTCTAACCGTGGAGGCTCAAACACATTGTTGAAAAGCAGCTTTTTTTGTCTGGACAAGATATAAAGATTTACTTGAAAATAAAACCCCAAGGTGGCTATCACTGATGGAAGCGAAGGCTCTGAAAAAGCTCAATATGGAGACCAAATGGCCAAAATATTGGGAGATTTTGGAACAGGAGGGTGACAAACTGAAATTGCAGAGTTTTGAGAAATTAAAAGATAAAGTGCGAGACTGGCTTCATTATTATCAAATAAGGGAGGCTTACAACTTGAACAAAAAAATTGGTTTCCAGGTGGAAAAATCAAAATTGGAAACAGAACTGCTAGATCCCAAAACCAATATATTATCAAGAATGTATAATTTGCTGTTGAAATGGAATACTCAGGATGAAACGGTTAAATCTGCTATGATTAAATGGGCACAAGATGTTGGACATAACATGTTTGCTGACTGGGAACAGTTGTGGGCCACAGGTATGAAATTCATGGCATGTAATGTCCTAAGAGAGAATATTATGAAAATGATATACAGGTGGTACATGACACCAGTCAAGCTTGCAAAAATATATCATTTGCCCGATAATAAGTGTTGGAAATGTAAAGAAAATGAAGGTACATTCTTTCACCTTTGGTGGATGTGCCCAAGGATTAAGGCTTTCTGAGAGATGATCTATAATGAAATGAAAATGGTATTTAAATATACCTTCCTGAAGAAACCAGAGGCCTTTCTCCTGGGCATGGTCGGCCAATTGGTGCCAAAGAAGGACAGAACTTTTTTTATGTATGCAACAACAGCAGCAAGAATACTCATCGCAAAGTATTGGAAGACACAAGATCTACCCACCTTGGAAGAATGGCAGATGAAAGTGATAGACTATATGGAACTGGCGGAAATGACTGGCAGAATCCGAGACCAGGGAGAAGAGTTGGTGGAAGAAGATTGGAAGAAATTTAAAGACTATTTGCAGAAATATTGTAAAATTAATGAATGTTAAAATGATGTTGGATTGAAATGAAATGGCTATAGCAACGAAGCTAAAAAGAATATGTAAAAATGGATTGATAAACAGATGAAGATACGAAGTTTTAATATGTTAAGATATAGAATTAAGATAAAAAGGATTTGCTGAATTAACTATGTGAACTGGAATACAAAAAAGGGAGGTGTGAGGAGGTCAGGAAACAAGTAAATGAAATATAAGACACGAAAAGATTGATCTGTTTCTAACTGTTTTTCCTCATTTTTCATGTATTTTGTATTTTTCTTTTCTATTTTTGTAAAAAAAAATTCTTTTTATTTTTATCTCTCTTTTCTTATTCAGTAATTCTCTTTTGTCTGTAAAATTTCAATAAATATCTTTTAAAAAAGAAAAAAAAGAAAAGCAGCTTTTATCAGCTTTGATTTATCAATGTGCTAGTAGCCCTATCATTCGCATTTGGGTGACTTGCACATTAGACTACTACCATAACGTGTTTGAAAGTAACTCATAAACTTCGGCCAGGTCAGAATGCATGTGTTTTGCTCCTGTTGGAGGGTGCTGGTTGGCATTCTCATGTATCACCTATTTAAGGCATGTTCGCTGGCCCCTGATATCTCCCCATGTCCACTTCAAAGTGCTGGTTGTGTTGGAATTCCTGGAGGCCAAGACCCAAGTTTGGGGCAGGTACGCTTTGGTGAGAGAACCCTGGCAGAGATTTCACATGGCAAAGCATGCAGCAAAGGAAAGTGTAGAAATATAGGGTGTAAAACCTTTTAAATGTGCCCCTTTGGTGAGTTCCAAAATGCCCCCCCCTTTCAAAAGCCCTTTTCCATTTCCCTAGCACAAAGATAGACCAGTTAGTAAGTTACAAAACAGTTTATTTACAAAACTCTTCAAAGGTCAGATTCGTGTACTTTTCCATATAGCAGTCAGAAAAAGTTGCACAAGCAGTAAAATGTTGCTTGTTTACAAAATGGTTCCTCAACTATTTGTATAGGAAAAATAGTACCTACAGACTTCATTATTGTCTGGAACAAAAGAGGCTAGTTAAAGCCATGCTGCTGGAGGGAGTGGCTCAGAGCTCCTCACACACCAAATTCACATGTAAACTGGGTAGAACAAATGGCTAGGTTGCTCATTTCCTCCCAAGATAAGGGGGAGTGACATAGGCTATGCCTGGAAAGACAGTTTACTCTGTAGCATTAAGGCCATATGGATTAATTAGACTCAAGCATGTTGATTATATGAGGCTTGTATTTCAAGACCAAATGCATTGTTTCACAAATACCTGAGAGAATGCCACCTCCCATATAAAGACCACCACCACTGACAGCATTTTAGATCTTCTGAACTGGTCCAGCTCCATATTCCAATATAGAGAGACTAGGCTACTCTCTACAAAGAACAAGGCCTTCTCTGAGGAAGCCCCAATGTTCTAGAACTCTCTTCTGAGACATGTTTGCTAACCTTTTTCCTGCTGGTCTTTTTGGAAGTGGCTGAATGCATACATTTTTCAGAAAGCCTATGAAAAACTCTTCAAAGGTCAGATTCATGTACTTTTCCATTCAGCAGTCAGAAAAAGTTGCACAAGCAGTAAAGCATCGCTTGCTTACAAAATGGTTCCTAAACTATTTGCTTTAGTGTCATTTTATTGCTGCCATATGAGATGGTTTATGACTAAAATAAATTTGTTTTATTTGCTAGGCAATTTTTCTTTTACATTGTTTAATTATTTCATGACAAGGGATATATAAGTTTATTTTATATTTTATATTTTTATATTTTATTTATTATTTAGAAGGAGACAAAGCAGGGAGGAAACTTTGCAAATAAATGGGGCTTAGGTGGGTTCTCTCAGGAAACAGAAGTTACTTCTCTGAGCACCTTTCAGGCAGATGCTGTGGAGCCAGACTATTTGTGGTTTAGGAAGTACGTTAACTAAAATATTTCAATGACTTGTATTCATTTGTTAATAAACATTCCCTGTTAGATTATGGAAGGGAATTTTGATACAGTTTAAAATTCAATTTAAGGCAAAATATTGCTGCCTTGTTTGTTTTTTAATTATTGAATCAATGTATACCTAATGCAAAGAAAGCAAGAGGATAACTAGGAGGATGAAAAAATAATGCATTCATCTATATGCAGCATGAATGTTACAGGAGAGTTATGAGTCTCTGTAGGACATAAATGGTCATTTCTGGATAGGGAAAACAGAAAATTGGCCAAACGGTATAGAATTAATCCCATTCCCTCTGCAGCCTTGGGTCATTCATTAGACTAAAGCAGACCAATTATGCATTCATGAGCAGGAAGCTCAGAGTTTCACTTGGCTAATCAGAAGCTGATAACTGAATGCAAGATCCAGTTACTTTTCAAGGCCTCAGCATAATAATGTAACCAGTAAGCCTTTAAACACGAAAACCTCTAAGTGTTTAATGCTGCTTTTTAAATTATTGCATTCAGTAACTACCATCTATATAATATCAAAACATAGCAGGCCAATATAATTGTATTAAAGGCTACAGTACCATAAAAAACATTCTGCACATACAAGTGGGGATCCAATTTCAAATCTACCTTTTATCGTACAAAAGAAAAGAGAGCACAAAATGTTGGCAATTGTTCCTATCACTATATAGTAACTGAATGGCGTCTATTGCAGCAACCATTTCAGCCATATATGGAAATTTGAACATTCAAATGTCTGAAAGGAAGCAAGGAGCAGACGGTGGCAGAAATGACTTTAAAGGTATGCATGTTTGAATATGTGCAGAAGTTCTTGGACACAAACGTTCCATTGTAAGGCTTACTAGGGGACCCGATGTAACCTGAACTGAGGAATGAGGTGACTTTGATAAATGCATGACAAATAAAGAACCTCAATCAATGGGCTTATAAAGCAAGAGTCAAATCAACTCTCATGAGAAAGTGCCAGGCCTAGGGGTGAGGGAGAGTATGAAGACTGGGGAAGTCTGTTCAGATTACTAAAATGTACGTCTACACCAGAAGCCTTCCATCTAGGTTCAAAAAACCTAAAATTAGGGCTGGGAGAGTAAGTTCAGTGCAGTATCGTACCCTAACACCCTAGTTACAGAATGCTGTTCAGCAGTTGCTAAGGCAGTTGGTCAAATTATGCTACAGCTGATCATGCAACTCTTTTTAATTACTGATTTTAATAGCACGTTCAATTTGTATCATTGCTGGTCCCTTTTATGGCCTGCTCACAGTCCAAAGATGGAGAAAATGTAAAACACACAATACATTTAAGGCTACAGAACTACTTTATGCCCCTTTATCTGGGAGAAAGTCCCATTGCAATCCATGTGGGATGTCCAGTGCTAGTCATATGTGATAGATGCAGTGGATGATTTATGGCAGAGATTACCCAGTGGGACTCATCTCTAAGTAGGCATGCATAGGATTGTACTGTAGAACTCCTTGCTTGATTGCTTGGGATATGTCCATGCCAGCAAAAATAAAAATGCTTAAGACTGGGGAAATACATTAATGTTGACTGTTCCCACCCACCCCATAGATTATACCCTCAATCTTCCTATCATGATTATTACGGTACTATTTCAGCAGCTTATGGCACGTTCAATGTATTTACAGTTATTTTTTAGCTACACAAACCTAAAAGTGGGGGGAAACAACAGAATTCTATTCACTTCACCATTCTTTTGTCCAAGGAAGGATCATTAAAATGTTGTCTAGAGTTTCCAAATGTGAGTTGATAGTGACCTTAAGTTGTATTATCTGTTTGCATTGCTGTAGTAAATAAACCTTGACTGCCACTGAAAAGAAGCAGGATCTTTAAAGACAAGCCTTTCAATTTACAGTATATTATCCAGATTAACTCCATAAAATCCAGAATATAGTAGGTGCTGATGTGTTCTCCAGCGCTCTGATTAAACATAGAGGTGGGTATTAAAAGTTGGCCCTGCCACTTCCCCTCTAGCTTAATAAAGACATATTGTTCTCTCTGGCATGCTTTGCTGCTTCCTCAATGATTTCATTGTCCTGTGACTAAATTATACTAGCAGTCTTTCTTAGGTCACCTGATTATTATTATTATTAGTTTCCCAAATCAGTGATCAGGTTAGATAGAACCCATTGAGTTTTAATATGGCTAGAAAGACCAAGAAGATGACAAGCAGTACTCTGCTATGCTCCAGATCCCTGAAGCAGTCTCTTTTCCAACTCTTCATGTTTACACTGCATTGATTTTCAGACACTGGACATGTAGCTAAGAAAATTTGATTGACCTATATCCAGTATAACTTAGGATTGCCATATTTCAAAAAGTAAGATACCCCAAGACACCCCAAGAGTTGTTCACCATTTTTTTTTAGGAAGACCCCCAAATTGTTGACTTTTTTTTAGTAAAAGCTACAAGAATTTTTGAGTTTGGGATCTGTTTTTGGCACTTTCGGCACAATTAACTGTTGCTGGTTTTCCAGGTCATTTGCCCAATTTCCGAAATATATAAGGGGAAGGGGCTACACATGCAGATATTTGAGTAAGTGCTTATTCTTCCATGTACTTAGACAACTCCAGAGATGCTCTGGGTACCAGGTGTGGTGACTGTCACATTGAGTCAAGCAGTCTCTATAAGAAACCCAGCATTTGCTACATTGTCAAGGCACTGGGGTCTTAACCATTTACATCTGATCACCCTAACTTAAATCAGGATTAATTTTTTTAAAAGCATCCTTCCTCTGGAGGAGCAAGCTATAAAGTATCACCAGCATGTATACCATGCAATTCATGCAACTGCTTGAATCTAAAATGTATGCATTAAGTGTGCTTCGCCAGAACCATGTCCCTGAGATGAGAAGGCTGCATGCAAGAGTGCAGAAATACTGCAAGTCATGCCTGAAAAAGTGTGTGTGCACACAAAAGCTTATACCCAGCACTAACTTAGTTGTTCTCCAAGGCGCTACTGGACTATTTATTTATTTAGTGCAAGTCATGTGTCATACAACCAAGTTTTCTTTATGATTGTGTAGGGGAGCTACCTACATAGACAACCTGACAGTATTCCTGTGCCATTGACGAACCTTGAGAGGGGCAAGGGGAATTCTGGGAGGTGGATTCAGGAATCTAAGCAGCCTTTGTGGTGTTTCTAGCCATTTATGTAAGTGGTCAGAGGTACAGAAGCCCCTAACAGAAAAATGCTAACGTTAGCAATCTATCAGCCGGCCAATGAGTCATCTTCCATTTGCCTGGCTTTTAATTGATCAGCTGCAACATTACATACTGCAGGGCCTTCATGAGTAAACCTTTCAAAACATCCTAAAGAAAATGGGCAGCTTCTCCCATGTGTGATGTCACCAACATACAAGAGGGCCAGAAAGAGCTATCAACATTTTCTGCTGGAATGCAAAAAGCCTTCCTTCTTCTGCATCTGTTTGCTCTAACTTAGTTATGGTAAAGTGCTGAAGAAATGCTAGAATACACAAATCTTAGATCAGGGGTTTTTTTATTTACAATTTGCCCAATTAAATTTAAAGCATAATCACATAGTCACAAAATCAAAACAGTGTACTTGATACAAAAAAGGAAGAAGTGCACATATACCCTACCATAGTATTTTATGGAGTTTACCACATGGTTATTCAACAATGCAAACTGTTAGATTTTGGGTAAACTGTCCAAGTCAAAGGATGGGTTCTCTTTAAAAGCTATGATTCCACAGGAACAGGACAAGACTCTACATGGACATAGTACTGTCAACAAGCCTCTCCATATTTCTGAAAATCCAAGCACTTAGCTCAACCTGCATCTTAGTGCCAGCTTTAGTTCAAATTATTTGTTATCTAGTACACTTACTTACCTAGAATGTGTCTGTGCAAGTGTTATTTGGTTTCAATCATTGAGACATTTTCTAAAATTCTTGATGATTGAAGACTTCATCCCTTCCCACTTTTGTTTGAAAAAGCTACTCTCCATTCTTCTGCCCCAACATTACATTTCAAGCATAGAATAGAGTAAAATCCAAATTGCACCAAATCAAAACGGACATCTGGAAATGACTCTAGAGGCTTTATTTTAGAAGGCGACTACTATGATAATGAAAAATTAATAGCATTTCAAGTTTAGCAGTGGAGGTTTGATCCCTTGTTCAGTTTTATTCAAGCGGTTTTTGCCACTGCTTTGCCAAATAACTTGCTTTGCTGGCACATATGGTTCACTTATAGCTTTAGTAAAATGGGGAAAAAACTGAAATACCACAGTAAAAGTAATTTTCCAATATATTTTAAAACTACACAGGCTTAGTTAGAACAGCCACACATTAACTGAGGCTTAAAATAAGATCTGCACAACTGAAGGTGGAAATTCCAAAGCAAAATGTTGGATGGAACTCTGTGTCTGCTGGATGCATCCTTACATACGAAACTGAGTGAACTGAACCAGCGCCATTTGTATTTTCTAGTGGTTTTCGAAGCTTCATTTTCATTCAAATTAAAGAGTCCTTATTTTGCATATCTTCATGATCTCTCTCCTATGTTTTTCATGGTAGTCATTATCCAGTGCCAGTCAAGTTGTACTTCTTTGTCTTGTATTTCCAATTCCAGCTGTTGAAGACTGGAGCCCACCCCACTGCCTTCCAAATCTTGAATGGTCATAGGGTTGATTTTCAGGGGAAATGGCTTTGGATCATCAGGTGCTCTTATAAGACTCTCAGTCCAATTGGTACCAGTAACTGAACTGTAGCGTAAACTGCACTGACTTGATGCAGGTATTCTGTGGTTCTTTTTCATGCTGGGATAGGAAGGTCTAGCCATCTCAGATGGTTCAGGGCACTGGGTAGGGAATGGTGGAAGTTTCCCAGCCAGGGTTTCTTAACAAACGTATAGAAGAGAGATTGTGAGAATGAAGAGGCCCGTAGTTGATTGAAGAGAGCTTCCATGTCCCTTGGTGGTGGTATTGTTCAGTGTGCTAAGTGGTGCGGACGTTGGACTTGAATTATTGTTTGCAGCCGATGGAGTTGTTCCATTACCGCCACTTGTCTAAACATGAAGAAAGAAAAGACTGTAAAGCCACAATTAATACCTTTTCCAACTTGCATTTTGCCTTCAAGGGCATATCCGCATGTATTTTCATCTGTCAGTTCAGGAAAGCTACTACCTTTAAATGGGTGCGATGAGAAGCGCGACAATGCCTGTCCAAGAAGATCC
This sequence comes from Podarcis gaigeae, assembly GCF_964106915.1. Taxonomy (NCBI): domain Eukaryota; kingdom Metazoa; phylum Chordata; class Lepidosauria; order Squamata; family Lacertidae; genus Podarcis; species Podarcis gaigeae. The sequence goes on from NC_139680.1 coordinate 49,683,341, forward strand.
ATCTCTAATATAATTGTTTGCCTGCTCAGAAGCAAGTCCTGATGTTAGCTTGCTTGGACATTTTGTGCAAATGGTAATACAGATTTATTTATTTTAATGAATAAATTAGAGCCTAAAGCAGGACTAACAAGGTGCCATGCAACTGGAAGCAAGGCTGACTGAATGAGGTGTTAGCTCTTAAGATTAGGGACAATACTAAGGAATTTTAAGGGCTTGAAAATCACTTTACTTTCTGTGGCACACACAGGTTTCTTTTGTTTTGGTCACTATTTGTCACACAGCTTTTAAAAAAAAGATCTAGCAAAATCATAAAGACTAGTTTTGCCAATAGTTCAAGTGAGAGGAATACACACACGACTACTATCCTATCTCTGAACAGCCATCTTCTTTCTGTCTCTAGCTTAATAGCTTTCACGTCCCAAAGAGACAGAAGAAATAACTGTCTTTCTAGTCAAGTTCCAGTCTTTCATGTAGTATTTTGCACTGCCTAGCTGGTAATTTTGCGCTAAGGGTTTCAGTGTGGCGCTATTTATACTGGAGAGCTATTCCAGAATCAAAGTGTCAGTCTCCAGCAGTTACAAGAGGAGTGTTTTGTATGTCTGAAAGCTGGGAAGATGTATGGAATAGCTTTGGATCCCAGGATACAGGAAAATTGAGGTTTTCCACTATAACAAGCAGTAACAGATTGCTGTTGCAGGCATTACGATTTGAAATGTGCCTCTTAAACCACACTTACTAATACAACTTCAAGTCAATGTAACTCTGCCAATCTGTTTTGGATATCAGTTACTTTCAAGCAAGCTCCACCAGTGAAGCGCTCATCCAAGCAAGCATGTAGATCACAAAGTTTCAAAAGAGAAAGCAAGGTGGACTTGCTGTATGTCTGCAATGGAGTCTGTGTAACACAAACTAGCATGGATGCTTTAGCAGAGATTCCTGCATTGCAGGGGGTTGGACCAGATGACCCTTGGAATCCCTTCCAACTCTACGAGGGGGGAAACCAAGGCTGCAGTCCTACAATCAGGCTGTTTTGTCTTTAAAATTCAATGTGCTTTAAGCAGCTTGCAGCAGAGATCTGTAGCAATGTTAACTTATATGTTGCTTACTATATAGAATTTTATCATTAGAATGCAACAAGAACGCATGGCATCTGTTAGCATTTGACTTTCATCCCCAGAGGGTCTATGCTGGCAGACAGTCTATGTGGCATAAGTGGAGAGTACTGTACTTAGGAGACCAGCATTTTGCTGCACACCTTCATATCAAACATTGCTTTCAGGAGTTCTTTTATGCGAGAAACCTCAAAGAGTTGAGATGCTCAGTATTTGGATGCCGCTGCTGCTGCTAGTTCCTAGTGTTTTCCTAACAGAGCAGCACACCTACCTGCAAATTTTGTTTGCTTTCTAAAAGCAGCTTCAAAAAGCAGATCTAGTCTCACAACGGATCTTTTAAATATTCTCAAATACAGTTCCAAAAGTTGTTTCTTGGATGGCAGTCAAGCCTTGCCTGCTATCTTGGCTGCCTTATACCAACTAACCCATCTCTCCTGGCCAAAGTTGCTTCAAGCTCTGTCCTATCCCTTCAATTTTTTGTTTGTTTGGGCCAAATGACGGAGCTAGGGAAAAGGGTGACTCATCCTTCTTTCTGTAGCTGGCTGCATGGTGAAGTACTAACTCACTGCAGCTTTTGTCATTTTATAGCCAGCAGCCAACTGTTTCACCTCCAGCAAAAAAACTCTGGAGCAGAATGTGGAACGAAACTAACACCGAAAGCCAACGGACATTCCAAATTCCTTAAGTGGTAAAACTGTGTGCTGCTATCCTTTATTACAGAAACAGCCTGCCCTGAAACACAGGCTAAGTACACACCATATATTTAAAGCACAATCCCTACCTACCAGTTCTGGGACTGTAGTTTATCTTTCACAAAGCTACAATTCTCAGCACCTTTAATAACTACAGTTCCCAGCACTGGTGGGAGTGGGGGTGCGAGGGAAGAGCTGTGCTTTAAATGTATAGTGTGTACACAGCTTTCTTTTATTCTAGCTGTGGCATATTTGACATCTTTTTTTAAAAAAGTCTCCATTTACATCCCTAGGCTCCATTATATCTTAGGTATTTGATTACTAAACAAAGACAGAAGAAAGGTGCCTTTATGGTTCCAAAGCAGTGGCTAGAGGCAGATTACTAAATTGCAAATAGGAATACTAATGGGTCTGCAACCCAACACGCTTACTAAGGGTAGGTTGCACTGAATATAGTAACACTTACTTATGAGTAGACGTGCCTAGGATTACACTGAGTATTTTAAACAGCCACTTGTCTGTATCTAACTGAAGAAAAGCAGACAGAAGCTAGGTAAATGAAGAGGAGAGAAATCAATACTGGGTGTCTGCAGGAATTTTCCCAGGGAGGGGAAGAGTAAAACACTGAAAAGGGAAGCAGGCTAGCATCTTGCACACGAAACAATAAGAGTCATATCTGTACAGTCTGCCTCATATCCCAGATTCTAAAAACTTACATAGAACAAGAAAACTGGGAATTATGGTTGCCTCCTCCTGTGGAAACCCATCATGCAAAAGACCCATTTTCTTACACTTGCCACAATTTAAGATCTTTCTATATCCATCCTTGGATAATCTAAATGAGGTTCATATTCCAACAAGAGGTCCTATCTTTCCCCATTGTCTACACAGTGCAGATTCTACATTAAACAGCTCAACAATGTAGCACTGAGGATTTACATTGAAAGCTACCTGAGGGAGGGTGTTCAGAACCCTCACTGATACGGGTGGCACCCATTTGTATTTTGTTTGAGGTGTGGCAGAATATTGCAAGCCTAGTGCCCCAAGCCTCCTAACACGATCTCCTATCCAGAAGAATAGGTGGAGGTAATAATAATACTTTTATTATTTGTACTCCGCCAATCTGATTTGGTTGCCCCAGCCACTCTAAGTGGCAGAGATAAGAGAGAGAAGTACCATTTAACACGGATTTCAAAAGAAAACGAGTCAAGTCAATCCACCCTAGTTGGCAAAAGAACATGTGGTAGGCAATGGCAGAGTTAACATTGTTGGAATCTGTCTGTCTCGAGAGACAACAAGCCTCCCCCCAAAAAAATCGAGATCTGGAAAGGACAGGGAGAAAAGCGTGAATATTTAGGGCTCGACCGCAGCGCCCAGAAACATCGCACAACTTTAGGACCTTTTGTGGGAAGCCAGCACTGTAGAATCCGCCCTGGCTTGGGGATGCCACAATTATGCGCGCATTGTAGGAGAAGGCAGTGGATTGCTCTAAACTCGGACGGGACCGGGTCCGGGATACCCAAGGCGACTTTGTCCGGGGGCGAGCCAGTCTTCGGGATGAGACTTCATCCATCCCTTTCACACTTGCACAGCCAAAAGGAATTAATGGAAAGCTCCAAGCGTGGGGGCGGGTTGGGTCGAGAACCCAACAGTAACCTAGGGATGGGGGCGGGGAGGAAAAACAGAAGGGAAAAACAGGATCCCTCGACCCTTTAGATTAGAGTATGGGGTCATGAGGACGATGCCACGCCAAGATCGCTGCCAACGCTCACCTGAGTGGGTAAAAGCAGCGCCAGGAGCAAAAGCCCCAAGCCGAGCCGCGTAGCAAGTGCCGTGCCCATGTCTAATCGCGCTGCGAGCCCCCGACTCCCTCCGAAGCTGCTCCTGAGATGCAACGTGGAGGCGCGTGCGGAGGGTTTTTATGCGGGCGCCGAGCTCCAGCCGGGGCGGGGCGAAGCCCCTGTAGACCTCCTCCTCCTTCCCACCCGTCGCGTTGCCTCTTGCCCCACCTCTTGGGGGCTTTTAAAAACCCTGATCGGCTTCGTTCCCGCCCTCTGCCTTGTTGTCAGCTCTTCCACTGATCCCCGCAACTCCGTTTGGCAATTCAAGGGTCTATTTCCCCCCCCCCCCCCACCAAACGCGGTACAATAGGAAGCAGAGGTCTTTCGAAAGCTCGCTTATTTCAAAACAAAAGGTTCCGGGCTCAGCACAGCCTGGAATTCACGCCGCCCGACCTGTAAGCTTTAACCCCTATGTTAGATACATAACGTGGGGTAAATTCAGTGGTAAAAAAACAAACAACTCTGGATATGCTCAGAGGTCTCCCTCATTTTACGGTGACATCACCTGGTGCACTAGTAAAACTACACAATGGGTGATCAGAATTTCATTTGAGTGATGGCTTTAGAAGCTTAGCCCTTCTCCTTAACCAGAAATAACACTGAAAAAGGAAGAGTGTCTTGGTCATAACTCACTACTAAGTTAACGCAATAAGCTAATGAATATCTGGATTTAGGGGGGAGGCTTTTGAAGTCAGTCAACACGGCTTCATATGATCCTAAAGCCCCTTCACCTGTTGTTTTAGAAATGCATGACTGGACTGTGTAAATACAGTGGTACCTCAGGTTACATACGCTTCAGGTTACAGACTCTGCTAACCCAGAAATATTACCTCAAGTTAAGAACTTTGCTTCAGGATGAGAACAGAAATCGTGCTCCGGCAGCGCGGCAGCAGCAGGAGGCCCCATTAGCTAAAGTGGTGCTTCAGGTTAAGAACAGTTTCAATTTAAGTACAGACCCCCAGAACGAATTAAGTACTTAACCTGAGGTACCACTGTACTCCTTTCTAGAAATTGACAGAGTGGCTGACTGTAGGTGATGTTTTCCTTAATACTTTTGATGCATCCGAGAACTGACCTCTAGTCCTGCAAATAAGCTCATAGAGATGACAGTTGTTAAAACTATTGTTGAAAACTGTCGGTGATATCGGTGCCTAAGTGGATTCTTTATATACTCATCACTGTTGTGGTACCTGCTAAAATACCCACATAAAGGAGGCCTATATTTCACTGGGTGTCCCCTGGCCCCAGATCAACAGTGGTAGGTGGCGACACATTACGATGATAATTCCCTTCCATCCATTAGATAATTAGTAAGAGACTTAACATCTCTTTATGGGACTGTATTAATGTTTAATTGATTGCAATAAATATTCTGTGTGTTTTTACACTTCCTGTATATTGAACTCTGTCTTGAGACAATACTCAAAGGCCACAGGAGCCATCCTGCGTTGGGGGAAAGTCCCACAGAGATTCAGGGAACGTTCTTCCTAGAGTGTTCAGGTCAAATAGAGGATGAGTTCCTGTACCTTTAACACCTTTAGCACTGGAGTATGGAAGAGGAAGTTTATGCAGGTGTGGTACGTTGTGTGGAAGAGGGAATTTTAGGAAGTGCGTAACATATAGGCTTTACTGCTCCTTGGTAAGTACAGTATGTTCAGTACTGCAACCTTAATACAGCATGAGAAGAGCTTTCGTTGGCAACAACCCACCTCAGATTTACCGGTAACATACAATTTCCACCTCTTTCTTTCTCAACACACAAATATTATTTTTTCAGGCTTCATACTAATACTTTAAATCAACTATTCCCTAGTAGGTGCATCACCGTTACAATCTTGGCCATTTTTTGGAAGTTGTGTCAAAATCATCATGTAGTTTGTTCGTTAAAACTCTGGAAAAATAATTGCAACTCAATGGGAAACAGCCCCAAATCTTGCACTGGACACTTGGTACTGCTCGCTCTGGAATATAACCATAATGAAAATCATGCATAATTTGAGACTTTGACAAGGACTAGAAGCTCCAGATATATTTTATATGATTTGGCATTCCTTTATGACATATACAGTGGAACCATTATTTTCAAGATAACCCTTGTCACAAGCCTGGCAAATAAGGAACTATACTTGATGATCTGATAAAGTTGATAGTCTTTACTTGGATTTTGTTATGTTAACTCATGTGCAACTACTCATTCTACGTGCCTATTTCATAGTTTTGTTTTTCACCTTTTAATGTTGACCTGTTTTTATAATGGTTATCTCTGTTTTATATACATTATAAAATTAAATAATAACAACAAACAAATTTATTTTGGTGTAAGCTTCAACAGACTTCAGTACTACATGAAAGCTTATAATACTTTTCGTTGCCTTTAAGGTGCCGCAAGACCTTTCATTGTTTTTCTTGCAGTAGGCTAATATGGCTACTCTTCTGGAACTGATTTTAACTCTTTCATAAACTGAAATGTAAAAAAAAAAAAAGGTATTGCTGGCTTGTAAGTTTATAAATATTTTTCTAGTTTAAAAATCATTAAAATAAATTATATAATTTCCAGTTTAAATGATATGGCAATAGTGAGTGACTTCTAATCTAATGCACAGACCCTTAAGAGCGAGGCAGCAAGAGCTGTTTGATCTGCAAAGGCATTTTTCAGCTAAGCCAATTGCCAAGGAGGAAATCTTGAAGGGATTTTCCCAGGATTGTCTTGTGCCTAATTGCTCCTTGCTGCCAGTTCCTTATGACTCATCTAGTAAATGGAGGATAAGGTAAGAATGCTTTTGGATTTTTTTTATTTATTGGAACGCATAATCATTTAAAGGTGATGCCCATTCTGAGGGGTGCAGTGAACATGACAACAATATACTTTCTTTAGTTAATCTCACTTGTGACCAGTTCTCTAGTAGTGATGTTTCAACTAGATTCATTTTACCTATGTTCCATAAGTCTGTGGGAGTTAATTATAGAGAAAAAGTGAAAATTCCCTTTGATTCAGCTGGAGCTATGAGTGTGTGGTTGGGCTGAAAAAAATAGTGGCTTCTACTGAAAACCAGTTAACAGTTAGCCTAGAGGATCTCATCCCATTTCCAAAACGTAAATAAGTAAAGCCCATACTGCCTAGGCATTCTCCTGAATTCAGGCTTGCTTTTCAATTACCAGTGGGGAGCCAGAGCCAGGAACATTTCTAAATAGATGGATAGATGATAGATAGATGATAGATCGATAGATAGATAGATAGATAGATAGATAGATAGATGATAGAGATAGATAGATGATAGATAGATAGATAGATAGATAGATAGATAGATAGATAGATAGATAGATAGATATAGATGATAGATAGATATAGATAGATAGATGATAGCACTAGCACTTATTATGTATGCTGTGAGTCTACTTGAGGTACATTATTTATGTATTTATTATTCCATTCCTATTCCTTTTCATCCAAGGAGTTCAAGGTGATTCTCCCGCTGCCCATTTCATCCTCACAGCAACCCTGTATCTTGGATTAGGTGGAGAGCCATAGACTGGTTCAAGGTCACCCATGTTCTTGGCTGAGTTGAGGTTTGAACCCTGATCTCTCAGGTCTGAGTCCAATGTTGTAACTGCTTTGGCACACTGAACATTGATTAAGCCATCATCAGCTATGCTTTTTCAAACTCTACGCTTGACTACTACAACACTTTTTACATGGGAATGCCTCTGAAGAGTATTCAGAAACACTGAGAACTTCAAGATGTGTTCTGGCTGCCCTTTAGTTTTGGAACCCAAGTCAAAGTGCTGGCTTTTTAAAAAGCTATGAAGATTTTAGCCAGAGTAGTTCACAGGCTAAATTTCCATCTCAAGGTTAGTCAGGTGTGCTAGTGTACCCTGCCTGATCACTCTGGTTTTGCTCTGCTCTGGGTACAAGACAGGAAACAAGCCAGGAAGCTGCAGTTAAGCTGCTCTTCCCCTACATCCCAACCAGGGGTCATGGTTTGTGGCTCCCCAACATGCCTGGTTTGCTAGCCAACCTCAAATCACAGCTTGCTGTCAGCTTACTCATTATGGCTTTTTAGGGAGCAACAAACTACAATCCCTGGGAAGCCAGGGCTGATTAGTAGTAGTAGTAGTAGCAGTAGTAGTAGTGGTAGTAATCATTAAATTTATTAATCATTAATCAAGAAAAGCAGCTTACCCCCCCCCAAAAAAACCCCTACAAACATATACTAAAATCAAGGAAATCTGTTTCCTCTTTCATTTCTCCTACTTGCAACAGGGACGAGTGAAGCCAGAGCAGTCAGGCTTTTTGTACTAGCATGCTGCTCATACACAATAAACAATAGGCTAGAAACCTTTTCAAATTCTCATGGTCACAGGGAGCTGTATCCCAGGAGTGGGGATTTTTTTCCCAGCCCTATGACCACAGGCCAGTGGTGGGTGAGGCCAGAGACAGGGCCAGTCCAAAACATTTTGGTTCCTGAGGCAAACAAAAAAACTGTGTCCCCTTCCCCATCAGGGAAGAAAGCATGAATGAATATTTGCATCAAGAACAAGGAGGGAATAAATATCTGCATTGGGATCTGCTGCCCCTGTGGATCTTGCCATCTGAGGTAGTCACCTCACTTTGGCCAGAGGCAAAAGTGGGAAGAGCAGTGGATGTAAAATGTACCTTTGTACAGAAGGCTAGTTTCTACACATTCACACACACACCTCTCTACCCATCTTCCAGGCAAGAATGAGGCATTGTCAAGAGTTCAAGGATTACATTCCAGCCAAGCAACAACACTCAAGGAAGATGTGAAGCAGAGCAAGTGAGAGGGTGTGGGCTGTTGGGTATAAGCAACTTTGCATGCTTCTAGTCAGTAGAAGGCAGAGTTGAGACTAACAGACAGAGAAAATACACTTTGTTGTTTCCCACCAAACACCTAGGTTCCACTCCTTTCTCCTGTTCCTTTCCTCTTTCCCTTCCCCTAGCAGGAGGCAGTCATGCTTCAGGGTTCAATGTATTGCCATTATCTACCACAGCAGACTTTTTGAATTAGCACAAACAACAATCCATTTGTTCCCAGCGGAGGAAGAAGGATTGGGGAAATGTGAATATGCTTCCAAATGTTTCTGTCATATCCTTTTCCTTCAGTGCAGCTGATCAGGCATTGAGAAAGGGGAAAAAGTTTCCCTCTTAAAGGAAATAACTTTATATACTACAATTTCCTGTGCTACAGTGTTCACAATGCAATGGGGGATTTTTATTGCCATAAACACAAATCAGCTGTCTGATAAGTGTTCCTCTGGCAAAAGAAAAGCAAAGAAGACCCAAAATCATTTGATAAGTGGTTGTTGGGCCATCATCCTATGTATGCTCACTTAGAAGTAAAGAGATCTGGATTGGGTCCATGTGGCCTTCCTCCCCTGCACTGCACGCCTGATCCAAAAACTCTCCCCCCCACTCCCTTTGCAGTTCCTTATACAAAAACAAAAATTGCATTGGCAGTGCCAAACACAGGATTTCAGTATAGCATACACTTTGGTTCTAAGTTTCACTGAGTTCACCAGATGTTAACCAAGAACATAGCATTTTATCCATGTAATCTGATCCTATGCATGTTTACAGAGACGTTAGTCCCATTCACTACAATGGAACTTACTCCCCTACATCATATTGCAGCTTCAGAGTCAAATGTTGTGTAATGGCTAAAATGAGATCTCCCACCTTAACCATTGGCCCACCTGTCAGCCTTGGCTGTTAATCTGGTGGTGTTTTCACACACAATGCTACTATACTACAAAGCCTCTCTGGCGCCATTTGTGCTCGTGTCTGAATATTGTGTATCTGGGATAGAAAGTGGATGGGAGAAGTCATTAAAATGTTTTGTTGTTTTTTACAGTCTTGCTAATGTGGGTTTGACATTCTGAATTGCAGAAGTGGGAAATTCAAAGAATGCTTTAAAGGGCACAGGGAAACATCATACATTTCTGACTGTAAACTTATATCCAAGTTTATATTTATATAAAACATATATCAAAGTTTTTCATTGAAATACTCATTATCATAATAGACCATATGGACATATTAATAATACACTTCATTGCTGTGTTGGTGGGGAGGACAAATGAGATGAAGCATAGTAAAACAGTGATATAAGGATTTAAAGCTCAATGTCACTGAATAAAGGATATGCTCTGTTTAGGGAAGCTTTTAATGTTTGATTTATACCCTGCCAGATGGGCGGGGTATAAATTATCATCATCATCATCATCATCATTAGGAAGGGGCTTTTCACAAAGAGATTCTGTAGCACAGGGGTCTCCAACCTTTTTGGGCCTGTGCACAAACTGCTCTGGGCACCACACACACAGTACAACGAGGAGCATTCAAGTTGTGTAATCCCACAGTATTGTTCTCCACCACCATTGTTATTTGCCACCCCAATCTCCAAGTGGTGAGAGACCCCAGGGCTTCCAGGTGCTTTTTGGTTTCCTTGGACTGAAGGCCAGTTGAGACTGTGGTGTATTTAGGATATACTGAAACAAAATAAAAAAAATTCCTTCCAGTAGCATTAGGTTTGTTATTGGTATGAGCTTTCATGTGCATGCACACTTCTTCAGATGCACTGAAACAGAAGTCACCAGACCATTATATATAGTGAGAGGGTGGGGAGGGGTATTACTCAGAAGGGTGGTGGGAATGGGTGATTGGCTGATAGGTGTGGTAAACCTGTTGACGACTGTTAACGACTGCAATTGGTCTTACAAGAAAAAGCAAGGGGTGAGATGGCTAAAAATAGCTTTATCATGTATATTGAGAAAATAATTCAATGTCTCTATTCAGACCAGGTCTCTCCGTGGTTTTACGTTTGGTAATAAGTTGCAATTCAGCAACTTCTCTTTCCAGTCTATTTCTGAAATTCTTTTGTAATAAGACAGATACTTTGAGATCTTGTATAGAATGTCCTGGGAGACTGAAGTGTCCTCCTACTGGTTTCTCTCTCTTGTGATTCCTGATATCAGATTTATGTCCATTTATCCTTTGGCGTAGGGTTAGGATATATTGTTTTATTTACATATATATGCAGCCTGAGCATAGGATAGAGGGCTCTACACAGTCATAGGCGCTGACTCCATGGGGCCTGAGGGGGCCCGAGCCCCCTCAAAATTCGTTTGGGGGGGCTCTGCCCCCCCAATAATTTAAGAAAATTATTAGTTATATTATGCTTTGTAAAATCACAAAATTATGTTGGTATTTTTTATTTTCCTTGTTTGACGATAGTTACCTTTTAAAATACATTCAGTAATGAGTTAAAACAAAGCCACTCCCGATCTAGAGAGGGGGTGGGGTTGCGGACTCTCGACCCATCGAGAAGCAGGGATTCCCCCTAGCTCATTAATATTCACCACCCACGGCGGCAGCCAATCGGCTGCTGCAAAGGGCGGGCCCTCACAGGTTCACTTAAGGTCGGGGCAGCCCGGGGCTCGCCCCTTTCGTTCCCCCAGCAGCAGCGGTTTGGAGGTCTTGGGCCCCCCCAATATTTTTTATAAGTCGGTATGGGCCCCCGTCCCCCCCAATATTTTTTATAAGTCGACGCCCCTGTACACAGTAAACACCCCAACAGATATCGTTTCTCCATTGGATTTCCAAATAAGACCCCAAATCCAGCTTCTGCTCAGCACAGAGCAAGGTATGCCTCTGTCATCAGCTTCCAGCATTTCTCAGCTCCCACCTCCCCTTAAGAACTCAGGCTATTGTTCTTCTACCTACTAGCCAGGTGAGTGGGATGGGGGAAAGGCCCACACATTTGCTCACTCTCTTTAGATGCATATGTTGGGTACTTGGCTACTCAGCCAAGGTCATTACCCTGACAAAGGGACTAGATTGTCCTGTTCATTAAGTTCCCTCTTAACACATTCTAACCTCACAGATAAAAGTTCAAAGGTTTGGAAAGGGGACCTAGGGTTTCATCCACACCGACACCCACTTAACATCATAAAACTATGCTCTCTTAAAGCAAGCCTAATTTCAGCGGGGGGGGGGGGAGGCCTCTGTTGGCACATGTACACCTGTAGGCACAGTGTTGACTCCTGCTATTGCACATTCATGTATCTATCCCACTTCCTTACTAGCCTGGGGGTAGGTGGAAAATAAAAGGGCATTCTCCAACAGCCAGCAAGGAATATTGCCAAAATGTTCAAATCTGAGAGATTGCAGTGTGGATTTGTTTTTGTTTAGTTGTTTAGTCGTGTCTGACTCTTCGTGACCCCATGGACCAGAGCATGCCAGGCACTCCTGCCTTCCACTGCCTGCCGAAGTTTGGTCAAACTCATGCTGGTAGCTTTGAGAACACTGTCCATCCATCTCGTCCTCTGTCGTCCCCTTCTCCTTGTGCCCTCAATCTTCCCCAACATCAGGATCTTTTCCAGGGAGTCTTCTCTTCTCACGAGGTGACTGATTTCCTTCAGAATGGATAGGTTTGATCTTCTTGCAGTCCATGGGACTCTCAAGAGTCTCCTCCAGCACCATAATTCAAAAGCATCAATTATTTGGCGATCAACCTTCTTTATGGTCCAGCTCTCACTTCCATACATCACTACTGGGAAAACCATAGCTTTAACTATACGGACCTTTGTTGGCAAGGTGATGTCTCTGCTTTTTAAGATGCTGTCTAGGTTTGTCATTGCTGTTCTCCCAAGAAGCAGGCGTCTTTTAATTTGTGGATAGATGGCTTTGAAACCCTGCACAACCGTATTGGAATATACAGCCCTGGGTCCTGTGATAAACTCTCATGCTCCAGGGGGTTGCTGCACACTGAACCACAGTGGATGAAAAGAATAATTCCAACAACACAACCACCTGTTTTCTATTCTGGACTGCCCTCCACCTCACACTCCTGGTAATATGAAGCAAAGTAGTTCACACAACCTTCAAGAGATTCCTCAAAAGAAACAGGAGAGAGAAAGAGGTGGACAAGGCAGAATGGGCTCCATTTGTAAAATAAGAGGTGTTGAGGTGGGATTTTGGCTCTGATCTATGGTACCCCCCTTCCAATTCTGACCATGTGGAGGATAGGTATGGTTCAGTTTTGAGGGCAGGAAGATGCTTTTCACATGCTTGAACACTACCTTCTCAATTACATGTATTGTTGCATTGAATATTTGCCCTGAAAACTAGTTTTGGAGCTAGGTCCTGGCAGGGTCCTCTCAAGACTATTTGCTGCCTGAAGCAAAGGACAAGATGGCAGCCACAACCCCCAATTCAGTGTACAAAGGCTGAGTGACGGTTGACTTACTTCAATACAGGCAATGGGATAGAGTCCTCTGTTGCACTTGAAGGTAGTTATGGGGGTACACGACATGCCACATGACATATACGGTACTTTCTGTTCTCCAACAAAAGGTTCTGGTCAGGGGGCTCAGGAAAAACAGCTGGGGCAGAGGTGGTTTTAGGGTAGTGTGAGTGGTTCGGCCACAGGGGGCACCACAACAATGTTGTAGCTCAAGAGGTGTGGGGGGCATCAAATTTTAGCATTGCACAGGGTGCTGCTGAAATCTGAGTCCAAAGACTGCCACTGGCTGGGGGTGCTGCCTCCACTGCCTGCTGCCTCCCAAGCATTTGCCAGCTGGGGAAGTTGCCTCACTCTGCAGGTCAGTCTTTGCTTAAATTAATCCTGGAAGAAGAAGCAAGCAATGGAGAAATTGAGCTGATAACAATGGACCTTATAATTTAGACTGTCAGACTAGTTATAAGGCCTCTGTGCTCTTAAGAAGAGCCATCTCATTCAGTGTTTCGTGCTTTAACAATTGAGCAGTGTTGATTAATGTCACCCACAGGCAGTTTGAAATTTCCTAATGTTTTACAGTAACCACTCAGAGTGCTCAAATATTTCTCTTTTTGCTACTTCAGCCTGTTCCCAGGGGTAGAACCAGCTTGTAAGATCCAGCATCCTGAGAATGAAATACATGAAATGAAGGGAATTGTCCTCTTCTATTCTCTCCCCCCTCCTTTTCAGGATGTCTCTCTCAACAATACCTCGTGTATTTTTCCGGCACATACATTACGTTTAAAGTGTTTTTATTTGCTCCTCTCCCATTGCCACCCTGCCTTTTACTGCTTCCATTAGTTCCTAGCCAGTGTATGATATCACTCCTCCTCATTCTCTGGGCTTGTTTTTCCCATTAAAAGTGATGACAACTGCGGGTGGCCTCAGAAGAGCAAGTGTGACACATGATGCTGATTCTACTTGTTTTCCCACAGCTGCTGGAGGAAATTGTAAGATGAGAAGGATAGGTTCAGTGAAGAAAACAGGGAAGTCATTTGCTCACTTATTCATGTCCCTGTGAGCTTATCCATGCAATCTCCACACCACCCTAGTCTATTATCCACGGAATCTTGCTGCAAACAGTTAGTATTATTCAAATTCAAAAGCAGATAATCTGACAAAGCTTTTTATAACATCCAATATATTATTAGCATTTTTATAAAGTGTGTGAAGGGAATGTTGTGTTATTTATGGAGTTGTACTGTTGTGAAGTATTCTGTTTGAAGTACTCAGCAGCCTTCAAGAGCCCACAAGCAGGGCATCAGAGTAAAGGACACTCTTCCTATATAAATAAAAATGTAATGCTGTTGTCATGCTGCAGTTCATGTGGCCACCAACAGGGCATCACACCAACTGCAGCATGACAGAATGGCAGGCAGGGAGGCAAGCAAGCAGCGCAGATGGCAGGCGGCCCAGGCAAGCTGTTTAACAAAAGGGGAAGGCATTCACATAGCAGTTTGGCAAAGTGTTCTGTGTTCTGTGAAGTGCCCCCCCCCACACCATTAAAGATGGAGGGGCTTCAGAAAATTGGTCTCTGAAATGCCTCCCCCTCCTTTAAAAGGGGGTTGGGGTGAGCTGTGGGGGGAGATGATGTGAGGTTTGGGCAAGCTATGAGGGGCTGAAAAGGGGGTGGGTGAGATGTAAACAGAGGTGGGTTGGACAGGTGGGGAAGGAGGGTTGGAGGAAAGGCGGAGTTGGCAAGCAGAGTGAGCAGGGCAGCAGTCCTTAGACTTATGTGCTTTATTTAAAAAACAAAACAAAAACCTGTAGTCTTTCATCTACTTTCTAAACCTGCTACCAATCAGAGGCACTATCAACAGGAGCAACTGAAATAAGCAGCAAACTGCTAGCTGTGAGTGGCTGACATTATCCCTACAATTCTTCCCGCCACAATTTGACAAACAAACAAACAACACCAAACAAACAAACAAACAAATAAACTGCAAGAGGAGTTATTTGCTTGAGAAAAGAACCATGCAATTGCTGAGAGCCCCTCCAGACTAGAATTTTATTGTGATGCCACCACATTATTGCTGTCCAGAAAGGCTATAGCAAACAGAAAGAAATGAAAACATGTGTGCTACAAAAAGTTCTAGGTTTTTAGCAGCAGGAAGTTATGGGATAGGCACTGATTGGAAATGAAACAGTGTGACCACCTCAAAACGTTTCCAGGCACAAACAGTATTGAAGGCAGGATTGCATGTGACTATCCCCATAGCATCAAGATTGCTCATCATCATGGATATGCAATAAAAAGGATGTCTGGAGAAGCTCTATGTTAACAACTGCACTACTTTGAGTATAGGTGTTTGGCTGCCCTTCAACACCTGAGTAATGGTTGAAGATTGTTTGTTCCCCAATAATACTGTAATCTGGAAAGGCCTCATTGACATGGCTTCAGGCTAATTGTGGAGATGTGCTTTCTGGTTAGAGAGTTTCAGTGTATCCAAGAATGCTATTTTCCTTTTGTGTGTCTTGCTTTCTCTTGTGGGTTTCTGCAAAGCATGATTTTTGTAATGAAAGCAATGTATGCAAATACTTCCCTGCAAGTGAGATTTGTAAGGCTGGGCATTGGTTCTGAAGTAACCAGTCTTCAAGCACATTCTTGGTTAGTGTAAAATTTTTGCTGCACTTACATACTGCAAAACAGCTGTGACTTGGCTGATGTTGAGCATGTACTTTGCATCTCAAATTTTGTGGCTAGATACACCATGCCAAAGGTGTATTTTTCCTAAAAATGGAGGGACATTTTTAGCCATCCAACTCCATATGCCATATTTAGATTTTGGTGTCAGTAACCACCATGATGTAATTATAATGTGTTGCTACTATTTTGCTTAGCACTCTAAATAGCAAAACATTCCTCTGTACTCTGAAAATGTACACTGGTGTTGCCAATTTCCCCTTAGCTAGTCTTCTGATGTTCTTTTTCTGTGTTCAGGGTGCTCTGCGATAAAAAGGGGGGGATTTAAAGCTTGTGATTCCTACATATGCAAGCTGAAATGTATGCACAGCACAGTCCCATGCAAGTTTACTTTGAACTAAATCCAACTGGGTTGAATGGGTCTTATTCCCTAATATAAATGCTTATCAGGACTTGCAACATGCTATTCTTCTCATCCCATGAGTTTTAATTCTAATGGGATTTCAGTAGCAAGGCAAAGCATACTTACCAGATCCATTAACATCGGCTTCTGAAGGAAAACTAACATCTGAAAAATAAAAAAATAAAAATTTAAGATTGCTGCTAGTCTGTATTGTGCCTAGTATGTTTTAGGAGTGGCTCTGATCTCAGAGCATTTGTTACATGTAACTGAAACCAGCTATTGGAACTAAGGGCTACCACATTTCTGAAATAGCTCACTAAATAGAATACTCTAAAATCTCAGTTTATATTCTGGTCAAAATAACCACAAATTAAAATAATTCAGTATAATTAGAAATCAATATAGCTGAATCCAAGATTCCTCTCATTGCCAGTGTCCACATCTCAAGCTCAAGGGCTGAACACAACCATTTAGGTCTCTCTACCTGGCCCTTGGACGGACTCTCTCTGAGCTGCACATCATTCCTAGTAACACACCCCTCACCAGCCCTGATTTAAAGTGCTTCAGCCTGGCTGATAATTCCTCTTGCTTGCCTGGAGGGGTGTGGGGGTGGGGATTGCTTCATCTACTTTTGCCTCTGGCCTCACCCACAAGTGGCTGCTGAAAGGTTTCCCAGAAGGAAATGAAGCCTTTTAGCTCAGAAGGTTCGCCAGCTCAGTCTGACATTAACTAAGTCACCACAGCATAGTTTGTACACGTACTAGTGCAGCTGCTCAAGTTCTTTCCGTCTTTGTCCCCAAGTGGCCATGTACCTAGCCCATTCTTTCTGGCAGGTCAGAACATTGGGCCAGGGAGAACTTGTCCCTGTGCTCAAGGGAGGCAGCTACAGTCAAGAACAATCCCTCACTTGGAAGGCCTTGTGTAGGCATTTTGCAGCAGCTGAAAACAAGAAAGAATTAGCATGGTTCACACGGTTTTCCCAGCTAACACTATGGGAAGGCTATTTGAGAATAGTGCCCACACCTTGGCAAAAAAATATCAGGGGCAAAAGAGTTTTGCAACAGGGCCAGGGAACCTTTGGCCTCCCAGATGCTGTTAGATTACAGCTCCCATCATCCCTCAATACTGCCCATGCTAGTTAGGCCTGATAGATTTGGGAGTCCAAAAACATCTGGAGGGCCACAGGTTCCCCAGCACTGTTTTAGAAGTCCCAGCTTCTTCTCAAGCAGAATTAGGACTGAAATTTGTTGGCAGTTGATTCTTGAAGAAGAGTGGGTGCGTTATTGACCTGTCTAGTGCTATTTTTCTATTAAAAAAAGAGTTGACAAAACTCCCCATGAATGCCTCTCTTGTTCTCTTATAATGGAAATGGTGCACATCTGAGAGGTGCTGGGACTGAGTTCCGGCGAGTTCCAGCTGAAAAAAGCCATGGACCTGTGGCACTTTCATTGTGCAAGCTCATGTAATTTATCATTCTAACAGGGTCTGACTCTTTGTGGTGAGGTGCTGCCATCTGGTGGCCAAAATAGGTGCCTGACATTTTATTTATCAAAAGTGAGGCACATATGCAAAAAAGAGAGAGAAAAGAACAAACCTTGTTGTCTGATCGGTTATAATTAAACAAAAAGGTGTAGAACACAGACAGAGTTTCAAGTCGAATCTTTTTAAAATTTCTGCACCAATAATTTTTCACAGTTCTCATCTTAATGAGACTGCTTAAATGTGGCTCCTAGCCACAAAATGGAGGACCAGGCAAGATACAGAAGTGAGATTTGTGACTTTGTGGGGAGGATGAGCCTTGTAACTTGAAGATTGGGGCCCTCAGCAACTTTATCACTGGTGGGTCTCCTGTTACCTCAGTGGGCTTACTTAGAGTGTATTCAAGGCCTAATGGAGAGAGCCCATTGTCTGAGGCTGGATGGTTAAGATCCTTTGTGTGTTGTGCAGCTGATGACTGTGTATGGCTGAGTACAGGCTAAGATGAAACAGCAGCTTTGTACCAAGACTATTATGTTGTACTGTACTTACTGTAGGTTTGAAGGAATAAAAGCTTTTCCTTTTGAATCTTTGCCTGTTGTAGAAATTTATGGATACTAGGGGATGGGGAACTTTGAGTTGCTCTCCTCCAAGAGAGGGATGGGGAGGGGAAGACAGGACTCAACTTTGCAGGCTGAGAAGGACCAATTTCCCCTTAGCTCACTATACAGATTTCCACCAAACTTCACACTGAAGATTTTGACCTCCAGTTAATACATTTAATCTTTGTTTAACTTTCCAAAACTTTTTATTTTAATAATTTTTACCAGTATTTCCAATAGCTTTCCCAAAAAGAAAAGACAGCCACATAGAACTGTTGTTTTGAAAAACGTTTTGTTGTCAGGGGAAGCTTTCATATGCTTCAGCATGAAGTTTTTCCAAAACAGATTTTCCAAAGCCAGATGGACATTTAGAAGCTTTTTTTAAAAAAACAAACCAACACCAAGGAGCATATATTTTTTCCTCCATAAAAATACATTTATTGAAACATTGGAAATGTGTGCCGCTATCTCCCCACTTTGTGTGTTACAGCTGAATCTCTCTCCACCCCCCCCCCATAATGCCTTTTTTTTTTTTTGCTTTTCAATAGCACTACAATAGATTAAGAATCTACATTAACTTTATAGATTTTTCTAAAATTCTGGATTGTTCCTCTTGCCTTTAAAAACATATTTTTAAAAAGTTCAAAAATGTCTTACCAGTTTGCTATTTTTATTTTATTTATTTATAAAACCACTCATATGCTACTAAGCAACACTAAATCAGTAAAAGAAGAAGTCAAAAAACCAATGGCAGCATCCAGAAATGCAAGAGACTGACATTAAGGGCCTGAGCAAATGCATTTTTAAAAGGCACCCAATAGTTTGTGCCTGCCTAATTTCTGAGAGGTTGTTGCACAGGCAGGTGCCACCACAAAGAAAGCCCTTTTCTGTACCCAGTAAGATGCTTTTGCAAGCTATAATAGGTTAACACAGTGGTTCTCAAACTTTTTTCCTCTGGGCCACACTTTCAGAATAAAAATTTGCCACTGATATTTTTAAAAAAAATAAAAATAAATACATTGGAAACAAAAAGAAACAACTCCTAGCAAAACACTCCTTGATTTGTAACACAGAACAAAATAATATGTTAATGAAACATGCAGGAAGTATAAAACAATGCAGCTACATAAGAACAGAATTATAAATGAGCTTCTTACATGTGTACCTTAAGCAGCACCATTTTTCTAGAAAAAGAGGTGCCGAAACTCACCATGAACGCCTCCCTTGTTCTCTTATAATAAGACGATGGCGTCCACCTGAGAGGCGATGAGTTCTGGTGAATTCTGGTTGAAAAAAGCCCTGACTTTATGTATACAAACTCAACAAGAGGTATGAGCTTGCTTCTGCTGGGTAATCTCATTTATATTAAGTCTCATTTGAGGCAAACAAACTCTCATCGACACAAATGAAATGTTTAAATGTTTCTTTGATTGTCCTTGAATCTTCCCGCCACACTTCCTGTCATGACTAAAGTCTTTGAGGGCAGAAACTGGAAAGTGCTGGAAGATTCTAGAAGGTTCACTTCTGAGGCAAATATTGTTTTGACTATCTCAAGGTCACGCTGAGCCAGGAAAGATAAATTCCTGCGATCAGGAAGCTACTCTCTCTCTCTCTTTTGTTTGTATCTCGCGTGTCTGACTTTTTTTTTGGTAACAAGCCTTTGGCTTTTAGTAAAAGTTTTTCCTTTTGAACTTTTGACTCTGTGTGGTCTTTTTTATTTACTGCAAGACACTGTCCAACACTTCCTTGCCATCCTCTCCTGCCCCACCAGTGTGGACACCGTTTGAGAACCATTGTGAGAACAGGCCTTTGGCCTGACTCAGATGGTCTGAGTCTTAACTATGACTTCACTTTTCAGGAGAAAACCCTTCTCCAAAGTCCTGACCCTCCAAGTGTCCCTATTTTCCAGGGACGTTCCTGATTTAGAGAAGCCGCCCTGGTTTCTGATTTGATCCCGGAATGTCCCACTTTTCCTTAGGATGTCCCTATTTTCATTGGAGAAACGTTGGAGGGTATGGAATTATCTGACCTCTGAGCCGTCTGAAGGCAATCCTGTATAGGGAAGGGTTTTTTAAAAAATGTTTTTATGTTATTATATATGTTGGAGGCTGCCCAGAGTGGCTGAGGCAACCTAGTAAGATGTGTGGGGTATAAATAGTAAAATTATCATTATGGAACGGGATGTCCCTATTTTAATCAGAGAAATGTTGGAGGATATGCTTCTCCACCCCAGTGCTGAATTTCAAACGAAGACCCACACCACTCCCATTCTCACTCCCACCCGACTAATCATTCCTTTCACAGGTTCTCAACTGTTGTGGTCTGCAAGAGTACCGGTAATTCAGCTGGTACTAGAAAGGTTGCAGGACAGCTGAGGATATCTGTACTTGGCCCTGGGCTGGATTTATTTCTGATGACAGAGACTGAAGCCATTTTAACCAGGGCTGAATTATTCATCAGGCAAACGTATGAACTTCCTGGTCTGGGGTACCTGATTTTCATAATACAGCACTGTATTATGTCTATTAATTTCCCCTAAAAACATATTTACCAGATAAAGAGGTCATTCTCTGGAGCCTGGCCAAACTTATAACACATCTCTGGTTTGATGATGAAGGGGGGGGGGATGTTATTTTTACTACTACATAACTAAAGAAAACAAATGTGTTCTTACAATGTTAGAATTTAAGTGGTTCGCTGTGACCTCCAGTAAGGTTTGAGAGCTGCTGATCTATTTGATGGATGCCTCTGTGAACGCACTGAATGAATTCTGCACTATGCTGAATAAATATGACTTTTAAACTATTATAAAATCTACTGTCACTTGAAATTAACACACATTTGCAAGCCAGAGACTATGCATGCTTGTTTAGGAATAACCCTCCTTGTGATCAGTCAGCTTAATTCCCTGGAGATTATGAATTGCACTGCAATCCAAATAATATTTCTTGAGCACACAAATGGGGGGAACCTACATCCCCCCACTGAAAACTAACCATATTAGTCTAGCATATATCTACAGAATTAGGCACTATTAATTAGGTAAAAAAACATCCTCTTTCAAGTAGTAAAGCAATTAATCAGAAACAAAACACATGAGAATACAAAAGTAAGCAAATAATTCAAACTAATTAACATTTGCTGGTGGAATGCATAACTGTCATGGTTAATAAGGATATTAAAAATAACTAGCACTTAATTTGATTGCTATTTCCTTTTTCACTGCATTTGCCACCTGCTTAATGTGAGCTAGATAAGCCCCCAGGGCAACAACCAAAGGCAAGGCATACCAGAAAGATTTTCTGCAGCAACTTCTGAAATAGTTTAGCATTTTCCCCCACACATAGAATACTTAATGTATATGATTTTTTCTCTAAAGGCAATGGGGGAGGGAAACTTTATTCAAATGAAGGAATATGAGTAAGGAAAATCATTGTGTTCATCATTTTTCAAGAAAATGGACAGAGCAATCATATTCAAATTTCACCAGGTTAGCTGTGAAACATACTACTGGTGGAATGTCCATTCTATCCAGTACTCTCTCAGCCCAGGGTGGAAGAGGAAAAATGCACACTCATTGGAAAATCTGAAAATGATGGGGAAATAGTAGGTATGCACACCTCCCACACCAGTGTCCCTGGAAACACCATCAGCCCCACCCTCCTTAGATATGCATAATCTGGTTTTAAAGCTATCCAAGGCCATAACTATCATATCATTTGCAGAAAAAGAAAAATCTCTCTTCAAACCCCATTTAATTTTACAGTATTTAAACCTCCATTAAGCAGTGGCAGTGAGGCACCAGGTCCTTTTGGCTCCATATTTACAGAACTCCCTCCCCATAGAGACTACCTCTTGGTTTTTAGGCAGGACCTGAAATTCTGAAGCATGTTCCTCTTTGTGTGTATATGTATGCATGTCTGGTTTTATTTACTGTATTTTTTGCTCTAAAAGACTCACTTTTTCCCTCCTAAAAAGTAAGGGGAAATGTGTGTGCATCTTATGGAGTGAATACAGGCTGCGCAGCTATCCCAGAAGCCAGAACAGCAAGAGGGATTGCTGCTTTTGCTGCGCAGCGATCCCTCTTGCTGTTCTGGCTTCTGAGATTCAGAATATTTTTTTTCTTGTTTTCCTCCTCCAAAAACTAGGTGCGTCTTGTGGTCTGGTGCGTCTTATAGAGCGAAAAATACGGTATTTCAAAGGATCCAAGAATGGTGTGGAATGCACAGATTGCTGCCCACAGGCAAGTAGAGAAATAATTAAACAAAAATTCATTCTGAAAGCTATTTGACTATAACAATGGATGTTAAAAATCTACTAAATCTCCACTGCCAGATAATGAAATAGGCAATAAAAATCATTTATAAGTCACAGTGGGGAAATTATTGCTCCTAATTTAATTTTAATGTGAACAGTTTTAATAAACAGGGCATTCAATTTATGCAAGCTTATTTTTGTCATTACGTTGTGGTTCAGGGTGAAGCCAGGTGTTGATAGCTGTGCACCCAATTTCACAATGTCCTGCTCACATTTTTTTTTATACTTGGAAGCTGACATTAGCCTATATGACTGTAAAAATGTTTTTATTAAAAAGTTTTAAAAGTGGTAGAATTTTTCTTCAGCTTTTTTTGCAGATGGGATAGTAAGAGATGGGAGCAGTGTTGACAATACCAGTCTCCAAGTTCCTCTCCAGTGCTTCAGAGTCCACACTACTCTTTGGTTTACAGAAGAGCTACACATCATGAAGCAGACTGGGAGATGACTGGAGTACAGGGGACAGAAAATGCACTCCAAAGCCAACCAAATGCTTGTTATGTTATATACGTAATTCTGCCTACCAAGCAGCAGTGAAGGCAAAACAAAAAAACCACAACTCTTTTACCACCCCTACTTCATCCTCAAAGAGCTGTGCAGCAGAGTTGCTTTAGGTTATACCAGAAGTAGGTGAACAATTTGCAGGGTACTTTGAGGATAACATAACTCAGCTCTGTAGTGTCTTAGATGCCACTATTGCTGCAAATCCAGTTAAGGTGTCCATTGCAGTGCCTTCCCACACTGTGTAGGATCGATTTCTATGGATGTGGTCTGATTATGTGGGCAAGAATCTTGCAGTGATGGGATCTGCTTTTCCTTTTCTTGACTCCTGCCCTCCTGTCTGCTGAAAACTGAGTGAGGGGGAAGGAGAGTGGACTGCGTGGGTCTAGGGTGGGGGGGGGGCAGCTTTACTCAATGGAGTGGGATCTGCTGCCCTTAAAACAGGTGGTATTGAAACTACTTCTAAAGAAACCCAACCTGGTCTTTTTGCTCACTGTCCTGAATTTCTCCATGTACAGGTACAGTATCTACTATCCGGCAGCTTAGGAAATAACTGAGTGGATGGGAAGAGGGGGCACACACTCACCTACAGAAACATTATACACATACAGGCTCCATCTGCACTGTACATTTAAACAGCAGCATAGCTCAGCCTCGCTGCCGCCTTGCCCCCAGCTGTAGGGTGGCTGAGGGAGAGGTGGCAGGCAGATGCAAGCCCCAGGCTGCTGTTTCAGGTAGCGCAGAGCTTGCAGGCACCCGAGCCACTATGTGGAGAGACGTGTGGCTCGGGCGCACTGCAGGCCCTGCAGTAAGTGCCACCCCCTGCAGTGTGGCACCCAGTGCCCCCTCCCCAGCTACACCTCTGTATTTAAAGCAGTAATTTGGACATAATGGTCAGGGGTCCCTTTACCTTTTTAAAACAGTCATGGCTTCCCCCTAAGAATCCTAGGAAGTGTCGCTTCTATGGGGTGCAGGAAGCTGTCAGGAGACCCCCATCCCTCGCCACAGAGCTACAGGTTTCAAAGTGGCTTACCAATCAATCCCTCTTCCATAGGAACTATGAGAACTATAGCTCTGTGAAGGGGATTTGCTGTCACCTCTACTCTGGGCACCAACTGCAGTTCCCAGGATCCTTGGGTGGGTGGGCAAGCCATGACAATTGAAAGGGGGAATGCCACTGATTTCAATGCACCGTGCTGAGGAGGCCACAAAGCCTCTGCTCAGCAACCTCTTGCTGAGAGGAGCAGCCTATTTCACCTAAGTCAGGCTCCTCGTTAGAAGCGGACCCGGTTGCAAAATGGCCGAAAACCAGCAACCTTCCTTGGCTGCCGGTTTGCGCGTGGAGCCGCTGTGTTCCTTAGACCCGCTGCAGCCCTCGCGTGATCGGGGCGGTCAGCCAGACTCCTCTGCGAGCCGTTTTTATTGGTGTGCGGGCGGGGGGTGGGGGTGGCGAGAGGAAAGCTGCTCCCACGAAGCTCCTCAGAACTGGCTCCCAGGGAAGCGCTTCGACTGGGTGAGGAGCTGGCGGCGGCGGCACAACCCCGCGGCCGAGTCCTCCGAGGCGCTCCTGGCCAGCAGAGGGCGCTGGCTGCGTCCAACCGAGCGTGGCTCCGCCTCCGCTGCTCCTTCGCCACCGAGCTGAGAGGAAGCGGGGAAAAGGACGGGCACGGGCCGAGCACCGAGGAGCAGCGGCAGGGCCGGGGCTGTGGGCGCCCGGCGGAGGCAGGTAGCGTGGCGTGTGCGAGCTGGTGCAGGAGAGCCGCTTTTTTGGTGGGGGGGGAAGAGGTTTTTGCTATGGGCTAAGAGAGGCCGGGTCGGGTCCGAAGCTTCACCAGCTCCCCGTGCAAATCCCCCATGGACTGGGAAGCCTTAAGTCTCACCTAGTTCAGTGTCGCTGTCCGAGGCTTCTTTTTATTTGTACCGCACCAAAGGGGCGGGTTGCAAGAACCCCACACGTGCGTTTCCTTGGGAGTGAAGGCTCCGTTGAGCGAAGGCTGCAGTCCTATGCACACTTTTCTGGAAGGAAAACCCCCGCTGAAAAACGCGGCACCGTTAATATTTATTTCCGAGTAATTATGAGGAGTAGAATAGGGCTGGAGGTGTCTGCAGTTGTAAGGTCACTTACCTACTGAACTTACGGGGCTTGATATTAAATGGTGATCACCAGTTGTCCACCGGGATAACTTACGTGGAAAGTTTAACTCATAGGATTGAACTGTAAAAGCAATATACTGTATGATATTCTATGAATGTTATAGGGGGAAATTCTTAAAAAATAAAATATCAAAAATCCCTCCGAGGTTTAACTCCAGTTCCCTTTCCTATCGGAACTTGTTCCAACAATCTGGTGATAAGGCATGGACTAGGGGTAGATCCCCCCCCCCCTTATTTAATGATGTGTTGATGCACAAATGGTTTTGGTTGTACAGATCTAAGAAACAGTAACTATTGTAGAAGTATTTGTGAAGGAAGAGTATGGCACTGTTCTCTTTTGTGTGTTTGTGGTTCACACCTGTTCCAGAGAAAATGAAGTTGTATGGTTCATCGCTTCCACACAACTGGACACCAAGGGCTTATGAGGTGGAGGAGAAAAAAAGTGTGTATGGTGGTGGAGAAAAATACAGATTTTTGGTGGAGGAGGGAACACCCTCTGCCAACTTTCTAAGTTTTGATTATTAATTTATAGTATTCTTGGGCTGCCTTTAAAGGTAAAACTCCTCTCAAGGCAGCTTGTAGTAAAATGCAATGAAATACACCTGTACAGATAAGACCATCAGAAATAACAATACAACAGTACCAAGTCCCACCCCCCTACTACCTGAGAGTGATTTTTAAAATAAAATATGAGGGGTTGATACTCACATATTGATAAAGGTGCCATGGGTGCCAGCATGAAATGTCTTTGATGGGCAGCAAAAGAAGAGGTAAGGATCTGGTGAGTGCTGTCATGAAAAAGGCCCTGTTCCTGATTATAAACACAATGATGTGGAGAACTGTAAACCAACTTTGGAAACAGCAGTTGAGAACAAGTGAGTCTTTAGGGCTTTGCAGAACACCTGACATGACAGTGTCTGTTGGAGTGCAGGTGGCAATGGGTTTCAGAGAGATGAGGGTCAATGCAGAAAAGGCCCTTTGCCCTTTAAGTGCTTGGTATCTTGCAGGTTATAGGGGAGTGGATATTTCCCCATTGTTTGGCAAAGGTGACCACTGCCTCCAATAAGAAAAGCTAATGCATGGCCTTTTTTGGTTGTGACACAGCTCAAATGGGAGAACAGTA
This sequence comes from Podarcis gaigeae, assembly GCF_964106915.1. NCBI lineage: Eukaryota > Metazoa > Chordata > Lepidosauria > Squamata > Lacertidae > Podarcis > Podarcis gaigeae. Next base: position 49,709,499 of record NC_139680.1, read on the forward strand.
AGGACTAACTTCTTTTGCTGCAATATTTAGGACTGGACAAGTTTTAAGACAGCAGTATTATGTTGGTTTTGCAGATCATGGTATTACTGAATTCGTATAGCTCTTTGTGACACTATGCAGGGAGTTAACAACAACATCTGCCATTTTGGCTTATATGGTGGGACTCTGGACAGTTATGAAATCTGTCTTCAGGTACATGTTCATACAAGTGCAAGATGCATTACCAGTAAAATACAGGCTAAGTAGAGCACTTTTAAGCCCTAGTTCAGACAATTAAGGGAAAATGGGCTTTAAAAATGCTTAACTTAATCAATTATGAACTATGGTGAATAAATATTATGTTAATGATTAGAACCTGGTTCTCTTGAAAATTTTTTTTTATAAAAAAACCCCCATCTGAAGCTCTTTCTACAGTACAGTGGTACCTCAGGTTACAGACACTTCAGGTTACAGACTCCGCTAACCCAGAAATAGTACCTCAGGTTAAGTACTTTGCTTCAGTATGAGAACAGAAATTGTGCTCCGGTGGCGTGGCAGCAGCAGGAGGCCCCATTAGCTAAAGTGGTGCTTCTGGTTAAGAACAGTTTCAAGTTAAGAACGGACCTCCAGAACGAATTAAGTTCTTAACCTGAGGTATCACTGTACTTCTGTCATTGTTTAATGCATGGGGAGGTGGATTACTAATTCTTATTGAAGAATACTCAGCTTTTAGGAATCTTGTAAAACTCATTAGTTACTGAGCCAAACTGACTGTTAAATCTTTTGTTCCAGGGTATGCTATGACGGGTTGCAGATTGCCGCTTGGTGCTTTTAGAAATCTAAATGTTTGGCTTGGTCTCATGGAGAACTCCCCTTATAAACTCTGCACACCCTGGAAAAGGCTTCTTTATTCTGCAAGCCAGCAGCAAGTAACGGCAATTGCCCCCAAACATTTATGTGTTTCTCCTTTAAAACACCAAGTATTTTTAACACCATTGCCCAAAAGTGCACTGAGGATTTCTGTACGTCTCAAAAGCAACAAAAGTTATCGGAAGAACGCAAAACAAACTGTGCCAGAGGAGACTGAGGAGGAAGATGAAAACGAAGAGATAAGTGATTCAGAAGATGAGTTTGAGGACGATCCTAATATAGTGAAAGATTACAAAGATCTCGAAAAAGTAGTACAGTCTTTTCGATATGATGTAATAATGAAAGCTGGTCTAGACATTGCAAGAAAGTAAGTATAATAATTTGCAAATAAAATAGATCAAAAGAGGTAGCCAATGGTTTTCTTTTATGCTCACTACTACTAAAGCTAGTTGTAGATTATCATCTGCCTTTTTCATCAGGAATAAAGACAGTGGAAATTTTTCACTTCTACCATTAAGAAATGTTTTCAGAAATTCCTACCGGAGTAGACTGCCCAGTTAAAAAAATAAACGGGACCCTTTGAATTAGCAAATTCAATTTTAATAACAAAAGAAATCTCATTTTAAAACTTACTGAAGAGTCTGTACTTCAAAAATTTATAACTTACAGTCCAGTGACCTTGCCTTCAAACCTCAAGCTTCGCTGGCACTATGATGTACCCAATATTAAACTTTGGTTTAATATATGAAAGCTTTACTTAGACTTAAGAATTACAGCATTGATTCTACCTCGCTAAGGCCCTGTTCTTGCCTTTTGCACAGACATTGTGCTTCTAAATCTGCCATGTTAGAAAGGATATGTGCAGAAGTAGCTGAAGGTGTTTTACTGGCTATGTGTATTCTTGGTGGCTTTTTTTTATGGGACACTAGCAGTGGTTAATGTATATGTAAGAAAAATTAAGGATTCTTTTCGTTTCAAAGCAAAGTGGAAGATGCGTTCTATAATGGCGAACTCAGGCTGAATGGAGAGAAACTATGGAAGAAGAGCAGAGCGGTAAGGTTTTCCAGAAAATAGTTTGTCTTAAACTGAAAAGAGGTTATATGTCAAAAACTCAAATTATCTTTAACTGGCAAATGCTTATCCACATTATCTCATTCTACACATACAATATTTATATTACTAGAATAATAGATCCTCATAAAGGGCACACTTGTTTGTCGGATCAGCGCCTAGGATAAAGGTTGCCACCTGCTGCACCTTCACTGAGTTACTAGGAAGAGTTTAAAACATCAAAAATAGGAACGTCCGGCCTACCCTAGTTAAGTGAGTGGATGATTTCAGTAGTATGGATTGCACCCTGTCTTGCCTCGTTTATAGTATAACAGTCAAAGATGAAGAGCCATTGTGAAAACTCTGCCCTCCATTTTATTGGATAAGATTCAGGCTGGTGCAGTAGATGGGCCCAAATGGGTCCCATTTCCAGTGGATCCATTGCTGATCCTACTTCATTTCCCAAAGCCCTCTTCTGGGGCCTTATGCCAGTAACTATTGGCAGTAATAATAATAATAATAATAATTTATTATTTATACCCCGCCCATCTGGCTTGGCCTCCCCAGCCACTCTGGGCGGCTTCCATAGAAACCAAAAATACACTAAAATATCACACATTAAAAACATCCCTGAACAGGGCTGCCTTAAGATGTCTTCTGAATGTCAGGTAGTTGTTTATCGCTTTGACATCTGCTGGAAGGGCGTTCCACAGGGCGCATTGCAGTAGTCCAAGCTTCCTAACCCCTCACAATTTGGGTGGGTGCCTCAGGCCTCAAATGCCTGAAAGGCTGCCTCGTCTACAGACCCTTTTCAGTGTTGACATCAGTAGAGAGGGCCTGCCTGGTAATTCCACCGCCCTCAGAAGGTAAGGATTGTTGGCCTGGGAAAGAGCATTCTTTGGGCATCCCCTAAGTTGTGGAAATCCCCAGAGAGTTCACTATACAGTTTTCATCATATGCTGAAGACGCACCTCTTTCCCCTGGATTTTGACACTTGAGATGTATATTTTGAAGACAACCCCCCCCCCCATTATTATGATTGTAACTTGTTTTGGATTGGGGTTCCTTTTTGCTCTATTTTAAATGGTTGCAAACCACCCGGGAACCTTAGGGTGAACAGCAGATAACAAATCAATTTAATAATAATAATGGTGGCAGAGGCTATTGAAGCTGAGAGACTACCTCTGCCTGTTCCTCACTTCCTCTTGCAGCACAGATTCGGGGCACTCTAATACTTCAATGATGCCATCAGCTTTTGTGGAACTACAACAGCTTGTGCCACCATAGATTAAGGACGTAAAAGGCCTGCTGCATCAGGCCAAAGGCACATCTAGTGAGGTATCCTGTTGTCAGTGCCCACCAGATGCCGATAGGAAGCCCATACCATAAGCAGGACCTGGGTTCTTCCCACTTCATTTCCCAGCAACTGATACATTCTCTGCCTATCCCCCCACCCCTGGCAGTCTTCTTTGAGGTGCCACAAGACTCTTAGGCCATGGTCGCTTGGAAATCTCCATATTGTCCTCGTTGCAGAAGCTCACAAGACAGTAGAGAGATGAAGCTGCAGCACTTCCATCATAGCCGATGCTCTGCAGCTCTGTTGGCTGCTTTTCTCTAAGGTCCCGGATGAAAAGTGCAGGGATCAAAATGCCAAGCAAGTTACTCCAACTTATTTCTGGAGGCAAAATAAAACATGCTGTGTTTCTTTCTCTCCCCCGCCCCACCTCAAATCTTCAGGTAAAAGTCGGTGATACACTGGACCTGATAGTTGGAGAGGACAAAGAAACAGAAACTGCTGTAGTTATGAGAGTTGTCTTAAAGAAGGCATCCGACAAGGTCAACGATGAAAAATACAGAGTGGTGTTAAGGCGCTGGAGGAACTTAAAGGTGCCCAAGCAAGATGTATTTAAGTGAACTAGGATTCGCATGTGGCAGAGGTTTCCTTGTGAACAACTGTTGGTTATACAATATATGAATTTTGGTTAAACAAAATTCCTGCATTCTTTTTTTAAAGAAAATAATATTTAAATGGGTATGCGATGGCATGATGCCACCTTCCTTACTGTGAACATCACTTTGCCTGTGACTTTTTAGTTTACTGCTTTTGTTCCATACTGAGGGAGAAAGCAATGTTTCTATGAAAAGATAGAACAAAGGAATAAAAGGGAGGGCTAATTTTAAATATTCTCTGCTTTTGTTTAAATGACATGACCCGGAAGCCCAAAACTAAACAACTTGAGTGGGAAGAAAGCCTGGCTTTTCTTTACTCATTGTGTGGTGTGATAACAGTAGCCAGTCAGTTCAGGAACCTGGTTTTTCTTTTTCTTTTTTAAATAACCCCAACCTGGTAGATTAACAATACAGCTTTCCATTTCCATGTGTAATCACTGAGCTGTGGTGCTGATGGTTTATGGTTGCTTTCCTTTTACATATTGTCTGGTGGTATCTTTTGTGAAATGTATTTTAGTATGCTGGCTGCTAGGTTTACTAGAGCAGAGTTCCCTTACTCATAGGGGACATGGGCAAGATCAGGTAGGCCTAGTGCTTCCATGGAATGATTTGTCTCAGGAACTCCAGTGTATATAGGGATTGGCTTAGCAGTGCACTGTGTTATACAGCCATAGTCATGTACACTGCACATGAAAAAGCCCCATGCTTGTTCCAGTGAGAGCATGGACATCTTAAACATGTAGATTGCTCCATCACTTCAACCCAAGTGGTGGTTCTGGATGCAGAGCCCTCTACATATAGAGTGATCTCCTCTGCAGACGTATACAGAAATCTACATGCACACTGGAATACAGATGAGTCCCTGGATCAGACAGCATAGGTCTACAAATTTTAACGGGCATTAGCTTTGTATCACAAAGTACAGAGCTTCTGTTTGCAGGTAACTTATTGTGTCCCATGCATTAATTTGGACATGCAGCTTAGTAAAACACCTGTAGAATTCAGTTTGTTTCCATAGCTACTGTAGATTATGGGCTCATCCACACTTGCCTTTTGCCCATGCTTTCTAGGCACAGATTCGCACTTTAAAGCAGTTTCCGAGCAATTATAATTTTTTTTTTTTTTGGCCGCAGCATTTTCCCCACGAAACTGCTCTTTAATGCTGAATTGGAATGAATAGTAATTTGGGTTAGCTACGGATTGCTGTTTGCTCTGTTTTAGAAGTAAAGAGTGTGTCTTTGCGTGGAAAGCGCTTGGGAAAAGAAAAAGTGCTCAGAAGCAGTGCTTTAAAGTGTGGATCTGTGCCTAGAAACGTGGCACAAAAGTAATTCTTGATGAGCCCTTAGCAACCAGATGAAGAGGCGCTAGAGGATAAAGAGAAAATCATGTGAAAATATAATGGTCGCCTTATCTCCAACACTCATATGATATAGGAAATCAAAGCACATGATGCCACTTTAAAGGTAAGTATTGTATGTCACCCTAAAAATGCTTCCCCCCCACACTGTTATTTTTGTTAATACAGAATTGTGGCTGCCTTCAAATGTCATTTGTTGCCATGTGAATAAGAAATCCTAGTGTTAAAACTAGCTTAATAAAGTCCTTCAGAATATATGAAACAGTGTAAATGCATTCTTTGTGTCCTTTAAAGATTTTTAAGGACTAGTAAGGTCTTGGTTTTCAAAATGATTATGATGAACATAGTGAAATAATTATAGGACTGTATCCCATTAGTTGTATCAAAAGAAATTAGACCTGTTCTATGTGTTACTCAAAATATTTTCTAAACATGGACAAGGGCACAAATCTATAGGTTTTGAGAGGGCATTCCAAGGCCCCAGGAAAAAGAGGGAGGTCTGCCAAAAGTGGGTATGATGGGGGCTAATTTGGATCCACTATGGCCAGAATATAGAGAGAAGTATAACAGCCGAGGGGACCAATCTGGGACCAACAGGAGGAAAAACCTAAAAAAACAACCAACCAATTTAGACAAAATAGGGGAAGAAAAACAGCACCTGTACAACTTTGGTGCTGCTAGGTTTGGCTGTCTTCCTACCCCAATAACCCTGTAGGATTTCAGAGATACACTGTTTTTTTTAAAAAAAGTATAGTGTATATACTTTTAAGTTAAGAAATAACTACATTTTTCTAACAACACACTATTTTCACCGTTCTTTTGTAAGCCTTCCCTAACATAGAACCTTCCATGTTTTGGTCGACAACTCCTATCACCCTTAATCATGCTGGCTGGGACTTGCAGAAATTGTAGTCCAAAACACTGGAAGAGCACCAAATTATGGAAGGCTGCTTTATGTTGTCCAAAGAAGTTGGCATTATTGGGTAGCACAACTAAAGAACACCCAAACCCTGCATTTTGCTAAATATGTAATATTATACAGAGAAATATAGACATATCAGTTTGCCTTGGGTAAAAGGTTGACTCTAATTAGGACACAGGTCCTAATTAGGACACAGGTCCTAATTCATGGATTCTAGTTGTGTTATTTTGGGATGTTGCTAACTCCTAAGAAAAAAATGACTATTGTCTACTACTAAACTGTCTCAACAGGGCCTAGCCCATTCTTGGGGTTCAAAAGAAATAAAGAAAAAGGGTTTGTAATTGTGGGAGAAATATAGTCTTAAAAGCTGCTTTAATGTATCAAATTTAATTTGGTTGCTACAATATAAATTTTTATTTGGATATATAACGATCGAAATAATCTCACAAGAGTATCAAATGAATGTGCTAAACCAGAAATAACTGGTATTAAATGATCATTGTCACTGCATCAGACAAGCATCTGAGTCCAGAGCTCATTGCATAACCAATGTGCACATGGAGCTATTATTTATGCAGTCTGCCCTATTCAAGGAGACAGCAGATCCATAGACAGGGATTAGCTGAACTAAATGCTGGAAAGCTCCATGAGCATTTTAGAAATCCAGTGGGTTTCATCCAGAGGAAGTCAGCCATGGTTTAGTCCCATTTATTTAAGCAAATGGGACTAAAGTGCAGTTAACTTCATCTGGATCCAAGCTGCCCAGTGCCTGTAAATATAAAAACCCTGATGATTTTATTTATCCCTGTTACAACTGCCAAAGAAAAAGGAAAACAAAGCCTTAGTGTGATGTAGCCCTCCAGGAAAAGGGAAAAAGGCTGACATTTCACTGGTGTTTGGGCATAATGAATGGAAGCATACAATCCATTAGTATTTACCTAAACTCCAGTAAATTCAAAAACAAAGAGGTTTCAAGTTAATTATTAGTTACAATGATTAAGGAAAAGTTCACAGTCTCCATGATATTGAAATCCTCTGGGTGACACTGTACTTGAAGTTATAAATATAAAATCAACATACAATGAAGAGGGCCCTTGCTATATAGAAGTCCAAATAATCAAATATATAGATACATATAATATTTAATATTTTGAACTTTTCAAAGGCTGCAATCATTTTGCTAACAAAAATAATATGGGCTTAAATGTTTTTGTACATTCCTCAATTCAAGTATTTTTAAAATATAAGTAGTGAGAATAACAGGTAATAGCACCATATTCTACTGATACAGGGCAAGAGTCTAGTTCACAACCTATGCTTATACCAGTAGCTTTTATACCAAGAAGTCACACTGAGGACAATGGAATAACTTAGATGACTAACAACTGAAGTATTGGTACTACGATCTTAACACATGTTAAATAATGCCATGATCATAATCTTAACTTTTACAACCATTCAGCAACAAAATGGGAAACCTTTAAAGAAAATTGTAACTTTTCTGTTCATTGATTTTGTAGTACTTCACTCTCCCAATATTCAAACTAATACAAGGAGTAGCTGTAATTAGTACAGAAACTGTCTTGATTCTCTACTCTTTTTCAAAGAGTATGGCACTTCGAAAACTACAGCTTTGAAAAATTAAAAAATTAGTTAGTTTCCAAATGACTGATTAAAGGTACCTACAGAAACTGTTTTAAAGAGCACGAGACTACTCACTGCTAAAAAACCAATTAAAAAATTTAAAACTATATAATTTATTTTCACTGATGATTATATTTAAATGAGATGCTACTGGAACATCTGTAATAATTTATGATTATTTGCTGTGTACCAATTCAGGTAGGTAGCAAGGGCACTATCAGAAACCTAGCCTACATACAGGCATCCTGAAATGGAGTTACATCTTTTCCCACAATATGCATTCATTTCAATAGGTTCTTCTAAGTGACATTCCCACTGGATTGTCCTACACCCCTTTCCCCCATCCTCACTGTATTGCCCTTTCCCGTATGTGTTAGAGCAACATTTTTCTTATCAGTTGCCCTAATGCTGAGTGAATATTCTGAGTATTAGTCTAAAGCAGGCTGACTGATGTCTCAGTCTGCTTCTAAATAACTTAGTGGTCAACATCTTTGGAAACTAAAAAGATCCCATCACTTTTTTGCTTTCTTGGCTTTTTTCAGTATATCACACTTTTTTCTATTGGGACGTCTGCATCTTTCATCAATGCTTGGTATACATTCATAATGCCACACTTCATCCATTTTCTCAACAGGATAAACAGCTTCAACATAATGACGGATTAGTCTCAGTCTGACAGGATCGAGCTGCTTTTTGTTACAAGCCCCTGAATGGTTGTATTGCAGTCTGAGGTTATCTGAAGTAAACAGCTCTGGAAAAAGTCTTACAAGAAGTCTGGCAGCAAAGTTACCAACTGAAAGGCTCTGCTGTACTATTTCTCTTACTTCCTTGTCAGACAGCAGATACAGAGAAGGCACAGGAAAGTCTGGAGGAGGAACAACAAGTTCCTCAAGTGGTATCTTGCAAAAATCTTTGTTGCTTCTTTCCGGAGGCAATGGCGGTCCTTCAAATTCTTCTTTAAATCTTTCCGGGTTTATTGCATAGGTCAAAAATTCTCTCCTTTCAGGTCCTGGCACATGGACCTTTCGCTGCAGTTGGTATGTGCGTCTTTGCTCTGTATCTCTTCGACGACATCTTTCATCAAGTTTTCCAACAAATTCCAATGTCCATACTCGATCATTCTTCGCTCTCGGATATAGCATTTGCACATAATGTCGAATTAATTTAATCCTAACAGGATCAAGTTGTTTCTTACCCAGTGATCCACTACAATTATATTGCTTCCTTAAGTTTTCATGGGTAAACAGTTCAGGGAATAAATGAACTAGCAACCGAGAAGCAAAATTGCCGATCGACAAACTGCTCTCATATATGTTCTTAAGTTGCTCCTTGCTTAACAGGTAGTCTGGAATAGGGACATCAAAATCAGGGGAAGGGATATCAAGCTTATCAAAGTCTATAGGCACAAGCCAAATCTTTTTTGACCTTCTGCCTGGCCTTTCATATTCAAAATTATCTTCCACTTTTATAATAGACACATCATCAGGCAAACTAGAAGAATCATAGCAATCCTCTCTCATCTGTTCACTCTCACTGTCATCCATATACATGCTTTCAAGTTCATCATTTATTCGCTGAACACAATGCTGCAACCAGGCCTTTCTCTCCTGCATAGCAGGAAAATAAATCTCTGTGTACCTGCGAATTACCTGAAGTCGCTGCGGGTCAAGCTCTTGTTTTCCACATTCTCCATAACAGCTATACCTCTCAGCCAACTTTCTGTGATCAAAGAGTTCTGGAAACAATCTATGTAATAAAAAGACACAAAACTCTCCAGGAGAGGAAGCTTCATCTAAAAATTCATTTATATCCTGAGCATCAAATACCCATTCAGAGGCAATGGAACTACTCCTGTCCATGGGCAGAGCTTCATCCTCCTCCTTATCATCAATAACTTGATCAGACTCATAAAAACTGGAGGACTGTAAGTCTGGCTGACTATTTTCCATGTCTCTCTGTGCCCAAAAGCTACTGAAAAAGTCATTGACCTGAGGCAAACACTCTGCCTGCCAAACCGCAGGATTCTTCACAGAAGGATAACAGACTTCTACATAATTTCGGATGAGCTGTAGATGAAGGGACTCAAGTTTCTTTTTGTTAAGATAGCCACAGGTACTGCAGGTCCTGCTTAACTCATCCTCACTGAAGAGCTCTGGAAAAAGCTGTACCAGTAGTCGGCAAGCCAAATCTCCACCTGATGTACTCTGATCCATGATCTGTTTGAGTTCTGAGGCAGTCAGCTGGTACTCAGGTGGTGGCCTGAATTCTGCTACAGCATCTGTAGGGCTGACATGCTTTTTAATTCGACTGACTTCTAGTGATAACAAGTCTACTTTGCTGTGAAGCTGAGTCATGTTGGAATTTAAGGTATTAAGTGTGTAAAACATTTTTTGTATCAAAGAATATATATTTGCGTCAGACTCAGAAGCAACAGGTGTGATAGCACTCATATCTCTTTTACGTTGCTCATTCAATGTCCGAAGATTGGAAGGACTGCTAGGATTAACCTTTTCAAACAACTCATAGGAAGTGAACTGCTCTGTTCCTGGCAGACTTTTCTTCTCTGTAATTTTGTGTGAGATCCCATACAGAGGTTTCTTATATGATGGCATGATTGTGTTATTTAAGGCTTCTTCTTCACCGAGCCACGTTATGCTAGGATTCTTGCTCTTGTTTAGCTGTTCCACATCTTCCTGAGTAGGTGATCCATCTCTGTGCATCAAGTTTGAAAGAAGGCCCTTTCAACGAACAAATGTAACATTAGTATTCAAATTAGTTACTTATTTATCCTTAATGAATAAATTATAAAACATGATGTTCTTAATTTTAAACACTAAATTAATTTAACACAATGCTGCCATAGGGTTGGATCCAGACTATGTTAGTTGCTTCCACCTACCCTATGGGTTGGAAAGGGGATGGAGGAGTTGGAGGGTATGGGAAAATTTCCCTGTGTATTTATTAGGATCTAAACTTTCATGTCTAGGAGCTGCCTAAAATACTCAAATAATAGCCTTTCCTTAACATCAGAGTTCTGAGAATATTGCAGCTCATATATGCAAAAGGATCCCCTACATCAAACTCACTGGCCTGGATTCCAAGTTTGTTCCTGTCAACAGGAGGGAGAGTCATCTTTCGCTGATTCCTCATTCCCTCTGTAGACTCTTATGCTCCGTGTCTGGACCGGTGGAAGACTGCAGGGGGAGTGTGAAATCAGGGGAACTGACTACGCCTTCTGCCAAAGAGATCCTCCGCTACATTTAAAACCTTCAATCTGTGAAAGGCATAGTTAAGATCCAAGCAACAGTACTGTATTCAACTAACAACACCCAGACTGAAAACCTTGCGATGCCCAGATTGAGAACTTTCATAGCCTACTCACTTTCCACTAGGCACATCTGAAGGAAGAAAACTGTTGTAAGAGAATGTGTGTGCTAAATGATGTACAATATTTTCTGATAATGCAAATGGTAAAAGGTAGAGGGACCCCTGACCATTAGGTCCATTCGCGGACGACTCTGGGGTTGCGGCCCTCATCTTGCTTTGTTGGCCGAGGGAGCCGGCGTACAGCTTCCAGGTCATGTGACCAGCATGACTAAGCCGCTTCTGGCTAACCAGAGCAGTGCACAGAAACGCCGTTTACCTTCCCTCCGGAGTGGTACCTATTTATCTACTTGCACTTTGGCGTGCTTTCAAACTGCTAGGTTGGCAGGAGCAGGGACCAAGCAACGAGAGCTCATCCCATCGCGGGGATTCAAATCGCTGACCTTCTGACTGGCAAGTCCTAGGCTCTGTGGTTTAACCCACAGTGCCACCCGCGTCTTCCATTTCCATGCAAATGGAAGCAATGCCAAAAGAGCTGTAGCCTATAAAGTGTTGACATTTGGAAGAGATCACAAAACATTTCAGGCACTATTTTATACCAGCAGTTCACATTATTTGGGTGTCTTCATTAATTCACTATAAGATGGATATTTTGCAAACATACTTTGCTTTGCAGCAGCAACAACAACATAAATTTCAATACTAGAATTAAAAAATGAAAGAATTTAGACTTTAAAAATCAGAAATATTTTTTCACAGCTTGCTGTATAAATACTAATTAGTAAAAGGTAAAATATACATATTCAAATACTATCAAGGCAAATAGGCAAGAATTGACTACTCCATCTTAAAAACATGAAAAACCTCAGCTTTGAGTTATGATCTCACTTTGTAAGCCACCTTGTGAGGGCTTGGCCCTAAAAAGCAAAACAGAAATAACTTAAACCCTAAGCATGCCATCTACGGAATGGAATTGTTTTTTTAGTTTCTGGTGTAAGGGGGGCCAATCCCCCCTCCCGTAGGCTCCCCGCCACACTGTTCTAGAAGGCTTTCCAACTCTCCAGAGCAATTCTTGGGGAACAGAAGAGGCTACAAGCAGGGGGAATCAGTGAAAGTACAAAATATCACATAGGAAACAGCTCAGAAATAGCTTTTTGGGTTCTGGTTTAACCTTGCTGGACTGAAGTGCAAATGTTTATGTAGACTATTTTAGATGAAATCCAGACAAGAAACCATATTCATCAGTAGCAAGTAAAACTATGAAATTGGTTGAAACATCTTAAGTAACTAGTTTAGTAAGTCATGAGTTTTTACATGCAATGTCAAATTCACCATTTCCTCAGCTGAATTCACACATCTATTGAATTTTGCTCTTTAAAAAACAGCCACCACCTTGTTCCTCAGAAAATCTATTGATCTCTAGGATGCATGTTTTCTCTTTGTTTGTTTTTGGCTAAATAGTGTCTTCTTTGCTTTGTTGCAGCCTACAATTTCCATAAAATAAAACACCCAAATGAGTATTTAATATTTCGGAACAAAGATTAACTGGTTTGACTAAATTCATTGAACTGCTTGTCAATCTGAAATAGTTAACTACAAGTCTAAGCAAGATGCTGTTAATATCCATATGTAAAGGAATCACCTCTTGTGTAAGGCCTCTTTTTTTCAGACTTGGTAGAATTTCTTGGTGGCTTCCTGAGCTATCACAACCAAACAAGGTCCGTTTCCGTTTATTGGTTTCTTGCAGAGAAGTCACTAAACCATCCAGCGTGTTTTTTTCAGGTCTTGATATTACGGAGCAGTCTAGGACTTCATCTTCTTTGTCTGTTTCTACTTTCATAATATTTTTGATAATAACTGATGAAAGAGAAAAATAGTACCAATTGGTCACTGACTGGATCTGAATTATATATAGGTAGCTATTCTGGATTCAACAATCTAAAGCTCAGCAATGGGACACCTCTGGTCCATGGGTCTAATTAGTCCCAATGGGGTCCTAATTTGACACATGAGGCCATTTCCCCCAAACCACATTGATCTGTCCCACACTTGACTCATTTATGACATCAGAGGTGGGGCAGGTAAAGACACGGCTGCAAAGGAACGTTTGGAAGCCTCTAAGATGCTCTCCTGATTATTGCTTGCTATATGAGGCTGGGATTGTTTTCAGGGACTGCCTGCATTAAGGAGTTCCTCATTGGTAACTCCATAATGCAGCTGGTCTTTGCCCAAAACAAGGGTTGCTGTAAGCGCTAAATCAGGCACCCCCAACCTTTCGCCCTCCAGATGTTTTGCACTACAATTCCCATCATCCCTGACCACTGGTCCTGTTAGCTAGGGATCATGGGAGTTGTAGGCCAAAACATCTGGAGGGCTGTAGGTTGGGGATGCCTGCACTAAATGGAACTTATAGCAAGCTCCACAGGGAAAGCCTTCCTTAACCTACAGGGTTTGAAATGGGGAAATTGCTTCATCTAACACCATGATGACATAAAGTGATTTCCGGCCACCAACTTGTCAGTGTGACCATGAGGGTTGGTGTGGCAGATCCAGTTCCTCACCTCTACTATAGCCTAAACAGTCACCCCAACTTCTCTTGTTATTAAACACAGTAACCCTAGTTTCACTGCATTTGGAATGTAAGAGCTTCAACAGAATTACAGTGTAAAGAACAAGCCAGAGAAGTGGACAAAACAGACAGAAGGAAATTAGTGGAAAGCAATGTGTGATAAGATTTTTTCATTTGTTACAGTCTTTGTTATAAAAATGTAATTTTGGTATGGACTGTATTCAAAAGTATTTTGATCTAATGAGAAAGTAGATTAAAAGGAATAACATTACCTTCAGCATTTTCTTCATCATCAAACAGTTCATCTGAATTCATATTCCGTACTCTACAATAATAGAGATAAAGAAATAAGTAAAAAGCCTATACAGCTTAGGAGAGACATGTTATGTGTACTGTAAAGCCATCTGCCCAAATCCAGCTTTTCTGGTTTATATTCAGAATGCACTCAAATAGTTTGCATACAAAAGCTGCCCCCATTTATATTGGTGTGAGGAACATTGCTGACTATTTATTTATAAAATTTATATGGCTCCCTTCATCCTAGGGTCCTAAGGCAGTTTGCAACAATAAATAAATAAAGCAATAAATAATAAAAATGTAAATGTACCATATAGTAAATAGAAGATCTATCAATTTTGGCAAGCTAGTCTTTAAAAAAGCAGAATGGGGAGAGAGGTTTAAATGTGATGTTGCATGCAGAGGTAGCTTCAGCTCTTGCTTCTTGATGAACAAGAGACACCATTGCCAGCTATGGAATAAGGATTAGCACTGGGATTTTTTTTAAGAATGCAGGGAACCATTATGGAACTTCATCAAAGTCTGAATGAAGACAGAGGTTATAATGGAGTAAGGGATCATAGATCAGCAAAAGAGATGTAGAACATGTTTCCTTAACACAAAATCATGACGACATAGATATTTGTAATATACATGGTACTGAACCCAGCAGAACCTCTCCATTTGAAGAAGGGGCTGGGATTCATGAGAGCTTCCATAAGCTAAAGTTGGGAGTGTAGAGAGGTGATTTACAACAATTCTCCCTTCTTCAGTAAATTCCCAAAACTACCTCACATGTGTGGTATCCCAAACTTGAGAGATTTTGTTGGGGTAGAGGCATGTAGACCAGAGATCTGAAAGTACCCTTTCTGTGAGCACAACCCAACTCAGGCAATTCTGGATACAACCCATAGTATTTGCTCTGCGCTACTAATGATTTCTTCTAGAAACCAAAACATCAGTTGACTCAGACATAAGTATCAACCTCGCCATGCCAAACCAGTTTTTTCTCTGAGCACCTAAGCCTGAAATCATTTTCCATTAAAAAAGTTGATTTCAGCATTTCACAGAATAATCTTATGCATTTGGAAGTAAGTCTCACTGTGTTCAAGAAGTCTTATGCTCAAGCCAGGTAGGTGTGTATAGGATTGAAACCCTAAAAATGATTGGTACAAAAAATGCTCATCTTAAGTTTTTAAGCTTCCAGGACCAATAAATACTAACACACTGAAAATTACTTTACAGTTAAGTATGAAATGAAGCTTTAATTATAATGGCAATAACTTGACAAAGTTAGTATTTAAAGTAATTATTATTAATAATTATTCTTTATTAAGGCAATATATGGCACACTTTTTAATTAAAAATTCAATCAGAGTCATTAGATTGTTATTGGATTCTATGTTGACTTCTAAAGTAGCTGTTCTCTTTGAAGAGGACATCAAATGGGTTAACACCAACAGCAGAAACTAACAAAACATCAAATAGCTGCTGGAGACCATTTAATGCAAGTGGTTTAAATTCCAACTCCTTTTGAGCAATGAGCTCTTCATTAGGGAAATGTCAGAAAAAGGACTAGCTCATACCTATTTCAATTATTTATGTGACTAACTCTGAAAAGAGTCACTAGCCTTCTAACCCCAACACTGTAGGCTCCTTTTAGAGCTACTCATTTAAACTGCAACAGATGCAAGTACCCTAATGAAGAGGTAATTGCAAGAAACACATTAGGATTGATGTCACTTTGATTAATACACTTGTCTCCTGAATTGTTTCTTTCTCAAAAGATAGATCTTGAAATAAAAAATGTCTGCTCAACAGCCAACTGGCAATATCAGATTTCCCCTGTGACATCATAAACCCCTAACTGTGAGGCCTTCTCCTATTCATAAACATGAAGAGATAGTGACAGCATCCATGTGTGTTTGAAGTATTGTGTTAACTCCACAGTAAGGACCAGCAGGACCTAACTGGCCATGTGGTACGCCTGAGGTGATGTGGTGGTGGGTGGGTAGCAGCAAGGACCGTATTCTCCAATTTTGTGTTATGCCACACCCAGCCAGCCATGTTATACCATGCTCCCATGACATTATTGGTTCCCACAGCATGGTCTCAGTGCCCAGTGGTCCAAAAACCTGATCTACACTTTTTCTGCCAACAGAAACAGAGACGTTTTTATTTTTCTACTCACAGAAGTAACCCAATGGGAATGTGTAATGTTCATGTGAGCTCATATATATGGCCAATTTCTCTCCCCCCCCCCCCCCAGTTGGCTTTTTGTGTTCCGTCAGAACAGGCAAAAGCGACAGTGAGATCCAGACTGTGACCAGTCAACCCCATCCTGGATTCTTTAGTTATATTCTGATTTAAAGTGGGAGTGCAGGCGAAATATGCAAGAAGTATGGTTTAGAACTTTGCTATATCCATGGTGCACTTGTGGCAGCTACTACCTACTTAGGTTATTACCCCACTCTTTTCTCTTACAGTATTAGTGGGTGGCATAGAGAAGCTGAACCACTCACCTAGTCTCCCTCTGGCTAAGTCGCTGCTGCATACCAGGATGGAGAGGGGCAGCAGCATAACAGCAGTGAGGTCATGCTGGTACAGATGTGTTGGCAGAACCAATCTAGTGCTCCTGCTAGCATGTTTTCACAACCTCATCACCTATGTGTTCCAGAGTGAGGCCAGGCCAGCATCATAGCCCCACTGCGATTATAAAGTCCACTACTGTCATAAAGTTAGGTGGCTTTTAGCTTGATCCTATCATGGCTGCTCAGAAGGTTGCCCCACTGAATTCAATGGATCTCACGCCCCACATTAAGTTGAAATTCCCTCCATAGGGCCGTCTTGTTTACACAGTAAAAATATATGCAGTTGTCCATTAGTGTCTGGCCACTTAGAAGGACAAATTCTACTATGGCAAACAGACCAGTCCAAAGCTATTACTGAGATTTATTGAGAAATTCAATTCCTTATTTTCTAACCTCCATATCACACTTAATAAATTGTGACTGTAGTAGCAGATTTCTCAAGGTGGGGGTGTACTTATTTCTACATAGACAACCTTTACATATGTCTTTTTTTTAACTGCAAGAACAATTCTGAGCTGGATATTTAAAGATCAATGAGATTATATAATGTATTTTCACCATTTAAATACACATTCAATCTGAGTACCATGCTAGGAAACTAGACAAAAATATGAGGTTTTGTAATCTATATTATCAGGATATATGAGACTCACAGTCAGTTTGGTGCCTCTACATCCAGTAAGAGTAATTGCACAAACCAACTTACCATTATAACCTAACTATGTGAGGTGTAGCCTTAAAATGGCCATGGATCCTTCCCTGACTTCTGGCTGCCAAAGACAATTTGTCAGCACTGTCACATTGTTGCCTTACTGTAGGATTACAATGCAGCAGTGACTGCCCAAATTATTTGTAAGAGTTTAGCTACTTTGTGGGAAAAGGTTTTTCTTTTATTATGCAGCAAAATAAGAGCCAATGTGATCTAGCAGATAGTAAAATACTGATATAGGAAAGCAATGAAGACACACCACTGGCATAAACTAATGTAGTTTTTGCAAATCACCATCTCCTAGCCTAGCTTTACATTATATATGGGAATTAGGTTGCCCTAACTTACCGGATAGTACTTTATAAATGATCACCAAATACTAAGTACATAACTCAACATTGTAAGGTGTGTGTTAATTTGAATTTACGATATGGTTGTAACAACATCAAGACTGGCACCATCAGATAGTTGCTGGTGGATTAGCCCAACAGGATTGACCAGGTACTGTATTGGCAACTACTATTGCAAGCAGCAACCACTCCAACTTTCAGTTACAGATAGGTAGCCGTGTTGGTCTACCATAGTCAAAACAAAAAAAATTCCTTCCAGTAGCACCTTAAAGACCAACTAAGTCAGTTCTTGGTATGAGCTTTCGTGTGCATGCACACGAAAGCTCATACCAAGAACTGACTTAGTTGGTCTTTAAGGTGCTACTGGAAAGATTTTTTTTGTTTTCACTCCAACTTTGTTTCCCTGCATGTTCTCTTTCTCTGAGCAGCATGGTGATGTCCAATCCACACAGCAGTGCTCCAAAGAGCCCTGTCTCTACCTGTGACCACTGCCTGGCCAGCCTATAGCTGTAAGCCACTTCCTTGCACACACTTTCTCTCTGGGCAGCATCACCCAAATACGGTCATCCTCTACCATGGCTCCACCCAGAGAGAACAAGTACGTGGCTGGCAAGCGGAGGTTGCTCCCAAGCAGGAGGAAAGGGTTGTTGCTGGGTGCCTTCCTCTCCAAACTCCAAAACGTTTTCCCCAAGAGCAGGATGAGTATCTGTTTTTTTGCAATAAGGACTTTGTATTTGGATGTTGCCTGTAGAACAGAAAGTGCCGCCTGGAGGAAGAGAACTACGAGCCCCTCCCTAACAACCCAGGGCAACAGGAGGAGGAAGGTGTTGCCATTCCTGCAGTCATGCAGAAGCCATGCCTGGAAACTGGCCAATAAGACCAGGATCGCACCAGGCGCGCGGGAACTCGCAACGCCCCCTCCCGGCTTTGAAACGCGCGAGGCAGCGCTCGCGGGGTCACGTGGGCACCCCCTTCCCCAGATTGAATGGAATAAGAAGGCGGCGGCAGGGGGGGGGTCCGGGGGAGAGGACGCTTCAATTATCACCCCCGCCTCCCTTTGCCTCGCCAGCCTTAGCACGAAGCGTAGCCCAAATTCCATTGAGGGAAGGGCCGACAGCGGCGGGCGCTGGGAGGATAGGCCTCGCGGCTGGTCGCGAAAGCGGGTTCCGTTGCCGAGCAGGGAGACAGGTTTCCAGGCAACAGGAGCCGGCGGTGCGTGTGCGCGCCTCGAGAAGCAGCTGGGGAAAGGGGAGAGCCGGCTGGCCAAGCTACCCGCTCACCGAAGCGCTTCTTGGGCCAACCCTCTTTTTGGTAGCGTGCCCCGCGGCTCGCGACGGCAGCTTCCGGAATGCCCCCCACCCCCCTGTCCCCGCGCCCTGGCCGCCGCCGCCGTTCTCGAGAGCTGGTCTATGTGGCAGCTGGAAAGAGGGGGCACAATATAACATCCAGCTCCCCCCCTCCCCCGCTGGAGATGGAGGCGCCCGCGCTGCCTGGCCGTTCTCCTGCGCGAGGAACACAGCCATAGTTCTCCCCGAGGGGGAGGGGGCCGGGGAGGCTGAGGGAGGACCGTGTTCCTCCTCCCGAGGCCGAAAGTAGAACTGTGGGGAGGGAGTTGGCCAACACACGCACACACCTACCTTGGGGAGGGGGGGGGGGTAAGCTGGTTTTCCTATCTAGAGAAAGTTGGGAAGGGGCTTACCTGGCTCCTTCTTAGGCACTGTGGGGAAAAGAGGGTGAGGGCCCCCCTTGGTCTTGGGTGGGTGTTTTATAAGAGCGGCCGTGGCTGGCTCCCGTGTCTTCCCCTCCCACTTAGCTCTTTGTGTATGTGCGTGTGTGTGTGTCCGTGTGCGAGAGAGAGAGGGGGTCCGCGCGCTGCGCTCTCGCGTGACGTGACGGGACCGTGTGTCATTTCCGCACAAGGACACTGAGCCCCGAGGAGCTGCTGCTGCTGCTGCTGCGGCCACCCGGGACAGAGAATGTGCATGCGGGTGGGGGCGGGGAGGAAGAGGAGGTGGGGGAAGGCGGACTGATTAAGTCGGGGCACCACAGCTCGCGCGCGAGGCAGAGAAGGCGGCGGCCCTCTCCGTTCCACACGCGTATTACGCATACCCCTCCCCCCCGCGCGCTTCTGAGCCCCGCCCCCTTTCCCCCGTGGCTGTGCCTGGTGGAAGGAGCCGTTAGTTGCAGTCGGGTCACTCTCGCGCTCCTTCTCTTTTGCCCTCCAGCCAGCTAGTTTACACACTAACGGCCACTCCACAAAAAGCAACGGTTAATAAAACACCCACATTGCCCTCGTGAGGTTTGCCGGGCGCTACCGAAGGTGGAATTTCCGGGCTGCGAGAGGCGGAGAAGCATCTGAATTAATTGTTCGATTTATTTGTCTTCTAATACAGGACCATTCTGGGCGACTTATATAGATAATAAATGTATATAGTATATATGGCCCTCTAGTTGGTCATGGAACGAACCAGGGGCAGCGACCCTGGAATTAACAGGCCCAGCACCTGCTGCTGCCGCTGTAAGATGTACATGTTGAACCGATGGGGAAAACCAATACTTAACTGGACAACTTGCCAAAAAAACAAAACAAAACAAAAAAAACCCAACCTCCATCGCAGTCACCTTTCACGTTGAAAGATTCTCAAAAGTGATTGGAGAAATGCATATTGAGGGATAGAGGAGGTGAATTCTTTCTAGAATGCCAGGGGCTGTCTTTGGGGTCTCGAATTTCAGGGGCACTCTCAACTTCAATTCTTTATCATAGTTGCAGCTCCACTGTGTCCTAACTAGTCACGCTTCCCTACATCCGCTTCTGGGGCTGTTCAAAATCGCAATAGTATCTTGGCTAAAACGTAGACCACAGATCAGGAATAGTACTGCTTAGGACTAAGGGGATGCCGGCATGCTTCATGAGCATTATAACTAAGAGAAGATTCACTGAAATTAATGAAGTTAACTTAGTGATGTTCATTAATTTCAGGGGGTCTATTCCAAGTACGGTAACTTCGTTGAATATCACCCAAGGTTTCCTTTCGAAAATGGACATATTATCCAAAAGTAAACAGAAGAAACACAATTTCTGACAAATACAGTGGTACCTCGGGTTACATACACTTCAGGTTACAGACTCCGGTAACCCAGAAATAGTACCTCGGGTTAAGAACTTTGCTTCAGGATAAGAACAGAAATTGTGCTCCAGTGGCAGCAGGAGGCCCCATTAGCTAAAGTGGTGCTTCAGGTTAAGAACAGACCTCCAGAACGAATTAAGTACTTAACCCAAGGTACCACTGTACAAGCAGACAATAAGGGATGGGGATGGGAGAAAGAGAATTTGAGGAGCACATTGATAAAAACAGAAAAACACCAACAAAATTATTATTTTTAAATACATTAGAAGCAGACCAGCCCACTGGTTGTTTAGACCTTTGTATAAGGAAGCCAGAAGTTTGGCGAATAAGTGAAAGGAGATTGTGGTGAAGCTGAATGTATTTGTGGTGAAACTGAATGTATCTGTTTTCACAATAGAAGATGTAGGGCCGGTCCTTGTGCCTGAACTTTCTCAGGAAAGGAATCGGGTGACTTAAATGGTTTTAGAAGCAACTGTGCTATACTTTGAGCAAACTCTGCTATTAGTGTATCCATGGGTTTTGATAAAAGTGCAGAAAGTTATTCCTAGGCACATTCACATTAGTTTGGACTAGCATACGGAAGAAAAATCTGCTAACATCTCTCATATGCATGATGGCTTAATAGTCAAATTGGCTGAATATGACCAGGCAAACTGGTTTGCATATGTTTGGAAAACATTGAACAGCAAGCACTTTTATGATCACAATGTAAACTTGGGTAAGTCTTGATCTACTTTTGCCTTAAAATACTAATATCCCAACTGGCAGAAATTATTGGCAGAATTCCAACAGCTGTTGCAGTTTCTTTCACCCCTGTGTAACAAACTACTGGCAGGAACGCTGCCTTCCACATGAGAGCTATTCAAGGTAAAGGAATCCCACCTGCCTTTGCCCCGTTAATCATATATGTAATTAAAGAGTTAAATGATTTGGTATTTAGTTCTGCAGTCTTATTTGCTTACCTGAAATGCTTTACATTATGTTTAGCAAAAACACATTTTTAAAGTAAAGAAAAGCAAAAGTGTGCAAACCAGACTCTGCTTCAGAAATGAGAAAACATTTGCCAATTTGAACTCCACCTCATTTCTTTCTCTAGAGTGTTGGCCTCAGGCACTGTTCCCATTAGGGGACCCAAGCCCAGAAGGGACCCTGCAGGCCTCAGCTACCCATCCTGGAATGTGAGTATACCGTTCCTCTACCAATTTTGATTGAAAAAGGAATAAAAAGCACTGCAATTTCAAATAGATTATGCATAATAAGTTTTGCACACTTGTTCATATATGAAACAAAAACATTTGGGTGTGCTTTGCAGTGTTTTCAGTTTCCATTTTCATGCCTTTGATTCAGAAGTTACTATTTGATGCTTTTAAGAAACACCTCCCACTTAATTGGGGGGTGTCTGCTTTCCTTCTAGTTGTAATTAAAATTCACAGAGGGAAATGCAAGATTTATGATCTGGAACAAGCAATGGTCCCACGGACCTTTAGAAGTAACAGTTTATTTAATTTGAAAGCCTGAGACTGGTACCAATGCAATCAATAAAATGCAGTCTGCACAGATTTAATAATCTTATTGCAGTAAATAACATGCAAAAACTACCCCATAAGATTAATACTTATATTTCCATTTCCCCTTCATTTAATGTGGGATCGAGTAGCATGTTCTTGCTAGGCTTATAGCCTGGATATTGGTGCATAAAAGTCAGAATGATTGTGAGCGCCTGCCAACCTAGCAGTTCGAAAGCACCTCCGGGTGCAAGTAGATAAATAGGGACCGCTTACCAGCGGGAAGGTAAACGGCGTTTCCGTGTGCGGCTCTGGCTCGCCAGAGCAGCGATGTCACGCTGGCCACGTGACCCGGAAGTGTCTCCGGACAGCGCTGGCCCCTGGCCTCTTAAGTGAGATGGGCGCACAACCCCAGAGTCTGTCAAGACTGGCCCGTACGGGCAGGGGTACCTTTACCTTTTACCTTACTGTGACAACAGATCATCTTTCACATACCCTCATTTGCCTCTATCATAAGAGGCCAGTCCTTAGGTCAAGGTGGGGCTGAGACCTACTAGTATTTTTTCTGCAGGCCAGAATCCAAAGCTGTAGCCCAGCAATCCTGCATCACCAACAGGCAGATTCCTAAATTTCCTGTAATTCAGGAGTCTATTCTGTTACATCTTTTCTGCCAATCACTGCTGTGACCAACAAGTTCTACCCTTCACCTTTGTCTCCAGGAGTAAAAGAAAAAAACAAAACCCCACTGGTTTGTGAAATCCAAATACAACATCCTTCAAATCTCCCTACACATACCAGGATATTCTTATTTGATCCAGCCCCCTTTATTCTAGTTCCTACAGGTGTAGCCTGTTCAGAGATCCAGTTAGCCTGACCCTTATCCAGGACACTCCATTCTATTTCCTATTCCTGCTTTTTAATTCCCTAAAGGTTGTTGATTTTTTTTTTAAATGTGGTACTTCTGCAAATCTTTGGTATTTTTGTAAGCCTGCAGATACTGTATGTAGATGGTGTTGTTTTGGCTACTAAAGTATTCACAGATAACTGAGTTCACTATTACTTCATATAAGATTATTGTGTTTCTCATCTATTCATGCCTGAAGTGCAAGTGCGGGTTGGGCAGCTGATCTTACATAATCGTATACTTGTTGATCCACCATTTCAGGCAGAGATGCTGAAACATCAGGCATAAACATTTAGGATTGGGATGCTAATGCAACAAGTTTAAACTGTATTCTGAAAGTGCTGGTGAACACAGCCTATATATTTCTGTCATCTATGAATAAACTGCTTTATTAGCTAAAACGTGGAGAGTAGATTTGCCAAGACAAAACCACATTTCGGTAACATCCTTTGTTTCAAGCACTTTGTTATGCTGCTGTTGATCATAATGATGCAAACAACGAAGTAATTGTACAAAATTATTGCCGCTGATTTACATATGAAATGCACACCTTCCACTGCTGCATGCCAGCATTTTTGAACTAGGTTATAAATAGTGGATGTGGATGTCTGTGTATGTGGGGAGAGAAAATGGTCTCTGATGAGCAAAAGCGAGGAATGAAGAGTTTTTCAAACCATGTTGAAATTGGGAGATTTTTCACTGAAATCATAGTTCATTTCGCATTCATTTTGTACAGAAACTCCCACAAGTAAATTTCTCTGTTTCTCAAAATATAAAACAGTGGAATCCTGGAGCTAGGTGAAAAGTAGAGGTCATTCAGTTTATTGGGGTTTTCTTAATAGTAGCGTGAAGGAGTCTGTTCTGTCAGCACAAGCATTTCCGCTTTCCTGAGCAATCTCCCCTCCCCCCCCAATGCTGTTCTGGGGGTTCCCCAGACCCTCCAGAGCAGATTTGGGGAGCACACTGGAGGAGAGGCAAAAAGTCCCCAAGGCCTTGTTTTTTTTAAAAAAATAAATAGGTAAAGGTAAAGGGACCCCTGACCATTAGGTCCCGTCACGGATGACTGGGGTTGCGGCGCTCATCTTGCTTTACTGGCCAAGGGAGCCAACGTTTGTCCGCAGACAGTTTTTCTGGGTCATGTGGCCAGCATGACTAAGCTGCTTCTGGCGAACCAGAGCTATGCACGGAAATGCTGCTTACCTTCCCGCTGGAGCGGTACCTATTTATCTACTTGCACTTCGTGTTTACGAACTGCTAGGTTGGCAGGAGCAGGGACCGAGCAACGGGAGCTCACCCCGTCACGGGGATTCGAACCGCCGACCTTCTGATTGGCAAGCACTAGGGTCTGTGGTTTAATCCACAGCGCCAAACGTGTCCCTGAAAACAATAGGTAGTTGGTAGCAAATTCAACTGACAAGCCAGGAGTAGCTTTGGGGGAGTAATGAGGCAGCATTGACAGCTCTCTTGGCCCAAGCTCAGTTTGGGTGTACATAAATGAAAGTGCTAGGCAAATGATAGGGAACTGTCCGGTGACTAGCAAATAAGCAAGGAGAGCACTGGTTTCTCTATATTAAGGATGTAAAGGATTACTTTAGCATCTTTAGGTCTGACTTACATTTTTCTATTCCACATTTTTGGTTAGGCAAATAACTTTCCTATCATCAAGTTAATACTGCACTGCAAAAATGTTTTCTTAACACCATTATGTTTTTAATAATATTGTTGCCAAAAGGTTGTTAGGAAATAAAATATTCATTTGAAAAACAATAGAGCCTCTAAATTTACCTTCACTAACCTGATGTCCTCCCCATGTTTTGGGTTGCAACTCCCATCAGGACGCCAGCACACTGCTGTAAGTTTAAAGCACCTGGGGAGCACCAGGTTGGTAAAGGCTGCCCTAAACTGTATTAAGAAAAACTTTTTTAAAGAAAGTTGAAAGGTGTTCACAGAATATTTAATCAAAGGCCAACAATTCTATCATGCACACTTTAAATAATAATGTGTTTTCACCATTTGTCACTAAACTTTTATACCTTTTGATTTAAAAGAAAATATTAGAAGTTTAAAACATGCATTCATTTTATTTTATGGATGAGAGGAATCAACTCTCTTCCATCACAGGCATTTTTTAAAAACACTGATTCAATCCATTATTAAATGGAGGATTCAGAGCTTCATAGAAGTGTAAGAATCTCTTACACATGGGGGAGCCAAAGTACTCTTCTGACTAATGAAAAGGGTTACAGTGATTTTAGACAGTAGTTGAGCAAGAACTTAAGATAATTTGAAGGGAAAAGGTACTATAAAACCTGGGTATGCTAGGAGTAACACTAACTTTTCAAAAAACTGAAGGAGGTGGGTCTAATTCGGCTGGTTTGTAAAACTTGCTTCTTCATTTAGATGGCAGGTATTTTTATGCTTCACTAACTGCACTAGGTTTGACCACAAAGTAAACTACTATACAAATGCACCTACAGGGGGAAAAAATGAATTGAGGAAGATGTTATGGACAATACGTGGAGATTTTCAGTAGAATAAAATGTCTGCAGATTTTTTTTTGTAATGAAAGATTTTTGGACTACCTGTGTCATCTTTCTTTCTGCTGTAGAGGTTCTGTACATTATTGTTGATATCCTTGAGGATCAGCAAAAAATCTTCATACATGTGATGTGTTACTGTTGGAGTCGTAAAGTCCTTGTGCCTATCTACTCTTCTCTGTGCAATAAGACACCAGGATCCTCTCCATTTATCAGTGGTAACAGAGGATGTGAAGTCTACAGTGCCCTATGTAAGATAAGATGGTAGAAGTTATGTCTGTCTGTGAGGGAAACAAGCTCTTACAGAGGTTGAAAACACTGACATATTACAAATGCTGGAACAAATAGTTTGAAGGTTTGTGGCAGTTGTTCTCACTCACCAACACATTCTTAGATTGGAGAAAGTCGCTTTGCAGTAATAACCAGGGCTTTTCTTTAGCAGGAACTCACCGGAACTCAGTTCCGGCACTTTTCAGGTAGGTGTCATTGCCATTCTAAGAGAACGAGGGAGGCTTTCATGGTGAGCTGCAGCACCTCTGATTCTAAAAAAACAGCACTTACTTGTGGTAACCAAGAATGTATATTTTATTTACAAGCTGTAAAAAACTGCATTTTTGTTACCTCTGCAGCTCACAAAACATTCTGCATTAATAAATCAGGTTTTCTCTATATCTCTACACATAAATTATAATTTATCTTAATATTACAGATTGAAAAGTACAGACCAGGAGATTGAGTGGTTTGTGTAAAGTCACTCAACAATCCTGACAGAACCACCAGAACCTCCTGATAATGTTTCTTGAAAGAGGCTACCTTGAGTTCAAGTGGTGAATTGGGTGTGTGTGTGTGTGTGTGTGTGTGTGTGTGTGTGTGTGATTTCTGTGCCTTTAATGTAACAGAAAAGCACTTCTAAAAATCCCATGATTACCTACCAAAGAACTGGAATATTTTTCTAATCACTTAATAGGACCAACCGCTAAAGGATCAAGCCTTTCACTTTTTAATGTCATACTTTATACTGAGAAATGTTAGGTTAAAAAAACACACTTAAAGGTACTAAGAACTACCAAGTCAGGTAGCTCCAAATTAAGAAATGCAATATATTTTGTATATGTACACCTCTTGTCAAGGCCTATTAATAGTCTTCAGTTATTTAAAGTCACATCATTTTTGTCAGAAGTCAAAACAGCTTTGACTGGAATAGTTTGTAAAAATACGTATCATATGCAATTTTACTATAGTGGCTTAAACTGCAATCCTAAACTTTAAAAAACAATAGTAACAAGCTGTAGCAAAACCCCCCAGTATATTTTAATATATTGGTATCTGCAGTCTTGCATAGTTCAGGTGGCAATGTTTTTGTTCAGTGCTTCAGTGAAATATCCTGCTAATGCACACACATGAGCTTAATCTCTCAGAAACTTCTGCACGATCCAACAGGTATATCTCCTGTAACAGCCTTATCATTTTGTAGACTTGTTTAACAAGCCACTAGTTGATGTAAAAGGTTTGCTTGCTAGGATGAAGCATCCTTTGCCCATCTAGTAAATATATTGCTTAAGAGTGTGTTGTAGAATTGGGTTGCACCAGAATCAAGGGGAACAATTAAATAGGTGCAATGAAATCATTAGTGGAAAATCATGCACTTCATCCACCATGAAGTTGTTAGATAACCGTGTTTACATAGAACTCACCATCAGATACAATTGTACTTGCATATGTGAGGTTTGGGGTCCAAATTCGGAGCAAACTTTTCGACTTCAGAAATATATTTGCTGGTTATTTTTAAAAGGTGTCATGCAAGCTAAAATGATGTCTAAATCAAGACGCTTGCCAGAAATGCTCAGGTAGGTGCCACAATTCAGCCCTTACATAAGTAAGGCTGCACCACTTAGTCCCAAGAGTTCTTGAGCTGTACCCTTTAGAAATAGTTTATTGCGTATATATTGGGTTCCAGCTCATTTTTGCACTAATAAGATTATAAATACTGTTGATGTTAGTTGCCAAGAGCAGGACTCGGTCATTTTCTGGAGTTGTGTTGTAACTTGGCCTTTGAGGTTCCTCATCCCTAACCTAAGTAATAGTCTAGCATGATGCTAATGAGCATAGGTGAAGCTTTAGGCTTAAGTCTTGCCTCTCCATTTTTCTTCTCCTTCTCCTCCTCCTCGTGCGGTTGGAAGGAGACAAGTTTGCCATTTCGTCTGAACTGCCAAATGGTGGTTAACATTAAGGGTGGAATTCAACATTGCTATTACAAACGTTCCATCTGTGCATGTATTTCAGCTCGCCAGAGGGAACAATTGCCTTCTTTCCATGTGCTGTTCTGGGGGTTCTCCTGACCTGCCCCCCAGCCAATTTTGGGTGTGTGGGTGGAAGAGGGGGCAGGTTCCATTGTAGAAGCCCTTACGCAGGGGTTCCATTGACAGGGTTTGTTAGGTGAATCCCACCCTAAGTATGGGTTATTTGAAACAAGCCAACTTGAAGCCCTGTTTCTGACATAGTTTCAACAACAACATTCTCTTTGAAATGGAAAATACATTTATAACCCCGGATGTCCTCTTTTTCCAGACTGAATGTTGTTCAAGAGTATATCAAGAACATAATGGCTTGAGAATTCAACTGGTTTCATCTACATTTTCATCTAAGTACAAAACTGAATTACAGTAAGCCAGCAATGTTTTTGTAGTGCTAAAATTTAAGGTATCAAAATACATAAATCATGTTAAGCTTTTTTAAAGTCCTCTGAGAATCACATACTGGCCCATTATATAGAAGGTTTGCGACACTTCACTTTAGTGTGTGTGTGTGTGTGTGTGTGTGTGTGTGAAGAAGTTAACTGAAATAACTCCACTTAGTGTTTGAGAGGGAGAGAGCAATGTAATGAAATCTGTTTGCTGTGCTAGCTGTCTCCAGATTGGGCTGTAATTACACCACAGAAGGAAGAAAGGTAGCTGAGTCTCAATCTGGATCATTTATGTAAACTCAGCCTTCTTGTCAACGATGTTCTCAGATTGCAAGCATGCAAACCACAAAAATCATCTCCTATGAACAAAATAGAGACAGTGTCAGATTGCAGGCTTCTGATATACCTTGTATTCTCTCTGTAATTGGACTTTAACATCTGACACAGTAAGGTTAAAAAACTTCTCATGTAATATACATCTATTCAGGGAATGAAATCCTGTACAGAAGGGGGTAGGGGGAGGGAGAAGAACGATCCTTTACTTCTTTATGGCATAGAATTGACACAGAGTTGTATGAAGAAGCATTTATTTGGCGTGAATTAAAACAAAATGTTCAGTAAATCAAGGAAAATGTAGTACCTGTGTTTTCTGAAATAAGTGGCATCTTATACAGAAGGCAAATATATTACCCTGGAAGTTTAAAACCCCACCCACTGAACCAAATTGAAGACTATACAAACAGCACATTCAAAATTATTCTTTTCTGCAGAACGACATAAATATTACAAAGCTCTTACCATACCTGATGCGCGCTCTCAGCAACTCTTTCAAACACACAATGCATTAGGCAAAGGGTAATTTTATATGTAAATACATAACGAAACAGTGTGAGGAGACATAGCGGCATGTAGTCAGATAAAAGATTCCCTCCTTTCCCCTGCTAATTCATCGAGCTGCCCTTCATGTTGATAAATTGGTACATTAATTCTGGTTTTAAACAGCCCTCTCTCTGGCAGATTTAGAAAGCATTTCTCCCGACACCTGCAGCTTCAGGGCCCCCCTCTGTCTTCTCTAGTGCAGGAAAACCACAGGCCACCACACTGGCGCCATCCCTGGCTATGTCCAATCAATAAGGACTTATTTCCTGTCCATTTGCTGAGGTCACAGAAGCGAGTCTCATTAATTATTGCTACCAGTGCAGCCTCAAGTGTGCTTCTGGCATGACAAGTGAAAACTGTTTGACCTTTTTTCCCTAATTTTGTTTGTAGCAGTTCCGAAGGGTATGTGTTAGTTTGGGAATGTGGTGAGTGGAACAGAAACACATTTTTTAAAGCCACTGACACATTTAGATGCGGAGCAATGGCAGATCTTGACGCTCTCCACTATTATCTGTTCTGCTCATTAGCGCAAACAGAAAGTGGCTCCTTTTCCCAATTGTAGATCATGAAAATCTTGTCACAGCATAAACAATGTTTTCTAAAGCAGATCTGGCCTCCGAGGGAGGGAAGCACTCCAGAGCCTCCAGTGCTCTGTTTCCATGGTAACGACATAGGTCAATAGCTGAAGTCACACCTTTGCCAGCCTTGATTGCATCTTGCAACTGTGAGAAAACACATGCACAATATCATCAGTTTTGACAGAAATAACTATATGCAGAATGCTAAGAAAACATTATGGATTCTGTATTTTCATGACCTGAGCTTCAAAGGACAGTCTCGTTAAATGACTGACAAAAAAATGGAATCCACTATTCGATGAAACAACCCTAATCAATTTAATTGTTCTTTCATTTATTGATAATTCAAGATGCACCTTTCAAAGACTAATGTAACTGCAGCAGAAGGCTCTCAACTAGTCATGTGTACAATTCTTGCCTAATGGGAATAAGCCCAACAAATAAACTTGTACTTATAATAAATTCATTAATATGCATTTTTAACTGAATTTCATCACAAGTAAGTAGATTAATATGTGCATTTACTTTCATGTTGTGCAGACTACAGCATAGTGTATATTGTTCTGTTTACACATTGTATTTTTTTAAAATCTTTTTATTAAATTATTAAATTATTTCTCATACAGAAAAAAAAGCCAAACACACACACACAAAAAAAAGAAAAAAAAGAAACATACAAAAAGCAACAAAAACAACACACCCACCCATCACCCACAGCGATTGACTTCCCTTCAGAACGGTCTGAGTTGTGGTCCCACGTCATCTTCCTGCGGGGTGGTTCTTATCTCCTTTGTTTACACCTCTCAAACATTATACATCACCTACTGTAATTTTGATATTTCCTAAGTTTGATTCCATATATGTGAGAAATTTACTCCAGTCATTTATAAATTTTGCATTTTTCTGCTGCCTAATCCTCTGTGTCATCCTTGCTAACTCTATATAATCAAATAACTTGGATTGCCAATCTCTAATAGATGGAATATTAGGAGTTTTCCAGTTCTGTGCCAGCAGTATCCTGGCCGCTGCCGTTGCATATTGGAACATAGTATGATCCTCCTGCCTAATCTCCCTCCCGATCATCCCTAATAGAAAGGCTTCAGGTTTTTTGGGGAAGGTGTATCTCATAATTTTTTTTAGTTCGTCATAAATAAGTCCCCAGAACCCTTTTACCTTTTCACAGGTCCACCACATGTGGTGGAAGTCTCCTTCTTTTACCTTGCACTTCCAGCAGGTTTTATCCCCCGTCCTGTACATCTTTCCTAGTTTCACAGGGGTAAGGTACCACCTGTACATCATTTTTTGTAAGTTCTCTCGGAGGTCAACGCATGCTGTGAATTTTATGTCCTTATTCCAGAGTTTCTCCCACCTATCAAAGTCCAGATTATATCTAAGATCTATAGCCCATTTGGTCATAACCTCCTTAACCTCCTCATCTTTCATGTCCTAATCCAATAATTGACTATACATTTTAGATAGGAGTTTGGAGTTTCCTTCTATTATTTCCACCTGAAATCTGGATTTTTTCTCGCTCATCCCTGTTTTTTTATGCTCGTTCCATAGGGAGTTGATTTGGTAGAATTGCAGCCAAGTTGTTAATTTATCCTTCAGTTCTTCATAGGGTTTAAGCTTCCACCCTTTTTCTGATTTTACTAATAGGTCCTCATAGGTCCATCTTTGTCCTTCCATATTAGGCTTTTTAGTTGCTAAAATGTCAACTGGGGATAACCACCATGGGGTGCCTTTCTCTAGGAGTTTCTTATTTCTGTTCCATACCTCAAGTAGCGCACCTCTAATTATGTGATTGGAGAAACCTTTGTGGGTCCTCTCCTTATCTTGCCATAGGTACGCGTGCCAGCCAAATCTAGCATTGAACCCCTCCAGGTCCAATAAATCTGCATTTTTCAAAGCAATCCAGTCTTTGATCCAACACAGAGACGCGGCTTCATAATATAATTTCAGATTGGGAACAGCAAATCCTCCCCTATCACTGCGATCCGTAAGTAATCTAAACTTAATCCTTGCTCTCTTACCCTGCCAAATGAATCTGGACAGGGTTCTCTGCCAGTCTTTGAACGATGTCATGCCCCTTATCACGGGAATGTTCTGAAATAGGAACAGCAGTCTTGGGAGAATACTCATTTTGACTGCGGCCATTCTGCCCGACCAGGACAATCTAAGCCTCCCCCAGGTGTCCATATCTTTTTTGATCTCTTTCCAAATCCTTGTGTAATTGTCCTCTACTAAGTTTATATTTTTTGTGGAGATCCAAATACCCAAATATTTCACCTTTTTCACCGCCTTAATTCCCGTTTTCGACTCTAATAGGTTTCTTTGCTCTTCAGTTAAGTTCTTTGTCAACATTTTGGTTTTAACTTTGTTTATTCTGAAGCCGGACAGACTTCCAAACTCCTCAAGCACCTCCATAACTTTACCGATGCTAACTACTGGGTCACCTAGCGATATCACCAAATCATCGGCGTAGGCTTTTAGTTTGTATTCTTTATCCCCTAATCTAATTCCCTTTATTTCGGAGGTTTCTCTGATCTTGTTTGTAATCACTTCCAATACCATAATAAATAGGAGGGGGGATAGAGGGCACCCCTGTCTTGTGCCCTTCGATATCTCAAATGACCTAGTTAAATTATTATTGATGATCAGTTTGGCCTTTTGTTCTGCGTATATCGCTTTTATACCTTCCAAGAAGGGGCCCTCTATACCAACTCTCTCCAAACCTTTTAGTAGAAACCTCCATGACACATTGTCAAATGCTTTTTTGGCATCAAGAAAAATTAGAGCTGCTGGGATATCGATCTTAAGTTCTAGGTATTCGATAATATTTATTATATGTCTTATGTTGTCCTTTAAATACCTGTTGGGAAGAAATCCTGCTTGGTCTTTGTGAATGGATTTCAATAGATAATTCTTAAGCCTATTTGCCATTATTCCTGCAAATACTTTATAGTCATTATTGAGTAGTGATATCGGCCTGTAATTGCTTATGTCCAGCTTATCAAGTTCTGATTTGGGGATTAAGGTGATGTACGCCTCCCTCCAAGAATCCGGCACCGGACCTTCTTGCAAAATATTATTCATTACTTTACAAAGGATCGGTGTCAGAAGTTCTTCTAACACTTTGTAGTACTTTTGGGATAGTCCATCAGGGCCTGGTGCTCTCCCTGGTTTCATCCTCTTAATTGTCTCCTTAATTTCATCAACCGTTATGGGTTTGTTTAAATAACTTTTCTCCTCATCCATCAGCTGTTCTCTTCTGTTCCTTTCCAAGTACTTATCTATTTCTTCCATGTCTTCCTTTTCTTTTTTATACAGATTTTCATAAAATTGAAGAAACCTCTCCTCTATTTCACCAGGGTCCTCAAGTATTTGTTCTTCTGATTTAATTTTATTGATCACATTCTGTTTTTTCCTTTTTCTAAGTTGCCACGCCAGTAACCGTCCTGTCTTGTTCGCCGATTCAAAATACTTTTGCTTCATTGATCTAATTCTCCATTCTACCTCTTGGCTTATTAATATCGAATATTGCGTCTGCAGCGTTTTGGAAATTTGTTTGGTCCTTTCCTCTCTAGGGTTCACTATTAGATTTTTCTCACATTCCCTCAGTTGTTTAACTATTTCTTCCTTCTTTAAATCTCTTAATTTCTTTCTGTATGTATTTTGTTGAATAAAAAATCCTCTTAGGACCGCCTTACTGGCGTCCCATACAACATCAATTTTTGTTTCTTTATTCAGATTCATATCGAAATATTCTTTAAGGGTAGCCTTAGCCTTTTCAATTATCTCCTCATTTTCGAGTAAATATTCGTTCAGTCTCCATCTATACGGGCCTGCTGACTTACATTTTATTTCCAAAACTATTGGGTTGTGGTCGGAGAGGGTTCTGGGTTGTATTTCACACTTTAATGATCTTGTTGATAACTCTCTTGAGACCCATATCTGATCAATCCTGCCCCAACTCTGATGTGGTTCTGAGAAGTACGTGAATTGTTTCATTACTGGGTTTTTGTGCCTCCAAATGTCAATTAAATCCAGATTTTCTTGGAGATTACTGAATGATTTAGGGAGTTTCCCTTGGTTCGGTTTCCTCTTTTTCCCATTTCTGTCTAGTTCTGGACAGGGTACTCCATTCAGATCTCCAAGCAGAATTAATTTATGATTTTCTAATTCTAATAATTACACATTGTAATTTTAATCTGGAGTATAATTTCAAAATATTAATCCACAACCCGTTTCCTTTGGAGTACCAAGAGGCAAACTGGCTGAAGAGTTCAGCCTATCTATGGGGATGACCCACCAAAGCCTGTTATTGTGCAATCTTCTTTCATAGGGGAATCAGATGGGCTTCTAGATGGTCTAATTTAGATCAGTGGGCACTGTGTGCATTAGAAAACATTTGCTATCAACAATCATAATTTCATCACTCTAGCCCTGCATAACAGAAAAGGAAAAAACAATCTACAGTGGTACCTCAGGTTAAGAATTTAATTCGTTCTGAAGGTCCGTTCTTAACCTGAAACTGTTTTTAACCCGAGGTGCCACTTTAGCTAATGGGACCTCCCACTGCCGCCTTGCGATTTCTATTCTCATCCTGAAGCAAAGTTCTTAACCCGAGGTACTATTTCTGGGTTAGTGGACTCTGTAGCCTGAAGTGTCTGTAACCCAAGGTACCACTGTATTTCTGGATTTGTTTACAAGTATGACCAGGCCAAAAGTTAGATACATTTTAATCCCACTGATTCAACTGGAAAATGTTAAGAATGTGCTTAACTTTACTGTTGAAATAGGTGAATATAAAATGCTTAATTTCATCTGAATCATGCACTATATGAACCCTCTGCCTCACTAATGGAGAAGCGCACCATCATCTTGCACTGATGTGATTGGTTGCTTTCCCTAACCTGTCAAGATACAATGGAGGGGATATTTATTTATTATGTTTTATATCATGTCTTTCTCCAAAGAGCTCAAAGTGGCATACATGGTTCCACTCCCCTATTTTATTCTCACAGCAGTTAAATGAGTCAAGCTGAAAGACAATAATGGCCCAACGTTGCTCAGTGAACTTCATGGCTTAGTAGGTATTCAAGCCCGTGTCTCCCACCCAGTCCTAGCTCAGTAGTCTACAATACACGGGTGTACTGCTGTGCATCAGGAGTTATCAGAGTATCAAGTAACACAGGCACAGGAAAACTCCGGCCCTCCAGATGTTTGGGACTACAATTCCCATCATCCCTGACCACTGGTCCTGTTAGCTAGGGATGATGGGAATTGTAGTCCCAAACATCTGGAGGGCCAGAGCTTGCCTATGCCTGAAGTAACATATTTATGCCCTGTGTACTAGGTATTAAATGTACAGAATATGTGCAAATGGAGAATGTCTCACAGCTCTGTTAGTGAGGCCATGTGTCCCTTATCTACTGAAGCTTTTGCAAAACAGGCAATGCTTCTAAGTTTGTTTACACACCAGTTACCCTGAAGTGACTACTGGGACAGGTTAGAAGAAGAAGATGACTCAATTATCCTGCCAGGGCTCCCCGCTACTTAACTCCTCCAACTTTAAATGAACCCCAGGGGAAATGCCCAATTTTGCACATAATGCTAAGCCAAACAATGACTTACAATGTACAAGCAGAAGTGTGGGTTTCCTAAGCAAAGATTTTGTCTGTTGTGCTCCTCCTCTAGTCCTGCTACTGCTGAGCTGCTTGGAAAGTAAGCCATGGTTTGGCTCAGTGTTATGTCTGAAGCCAGGCGTGTGCTTTTTCTCCCCCAGACAAAGCATGAGCAATAAAGCAAAGAAGAAACACTGGCTATAGTTTGTGCTTTGCCTGCAAGACAAATAACACAAGACCTAGTTCAGACATAACTTTAAGTCAAACCATGGTTTAGTCTTGGGTAGCGCAGCAACAGAAGGAGCAGGGTAGCAGCTGTAATCTTCACTCTGAGAATCCACACATTTGCTTGTTCATACTTAGTCATGGTTTGGCTTAGCATTATGTGTGAACTGGGTCTATGAAACCATAACTGATAATTATATGATCATTACATATGGAAGCTCTTAGAAACATTGAACACACATTCCTGTTGAAGGCTATATATAAAATTAAAAGGCAGGAAAGAAAAAAATTCCTGCAAGTAAAAAAATTACTCTAAATGACATGAAAGTAACTTGAGAACTAGAAGCTGGCTGCAAGATCCATCTATTTTATGTAGGCAATTACACTTATATATAATGAATGGTTGTTCTTATCTAAACATGTAACTTAAGTGAATTAATTATGTATATTTGAGGATGAACTCAATTCTTAGCAAGGCATGGTACTTTAGTGCTCATGTCCCCATTCATAAAAAAATTATTTCCCACATTACTTAGCAGTATACTTCAGGGGAAAATAGGTTTTTATGATATGCATGTACAGTGCAACATTAATTAAGCATTTCTTTTAGAGCCAACCACACTATACAGGATGGAACAAAGTAAGTGGAGCAAGGTAAGAACAGAAACTTAATACTGCAAATGTGTGTTTGTTTTTATGCACATTTCTGATATTAGCAGGTGCTCCAATTGTGCAGCAAGCTGCTGATGTTTTGCTGAAGGTAAAAGGACATAAATTATTCTCTCAAATGGTGTATAGGTTAGAGAGATTGCTTTTAAAGAGGTGGTAGGCAATCATCACAGATGAATCCTTTAGAAATGGTCATATTCAGAAGGGAAGCTAAGGGCCAGCTACAGATCTTGTAACTCAATGTTCCTTAGAAACTTGAGATATTCTGTTCCGTAATGGCTCTCTCTAAATGTCCTTGAACTGAGATACGTTGTACTTTTATCTATTTATTTATATCCTGCCTCATTTTTAAATAACCCAAGATTGCTGACATAAGGCAGTGGAATACAATAAAAAACTAAAATCAACTAGACTAAGATAGCAGCATAAAAGTGTAATGACAGCTGTCCACTAAGTCATGACTAAAATCAAACTCCTCAAGATGCTTGCCTAAAGAGGAAAGTGAGAAAATGGTTTGCCAGAGAGAGCAAAGAGGTGTTCCATGTACTGCTTGCATTGGCCCCACCCACCACAAGCTCATATTGCCCACTACTGTCAGCCCCACACAGGTGACCCACAAGGAAATGCAACCCTCACAGAAAAAGAGTTCTCTCACCCCTGCTCTGAGGCCCAATTCCTCATTTCACGTAGCCTTTCTGCAACTCTGCATGGTCAATAACTATTCTGGGGGTTCCCTTATTTGCTGCATAGAATATATTTTCCATTTCTGAATGTAATTTTTTTCAAACTTGTGAGGTGGGGGTAGTGATTCCTATCAAAGTGTTTAGGAGGTTTTGAAGAGAATTTCAGAGCACTGCTGAGGAAGGCCTTCTGATTCTCTTTAGGTTCCACCACAGAGGATACTTCAAGCAGGGGCTCCTGTAGTATTTACCCAAACTGTGAAAAGGACAGCAAAGACGAACAGCTAGTTCTCCTTCCCTTTGCAAATCTATTCCTCCCCGCCCCACCACAACTTTCACTCATCAGCACTATTTCATTTAGCGCTCCAAAGCATTTCCCCATTACCATACCTGAATACCTGAATCACCAGGGCAAATATATTCCAGCCTTGGCACCTATGAAACTCAGCAAAGCAAACCCCACACAGGAACAATCTATCAAATGCACTCACTGCATTCCAGCCATCCACAGCTTCCCATGCAACCACTTCACACTCCATACATAAAACCCCACAGCCCAAGCATCCCAGTAAGTCTCCCTGCTCCTACTGGGAATTCCCTGTCTCACTCACAACCTGCTTTTCACTTTCTATACATAAAACTGGCTGTCCTTTTCTTACAAGGCATCCTATATTTAACCTCATAACTTTCTAAAAAAAGAGAAGAAGAAAACTTAAATTGATTTGTGGTCAAGGAACTAACTAATGCATTAAGTGTTTGCCATGTTATGTACTAGATTTTCTAAATTTGTTTTCTCCTGTGAGGAACCATCTACTTTGCTGATATTTAGACTACCAAAATGTTACCTTGAGATAGAGCCAATACATTTTGTAGCTAAGAGGTTTACTTTCCCCCATTACTGCTTCATAATTAGTTGCTATAGATCAGATTGGTGTTTACGGCTCTACACATTCAACTTTCCTCTTTTTAAATGGCAGCTGGACAGTCATTAATTTTAACTGCTATATTTTATCTATCTTTTTTGGGTATACTATGATGCCGTTATTCATGGCAACACATAGAACTGCACTGATATTCTAACCTGATGAGTCTTCAAGCAACCTAACTTTTGTATTATAATGCAAAGTTCCTGAGCAAATTATACCCACTATCTTCACATTGCTCACAAGATGCAAAACTAGAAAATTTAAATGCTAAAGAAGGAAGTTTCAGTAAGATTGGTTTTTTTCTTTAAAAGATGTGACGGTGCCAATCAGAAAAATATATTAATCTCTTCGTATAAAACTCTCATAGCAATACATTTATTTTTAAAAAAACATTGTTCCATATACAGAGGGTTATACTGATGTACATAATTCTGTGATGCCCAAAAGGCCTTTCAGGAGGGTGCTTAGATAAGCCATCTGCTACATTGGCTGCACAAGTTATACTGTTTATCATCTGGCAGCTCAGATGCAGATAACTATATTATGGAATATAAAGATCTGACTCCTCAAAAGAATAGTTTTGGAATAGGCTTTTTAGATATCAAAAGGGCTATTGATGTTTGTTATTATCAAATATCTGCCTTCAGTAGTCACCTGCACAAATGCTTCCCTGATTTGAATTATGCAAGGAACTCGTTTTTAGCTTTACAATAAATTATAGCATCATGTATGAGATTAGCAGCATGAAACCAGTCAAGACACACAAAACTAGGTTGCAGTGCTCTGTGAAGAATAATCTTGCTTTGCCTTTTCCAAGCAAGTCAAAACAGAGAGACTGACTGCTATTCTAGTCCCCAAACAATGCCTTGCCAATACAAAATAGACATTTGCGACATGCACCCCAGGCATACAGTGGTGATTTTTGTTGTTGTTAGGAGGCTTTTTTTGAGTGGGGGGGCTACATTGTGGTGTGAGGAATGTGCTAACTACAGTGCAAATTTTTAAATGACGGAAGGAGAGATATATGGCAGAGTCTGAGAGATCTGGACTCTAGTTGGGACTCTAGCAAATGTCACACAAGCATGCACACAAGAATTATTAGCTGTTTCCTTAAATATGACTATATCCAGCTGTGCTGTCCCTTCTGATGTCTTATCAGGCGAAAGTATCAACAGGAGCTGCTGCAGTGGACATTCTCTTCTTCAAAGGAGGAATTTCTAGCACTGATCCAAATTCACATGCATCTAACCCCAATGGTCCTCTTCTAATGCTTCTTTAGTCACTGAGTACTGAGGGAAATGACTTTCCCCCCTCTCTGGAACAAGTCATCTATAATCATCATACTGGATCAATAATTTGTCTGCGTGTGATAGCCATACTCCAGAATACAGGACTGAAGTATAAACAGACTGATTAACTACTTGTGAGCAAATGACTGTAGTAGCTGAAATGGGCATTTTAGTACTGGGATGGGGGTACTATTTTAGAATACAAGCACTTATTGGCAACACTGGCATCGTATTTTGTATGCATATACCAGCATTTATTGTATCATAATTGCAGTGGGCTACTATGCAAGACCATTTTTTTTTGGTTGAAAAGCAGGATGAAAATAATTAACAAATAAAATAAAGGAAATGATGAGATCTACTCCATCATGCATAAGATGTTACTGGGCCAACTAAACACTGCATACACATGCACAGACTTGACTAAAGCCATTTTAGAGAGAGAGAGAGAGAGAGAGAGAGAGAGAGAGAGAGATATGGAACTTCTAAAAATAAGGCATGGTTTTTAAGCATTTACTTACCTTTGTATAGTCTATTAAGTTTCCTTTAACTTGAGCCTGAAAACAATACAAGGATAAAAGTTAAAATCTGTTTTATTGTCTAAGGTATTATAATTCTAAGACCGCATGCTTTAAAATTTGTGTCATTGTCTATGAGATTATAATTCTGAGACTGCAGATTTCAAACTAAACAATGGAAAACAAACATATTTCATCTAAAATAAGACACACAGATGGGCTATCGAAGGCAGTTGCAGAGAGAATGCCAAGCGCACCAGTGAACTGGTTCAATCAACTGTTATTCTCGTTCAGCCTTTCTCAACCAGGTACTCTTCAGTTTTTTTAGACCATTTTGGCCATTGGCTATGCTTGCTGGGGCTGAGGGAACTTATAGTCCACAACGTCTGGAGGGCACTGTACTGACTGAACTGTTTCCTGTGCCTGTGAGAAAAGGGCTTCTCTGTGATGACTGTGTGGAAAGATTATAAGGAACTAAGTCTGCAGTCATAACCCTGCTTAGTTGGGAGTAAGCTGCACTGAATTTAATAAAGCATACACTGACCAAAGAACGTATTCATTAGAATAGATATGGATTTGTATCAAGATAGCAGCTTGAGAAGGGATAACAATCACAACATCAGAGAGCATATCAAAGCTAGTAGGCCTAAAATTAGTCCATCCAGCTGTGTTTTGAGTTGTAATCATATATGCATGAGCAGTTCCTTCCCTCTGCCTTCTCTTTGCTCTGTGCTTAGAAGTAATTAGTTGTTGAAAAACTAAAACTGTTATTTTATTTGTTTTAGTGACAGATAATGCTTGCATGTTTTAATAAAATCCCTACAGAATACAAAGCAGAGCAGTGTCATGCTCAGCGGTGTCTAATACTACAAATTTTGATAATCTGGTTCCCTTAAGTGTCATAGTATTTTTATTGTAATCTTCATTTCTTGGTACCAACACTTTATTTTTATTGAATTTAAGTTGTAAATACACAGAAACAGAATAATATTTTCATTTTATGCATGTTGGTTTGGTACCCGTATGTTGGACGAATACACAGACACTTATGCCACATTCACTTGTATCACGGAATGGCAAAATCCGATGTTATACTAAAAACACAGTTTAGTGTGACAGGAACAAGAAAAACGTATGTGTTCCCCACCTCTCCTAGGCATGGCTGTGTAAAAGTTTGAAAGCTTTTGCTTCCCACTGTGCTTAACAATGATTTGACATTTTGTCTGAACTATCAAACTATGATTAATGCTAACTATGGTTTGGGACTCATTCCAAACAAACCATAGTTTAACACTAAGAAGTTTGTTGGTCTGGGCAAAGCAACAACTTATGGTTAAACACAAACAGAAGCTAAAGCTTTTGAACTTCTTGTGGCTCCAGCAGAAGAAAAGAGAGATTCACATGAGCTAGAGACTCATTCCTCTTGTGCTAAGCAAATGATGACTAAATATATGAACAGTGCTATTTGCCTACCTCTTCAATCTGCTTAATCCAGGCTTCTCTTCCAATGAGATCTTGATGCAAGACTACAGGAGCAGAATTTAAACTGAAGGCCACAGAATCATTAGAACTTTCATTCAAAAATGGCTGAATGTCGACATTTAGCTGTAAGAAGGAGGATCAAAATAGTTTGTAAAATAAAAGTAGTTCTTCACAGCTAATTCACTTCATCAGTGACTGACATCCCACGTGTGTGCAGAGTCTTATATATATTTTGTATGCTTGGCCATACAAAAATCCTTCAACCAACACACACTATTAAGGATTTATCAGGCTATTCCTGCCCCGTTGGTTCAAATCCAATTAATATTACCAGAGTCTCCAACTACAGTACAGTTTTTTAAGCATATTGGAAGATTCTGTGTCTGTGCATGTGCATACAAATGCCCTGTACTGTGGGAACTCTGTCAAAGCATGCCAAACCACCACAAGTGTGTGCCAAATTCAGCACTTTACTTTCCCAATAGCAGCTAACAGAAATTATTTGATAATAAGGGAGAAAGAAGTACAACTGCAGATACCAGAGTTAGGGGTTTAAGACTGCTCCCTGACTCTGGTAACCCAACCATTAAGAATGTGGCCTGCTCCTATGTGCACAACCCTACCCTGAGTTGTTTCTTGGTCATGCTTGTGACCTAGCTTTTTACAATGCATTGTTATGAAAGGAAAAATGACACACTACTGGTGCAAAACTCGGGCATGCTTAAATCCCAGTGAAATCAACAGAACATGCATTCAATAGTAGAATTAGCTCTTCAGGGTTCTTTCAGTGTGCACCATTAAAATCAGTTCAGCTGGCTGGCACACACAAGAAATTGGGACTTCTGTGCGATGGCCCCAGAACTGTGAAACTTCCTGTTGACTTGTTCCTTGCCCCACCTGTACAGGTGCTTAGGCAAGCGTGGAATATTTTCCTCTTCAGTGCTACCTTTAACTGAGGCTGTAATTAGTTTGGGTGTTATGCAGCAATTTCTTAATTATTCTGAGCCCCCTCTTCTCCCCTGCATGCTGTTCTTACCATCCCCCTCCCTAGCCAATTTCAGGAGGTAGGGAATGCAGGCACAGAATTGGGGGGGAAGCCCTATTGTATACATGGATGTCCACTGATAGGGGCTGGTTAAGTGAATAGCTTTTATGCCTACAATTTACGTGTGTGTGTGTGTGTGTGTGTGTGTGTATATGTATATATGTGTGTGTGTGTGTATATATATATAGATAGATAGATAGATAGCAGCAGCAGCAGCAACCAAAACCTGCACCTGCTGACTACAAAGCTATGACAGAAAGAAAAGATACGTATGGTTCTTGTTCATTTTATCAGCTTTTCAGCTACTGTAGTAAAAGGAAGGGCATACCTTATGACTCATAGACATGTGCTTTCCATACTTAAATGCCATATTCTGGATCCTTGCATCATGTTTTGCCAATTCCATTGCAGCTTGGCAGCTTTTTGCCAGCAAGGCACTATGGGATAGGAAAACTTGCTCCTTCCACGTTGATATCCCAATGTCATCTGTGAGACCATTTCCCTAGAAATGCAAGAAAGAGTGAGTAGAATATGCTCTAAATCGAGGTATTATTAAACACAACAGTGAGACCATCTACTTTACAAGAGACCTTCATATGGCAGGTGAAGCAGTACATGCTGCAGTCATCTTCCATCTTAAGAAGTTGATGGAAATTATAGAAACCAAAAGATTTGAACAACTTGTAGCTTTTATATTATCTATGCACAT
Organism: Podarcis gaigeae; assembly: GCF_964106915.1. Lineage (NCBI taxonomy): Eukaryota > Metazoa > Chordata > Lepidosauria > Squamata > Lacertidae > Podarcis > Podarcis gaigeae. The sequence continues at coordinate 49,752,474 of NC_139680.1, forward strand.
GCTATTGGTGCCCATTATTAACTGAATATATTTTCTTTCACAACTGATTCCATTTAACCCACAAACGAAATGTGATTTCTTTATATATCTGTATATTTGAATTATAAAGTCATTGTATTTTAACCACCAGCAACTAATTACCAAACTGCTAATCTAAGTTTATGTAATGAAATGAACGTTTTACCCAACAGCAACATAAAAATTAAAAGCAAAAGATTTGCAAAAGTGACTCTGGAACTATGACTGCGAAAAAGCAGCCGTGGAGACAGGGAGTTAGAGGAGAAGTGGTGAGTGGAGGAAGGATTAAGCAACTCTCTTCTCAGTGACTCTCCTCTTGCAATCCTTTGTTTTCCAGAGGAGAAGGAATTGCTGGAGCTTCAAGACACAGAAATTAGGCTGCCTTAATTTCATTGGCCCACCAGCTTCTTAAAAAAGCAAGTCTCTAGCCCTGCTAGAATGGGATGCAGGTGGCGCTGTGGGTTAAACCACAGAGCCTAGGACTTGCCGATCAGAAGGTTTGTGGTTCGAATTCCCGTGACGGGGTTAGCTCCCGTTGCTTGGTCCCTGCTCCTGCCAACCTAGCAGTTCAAAAGCATGTCAAAATGCAAGTAGAAAAATAGGTACCACTCCGGCGGGAAGTTAAACGGCGTTTCTGTGTGCTGCTCTTGTTCGCCAGAAGTGGCTTAGTCATGCTAGCCACATGAACCAGAAGCTATACGCTGGCTCCCTCAGCCAATAAAGCGAGATGAGCGCCACAACCCCAGAGTCAGTCACGACTGGACCTAATGGTCAGGGGTCTCTTTATCTTTACCTTTTAGGCCTGCTAGAAAGTAAGTTATGGGGCAAAATGTGCAGATACATTCAAAGCAACTGCTGTGTAATGAGAGTAGTGTTGCTACCTTGTCTATTTTCCAGGTACTAAGGAATGCTCCTGACAGGAACAGCACTAGTGTGTGCATGCCCATGTGGGGGTGGCGGGTAGGAGAAATAGATCTCCATAATCAGGACCAGCAAATCAAAGCTGTCTTCCCAGCACAGCATAAACATAAATTTGTCAGGAGTGGTTTTCTTTCTAATTTTGCATTATGCCATGCTCCCCATGGCAGCCACCCCCATCCATTTTGTGAACCAAAGAATTCTCCTTTTTTGTGTTGGGAGGAACTTTACGTACGATAGCACCATAGTCCTTTTGTGACTTGTCTTCCTTGTCTCTTAGCCACCTTGAAGAGGATAAGAAATTTAAGGCTGTATGGATAAACAGCTACAAGGTTACTAAAACCTAGGATAAACGGCTACAAGGTTACTAAAACCTAGGATGCATTTTGTCATTGCCTTGAGGTTGAACCAGAAGGTGGATTTAAAAAATCCAAACAAAAAAAGAGATTGTAGAAAAAGACCTATGTCATCTAAACAATCCTGTTCCTGTCAATTTCTTCAATTAAATTACTTAGAAACAAGTAAGAACTAAATCTGCATGACACCATAATTTTCTAGCAAGGTATTATCTGTCATGAAATTGGTAACAAATGAAATAAAATCCCTCCATTCAGCTCTAATCTTCCTCCCTTGTGGCTATTGCCAAGGAGTGCTGGGTTGCAAGGGAGGAGATAATATGAGACTGATGGGAAAAGTAGTACAATTCTGCAAAGCCAACTTACTGAACATTGTATCAAAATTCATTGCTTTCAAATACACCATTAACTTGCATGAAGGAGGGGGGGAGGAAGGGGGGGAGAGAGAAGAAGGCAAGAGAAACCACATGTTTATAGCTATATATGTGATGACAAAATCAAGATGAAAACTTCAGCTATGTCTCATCTGACAGTTGTGTTTACTAAAACAACATTTCTTTTGCAAATTTCCTGGATTTCCAGAATGACAAGGAGAGATAAGAAAAGGCACCCAAACAACAAGTCCAGTTATTTGGCCACTGTCAATTCTATTCAAAATAAGCTCCAAAGATGAAATGTTGAAGAACTGGTGACTGCATTTGGGACCAAACTTCCTCAGATTAAAAGAAGGAAAAAAGCTAAAAGCATGATGGACAATTAACATGATAGCCAGCTCAGAAATGTGATTTAGTATTATTCCACTTAAATTCCACTAAATCCCAGCCCTCATTAATGCAGAGATAAGAAGCATAAAATTAGTATATATATAAAAAAAATCTACAAAGGAACCTGACAGGGATGGGTTGAAGGGAGCTCACTGGTTCTCAAGCGAGGTACACATTTATTTTCAATTTCTACATTTATATCTATGCTATGACTTATTTGGGCAACCTAAGCAAGGCCAGCAGACTAAATATGAGCAATCTGCAGTTTTATTGAAAGGCTGTGGCTTCCAAAATACAAAGAACAATGGGTGCAAATCTACCAGGCACAGCTTCGTTCAGAACATATCATTTCAATGGGGCTCCTGCCTAAGTAAGCCCCTCTCTGTAGTGGAATGTATATTTTCACATGATGCCACATTTGGTCAAACACCTGCACCAGTGCATCAGTCTGGAATGCCAGCACAAGGGCAATACTAGCACAGCAGTTGGGATGCTCTATCCTTAGCATCCTTTGCTAACAAAGGCAATTTTAAGATTGTGCCACAAGTTTATATGACTTGATTTTTCAAATGATAAGTAGCAATGATAATACACAACACAAATCATTCGTTTTTACATAAAATACCTAAAATGCTCATGTTGCTCTGTGTTTCATCTTAATTCTTTTGGTGAGGTTTGTGAAATTAAAAACTAGCAACAGATTTGGGAACCGCAGTTATAACAACGTCTGTATGCTTCAGTTTTTAAAACAGCCTACTGGAGTAAAAGGCCATTCATCCCAAATGCCATTGCTGGGTATGGAACACTCACACACCTCAGCCTGGGGAGGCAATGATAAGGTTCTGTCAACAGAGACCTGTGCATGCACACACATACAAGAGCTTGAAGCCACTTTCTCTCAGTGAAATCTTACACCAGTGTTTGTTGCAAGGGAGATTTAGACAGGTGGGGCAAACAACTTGAGAGAAGATGCTGATCTATGCGATCCGCACCCTTCCTCTTTGCAAAGTGATAGCTGGTTGTAAAAGACCAATGTGATTAGTCAGTCTGAATGATTGCTTAATTCATGCATGTACACACCCAGCTGTGGGACTGCACATGAGGAAGCGGCATGAGTGGAATAATTTATAATGGATGGTGCTACTTTCCAGTGCTGGCCTATGCAAAACCTACTCATAATCTGCAGAGACCTCTTACAGAGTACTATATGGATCCTAAGCACATTACTGTATTTAGAAATAAATTCCATTGGAAATTCTTTCTACAAAATGCATTTAGAAATGGAGAGCATGGCTGACTTTCCCCGGAATCCATGTTAAGTATATTGCGGCAACTCTGACATTTCAGAGTTACATTATCAAACCACATACCTATTTGAAAGGAAAGGAAAGAGGAAAGGAAAAAGGAAAGGAAAGGGAAGGGGAAAGGGAAGGGGAAAGGGAAGAGGAAAGGAAAGAAGAAAGGAAGGAAGAAAGAAAGATATCCCAACTGGGGTGAGGAACTCACGGGGTACATTTTTGGCTACCGAGAAGGATTTTTAAAAGGTGGCAGTATGATGGCAAAGAGCATGAAAGAGCATTCTAAAATATAATCTAAATATATGTTTAAGTCATAGCCAACATGGTCTCATTCGGATTAAATATTGGAACAAGGGTTTAGAAGAGGTGTGGGGAACCCGCAACCTGTGGGCCAGGAGGGTCACTCCACCAAACTTTTCTGCATACCACCATCAGCTGGTGAGCTCACTGCTGACACACCAAACTACTCTCATTTGCAAAGAGGTTTCAGACACCCTCATCCCATATGAGCCTCAAACAGGGATGTATAGGATATCTGAAAGCATTCGACTGGGAAGGGAAGAAAAAAGCTGCCCTTTGAAAGCACTGCCTTTTCCCAGGACTTTTCCCTTTTATAAAAGGCTTGCTTACACACACACACACACACACACACACACACACACACACTTGAGCCACAGGAGCATGGGGTCTGTTGAAAACTGTTTGCAAGCAGCAAAAGTGTTTCCACACCTCTCTGCACCTGCTTTGAAGACCCAGCAATTGGAACTTCAATGTGTGATGTCAATTGATTGATAGGTGGATGGCCTCACCCACTTGTCAAATTTGCCAGGAAGTGGAGAGATAAGCATCTGGCCCAATGGCCAGATAAGGTTTCCCTCCCCTTGTTTAGGACCTGGGAGCAGGGAAGGGTGGCTCCTCCTGCCTCTATTTCTCAACTTCTATTTAACTCCTTTACTTGGTTTTGTGATGCGTTACTGCTGCTAAGCCTACTTAAAATGAATCTAGGTATGCTGCTAAGATCACTTGGATATCCCTGATTAAAAGCCACAGCTTACTCATGATCCTTAATCATGGCTTGCAATACTTGCCAACAATTCACAACAGTTAGTTACTGTCAGCTGGAGATAACTTTAAATATTTACGTATCCCAGTTTCATGTGCCTTCATAATCCCAACCCAACTATCTTAATTTATCCCAGTGAAATGCAACTACTGGGACTCATATGCAAATATATTATTCTCTTCAAGGCTACAGAGAAAAAGGTACAATTCTTCAAGGACTTCAAAATGATACGCATGGACTGCTATATTCCTACATTTTAATTCTGATAAACTGCAGTGTGTTGCATGTACCACTTGGCACTATAAACATCAGTTAAATCTAAATCAGAACAATGCACAGACTTAAAAAATTGCCATTTGGATCACTCACTGTTTCAGCTATAAGTGAGATGATTCAACAATCTTTATTTTCCCATCTGGGTAGGAAAGAAGCCAATAAAATTATGAGTCTTCGGCAGCAACAACAGTTACCCTGCAAGCATCTTGCATGTGATTGATGTCTCACTTAGCAGATGTCTTACTGCTTGTTGAACATGACAGGACATATTTTATTGGTCTATTAATACATGCCTTTGATGTTTGTGATGAAAAGGGGCTAGAGTAAATGGGTCCATAAAACACACCCCGGAGTGCCTTAATCCTTTTATTTTACTCAAATTCCAGAGAAAACCATTTTTAAATTAAAAGAGGGACCTGTCCGTCCATTGCAGAATGCACCTTAAAGAGCAGAATATACCCAAGGGAGGGAGGTAAATGAAATGAGAGTAAATTGTTTCCTTGCTACAATGTTATTTAGGGATGTACTTCAGTTCAGATGTGCCTTCCCTTAAGGATCACATGTTCATTGCTTCTTGAACTCCGTCATTAGAAGCACTCCATCACCCCATTGTCCTCCTCCTTTGTCTTTCTTGCAAGGGGATTGGAGCATAACTGAAACTATCGCCTTATTGGGCCTTCAGAACAATCCTAAACCAGGTGAAAAAGCAGCCAGGGCTATTTGGGAGCATGGCAACTATGACAAAGAAACACTGATGACTAAAAAGAAACAGGGACATCCTGAAGCCACACCTGATGCAGCTGTTTCCAGGCAGGGCTAGCCTTGCATTTCAAAAGTCTTCCAGTAGCCACGAGCTGGCCAGTAATTCCATGCAGGCAAGTGGGCAGGTGGAGGTCTCTCCATCCCTTCCATAGCAGTCTACTTGGTTTCCATGCTAGCCGTGGAGGAAGAAAAGTCCCTTCCTCTGTGACCAGCATAAAAATGAAGCAAGCTGGCAGAGGAAGGATGGATTGCTCGCTCTCTCCTCTGCCAGTCTGCTTGATAGATAGTTTTTCTTTTTTAGTAGTGTGTTAACATGCTAGCGGTCTGCATTTCCATGCTGGCTGCAGAATTGGGGGCAGGGGCCTTCATTTGCAGTCAGCATAGACACAGAAGCTACTAGGCTCTTAGCAGGCTAGTCATACATTTTGCAGGCTAGTGACTTCTGTGAGCTTATCTACAAGCCTTGACTATATATTTTTTTTCAGGCTGTAAGTGGGAGAATTGAATTTCGCAGTTCTCCCCACAAAATACATATAACATGTCAGAGAAAATTCAACGGGAGATAACATACTATTACATTTGGAAAAGATTTCAAATACTTGATTCACCTACCTACTACCTGAAATGGTACAACCCAATAACTGAAATATCATGAGGAGTTTTTAATTTAATTCAGTTTGTTCTGTCAGACTCACACACCACCTTTTTTAAAGTGGGAGGGAAAGAGTGATTTATGCACACACTCTGAGTTTTGTAATTATAGGAACTTACGTTTTCCAAGTTTGAATTTTCATAATATATCCCTTGTATTAATTCACCAATGGCACTTGACATGATCTCTACCACCTGAAAGGGAAAAAAGAAATAATTGTTTTAAGTGGGTTGATTAATTACAGATATGCTAGAGTGCACCAAACTGAAAGAGCAAAGGAAACATTAATAAAAGAGAATCTCTAAGTTGGAGCCTTGTGCTTAGCATTTCCTCTTCCCACTACATTTCAAGTTAATGTAAACAAAAGCAAAATAATATATATTTTAAAGTATAAATTAAATTAAGCTGCCAGTTATGTACACATTGCAAGATCCTCTGGAAATTGTTACAAACTCAAAAATTTATACCCACTGCAAAAAAGTCAAAGAGTCCATAAGCAGTTATTTATTATTCATTTTCATGCATTGGAAACATACTGTAGTTGTATTAAGTGTCTGCCCTGAGGGTCAACAGCAACACATGTATTGAAACTTTCACCAACATGCAGCTGTTCATATGATATTTAGAAAACTATTATCTTTAGGGTTCTCAGTTGTTCACATTAAAAAGCTGAATCAAATCCAAAATTTAAAAACCAGCCATAGTCTCACTGGAACTACTGGAACTCCCTTAACTGGAACAATATACCAGAATTTACTGTAATATATTCAATGCAGGCGTATCAAGTAGGCACACCTTAAGGCTATCCTGCCTGCTCACAGGTTTACTCTCTTCGGTGATTAATTTCCTATATATAGAGCTGTATCAGATTCCCCATCTCCCTTTCCTAAAATTTAGCCCATTTGTTATTGAATTAAAAATATTTAGTTTCAGTTTTTATCATTCTTGTAACTGAAGACAGCATGGCCAACAATAAAGTCCCCAAAAGCAACACAAATAAACCCCTTAACATTCTTGGTAATCCTTCTTATTGTTTTATTTGCAAACCTCCACCAGCCTTACTGTATTTAGACGGCAATCTGGGAGTTAGCATTATGGAACAGAACGGGATTTACTTCCAAGTAAGCACGCACAGATTGCACTCTTGGCCTCTTGCACAAACCTACCGTATGTACACACTTAGGCAAACAGTACCAATTAAATCCTTTTCTTAAAAAAGAAGACGCCTAGGAACTAATTTGTAAGGCCTATTTTAAAACAGCCTTGTTTGGGGAGGGGAAAAAATAGCCTTGCCTGTTCAGTAATCAGATACTTAAAGAAATATTGTAGCAATATGAGCTGCAGGGGAACTGAAAGGACAATGATCCTACAGTGTTAACCCAGATGTGTTGAGTTATTTAAGTGGGGAACAGAGAAAATGAGGGGCATTTTTTGGGAAGGTATCAGATAAGCCTTATGCCCAAATCCAGGAGGATTGTGTATCGCCAATAGGTCTATGAAAGCCTGTAACCAAATGCTCAGTGTCAGATTGTATTACGGTTTATACAAGCAACATCTCAAGATTTCTCTGATGGCTGGGACACATAATACAGATCAATCACTCACTAAAAAATATTATGGTTTGTGAAACGGTTGGAGCCCAGAGACATGGCAGTAATACGAAGAAGAAGAATTTACAAAGACACTGAGTCCTACCTCTAAATGTCAAAGTGATAGTATGAGCTTTAACAATGCATCTAGCTGTGAATAGCCAGAACTTCCTCCCCCCTCTCAAAACACACATCCAACCTTCTCTGAAACTCTAGACAAGACACAACTCAGCAAAAGATCCTTTACTTCTTATACACACATATAAGGAAGTGGCAGGTTTTCACTAATTTCAAGGTAATTATTTATTGAAGAATCATATTTTTTTTCTGTAAACATATATAAAACGCCAAAATCAACACTATATGAAATTCACAGGCACACAATATACTAAACTGTGCAATTACTTATTACACCCTAAGAGCACTTCTTTTCATCTGCAATGAATCTTTCTTGCAATAAAGCTACTGTTTATACATCCATAGAGTACGAGTCTATAAAAAGTTTCACATAAATACAATTGTATTTTGCCCCTTTACAATCACCCTCTAAAGTTTATCTTCTCAGCAGCCTTGTTTAATGGTCACTAACGTTCTACTGCAATTATAACACTTAATCCTGGTTTAGGGATCAGGAGTGGACCACAGGTCCCTATGTTCACAGACCCTTCATTCAGGCACACGTTTCAACCCCTGTCTCTCACTCCTGTTTCAGCATGGCATTATATAATCACTAGCCTTCACCAAAGAGAAATCTGATGCTCTCCTAACTCTAATTCAAAACAGTGGTCCACAGTTCGCATAGGGCAATTGCAGAAAATGCCTGCTTTCATGGCCTTCACACTATGATATACTGTAGGGTGCAGGACCACAAGCAGATTTCCCCCAAATGATCGAAGTGATTTTACAGGTCTACAAAGGGGCAGAAGAACTTGAACATGGTCTGGTCACTGATCAACAACCAGTTCAGCTCCCATTTCAGCTCAGGTGTAGCATGTGTGCATCCAGGTGTTCCACTCCTGTGGGCCACAACACCAGCGGCACCTTCTGAACCAATCCCAAAGGAATGCCAACATAATATTATGCCTGCACTGTGCCCTGCTGAGTCTATGGCTGAAGTGATATTTGAACTGAGGACCCAGAGCTCGTACTTTTGGTTACTGTACTAGACAAGGTCATATACTTCTTTCCCTCTCCACTTCCCCGACCATCACCAGTGCTCCAAGTTTAGAAAGATGCTTCTGAAATCTGAAATATTCAGAGTATAGTAAGTTACTTAATCAGAACTTTACACCTACTAGATAAAGGTTATATAAAATAAGAAAAATGCTACCTTCTCAATATTATTGATAGCATGATTAAGGTGCCAGGTAGTCTAGTGGTTTTGGCTTTGTGTTTTCGCCTGGGTTTAATTCCCAGTCATGGCAAATCACTTCAGGGAGGAGCTAAAGCTAAAGGTCTCGGATTCAATCCCTGGCATCTTCAGGTAGGTCTGGGAAAGACTCCTGTCTGAAATCCTGGAGAGTCTACTGCAATTCAGTGTGTAGACAATACCAACGGTCTGGCTCAATATAAGGCATTGTTTCTTAGATATACAGCAGGGATTTTCAATCTTTGAACTTCAGACACTTGCTCTCCGAATTGTGATTTTGGTTAATTTCTGCACATTAGGTTTTTAGGATCTGCACCATTTGTGCAAAGTGCTGCCCAGGTGAATTGGACCTCAGTGTTGCTCTGCATGAAAAGCTCAGTTCAGATCACGCCCAACACTGCCCTGTAGCTGCAAATATTAAACAATGATTCGGAGTGGTAGGCAAGCTTTCTTTCATGGAGCCTGTCCATCATTTATTTTTTCATTGAGGATCACACCCCAGAAAAAAATTATGAGAAAAATCCAGGTTTTCTTGGAGCACAATTTGAAAACCACTGTTGGAGGACTATGCAAATTTTGGGGGGGCCCAGAATTATCAGTCAAGTACATAGACTGAATATTGCCATCATAGCAGGACAGTTAGACTAATATAACACCATATTTATGTTGCATTGCCAATCTAGTAACAACTGTCTATAAAGATGGGGGGTGGGGAGAAATTATCTGAGCAACATTAGCAGAATATAGCTTTGGAATACAAGAATAGGCATCTTACAGCTAAAGAAGGGGAAAAACCAGATCTCTGCAATATTTCAATAGCTATTGTATATTTTTCTCTAAGCATCACTGAGATTCAGGCTGTGTAAATTATCATTTTTGCTATTGTCTCAGTTGGGATCATCTGGGCGACTCAAATAATTTCCATTTTCTGCTCCTTGTCCAGCCCCTCTCACACACACCCCATCTAATTGTTTGGACAAAATAGTTACATCAAGCAATGAATGCAGCCAACCAAACTGTGAGCAGCCATCTTAAAGGCTGCAAGTACTTGAAGAATAAATAGCTTTTAAGAGCCTGAACAGGACAGGAGGGAGACAACATGCTGGTATGATGGAGCACTTGCACTCCTTAAATAATCTGAAAAAGTTAGCATTATATGGAGAGCAAAAAAAGATACTCTGTGTTCATATGTCACAGAACGAAGAGTTTGAAATAACAAGGGAAACTCGAGAAAGCAGTGGATTGAGGCAAAAGTGTCCTGGGGAATTTCTTTTTAACTGAAGAGAAATAAAGGAAAAACGTTACAAGGGATGAACAAGAAAACTGCTTGTGCTGGACTCCCAAGTTCCAGATAGACTTGCTAGCTGAAAACACACTTCACATTTCCAACTAACAATCTATTTGTTTGAAAGAGAGATGTTTTAAAAGCAGAATTAAGTTCTCTGTGATCATGCCTAAAAGTCAATTCACCATTAAGATAGAACTTGCTGGGTTTTGGGGAAATGCTACTGGATACCAGTAATTTGACGATGACAACAACAACAGTATGAAGCTGCTTTAAAGGGTCTCATTCAAGTTGCCTTCTCAAGTTGCCAATAACTTTGCCTCCTTGCTTCTAAAGGATATGTTTTCCTTTACTCTCCTAACCCACTGCTTCAGCAAGGGTGGGAAACTGCAGCCACCTGAGTCTCTCTGAACTCTGGTCTCTCCCAAGTCACAGCCTGTACTGGCCCAGCTTCACACCCACCACGAGTGTTTTTGCCTGACTAGAATGTATCCTTGAACACTGATAATGCCTATTGCTTCTCTGGATGGAGGGCAAAGAGGGGTGTGTGAGTGTGTGTAGAAGCCTACTGAAACAAATACAACATTTACATCCACTGCTCTTCCCACATGCCACGCACCACTGGCATGTGGCCCTTGGAAGGTTGCACAGAAGAGAATGAGGTCCTTGAGCTGCAAAAGGTTCCCCACCCCAGGCTTAAAGCTTTGTCACACACTACTTTTTATTCCTCGGCTGCCTGTCCAAAGGGAATTGCCTCTATAAGACCAGATTAAAAATATTTTTGTAAATAAAGAATAAATGCACTTAATAGAAAAGCACAAATATCCCCTAGCACAGTGTTTCCCAACCTTGTGCCTCCAGCTGTTTTTGGACTACAATTCCCATCATCCCTTGCCACTGGTCTTGCTAGTCAGGGATGATGGGAGTTGTAGTTCAAAAACAGCTGGAGGCACAAGGTTGGGAAACACTGCCCTAGCACACAAACTTGCAATCTGTAGACTGTGCACTACATGACCCCAGTGCTGAAAAACAGGGCTCCAATTATAATTTTGAAAATGCACCTGAAAAGTTTCCAGACACCAACAAAACAAAGCCTTTATTATTTATTTTGTTCACCTCCAGACTTTAGGTGATTTGTTAAGTAAAAGCCTGAAGTGGACCTTTACAATTATAATCTTGTCTGGCACGGTTTTAACATCTTCTTGGAAATGTAGAACTTGATATGTATCATTGCCATATTGATATAGTAGAATTCAAGGCAGTAATGTATCAGAGATTTAGTAAGCATGTGAATTATAAGATTAGTATTAAACTGTTGCAATAAATACTGTCTTATGTTTAATGATCTTCCAGTAAGTTTCATCTACTCAAGGGCTTTGCCCCCTATTATGCCTTCCTATCATAATGTGTAAGTTTTCCTCTAGGTCAATGAAATGAACCTGGACTAATGTTTTCCACCAGCAGATAAAAAGTGTGTAGTGTCAACAGTGGAATAGACTCCCACGAGAGGTGGTGGGCACTCCTTCCCTTTTAAGCAAACGTCGGATGGTCATGTATGAAAAATTGGGATTCCTGCATTGCAGGGGATTGGACTAGATGACCCTGAGGGTTCCTTTGAACTCTACAGTTCTGTGATTCTGTGTAAATAGGCTCACTTGGTACATAGGAAGCTACTTATACTGAGGCAGACAATTGGGTTCATCTAGCTCAATATTAAGGGATGCGGGTGGCGCTGCAGTTCAAAAGCACGTCAAAGTGCAAGTAGATAAATAGGTACCACTCCGGCGGGAAGGTAAATGGTGTTTCTGTGCACTGCTCTGGTTCGCCAGAAGCGGCTTAGTCATGCTGGCCACATGACCCAGAAACTGTATGCCAGCTCCCTCAGCCAATAAAGTGAGATGAGCACCGTAACCCCAGAGTCTGCCACAACTGGACCTAATGGTTAGGGGTCCCTCTACCTATAGCTCAGTATTGTCTACATGGACTGGCAACTGTTTTCCAGGGTTTCAGGCAGGGGTCTTTCCTAGCCCGACCTAGAGATGCTGGGGACTGAACCTACATACTGAGGCTTGCTTAATACTGAACAGTTTTACAAGAACTCGCAAGAAGAGGTTAGGGATTCAACAGATAATCCAAGTTTGTTTTTTTATTAAATCTTTTTATTTTATTTGCTGCAAAAAGAGAGGTTGTCAGGCACCTGGGAGGTCTCACCAACAGAGCTGCATTCAGCTTGTGGAGTCACAAGTTTAGCAGGCTTGGTTCTACATCAATAAATAATGTTTAAGGCAGAAGTGCTATTTAGCACCCAATACATTAAACAGAAGTGTTTAGGAAAGGGTCACAGCTCAGTGCTCTGCATGCAAAAGGTTTCAGGATCAATTCCTGGAATCTCCAAGGGAAGGTTGGGGCAGCCTTCTGGAGAACTGCTGCCATTCAGAGCAGAGAACACTGAGCTAGATGAACCCAGGGTCTGACATCCCCTGCCACTTTTTCCCCATTAACAAAACGGAACATTAAGTCAACATTAGCTAACAGTGCTTGGATCCCAGACTAACATAAAAGGCACCTCAGAATGTGGAGTTCAATGACGACAAGATCTTGCAAGTTTTATTCTGTCAGTTTCAGTCTGTACAGAACAGCAGTACATGAAGAATCTACTTAATTATAGTCCCCCTTCCTTAAAACCTGAGTCAAGAAAATATTTTAAGACTTCTTACACCATGAAGCAGGAAAATGCATTACAGATCTTTCTGTCCCTTCAGATAACAGGTGATCAAAGACATCTTAATCTTTCCTATTAGTTGCTTCTCAGGAAGGTTCTTAGTTTGGCACTTAAGCATTTGCTGCAGTAGTAAAAACAATCACATACAAATTTATTACTTTTTTCCTGAATACCAAAGCACCATTAAAAACCATTAAGAAGACGCAGAATGCTCTCTAGGGAATATTTATCTTCCCTTTATGTGCTGAACGGGTGGGAAATTTATTCAAGCAAGAACCTCAGTAATCAATTGAAGCGAATATATATATATAAATGTCTGTCTACCTGTCTGTCTCCCTCACACACATCCTTAATCCATAGTGCTAACACTAGATTAACAAAAGTAAACCCTTTAGAAAAAATGGAGATGTCATTCGTTTGCCTATAATTCATACATCTCATTTTAGCACAAGTTTGGCATAGGACATTCATTTTCATTTTAGTGATGAGCCACTTTTTATCACCATCATTCTCATGCACTGGAGTCTACTTTAGACATAGGATAATGGGGGTGCTCCTGGATTCAGTCCTGAGCCCAGATTTCTACAGTGGCCATTCCTGGAGATGTCTGATCTGGCTACAGTGACATATTATATCCCATTTGGATCACTGTAACACGCTCTATATGGAGCTGCCTCTGACAGAACCCACCCGGGTTCTGAGCTCTTCAGGAGACACCCTTCTTTCATTCCCACAGGCACATTTGGTGGGAATGCAGGAGGTAGTCTTCCTGGTGGCAGATTCCAGACTTTGGAGCTTAGGGCAAGGAAAGAAGCTGGAAGATGGCTTGAATGCAAGTGGATGAAAACTCTGGTTGAATGCAACTGAACACTGGTGAGGGCTCATCATCGAGCCTACCTAGTGGCAGTGAAGGTAGCAGTACCACCTCTCCTCATATGAATCAACCCAGACCTTGTGATCATCATTTGAGGCCCTTCTTTCTGTGTCTCCTTCACATGAGGTCTGGAGGGTGGCAACCAGACAGTAGTTCTTTTCTGCAGTGGCTCCTTGTTTGTGAAGGTTCGCCTGGCACCTACATTACATCTTTAGGTGCCAGGTGAAAATGGTTCCTTCCCATCAGATGTTTGGCTAATAACGTTCTATGCCTTTTTAAATGTTTGTGGGAGTGGGGGTTATTGGTTTGTTTTTGTATGTACTTTGGATTTTCATTTTGTTGTTGTTGTTGTGAACTACCCTGGAATCTTTGGATGAAGGTCAGTGTACTAATTTAATAAGCAACAACAACAAATTTAATAAGCAACAACAACAAAACTCCTTTCCTAGAGAGGCTAGACTTGCTCCTTCTTTGTTGTCCTTATGCCAGCAGGTGAAACCAGTTTTAATTTGGCATGTTTTGGGGAACTGACTGCTTTTAAGGAATGGGCTCATGATAGTATGCTGTACTGTTGGTGTTTTTATCTGAATTTTAATAGATTTATTTTTACATTGTTTTATTTTTTAACCATACTCTGTTCTATGTCCTTAGTTATGTGCATTTTACCTGTATTTTTAAAATTTTTGTAAGCCATCTTGAGTTCTGTGAAAAAGGTAGGATACGTACTGTATATAAATGGCTTTGATAGCCTATTTGTATTGGGCTTGAAGATTGACTGTTTTTGCCGGCTTATTATTTAGTGCTGAAAACAATATTACAGTGCATCATTATAACACATCCCAAGGTGAAAGATTTAAGGCAGTAGGGCTGAGAAGGATGTCTGCCTGAGACCTGGCAGAAGTAATGGGAAAACAGGACTGTGCTAGACAACCCACTAATTTAAATCTGTATATTAGCTACTTCCACACAGGTTTCAGAAACAAGACTATTTCTAGATCAAATGTTGCCTTAGGCAAGGAGTATCTCTCTCCCACTGCTCCACAATTGGTTCATCTTTTGAATACTCTCTTATTGTACTTGGAGCTCATTTCACAACTTCTGAGGCATGATTTGTATGACAATAAATTTGCGCATACATCTGATCACAATTACAATCCATTTATTGAATGGATACTGAAACTGTAAAATTCTGCACATTTTTTTTAGGTTCACAATGCTATCTACACAGGTCAGTGTTGCCAGCTTTACAAGTGCAGATGAACCGATTGCACTATTCATTTCAGCTGCTGAGTGTATAGTTGAGTAGACAGCCCATGACAGACGCCCCAGGCAGTCACCTGGGTCTCCTGTTCCTAAATTCAGCCCTGAACAAGAGATCCAAATCCAAAGTTTAATTCTGGGCAAGTTACCAGTCTATGTGTAGATGGGTTGTTGTTGTTTTTGTTGTTGTCTTCAGGCAGAGAGTTACACAGTCCTCTTTCTGACAGCATCTGGCAAGGTGGATTCCCAACAGTTATGACTCACTTTGCTTCTCTCACAACATATTCCCATTTTTATAGGAGGAAAATTCTATTCAAGTTTCTATATTGAAACTGTTGATAAAATTATGATAGTGTTATGTTGACAATGAAGGTACCAGTGATCTCATGAGTCTGGTATATTGTGAAACAATGACAAACATTTTGATTGCAATTCATACTGTCCAAAGTTTTAAACATACCAATGGAAAATCACCCATTAGGGAGTGTCTACTGTTATGAATATAGAATCTACAATAATGTACAACTAGGAAGAACCAAAATTAAGTGGGTCTAGAAGCTTAACCTTTGGTTCTATCAGGTCTATAGTTTCAAGGGAAACTGTAACTACTATACAGAACTGCATCTGAAATCCTTCTCAGCAATGAGCATCACAGGAGAATACCGGCTTGAATACAACAAAGCCCTAGCACTGGCAAAAGTCACTTGCTCATTCAACAGGGCAGAGTCGTTTCTGATTTCTGTCAATTATTTCCTCCTTCTCACCCCTTCACACAGTATCTAATACTATTCCAGAGGATCCCTCATCACTTAGAAGCAGCTTTTCAAGGGGCAGAGGGGCTGCAGCAAGGAGGAGGAGCTAAGAAAGTATGTTCAGCAAACAGAACTATTCAAGCATCAAGCATCTAAGACTTTGCAAGACTGTACTTTCATTGTTCAGTTTGCTCCCCAATTCTTTTTTCAGGGCAGAGGGTGGTCTTATACAAGCAGAAGTGTCTGTATAATGAAGCTGCTGATAAAACCCAGCTATTATTGGCACTGGGGGGTGCCAGCATACTGTGCTAACTACAACTTCACCACTCTATTCCATTTATCAGAGAGAACTGCTTATCTTCCCATTTAAATACAGGAATATTAGAATAGCTCTGTTGGATCACGCCAATGGCTCATCTAGTCCCACATCCTGTTCTCACAGTGGCCAGCCAGATATCCATGGGAAACCCACAAGCAGGACCTAAGCACAGCAACACTCCTCCTTTTGTGGTTTCCAGCAACTGGTAAATTTAGCCACTACTACATTTATGAACAGAAACTTAAGATTACTTGAAATTCACCAAGGTCAAACAAAAATAAACTTCAAGTCAAAGCTGGTATGCTGTTATTGCGAACCTTTTTTGTATTAAGAACGATAGGTAAAGATAGAGCCCTGGACGGTTAAGCCCAGTCAAAGGTGACTATGGGGCCACTTATCTCACTTTTCAGGCTGAGGGAGCCAGCATTTGTCCACAGACAGCTTTCCTGGTCATCTCGCCAGCCTGACCAAACTGCTACTGGTGCACAGAGGACCATGACAGAAGCCAGGGCGCACGGAAACACCATTTACCTTCCAGCCAGAGCGGTACCTATTTATCTACTTGCACTGGTGTGCTTTCAAACTGCTAGGTTGGCAGAAACTGGGACAGAGCAATGGATGCTCAGCCCAATGTGTGGATTCAAACAATAATCCTTTGGGGGAAGGGCAGAATATGAATTTAATAAAAATAGATAATACAATTATTTTTCAATCTCAAAAGCAGAAGATTCACAATGTGATGCATAACAGAAAAACAAACCATGCCACTATTATAACAGCAAACTGCAGTACAACTCCAAATCCCTTATATGGGGCCAATTAAAATCTAATATTTATTTGACAGCACTGTACTTTCAGCATGGAAGAAGTCACATTTCAATGTTACACATGACTTGCCTGAATTCCCAGATGAAATATATTAGCTTGAATTAAAATTCAGCACACCGCTAACAGATAACAGCAATCCGTTCTCTTAGCAAATATAAGGGCACTAAGGCTAAATAAGGACAGCTAGTTATCAAAATGGTCACAAATATATGGTGATGTCTTGTTATGCAGCAGATAATGAAATTTCTCTGACAGCTTTTACAGTCCAAGCTTTAATTGTTTTTAACCTTAAACAAGCAAGCAAGCAAACTGCTCTGACCATCAATGGAGCTGATGGGCTTTCTGGAATGTGTGTGTGTGTCTGTCTGTGTACACCCCCACCCCACCCCCTCTCCTCTACACCTTTGTAGGCCATTTACATCCAAGAGAACATGCTTCCATATTGCTGGCCCAACTGAGCCTTCACACATGGTGGCTTGCAGGAGAAGTATGCAGTTATAGTTTGCCCCTGGAAGAAGGCACTAATATAGGATTGCTAACATGCACTGAAAAAAACTCACTTAGCACTACATTGAGACTATCACTACATGAAGCAGTACTGCAGAAGAAGCAAAAGCACCTTTGTTACTGGCTACTCCGCCTCCCCCCCCCCCGCATGCAGGTTTCAGGTTCAATCCCCAGCGTCTCTAGGTAAGGCAGGAAGAGACCTCTTCCTGAAACACTGGAGAGCCACCACCAGTCAGAGTAGATAATACTGATCCAGATGAACCAATTTTCTGATTTAGTATAAGGCAGCTTTCTATGCTCCTCTGTGTGTGACATAGCTACATCTCATGAAGTTGGTTGAGGAACTTGTTGGAATTAAGGTGACCAAACAGCTCTTCAATGGGTTGTGGAAGGAAATGTGGGGGGAGGGGGGAGGAACCACACTTAGCACTGGTATTAGACTCGGAACCTTATTTCTCTGGTTGGCATATGTAACGCTCCCTCATCAGTGATATTCACAACACAGCCAGTAGGAGGCAGAGATATCCAAGAATAAAGGCTGTGCTTAGACAGGGACCAGCTCTACCATATATCTGCCTGCAGAAGGGAGTGGGTGGTGCTGTGGTCTAAACCACTGAGCCTCTTTGGCTTTGCTGATCAAAAGGTCAAAAGTTCAAGTCCACACAACGGGGTGAGCTCCCGTTGCTCTGTTCCAGCTTCTGCCAACCTAGCAGTTTAAAAGCACACCAGTACAAGTAAATAGGTACCACTGCAGCGGGAAAGTAAACGGCATTTCCGTGCACGCTGGCACTCGTCAGTGTTTTGTTGCACCAGAAGCAGTTTAGTCCTGCTGGCCACATGACCCAGAAGGCTGTCTGTGGACAAACACTGGCTCCCCTGGTCTGAAAGTGAAGATGAGCGCCACACCCCAGTCGCCTTTGACTGGACTTAACCGTCCAGGGGTCTTTTACCTTTACCGATACCTGACAGCATTCAGCTCCTGACAGTACGACAGGTTATTCCTTAAAATGACCAATTTGGGTATACATCAGAAGATCTGTTTGTGGGTAAGGAATTTCCTGACCGATAGGCCGCAGACAGTGAGAATGGGACCTTACTATTCTTCTACTCTAGTATTAAGCACAGGAGCCCCTCAGGGGTGTGTGTTAAGCCCCTTTCTCTATTCCCTGTACACATTTGATTGCACCCCACTGTATAAGTCCAACACAATCATCAAATTTGCGGATGATACAACAGTGGTGGGGCTCATTAGTGAGAATGATGAGGCTGCTTATAGGAAAGAAGTACAGGGGTTAATTCAATGGTGTAAAGAAAATAATCTTATGCTTAACACCAAAAAAAACCAAAGAACTCATAATTGATTTTAGGAGAAAGAAAAGTGTATTTTTACCATTACACATAAATGGCGAGGAGGTGGAGAGGGTTGGTAGTTTTAAATACCTGGGCATTTACATCTCTGAGGACCTCTCATGGACTGCAAATATTAATATGGTTGTGAGGAAGGTGCAGGGGAGGTTGTATTTCCTGAGAATGCTCAGGGGATTGAATCTATCTCAGCACCTACTTCTGTCCTATTATCACAGTACCATTGAGGGTGTCTTAACCTATAGTATATTATCGTGGTATGGGAGCAGCTCTGAAATGGATAAAAAAGCTTTACAGAGAATAATTAAAATTGCCCAGAATGTTATTGGGCTCCAACTACCAACCCTGGATGAGATCTTCACGTCTCGCAGCTTGAAGAAGTCACACAATATCCTGAGAGATCCCACCCATCCTGCTCACAACCTCTTTGAACTGTTGCCTTCGGGCAGAAGATACAGGACAATGAAAACACGAACCACACGCCTTCTGAATAGTTTCTATCCAAGAGCTCTGATTGCACTAAATAATGATCTCAGGGCCAGTTGTAAGAAATAGCAAGCAGTGAGTAGTAAGGAATGAGATAGGTCTTAGGTTATGCTATGCTTCTAATAGGTTATGTTATATTCTGGATTATGTTATGTTCTAATAGATTATGTCTGAATAGGATGAGAGTGTTGGAGATACGTGCAAATGTGTATGTGAATCCGGTCTTGGGTGTTTGATTTTCGTTGTTGTGTATACTGTATATATACGGACAATGACAATAAATTTATCTATCTATCTACGACATCTTTCTTGGTCACATTGGTCATGCGGCCCTTTCTTTCAAGATGTACAACTTGGCTGCCCTTCTGTATTGTCTCACAACATCCCATCCCATCCTCACCTCAATCCTGTTGTTCTGTGCATAGCTGCTATTTCATAGAATCATAGAGTTGGAAGAGACCACAAGGGCCATCGAGTCCAACTCCCTGCCAAGCAGGAAACACCACCAGAGCACTTCTGACATATGGTTGTCAAGCCTCTGCATAAAGACCTCCAAAGAAGGAGACTCCACCACACTCCTTGACAGCAAATTCCACTGTCGAACAGCTCTTACTGTCAGGAAGTTCTTCCTAATGTTTAGGTGGAATCTTCTTTCTTGTAGTTTGGATCCATTGCTCCGTGTCCACTTCTCTGGAGCAGCAGAAAACAACATTTCTCCCTCCTCTATGTGACATCCTTTTATATATTTGAACATGGCTATCATATCACCCCTTAACCTCCTCTTCTCCTCTTCTCTATTTGGAGCTTTATAGTATAGTGCTTCAAATTTTCCTACCTTTTTCTCTCTTTGCCATCCCTTAGGTATTTCTTTTCCAAAAAGATTTTTTGTAACTACTTGCTTATCCTTATTGATCAACAATGCACAGGCAAACCATGTTGTAGTGAGACACCCAGATGTCCAGGCACATCAAGTCATTTCCTTCCTTCTATGGCACAGGGATCTGGCATGTCAGCTGCTGCCAAAATGACAGTTAATCCAAACAGCCCCGTCACCTGGGGGCAGAAACAGCCAGGAGAAGGAAACATAATGCCAGATTTATTCCCACAGCTCCCTCTCTTTTCTACAGTTAGGTGAATAACTGGGTCACGAGGGTGGGGGCGGGATAAAGTCTTACGTTAAAAACCTCCAGGGGCCTTTCCCACAGAATAAAGCTACTTCCTGGGATGAGAAAGAATATGTGCACATAAGAGAGAAATCAATTAACACAGATGTTTTGAATTTGATTTGTTTACAATCACTGACACCCCAGCCAATTCTTCAAGTCAGTGGCAGAGCTATGGTGTGACAAAATGTCAAGGATGTAGCAACAATCCCTTATATTTAACACATTCAACTCCACTGTTAAAACTAACCTACCCATAAACTCACTATGGCCACAAAGGACACATCTGTATCCTCTTCTACTAGATTTATCCTCTTTTTGTTTTGTTACAGAAAGAACACCCTTTATGGAGTGCAGATGCCTTTCCTCTCTTTTTTTAGGGAAACCCGGACTGCCCCAACGGCTAGCCCATCTACTGCCAACATTTTCACTGGAAGCTTATTCAGACAGAGATCAGCTTTCAGCTTTGCCAGTTAGTCTACAGCAGGGATGAAGAATCTTTTTATAACTAGGGTCTCAGTTCCTTGGGGTGATCCCGCAGGGGCTGCACAACAGCAGTGGATGAAGCTGGGCCTTTTCTCTTAACCCCCCCCCTTTCATTCTCCTCTTTTGTTCTTCCCATTCTCTCTCTTTATCTCTCCCATTTTCTCTCTCCCCTTCTTGGCTAGGCAGAGGGAAGGAGGCTACTCTTTCTTTCTGCCTAACACAGAAATGCAAAGCGTTGGGGACTTGCAGCACAGTGAGGGGGATGCAGCAAGGGTGCACCATAGGTCAGATGTGAACATGAAGGGGGCTAGAATTGGCCTAGAGGTTGGCAGTTCCTCAGCCCTGCTCTACAATGCACCATGTACAATAGCCAACAACAAACTACTATGAGCTAGTTTGTAACAGAACTATGAAGAGTTTGGATCCCAGTCCTAATCATACATACTCATAAGCAGCCACTACTACAACCTTTGTGTTCCAGTGTCAGCCCATATTGTACATTATTTGCCGTAATACAGGTAAACCCTTCCTATAACAGGAAGGGAAATTAAATCAAAATTTAGCTCAGAATTACTTAGATTCTGCGCAGAAGGAAGATCTGCTTGCATAAATCTGTGATGTTTATGTAAACAAATAGCTTATTTAGTAAGCAGCATATTTATGCCTTAAGGAATACATAAACTAGCATACGGAAATTCAGCCACAATATAAGTAGTACATCTGTGCCACTGGTTATTTATAAACAGCTAATGTTCAATGAAACAATATTGCCTTGTGTATAGCTTCAGCTGACAGCCACATGTGCCAAACACAAGTGTTTCATACAACATACCAAACTCTTCCTTTGCTGGAGTCTCCACTTGCACTGACAACCCAGTGCTTTGATATGGTTGACATGGATCATGTAATATTCAAAAATTCAGAACAACTTAATAATAATAATAATAATAATAATAATAATAATAATAATAATTTATTTATATCCCGCCCTCCCCAGCCGAAGCCGGGCTCAGGGCGGCTAACAACAATCAACAATCAAACAATCAGATACTAAAAAACACATTCTAAAAATATTTCATTATAAAAATCAATTAAAATCAAATTAATGGCAACTAATTAAGCAAGATTCTAAGCAGGTTGCCAGAGGAGGGAGTCAGGCTGCGCCCTGGCCAAAGGCCTGGTGGAACAACTCTGTCTTGCAGGCCCTGCGGAAGGATGTCAGGTCCCGCAGGGCCCTAGTCTCTTGTGACAGAGCGTTCCACCAGATTGGAGCCGCAGCCGAAAAGGCCCTGGCTCTAGTTGAGGCCAGCCTAACCTCTCTGAGGCCTGGGACCTTGAGGATGTTATTATTTGCAGACCGTAGGTTTCTCTGTGGGGCATACCAGGAGAGGCGGTCCCATAGGTACGAGGGTCCTAGGCCGTATAGGGCTTTAAAGGTTAAAACCAGCACCTTAAACCTGATCCTGTACTCCACCGGGAGCCAGTGCAGCTGGTATAGTACCGGATGAATGTGATCTCGCAGCGAAGACCCCATAAGGAGTCTCGCCGCGGCATTCTGCCCCCCCAGGAGTTTCTGGGTCAGTCTTAAGGGCAGCCCCACGTAGAGCGAGTTACAATAATCCAGTCTGGAGGTGACCGTCGCATGGATCACAGTGGCTAGGTCAGGGCGAGAGAGATAAGGGGCCAACTGCTTAGCTTGGCGGAGATGAAAAAATGCCGCCTTTGTTATAGCTGTAATCTGCGCCTCCATAGAGAGGGAGGTATCGAAGATTACACCCAAACTCTTAACGGACGGTGCTGGCACTAATTGCACCCCTGCAAGAGATGGGAGTTGCCCCCTCAATCCCATATCGTCCCGCC
The DNA here is from genome assembly GCF_964106915.1 of Podarcis gaigeae. Taxonomy (NCBI): domain Eukaryota; kingdom Metazoa; phylum Chordata; class Lepidosauria; order Squamata; family Lacertidae; genus Podarcis; species Podarcis gaigeae. The sequence continues at coordinate 49,775,446 of NC_139680.1, forward strand.
CCAGCCAGAGGACCTCAAGGCAAAACTTAAATTTATATAGCTGCCGCTACAATCCACAGAGGTGAAAAGCTGAAGGAATTTCCTATTCACACTGTGTTCTTCTCCCCCCCCCCAACATGAACCTCTTTAATTCTCTGTTAAGTCCTTAGTAATTATCTGAAAAGGCTCCTGTGTCAAAGGCTAGTGTGTAATAGCACAACAATTACTTTACTACTGCTCAGATATGGCATAACCATACTGTTGCATAACATATTGTATTCAAAGTAATGCTAAAGAGACTGTGTTGTTGGGCAAGCATAAATTCTCCTCTCCTCCCTCGCGGGCTGTTCTGTGGGTTCTCTTGACCCTTTAGAGCAGATCTGGGGATGATACAGGGGCACATGGGCAGAAGACAGGGGGGAAGTCCCATTGCACTAGTAGGAGTAGTTGTGCCGGCTTCTGCTAGCACAACAATTAAATTGAAGATGACCCATAGCTTTTAAAGAGTAGCAAAATGAAATTTGCTATTTAGTTCTACTGGCCCCAAATTCCAGGACAAAATGCTAAAATGATTAGCCAGTAGAAACCAAGAAACTACAAACCAGAAGTAATCTGGACTTGCCATGGTAGCTCTAATATATTCCCTTTCATAAGCTTTATTCACATAATCTAGGCAATAAATGCATATAAGAAATTAATATCTAGCACAGACTAATTGGAAGTTGTCCTTGAAGCATTAGCAAATATCATGAAGATCATTCATGTTTACAGTTCATCCCCTTAAATTAAAAAATTATGATACAATTTATTTTTCACAGTATTTATAAACCAAGGACTTAATAAGGCACTTCAGAAGAACACATGGCTGAAACAACTATATGCACCATTTATGATGCATTCTAATGCACATGGCAGGTTTCTGTGCAGTTCATGTAATAAATCACTTATTTCAGATAACGCTGAAAATAAGCTAAGCCATACATAAATCTGCACAGAGCTCCCGGTTCACATCGCATACTTTTCTGGCATGAGACAATGGGGCAAAAGAAGAAATGACAAGTGTTAGCATTCAAAATCCATTTCCTTGTCATTAGGATTTAACTTTCAAAATAAGACCATAAAAAAGTCTTATGGGTCAGGCCAAAGGTCCATCTAATATAGCACTCTGTGGTCTCAGTGGCCAACCAGATGCCCACTCGAAGTTCCCCAAAAGAATCTGAGCACAACAGCACTCTTCTCACCTACAATACAATAGTCTGTGGCTTCCAAGTAGACTTGCCTCTTTTTGTTCATGTAAATTTGAAAAATAGCACCACAGTTCTTCACAAATGAACTGTACCTTTGCCATTTTGCAGATACTTCACTCAAAGGCTTTTCACAATCACAGTAAAGCATACAAGGAGGTCGACTACACTCACAGGTCAGCTGTCACTGATCCACAGATGACTGAAAAGCTGAAAAACTTAAAAATATGGTCTGACATGATTGCATTCTGCTGCTTAGCTCAACAATACTGAAGTGCCAGCTGATATGGGAATCTGGTCACTTGTTAAGGATTTAGTGCAGCTCCTATACTTTATTTGCAAGCTGAATCAGCCACAGAGTTTGCCATAAAACCATGGATATGCACCCTGGAATTATACAATGATGTTTCATCTGACACATACTGCATACACAAACAGATAACAGAATAGGATTCCAGCAGAAAAAGAGTAGTTTAGTTTTTTTTAATAAACATGACTTTTCCTGAAATATCCATTTTCTAAATAATACTGCTCACACGTTGTTTTGCAAAGTGGCATGTTCACACCAACAAAGAACTAAGAAAGCTATGACAATGACCTCATCACCAAGACAGACACTGATGTTTCCATGTGCCTTCCTTGCAAGGAGTTTATGCAATCTGCAGTTTCATAACCGACATTTCAATGTAGGTTCAGCCCTTTGATAGTAGTTATATTCTACAGCAGTAATGCAAAGAGGTAAATTGTGACAAGATTAGCAGCAATTCCTATATTTAATGTTATTTAAAAATCAAAGTGTTACCTAAGGCAATTATCATGCAGCCCTTTAATATCTACAGGGAAAAGCCTAAGGGGAAAATAATTGACTCTGCTAATTTTACCCTTGGCAATTATAAAACAGCTCTGCATTTCATTATGACTGCAAATTTTCACATTTAATTATCTGGCTTGATAGAAATACAGAGATAAACGCATCATACAAAATCTCAGACAATTGCCCATAACACCATGATAGAATTAGTTTGGGACTGACAGTACAAAACAATAATAGAAATATTGGATGTAAAATATATTGCATATCACAACTATAATCACTGAAACAAATATGTTCTTCCTCAATCACTGTGGTCTCTCATGACCAGTACGCTTTGTAATGTGTCACACAAAATTATTTGTTTCACTGCACTTGTTAGCACATCCTAATATATAAAACTGGTTACTAGCCGGCTTCCCACGAATCTGCCTTGGAAGATGGTCCTACATGCTAGGAATGCAAGAAATTAAAAGCTCTCCACAGAGTCTGGGGTATAATAAGAGCACTCAGTGGAGCAACCTGCAGGCCACATATGACCCTTGGCCACTCTCTGTACAGCTTGCCAAGTCCCAGGGAGTTCTGCCCATCTTTCACTGCAGCTCAACTGATGAAGCCATCAGCTGGGCAGCTGGGAAAAGACTGATGCCAGCTATGCAGCTCAGCAGCACAGAAACGGCCATCTTGTCCATGCTGGGTTACAGGTTTCCTTCCAGCCCCCATGCTGAATCCAAGGGCTTGTAAGAGGAAGAAATAGCAGCAGCAGCAGCAGCAGCAGCTCTACCTGCTTTCCAACTTGACGCAGACGCTCTTCATGGATTACATATCAGAATTGGAAAGGCAAAGTGGAGAGATGTCTAGTGTTGTGTGCCTTCCAATTCATGGCCATCTGAAAATTTTAGGTAGTTTAAGAGTTAGCCCCACCTGGCTTTGAAATCACAGCAATTGGCTCCATTATTAGGCAAAATACTTACTGACTTACATGGACCATTACAACGCATGTCTACTCAGAAGTAAAACTCCACTAGGTCCAATGGGAAATACAGGGTTACTGAATTAGTGTTGCCCAGAAAGGTTTATATGGCCTTACCCTGTCATGTATCATCAAATGCAACAATGGTTAGTAAATGAGCTGAAATCACATTTCACAAAGTGGTGGGTGAGGAGATGGGGGAGGACTTCATGGCTTTATACACTTCATGCAAAATACACAAGTCTAAAAAAACTCATCTTTCAAAATAATACCAAGTCAAGTCAGTGTAAGTGTCAAGAATTTTTACAGCTTATAGTCCAACTGTTCATGCTTTTCAAGATGCAATAAAGAATGAGTTGATAAATAAATTGCCTGTATTCCACTTATGGTATATAGGAGGTATTAAAGTATTCAGGTGTCAAAAGTGGGAGAAAGTGTTAACATGTTTTGGCAGAATTTTCAGACATGCCGCTTAATTGCTTGAGAATACAAGCAGTTTTTAGGCTACTGTGCTTCAATTTACTACAGATCTGATTCAAGGCAAGCTTGAAATAATTACACGTTTTTGCTCAAGTACTTAAAGACAGAATAATGAGCAGCATTTTATCCATGTTTTTCATCAATCTGAGTAGGACTGAGAATGATTTATGGCTACTTTCCCCCTTGATTTTAATTGCAGATTTTATAAAATACCAAGTTCATGCAATAGCTCTCTGTGCATCTTAGCATGCGTGTACACAGAATACACTTGGTAGACAATACCACTTTTTGTTCTTGAGCACATGCTCACATAAAACAGGGTGTGAACCAGGTCATAACCAAGATGTCCAACCAGTTATCCCTGTGATCACTGTTGCTCTAAAAGTTCGATGCCTATCACGAACAGTATGTGTGAACAGTCTACTCATTCACATTTTCCCATGGTAACAGATGTCCAAGGATGGATTAGACTTTTCACAACAGTTCCAAGTGCTCTTAGATGAAACTGCTTTTCTAGCTCCATTTCATTTAGGGTTCTGGCACTGAAACTGCTTTGGTTGCCTGTATGTTAGGAGACAGCCAGGGGAAACACCTCCCTGTTTATCCTCCTCTTAGCAGCTTTTGATACCATCGACCATGGCACCTTTGTAGAGCAGTTCTCTGAATTGGAAGTGGGTGGCACTACTTTGTAGCGGTTCACGTTCTACTTGGATGCTACCATATTTTTTGCTCTATAAGATGCACCAGACGATAAGACGCACCACGCACCTAGTTTTGGGGGGAGGAAAACAAGAAAAAAATATTCTGAATCCCAGAAGCCAGAACAGCAAGAGGGATCTGGCTTCTGGGATAGCCTCTTGCTGTTCTGGCTTCTGGGATAGCTGCCAAAGCCTCTCCCGGCAGCAGAATGAAGGCTCCCCCTGCCCGGAAGAGGCTGCGGGCGGCTAAGCTGCCCTCTGTCCCTTCCCCAATCTCCCGCAAGAGCTGCACGCTCTTTAAAGGGAGCACGGCTCTTGGGGGCTTTTCTGGGAGGTGGGGGAAGGGACAGAGCCCCGCGCTCTGTCCCTTCCCCCCACCTCCCGCAAGAGCCACGTGAAGCCTCCGCAGGGTAACGGGGAGCCTTCATCCCGCTGCCCTGTGGAGGCTTTGCGCCGCTAACCCCAAAGCTATTACAGCGAGACGGAGCGCAGCACAGTGCTCCCTCTCCCTGTTCTGGCTTCTGGCTTAGTCCGCAGCCTGAATTCGCTCCATAAGACGCACACACATTTTCCCTTACTTTTTAGGAGGGGAAAAGTGTGTTTATAGAGCGAAAAATATGGCAATTTCCAGAGATGCTTGGGGAATGCTCTTCAGCCCTGTGGAGCCTTGGATGTGGGGTTCCTCAAGATTCAATGCTGTTTAACATCTACATGAAACTGCTGAGTGTGGTCATCTGGAGTTCTGGAGAACATTGTCAGCAATATGCTGATGACACATAGCTCTACTTCACCTTTACACCTGCAGGTGTGGCAGCGAATGTGCTGGACCATTGTCTTGCCTCAGTAATGGACTGGATGAGAGCCAACAAACTGCAATGCATTAAGTAATTTTATTATTCTGTTATCATACTTAGATAACCTCTAGGTTAGATTACTTAGATAAATTATACTTATACATGGGGCTGCCTCTGAAGATGGTTTGGAATCTTCAGCTGGGACAGAATTCAGTGGCCAGCTTGCTACCAGGACAAGGCAGTTTGAGCATATTACACCAATCTTGGTCCAACTGCATTGGCTGCCAATTAGTTTCCAAGCCCAATTCAAAGTGCTGGTTTACACCTATAAAGCCTTAAATGGCTCAGGACAGCAATACCTCAGGGACTGCCTCTCCTCATATGAACTGACCTGGACCCTGAGCTCATCATCTGAGGCCCTTCTTTGTGTGCCCCCTTCCATAAAAGGCCTGAAAGGTGTCAACACAAGAACAGGCCATTTCTGTGGTGGCTCCCTGTTTGTGGAATGCTTTCCCCGGGAGGCTCTCCAGTCGCCTTCATTACATATCTTTAGGCACCAGGTGAAAACATTACTCCATAACCAGGCCTTCGGCTGATTAAACATTCTATGGCTTTTAAATGTGTTTGTGGGAAGGGGGTTATTGGTTTGTTTTTGTTTTATTATGTATTATGTATTTTTGTGTTGTGAACCACCCTGTGATCTTTGGATAAAGGGTAGCATACAAATTTAATAAACAACATTACTACTATAGAGAAAGGTTTTGTGCAGTAGAGTTCTAAGTTTCATGGAAAAGATGAAAAAAAAATTCTAACAAAAACTAGTTTTAAACCTGTTCCAAACAAAATTATTAATATTTAAAAGGAAATTAGTAAAGTTCATCGAGTTATGTTCAATTTGCTTTAATTCATCATTTCTACTTATGGTAGACATAAGTCTGCTATCTTACTAGTAGTTTCTTGGTGAGTAAATATGGTTAATATAGAGTTAATTTTATAGCACAATTTATTTGACATAGCTGACATATCGTATCTGATAAAATTTCAGACCTTTGGGCAGCACGTACAGTTTTATATGACATCTAATGCCTCAAGGAATATGGATTTCTAACAAAATTAGCTCACAAAAGGCAGCAGAGAAATCTACTGAAATAACCACAAATGAAGCCTACACCTTCTTTAAAGCAATAAAAACCATATTACCTTAGTATTTTGCAGTTCAGCAAGGCTTGTGCATGCATTTGCTAGAAGAAAATCACCACTTAAGACAGCCATTTTATTTCCAAATTGCATGTCCTTCAACGGGCCATCTGATGATGTCAGTTCACCAATGTTTACTATCCCACGATGTACCAGGAAAGCTGTGTGAATCAACTCAGTAATCTCTGCCAGACTTCGTTGGCTTTAAAGCAAAGACAGGAAACAGTTCAATTAGCTGCAAAACAGCTGTATAATCTGGTTGTCTACAAAAGAGAAATGCTGAAAACTATAGCAGATGGGGTACTTATCAATACAAATATAGCATTCAGTACTTTGTGAGCACACCATTTTGAGTCTATCCTGCCTGGCCCACTTGAGGGGCAAACTGCACATGAATTAACTCACACGTTTGAACAACTGTGTTTAACCTGATTGATTTTATTTTGGAGAAAATGCAGCTGGTGCTGACCCTGATCAGGGCCTTGTGTTTATTTTCTACTGAAAAACTGCTCCTTACCTGTCTGTGTTTTTGCCCCCCCCCCCATGGAGTTTGCTACAAACAAGAATCTTAAGGACCAGAAAAGCAGCCAGGTAAGTGGCAAATTTCAGCAGCAAACAAGCACAGGGCCCATGGCTGCTTTCCTCTCCAAAATAAGAGGACTAATAAAACGTATTTGTTTAAATACATATATGATGCCATGTATAATAAGGCCCTGACATGAGGAGTCTTACTAGATTTAAGGAAATACTTAACAATATAAAATAGTGTTTAAAAAGAAATAAAAATGTTTATACCCCCATTCTTCAACCCTAAACCATGTTGATAATTGCAAGTAAAAACAACCACAACAAAAACACTTTTTAAAAAGGGTCTAAAAATACCCCATTTTTATGCACTTTGTCATTCTATTACCATAAATTATAGCAATGGGTATATGGGACAACAAACCTTTTTATATGCTAAATTTAACCTTTTTGTTTCAGACAGTGGCAGGAATAAAAGCCATCTATTGAATGTGACAGAAAATTACATTCTGTCATAACCTTATGTCTAAAGAAGGGTTAACACATCCTAGAACGAGGGAAGAGGAGGGAGGGCAACTAACAAGACATCCTGATGCTTCTGCTGTCATTGTCAGGGCAGCCCTTGGAGAAAATGTCCATATCAATTCAGTTTATCAGATGGACAGCTGATCAACATTAAACAGACTTGCTCTGGGCAGATTGAGCTGAGATACCTGCCATGAATACCAATGAGTGTCCTCTGCTCTCAACAACTGAGGTCTGACTGCTGCTGATCCCAGGACATATGGGGATCCCTAGTGACGAGTACATAAAGCTGCAGCTTACTCAAGTGATGGCTCATTTCCCCCAGCTGAAGGCACACATTAATATCCTGAGGAGATCAAGCTCACCTCTCCGACCCCCCCCCACACCACCCCCAGTGTCCCTTTTCCCCTTTAATAAGCTTTTAATGAAGGAAACAAAAATCCTCTCTGTACAGCTTGCCACAAAAAGGTTACACAAATACATTAGTGTCATACTTTCTGAGCCTTCCTTCCCATTTTTCCTTAGGTTTCTGTGCTCTTGTTTGCTCTCCAAACAGAACCTGTATTATTCAGCCTACTGCATTAAAAATACAGCTCATGTATTTAGTATATTCAATTTTTTAAAATGCTAGACGACATCTTCTGATAATGCATACTTAATTTTTAACTAAAATGACAAACAAGGTAAAGCAGTCTTTGTCATCTGAGTATATAAAATAGCTGTAGGCATCTCTCAAAGAATCTGAGTTTTAATACAGGATACCAGAATAGGAGATTCTTAAACAGTCTGAATTCTGTTTAATGTGTTAGGAGGGAAAACATCTTCTACAGAAATCTTGGGAGTGGTGAAATAATAGTAATTAAGAGGTTGTCTACTTTGCAAGAGATTATTAACTATGGTCCCATTTTTACTTAAGTAAACCATAATAGATAAAGTACACTAAAGATCACTTGTTGAACATTTATTTACTCTGAAAGCAGCCCTCTGAAATAAGAAATAAGAATGTGGTATTTATACTGCTTTCAAGCACAGCAGTCATCTGAACCACGGTTTACAACCTAATCCTGTGCATTTTTATTTGGAAGTAAATATTCCTGTGTTCAGTGAGGCTTCTTAGGATTGCAGCCTTACGGAATTATTCTTTCCTGGATAAATCAATGTTGACTGCCTATGGGCACAGAAAAGTCACAGAGACTGCCGTTTACAAAATGGCAGAAAAAGGCACTATAGGGAAGTGTAACATTGTTAGAAGTAATAATGATCAAAATCTAGTGGCTAAAGCAACAGATTTAAACTTTAATTAGCCAATTTACAAACAAGTAGACAATCTCATCGTGATCAGTTCTCAAAATCAGCTTTCAATACTAACACTGAGCCTTCAAACCTATTTAGAGAGAAGGGCATATGAACATAAAGTTCCAATACCTTTTTCCACTGTGCACATGGAGCAACCCTTCACTAATCTTGGGTTCGAAGTAGGGCGATTAGGTGAGAGAATAATTGTATCCAACAAAGTTCTACTCAGAGTAGTAGAATGTACCTAAGTTAGTCACACCTAATTTCAATACAACCAAATGTTTTTAAGGCAGATTTATATCCTCAGCATTCATTCTTTTTCAAAATTAATCATTTTGCCTGTCACTTTTACTAGCTTCCCACTTCCCCCCTGCTTTCACGTAATATAAGCAAAACACAGTGGAATCCATGTAGCACTAACTTTTGGGGGCTGGAAAGAAAGGGCAACTGCACAACAAGACTTCCCCCTCTGCCCCCTCAAACCTGGGGGTTCCCTCAACTCTCCAGAGCTGATGGGAAGGTGGAAGGGAAGGGAAGGGAAGGGGGGAGAGTCCCATTGTACAAGTGGAGATTGGTCTGCACCAGTAACAACTGAGTTGACTCCTGCCTACTTTACCAAACCAATCACCAACAAGTTACATTTCTGCAGCTCTGTAACGTTAGTAGCACATGCAATAGCCTTACAAAATATATATTTTGCCTAGGCAAAATATATATATAAATACAAGCTATAGCTTAAGGCGCATATGCACTCACCCATTTTACGTGAGATGCACTAGCAAAAGTAAGATCCAACTTTGACTTTATCCCCTTCATCAAGAGTCCCCACCACTGTCATTTCTGCCATTGCTCCCATTCCTCCCTATTCCATGGGCAGCCCATCATCCTTCTTAGCTTAGTCCACAGTTTTGGAGCCCTGCTATTCTGAGGTCCAGCAATTTACCCTTCTGCCACAAACCAAGTTGTTTCGTGCACTGAGCACAACAGGAGTATGGGAAAGCCACAAAGGGAAGTCTGAATGGGGAGCTCCCTCTCACACTTCCTAGTAGACTAAGGTAAACAGCTCAAGCGCCACAATTTGCTTTAAACGAGGCAGTGTATACTTTCTATGCTATGAAGTAGCTCTGAAGCACCTGAGCTGAGTGGGTATATATATTATCAAATAAAACTGTACTATCTGGATTATAATACATGGCAATGTACCATTACAAGCTACATCTTGCAAAAGATGCCTAGAGCGCAGCCAGTTTATTTTTCACTATTTCACATAGAATAAATGGGTTTTGGTTTTTTGTATTTGACATACCATTTGCAGCAGAACTTCCAACTGACTTGGTTGATTCTGCCGAAATGCATTAAAACTCCACCAATCTATAATATGTTCACATTTCCTTAGATCATATTACAGAGCATTTGATTTATCCCTAATAATAACTTTTAACTAATATGGCTCTTTTCAGTTCAACAACAAAAACCAATCTCTACAATTAAGTAAGGAAAACGTGGAGCTCATGGAACTCATTGCTACGTATACAAATTCTGATGCAGCAGGAAGGGAGTCTCTTAGAAAATGCAGTGTGCAGATAATCATTTATTTCTAGATGCTTGTGTTGTCTCAATATTAAATCTACCCTTGCATCTGAAGGGCACTGTCCTGTCTCAGGATTGTATTACATTGCAAACAATGGGCGTTCATAATAACAATGATCAAGTGTTGTGGATTTGTCAGTGCATGTTCTGGAAACCACATTACAGTGTAAGTAAATGGCACAACACATATGAATCTAAACTCCTTAGATTCAACAGTTTTCAAATAATTTTTAAACAGAAATTGGGAATCTAACAACCGTTAATAATTTATAGTTTTTAGTATTAAAAATATAAAGTTATTTTAGCAAACATATTTAGTGATCCAATCCAACTCCTTGAGCTTGGCTATCCCTGTATCAGAAATCTTCCTGCCACACATACAGAGCTGTGAACAGAGGGGAGTCTGGATCATGCCCCTAGTGTTTAATTTATTTTTTGTGGCCCATTATTTGGAATAATAAACTTTAATGTCACACAACTGTGTGTGAGAATTAAGATTTGTTATGTTTTATTGGCAAGGGATGCTTCCCTTCCCCCTCACTCTGGTAAGCATTTCCACATAGCTACATCTGAAGAAGTGGGGCAGTGAGCCTATCCTCTGCTCTGCTCATCAATCTCACTGGGACCAATTGCTGCTTGGCTCCTCCAGGATTGCCCTCACAAACAGCCACTCCATCTGGTCACTGGGTAATCATAATGTAAGGACTGGTGAATGTACTTACTTTCCTCTTTGGCCCTGTCCCCCCCCACACACTTTGTCTTGTGTCTGTTAAGGTCGGAGCTCATTGTTTTAAACTGAACTTCCTTCAGTGCACTGCCAGGGGACGTGGTATATATGAAGGATGTGTATGTGTAAGAAAAGAGAAAGTACGGTGTGTCTAAAAGGGTTTCTAGGCCTGTAATGTGCATGTGTGGTATGTCTAAAAGGATTTCTCTCCTTTGTCCCATGCAGCTGGAGGAAGACTCCAGCAACGTTTAGTTTCATTTCTCCCTCATCTCAACTTGTCATCAAAAGGGAACCAGAGGTCATTGTTTGTAACAAACTCCAGTCTGTTGCAAGACAAGCCATCTTCAAACCATGGTTTCTGAGGCTTGCTAAATAAACTAACTAGAGAGTACCTAATCAGAGCCTGCTTCAGCTGCAAGCCCCCAAGGCCCCACAGGGCCATTTACTACCAACTGGCTTGTGAGAAGAATTCCAGGAGAGTGATGGAAGAGTGCAAAAACTGCCTCAATATGTCCTCCAGCTAAACTTTCCCTTTTTTGCACTGGAAGTTAACTGGACAGGAATACACTTGATTCAGAAACCAAGAACTTAATACCAAGCACCAATCTGCATATTGGCTGCTCCTTAATTTGATCCAACAGGATGCAACAGGATAGAAGGGCGGTTGGAGTCTCTCAATCCAGAAGCTAGGTTAGGATATAGAGTGGAGGTACTACTTAACAGCTGGCATAGTCTATACCTATATCTAATCTAACAGCACTAATAACCTGTTTGAGCAAAACTAATTCTAAACACACACACACACACACACACTCCAGAGCTGACCATCTGTTCTGTGGAGGAGGATCTGTGGAGGTGGTCTTTTCCCGCACACAAGGAATCTGGACTGGGATTCAGATCTGAAAGACAGCCTTTAACTCCCTTGTTACAGTTTCCTATATACCAGCCCAAACCAGCCAAGTCACATTTATTAAAAGCAGCATGTCAAATAGTTCACAATTACAGTCTATATCAATACAGATTATGCCAGATGGTAATGAGCCATACACAAAGAGCCATCCATCCAAAATAATCACACTGTTTTCCACAGAACTGTTGAAGAGGTTATGGTTTATTACACCGTACTCATTAGATATACAGTGCCAGCATTAGCAATTTTCCCTTCATTTGTGTCTCATTTAAGATTCTACCTCCACAAGCATATTCAAATTAGTACACAAGGTTAAAGCCATTATGGTCAGGAATAAAATTAAGTTATATTTTATGTTATAGAAATGATAGATCAAAGGTCTCTTAAAATTTTTTTTTAAATTATCCAGCAGAGTGTACCAAGAGAGAGAATAGGAATATAATTTGTATGTATCAAAACCTATGCTTAGGAAGACAGATAAATACAGTGACTGAATTGTTCTAAATAAAGATAAGCTACATTCAAATATTAAGGCTACAAACTAAGAAAAGTGGTGGAATCAGCAAAAACAAAAACCCCACAACTGAACTGCTAGCCTTGAATTTATTTCTTTGCATTTGTTTGACATCAGCGAAAGACTGAATGAGGATGAAGAAAATAAAATTTTATCCAGTCCAGTCAAAGCAACCATTTGGGGGGCAGATCCATTCAAAAGGTGTGCCGCCTGCTCCTGTTGGGGTTGCATTCCCTTGTAAGAACTGGATTTTCATCTTGTGGGTGCTGCTGGATCTGGAGTCACTTCTGCATGTCCAAGTGGTGGGAGTGGCCAAGATCCCTTTTATCCACTTTTGGCTGGCAAGCAAGCTGTGCCCTTACCTGAAGAAAGCAGTCCTAGCCACAGTCATACATGCTACAGTAACAAACAGTTATTCTATTGAATTCTGGATAAGAATTTTTGAAAAGTCCAAAATGCAGCAGCCAAATAATGGTATGCAGTGGCACTGTGAACAGGACAGTCCTCAGTCTCAATTGGCCCAACCCCACAGATCATATGGTCATGGCACTTGTGCTCCTCATCATGCAGGCATGGTGGAAGTCGGCATAACATCACTTCTTCCATACAGGAGTCCCATCAACCTGCTGGGACTGTGACACCTTAAATTAAGAACTTTCTGCCTTAGAATCACCACTGCAAGTGATATCATTTCAAATATACAGTGATAGTTTAAACAACTGACCTTACTTAACAGTTGCCACTAAAATGTGAAAACATGTTTTCAAAATCCAATATGAATTCTAAAAATAAGATAATTAAATACAAGATTTTGGGCTGGAATCAGAGAAAAGCATATGGTAAAGGGAGGGGGGTGTTGGCAGAAGCTGACTGTCCTTTCCCCCAGCAGCTTCCTGGAAGTCTCTCCTGCACAACCTGAATGAGGCTGGCTGTGACAATGGAGGGTAGAGGCATCCCTGAAAAATCAGGCAAAAGGACCATCTGCAATCAGGAACTCCATACGTAAAAGATCCCTCCACCTTGCTTTCAGGTACCCCACCTACCTGGCCAAGATTTGCCAGGATCGACCCTGCTCTGGCCGAGGCAAGGTCTGGAACTGTGGCATGGTGCATTTGGGCAATGCCAGTTTCAGGACTGATATGTTCCATCAGGAACCTGCACAAGAGCTGGATCTGTAGTCAAACAGGAGCCCTGGAGACTGGAAGTAGAGCTGTTCAAGAGAAAGATGTACTAGGAGCTGTTGGACCAGCAGATATCAGGCAGAGTCTACTGTTGCATAACTATGCCAATACAATGACATTTAACATTTCTGAAATTAGACAAGACCCATAAAGTTGCAAATAGTTATTGCTAGTACTGTGCCAGATAACCGTAAAGACAGAAAGACAATTGGATGTGTTCAGGAACTATATTTACTATATTCCTAGTGACTACTAGAAATAATTTTTGGTGGCCAAGTTCAGACACATTAACAGACCTTTGCATAGCATATAGCCATTATCACTAGTAATCCACTTCTGTGTCAATAATTTGGAGTTGGGTATGTATAGCTTGGAATGTTTAATCTGGAAAAGAGGAAATTGAGAGGAGATATGATAGCCATTTTCAAGTATCTAAAGGACTGTCACATGGAAGATGAAGCAAGCTTGTTCTCTCCGGCTCTGGAGTGTAAGTCTCAAACCAATGGATTCAAGTTACAAGAAAGGAGATTCCAACAAGACATCAGGAAGAAGTTTCTGACAGTGAGAGCTGTTCAACAGTGGAACGGACTCCCTCAGAAGTGGACTCTCCTTCATTGGAGGTTTATAAGCAGAGGTTGAATGGCCATCTGCCATGGATGCTTTAGTTGACATTCCTGCATTGCAGGAAGTTGGACTAAAACTCTACAATTCTATGATTCTATGCGCCAAAAAAAGAGCAAACTCCTCCTATACATGGTGGACATCTTATAGAGCTCTGAATCTGGGAACAAATAAAGGCAGTATTGTCCTCTATTATTGTTAATGTATCAAGACTTCTGTTTGTCTTTTAACTGTTATACCAGATTTAGTCCTCAGAACAAAACAGTCACTCTTGTCACTAATTTCTAGACTGGTTTACACTAATCACTGGACATGTAAGGAGATACCTTTGAAACAAGAAAGGCTGGGAAATTGTGGGATATTATATTATTTAAATTGATGCCATGCCACAAATCTTCAACCGCATTAAAACTTGCAAAATATCAAGCCCAGTAGTAATTTTTATAAAGAACATTTACTACTGAGCTATTAATAATGTGATTAGTCAAACCCCTTACACAGGGTAATAGTCTGCCTAAGGCAAATATATTTTATCTTACAGAAAGGTGGCTTTAAATAGGTACCGCTGTTGCAGGAAGGTAAATGGCGTTTCCGTGTGCTCTGGCACTTGTCAAGGTGTCCCGTTGTGCCAGAAACACATAACCCAGAAAGCTGTCTGTGGACAAACACCGGCTCCCTCAGTCTGAAGCAAGATGAGCGCCACACCCCATAGTCAGGTTTGACTGGACTTAACCGTCCAGGGGTCCATTATTTTTACCTTTATATTTAACTTTCTTTATGTTCTGATAATTTTATCAAATAAAAAATATTTTAAAATGGAGAAGGTAAGGACCATTAAAAAAATGGAGAAGGTAAGGACCATTAAAAAAATGGCAATAGTTTTGCACATAATAGGTAGATTAAACTGCATGCTATTTTCTGAATTTTAGGTTCGTGCCTTCAAAACTCTAGTTAAAAGTTTATTTGCAATGACTATGCAAGACAAACTGAAGCAAGGTAAACAGATTCCCATTAATATGCATTGCCAATTATGTACAGACACCACCAAACCTGTGAACAGATGCTCATCTGTCCAAGTGTTTCCCTGAAATATTTCCACATAGCTTTAAAAATATATAGCCATACCAATGTAGCTGGAAAGTGACAATACTGATGGATTCAGCCCTATGATGCATGAACAAGAACACATTTTCAAATATAGTTAAGTGGCACTTGTTTCAAAATATTTGTTTCATTTCTCAGATCAAGATGAAACAGCTGAAAATCATTTGGTATTCCAAGTGTCAAACAAACACTGAAATAAAAATTTGCCTCATCCAAGTAAAGAAAGCTTTTATTATTGCGGAAATTTGGCCAATCTTATTGCTTGCATTCAAAACTATGTAAAATACTTGTATGATAGAAGCACTGATCTGTGGGTTTTAATGGCTTTAGTAGCAGTAAGTCCTTCTCAAGTGTTGGACCTGGGAGAGCAGGGTATGAATTCCTGAGACTCCCTTTAAGGAGTCTCAAAGCGGCTAACATTCTCCTTTCCCTTCCTCCCCCACAACAAACACTCTGTGAGGTGAGTGGGGCTGAGAGACTTCAAAGAAGTGTGACTAGCCCAAGGTCACCCAAGCAGCTGCATGTGGAGGAGCGGAGACGCGAACCCGGTTCACCAGATTACGAGTCTACCGCTCTTAACCACTACACCACACTGGCTCTCAAAAGGGCACAGCCTTTTTCAAAATCAAAAAAAGCAACATACATACATACATATATATATATATATATATATATATATGCAGGTTTTGGTGTCCTCGGGTGTCTTCCCGTGTAAAAGTTGGGGTGTCTAGGCGACGTTTCGACGAGGTCTCACTCGTCATCTTCAGGCTGGTGCTTTCGGCTTCTTGTTACTGGAACAGAGCGGGATCTCAATGTTTGAGTTCCTATAAATACTGTAGAGGGGGTGTGGTGTCTAGCCTCCAATGTTCTGGGCAGAGAGGAAGTTCCCAGGCTAGTGTGCCTTTTCTTCTTTTGTTCCTTAATTACTTGAGAGATACCTTGAGTGATTTCTTGAGTGATATCCTGAGTACCACTTAGGTGGGTCATTAGGTGTGGATTAGTTGCTAAAGTCTTTGTGTCTTGACCTCTTGAACTTTGTGAAGAGTTTTCCTGAGAAGATGGCTGTATTGCACTTAGTTGTGCTTTGGCTTGGCTTCGTGTATAGGGGCGAGCTGTGGTTTTGTGGCTTGTGTCAGCCAGATCTGTGTAGGGATTGCAGGGGGGTGCAGCATCCGGAGGTGCCACCATGGATTGGCTACTGGATGGTGTCAGTAATTCATCTGTGGAGAGGGTCTGGGTTTGGGTCTGGTGTGGTTGATTGGTGTTGGCGTTCTGTGTGCCTCTGGATCTGGTGTCAGTTTTTGTGGGGAGGGCTAATTTCCAGATGTCTGGCAAGCGGGATGTGTCGTCACGCTTGTTCATGTTGTGAGGGTGTTTCTCTATCTCGATGGCTTCCATGATTATTCTCTTGTGGTGATGTTCCGTGTTAAAGAGCAATTTGGAATCTGCAAAATTAATTTCGTGTCCTGTTTCTTTCATGTGTTGGAAAAGAGAGGAAGTTTTTTCTTCTTTTTTGACGGCATTCTTGTGTTCTGCGATACGTGCATTTATTCGTCTGTTTGTTTGTCCAATGTACGTGGCTGGGCAGACTTTGCAGGGTATTTCATAGATCCCTTGGTTTTCCAACTGGATTTTATCCTTGGGGTTTCTGAGGATATTGGCTATTTTTTGGTTGGTGCAAAAGGCTGTTTTGATATTGTGTTTATGGAGGATTTTGCTAATTTTATCTGTAGTGCCCTTGATATAAGGAAGGAGGGCCATGCCATTGTTTTCTTCTGTGTCTTGGTTTTTGGGGGGTGTTTCCTTTTGGATTAGCTTCGTAATCCTGTTTTGCTGGTATCCATTGGCAATTAACACATTTGAGAGATTCTGTAACTCAGTTGTCAAGTGGTCTTTGTCAGCCAGGCGTTTGGCTCAGATATGTTGACGACACCTTTGTAATTTGGCCACACGGGAAGGAAAAACTGGATAGCTTCCTCACACATCTCAACAACTTACACCCCAAAATACAATTCACTATGGAAATAGAAGCCAACAACCAACTTCCCTTCCTTGACGTCCTAATCTACAAAAAACCTGATGGCTCCCTAGGACACACTATCTACCAGAAAAAAACACACACCAACCGCTACTTACATGCACAATCACACCACCACCCTGCACAAATAAACTCCGTAGCCAAGACTCTCATCTCCAGAACCAAACGCCTGGCTGACAAAGACCACTTGACAACTGAGTTACAGAATCTCTCAAATGTGTTAATTGCCAATGGATACCAGCAAAACAGGATTACGAAGCTAATCCAAAAGGAAACACCCCCCAAAAACCAAGACACAGAAGAAAACAATGGCATGGCCCTCCTTCCTTATATCAAGGGCACTACAGATAAAATTAGCAAAATCCTCCATAAACACAATATCAAAACAGCCTTTTGCACCAACCAAAAAATAGCCAATATCCTCAGAAACCCCAAGGATAAAATCCAGTTGGAAAACCAAGGGATCTATGAAATACCCTGCAAAGTCTGCCCAGCCACGTACATTGGACAAACAAACAGACGAATAAATGCACGTATCGCAGAACACAAGAATGCCGTCAAAAAAGAAGAAAAAACTTCCTCTCTTTTCCAACACATGAAAGAAACAGGACACGAAATTAATTTTGCAGATTCCAAATTGCTCTTTAACACGGAACATCACCACAAGAGAATAATCATGGAAGCCATCGAGATAGAGAAACACCCTCACAACATGAACAAGCGTGACGACACATCCCGCTTGCCAGACATCTGGAAATTAGCCCTCCCCACAAAAACTGACACCAGATCCAGAGGCACACAGAACGCCAACACCAATCAACCACACCAGACCCAAACCCAGACCCTCTCCACAGATGAATTACTGACACCATCCAGTAGCCAATCCATGGTGGCACCTCCGGATGCTGCACCCCCCTGCAATCCCTACACAGATCTGGCTGACACAAGCCACAAAACCACAGCTCGCCCCTATACACGAAGCCAAGCCAAAGCACAACTAAGTGCAATACAGCCATCTTCTCAGGAAAACTCTTCACAAAGTTCAAGAGGTCAAGACACAAAGACTTTAGCAACTAATCCACACCTAATGACCCACCTAAGTGGTACTCAGGATATCACTCAAGAAATCACTCAAGGTATCTCTCAAGTAATTAAGGAACAAAAGAAGAAAAGGCACACTAGCCTGGGAACTTCCTCTCTGCCCAGAACATTGGAGGCTAGACACCACACCCCCTCTACAGTATTTATAGGAACTCAAACATTGAGATCCCGCTCTGTTCCAGTAACAAGAAGCCGAAAGCACCAGCCTGAAGATGACGAGTGAGACCTCGTCGAAACGTCGCCTAGACACCCCAACTTTTACACGGGAAGACACCCGAGGACACCAAAACCTGCATTCCTGTACCCGTGAAAATCTACGAAAGCATATATATATATATATATATATTTAAACATTTTACACTTCAAGGGTAGCTATTATTGGTTCTTTCCAGTTCTAAACATTAATATAAGGTCCATTGAGAGAGAGTAAAATTAAAGCTTGAATTACCAAAGAAAATTATTTTTCAGTAAACAAGGATGGATATGACATGCTATTAATGCTTTGAGAACAAGCATTAATTAATAAGAAAGGCACCAAAGTGTGGGGGAACCCTATGTTTTTAATTAATAGGGGGTGGAGTCCCCGATTTCCCTCCCGCACCACTTTGAACCCTCTAACATTTAAACTTGCTTTAAAGAGATTTATTCCATCCTCTCCCCCAGCCACAATTTTCACCTCATCATGGTGCTTGTTTCCTCTGCTTTTGGCAAAATATACCAATGAAGCAGATGGGCCTTGCTATGTACATGTGATGATGCTAAACAGTTAAAGGAGATGGCAAGCTGCCTCTGAGCCCTTGCCCCTATCACCAGGTGTGCTGCTATAATCAGCAGCAGGGAAGGGATAAAAATCCCTTCTGAGGCTTGCAACTGCTGCCGCCTCTGGGACAGGATCAGATTAATCAGATGCATTTTGCAAAGTTGGCGTCCGCTCATTTCTATTATTAAGGCAATTGCCTTCCACTGTTTTTTTTTTAATAGTTTGTTCTCATTTTAACATTTGCAAAATGCTTTCTTGATGCATGGAAACCTGTATCAGTTGCTGATCTTCAGTTAGGGAGGAAGGGGGGTTACATTTTACTTAATTTATGCCTGTTCTACTGGGAAGCATAATTAAATTTTCTGAATATCTTTCAACAGAAATGCATCTACAAGCCATGTATTGAAGTCAGAGCCATATGTTGGTATGGCAGATTTGTTAAGAAACTGGGAATTCTTCAGTAGGGCTTTTACATCAACATGCTAGCATATAGTGTATAATACTGTATAGACAATGTACCACGTGTGCAGTTGGCATGCCCTTCCTCCATGCATCTGAAACAGGCACCTAAATATATTAGACATGAGTAAAATCTTTATATGCACACAAAATCTTAGAAAACTGCCCTTCTGCAAGGGAAGGGAACTTTCAGGTGCCTGCACCCACCACCAAACCACTCTACCATGGGTTCATGTCAGCAACAGTAGTGACCATTGAGTCCTTCAGCACAATAGCTCCGTGCTGCTGTCAGGCAAAATTGTTCACCATGCAGCAGGTACACCTTAAGTTCCCTTGCAGCCTACTAAAGGTAGTGACAGTGAACCAGAGAGCCAGCACAAGTAAGGATTCTGCATTATCACTACTGACAGGTTGCTACATCTTCAAATCATACAGGATTCAGCATAAAAAATGTAGATGATGCATTAAATGCATAAATAATAGCCACATAGGACCCTGATCAGGACTGGGGCTATGGTTCCTTCCCATCACCCAACTTCCAATCCAAATCTTTATTACCACCACCCAAATTCATTCCTGACAACAGCTGCCCACACATCCAAAACTGCTTCTTGCTGCACAAAAAACTGCTGTTGATGCAATCACACCTTGTCTAATTTTCTTATATCTGGGCACAGGACAAAAGCTTTTCCAGCCATCTTCTAAATAAAGACATTCTGTAAGGATCATCACCACACTGCAAGTT
The DNA here is from genome assembly GCF_964106915.1 of Podarcis gaigeae. NCBI lineage: Eukaryota > Metazoa > Chordata > Lepidosauria > Squamata > Lacertidae > Podarcis > Podarcis gaigeae. The sequence goes on from NC_139680.1 coordinate 49,795,718, forward strand.
AAATGCAGCTACTCTTAACAATGACCCCTACGTGACCAATCATCTAGAACTGTCACATTTGAATTAGTTTTCCATGGTCATTATTTTGGTAATTCTCAGTGATCAAGAGTGATTTGATGAAGGTTCCTTGGTTTGGAAAACTGGTCAACATCATATTTCCTACGAATGCCTAAAGATCCACATGTGACTTCTTTTCAATTTCCTAAAACAGGAAATCTTTGTGAGCAGATACTGATTACCTGTTTTTCTTTAAAACACCCTGGAAAAGTAATAGTCAAAGAAGATATACAGCTAACTCAGTAGGTCAGCTGTATTACTGTGTTTGGAAAATAGATAGTAATCTTACAAGGATGCAGCATATTTCTTCATCTTGTGGATCAGGCAAGAACTGCTCCTTACATATTACAGTGGTGCCTCGCAAGACGAAATTAATTCGTTCTGCGAGTTGTTTCGTTTGTGATTTTTTCGTCTTGCGGAGCACGGATTCCCTGGGTATTAACGGCTTTAAGAAAAAGGAAACAAACTCGCAAGACGTTTTCGTCTTGCGAAGCAAGCCCATAGGGAAAATCGTCTTGCGAAGCAACTCAAAAAATGAAAAACCCTTTCGTCTTGCGCGTTTTCCGTCTTGCGAGGCATTCGTCTTGCGAGGTACCACTGTACATATTACCACTGCCAAACACTCATCATTATAAGAAGACAAAGACATTTGCACATGCTTCCCCCCACCCCCAGATATTTGGACCATGGTTTGCAGAGGCCAAGTCATTCATTCTACCTATATACACCTTATTAATTTCTCCCATATCCTGAATCAACATTTTGCTGCAATAGAAGCCAATGATTTCTACCAGAGACGATAAAAGAGCCATCACTACTGGATATAAGTTATGAGCCAATCTATTAGTTATGCTTTTTGGTTATGTAAAAGACCTAGTCATGTTAGAAGGCAGGAAAATAGTTGTACACCTACTAACAGAAGAAGAAGAAGAAGAGTTTGGATTTGATATCCCACCTTTCACTCCCCTTAAGGAGTCTCAAAGCGGCTCACATTCTCCTTTCCCTTCCTCCCCCACAACAAACACTCTGTGAGGTGAGTGGGGCTGAGAGACTTCAGAGAAGTGTGACTGGCCCAAGGTCACCCAGCAGCTGCATGTGGAGATTACGAGACTACCGCTAGTAACCACTACACCACACTGGCTCTCAGCTGCCCATTCAACAATTAGTTACAATTCAGGTTTTTTTTTGGGGGGGGGATCAATGCACCTGTATTGGAGGATTGGATACCAAGGTATGGGAGGTGATCCAAATGAAGGAAGGCAATTCAACAATTTTATTTATTATTTATTTATTTCATAAAATTTACACACCACTTGATTGTAAAACAACAACCCTCAAAGAGGTTTAATAATAATTTCACTGAAAAATAGACCCTTTTTATTCTGTATCAGTACAGTAAGAAGTAATATAAGGTCAAACACAGACTGGAAAGTGATACGTGCAGTACTTGGGCCTGGATGGAAAAGATGAGTGCTTTTGCTACAATAAAACTATCTATGTGGAAAGAAAATCCTGCTGCTGTGCATTCACTTAGAACGCTATTTTTCAGTGCAGCATCCTATCTGGGAAGTGCCTGTATAAGGATCTCATAGAGTTGTTGCAAACAGGGATAAAAGTCAGGATTGTAGAGATAATCATATACAAAAAGCAATATACAACTTTTCTTTTTAATGAAACACAGATGGAAACAGGAAGCGAAGCTGTCTTTCTGAATAGTATTCTCATATATCTCAATAGTACAGTGGTACCTCGGGTTAAGAACTTAATTCGTTCTGGAGGTCCCTTCTTAACCTGAAACTGTTCTTAACCTGAGCTACCACTTTAACTAATGGGGCCTCCCGCTGCTGCAGCGCGATTTCTGTTCTCATCCTGAAGCAAAGTTCTTAACCCCAGGTACTATTTCTGGGTTAGCAGAGTCTGTAACCTGAAGTGTCTGTAACCTGAGGTGCCACTGTATTTGCATATTTCGAAAAAAAACAACCACACACATATTGGCATAATCTGAAAAGAAAATAGATGTGACTCTGCATCTTTTGCATTAGAAAATTCTTACCTAGGATGTATCCCACTGATCATATCATTTTGGAGGGAGCTCTTTGCTGTTATGCTGGGCCCAGCTGCCTTAGATATAAGTAAAACCACCAAGCCTCTCATCTGCAGGTTGTTCCTGCTATCCAACACAAAACCTCTGCAAAAAAGAATAAAAAAAGAAAAAAGTTAAGTCAGATCAGAATTATGAACACTCAAATAATTTTTCCTAAGACCAATTTAGATGACTGCCTAAATAGTGGGTTAGATGACTGAGGATGAGCCACAGTTTGTGTCCTGCCCGGTTCTCCTCTATGTGTGAGAGGAGAGAATGAACTTCTGCTTTCACTTTAGAATCTATAGTTCTCTACTGCTTCTTTAGAAAGCTCCACATTATGTACAGTGTTAGAAACTGGGATTGAAAAAGCTAGGAGCAAAATGGCTTCTGGGACCTGGGTTGTGGGCACCAAAACAAAGTATCTAGTCTTCATGGAGGGGCCTCCTGTTGCTGCCGAGCCGCCGGAGCACGATTTCTGTTCTCATCCTGAAGCAAAGTTCTTAACCCGAGGTACTATTTCTAGGTTAGCGGAGTCTGTAACCTGAAGGGTATGTAACCCGAGGTACCACTGTATGGAAGTCCAAGGCTCACTGGAGCTTGCTCCTGATCTCTCAGAATTACAGCTTCTATATCATTCTCAACATTAAGGGCCCATCCACACTCCCGCTCGTCCTGCTGCTTTCTCCCAGGAAAAGCTGCTTTTTACCGCTGAATCGGAACAAACATCACTTGCTGTTTACAGGGCTTGAGATTTACTCTAATTCAGCAGTAAAGAGCAGGTTTTCCTGGGGAAAGCAGTGGGACAAATAGAAAACCACTCAGACCCCTGTTTTCTAACCATGGGACAAGTGAAGTATGGACCAGCCCTAAGGCTAGCTTTCTCTATCTTAGTGGCTCAAGGTGTTTTGGGCTCCAACTACCATCAGCATCAGCCACCATATTGTATGATCAGGAATGACGGGAGATATGGTGTCTAAACAGTATTAGCAGAGGGATACCAATATATATAGCATATAGAGATGGCTTATATAATTGAAAAAGCGATCAATATGCAATGGCATAAAGTATTTTCTGGACAGGTATGGTGATTATGCAAGTTATATGACTAATTTCAAACGACGTTTCAAACTAAAGTTATAATGTTAGAAGGCAAGTTCAGTTTCCACAACCAACCTCGCTTCGGTTGAATGAAAATATAAATGAAGTCTATTACCATATGATAGAGAATAGATAAAAATAGAATACGGAGGAAGAAACACGTGATTAACCCGGGAAGTACTCCAGTCTAAAAACAGCTGCTAATTAGTAGCAACCCTAGACAGAGAGAAATGTCAGTGGACAAAGTACAGAGCAGGAATTGATAGACAAAAGTAGTTGACAAGCAGTATGGCACCTGCTCATATTATCTGTATCACCTAACATTCCTTACTGTTTATTTACTGTTGCTTTGTCCAAGTTATCAGCTAAGAAAAAGCTGAAGTTCTTTTTCAACGAACGTAGTAAACAGAATTACATTAGCAACATATACTCTATCTTCACTACAGCAAACTGCATAAGACTTGAAACAAATAAAGCCTAAGGTGACCATCCTTTAGTAACTAGAAGCTACTGCAGTCACTTGACATGGCTCCAGGGGTCACATTCGCATTCCACCGGAATTCAGTTCCCTAGAGATATTCAACCCAAGTTACAGGTACATAAAAGTCTTCCAGATGGTGCAATTATTCTTGATGGGTATGTGGCAGAAGACAGGTGCCCCTAGGGGGGAAAGGGGAACTGGATGCAGCCCAAGTAAAATTGGGCCTGCATGCACACACACATTAGTATCAAATTCTTTCTTAAAAGATTGGGGAAAACACAAGCAGAAGTGTAAATATAAATACAAAACTACCAAGATTAAGGTGCTGCCTGTTATAGTTTGTGCAGCTTGGTATTATTAAACACTGTGCCCTTAAGGTAAATAAAATTAGACTGGTACAACTACCCACAGCAAATACAGATCTACAGAAAAATGAAAAGACTGAGGGTTGGGGGGGGGATGAAACAATTATTCTCCATGTTATCCATGTGACAAAACCTAGATTTAAATGCCTGACAGATTCACAGATTTAAATAGAGCTCTTCTTTAAAAATTCATGTTGATTGGGGGGGGGGGGAGTCTAGCTCTGAAACAAGTATACTATTATGGTATGCTGATATAAGACTCGCACCACCCACACAAGAAGTAACACTGGCTAATAGTTTATGTGCTGAAAGAATTACACCTCCTACTAACGTCCATCTGTTTAAAAGAATAAATCATGCAAACATGAGTATCCCCATTAAAGCTTTGCACACTTCAACTTCTAATGCTCAGGAATTTCAACTTTTCAGTTACAGATAAATCTGTAATTTCAGTGGTTTAGCAGTTATATTATTTTGAGTATTTTTCCCAGAAGAGAAAAACTTTCATTGGACATAATGAGCATTTAGAACTTGCAGGCTGAGAGTTGTAGTGTACTAATAAAGGCTGTTTCTTTCTCTCTCTCTCTCTCTTTCTGAGACACACACACACACACACACACACACACACACACCACACACAAACCAGACAAAGAAAAGTTCAGAAGATACTGTATAGTAGAAAAATGTATGCCATTGTATTTCCAAAGCAGTCAGAAAAGTAGACAATGGTTTCTGCCAAAAACAAGGTAGAAAAATTCAATAATCTGAAACATGATGAGCAAATAAAATCTAAAATGTATGAATACATGAAAGCATTAATGTTCCAGGTGATATGTCAGCACAGTGTTTATCATCCTGATCATCCAACAGTAGCACTATGCATGCCTAATTTTATTATTTACCTGTTTTATTGAAATGTTTATTGATTACCTTTCAGCCATAAGATCTTTAAGATGGTCACTAATCAGATACTAAAACAAAATTAAGAAAAGAGCAATAAAACCTTCAAAGACAATTTGCACAAGTTATACAGGCTCCCTGCTTTCCTCCTTAAAGGTTAAAAAATTAACCTGAAGACAAGACAGTTGTTTAGCATGTACTGTCTAAGCCCCTACCCTGATTTGTATCAGAACTTTAAGATCAGCGAGAGGTAAATGACAAAAATAAAAAGAACTGCCAACATTTAGAGAATGCACAGGCGTGAATACCAATATCCTGTGCAGGTACATTTATGAAGCAGATATTCTGTCCAATTTATGCCTGTCATAAATACTACAATCAGCAACTGAATAATTGTAAATATTCTTTTAAATATGCATTTTGATCACTTAAAAATACATTTACTTATGAGCCTGACCCCATAAATTATTAGCACTGATAAAGCCTCTAAACTTGTCTAAATGCTGCACATACATTAAAAAGACAGTTTCTATTTGTAGGCTCACATAAATGAAGGATACAGCACAAAAGGAAAAAGGAGTCTGGAGAGAAGGGGGAAAGCAGGTCTTGGAGCAGCTGCTCATTCACTGGCCAATGCAAGAGACCAGAGAAAAGGAGTGCAGCTTCCCAGTGACCCTTTGTCTTATAGCCAGTGGCAGAAGCTAGAGTGCATCCCACTTCAGCTCTACAACCGCAGGACAACTGACAATATGAAACACTACTGCCTAGTCACCGAACATCAAAATTTTGTACTATGAAAGTCTAGGCTAAAGTGGCCCCCTCACTCAGCTATGATGATTTCCTAAACAGATGCCTGAAACAAGATTTTTGCTTTAGCAGTTTTCAAACTATTGTACTCTATGACCTGTAATTTAACATCCTCAGTGGACCAATTATAGCAACTGCATTTCAGTGAATATTCTCTCTCATACATTGGCTACAAATGTGCATTAAAATATATTTGGGTTGAACTGACAACTAAATGGAGCTGCTTATGGAATTTGGTTAGGGTTTGGAATTCTCTCTTATAGTAGCCCAGTTCTTCATTTAGATGATCTCAGATACAGGAGTTAGCCAGTTGCTATTCTGTTCCAAATGAGTCCTTCTGTAAGGTTCCACAAGGTTCTGTCTTGCCGTAAAATTGTTTGTGTGCATATGAAGAAGCCAGCCACAGATTGGGAGTGAAGAGTCCTCAAATATGCAGAGGATCTTTCATCTGACCTTGAAGTAGCAATGGGAGTTTTGAATCAGCACCCAAGAATTACCGTAGACAAAACTAGGATGAATCAAAACAAGATAGAAGCAATGACTATCAGAGGCACTTCCAATTATCAAGTGGTGTCAATTCTGGACAGTGTTTTTATTAGGTGATATTTTCTTTGGAAAGCTAAAATGTTCATGGCATCAAAAGGAAGACTTGGGAAATCTGCTGAACTAGAGCCAATTCGGCAAGCTACAATGTCCTGTGCAAAACTCCAAATAAATGCTATGATACAGATATCCATACAGACATGTCAAGGAGCCATGATAGGCTACAGATACATTGCATCTGATTATGCATTCTTGGGATAATTCCTGTGTCTGCCAAAACACCTGGATAAAAACTAGAGAACAGTAGAATTTAAACAAACCTGAAGGTAATCTAATACGGTTTCTGAAATTTATGCATGATTGTCAACACTTTTACAATGTTATACTTTGTTCAGCAAATCCATATTATAATATCCGCAAGATTAAGCAAGTTGTGTCTCCCAAAGGTGCCTGAAAGAAATGAATAAAGTACCTAAGCCCAGAAGCAGCTCATATAAATAGCAGTTTCAGTTTCTAAAACCTACATGGTAGCATTTTCACTCCACTGCAAAACCTCACAGTCCAACTAAATATGTTGCTATATACAGATGTAGATGTCAGTCAAAACATCTCTATGTCAAAAATATCAATAAATCTTCTGAAATGCGAATGACAACGTATGCCTCTGTGACAAAATACAAATATTGAACACACTGTACAGTTAATTGGTGGAAAAGTAACTGGAACATTTCTGATATATTTCCCATGTGTGTGTATTCATTCCTGAGAGAACTCAATATTTTAAAAGGTGGAGAATTTAAGCAACTTGTGGTTTGGGAAATGTTAGTTTCCACAGCAACCAGCATGATTTTCTTTATATAGCATTATAAACAGATGGCAAAAGAGTGGTCTTGTTTGCTTCTTTGCCAAGCATGTCAATAAGAACTGCTGTACTACAGTATTGTATATTTGAATTCTTAAATAATCCAGGTATACTAGTAACAGAATCTACTACTGTAGGCAAATACAATTAAATCTTTACTTTTCACAGATACAATTCTAAAAAAAACCCCAAAAAGCAGCATCACTGCTCACAGTGTTCTTTGGCTAAGCTTTCTAAAAACATTTTCTCACCATTTGGAACATAAATAAACTCTCAACTATAAAATCTTGAAAGTGAATGCTAAAATTACAAATGTAACATTTGCTTCCTATATCTTTTTGTTTCTTAACTGTCCTTAGTTAAATGGCTTCTGAAATTCAAGTTCTCACAATACATCAGTAGAAAGTAAGGAAAGAGTTGTGTGATGAGCTTAAAAAAACAAAAACAAATTAAAGATGTATTTAAAGTATATATATGTTTCAAAATTAACATGGTGATACTTGCTGCATTCAATGTAATTCCAAGCCATGGTTTGGTGTTGACATGAATGAGCAGCAATGACCCTCAAGCTTGTAGATTCAGGTAGGTAGCCGTGTTGGTCTGACGTAGTCAAAATATATATTAAAAAAATAAAAAAATTGTCCAGTAGCACCTTAGAGACCAACTAAGTTTGTTCTTAGTATAAGCTTTTATGTGCATGCACACTTCATCAGATACCAGATGGTCTCTGAAGAAGTGTGCATGCGCACAAAAGCTTATACCAAGAACAAACTTACCGTATTTTTCGCCCTATAAGACGCATTTTCTCCCTCCAAAAATGAAGGGGAAATGTGTGTGCGTCTTATGGGGCGAATGGAGGCTCCTTGGCTTCAGCTATAGCAATGCGAAGCCTCCGAAGCCTGCGCTCCAGAGGCTTCGCGTTGCTTCCGCTGAAGCCAGGAGAGTCTGCTCTTTGAGGCTGGCGGTGGGGGAAAGCAGCGCTTCCCCCATGGCCAGCCCCAGAGGATGGGGGGCAGCGGGAAGGTGCGCAACGCCTTCCTGCTACTCTCCAACCTGGCTTGGAGGCTGTTAGTGGGAGAAAGCAGCGCTTCCCCCATCGCCAGCCCCAGAGGATGGGCGGCAGCGGGAAAGCGTGTGATGCCTTTCCGCTACTCTCCAACCCGGCTTTGAGGCTGGCGGTGGGGTAAAGCAGGCTTTTCCCCAAGGAGGGAGAAGGGACTGACTGGCGGAGTCCGTCCCTTCTCGCGCCTGTGGGCTTTTGCGGGAGATGGGGGAATTCCCCCACCTCCCACAAAAGCAGGCAAAAGCCGTGCGCTCTTTAAAGGGGCTGCGCGGCTTTTCTGGCTTTTCTAGGAGGTGGGGGAATTCCCCCACCTCGTAGAAAAGCCCGTAGGAGCCGTGCAGCCTTTAAAGAGGCGCCGCTCTTGGGGGCTTTTCCCCAAGGAGGGAGAAGGGACTGACTGTCCGAGTCCGTCCCTTCTCCCTCCTGTGGGAGATGGGGAAATTCCACCACCTCCCGCAAAAGCAGGAAGAAGGTTTTGGAGTAGCGCACAGGCTGCGTGCAGCCTGTCCACTGCTCCCAGAGCTGCGGGGGGGGGGGGGATAATTTTTCCCCTTGATTTCCGCCCCTGAAAACTAGGTGCGTCCTATGGCCGGTGCGTCCTATAGGGCGAAAAATACGGTAGTTGGCCTCAAGCTTGTGATTGTTTCATCTCCCACTGATCTCTCATTATACTGCTTTTTTTCTAACAAACATCTAGTTTAACAAACCATAGTTTGCCATTACATATATACCTGCAAACTATTGTTTATTCAACCAGTTTTTCTGTATATTTGCATTTGAAACCAGACCCAAACCATAATTTTCCTCATCCACATGCAATGGCAATTATATTTGCCAAAGAACTGCAAGTCCTTTAAAAAAGCAAAGCATGCAAAGAGAAGAGGAAGAGCATGCAAGTGTGATGCTCGCTGCTGCATGTTCATATAACATCAACCGAGCCTGCATCTGAAACCAGCAATTACTACTAGCAGTATTTCGAACGCTTAATCTATAGCTGGTATTTTAGAAACTTTGGCATATAGGCAGTCTGCCTTCCATCTTTTGCTGCTATCTGAAAGCTAAGGGTAATATTGAATATCAGTCATGGAGTAGACCCGCTACAATCAATTGACTTAAGTCTCAGCAGGGATGCTCTGTCATCCATAGTATTTTTTAACGCTTATTGTGGTTCAAGCCTAGACTTCTTTTATACCTATGTTTTCATCTAACTTGCAATGGTTATATATTGACCCACCAGTAGAAGAATAAGGCATAATCATAAGAACCATTCAAGCTTTTCTGGGGTCTGCATTTTTTTAAATATAACAGGCCCAATGTTGTCTCTTTCTCCTCTGTATTCTTGAAATCTCATCCTGATCTTCTTCATCTGTTACCAGGACAACAAGCACTCTGACACTCCGATCTTGATAGTTGTAGCTTTGCTCCACTGTCTGTTTCACATGCATTAAAATAGTTTCTAATGGTTTACTTTCCTCTATGCCTACATATACACTCCAGATTTCCTTCAAGTAAAAATAAGTGGCAAAGATTTCAGGGGTGAGGGCATACATTTTAGGGAAGCAAAAACTCCAATTTTAAAAAGGAAAATATGTTTAAAATCAGCAATGACTGACAACTAGTATAACCAGAGACCCAGACTTAATGAACAAGAGGTGAATCCACACTAGCACACTGATGCTGTTTTCAAGATTACTTAGAGAAAACTATTTTTGGTAATTAAAAGTTTTCACTAAGTGTTAACTGGGAAGATGGGAAAATGAAAGAATAAAATTATCGAAATGTTTTGTATTTTGCGCTAGTCATGTGAAATTTGCTTATGCAATTTATGAAAAATTCTCCCATTAATATTATATAATTTCTTGGGGAAGAATGATTCCAGAAAGTGTAAGCATGCAGAAGATTACATTTCTAGTGAAATATGATATGCTTTTTCAACATTTTTACAATTTAATTTTATTAATTCTAAGAAGAATTTGAGCCAGTCACTTTAAGTCTGCAATCTTAAATTCTGCAGGACTTACTTGTGAGTAGACATATACTACTCAATACCTGGTTTCCACTTAAATCAATGGGACTGAAAAGTATTTCACTTGGCTCAATCATGCCTCTAGTTTTACTGGTAAAAATCACCACTGATAAATTCTGAACCAACATGCTTGCTTTCAAGGGAAGAAAAGGAAAGAAAGGGGAAATGTGGGAGTCAATAAAGAAGGAACACTAAAAGGATCTGAGGGCAGGTGGCCTATACAATTTATTTTCAAAGCTGCATTAGCACCCTGCAAAGCTGCTTATAAATCATGTGGTTAAACAACATGTGCTGTCCCGATCAATCACTAACATCACTTACCCCATTTGTCATGCTCTAGTCTACGGATATTTCTCTAAATGATGAAATGACTTTAAAATGATGATAATGATGATGATGATGATGATGATGATAATGTTAATAATAATAAACAATGCTGAAAACTTCCATCTTAAAACAGAACTATACACAGCTATTCTGGATACAAAATTTCAGTGTTCTTGCTCCTGACATGTTACTATGTTGATAAATATATCCCTTAATTTACCTTAAAAAAACAAGGGCTTGTCAGTGAGCATGATAGTTACACATTTCTGGAAATATTTAGAGGGGACAACGATGAATCTATGACTAAGCTTGGCATTTAGCAATATTGGAAAGGCTGACTCAGAGGGTGTAATAGCTCAAGAAACAAATCCAACGAGACCTGTTTTACACCTCCGTTCAATATTCAACAGGACTTCAAGAAAAGTTCCTGCACAAAATTCACTTCTGTGGGATGGGTAATGGACACCGATCCTTGCTGATAGATGCATTAACAGGTTAATTCAGCATCTATAAGAGAAGCACTTGACCCAGTAGAAAGACTGCAAAAATATAGAATTGTTATTGTTGGACTGTCTTTTCATTTTACTTTATACAGTACAGGTTATTAGCTCCCCAGCACATAGGAACATTGCTGTACTTTGTGTTTTATGTCATCCTAAATAAAATAAAAAAGGTTTTTAAAAATGAGTTTTTAAGAGACCAGGTCCATTTATAAATTGTTTCCCAAGTAGTTCTGAGAGTGAAATGAGGAGGAAAAACTAGCATCTTGACCTCTAGAAATCCGCCACTTTCCAGCAGCATTTCATGCAAAAGTAGTGGCACTTTCTCCAGCAGTTTATTTAAAAAAAAAACCTCAGCTGGCCCTTCAAATTGGTTTCTGCTTCAGCTAGGAAGGAACAAGAACCGGCTCAAATGCAAGACATGCCACCTTTGTCATTCTGTACCGTTCACTCTTATCAGATAAAAGGGAAGAGGACAGAGACACGTGGCTCGCTAATGCTTTAGGTGCCAGAGGGAAGCATTTGGAAAAATACACAACTGTCCCACCAATTCACAGCACTGGCAGCAAACATCAGTTGCTGTCCAGTCACAACAGATTCAGGGTGGTCAGGGAGCTTTGTAAACTACTGTATTTTCGCTCTATAAGACGCACCCGACCATAAGATGCACCTAGTTTTTAGAGAGGAAAACAATAAAAAAATATTCTGAATCCAATGTTGCTGAAGAGGCTTTGTGTGGCTATCCCTGAAGTACTTAAAAGCTACTTAAATTGCAACATCCAAACCAAGTAGAGTAGGGATGAAGAACCTGTGGCCCTCAAATGTTGTTGGACTACAACTCTTAACCTTCCCTGATCATTGGCCACGTTGGCTGGGACTGATGGGAGCTGGAGCCTAATCCCTGACAGCCACAGATTCACCTTCTGTAAAGTAGAAGGAAGTCATAAACTACTTGTTAATGCAAGTTATGCAGTTTGAGTCACTCTTCAAGTCCTTTGATAGTTTTGCTTCAATATTATGTATTAAATGAAGGTTCTGCTAAAACCTTGTCATTTTTTCTCTGTTGTGTTTACCTCTTGTTCTCTCTGCCTTGAACTTAGATGAGTTCTTTTTGTTATCAAAACCCCCAATATTTTAGAAAGCCTCAGTAAGAAGAATTTGGCATTGAATTTTAAAGACTCCCTCCCCTCAACTGAACATGTTATTTTCCTCCCTCCCTTGGCGTTATAGCCATCTTACTTTAGAGCCAAGAAGAGTTTTACGAAGGTTTTAATAGAAGGTTTCCTAAAATGTACCAGTATGTGCCTCCTTTCCAAATCCTTCATAAGTCATTGAACAAACCAAATCTCTGTGTGAACATGAAAAGGTCATTCAAAACACAGAGCTAGCCAAGGACACAAATTTTGAGCAGGCACCACAAAGTAAAACAAATTTAACTGCTAGGAACAGAATATTTCTTCTTTAGAAGTTTATAACCAGGCCAGGGTTGGAGGAGTGAGGAAGTAAGGGAAAAGTCTGAAATACTGAAAGCCACCTCGGTTACAGAAATCCAGTATCTGCCAGCTGTCATAAGTGATTTGCCTGAAACTCTCCATACAGCATAACAGGCAGCATAATAATAATACAACTGCAAAATTTCAAGCAGCTTTGTTAAATTTGGAAAATCTGTGGGGTGAAAGTGGAATACAAGGCTAAATTAGGCTTATTACAGAATAATTTGCTTCTGCCTTAAAAGCCAAGTGATTTCAGCAATTGGGAATGCCCAAACAAAAGAGTTTCCTGTCTCCAACACTCCAAATTTAAGTCTAGGTTAGCACAGCTATGCATTTGGTGGTCTACTGAAAATGTGGTGATCTTGGGACAGCTATGAAGTGAAACTGTCTGCCATCAGACTCAGAAGACTAGAGCTGTATGGAGATTACCATATTGTCAGTATAGGGGGTGGGGGTGGGAAACTTCTACGATTAAGCCCACTGCAAAGTGTGCTTAAGCTCACTGAAATCAATGTCCTAAGCATATCTAATTCTGTGATGGGCCATACTCCTTAGCACTTTAGTTTATGGGACACTTCCAAGTTTTGAGCAATAATGCTACCTTCAATTTATCTCACTTGAGAAATCTGAAAGTCAATATTACCTATTTCATGGCTGTATTTCAGTTCACACTATTTAAATGACTTAAACAAACTGCAATTACATGAGCTGAAAATAAACACAAAACATATTCTTTTAAATAGCACCATTTCATTTATGTTGTCAGCATAAAATTAAGATAATCTCTTGAAATGTTTTGATGTGGTTTCTAATATATAGCAGTTTTGTTATTCTTGAGTAGTTTTGTATTTTGCTTTTTAAAGCAATAATAACTCATATCTAAGACATCTAGACTGTTTTCAATGATATTTTTAAGCTGTCGTATTATAGCATACACTTGTCACATATCCTTTCCTTACATAGGCTGCAGTCAGCGTCATGAGGGTTGTGTCAAAGAAGTATCTATAGGACACATGAAAGTCAAACATACCATCCTTTTCACACAGCAGAGGTTTCTGCCCCTGCCTGTAACTATACTTACTGTGCTTATATTGAAACAGGTCTTCTCAAACTATCATTAACTTTCTCTTTAGTATAAAAAAATTAAAGCTACCCTAACAACTTCTTTTTTGGACCATTTTCTTAAACAATGGATTCAAACTCAAATTAAAACCTCAATGTTAGCTGTCAGTTTTTTGTCTTTTAGCCTATAAACAAAGGTAGATACTGTTGTGCGGACACCGCCTGAGTAAAGCTAATCACAAATTATGATGGCCTCACCAAGCCAAAGGTGTTTCCTTTTTTAAAAAAGCAAAGCTACAGAGTTCCCCATTTTCAGCCATGGCTCACTGACCAACCTCCTCATGCTTTAAGTTCCCTTTTGCCCATCTTCATGGCTTTGCTATTAGTAAAATGATAGTATGTGACCAAGGCAACTACTCTGGAATATAAACAGTTTTACCTCAAATTGACAGACTATAAAGTGTTTTGTCAAAAACATTTTATGCACCTGACAATCTCAAGCCCACTAGAACAGAGTATAAGCTCTTAACAATCTACCCGAGTAAATCTCATGCAGAGGTGTCTTTCATCACCTGTGGATTGCAACGCCATGTCTCAACTTGCTTCAATATAAAAGCAATATATGTAAACATCATTCTCTCAAGAGGTACAACAGAACAATCAGATACTCTGAATTATGGTGAGGTGGGTGGGAGATGCACAATGCTGCTGTCTGGGAAACGGGGAGAGAGGAGGGAAGCACTTAAGATAAAATGAAAATAAAAACAGCAGAAAGAAAAAGAGATGTACATGCCTGCCAGAACTTCTGGAAACACTAGAATCTGGGTCATCAGTCACATATGGAGACAGCCAATGAACTCATGATGGGGCCTTGCGTTACCTCTACCACACACACCACCATATACAAAAATGGCACCATCACAGCACCCCCAGTGGCACACTCAGCAGTAGCCCCAGTATAGCAACTCCCCTAGTATCACTATAAGCAGAGATTCAAATTTTCTAGCACACCAAACAAGAGGAAGAAAATCACATACAACACAGCACCTATATAGCTGCATGGTCAGGACGCCTGTAAAGTGCACACGGAGCAGTCAAGCAATGAAGACATCACCTTCAAAACACTTTAATGTTTGTTTCAAGTAAATTGATGGAAAACATCATTAAAGACAAAATTATCAAGTGTATACAAGGACACGTCTTGCTAAAGAGAAATCAGCTTAACTTCTACAAAGGTACACCCTGTCTCACTAATCCATTTGAGACTATCAACAAACTTGTGGAAAGGGTCAGCATGTAGACATTGTTTACTTGAAAGCTTTTGATATGGTTCCTTACTGCACACTCCTGAGCAAACACATCAATCACAAGTTAATTGGAAATGTTCTCTTATGGACTTGGAACAGGTTAAAGAGCAAGAAGCAGAGAACTCGAGGCATGCAAATACAGTCGTACCTTGGAAATCTAATTGAATCCGTTCCGGAAGTCCATTCAACTTACAAAACATTTGTAAACCAAAACACGGCTTCTGATTGGCTGCAGGAAGCTCCTGCAGCCAATGGGAAGCCATGGAAGCCCCGTCAGATGTTCGGCTTCCAAAAATAGTTCGCAAACCAGAACAGACACTTCGGTGTTTGCGGCGTTTGGGAGCCAAAACGTTCAAGAACTAAGCTGTTCAAAAACCAAGGTACAGCTGTAGTGGAGTCCCAAAGGATCTGTTATGAGACCAATGCTTTTTAACATGTTCATAAAGGATCTAGAATTAGGAGGAGGCAGTGAGGTAGCCAAGTTTGCTGACGACACAAATATATTCTGGGGTGGAGGGATTAAAAACAAAAAGGACCTCTTTAAAGTGGGAAAATGGTCACTAAAAGATCAATGAGGTTCAGTGTATACAACGTTAAGTGATGTATGCTGGAAGAGGAAAAAATTATCAGTTTTTAAACCAGTATATGCCGTGCATTTTTGCCAGCAGAACAATTCTACTAATGGAATGTTATACTGACATATCTGTGATGTTCTGCCAGGATTATATGTCATATTGGTGGGCTATCTGACAATATACTGCCTCTAAATTTGATTATTTTAGCTGAAACAGTTCTCATTTGTTCAAATTGGTCTCTCTAGAAAAGTATTAATTATGTCTGGAGATATTCTGAGAACAATACAAATAAATAGCTTTGAATAGCTATTAAAGAACAGCAAAAACAAACATATCTACCCTACACTACTTAAATTCCAAGTTTTCTCTCTTAGAAGAGTGCTGTAATATTACAATAACTATCAAACTTTTCCACAACTGTTGAAGGATGTTAATAAATCAAACCAATCTCTTCTGAAAAGTATTGTTATCTTGGAAATAGCTATAAAACTACATCACATAATCTTATATGACTTGTCCAAGACCATAATAACCATTGTAATGAAATGAAAACAGCAGACCAGAGTATCAAGCAATGCTCCTATAAATGACCAGTTTTTAGTCAGCACCAGAAACAGCGAAGGAAATTCACTGTGATGATCAGCCAATTAAACAAGCAGGAGGGTCCAAATCCCTAATCTGTTGTGCCAGACAGCATGTGGATGCGGTGGAGATGTCAGCAGGGCAACCCTGTCAATGAGAAGCATCCCAACGTGCCTACCCAAACACTGGTCGGCTGAAGCTACTGCTAGCTGTATCCCTGCTGGAAACTGCCAGTGGGAAACCCAGAAAACAAGGTGTTTCAGGACTGGGACATGATCCAGGGGATCCTGAGTTTGTCCTGTTACTATCTTGTGATGGCAGTGGGCTTGATCCAAGCATCTTCCCCTGGAAGCCTCTTTAGTTCGAGAGCTGGTGCAGTCAATTGATATTTTTCCTTGAACCCACCCCCTAACCTTTTACTTGACCAGCATGAGTGGAAGGCCACGGATGAGGTGATGGTGATACTTCAACAAGCCCTATTGCTTCCAGCCTAGGGTTTGGATTGCCCCCATAACTGTTTTATCAACCATCTCTCAATTGATGAAGTGTAAATAAATCTGCATACTACAAAAATCTCCAAAACAAGTAGCTTCTTAAGAAGTTGAAGGAATAAACAAAAGCCATCAGTCAATGTCAAACAGAATGCCTTTAAATGCTTGCTTCCTGTGAAGTATTACAGCAGAGCTTTCCAACTATGTGTTGCGACATGTTAAGCATGTCAACTGCAGTGTGTAGGTGTGTTGCACGAACACTCCTTGTGCTCCTTTCAGGGCTAGAAAGGGGTTAGTTTAACCTCTGGTTTGCTGAGTTACTGTGTCATGAGTTACTCTGTCATGTCATGTCTACAAAGTGTGTCACCAACATGAAAAGTTTGGAAAGCTCTGTATTACAGTAACAAACAATAACCAAGATAGTCTCCTTCACCACCAAGGTCCTTAATTTATAGTCTCTACCAGTTAAAAATGGCCCTCATTAAATTATTTCATTTGGTGCTCATTAGCTAAAAAAGAATTTCATATGGAGTTTCTTGAAAAAACTATATCCCCATGAGCCCTCTGCACAAAAACCAGGAACATTCCTATCTTTAAGTGAGTGTTCACATCTTGGCCTAAAACAACTCTCTTCATCAAACTTCTACTCATATAGAAAGTCCCCGTTTCGATTCTTGCCATCTTTGGATTTCTTTTCTTCCTAATAGTTTTTTATTGATTTGTTCTGAAATATCAACAATATCAACAACAACAAACAATTCAAACTAAATATTCAACATAAAGCCGCCTCTGGGTTTGTTGTTTTAAAGAAAGGCTTCAGGCAGCAGGGCTGCATAATCTAGACAATGCTGACGGACCAATGGTCTGACTCCACACCAGGCAGCACCCTACAGGTCAAAGAAGAGAATCCTGGGGTTTCGCAGCACCAGAAGAAGTGCTGTGATAGGAAACGTGACTGGGCAATTGAAGCGAGTAAGAGTAAGTATGCCTCCCATTTACCTGGCTTGCAGGAGTGGACGGTTGTGTACGAGAAAAGTGACAGCCAACTCGGTGCCCAATGCTTCAGAGGCCCCTAGGGGAGCTTACCTGGCCGTGTTGAGCAACGGGTGCCTGGTCCCCACCAGTTTGCGCACCTGCATGGCGATGTTGCTCAGCTCGTCGCTCAAGAGGCAGCGGAGGCTCAGGAAGGAGGTCGGGTAGCCCACGATCTTCTCGGCTTCGGAGACCACTTTGCTCCAGTGGGAAGCGGACGAGGGAGAGCCGGAGAAGAGGCACCGCCGCTGCCTCCCCTCCGCTCCCAACTGCGGGAGGCTCCTCCGCAAACAGCCTCGAGCCAAGGGCAGCAGCAACGCGGAGCGCAGCATCTCGGCTCCCCTTCGGGACGCCTCTTTCGGAGGAGCCCAAGGCAACCACGCGGGCCCTTCTCCGACTGCCCCGAGCTCTTGCCTCCCGCGAACTCCGGGGCGGGACCCAGCGCAGCTGCTCCCTCCCCTCGGTCCAGGCCCAGCAAAAACCGCCTAAGGGCCTGCGCCTCCTTCCCGTCCCATGAGGCGCCTCGCAACGGTTCAAACGCCGCGCGCGCTCCGCATCCCTCTCCCAGCTTCCTTTTCTACCTCACGGTAGAAAAGCCGAAAACACTACTTTTCTTTCTTCCGGTTCTGTTTTGGCAAAACCCTCTGAATCCGGTGGCTGGAAAGGAGCTCGGCAACCCCTCTAAGTAGCTTCCCCGACACACAGCCCACAAGCCGCTTTCATGGAGGCAGCCATCTTAAGTGTCGTAAAAGAAAGGCTGGGAAGATGCGGACCTCGTTGCTTTTGCGCTGCTTCTTTGCTTTGCGGCATCGGCTGCCGGGAGGGAGGGGCAGTACCTGGAGGGAGCGGAGGAGCAGAGTTGTTAGAGCAACGCGGGAGACGGGAAAGGCGCGGGCGAGCCGCTTCCTTGCTTTTCCAACACGCTTCCAAATGCAGCGTAAAAAAATTCTCGAGTCCCAAGCCATCATAATAATAGTAATAATTTATTATTTATACCCCGCCCATCTGACTGGGTTTCCCCAGCCACTCTGGGCGGCTTCCAACAGAATATTAAAATACAATAGTCTAGTAAACATTAAAAGCTTCCCTAAACAGGGCTGCCTTCAGGGCTGCAGCCAGAGAGACTGCGGAGGTCCAGCGACACCAGAGCTAACCTAACCAAATCACCAAATACACGACTAGATTCGCAGGAACCACAATCTGATACCCACTCAGGGCCATGAATGTTACACAGGAAAAATGACCCAAAATTCCAACTAGTAAATAAATAAATACATAAATAAAAGTCATGTGACTAGATGTAGCTACACAATGCAACTTAAAATGTGCCCAGAAACCACATCCGCGTACCTGTTCGAGGCCGTTCTGAACTTGCCAAACAAATCAGATTCACCAGTCGCATGAAACAGATGGGATTGATGCAGTCTGGCCACAAAAAGTTCACAGAAAAGCTGTTCCGATACTTGATCCAGACCATATACAGTAATTTGGAAAAGTGACCCAGAACACCAACTTCCAAACCAAATTCACCCGTCATGCATGAGTAGATGGGATCCATGCCATAAGGCACAAAATATCCACAGAATCCACATTCTGGAACCCATTCCAGGCAATAAATATCATTAAACAACAGCCCATAACATGAACTCCTGAACAATCCAGATAAATGATTTGCACAACTCACAATGGGCAATACGGAAATGGTGCAGCAACAAATCTTTCACAGAAACCATACTCCAATACCAATTTCAGGAAAGGAATAGTATCATAAAAAATGGCCCAGAACATCAATTTCTAACCTATCCAAACAAACTAAATTCACTAGTCCTATTGGACTTAGTAAGCATGATGGAATATGCCACAAAAACCACATAGAAACCACATTACAATCCCCATTCTGTGCAATAATAGATATTTTTTTATTTTAAAAAATTACGTGGAACAAAAATGTCTGAGCTATCCAAATTATTGAAATAAAAAAATCTAACTGGACCAGATGGGAATGATGCAGTAAGCCACAAAACAGTGGCAGAAACCAGATTCAGGAGCCTGGTCTAGGCTAAAAGGCTTAATCCAGGAAAACAGCCCAAAATGCTAACTTCCAAGTTAGATAAAACTTCAGTAGAAACCATGTTCCAATGCTACTTCAGGGCAATAACTCAGGTGTTTTGTTATTTAATTTTGTTTTACACAACTTTTAGAAGACATTAGAAGGCAGCCCTGTATTGGGAGGTTTTTAACATTTGATGTTTTTAATTATGTTTTTAGATATGCTGTAAGCCACCCAAAGTGGCTGGGGAAACCCAGAAAGGGGTATAAATAATTAAACCAAGAGTTTTTTCCCAGCCGGAACTCACCGGAACTGCATTCTGGTACTTCTTTGGTGAGTTCTGGAACCTCTTTGGTGAGTTCCGGCACCTCTGTAGCGTTTTGGCACAGGGACACATCACTCAGGAATGTGTAACAGAGGCTGCAGGTGGCACGGCATTCTGTGTTGCACAATGGAGTCTGTGGGTAGCACCTTGGGTGGGCGCTCCTCCGGCGCCTCTTTTGCTAGAAAAAAAGCCCTGATTATTATTATTATTATTATTAAAGAACAGGCTGGAATATACATACATACACTAGTCATACATTTCTAGGTGGAGTTGAAACATTTGTTGTTCGCATCTGTCTGTCTTGAGAGAACAATGAAATGCAACTTGCAGGGTGAATTCAAATCACAATTTTGCTGCAGTAGCAGCACCAGTGTGACCTCTCCAGGGCGCAAGCCTGGGCAGTGTGTATGGAGGGCCCAGACTGCCCAGATGACAAGAGCCCCCCTCTCAGCCTCCCTGATGTGGTCCAAAGGAAAGCCGAACCATACTTTGGGCACCAGTTTGGCTATAGGAGTTGCCGGAAGGAGGCTTATAAGATGCCATCCAATCTCCACTCTGGATTTGTGTAGGGTTTACTCTTTATCTTTTTATTCTCCCACAAGGCAGTGGGGTCAGATTTTTCCTCAGGATTTCCTCCCAAAGCCTTTCTCACAAATAAGTATAGCCGCAAGGCAGTGGAGGTTTAGGATCAGAGTTTTCATTCTCCTACATTGACCACCTTCTCAGGTTGGTGGGCCCCATCTGCCCCTCATTTCCCTCTACAGCACATGCAGAAACTGCCTTCTTGTCCGTTAGGGTGCCACTGAAATTTGAGACCCAAAAGTCCACCACTGCCCTTCTCTGTCCTCAATCCAGGCAAGCAAAAGGCATTATCAGAGTTCAAGGACACATTCCAGACAGCCAAAAACACTTGGGATACAAAGCAAGACAAGTGAGAAGTGTGGCCTGGGAAGAGAGCTCTGAGGGCTAGATAGGCCTGGAAGGTCACATTTGGCCCCTAGGCCTGAGGTTTCCCTCCACTGATACACACATAAGCACAATAAACAATTATTTACAAATATCTTATTTAGTCATCTTCAGTACAGCCTGATCCAAATATCCATAATACTGGCTCAGCCTGGGATCATCATGCAGGTGTTGATTCAGCACTCCATAGAGGTAGGTAGGATACCAACCTATCCTTCTAGTCATGCCGTTGTAATGGGGAGATGGAAAGACCCTATCCAAGATTTCATGGTGAATAAATAGGGGTGGAAGGAAGAACAAGCAATATCACAACAGCAAAGGGGAAAAAACTTAGCTCAGTATTCCCAGAAAATATGAAGCATGCATATATAAGACCAACTAGAAGGTAGTAATTCTTAGGCCATTTCCTTTTTACTGTAATCAATTTTATTCCATTAATAGCAAGATTATTATTTTTTTACATTACACATACATTTACGCACACCCATACACACAAATTTGAACTGATAGATTTATTTTCTAAAACTCATACAATTAATTCAATAGGAGTTCTTGTGACAGTCTTAGATATAACACATATAATTTTACACTGGGGGCGGCGGGAGGGGGGGGGTTTGAGACAGCTAGTTGGTAAATGTTCTGGCTCCCACACTCAGTCACAGTACTCAGACTCTGGACTCGATTATTCCCAAAGGCTTTATTCCAGAAGTCAGTACACGGTTAAATCATAGATCAGGTTACAGGCTACACAGTTCATGAGTTCAAAAGCAGAGCTGTAAGATATATGGCTAGGCACAAACTAAGAAGTCGTCCTAACACCTGAAATGCACCCTGGCTTTTTTTTTTAAGAACGTGGTGACCAGTCTTTTGTGCTGTTCTCATCTCAAGCAATGGGATTGGGCAAGCAAGCAGGAACTCCTGCAGGTGTGGTGGTGCTTGTTCTGGTGCACCCAACAGTGTATCCTTGGGAACAGTCCCTGGGCTGTCTGGGCCAGCTCACTCTCCGACTCAGGCTCAAATGGCTCCATGGTTACCTGAGCGACCTTGTTGACAGGAGGTGGGATGGAGTCTTGATCAGGTGCAGCTGCTTCCTCTGCTGTGACATCCAGAAATGGTGGGGCAGCTATGGCTCCAATGAACTCCTTGGTCCCTACCCTTCATCAGACTAAGTGATTTCATCCCAATCCTTTGGTCCCTTCAAACAGGATTTTTCCATGGGATTCATGACAATAAATGACTGAATTATTTCATGTTCAAGTTGAACTCCTTTAAGAGTACAGCTCTTATTAAAGTATAGGCTCACTGAAAATAAAGGTAAAGGACCCCTGACAGTTAAGTCCAGTCGCGAACGACTCTGGGGTTGCGGCGCTCATCTCGCTTTACTGGCCGAGGGAGCCGACGTTTGTCCGCAGACAGTTTTTCTGGGTCATGTGGCCAGCATGACTAAGCTGCTTCCGGTGAAACCAGAGCAGCACACGGAAATGCTGTTTACCTTCCCGCCGGAGCAGTACCTATTTATCTACTTGCACTGGCGTGCTTTCGAACTGCTAGGTTGGCATGAGCTGGGAGCAACAGGAGCTCACCCCTCTTGAGGATTCGAGCCACCAACCTTCTGATTGGCAAGCCCTAGACTCAGTGGTTTAGACCACAGCGTCCCCCGCGTCCCCCCATCACTGAAAATAGTAGTACTAATTTGTAGCAAGTGGTCCAGATAATGCAACCAACAGTGTGATGCTAACCCCCTCTACTTAAAACGATGTCCTGTTGAAATAAAGCAGCTTAAATGTATACACGGGGTTTGTTTCCAAATGGCAGTGTTTGTTCTTTTAAAGTGGATTTTGGCCCAAAGCAGTTGCAGTACTTTTCAAAATGCCCCTTTGTACTGCACAGTAATCCCACTCCACAGACATAATAAAATGGCTCAAATTCATTTAAATAATATTTAAATGAAGGGCTGGGATTCAACTTTAGATATGCCCTAAGAGGCATGGGAATACCAATGGAATTTTCTTCCAGCAACAGAAAATGTAATTTAAAAATGCTTTGGAAAATCCCCTCAGTTTCCAAGTGTCTTGTCATGCAGTATGGAAAGACTGTTACTAAAAAGGCCCATGGTTTCAAAGGCCTGTACTTTGGAGGACTACAAAAATAGCTGCGCCTGTTGATCTTGGGATCCCAATCAAGACTGCAGCTGCAACTATTATTTATTTAATTATTTGCTTGAATCACTTGTGTGCCCCTAATATTGAAAAGGAAGTATCTAATACAGTGGTACCTCGGGTTACATACGCTTCACATTACATACGCTTCAGGTTACAGACTCCGCTAACCCAGAAATATTACCGTACCTCAGGTTAAGAACTTTGCTTCAGGATGAGAACAGAATTTGTGCTCCGGTGGCGTGGCAGCAGCAGGAGGCCCCACTAGCTAAAGTGGTGCTTCAGGTTAAGAACAGTTTCAGGTTAAGAACAGACCTCTGGAACGAATTAAGTACTTAACCCGAGGTACCACTGTAATTAATTTATCCCATTTATTTCAACAGAACTTAAATGCAACTAACTTTTTGTGTATTTGCTGTAGATACATGACTTGTCCATCTCCAGGCACTGCAATTGTATGCAAGAGATTCCCATATGGCGGGGTTAATGTTGCCAGCCTTCATGCCATGTTAGCAGACATCTTTGTAACACACAGTTGGTCTGCCAACAGGCCTAATGCCTGATCATGTCATATCAGATCCTGAACTATTTAAGACCTAGGAGTGCTTTGTTATTCACTACAACAGAGGTATAGCAGTCTTTTAAAAGAAAGGTTGTAGAGATGCCTTTTTGGAATCACACAATTAATTAACCACAGAGCTTAGGGCTTGCCGATCAGAAGGTCAGCGGTTCGAATCCCCGCCATTGGGGTGAGCTCCCGTTGTTTGGTCCCAGCTCCTGCCCACCTAGCAGTTCAAAAGCACGTCAAAGTGCAAGTAGATAAATAGGTACCACCCCAGCGAGATGGTAAATGGCATTTCCATGCGCTGCTCTGGTTTGCCAGAAGCAACTTAGTCATGCTGGCCACATGACCTGGAAGTTGTCTGTGGACAAACACCAGCTCCCTTGGCCTATAGAGCGAGATAAGCACACAACTCCAGAGTCATCCGTGACTGGACCTAATGTTCAGGGGTACCTTTACTTTTACCTTTATCAACAACAGTAAGACCCGAAGAAAATGTTGCAGGGTATTCTCACCTGCTAACTGGAACTGTAGCCTTGTGGTACTGCTCAAAGCTCTTTGTGGATCGAGGAGGAGTTTCAGAAGCTGAGATAAATGACAGTTTACCCCTCCCTGCTCCCCTGGCCTTCCCCTTCTATGCAGTACAGCACCAGGGAGTTGCCAATTCCAAACCTGCATTTTATATAAGGGGGTTATAGACATTGAGAAAACATCTCAACTCTATTTGTCCCCTTCCAATATAATTACTCTAACATGTTAGGTCTTCAAGCAGGCCAATTCCTTCTCCCGATCTCTGTTATAAATTAACACAGCCTACCTGACTTCAGGTTTCTTGGGACCACCATAGCATCAATTGACAAGTGCATAATTCCAGGCACTTTGCTGTGTGTCCCCCCTCCTTTTAATCCACAAACCTAGGTATTTTTTTGTACAGAGGGCATCCCCCGAGTTTATACTTTATTTTTGGGTGGTCCCATTTCACTTTCAGTTCATTGTGCAAGGATTGGCCTTATGCAAAGAGAGAGACTATGCTTGTCATTGAGTTAAAGGGTTAAGAAAATGAGGAACAAAAGAAAGGAGCTGTTTGTGTGTATTGGCTTATCCTATGGACAAGCTGCCACCATGTGGTTTGTCTCCTTGCTGCCACAGAAAACATCCTGTTGCTTGTTTCTGTTGGTATGAAGAAAACCACCTAACAGAAGAGTCCCTATGGCAGGCCATTGCACTTGAACAGTTCACCATGTGGAACAGCCGCTATGCAAAGGTATTTCAAGAAGCCATCATGCATTGTGGTGCTTGTTTCATATGAAGTGGGCCTCACTGTAATGGAGGTTCCAAGGACAGTTCCTGGGGAGGTTGCAAGACCATTAAAATCAGTGGGAAATTCAAAAGAGCCAGGCTTTGAAAAGGAGCTGAAAGCAAGAAAACAAGTTTGTGACCTCCAAACCAAGAGAGAGGCTCTGTACATTTAAGAAATGCTTGGAAAGGAAAATCAGGAGTTTCTTGACAATTTAGCATGAGAGGGTTAAAGCTGAACCTATTGAAATATAAACTGAGATAGGTTTATAGCCACGCACATCTTTTTTTCTGTCTAGCACAGTATATTAAAAACCCACAGGCACAGTGACATGCTTGCATGTATTAAAAACCCCCTCAGTGATTCATTATCATTTTTTGTGGGGTTTGGCACAAGAGTGAAATTACTGTTCTCCCCTTCTACCCAAAATAAAAGCCAACTGAGTCAGAAACCTGTTAAGCTGGAACACTTGAGTTTAAGGCTATGTAGTCCTAAACACCTGCTATTCACATACACTCTCCTCACTATGGAGAAGGCTGTAAGAATTCTGCCACAGATCCACACTCTACACTCGACTAGACATGTTTAATTTCCAAAATGTTACAAATACATTCCAAATGTCTCTTTTATGATTTATTTTTAGAGCATAAGCCCACCCACACTTGTGTTTCATGTATGGACAGCTACAATTCTAAGAGGAAGGTTTATGGATTCTAATTCGTGTAATTGGCTTGTTGATGAAGCAAAAAGTTATTGCAAAAACATAGTGTTTACTGTTTGATTCAGCATAAAATTGACAACACATTAAAGCCAATTGCAAAATTCCCACATATTTTTAATAGGGTTGGAGTACAATTCTAGGCTCAGATTTCAAGCAACTCACTTGGACATAAGTATGAATTGAATCAAAATCACACATATTCAAATAAATTTGCTTGCTGCTAGGTACTATTGTTTCAAAGCTTCTTTGGTGAGGGAGAGCTTACATACCGTAATTCAAAGCCCAGCGCTTTTTGCTATAGTTGTAATTGTTTTCCTCCTGTGAGAAGAAAGTGAAGCGAAGCCCACACCATTGGTTCTGCTGAGAGACCAGCTGCTTTCAACGTCTCTCCCTGAACCGTTTCCATTCCAGCTGTTATGAGACGTTTGCCACTTTAAGAATTGGTGTCTTACTTTGCCTTACTTTGTATTGTTATTATATTATTTACCTATACCCCACTTTGCTTTCCTTTTCCCTTCCCATTTTCATGCGGTTTATTTTAGAATGTAAACTGAGGATAGGGACAGCCTATATATATATATATATAGATAGATAGATAGATAGATTCTTTATTGTCATTACACAAGTGCAACATTGCACAAGTGCAACGAAATTGGATGCCATCCCTTAAAAACAACAAAAGCAACACAACAACAACAACCAAACAAACCACATTCCAGCCACACCCACACCCACACCCATCAAACTCCCAGGTCACACTATCGAGTTACTGCATTTAAGAAGGCCACAGCTCTTGGATAGAAACTATTTTTCAGTCTATTTGTCCTTGACTTGATGTTTCTGTATCTCCTGCCAGAAGGCAGTAGTACAAACAGACTGTGTCCCCGGTGAGATGCATCCTGCAGGATATTGTTTGCTTTCCTAAGACAACGGGAACCGTACAGTTCTTCCAAAGATGGGAGGGGATGACCAATAATCCTTTGGGCTGTGGTTATGACCTTCTGGAGCACCTTCCTCTTCCTAGCTGTACAGCTGGAGAACCAGGCACAAATACAGTATGTGAGAATGCTCTCTATGGAGCTGACTATATATATATAGTCTTTCTGGCTGATGAATGGTGTAAAAATACTAGACAATTGCTTGATTACACTAAGGCTGTGTTTTCCAAGTAAGGTTGCAGGCCTATAGTATAGTACACACTTACCTAAGAGTAAGCTCTATAGAACTCAACAGGGCTTCTAATAAGACACATATAGGATTGCACTGTAAATTACCATATTTTTTGCCCTATAAGACGCACTTTCCCCACTCCAAAAATGAAGGGGAAATGTGTGTGCGTCCTATGGGGCGGATGCAGGCTTTCACTGAAGCCTGGAGAGCGAGAGGGGTCGGTGCGCACTGACCCCTCTCGCTCTCCAGGCTTCAGGAAGCTATCTGCAAGCCATGGGAGAGCTGCGCGACTTCACGCAGCTCTCCCACGGCTTGCGGAGAGCTGCCTGCACCGCGAAGCCTGGGGCGCGCTGAGCTCAGCACCCCCCAGGCTTCGGGTGGCTCTCCGCAAGGCTTGCGGATAGCAGCCTGTTCTGGGGGCTGGGGGAGGGGGAAGCTTGGGCTTCCCCCGCCCCAGCCCCGTGCCTGGGGGAGGGGAATAATTTTTTTCTTTATTTCCCCCCCCAAAAAACTAGGTGCACCCTATGGGCCGGTGCGCCCTATGGGGTGAAAAATACGGTACTATGAACCAGTGTTCAGGTGGGTGAGGATTGCGAACCCTGAATGCAAGTTCTACTTCTACTGTAGGCTTATTACATGGACCTGGACAATACCCTATTTATTGCCCAGCCTCATATTTGTACTAGGGTCAAAATGCAATAAAGATGAGGCTGTTGAGAGCTCCTGCAATGTAATGGCTAAGAACACAAGAAACGTCTGCTTGATCAGGCCAAAGCTCCATCAAATCCAGCATCCTGTTCTCACACTTCAAAAAACTTGAACCAGGAATCTCATAGTACAGATATCACTCTGTCATGAACTGAGTAGGTGGTTGCCCCATATAATCTACTGTCCCACCACTCTGTTATAGAGATAATAACAGTGACCTGTATCACTGGTGGATTTTTCTATGGGGTGAAGGCAGTAAGGATTATAGTGGACAATATGAAATGCTCTAAAATACAATTTCTCATTGCTACTATTAAAATGGCTGTAAAACATTTTACAGATTAAAAGCTGAATACAACAATTAACTGAGTGTCACTGGCAATCTCCCTGCACATTTGGAAACAAGTTATATTGCAGTCTATGGAACTCGCTTGTTTGCTTTTCAGACCAGCAGGGATTTAAGGCTGTTGTCAGATGAATCCCGCTCTCCCCATCCAACTTTCAGAGTACATCCTAGCAAATTCCACTGGACTTCAGTGAGATTCTCTGGAATAAGAGATTTGATGCCTTCTGCCATAAATGTCTTTCAGAACTCTATTTTTGCTGAAGTACTTCTACCTTGCTGTCTTAGCAGAGTTAAATGTGGCACATTCTAGTCAGGAATCCAGCAAAAAACCCTTCTTTTTTAAGCTCATGTCTAAACTTAAACAGAAATGCAAATCAGACATTGTAAGGTATAAAACGAATTTAGCTAGATTTGACAGGCGAAAGGGGGTTGTTGTTGTTTTTTAAAAGAGAGCCTCTTCATAGCTACACTGAACACATTCTGTCTTTAATTTTTTTGAAGTTTTTTTATTTAAGGAAAAAGGGATATAATTTTAAGCTCAGCTGCAGTCATAATGACAAATTCCTTCACAATTACAATTTTGACTAATGGAACAATGGACACCCCCATATTGTATTGTATCAGGTAATTATGAACTGCCAAAGTGTAGGAAAGCACGAACCGGGAATAATCAAGGTATCCCCCTTCACTGTGTGCAATAATTCAGAGCTTCGTTTTGCAAGTTCACCCTATCATCAGCACCACACATCACCCCCCACCTTCCTCTCTACGCTTATAAAGACGGAAACAAAATAGATGTAAGCAAAGCCTTTTAAAATGACAGAGTGAGTCTGCTTCGTTGGGGGGGGGGGGGTTACCTAGATCTATAGAAGATCAAAACGTGCGACGTGAGGAAGGGGAAAGAGGGAAGGGGGCGCTGCTAATGGAGTGGGTATTTAATTTCCAGCTTACGTTCCAAACTAACGACTGGGACCAGTTAGCCCTGCCTTTGTAGAACGATTGGGGGCAAAGCCGAATTATTTGGGGGCTGCTTTCAAGCTAGCGGTGGGAAGGAGGTAATGATGTTTATGAGACAAAGGACAGAAGAGAAAGAGGAGGCATTTACCGTGTCTATGATAGTTATTACTTCTCCTTCATCATCAATTTATTATCAGCACGGATAGGTGTGACCCCTGAATTCGGACACGTGTTTCTGACGGGGGGGGGGCCTCTGGCTGTGGTGAGAGCGGTGGGGCAGGCAAAGGCACTCTGTCTTATCATTCAAGAACACGCTCTCGACCTGACTGTGTTGGCACTGGAGGGAAGGGGCTCTGGGCCAAAGCTTTGAGGGCTCGCATTAATCCCTAGGAAGGAATGGCGGGCGGGCGGGGGAGGGGGAGCCCAGCCCTCCTCTTGCTTCTGGGACAAACGGCCCTTTTCCTGAGGACTAGTGCCTTTTTCTTCTCTTTTTTGGAAGGGCCGTTCCCAGCCTGGGCGTGCGTATGCCTTCCTCCCGCCAAAACCACGCACAACAAAAGCCTCTCCTTCTGCGCGAATGCCTCTGCTTCTCGCAAGCTAGCGCGGCTTCAGCGGCTCAGCCCCTCGCCAACAGCCGCCCACCCATGGAAACGTCAAACTCCGCCCCAGCGGGAGTGCTTTCAGGGCGACGACAGATGCGTTGCTCTCCGAGTGGCGTGGGCAGGCAGCTTCTCTGCGCGACGTCTTTTTATTTTATTTTATTGGTGATGGGTGTATTTCTTCTTCATCATCATCACCGTCTTCCCTAAAGGTGAAATCGCGCTGCAGAGAGAGAGACGCAGGCGGGCGGGCAGCCGGCCAGCCGGCCAAGCCAGTATCGCGCGCGCAGCATCCTCCATCCATCCTGGCCGCTTGCTCCGGGGCCGCTGGCTGGCGGGCGCGCGCCCGTACTTCTCTCTCTCTCTCTCTCTCTCTCTCTCTCTCTCTCTCTCTCTCTCTCTCTCTCTCCTTCAAACACACACACAAACACACAATTTCTCAGTCCGCTCCCACAGAAACAATCCTGCTCCTGCCACCCATTGGCTCGCTCCCCAGCCGAAGGCAACCCTCATTTCCAATTATCTCCCCTCAAACACACACGGTCTGAGGAGGACACAGCCTTGCACGCACACACGCGTTGTGTTGTGCATCTCTCCATGAGGGGACTGAGGGCGTTAAAAAAACCATTCGCTCGTCGTCTTTACAGAAGCCCTGCTGCTGCCCCGGCCACTTTGTTTTGTCACAATGTTTGCGGCGGCGGTGGGCAACAGCGTGTAACCGAAGACGGTGTCTGTCAGTCTTGTCTGTGCGTGTGGGGAAGCGTTGTGCGTTTGACGCGGGGTAGCGGGAGAGAACAGAGACGGAGCGCCTTGGTGTGTTTTCCGCCATGGACGACCGTCCCCGCGGGGGAGGAGGATGACAACTGAAGCATAAGAAGTCTCTCCCCCCCCCCCTTTTTTTGAATTTGAGCCTGAGCAGCAGCAGGAGGAGAAGAAGAAGAGGCGGAGGATTTGGTGACAGTAGAAGCCCCGCCCGCTGCCTGGGCAGGGGGGCCGTCCTGCTTGCTTGCTTGCCTGCCTCCCCCCCCCCCATCTCCCTCAGAAGAAGCTGGCCGGGCTCCTTTCTTTCTCTTTCCTCTCTCCCCGCACCCCTCCTTCCCTCTCGCATTCACACACCGCACGCGCACGCCGAGCGAGCGAGCCTCTCTTCGCGCTCCCTTCATGCAGGCGAAGAGCGAGGCAGAAGATGGCTGACTCGCCGGCGCGACCCACACAGCCCAGCCCGCCCGCCCGCATCCCCGAGCCGCCCAGCGGAGAGCCGCTTTCTCCTCTTGACACTCGCTGACGCCTTCGCCCAGCGCTGAAAGCCGCCGCCGCCGCCGCCGCCCCCCTCCTCCTTGGTTCCCGCCGCCGCCGGCCACCATCCTCCCTCCCCTCCCTCTCCCTCTCGACAACCTTCCCCCTCTCCTCCCCACCAACCCAAATAATACCAGCAGCCATTTCATCTCCGCCAAAGTAGATACACACAGAAATGGCAGAAATGGAGAAAGAAGGGAGACCTCCGGAAAATAAAAGGAGCAGGAAACCGGCTCACCCCGTGAAAAGGGAAATCAATGAAGAGATGAAGGTATGTGCGCGCGCCCTTCCTTCCTTCGCTCTCTCTCTCTCTCTGTCTGTCTCTCTCCTTCGCTCTCTCTCTCAGATGCGAAAAGGGAAAAGGGAGCGATGGGGGAGGCTCCTTGCAAACACCCCTCCCGCCCCCCGTGCGTGGAGATGTCATATAAATAAGGCATTTCTCGGGTTTTTGTTTTCTGGTTTGGAAATAAGAATAATACGAATAAAAAAAAACCACATCGCCGGCACGAAATACAAGTCCCAACTCTTTCTCCTGAAAGGCAAACAGAGACCACTTCACACAGGCTACGTACAAAGCCAGGTCACTGAGCAGCTTTGATTTATTGCTCTTAATCACCATCAGTGGCTTTTTTGGTTTTTGTTTAAAAGAAACTTTCCACCCCGTAGAGGTTTCAGTGACCCCTCCTTTTTGTTTGTGTGCTATGCCAAATAACCCGGAGGATGTTAAAGTTAGAGAAGAAGGGAAGTCATTTAAGTCCTGTCTTTCCCTCTCCTCTCGGCAGCCGCCCCCCTTTTCCAGTAGCCAGCTGCTGCAACTGTGTAATTAAATTGTCAAAGTGAAATGTTATGGTCTGAACTGCACATCATTCTTGTGCTTTGGACACAAGGGTCTCTTGTCCTTCTCCTCCTCTCTTTTGCTTGCTCCGTTTCTGTTTTCCATGCTTCGTTTCACAGTTAATCAAACCAGAGGAGTGTTGTGTTGAAAGAGAGCTGTCCGAAAAAAAGGTTCATGCATATGTGTTTTGTGTGTGTGTGTGTGTGTATATATATATATATATATATATATATATATATATATGCATATATGTGTATATATATATATTACAGGTTTGTTTGGAAAGGTTGGGGCCAGAGGAGAGAAAGTCAGTGTCTTGACAGGAAACGATGCCCATCCAGCTGTGCTCCAGAGGTAGGGCTGTGGGCTGCCTCTCCAGATGTTAGCATAGCAGCGGCTGCTCAGAAACACACCTCAGGACTTCTTTTCTCCTGGGGTTGCAGGCTGAGCTGAAATGGTCCTCTGTTGCATGTTTTTATTATCCAGAATGCCCACGACTATGTTTATTTTATGCTTCTCATCTGTCTTTACCCTGTGGCTTACACGTGTTGCAGGGCTGAGATGAACTTGCGTTTTAAAAAAACAACAATCAAAACCCAATAATAATGAAAACAGCACAGTTTTGAATGTGGAATGAAGTGGCATACAGCTGATTCACAATAGGTCTGATCACAGCTGTTACATCCTGAAATGTGCAAGTTATGTGTTGAGCTGTAAAACATATACTGTATCTTTGCATCTACATCTACTATGAGTATAAGGATAGTGAAGCATATGGATTAACAGGGTTATTTTGTTTATTTTCACCAAACTGAAGGATAATCTTCAGGTTCTCTTTCAGTTCTTAATTTAATATTGGGGAAAGTTCTTTCAGTTTGCTATATTTGTATTCCTTCTTTTTGTGCTTACTCGGGATTTGTTCAAACAGCAGGCAGATGGTCATCTGAATAAAAGGATGGCATGCGTAAGAGCAAATATCCTGCATATCAATAACATTTATTCATTCTCTAGACTAGATCCTCTACATTCCTTTGCAACAGCTTTATTTCCTTGAGACATGTATGACACCGTATCTTGAGATGAAGCATTGTACACACTTCAACTTAACAGTAATTGCACAGCTGGATGGGGCTTGAATTTGTTTTTGTTTTCTTTTTCTTGTTTTCTTTTCTGTCTTTTTTTTAAAAAGAGGGCAGAAGAAGGGGGAACAGCGGGTGCAGAAAATTGCCCCACTATGCATTATCCCTTTAAGACACTGCTTCATGCAATCTGTGTGGACTGCAGTTTTTAAGTTTCATAGGTTCTAGGATTACAAATTAGCTAATTTTAATCAAAACATGTGAAATGTTATCCTGGCTGGATATAAAGGCTGACTGTGCTGGATCCTCTGGGTTTGTTTTGTTTACTTTGGCTGCAGGCACACTTGGTGGTTTGGGAGATAGTTGTTCTTCTGCAGTATAACAGATGTTTGTCTGAAATGGTGAGGAAGAAACAAAAACAACACTCTATGTGTGTGTGTGTGTAAGGAGGAAAAATTACTCGCATTTTGTTTTTATAAAA
This sequence comes from Podarcis gaigeae, assembly GCF_964106915.1. Taxonomy (NCBI): domain Eukaryota; kingdom Metazoa; phylum Chordata; class Lepidosauria; order Squamata; family Lacertidae; genus Podarcis; species Podarcis gaigeae. The sequence goes on from NC_139680.1 coordinate 49,828,926, forward strand.
AGGCCATGATATTAAGTGTTTGCATTACCCTTAATCAGATAAGTTTCTCCTTTCCTTAAGCCTCTGTTAGCAGTTGGACAGTATTATGATAAATAAATAAATCAGAATTTTAGCTGTATGAGCAATTGACTCCAAGGTTGTGGACTGACCTAGCTTTGGAGACAGTTTTTATAGTTTGGGTGGTTGAAAGGTGAATAACAGCAGAAGCTTTCAGACAGCCTAGACCACATACCAGAGCAAGTTGTCTTATTAAGCTTGGAGACCACATTCTTTTAATAGGATTGGTGGGTTTCTCCAGAATGGTCTTAAATTATAATGAAAGTTTTAAGCTGATTGGCATCCGAGTGTGTTGCATATGTGGACGGCTTGATTACCATTCTGAGAATAATTCTTCATTTATTGACTATATTGGAGGGATTTCCTCCTCTTTACAGAGTTAAAGAGCATAGTGACAACAAACTGGTAACACTGTATGCAACAAAATGTCATTGTGAACACAATGTGCCCTTGTGTAGGTACATATCTGTACTGTTCAAACAGCTTGACTGCTTCCCTTCATCTGAACTGCTTTCATCTGGACCTGTGTAAAATAAGCTCTGGTAAGTAATCACGACAGAGCAGAAAGAAAGGAATGTATATACAGCAATAGACAGCCTAAGCTGTAAAAACTGTAACCTGAGTCCCAGCAGCAGATCAGATATCAAGGCTGTAAGGTAGGGGGAAATGAAAGAGATGAAGGGGAGGGAAACAGGAGAGAGAGGGTTGGGGAATGGAAAAGTCAGCTTGGAAAATGAAGGACTAGTAGGAGGGCCCCCTCAGGGAAATTTGGCTCAGGGATTAGGGAATTTTATCATGGTGTACAGTGACCTACTCAAGTTTCAGCCCATGTTGGATTGAATTGCTTCCATTTGCTAGGAGTAAGAAAAAGGGCCCGCGTGTATGTGATTCCCTCTCCCCACCCTCCTTCCAGTAATAAAAAGCCACTGGGTACAAGTGTCTATTTTAAGTCCAGCAAATACAAGGCACTATGAATGAGTAATAAAATTACCTCATCCTACAGATTTTCTTGAAGATTGGCTGTTTGATAGAGCCTCATAATTTGCTCAGTAATGATGGAGGGAAACTCAGGTACTAGCTTTTCCTGTGTCACATCAGCAACATCACTTGCTGCTCAGTTTTAATATAACTGGAAACTGGTGTTGTTTGCTGTTTCATCATGGTAGATATTACCTAGCATTACCTAGCATTTTGCTTATCTCTCACCCAATGTAGGTGACAGCTGTAGAAAATGTCAACAACATTGTGTGCAAAAAAGTGCATGGCTGCATAGTTTGCCTATGTTGAATTTCAGTAAAATTCAGTGATTTTTTTCAGACAGAAATATTTTGTTTCACTCTGACCTGCAATGTATTTCCAGTGTCTTAATTTCCCCCCAGTTCTTCCTTTCTCTTTGCTTTCCTTTCCTGCTGTGGATAAAGGATGCCCTTACAATTGTAGTGCTGTCTCGTAGTGATGTGAATACTGCACAAGGTTTAGCATTTACCATATAAAGAATATAATACTTACGTATGAGACGGCAAACTTAGTATTTGCACATATATTTCATCTAATATAAGAAATCCAGAAATCCGCATCCCTTTTACTCAAGAGAAATCTTATTCATGTCAGAAAGATGGTTCCATATAAATAGATTAAGGTCACACACAAGTTTAATGCCAGATAATGATGCAACTGTCAAGAATGCAAGAAAAGTGCTTTGAACCATACGTAATTAATGTACATTTGAATGAATTAATGTGATTGCACCTATCAGATCGTACTGGAAATTTTTCTAAACAAACTAGACTGAGTTAATCTACACATTTACCTTCTTTGTCTATTGTGAGGATCGTGATTAATCTGTTTTATAATTTTGCAGGGCTGTCTCCGTGAGCCTGTGGTGTTTACCTTGTAGATTCTCAATAAGTAATTTGTAACTAAAATAGGCTTTACTCCTGATGTCTCCATCTGTTATTATTTATTGGTAAACTCTGTTAAAGATTCTTACATTTTAACATTTCTGCTGGCGGTGATTGAAATATGTATCACAATATGAAAATCAGTAACAAAAAGAAGGTTCTGACAACAAAAGAGAGTGGGAGACATTTAAAATTATCCTAGAGAAATGAATCCCCTGATTAACAAAGACATATAGTCAAGGAACCTCATGACAGATACTATGAATATACTATTCAAAGATTTCATGAAAGTAAGGGGCCACTATAAAGCCTGGATGACTTAAACATCCCCCCTCAGTGTAGGTAGGTGGGTAGGTATATTTTTAGAAAATGCCAATAACCCTGGGAAGTGGAGCTGTTCATATAGGCTAGTGTGTGTTCATTGACATTATTGGCCTCCACTCTTGAAACCCAACAGAAATAAAGAGAATGATGAGTCTCTCTCTCTGTCTCTCTCAAAATTTATTAGCTTCAGAGAGATGTTTAACTTTGTGCTTTAGTACTTAAGTTCACTCATGCAAGGAAGTAAAAAGAGAGAGAAAGAATTCACTCTGCTTCTTTCAAAGTCTGAAATAGGCGTTCAGCAACATAACCTAGAAGAAAATTATTCTGACAGACTTGTCTTTCGTGTTTCCTGTCTGCAATGGCCAGGTCTCACCCCTTGTTTCCTAGCAGAGAAAATGACGTATAAAAATTTGGAGAAGCACATATCATTGACATCTATATCTTTTAAGAAATGGAAGGAATCTATTATCAGTTATGCAACAGCAAGCCCTATGTTCTCTGCATGATGATATCACAGTAAAATATAGTCAATATACAGTACTGTGTAAATGAAAACAATTGCTGCTGCATTTTTAAGCCTTTAGTTTCTTAAGAGAAAGATATATAATCATATATCCACAAGTCTCCTTCTCTGTGTCATGTATGATAAAAATGCATATTCCCATGCAGGATAACATGATAGTCTTTTCCACCAGCCAGATGTGATATGTGTGTGTACTGCAGAATCCAAAAGATTAAAGTGATGCATATTAAAAATATTGCAAAATGGTGGCCTGGGCTCCTTCAGGTGAAAAATGAGCAAAAAGCAAAACAAAAACAATTTTAGTTGAACAGAAGGTTCTGTAGAATGTTGAAGGTTTTGAAGTAGGTTTCTTTGGCAAAGATAATTCTCTCCCAATTTGACAGCAGACAAGCGATCACCTGCTTTGTCATTTTAGGTATTCCTGGCAACCTGGTTTTAATGTTTCCTTGGCTTTAGTTGTTTGATTATATATGAGCCTTTAGAATCACAATTCAGAAAGTTATCAGTGTGAAATCAGAAATAGTAAAAAATATAGTGCTATCTGGCTGTCACAACATCAAGAAATATAAAAATGACTAGTGATTTCCCCATTTTCTGTTATTTTTATTGATGGCAGACATAACTATCATTTGGACTTCCTATATCTTTGCAATCCCTCTACAGTCTAGGCACAATAACTCTTGGCTGCCAACTCTTGATTGCATAGCATTGTGAAATGCAGGCTTCTTCTCCATCTCCTCTTCCTTCATGCATTCCCATTCAACCTTGCTTCATCCATTGTCTCCTTTTGAGTGCTCAAATCTATCCTGTCCTTAAAAATAAGTTTTAACCTTTCTTGACATTGCATCTTCCACCACGTACCATCCTCCTTTCCTTTCCCCCTTCATTTCTTTTTGAGTGTGTGGTGTGTATTTCTTTCTTTCCCCTCTTTATCGCTTCTTTCCCAACCTTTATACTCAACTGGAATCGTCGTATCCAGCATTTCCAGTGAATTTCTCTTTGTTTATTTCGAGTGTTCGTATGTGTCAGTGTGTCTGCATTCTTTGATGTTTGATCTCCAGTATTATACTTCTTGACACACAGCACGTTTCTATTCTTGGTACTCAGAACTGAGACTTGTCCTGGTGGCTCTTTCCAACCACTGATGCTCTGTTTTCTTTGGTGGCTGTTTCTTATCACATAAGCCCCATACTGCATTACTGGGCCAAGAGGGAGGAGCCCATCCTGCAGCTGGGAAAAAGCTGCCTGCAATGCTGGCATGGAGAAGAGACACAGCAAGGACAGACCACATTGCTTGAGGCTTTTCACCTAGCTGCTTGCAACATGGGAAGGGGCAGTGATGCAATGGTTCCCACACAGCCAGCGTCACACAAGAGCTTGCTCTCTCATTTTTCCACTTGGTCTTCTGTTGTGCATCTACTGCCTTTCTTTGTCTTCTCCTTCTTCCCATCTATCTGCCTAGTTCCATGCTGCCTTCCTCTTCTATTTGTCAAGTTATTTCCCTCCTTCAGAAATCCTGTTTCTCTCACTATCTTAGCCTTAACTGGATTTCCTTTGCTGCCTTACTTTCAGAATTCTTTTGAACTGCCCCTCCCTCCCATATCTATTGATGATTTTAAAATTATCTGGTGGACAATTTCTTTTATCACATCTATAGCTTTTATCACATCTATATCACATCTATTACACAGGTAGTGTAAAGTAAATGCTTCACCAGGGATAGAGAATCTAGATCAGGGCCAGTGCAGGATGCTTTGCCGTGTGAGGCAAAACAACAAATGGCACCTCCACTGCCTTCATTTCTTCCTCTTTCCCCACTGCCTTAAGCGCCTGGAGGCAGCCTGGAGAAGCCCTGGCATGCTGAAGGTGGCGGGAGAGAAAAAAGGGGACTAGAGAGGAGAAGGCAGCAGGGGGCAACAAGCACAGGGGATGGCAAGTGTCATATGCCTCAGGGGCCTGGATCTGCCATCCCTGCCAGCTGTCCCCAGCCTGCCACCTGAGGCAACTGTCTCACCAAGCATCATGGGTCAGCTGTCTCTGTTCCAGATACTGATGGGTGCCAACCCTCATCTGCCCCAGCCAGCACAGAATCATAACATTGTAGAGTTGGAAGGGACCACAAGCGTCATCTAGTCCAACTTTTGGCAATGCAGGCATCTTCAGGGGTGATGGGAGTTGTACAGTGTCTAGAGGGGCACAGGTTCCCTGTTCCTGAACAAAACACTAGTTGTAGAAGCAGCAGCAGTAGTTCGGTATTCTATCTTTAAAAATGGGAACTGCTAGCTTGATCTCTTTAGGACTGCAGTGCACGTTCACGAGAGGTCAGAATCCTATTTAATGGGCAATAATGGACATAGGATTGTTCAAAGGCTGTTAAAAAAACAACAATCTTTATTGATTTCCAGGCATGCATCCAAACAAATATACTTCAACATGGAAAAATACAAATCACACGAAAAGGAAAAATAGTATTTCAAATACCCTGAATAAATAAGTGTACAGCACATAATATCTACACTTGGATAACTGAGGAATCACAGCTACTTATTCTGCAGAAAATATGGGTATTGCTATTGATGTAGAAGAGAGGCAAAACAATGCTGCAAAAGGGGCTATAACATATTTATAATGTATTCTGTAAATTGCAATTTTCCCATAATGTTGGGTCAACTTCACCAATGCAAGGTATGATACATTATAATACCAATTAGACTGTCACCTCCTTCAGACTCCCCAGTGCTTTGCTACTGTTGCCATGAGCAGATACCCCACCAGAGCTATCATGGAATCTTAGAATCTTAGTGTTGAAAGGGACCCCAAGGGTCATCTAGTCCAGCCCTCTGCAATGCAGGAATCTCTGCTAAAGCATCCATAATAGATGGCTATCCAACCTCTAGGCTTAAAAACCTCTAAGGAAGGAGAGTCCACCACCTCTCATGGGAGTCTGTTCTACTGCTGAACAGCTCCCCTTATTCATCCATTCTGCCTACCAAAGCCACAACGCATTTTGGTTCTTTAGGCAAAAGATGGACCCCAAGGGACATCTAGTCCAACCCACTGCAATGCAGGAAGCTCAGCATGCGATCCTCCATCGAATTTGAAACCATACTGGAGTCTGCTTAGCTTTGCAAATGTGCTAGCAGTTTCATTATTGCTGCACCACTAGGACTATACCATTAAATTGCATTTCTCCCATGTTGGTAGAAAGACTGCAATAATATAAACAACTGATAATTTTTTGCTACTCCAAAACATGCTGCTTGAGCATGTGAGCCTAAAGGTAGAGCCAATCCTCCTCCTTCCCTCTTCTTGTTTTAGCACCTCTGTTTTCTCTCTCTCTTCTTTTCCTCAGGCAGAATGGCATATCTTATTTTTCTTTCTATAACATCTTAGTATGCTTAATCATAGCAATAATGGTAACCTTCTGAATGCATGTCAAAAAAGGAAGAGTGTGTTGGAAGGAAACCGAATTGATATTGATTTATATATATGAGTAGTAAAACAACATTTTAATATGTAACTATTTTTGTAATATTTTGTTTAAGTTGTCTGCTGTTGCTTCTTTTTTGTAGTCCTAAAAGAGGCAATAATGGATATGCTACTCTATACTATTCAGTTAGGGTTTCCATATGTCTGGAATTTCCTGGACATATCTGGAATACTGTTGTCTCTAGCAGTGTCTGGACGAAAATCAGCAAAAATGTCCGGCAAAGTTCGGACATATGGCAGCCCATGTTCCATTTTTGCTGATTTTGCATAAAAAAGCTCAAAAAATGTAATTTCCCAACAACTTTCCTGTCCGGATTTTCCCTGTTTGAAACATGGCTACCCTATACTATCCTGCCAGCACCACTTATTTCTCAGCCACCACAGAAAGCATATCACCACACCAATTTTGTATGTTGTATCAGAAACTGTTAATTAATTTCATATACCGTATATGCTTGTGGGGTCTGAACTGGAGGTGACAGACCAGGAGTGAGACCATGGTGTCACAGTTGAAGCTCCTCCTGGTCCTGGGAGACAGCGGTGTGGGAGAAAGTGGGGAGTCTATTGACCTGTCTGTTGGCTGAAAAGCCTCTTCTTCTTTTTCTGTCACATCTGGTGTACCTTTCTCTGACTTGTCCCCCTCCCTGGGCTCCTACCTTGCGGGCATTGTCAAACTCATATATCACTGGTCCCCTCTCCTGGGTTACTGTCTTGGTCCCCTGCCTCCACCCCACACTCTTAGGAGTACTGCCAGTCCCTGACACAAGCTCTTCTTCTTATGCTCTTAGATATTGCGTTAAAATATTTTTTCTCAATGGACTTTCTATATCCACACATCCAAGCTTTAACTAAATTTGTATTAATTCTATTACTTCTTTCCATATTGTGGTCCTGGCAGTATCCATTAAGCATAATTCATTGCACATTGCTTTACCACAGTGGTGTCCCAATGATATAATATGATTTCTATATATAATTATATTTAATCCCAAGCTTCCTCCAAGAATGGCAGGATGTTGTGGGGGGGGTATCATGTTGGCTGCATTTGCACAATATGCTAAACCATTGCTTGTTTTAAATACGGTTTGTTCCTTTCACAGAGGGGCAAAAAAGAAAGCTTTTTGTCCACTGGTTTCTAGCTGCTCTTGCCTCATGCATCTGTAGGCTGGTAAGTGTCTTTGGTAGAGTTGCCAAACAAACCATGTTTAAGCAACCCATGTCTGTTGGGTTCAGATGCAGTGCTAAGCCTTTGTTAAAATAGGTCACAATTTGTAAGCCAAAAAGCTATGACTTCACATTGTTGTTTGTTGCCATGCAACAATCCATGATTAATCTGCTGGGCTAAGGCTGGATGTTCAAACAAACCACACTTTGGCTTAACAAATCATGACTTAGCGCTATATGTGAACAAGGCTATTGCACCATCACAGCTATTCTGCATGGCAGCTTTGGCTGAGGGATCGTGTTTGCATTCATAAGTAATGCTAAGACAGGTTAAAGAAGACTTAGCAAACATTGGGTTCATGCATTCGCCCGTCCTCTGGTGCAGTTACATGGAGATCAGAAGTACGTGTCATAAACTATAGTTTGAAGCTAGCTTGTTTCAACTAATCACAGTTAAGATTAACCACAGTTTAGGGTTCAATCTAAACACACTAAACTACAATTAAACTGAATCAGAATCAGAAGCTTCTGGTATCCTACTATCTTGGTTGAGCCAGGCTTTTAACCTGTATTTTCTACATACAGTACACTACAGTCAGATGGAAGAGCTTTCCAGGGAATATACCTTTGTTACTAATTTTCCATGGAGACTCTGGGCACATTTTCTCAGGCTAGCACTAATGATGTGGAGTCATCACATCTTCTCAGAACATGAACAGCAGAAATTTGTTCCTCAGGAACATGCAGTGGTTCTGCCATCTAACACATTTTATTGTGGTTGTGAACAGTCTGTGAAATGTGGTTGTGTGATGCAGTTTTAGGGTAGTGCGACTGGTGGGGTTGTCTTTAGCCCTGCAGGGGACACCAAAACAATGCTATAGAACAGAGCACAAGAGGCGGGGGGGGGCACTGAATTTTAGTGTTGCCCAGGGCGCTGCTAAAATTTGAGAGCCCAAAGTCCACCACTGGTGTGACTGCCACAGCCTCTATGGCAATGACTATGATACCATCAGTGATGAATGGCATAACTTACTTTTATACCTAGTATCAACATTTATTTTTGTAAATAAAAGTTTAACCATAAGTAATAGTCATGTAGATTTTCTTATTTGTTTCTTATTTCATTGGTTGAATGCAGACAATTTATTTATCATATGGCAAATGTGATCAAGTCTGTCCACTTTTTAAATGTACTGTATACTAATATAAAGCAGTACAGGTGACCATGGCTGGTTTTGGACTATTCTGTAGTGGCTGTTGCTCCATTCCTGATTGCTGACAAGTTCTGTTGCTAAGGAGTGAAGGCTCTACCTGTTCCTCTGTGCATTTCTGCAGTCTTTTATCACTGTTTCCTAGTTCTTTGTTTAGGGAAACTGATGGTTAATCTGTTCTAATCTCTGCTTTCTTTCTTTCTTTCTTTTTAAAAAAAGGAGATTGTGTTGCTTTTAAATCTGTGAAGTCCTTTACTGGATTTTAAGAGCAAAATGAACATCATTTTAGTTTTTCTTTTAATCTTAATTTGTTTCCATTGTGGTATAGGCAACTCCCAATTTATGTGGGGGTTATGTTCCAAGGCACTGCATGTTTAAGTGCAATTGCGTATATTTGAAACACCACTGAAAAAGCCTGCAAACACCCTGTTCCACCCCATCCTTTTTTATGATGTTTTTGGGTCACTTCTGGGTGTGGTGCAATGCATGCGTGTGCGGTTGTGCACAAATCGGATGTGCCAAAAATGGTCACTGCCTGTATGTACATGTGAGCAAACCACAATTGCAACGAAAAGATCTAAGGCAACTCTCCCCTCCCAATAATGTTCACAAAGGGTACAGTAACTTCAGAGGCATGACTGTAAAGTTTATCATTTTTTAAAAAATGCTCCTCAGCAAAACCTCAGTAAACAGAATGCATTTAAATCAGGGCTGGGGAACCTCAGTTCTGGGTGCCAAACGCGATCCTCAAGGCCTCTGTATCCAGCCTTTGGGATTCTCCCCTGGCCATGCCCCTTCTTCCCAGCCCCCCCCCAACAGTCCTGCCCCACTTCTTCCTTGAGTAATTTGGTGTGGGTGGAATGTGTCCTTGGACTGTGATAATTTCACTTGCTTACCTGGATGGAGAAATGGGCATGGGTGTTTAGAAACCTCTGGTGTTTGCCTGGGTGGAATCTAGCCTATAGTACATAGGTAAGAGTCATGTCTACTGCCCCACCTCCTTTTCCTGTAGCTCCACCCATTTCCCCCTTTGGCCATACCCACTACTGCTGCACAGCCCCTGGAAGACTGTGCATGCAGGATGTGATCCTCAGATTGAAAAAGGTACTCCACTCCTGATTAAAATATTTCAGAATACATAACCACACTCGGAAAAGAAATATGAATTTAACCATGAAGATACATACCACCTTTGTGTGTATACAAGCAACCACATGGTGGAAAACCTTATCATGTGATTAGGTGTTGCCTGTATTCACTGATTAGCACAATTTAAATTTTTAAGTTGTACAAGAACATTGAAAGAGACACTCTGGGGAAAGTTTGCACGTCACAGAATAGTGGTGAGAGGGCTGTTAATTGTTTAAGCAAAAGGGTTCTTTACCTTACTGCTAAAAGTGTTGCTGATGGTAGATTACAATTTGTATTTATTTTATACATCTGCTTTATGTAGTTATGTGTAAACTTTGTCTTTCAACAACTGCAGCCTTGGCCATGCAATGTTCCTAAATATACGTTTAATGTTAAGAATCTGCATGGTGTCAGTAATGTTAATGAGGCTACTCATGAGCTAAGATTTGGCATGCATTTACAGCTCCAAAACTGCAGCAGGAAAGTGTCTTCAGGCCAATGTATGATTGTAGTAAACTGAGTTGGACTGTTGCAATGCACTCCTTTGTGCTTCATCTGGAGCTGCAATTAATGCAGAATGCTGCAGCACGGTTGCTGCCAGGAGTGACACTGTCAGAATGTAACACCTTTGCTCAGAGATTTGCACTGGTTGCCCATTTACTACCAGGACAAGTTCAAGGTGTTACTATTAGCATATAAAAGAGCTCGGGACCAGTTTACTTGCCGGATTGCCTTAGTCCATATATGTCCACTCCTCAGCCACTTTGATCTATGGAACCAATACTGTTACAGGCGCCACGTAGATTTCTTACAAGAGCAGAGAGATTATCTTTTTGTGTGGCAACCCTATTGACATCAGGCAGACAGGCACCTATGTTTTACTCTTTGGTGCCTGCATAAAACATTTTTGCTTAGACAAACTTATCCAGACATGTAGAAATTACATGTTGTTGTTGTTTTAAGCCACTGCAGATTGTTATCACCCTTTGAATATTTTAAATACAGATATTAACTGTTTTTTAATCAATAACTTTCAATGTTTTATTCTGTGTTGTTGCAAACTGCTTAGAAGGCCATTTTAAGCAAGCAAGCAGTATATACATTTTGTTTAATAAATAAAATTAAATGTTAATACTTGTTTTAAGAAACAGCTTTATTAAGTGTGGTCCTCCTCCCTTTCTTGAGGGTTCAGAGTAGATTACACCATAGGAAGATTAATTTCTTACAGTATCCCAAGGCTTTAGGCTGAGCCATAAATAGTAATTTACTGTGTACCCTTATAGCATGTTATTCCTGCTGAAATCCTGGGATTGATATTGTTTTCTCAATGAAGGAGGTCAGTTAAGGACATATGCTTTATTAACTGTAGAACATCTGGAGAAAACAGTGCTTAAAGTTTTTGGACATGAATGGGCCTTTTCTTGAGCTATGTCCTCTTTTTGCTGAGTCAGTACAGAACTAGCTTCAAAACAGGCCTATAGGAAGTTACCAGTAATCACACCAGATAAATATGGAGGGTGAGCACAGTGGTACAACTATCTTACAGCCTATGTTTATTTCAATGAAACAATGAACAAAATTTATGTTGAGGAGCTGCCCTGCCTAATGGTCTATATGCTAAAGGTTATTACATTTCTATTAACTTTCTGGGTTCCTAGTGATTTTTGCATCACTCCTTCTAATAGTGAAGTTATCGGCTGAGTACCAGCATGGCTGCAGCTGAAGTGGGGCTACTGAGAAACAAGGAGAAGGTATTACTATGGTTGGGGAAACCCCAGGGTTTGTAGAAGTACAAACAATATTTTGCTGTGTGGTGTCTACCTGTGAGTGGCATTCAATGCTGTTCTTTAACTAATGGAAGAAAACCATCAATGGAATGAAGAAGGAAATACATTTTAGGTTCCCTCTCCCCCACAGGCCCCTAAATATGCTTAGACAGTTGAGAAACCTTATGGAGCAGATTTAGGGGGACATTGTGGGGTACACAATTGTCTTCCTCCAGGCCCATGTGGGGCACAGCTGGGTACACTAGCCCCAGGTGTGTTAAGCTGGCCCCCGCCGGGTACCAGGTGCTTTACACAGGCCTCCCTCCCTTCACTGTTCCACTGACAGATTCCTTCCATCTATGGACAAACAGCATTGGGTACAAAAGTGGCTATATTGGAAAATTTATAAAGTACTCAGTCCATTGCCAACAGATGTTTAAGTCCTGTTAGGTTAAACAAATCAATTTCAGTTTTATCCTAATGAATTGCTAGTTGTTCATGTGGTATTGCTTTTTTCCTGTGAAAATCTTGGCATTGCTTACACCTTCTACAATTCCTCACAAATAGATCTGCTAATCTGTGACCAGAATACAATTACTTTAGCTCTCTTGTGAGATGTGGTCATTCTTACACGTCCATGCACATGGCGTAGTATTTTCTTCCTCATGACCGTGGGGACCACAATTTGTGTGGCTTTTACAAATACCACTGAGATGTCCAATAGGTAATTATTGTAATATGTGTATGTTCTTATGACTGATTTCTTGGGACACATAACCTATTGCTTTAAATATATATTTAGAGTAACGTAAAAAGTAGAAAGCAAGCCCCTATTTATTTCTTGTATAACTGAGAGTAGCATTTAATCTCTGATGATCTCAGTTCTATCTGTGATATAAATTTGGGGAAATGGGGCGATAAGCCTTTATTTGGTTTATATGAATGTTTGATATTTGTTCTGATTTATCAGATTGAGCATTTATAGGTGGAACAAGTTCTCTAGAAAGTGATTGAAATGCAACCTTATGTAAGCTTGTGCAATCAGACTTCCTCTTCTTCTTCTCCACCCTACAGCCCTTTGTCATCCTAATCATCCAGAGTGTATTTTGATGGACTGCAGTTTCATCACTGAAGCTGTGATAATAAAGAAAATCATAAACCTAGTGGCCAGGGCCAGCATTCCCTTCTCAGTTACTGAGCCTGATCGGCTTGCCGATCAGAAGGCCGGTGGTTCGAATCCCCACAACAGGGTGAGCTCCCATTGCTCTGTCCCAGCTTCTGCCAACCTAGCAATTCGAAAGCACACCAGTGCAGGTTGATAAATAGGTACCGCTGTGGCAGGAAGTTAAACGGCGTTCCATTGCGCCAGAACCAGTTTAGTCACGCTGGCCACAGGATCCAGGAAGCTGTTTGCGGACAAATGCTGGCTCCCTCTGCCTGAAAAGTGAGATGAGCGCTGCACCTCATAGTCACCTTTGAGTAGTAGTGAGTGCATAATCCGCATGCCATGCATCACTGGTACCACATCTTCATAAAATCATATTTTGGAATTCACTGAAAGACATCCTTGACCAGTAATTAAGTACAGGTTTCAAAAAAATTCTTCACAGAACTAAGGTCTTCGCAAGTCTTTAGGTCTGTGACTGATGTTTTCTTCTGGCTACTGTGCAAGTGTCGGCATTTTCTTTCCCTCCGTTGTATGTAACGGTCAGAGCACAGTCTCCTGAAACTGGGATTCTTCCTTAATTAAATATTTTAAAGACACTTTTGACTATTTAGTATTTACTTATAGCTCTGTACTGTATATTTGTTTGGAGCATTAGATTTGCCTGTACTGTATTCCTGCATCTGCCATATACTTGCCATTAGTGGTTAAGTTAATGGTTCAGTCTTTTGTGTTTTGGGGTCTCTTTTGTGATTGCATTTTAAAATCATTATTTGCTTACAAAGTATCCTTCTGCAGCCAGCATATGCACTTTCCAAGGCATATTTTGAAAAAAAATATGGTTACATCTGCTGCAGATTATACAAACACTGGCACCTTTTAATCTCATATTGTTGCTTTATCTCTTTCACTGTTTTTGTAATTAATTGTTTCTGCCTTTACTGGCTTTGTACTCAAAATGCTCATCTCTTCCTGATTACATTCACTGTTGCTTGCTCTACTGTACTGTGCTGCTGTTTATCGGAATGTCCATGTATTCTATGCCATTTCTGCTGCCTGTGACATGTTTGAATTGCTTTTTCCAGTGTTAGATCAATCTCTCTTAATTAATACTTCCATTATTTTTGTAAAAAGTATTGCATGGGAAACCTACACCCTCGAGGGGGGGCCCAGGGGGGGGGGAGGTACTGAGGGCCCCACCAGCAAGCGGAGAAGCCTGTATTTCATCCCCTTCTGTGTCATCCTTAGGGTAGCCAATTTGAATGGCTGTAACATAGCTGAATTGTTTCTCAGGCACTAGTAAATCAGTCATTGTTCTTTGGCCGCTTTCTTGAGGCACTTTAAAACATTTTATGGTAGCACGGGATATAAAATGCTGTGGAAAAAATATGTGCTAAAAATATCACTGACTATCAATTCTTGTACAAAAAATGATAAATAGCTCTCTTCCCCCTCATATTTTTCCTTAAATTGCAAATTTGTGAAGGTCTGTCATAATTACATGTGTCAGTCAAAGATTTAAATGCATTACAGTCTGTGTACGTGACTTGATAAATGAACATTAGTCTAGAAGAGGTGGGACAAACCTGCTATTTCACGGTACGGTGCAAATAGATTTCGATTTATGCATTCATCTCTAAGTTCCAAATGATTATTGATTGCATAAATAAATAGGCAATTCTTCTCTTTCAGAACTTTGCAGAAAACACCATGAATGAGCTCCTTGGCTGGTATGGTTATGATAAGGTTGAATTAAAAGATGGAGAAGATATTGAATTCAGGAACTACCCCGCAGATGGGGAGAGCCGACAGCACATTTCTGTTCTCAAAGGTAATGACATTTAATGTCCCTTTGATCAAATATGTTAGTTTTCTTGTTTATTTTATCAGTAAAAAAAGAGTAATTATTGATTGCTGCAGCAGCAGATAACACTTCCCCAGCCAGATCCTTTGTAGATGGCAGTAAGTAAATGGTAGAGAGATGGAAAAGAGGACCAGTAGGTGACATTTTGAATCTCTTGCCTCAGGTTTTTCTCCCCCATTGGGGGCACCTTCTGTTGTTTGCATTTAGAGATCGACCTGTTGGGGGCCTATATTTTAGTCACTAAGACAATACTCACTTGCCCAATGTTGGGCATTGAAGTAGACCTTTTGTAGTGTCTGTTTGGTCTGTTCCATGTGGCCAGGCTGTGCTTTTAAAGGTTTTGACCAGCAGCAGTAATCATTAACGTAGAATGCTTGGTGTTCACCAGCACATATGGCTGTGCTCTTCATTTCTTCAGTCTGGTAACTTCCCTTCTATGGCAATCTGCACTACACCTCTCTGCTTCTGTGGCTGTGGTGGTTGCAGACTGCCACAGGTAAGAGAATTTAAAGGCACATGTGGAGTTTTTTTCTGGGCACATTTCACATTCATATGAATCCCTCCCCCACTTTTGCACTGTAAGATCACCAAGCCAATAATTTTGGCTCAGCACTAATTATTGATATTGTGGGCAGTATTTAACATTCTATAAGTATGTGTGTGTGTTGAAAAGGAGTAACAAAAATACATGCACTTTTCACAATTTTTAGTTTTAATGAGGTCATCATCCACATAAAATCAATAAAGTAACTCAGAAACTTTATCTGCAGAAAACAGTTTTCATAAAGAATATTTCATCCAGTTTAAATTATATCATTATGAACATATGGTCCATGTTATGTGTTTCATGTTACAAATGAAGACACTGGACACCTTGGAAGCAGTATTCATTTTACAGAATACACACAGAAAAAATAAATGGTTTTTATGATTCAAAGTGAGAGCTCATTTTAAGAGTAGAGTCATAAAGACAAGTGCAAAAGCAATTGTAATGAATTGCCGCAAGCTGAATCCAAGTTAAAGGGAAATAAAAGGAATACAAAAATGAGTGCATGTACTAAGGAATTCTATTTTCCCTGAAATAATATTTTATTGCTACCTTTAGTTATTAATATCTGATATACGGTAATGTTATATGGTAATGTTAATGCCAGTGGATTAAGTATGTATATTTGTTTTTGTATTCTGTAGATAGGGATCCAAGCTTGGTTAAGGTATAGTTAAGGTGTGACTGAAAACATTTAAAGAATTTATTACATTTAAAGACTGGTTTTACTTCAGTGTTTTGTTGAATGATGATTCTAATTAAGGCTAAAAATCTAAGTACATATACTAGCAAATAAGTACCAATTGATTTAGTGAGATTTTGGGCCAAAATAGGCATTATGGTAAATGTGTGCTCCTGCTAAAGATGGCTACCACACTTCGATGTCCTTGATCCCTTCTGTTCGGTCTGCCTGTAAAACGTAACTCATAACATGGTGTCATAATTTACTAGGTTTCCTTAATGCCACTCCATGCTACTGACTATCAGTGGTGGAAAATGTGTCAATATATGTGAAACAAGGAGGGGCAGAGAACCATGTGAAATTTGTAACTCACCTGGGAACAGGCAACAAAAGTACCAAGCCAAGTGGGGTGGGGGGAAGTAGGTCTACAGTTTGAACATGGTAAGAGAAGGATTATTGATAATGGTCAACAGTTATTCCAGTTTTCTGGAGGTCTTCAGTGCTAGATATTAAACCTCAGACAGTCATGAAGATGCTAAAGAGCTGTTCGTCTTGCTTTGGAATACTGTAGTAGATACTGTAGTCTTGGATAAGGGGCCACAATTTGTGATAGAAGAGTTTGTAGCATTCACATGTCTATTCCCAAAGCAATGGAAAGGCTGAATCAGCCATCAAAATGGTTAAGAGAATTTTGACCAAAGCCAGAAAAATGGGAATTGATCCATATTTAGCCATTCTGGATCTCTGGAACACAACTTTGCTAGTCTTAGATAGGAGTCCAGCAAAGGGATTGATGGGTCAAAGGAGAAAGACTTTGCTGTCTATACTACAGCCAGAGGGCCACAACAGGTGAGCTAAACTTATAGCAGAACAGAAATGAAGAAAGGCTTGTTACTACAACCAGCCAGCTGAAGGACCTACCCAAAGTACACATGGATGAGCATGTCTGGATAAAGCCAATAGAGTGACAGGAAAGCGGAGGTCCTAATTCAGAAGAGCATACACTTATTTGATGTGGTGACCCAGAGGTTCCAAGTCTTGAGAAGACATTTGTGTTGAAACTATTGAGCTGTAGCAGACTCAGAACCAGCAGGACAGAATGAAAGGAGGCAGTTTCGGGAAGCAGAAGATCTTGCTCAAGTTGGAGAGGGCCCAGATTCTCTTCCCCTCCCTCCCCACAAGTGAATAGGAGACAGATCATCTCATTCCATGCTCCTTGAGATGCAAAATATATCAACAGAGAAGTATAACTAACTACGTATTATAACCGATTTAAGACTCTGGTAGGTTGACAGATACAGAGACCACCACCTAAAAGATTATAATTGAATTCAAGGAGTTAGATGAGGGTTTTAAAACTGTGCATATTCACTTTAAAAATAGTTCTCTTTTATTAAAGTTGTAAAAGGATATGTGCAGAACACTACTGTATAGGAGAGTTGGGGAAGTAGGACAGGAAGAGTAGCTCAGTGGCACAGATTGAGAGGATAGCTGCCAGTAAGTGACTCTGCAAACACCACAGAGACCTAGCAGGAGGGACAAAAAGTTCAAAGGGCATATATATATATCCTGCCTGATTTATTAGTGGTTGCAAATGCCACATGATACAACAGAAGTACAAATAAAATGTCATATTCTAATGACATGACATGTTTCAGGGTTAGCCAGTGTGGTGCTGTTTAGATGTTGCTGGACCACAACTCCTATCATCCCTGATAACTGGCTGTGATGGCTGGGGCTGATGGGAGTTGGAGTTCAACAACACTTGGAAGGCATCAAATTGGCCACCTCCAGCTAATGAAGGGTAGGGAGGAATTAGTCCCTCACATGCCTCAGTATCTCAGAATACAGTGGTACCTCGGGTTAAGAACTTAATTCGTTCTGGAGGTCCGTTCTTAAGCTGAAACTGTTCTTAACCTGAGGTACCACTTTAGCTAGTGGGGCCTGCCGCTGCTGCCGCACTGCCGCCTTACGATTTCTGTTCTCATCCTGAAGCAAAGTTCTTAACCCACGGTACTATTTCTAGGTTAGCAGAGTCTGTAACCTGAAGCGTCTGTAACCTGAAGCATCTGTAACCCAAGGTACCACTGTAATCACTATGTATTAGTTTGCAAATGGTTGCATTCTTCACACCACAAGCCACATGGCCAAAAGGAAGGCATGCTGAGTTAGTTGGTCCCCAAGTAAGTATATCTGATTAGCAGTTTTTATATGTTATATGTTTATATGTATTCTGTTTTTTTTTAAACAGAAAATTCTTTGCCAAAAACAAAATTACCTGAAGACAGTGTTATTTCATCCTACAACATAAACGCAGGCTATCCGGGGCTTACCACAGGAAATGGACTCTCAGACTCACCAGCAGGATTGAAGGAGCATGGGAATGTACCCATTATTGTACCATTAATTCCACCACCTTTCATAAAGCCACCAGCAGGTAAATTACTTAATTTGTAATGACCTCGGGCAGAAGTTCTGTTCTTGTTAGATACTGCTTCCTTATAAAATATTCTATTTACAATTATAAATGATTGATCAAGAATTGCAGAAACATGGAAACCCTTAACAGTTTCTCTCGCTAAGTGCTTTTAAAAAGTCATTGGATTAGAGCCAAACTAAATTAGTTGCACTTAGATCCCATTGATTCCCATGGGAACTAGGGCTGCAATCCTAACCCACTTATTGGGGAATAGCATCACTTATGACTTACTTATGAGTAGATATGCTTAGGATTGCAGTCTAAGTAATGACTGAATTATCCCACTGATTTCAATGGGACTTACGTGAAACTAACTTGGATGGGTAATGATTTCAACACAGTGGGATATATAGTATATTTTAGCAGCCAGCATTTTCTAAAAATGTCTTTGTTCACCCCAGCCTTTTCAGAGTAGTGATACTTGTCAAGGTGTGGTGTGTTTGTTAGGGATATGCAAGGGCCCCAAGATTCATCTTGTATCTGTGCTTTTAGAAAATCTGAAGCTATTTCTGAGTTGCTCTGTTCATTTTGATCTGTAATTCAGGTTCCAAGCCACTCAGTATAAAACAAAGCTTTGTGTTCCTCATATACTCTTATTAAAAAATGGGTATAAGCTCCCCCCCCAGAAGCAAATAAAATTTGCTGGCACAGAAGCCCCTCCAGAGTTCAGGGGCTTTTGTGGGGATTCACTTTGCTCCATAATCCATATTAGGGTAATACCTTTATATTATGCCAACTAAAACTTCAAAATCCCTATTAGTTTCGTATTTTCAAGGGGAGAACAGGGGGTTAGTCTCTTGCTCGGTCTTATCTTAAAATAATTAAGATGTTTCTGAGTGGTGTGTATTCTTGCTTGTACATTTTTTAAAACATTGGCAGCTTCACCTCAGTGAGCTACTTTTCACTGTACTTGTTTGTGTTGCAAAATGATGCCCTCCAATGGGCAAAGGTGAAGCTGTCCCTAATACCTCCTGCAGAGTTATAAAGAGGAGGCCCCTCCTCTCCCAAGTAAAGCAGTATATCATTTTTTTAAGGGTTAAATGAAGCTCTGCTTAAAGGTGAGACATGTGGCTTTGTTGGTGTCCTGCTCCAGCTCTGGGGTAGGGGATGTTGACATCATGATTTGACCAGAGGAGGAGTAAAATTACCCTGAATCATTAGCAGCATTATTTTAGCCACAGCACAGAAAAGTTGCACAAACCTATGTTTCGTTTTGTATTTATGATTTATACTTGCACACCACTTTGCAGTTTTTAAGTATAAAACAGTTTGTAAATATTTTAAAATAAATCCGTGGTCCCAAATCCAATCCATCATATCGCCTTGTAGGACTCTGAAATCTCCCAATCTGAAACTCTGGAGAACTACTGCCAGACAGTGTAGACAATATTGAGCTAGATGGATCAATGATCTGTTTAGTATAATATAATATAATATAATATAATATAATATAATATAATATAATATAATATAATATAATATAATATAATATAATTAATATAAATGTATTCCTATGGTCCAACAGGAATAATTTGTGAAAGCTGTGCAGTTTTAGGTGTCATAGATTTCAATTACAGAGATCACAGCACAAACTTAATTCTCTCATTGAAATCCATGCTGCATAAAAGTGATTAATTTTGGCCACGTGGTCCTCATCTAGGAACAATAGATCCAGACATGTAGAAGAATCCTGTGCCTTTTTGAGTAATGTTACACCTAACTCCTACAAGCTGCAGCTCCTCTAGTCACCTCTCCATCAGGTTTGGAATAAAACCCAACAACTTACGCTGAAAGTTGATGCACATAATTAACGGTTGTGTGGCTAGCCTCAATTGCAGCCTAATATGGCAGACAGGTTGTATGAAGGCTTTGCTTGGGATACCTCTTCAGATCTGAGCAATAGTAACCACATCCGTATTTATTAACTTCCCTGAGGTTACGTGTGAGATTATAATGTCCTGCAAATTCCATGCGATTTCTTTTAATCAAATGAATTATGCATTCATACAGTAAATGTTTAAGTGATTGATTGGTATGAGTTCTATTCACCTCAGTTGGGTGTTTCAGCGGTAGAGTGCATTAAAGAATGTCTGAAAGTATTTAAGTAATATAAAGGAAGATTATCAGGATTAATATCAAGCGTGTAACTAAACAACCGTAGTAGTGATATTAATATCATGTGCCTGTCATGTTGATGAACTCATCTAGGGAAAACTGTGTTTCAGTTCAGATTGAAATCCTGTCTATTGCCTCTGAAAGTCTTGATATGATCAAATATATATGCCCTAGAGACACTGTGCTGAAATGTTTTATATTTTTGTGACATTCTTATCTGGAGCAATTCTCTCCCATGTGGCATTTCTTGAAGTTTATATGATGTATGATTCATTTGTATTGGGTGCTGTTTTTCATAAACTGCAAAAGTAACTGTTATGGCTACAGTAGGGTGTTTAATTGCTATGTTATTATTTACTGTTGTATACATTCCAGTAATTGCTGAATTTATATAACAGCAGGCTCAAATGTGTATCTGTTTAAGTTGTTCGGAGTTTTGTTGCACTCTATTGACTTAATTGAAGGGAGAAATAGACCTAATATAGACTCAACATGTAGTAAAGAACATTGTTAATGCTTTGTGAAAGAAATTAGGAATCATACAATGTACCAATCTTGTCAGCTATATAGGTGAAATTCAGGTTGGCATACTGGTAAAAAAGGGGAAATATAAAAAGCAGGAAGATAGGAATGAGGCGGGTGGGAATTAATGAGCAATGCTTGAGTGTCTTTCTCTGTATATTCTTACATAGAAGTTGAGATTTGTGTAGGAGAGCCATGGCAGTACCAAAGGGCTTTGGAACTAACTGCCCCTTGAAATTTGACTAGCGCCCACACTGTTTGTCTTTAGATGCCAGTTCAAGACATTTTACGCAGCCACTGAATTTGAAAGAGCAGTGAGACAAAAGCTGAAGGCTGTCTCACATACAGTTTCTTTTGCTGAGCTTTGATGATTTTATTATCTTGATGTTGCTTTTTATTTAACTTGCTGCGACCTACCCTGAGACCTTTTGTTTATATAAATAATCTAACAAATAAATAAATATGAAGAACTAGATTTAAATCTAGGAGATCTGGGTCCAAAGTACAGATGCAGTGGCAGAAGATGTGGTTCTTCCTCCTGCATAGGCAGAAGGTACTAAATCCCACCCCTCCTGGACTGGCAGTTTACCTCCCTGCAATAGTTCCTGGTGCCATTTTTCCTTCAGTCTTGTCTCCAACACCTGAAGTGAGCCCAGGGAGAGAAATACGTTTGGTGATGGGGAGTTAAGGAGGGATAAGAGGAACTGTTTGGCACCCCTTGCCCCCTCCTGCTTGCCATATGCTGCTGAGGCTGAGAAAACATCAGTAAGGTGGCCTGCAGTGGTGGCAGCAGAGTGGGATAGCAGCTGAGAAGATGCTCTGGCCTGTTGTGACTGTTCCTCTGTGGCTTGCCTGGGCTGCCCACTGCTGCTTACTCCCTCATCTGCTGCTGTGATGAGATGGCTCCCATCATTCTGTAGTGTGCAGAGCTGTCTGTTGGTGGCTAGTCAAACTTGTTGTTGTTTAGCCATTTAGTCGTGTCCGACTCTTCGTCACCCCATGGACCAGAGAACGCCAGGCACCTCTGTCCTCCACTGCCTCCCGCAGTTTGATCAAACTCATGCTGGTAACCTCGAAAACACTATCCAACCATCTCGTCCTCTGCCGTCCCCTTCTCCTTGTGCCCTCCATCTTTCCCAACATCAGGGTCTTCTCCAGGGAGTCTTCTCTTCTCATGAGGTGGCCAAAGTACTGGAGCCTCAGCTTCACAATCTGTCCTTCCAGTGAGCACTCAGGGTTGATTTCCTTCAGTATGGAGAGGTTTGATCTTCTTGCAGTCCATGGGACTCTCAAGAGTCTCCTCCAGCACCATAATTCAAAAGCATCAATTCTTCGGCGATCAGCCTTCTTTATGGTCCAGCTCTCACTTCCATACATCACTACTGGGAAAACCATAGCTTTAACTATACGAACCTTTGTTGGCAAGGTGATGTCTCTACTTCTCAAGATGCTGTCTAGGCCTGTCATTGCCCTTCTCCCAAGAAGCAGGCGTCTTTTAATTTCGTGGCTGCTGTCACCATCTGCAGTGATCATTGAGCCCAAGAAAGTAAAATCTCTCACTACCTCCATTTCTTCCCCTTCTATTTGCCAGGAGGTGATGGGACCAGTGGCCATGATCTTCGTTTTTTTGATGTTGAGCTTCAGACCATATTTTGCGCTCTCCTCTTTCACCCTCATTAAAAGATTCTTTAATTCCTCCTCACTTTCTGCCATCAAGGTTGTGTCATCTGCATATCTGAGGTTGTTGATATTTCTTCCGGCAATCTTAATTCCGGCTAGGGATTCATCCAGCCCCGCCTTTCGCATGATGAATTCTGCATATAAGTTAAATAAGCAGGGAGACAAAATACAGCCTTGTCGTACTCCTTTCCCAATTTTGAACCAATCAGTTGTTCCATATCCAGTTCTAACTGTAGCTTCTTGTCCCACATAGAGATTTCTCAGGAGACAGATGAGGTGATCTGGCACTCCCATTTCTTTAAGAACTTGCCATAGTTTGCCGTGGTCGACACAGTCAAAGGCTTTTGCATAGTCAATGAAGCAGAAGTAGATGTCTTTCTGGAACTCTCTAGCTTTCTCCATAATCCAGCGCATGTTTGCAATTTGGTCTCTGGTTCCTCTGCCTCTTCTAAATCCAGCTTGCACTTCTGGGAGTTCTCGGTCCACATACTGCTTGAGCCTTCCTTGTAGAATTTTAAGCATAACCTTGCTAGCGTGTGAAATGAGTGCAATTGTGCGGTAGTTGGAGCATTCTTTGGCACTGCCCTTCTTTGGGATTGGGATGTAGACTGATCTTCTCCAATCTTCTGGCCACTGCTGAGTTTTCCAAACTTGCTGGCATATTGAGTGTAGCACCTTAACAGCATCATCTTTAAAAATTTTAAATAGTTCAGCTGGAATACCATCACTTCCACTGGCCTTGTTGTTTGCAGTGCTTTCTAAGGCCCATTTGACTTCACTTTCCAGGATGTCTGGCTCAAGGTCAGCAACCACACTACCTGGGGTATACGAGACATCCATTTCTTTCTGATATAATTCCTCTGTGTATTCTTGCCACCTCTTCTTGATGTCTTCTGCTTCTGTTAGGTCCTTTCCACTTTTGTCCTTTATTATGGAAATCTTTGTACGAAATGTTCCTTTCATATCTCCAATTTTCTTGAACAGATCTCTGGTTCTTCCCATTCTATTGCTTTCCTCTATTTCTTTGCATTGCTCGTTTAAGAAGGTCTTCTTGTCTCTCCTTGCTATTCTTTGGAAATCTGCATTCAATTTCCTGTATCTTTCACCATCTCCCTCGCAGTTTGCTTGCCTTCTCTCCCCCGCTATTTGTAAGGCCTCATTGGACAGCCACTTTGCTTTCTTGCATTTCCTTTTCATTGGGATGGTTTTCGTTGCTGCCTCCTGTATAATGTTACGAGCCTCCATCCATAGTTCTTCAGGCACTCTGTCCACCAAATCTAAATCCTGAAACCTGTTCCTCACTTCCACTGTGTATTCATAAGGGATTTGACTTAGACTGTATCTTACTGGCCCAGTGGTTTTTCCTACTTTCTTCAGTTTAAGCTTGAATTTTGCTATAAGAAGCTGATGATCTGAGCCACAGTCAGCTCCAGGTCTTATTTTTGCTGACTGTATAGAGCTTCTCCATCTTTGGCTGCAGAGAATATAATCAATCTGATTTCGATGCTGCCCATCTGGTGATGTCCATGTGTAGAGTCGTCTCTTGTGTTGTTGGAAAAGCGTGTTTGTGATGACCAGCTTGTTCTCTTGACAGAACTCTATTAGCCTTTGCCCTGCTTCATTTTGATCTCCAAGGCCAAACTTGTCAGTTGTTCCTTTTATCTCTTGACTCCCTACTTTAGCATTCCAATCCCCTATAATGAGAAGAACATCCTTCTTTGGTGTCACTTCTATAAGGTCTTGTAAGTCTTCATAGAATTGGTCAATTTCAGTTTCTTCAGCACAAGTAGTTGGTGCATAAACTTGGATTACTGTGATGTTAAAAGGTCTGCCTTGGATTCGTATCGAGATCATTCTATCATTTTTGAGATTGCACCCCAGTACAGCTTTCGCCACTCTTTTGAAATGGAGGGCCACTCCATTTCTTTTACGGGTTTCTTGCCCACAGTAGTAGATATGATGGTCATCCGAACTGAATTCACCCATTCCCGTCCATTTTAGTTCACTGATGCCCAGGATGTCAATATTTATTCTTGCCATCTCATTTTTGACCACCTCCAACTTACCCAGGTTCATGGTTCTTACATTCCAGGTTCCTATGCAATATTTTTCTTTACAGCATTGGACTTTCCTTTCGCTTCCAGGCATATCGGCAACTGAGCGTCCTTTCGGCTTTGGCCCAGCCGCTTCATCAGCTCTGGATCTACTTGTACTTGCCCTCCGCTCTTCCCCAGTAGCATGTTGGATGCCTTCCGACCTGAGGGGCTCATCTTCCAGCGTCATATCTTTTATATGCCTGTTGTCTTTGTCCATGGAGTTTTCTTGGCAGGGATACTGGAGTGGCTTGCCGGTTCCTCCTCCAGGTGGATCACGTTTGGTCAAAACTCTCCACTATGACCTGTTCATCTTGGGTGCCCTGCTCGGCATAGTTCATAGCTTCTCTGAGTTCTTCAAGCCCCTTCGCCACGGCAAGGCAGTGATCCATGAAGGGGGCTAGTCAAACTACCACACGAAAACAGCCTTAAGGCAAATATATAACAGGAAATACTAGACAACTCAGAAATAGGCAACGTTACAAAACCTGTCAATATGTTTCTTGTAATATTTACTACCTTGAAAATTGACAAGGCAAAAACAATATCTGATTTTAAGAAAGGGAGACAAAAAAACCCAAATTCTTCATTCCTGTGAGCTCTTAACAGTTTTCTTAAAAGCAAACAAACAGAGATAAGCTCTTGAATTTGAAAGTTTCTCATCTCTATATAACATAGGCCTAAAGCTTTCACATTGCTGATAATCTTCTTGGAAAATAAAGCCAGGGTGGGGGTGGGGAGAGGATATGAGAACAGTTTAGTTATACTAGATTTCCACTGGCTTTATTCATTCACTTCAGACTGAAAGAGGGAGGGGGGAAAGCAACGAAACGTTCTTCTTAATTAAGACTTAAAATGACACTGCAAACTTTTGATGATTAATTGAAGCATGCTTTTGCCTGATGCATATTTAGTTATTATAATGTGATAATTTTACCTTGTTATTCAAACTGTTCCCACTGGGAGCATGATTTAACACTGTGAACGCTCCATGTTTATTGCATTGTTCATTATGAAACATACACAGGCTGGAAAACCATAAGGAGACACGTATAAGTGCTGTTTGTACAACAGTTGAGGGAAGTACTGCTTGCACCTGTAATGACATAACCCTGGAGTAGAAAACACAAGATGGAACTCCTTGAATATCTATTAGCTATTTGAATGGCAGAGACAGTCATTCTGGTCCTTAGACAGCAAGGATAATAAATGTGTTGATAATATCACCTCCTCTAATTACAACAGTTAAGATGTTTATTGAGATAAACAAGTGCAGATATTGTTTTGTTTTTCCAACAAATGGTTTTCCAAACTGTGTTTGAATTATAACACATGGTGGTCTAAATACGTTTTTTATAGCATTGAGGAAAAAGAGGTAGCTCGTTAGCAGGATTTTACTTTAATAGCAAGTAGCTCAGAGTGGGGGGTATTAACATAAAGATTTGAGGGTGATTGACACATGATCTGAAAAGTCACACTCCTTCCAGTTTGTTGCTCCATATTCCAGGTACACAACAAAGATACCAGCAGTAAAGAATGTTTTTCTTCACTAGATCTATAAAAGCATGCAGATTGATATTTTAGGAGATGGGCAGAGCAATCTTTACCATGATGCTGGAGGGGGATACAACAGAGATTCTTGGGGCCCCTGCTGAACTTGTTGATGAGGTAGTGGCAGTGAATAGGCTATTGCTGCTGCTAGTGTAATGGCCTAAAATGGGATGGAATCAGGTCAGGGTGGAGACAGCTGCATCCTAAGTCCACTGCATCCTAAGTCAGCCAAGCAGCTGGAGACAGGTCTGATCTGAGCCTCTCTGCAGTGCCAGCCTGAGGCTGGAGTAGCAAAAATTCAGGGGGGAAACTGCCTCTCTTCTACCCTGACCTGATGGAATGACTAGAAGACCACGGCATTGAATCCCACCCAGAGCATTTGGTTACTTTCAAGGCAATGTTTCATGGAAAGTGTGACTTCTTTGTAGCAATGGCAAAACAACTTCAGGTTTGCTTAAGTTCTGGTGTAGATTCCAGACTTGTTCTTATAAATGTTAGTACCAATTAATATTTGTTGTTTTTTAGGAAGGGGGAGGAAACCACCAAGTGGGGGCCTGCAACAAGATATTGCAGTATGGCATGTTCGTGTTCAGCCCGTTAGTGCTGCCATTTCCCATGATACTCTGTTCCATCCCTGTGCCTTTTATTCCCTCCTACCGCTCAGCAGACACTCAGCATTCTGTTGGTTTGTTCTGGCATTTAAAAAATCCCCATAGGTTATTTTTCTGTATTTCTTCATACCTAAGGGTTCCGCTGAACCAGCTGATACTACTCTCCTTTGTGTGGATAGTGCTATTTTAGTTATGGCCCTGTTCACACAGCACACTGCCCCATTAGTTATAAATCATTATTAAGTTAACCATAGCTAAAATTGATTGTTCAAATGCAGGCACACAGCTTAACTATGGTTTACTAACTAGAGTTAATGGGAGCTCATTGATCAAGATTTGTAGCTGGTTTATATCAACCGTTGCTTCGCATGATGCCCAAACTTCTTAGCTATGGTTATGAGACAGGAGGCACTTAAAAAGTCAATGAGCTGCCAATATAAAACGGCTGTAAAGCAAAGCAAAGCAAAGCCATCCATGCTCTGGTCTCAGTGGCTCTTGCTAGTGTCTTTTACTCTGCCTAGCAACAGCTGTTCTTCCTGCCCTGCCCCACCTATAGGGAACAATTTATACAAGTGCTTCACTGTGCTGCAAGCCAAGGGAACCCCATAGCTTGCTCTTAGCTACTGACCACTGTAGCATTCTTTTTGCTTTTCAGCAAGGCATAATAGAGGGGGGAAGCTTCCATCTTTTGTATATGCTGGTAAACTCAGAACAACAGAAGGAGGGAGTTGATTCTGTTTGTTAATGGGCGACAGGGAAAGCCACAAGAGAAGGCATGACTCATGCAGCTGACCAGTACCAAATGGGCTGCTGCTGCGGCTGCTGATACAGTGAGGCACTGCTATGGAAAGGATGCTGCAAAGGTGATTGAGATAGCTGGCTGGAGTTGTGGAGAGGGTCTTTCTGATACTACCTCAGATAATTCAGCTGTGATATAGTGAGTCATGGTTACTAACATCTGCAAGTTACCTTCTGATTATATAGGACATTGTTGTATATATCAATGATGGGTTCACCTTCTGGGAGTCAATTTACTATAGATATATGGAATTCTGTATCTACAGTGTTGCAGATTGTAGAAACACAGTAAAGAAAAGAAAGAATGAACTTTGATCCTGTTGCCTGTCTGAGTGACTGACATCACTTGAACCCATCCCTGTTATCCTGTTATCTGACAAAGGATACCTGTCACCCTGCTTTCCTCAGTACAAAACAAATGCGTGTGTTTTAGTTAGAAGCCAGATCTTGAAAAATGCTTGTGTTTTGTGTATGCTTCTCATATCTGATGCATTCCATAAGGTGAAACAAGTCAAAATGTGAATGTAAATTATAGTTGGTCTGCAGGATCATAACTTCTGCATTCCATTCTCCTTGTCTGAAATAGTGGATATTTCACAAGGACCACTTAACAGTTTTTGTATATTTAGTACCTGAATAATATGAATGCAATCCACAGACATACTACTATTTCCTCTAGCCATGACAAACTTTCTAATGACTCTAATTGCCAAATGACTCATAGGATGTACAGCAGCCTTCCAAACTGGTGGAAAAGTTGCAGAAGCTTCTTGTTAGGAGCTGCTATTCTGTTCCAGGACAAGAGCTGTAGTGCAATTCTTTAAAGGTAATGGTAAAGGGACCCCTGACCATTCGGTCTAGTCATGGATGACTCTGGAGTTGTGGCGCTTATTTCGCTTTATTGGCCAAGGGAGCTGGCGTACAGCTTCCAGGTCATGTGGCCAGCATGACTAAGCCGCTTCTGGCGAACCAGAGCAGTGCACGGAAATGCCATTTACCTTCCCGCCGGAGCGGTACCTATTTATCTACTTGCACTTTGACGTGCTTTCGAACTGCTAGGTTGGCAGGAGCAGGGACCGAGCAACGGGAGCTCACCCTGTTGTGGGGATTCGAACCGCCGACCTTCTGATCAGCAAGCCCTAGGCTCAGTGGTTTAGACCACAGCGCCACCCAAGTCCCACCAAATCTTATGCAGCCATCAAAGTCTGTACTATATCAGAGTGCAGCACAGAGTGCAGGGGAAAGTGCAGCACAGCCATTAATAGATATACTACACAGTAAGTACTTAGTGTTTTGGTATTTTTTCATTAAATTATTTTTTTCATTGTTATTCCCTCCATCCTAATTGCAGCGTTGATCTTAATGATCCATAGGAATAGCTTGCTTTCCGATACATGTTGCATTCCTTTATTTACATTGTTTTTTAAATCAGAACTAGACACATTGTATTCTTTCCTGTATTTGTGTGTGAAGGGAATACACTAGATCAAGATTCAGTGGAGTCTCCACTGGTGGTAAGGGGAAGTAATTTTTGCCAAATTTGCCCTTGCTTCTGTAACCCCCAGCACCATCTCCCACATTGTTCCAAAGAGTCCCCCAGATTTTATTTTGCTAGGAGGTATAGAAGGCTGCAAGGGAACAAGAAATTGGCATATATTATCTCCTCCCCGCTTCCCCCTGCAGATGCATTCAAAAAATTCCACACCTCTCAGGTATGGATCCAACCCCATGTCTTTAAATCAAAATGTGAGAGGCAAAACCCATGCCAGCTAGGCAGGACTTGGGGTGAAGGTTCAAGGGAGAGGGTCCCACAGAACATCATTGGGATCAAGTCTGTATTGAGTGAAAGCTATGTTCAGGTACAGGTAGAACCTTGGCACAGGCTCAGATCCACAAAGAGCAATTCAGACAGGCCAATGGGACCAGGACTAAAAGGGCAGGTAAGAAGTAGGCAGGCAGAAAGGAGCACAATGGCAATAGGCATCCAGAGCCAGCATCAGGCTCAGGCAGAGATCCCATGCAGTGCATAGTTTTGCTGGTTTGGTTGGAAGGTTGGGATCAGTAAATGCAGGGGAAACTCAGGTAGTGCTTTCATTTCAAGGGAACAGGGTGCCTTTCCATTGGGCGGTTAGTGCTACAGCATCATCTAGGAACTACCTTCTGGAGAGCACAGACTAAAGTAGCATTGTTTTAATCCTTGTCAACCAGTGTAGACTGAAGCCAGGTCTGAACCATAAGATCTATATTTGTTGAAATAGCACAATGGATCCCTAGAATTAGGACTCTCTGGATGTGCCCTTGAATGACAAGTTCAGTGTTTATGTCATATATGCAAAGTAACTTCCCAGTACAGATATATATATATATATATATATATACATGCATGCTCAGAAGTAAGTTGATGTTGAACCACTTTCAGAAAAGAAGTTCAGCAGGTCAGTATCAAAGAAAGCAGCATTAGGAACCCAAGCTTGTGTTTTCAAACTCAGTTTGCCACAGTGATTACAACGCTGGTACTCTGTTTGATTGCTATAAAGATGCCCCAAAGACTAATTACTAAACCAGTTTGTAGTCCATGCACTATGAACAATTCAAGGTTCAGAGAATCTGTCATAAAACCATCCCATTCCCACAGCAAAGGATTTGTTGTGTAGCAGCACTGTCATAATTCTGCAGAATTATTGGCTAACTAATTTGTACTAAAGGCATTTGGCTCCTTTCCCCAGCTACTATAACTCAAAACTATGTGCCACATTTGATTAATGTCAACAGAATAAATATTGCCAGTTTAATAACATTTTCCCCACTCCCAATTTGTGTTGTGATTTATATTTGTCAATAAAAGTTGCACGATGTTGACAATGAGCTTTTAGATTTAATCAGGCTCTTCATCTTTAAAGCCATGAGAGTTTGTGTTTTATGCACAGAGATTATGTGTTTTATCATCCTTTCGAATTCACTAGGTCAGAAACTTTGCAGGAAACTGTGACAGAAAACTGGCTGTCTGGAAAGATTTGAATGATTCTGAAGCTAGGATGCTTAGGAGAAGGGAACAGAGAAGTGTGATCATAAAGAATGCATGCGCATGAAAATGCAGTCTATGCAGATTGGAACTCCATGAGAACCATGCTGCATGATCCTTAAATTTGTAGGAAGCAGAGCATGGTGAAGTATAATTCAATCAAATAATGCATATATGCATACATACATACATACATACATACATACATACATTTTAATGTGAATTCAGCATATGGCACCAGTATATATCAATTATATTAAGGCAACAATACTATGCAGATATTTGAGGATCAATCTAATTGAACACAATAGGACTTAATTACAAATAAGCAATCATAAGAACAGGCTCACACAAGTATTGGTCATGCTTGAGAAATTTCTATTTATTTCTACATACACAGGACAAAACAGGATCAAATGCCATGTTTTAGAGTACATGTGGATAACCTGTGGCCTGTGGGATACATACAGCTCTTGTAGGTATTCCATACTGCCTGCTCTAAGTCACTTCCTTCCATCACTGGACTTCGCATGTAATTTGTGGGTTCCCAAGCCTATTAAGTACCTGTTTGGTTGGTTGTATGGTAGATAATGCAGTTGTGATGAGAATAGCTGTGGGAAGGGGAAAATCAATTTTGTGTGTGTGTGTGTGTGTGTGAGTGAGAGAGAGAGAGAGAGAGAGAGAGAGAGGCCTCATCTGCCCAATGCCCAGGCTCATGTCCATACCCAGTTCTATTTGCACCTACTGGCATGCCTGTGGCCATTGGGGACAAAACATTGCCAACTCCTGTTGTCTTGTTCTTCCATGTGTTAACCTACTCAGATTAGTCAGATGAATAGAGCTCCTGAGTTTCATGAGCAGATGATGTTGATTCAGCTCTCTAGAGTTATAAATAATGGGAATGTTATAATATTCTTTGGTGTCAGTTTCTGAGTTTAATGAATTAAAGTTCAGCGTTTTCTTTAAAATGCTAAAACCCCTGAAAATGGCAGTGCATTGGATAATCTATAAAATTGATAATTGTTTCTAGACAGTTGAAGAATGAGGCAGCCTGTCACCAGCTGCTTTAGCAAACAGGCAGGCAAACAGAAACGTGCAAATATTTGATTGCTTACAGAGAAGTAGATACAAGGAAGATGACTGAAATAGATGTTTGAGGTGTAGCGTATGGATGTTTGACAGGATGCTCATTTTACTCTTCTTGTCTTTTCGTTGCAGAAGACGATGTGTCAAATGTACAAATAATGTGTGCCTGGTGCCAGAAAGTGGG
Source organism: Podarcis gaigeae (assembly GCF_964106915.1). Taxonomy (NCBI): domain Eukaryota; kingdom Metazoa; phylum Chordata; class Lepidosauria; order Squamata; family Lacertidae; genus Podarcis; species Podarcis gaigeae. The sequence goes on from NC_139680.1 coordinate 49,860,891, forward strand.
AATCAAGCGTTATTCTCTGAGTATGGGAAGTGAAGTGAAATGTTTCTGCAGCGAGAAGTGCTTTGCAGCTTGTCGAAGAGCATACTTCAAGAGGAACAAGGTAAGAGTATAAGGAGTGCAATATACAGAGAAACTGATTCTACGCAATATCTCAGGTGACATTTTAATTTTAGAAATCCTAGTGTCTTCCCATTCCCCCCCCCAACCCATGCACCTCTTCTGCTGAACTATCAAGACTTTTGTTAATATATACCCTATTTAATCAGTTTTTATCAGCTGGTTGTACTTGCATTCTATCAAGTCAGGTGTCTGTAAAGACAGGCAAGGATACTGTGCCATAAAAATAAGAGCCAAAAGTATTCTAATTGCAGTTACGATTTTGTAAGGATTATTGCTGAAAGGAATCTTAAAACCTATGCAGGAAAGCAGCAGGAATACAAATCTCATTTAGCATTTTGCTACCTACCTAGATAACATTAGTGAAGCGTTTATCACTTGCTGCAGCTGACAGCAGGATTAGAACTGTGATTAAAAGCTTGATCCAAAGTCCTTTGTAGGTGACTTGAATTCTTTCCATTGACTCCAGTGGACCCTCTGTTGCTCTCTCATTCTCTCTTTCTAATTAATTTGTGTTAAGCATTGCAGACATTTCTGTTTTTTATTTTAGTGGTGTTGGCAGTACCTAAAACAACATAGATAGTCTAAGTGATAATTTCAAAAGAAATTAGATAATAAGATTAACATGATTTGTGAAGAAATTTGGTTGAAAATTGTTTTAGTTTACACACAGCTAGAAGCTAAGAAGATGCATTTGAAAATATATATATGTGCAGGTCCTTCAGATGACATTTTCAGTTTTAGTTAATGATGCTGTGCTCTTTTTTGGCAGAGCACATAATGGATATTTGAGGCACCACTAATTTTTATTTTTTAACAATTAGGGTTGTAACAAGATTTCACTATGCAGAATTTTTATACAAAACGTGATAAGGATTTTTGTATATATCTGAATACTTACCATATTTCTAGGGCAAGGTTGCTCAGAACTTTACAGAGAGTTGATGGCTGTTGGTGGATGTGGGAAAAGCAAATGTGATATCCAACTAAGACAAGTCATACTCAGAGTAAACCCAATATATTTAAGTAGCTTAAGTCCATTAATTTCACTGGTTCTTCTCTAAGTATGACTATCTTTGGCTATCACCAAAAATTCACAAAGTTGGAACACACCCGGCTACAGGTTTGCAGTTGAGCTGGACCAGAAAAGGATGTGAAAAGAACAAAGAGAAGAGAAGAAGGGGGGAGGAGAGAATTAGATAGCAAAGCCTTCAGTAAGTAGGCAAATAAACCTTCCAGGAAACTGGAAATGCCTGTTCATCACTGCATACAGGTATCAAGCCACAGTACCACATGAACATCAGTTTGTGAACATGCTCCTGGACCCAAAAGATCCACCTTTGTGGATTCTTCCACACTATATCTTTGGCAAGCTAATGTAATCCAAATACAAAGGAGATTAAATTTGCTGTGGTAACATTTCCCCCCACTTACTCTCTTTTTTTCTCATTATAAGTTTATAAATATAAAATACCGAGTTCTTGTGTTTGAATCTTCTGGAGTGGAGGTACAGAAATAAGCAAATTTATATAGGGAATATCAGAAGAGGACTGCTTTGAAATGGCTGTTGTCATTTGGTTTGTTTTCAGTTTCTTTTGAAGGGTTAGTATTTCCAGTGGTCCTTTTGATTTGTGAAAGGGGGTGGGGCATTTTCATGAAGTTAGCATATTGGCACAGAACATTTTAAAGCTAGGTGCTATTTAGTCATCAGGGACTGGGATTATGCCACAGTGCCTATGAGATGCTTGATATGATCAGTTTCAAGGGAGTAAGAGTGCTTTATGCCAGATGATGAAACACAGTCAGGACTGGGGTTCAGACTTTAGTGGGCCCTTGGCATGGTACCCCATTGGACAGCTCCACCTGGACCCCCACCTTCTGCTGTTGTGTGTTACCACCGTGCTCTACCACCATTGCCAATCACTTACATCAACCAAGATTGCACATGTTTCCTACTGCGGTATGTTGCTTTCACTCTGCTCTAGTCGGAGGCAACCATTGGTCATTTTAGATTACCCAGAATGCAATAGCCAACCTGATGTTGATGTTGGGTTGACCATTGGATTTTGGGTAATCTAACATGGTGATTTGTCTGCTGCAGAACAGAGTTAAGCACTCAAAAGTGCTGCAAGGCTCCCCTAATAACAAACCAGGGAACGGGGCAGATTAGAGTTGAGTGATTATTAGTGGCCACAATAAATAGAGCAATATGGACCACTATCTTTTAATCCACAGGAAGGTTGATATTGGAGAAGGCGTTCTCCCATAGGCATTTTGAGGGTGGGAACTTTCAATGAAGGATAGGAACCTGTGGCTCTCCAGTTGTTAGACTACAACTCCCATAATTCCTGAACATTGGTCATTGTGGCTGTGGCTGTGGCTGGTGGAAGTTAGTAAACATCTGGGAAACCACAGGTTTCCCATCCTTGCTTTAGATTCAGAGATTATCTATTTCCACAAATGCTGGTATTCTTCTACCAGCACCATATTTTCACAGGAGTTCCCCAATAATAGTCATCATAGTAACACCCTCTAATTGGACAACTGTGTTGCATAAATAGCCTCTCAGTCTGTGTAAACAGATAACTTCTAATACCTATAAATGCATGCTTCTATATTTGGTGGTCAAAGTTCTTTGTTTCTGTTGTATTTCTGTATTTTGGACCTACTAGTGGTTAATATGGTCCCCATATGTTTTGTGTTGCTTTAAAATGTGGATTTTTATTATGATTTTTGTGTATATTTCTGATGTTTTTATTGTGATGTAAACTACTCAGAGATTTCTTTGAAGTATGGAATGGTATATAAATTACCTAAATAAAAAATGAAATAAAATAACTAAAGACGAAGAATTGTACAGAAAATTTATGTAGGTCTCCAGCAACCAAGCTCAGCCTTTGGTTTCAAGATGGCCACTAGGACATATAGTGATCTGCAAGTTATCATACAGTTTGTCTTTAGACAATGCCAGTTCAACTTGAAAAAGCTGCAGCTTTAGTTTACCTTGTGCCTACTAAATCCTTTTTATAATCTTTTTAACAAAAAAAGAGGTGCTGGAACTGCGTGCCCTTGAGTACCCCCTGGGGGGAGCACTGGTCAAACTACTTTAGGACTATTTAGCACTTATTGGTGTCAGGATTTTAACTAATACCTCTTCAGGTTTTTAATCAAATAAGAATGCCATTTCTCCATTAGTTGCATTTCTTTGGTATTTTCAATCTATACATGTGATCAAGAGTAGACTATAATGCTCAGACATTTTCCCTTCTGATCCTCATTTCAGGAAGGTGTGATAAAGCTTTACTAGCCCCTTATAGTTTTTATAGCATGTGCTAAAGCAGCACATTGAAAAAGAATATAGTATAAGATCAAATTTGCAAGGCTGCAAAAGTTTCACATTTACCAGTGACCTTTGAACTGTTATTGCCAGACTTGTTCTGTACCTGTCTTCCCCATTAGTCTAATGTTTATTTATGTATTTGAGGTTATGCCACTCTACACCTTCTCATTTTCAAACAGAGAAGTAATATGGTCACGTTTCACCTGCCTTATGCATGTTTTAAACAGCACATCTCTGCAACAATATAGTGTTATGTTACAATAAATATGTACAGCTGCTGCATTTCTGCTAACTGATAGGTCTTTGTGGTCATTTCATTTATGGCTTGGATTTCCTAATGGATTGTACTAGGCAGACTTCCCTTTCCTACCCTGACTAAGAACTGCAGCAATAAGCACTTAGCCTAGTCTGGGGGGGGAAAATAGTAAAGAAGGGATACTCATTAGCGCTTCAAAAATAAAAAAGCAGAAATGATATATCTATTATTACCAGGTGTTATGTGACCCATTAGGATGTAATCTACATTTACATTTCAAAAACTCACTGCAGGGTATGTGCCATACATAAAAAAACACTTTCTTACGAATATTAATTTGAGTCAGATTATTTATGGCAGCCACCTGGAAATTGTTCTAAAGCATGTCATCCAATATCACAAGCACACATGCTGCAAACTAATAGAGCCACATGCGCATGCAAGAAACAAAGAATAGAACACTGCCCAATCCAAGTACAGTGGTACCTCGGGTTAAGTACTTAATTCGTTCCAGAGATCCGTTCTTAACCTGAAGCTGTTCTTAACTTGAAGCACCACTTTAGCTAATGTGGCCTCCTGCTGCCACCGCACCGCTGGAGAACGATTTCTGTTCTCATCCTGAAGCAAAGTTCTTAACCTGAGGTACTATTTCTGGGTTAGCGGAGTCTGTAACCTGAAGCGTATGTAACCCGAGGTACTACTGTAAAGGTTTTTGAAGCCCTATTCATTTCCATGGGAGACCTGATTGTATGCCCTCTCTCATACAAATCAATGGGACTTCACATTTACCACATTTAAGCAGTTCTAATCTTTATACAGTACACAAATGACAGATACCAGGTAATCACAAAAGTGGCTTACATAAGAATATAAGTATTTGGTTTATTTACACCATGCCCAATTATCCTATCTTAAATAAGCCAAAATATAAATGAGCCTTTGGGCTCAAACCAGGAAGTCTTCCATTAACTATCGTTTCTCATTTTATTTGAACTGAAGTTAAAGGCCTTTGAAAAACTAGGGATGTATTGAGTTGCTAGTCCTACTCAGAGTAGATCCATTGAAATTAATGAGCTGGTTCAGCACTGCTGCTCTTCCACTTCCTCAAGCAGAACAAATCCCTGCAGGGAGTAGTATCTAGTGGCTCTCAGCTAGTCTTTCCCAGAGTTGTTTGTGGCAGGAGGAGTATTCACAGTTGAGTTCTGATGCCCGAAGGTGTTCTGTGTATGTTCAGGTAGAAGCATCCAACACTCTTTATTCTTGCCCAAGGGAAAAGCTGGCCAGGATAAGGGAGCACACATTGTTAGGCACTACTACCTGAATAAAAGGCCAGCTGAGGAAGGGTTAAATTGCCATTTTGGCTCTGTTTGAATGAGCATTCTGGCCAGTATAGGTTTTATATTTGTATTACACTCGCTCTTGAAGAAAATCAATGTGAACTTCATGTGTGTAAAACGTGTCTTAAAAGAGCATTGCTCAGAACTCACAAAATCTTGTAGAATGACCAGTTTCAGGCAACCAGAGCGTAGCAGAATCTGACTTTTTTTTTTACATCTTTAAAATGACAAGTGACATTTCTATTGCACATCACACTAATCAAGTCTCACAATTTCACTTGGATGCTTTTATTAACAATTTCCATTCTTATTTTGGGATTGTGTGGGGATTCAGTTTAATTTTCAAAATTTGTAGCCTTCATAAACATGGAGAAAACTTCAACTGAAAAGTCTTAAAAATTGGAAACAAAGCTAATTGTGTGAAAGTAACGTTTATGTAAATCGCAGTCTGGAATAGTTTAGTTAAGTGGGATCCATACAGTTTACTATGCCTGTGTTTACCCTTGTACAAACAAATTTAGTATGTGCAAACAAAATGGCATCTTGTAAATGAATATATGATGATGCATCAAATTATATTGCATGGTATAATCGGCTTTGCTTTCAGTTGCATAACAAGCAAGTTCTGAACTAGATAATGATATAATGATGCATAGCAATCTGTTTTGAGGAATCCTTTTGTAATTGGAGTTCATTGCCATATGATTAATAAGGAGATATATACCGTATTTTTCTGTGTATAAGACGAGGTTTTTTTTAATTATAAATAAGTGTTAAAAATGGGGGTCGTTTTATACATGGGGGCGTGTTATACACAGAAAAATGCGGTATATCTCAGGCTGGGAGTAAATATAGGATAATATTCACCAGAATAATTTTGAAATTGCTGGTTTAAATGTATAGCCCACAAAGGTATAAGATGCATTAATCCCTGCTAAGCCAATGAATAGTGACAAAATATTGATCACATTTCTTAAAAAAGAAAAAGAAAGAAAACTAGAAACTTGAATATTTTCCTTCAGGGAAGTTCGAAAAATTGTAGATGTTGCTCATTCACCTAACTGTAAAAAAAAACCCCAAGGGTTAGGTTTGTTTTTCTTGTGGATTTATTCTTTAAAATAAGCTTTTCAAATATAACACAGCTATGATTTATCAGCGAGAAAGGCGGAGGGACAATGAACTTTGGCGATTGCACTGGGCATCACTGAAATTTGAGTCCCCAAGATCCACCAGTGGCACAAACCTCTCTCTCTATTTACTGGGCCAGTGAAGTCCCATGTATTTCTACAGTACTTACAGAAAAGCAGGAGGCTCTAAAGAAGGCAGTTTATCTACTAGACTGGTTCACATTTAATTCCAAATCATGGTTTGGCCCTTTTTGTGTTGTGGTTTCAGGAAATAGCCTGGAGAAGCTAAATGTAAAAAAATATAACTGAGAAAAGATTTCTGTTTTACATATTCCAATATTCCAATAAAAGCAAATATTCCAATAAAAGCTATTTAGATATAACTATTTCCCCCAAATTTACTCCCTGGATCTTAAATAAGGCTCCTTTAACTTGGTTACAAAGTCTAAAGTCACTTTAGATCATGTCCATGAAATAACCTTCAAAATACCCAAGGCAACCTGGACCCAGGATTCAACTACAGCATTTCATTTCCTCAAGCTCCTTCTGGCTGGCTGTGTTCCAGTGAATCTGTGTGTGTCTTCTCTAACAAATGATTTCCTTGCTATTTAACTCCTGTCTCTTAAATAAAGCCTCATATTTTTCCAGCTGATTATCTCTTAGAAGCTCCTAGGCTGGTATTTTTCATTGCTTAGTATATGACCTTTCAGGTAGGTACATTAGAATGACAAAAGCAAAGGCATCTACAGCTGAGCATTGTTCCACGCTGTTCCTGGCTGAGATGATGTCTCTTAAACTATACTAGACTGCAAGCTTCAAAGCAAATAGGGCAAACCAGAAATTTACCAGCAGCAATAAGAAATCTTTTCTCAATTTCTTGTGGTGGTGAAATAACTTTTGACCACAAATGCCATTTTGTTTAAAAGTGGAGCTGATAAGCAAGGTTTAGTGCAGACTATTTTAAATTTGGGGCATGTTCTTAGATAATGCAAGTGGTTGAAATATCAGGATTGTAAACATATATAATTGTTGTTTGCAAAGCTTAAGGGCCCATGGCAGGATAATATGTTTGGATTTATCCACACAATTCACATCAGGCTTAATTTAAAACTGGGATTCCTTTTTCGTCAGTAGCCTTGTTTAAATCAGTAGTCAATCAGCCAGTGGCATATGTATGTTGTGTGTTCAACCTCAGAACATCTGTGAACACTAGCAGCTGTGTCAATTTGCACACAGACACTCAAGGGGATTCTGGTGTCTGCCTTCATGACAAGAATATAGTCTTTATGCTTCCCACTTCCTACACATGGTGGGAAGTTTCAGGGGGCATGTTTTACAGCATCAGTTTGCTTGCATGGCTAGAAAAATAGAGACCTGTGATATCCCTCCTGTGTAATATGTTTTTGAATATATCTATGAATAGAGGTTGTGTAAGGTATAGATCAGGCACATGACATACCTCCCCACAAAATCTGTCAAAAGAAATCTGGATGGATGCTCATTTAAAGAGTTCATCTGGAAGTGACCTCAGTTTCTTGAAAACTGAATTACAAAACTGCCATCACACAAAAGATTCTGGAGCCACACTTGTAGAACAAATGTGCTGTTTACTGTCTGTGCTAATGTGGCAGCAACAATGAAAGCCCATCAACTATTTTTTAACTAACTTATCAAAATTTCCTCACTAGCAATTATTTCAGCACCAAATGCAGCATTTTGGGGACTGACTGATGCCACCAACATATCCTTAATGGAGGTAACTGGCAGAATGGAGTGCTCATCAGTGTATGCATGCTTAGTGGAGAGTTTATTGTCCATCTGCTTCCATTTAATACCCTAAATTTGAATCAAATTCCCATTGTCCAGATGATTAGCAGGTATCCAATGCAATTAAGAGGCATGTTCCCTTTTAATTATAACCATTAAGTTGTGTTACATCAGTCATGTTGTATTCTGGCATCATTCGCTCTATAGAGATGGATGTGACTAATTATGACTTAAAATCTGACCATCTCCTTCAAGTAATTGGGCATGTGTTAGAAACAAATTGACCAGAAGAATCCACTAAGGTCCAGTGACAGGCTGATTTTGAAATACAGATTTAAAGCTGGGTGTGATATAAAGCAGAAATGGGGCACCTGGGTAGGAGACACTAAACCCATCTCCTGCCCACCATTATTTCCTATGCAGCCCTTCCCCTGAAGTCTTTTTTCTCCCAGCAAGTTTCAATTCCAGAAATGAGGCTGCCTGCAAAAAAAGCTTGTGGGAGGAAGGGCTACAGTGGGAAAGATGACTGGGAGGCAACAACAGTCCTTCCTAATGGGATCACACCCTGTCCCTTGTTTTAGAAACTGAAATATACTCGGAGTCGAGAGTGGATTTCATGCTCTTTATTCAGCTCATAGTGGTGAGGAGGAATGGAAGTTCCCCCAGAATGTCTGCTTTATATACATTATTTACACAATGGGCCCCACGTGATTGGCTAATTCTGGGATTCTTCTGCAGGCCAATCAGGTTGCAGATTCACTTCCACCTGGAGCTGGATTGGGTGGCTCCTGTGGACCAATCAGACTGCTGCATTCTGAATCCTATTGTTCTAGGACCAATCAGACTACTGCATTCTGAATCCTATTGTTCTAGGACCAATCAGACTGCTGCATTTTGGATCCTATTCAACTCAGTACATAACAGAAATGATTGGGGCAGATATGTTTACTACCACCACCATGTGTATCTTGGAACTGAAGGGACCCTAAATCAGTTTAAATAACAACCCAACCTATGGACAATTGTGGGTATTGTTTCTATTCAAGCATAGAGATGAAGCGATCACATGTCTAAAAATGTTCATTGCTATATTTTATATGTGGTCATATTGTAACTGCATGTGAAACTGCTGGGTCAGCTCTCGCTGAGAAGATAACATTCTATCTCATTCTGTAGAAAAATCAAGCATGCAGAAGACAGCTATATATCAGTTAGTTCTCAAAGTGACCGAAAAGAAATATTGTATTTCTTTGGATTGCTTTGTTATAGCATCAAAACATACTTTTTTTCTCAGGGCATAATGTTCAGTTAGAAAATGGTTGGTGAGCCTCACTGTGTGCTGACAATCTTAGAAGGACATTTAGGAATATATGTGATCTCATTTTCTCCCCTGGAAGGAAATGTTTTGTATTCACTCCAGAATTTCCCTTGGTACATGCCAAGATTTTCCTACTCATGGAGAACTGGGGAGCCCCTACATACTTTTTACTTCGGAAATGCTGGATTGCAGCAATTGTAGCTGCTCAGTTATTTGAAACACATACACACACACTGTAGAAAAATATATAATTACTTATGTTCTGACATTTTTGTTGGCTTCCACTTCATTTCTAGGTACAATTCCAGCTATTAAATTCACAAAGGCCCTTTCTGCCCCCTGCCTGTTTGTGGGAGTTGAGATGTCAGACTGGTGGTGCTACAGCCTGATCCTATGCATGTTTACTCAGAAGTAAGTTTCGCTGAGTTCAATAGGACGTACTCCATATTAAGTGCAAACCAAGGCCTAAGTCTGCTTGATTGGAGCCTTAGTGTTGCATCTTTGGAGAGCCAATAAAAGCGTTCACTATGAAGGGCCTGCACCTTTAACCTCCTTTGTTGCCCTGCTCGGTCAATTTCAGTTTGCTTATTTTCAAGGAACAGTTCAAGATCTGTCTTTCTAAAGGGCTAGTGCTGGTGTGTAGTGCGTTGGCTTGGGTTTTGGCTTATTGTGGTTTAATATTTTCAAGTCCATATTAATTAATCATGTGTTTTAATTGAAACAGGAAGCAGAAGCCTTTAGTGAGTATATATTTTTTCCAAAATAATGCAGTTATTGGTGAAATGCTCATGGTGTCTTAATAGAATCAGAGTTGGAAGGGACCTATCTAGTCCAACCCTCTGCAATTCAGGACTCTCAACTAGACAATACATCCAACCTCTGCTTAAAAACCTTCCAGGAAGGAGAGTTCACCACCTCTCATTGGAGTCTGTTTCACTGTTGAACAGCTCTTATCATCAGAAAGTTATTCCTGCTGTTTATTTGGAATCTTCTTTCTTGTAACTTGAATCCATTGATTTGGATCCTAACCTCCCTCCCCCCTCCCCCAGAGCAGGAGAAAACATCCTCCAAGTGACAGCCCTTTAGATATTTGAAGATGGCTATTATCTCTCTTTGCAGTCTTCTCTTTACCAGGCTAAACAGGCCCAATTCCCTTAACCATTCTTCATAAAGCTTGGTTTCCAGACCCTTTATAATCTTGGGTCATCTGCACACATTCTATCTTGTCAATATCTTTCTTAGATTTAAATAATACAGTGATTGATATAATAGTGTTCAGATATTACAGTATTAAAAATGTTTGTTGTTAATAGGTTCCTTTATGTACACTGTCTTGATCCCATATCCACACTTACCCTGTGTCAGTATGCCAGTATTTTCACAGTGAGCTGGGAAGTCCCCAGTTCATAATCACAGCTGACAAGCCACAACACTTGAACAGGTTCACACAGTCCATGCTTACAGCATGGAAGGAAAAAGTAGGCAAACTATCCCCATCCCCACTAACCCCCCTGGCCTATAGCCCACTATTCCAACACCCAGCACAAAACCTCCAGATAAAAACCTGGCAAGCCAAAGGCTTACACTGTTTAAGAGACTTCTACCAAAACAACAAACCCATACCAACACAAGAAATGCAAGACAAATTACCTTGGCTAACACACCATCAACTACATGACTTCTTAAACAATCCAGCAGTAAAATCAGCAGCCACTAGGCCACCTTCAAAACCTTGACCACCTTCAAAAACCTTCTCCTGACAGCAGAGGGACACAGTAAAGGGATGGTATCCACAAAATACAAAATACTGCTCCAAAATCCCACAACTCCCCTTGATGCAATCAAAGAACAATGGGAGCACTACATAGGCTATGAAATCAACCCCACCCAATGGACTAGAATGTGGTCTGAACCTCCCTTTAAATCCATATATGCCAAAAGAAGGGAACTCACTCTGAAACTCACCTACAGGTGGTACTTAACACCACAGAAACTGGCGCTGATACCTTCTGGACAGCAGTCCTACAAGAGATAAGCAAAATAACTAAACAGTTATTAGAACTCACCCCAGAACTGGCCCTATTGAACATCTTTCAAGATCATAATGACCACTTGCACAATACAGAGCTTATAACCCACCTACTCTGAGCAGCCAGAAGCCTCATAGCCAGACACTGGAGAGACCTGTCAGGAGTAAACATGAAGCAATGGTACCAAATTGTATGGGAAACGGTTTTGCTAGAAAAGCTAACCAATAAACTGAAACTGACACAGGGACAAATAGAAGAGGATGCCTTCACCCCAGTATGGCTATACACAGCCCAACAAGACAACAACAGGAATCCACCAACAGCATACGAATCAATCTGGCTTACCTGACCCAACAAGCCCTCCCAGCCCCTCACAAATGCAAACAAACCCCACTGCAGCCAACCACAGGCAACAAACCACACCCTACCCCAATACCTCTCACTACCAAGGAAATGTAATAAATGAATAGAAAGAGAAACTACCCAGTTGACGCTGACACAACCCCCCCCCCACATACTATACAAAAGAATATAAGCCTCATCACTGCACCCCTCCTCTTCACCCTTCTTCTTCCCCAACCATATACTGTACTCAACACTAAGGTCTCACAACAAATGTAACTGATTTGTCAGAAAGACTGTGCAACCTGAAAAAAGAGACAAGACATGTTGCTTGTTTCGTAAATCAGGAAAATATTTAACAAATATATATATATATTTAAAAATAAGAAATTGGGATGGGGCCATGACTCAGAGTTAGGATATAAGTCAACAGAGTGATATGAAACTTGGCAATGTAGGAGAGAAAGGTTTGTGGATGGTCCATGCCAAATTTGGGGTAGCACAGATATGAAATAGCTTCCTTTGAATGAACTAAATATTTGATGAGAGACAGTGGTATATCCGCAGGTATTTTTCTGCATTTTGTCTAGTATTGTCCAATAGTAGTGTATGCAGATTGTATTAACAGGGCATTTTTCTGGTCAATGTTAGCCTATAAAGGTGAAAAAGAAATTCATGTGCATGCTCAAAGAGAGCTCGGTGCTCTACAGTAGAGGCTAGTGTGTGCTATTTTAGATATAGGCCCCAGCTTGTCAGGTGAAACCCTAGTTCTCATGTGATATAGCAGGCTAAGTTCTCATGTGATATTATCTATAGAAGGTTCTAACCACTTTGGAGTCTTCTAAGAATGTTGTCAAACATGTATAGTTTCATGTAATGGTCCTTGAGACCTAAAGTCATCCTTAAAGCTTACGAAGGAAGGAACACTGTTAAACGTCTTTAAAATAGCAAATTAAAGAGTTAATGGAAAGGAAGTTTTTCAAAATGAAAAGTGATTAAAAACAAAAACTGAATCACGCTGGAGGCTATTTAAGAACACCATATTAGAGGCACAGATGGTCCACATACCTCAGAGCAAAGAAAAAGTAAAAAGGGGAGAGTAAATATGCCACAGTTAAGCTTAGAATTCAGAAGTTTAAAGGGACATTGTCAACTTAAATCACACCTCTTGAAGCAAATTTGTTACCTGCTACTGTGACAAATAACGCCTGTGAATGCAGACATTAAAATAAGTAGCTTTTTTTAAAAAAAAAAAGTGTTCTATTTACTGCTTCCTTTCTTTGGTGAAGATCCAAAACACACTGGAGTCAGTAAGAGTCTTCTGTTGAGTATTGGATCCCGTATTTTGCATATTTGGAAGCATTTGTATGTGTATTTTGCCTTTTTCATCGTTTACCTTGTAGCCACTTTTCACAGAATGTGGAAAAATCAAAACTACAGATAGAAAAAGTATTGATAGTACAACTGCAGTAAAGTTACAAGTGGGGGGAAGGTTGCCTGTGTCATGGATGAAATTCTGTCTCCATTCCAAATCATTTACCCGACAAAGCTCTAGGAGGCACAATAAGTTCAGAAAAACTCTTCTGTTTTGTCCAAGACAATTGTCATGTAAGAGAATGGGAAATAACAAGGAGGTGGAAAATAAGCTGTGCTTTTTATACTTCGTAACATTAACTCATTGTTTCCAGTTGGACTTCAAAATAATAAAATACAATTTGTGATATCTCTTGAAATGCTAGCATCCTAAAGTGTTTGATACCTTGCTGTGAAGAGAGTTGGAGAGAGAGACATGACTATATAAATGAACAGAGAGTCTTTCTTTGAGCTTTTAATTTTTTTTTTTTTGCCCTACTGTACAACCATTGCGTTTTCTGAAAGAAATTTGCATTGTGGAAGTCTTCCATACTCATTAAATCAATTCTGTGGTTTCGACAGTGTGAATATATTCCACCCACAGAAATTCACCCACAAAACCCCTCTGTTTTGAACATACATTGAAATAATTCATTCTGTGAAATATTGCTCAAAACCGGCCTGTGTTGTAACAGCAGCAGTTTCTACTACTACTACAAAACCCATGTGTAACTCAGGGGAGCACTGCACACAGAAGATGCTCCTTGAGGCAGAAGTGGTAGGGCATGACTAGTTGGTTCTTAGTACACCATACAAGTATCCATAGGGGTCATATCTTCTTAGCACACCATTCTAGACCATCCTGAATGCTTTCAAAACCTCGTGCCTTCCAGAAGTTGTGACAAATGATGTATTCCCTTATATTTAGTGGCAAGTGAGTTTAACCTTTCTGATTTTGCCCTTCTTGCGTGGTGCGTGTATCTTTATGTATTGCAAGGTAACAGAAAGGAAATTGATTCTATACTTGTGAACACTGCATGATGCCTTCTGTTGTTGCTTTTGTTACTAGGGTTTTGGTTTGTTTGCTTTCTCTCGCTCCCTCTCCCCAACCCTTTTTAATTTGAAACACCAGATACTTTCGGACTAATATTGGAGGAAATTCAGCAGTATGGCTGGCTATACTGTTTTCATATCAAGCGTGAAGGAGTTTGAGAATGAAATGTTCATGAAATATCCAGTTTTCCTGAGGTTATGCAATGTATTGAAATTAACTCCATTTTGATATAGCTTACTGTCATAAGTTAGTGGCTCATTAGGACTCTGAACATTAGAGGCACAAATTAGAGTGTCAAGAAGACTGCATTTTTATAAACTTGTTTTTCTACCTAATATATCTTAATGTCATTGGAAAAAAAATATATTCAAATATGTTCATATTTAAAAGCAATGTTTGCAAGTAAAAGTGTTTTAATGCCTTCATATTTTGCCTAGTACTTAAAAAATATTAGAGGACATTAAAAGAACAACTTTATAAAGTCTAGTTGTCCCTCAACCTCCCCAAAAGAAATACTGAAATCTGTAAAGTAGTATTTATTCCAAAAAGTTACTTTAGTGATATTTATACTTTAGCAAAATGTTACATCTGATGCAGGGAACATCTGTGAAGGTTTCGTGTTTCCTTTTCCAAGGCAGTGTGAGTATCTCGATCATTTTCCTTATCTGGTGTTTGAGAGTAATTTCAAGCTCATACTGAAGAGGGGACATATATACTATTGTCTCTTTCATCCATGGAGCAGGTTAAATAAACTTTACTCTTCTGAAAACACAGCTCACTTTTTATCCAAATTTCATAGCTCCCAGGTAATAATGCGTAGGATTGTATCCTTAGTGATACAACAGAATGATGTAACTTAGGAACTGACCATTTCCTGTCTGTTTATTTAATACTTTTTGAAGTTCGTCACATATTAAATGTTAATAGTTTAAAACAGACAAGAGAAAGATTAGCTAGAATGGAATAATGGAACAAGCAAACACTATTTACCACAAAATTATTCAGTTCATTCAGATATAATGTGAAATGATAGTTGAGTGTAACAAGATTGAGAATAGACAAGCATTGGTCTTGTCCGCACCCCACTTCTAGTCTCCTTTTCCGGTGTGGCTGTTGTTTGTTTCTGTTTTAGATTAACCACATATTGCTGTGGCATCCAACTTGAACAAATTAACTCATATTACAAGCCAATTTCAGACCATCGTTTAAGAAATTGACTTTTTGCCAACAAACTATAGCTAAGATTAACAACAGTTTAGTGATGGGCTGTGATGCTAAACTGTGGCTAAACTGAAGCAGCTGGGTGTTAGATGTTAACGAGTACTTTAATTTGTACCAAGCAGTAAATTATTACTTTGCCATGTTATGAATTTATATTTATTTTAGTGATTTATATCATATATTCTGGTCAAAATAGCCTCAAAGTGGCTTGTAAAAGACTAAAGCAACACAAAACGAAAAGCCCCACACATGTGTACACAGTCACTGGCCCTTAGTCATCTGTCATTGGAGGGAGGCAGACCTTTATAGGAACAAATGCAGCTGGCACACCAAACTAAATTTGGTAAAGACATTTGGCAGGAGAGTATTCTGAAACAGCCTGACCGGTCACTTCACCCAATAACAATGAAAATAACGTTGATATAACCAAGGATGTTTTTTTTTTTTTTACTATCAAGCAATATATATATATTTTTTGAAACAACATAAATAAAATAGAATTTATGTCCCATTCCCAATGAATTATGGAAAGAACTAATATCTTGTATCACTTGTACAACCATAAATAAAGTGCTCCAGCTTACGTTGTACAAGTTAGAATAATTTGAGTTTGATTCTAAGCAGCTGCACAACTGCTGGCCATTCAGTTTCAATATGTGCTCTTTGTGCATGCATCTTTTCAATCTGCCGGAAATTCAGATACACATGCATTAGAAGTAGGGTATAGGACAGTCATTCAGCCCACAACCTTTATGGAAGAGATGCAAAAGCTCCTTTACTGGAAGTCAAGAAGCAGTGCATAGCCACAGCTGTAAACATTTTGATGTTTGATCATCGATGGCTCTGCTGGAACACCTTCCGAGCCTAGCTGTATGGAATCCCCCTGCTCTCTAGAAGGCACTACACCCTACGTGCTGCTTCCAAGCTACATTTAACACAATTGCCATCAGCACTTAGAAGCAGTTACCACAGAAACCCAGCAGAGACCAATTAGTCACATGATTAAATTATTTAAAATAACCCAGGGCATCTGCTGCCTTATTCAACTTGCTTATTTTCCTTTGCATGGCACTCACATAACATAATGGAACTGTAAATGGTGGCAGAAGTCATGTGCTTTCAAATACCAATAAATAAGTATTTATTTTACATTTCTAGCCTACTCTATCTTCTAACATTCAATATCACTAACAAAAACATTTTAAAAAGCAATGAACATGCAGACTGTGTTAAGAGGGTCAGCGTGGAAAATCTTTATATGCACATCTTCAGACCTTTGTTTGTATATACTGAGGAAAATAGGTATGCCGTTTTGTATCCTCACTTTGCCTTTTTATTTTTATTCAGTTTCATTGATTTATGAGTCTGTACTCAAAACCTTTCCTTATGTGTAGAATCAAATTATCAAACTACAGGCTTAACAACAGTGAGATTTGTTATAATAGGGGTAAGAGGACTGAAGAAACATTACCAATTGCACAGTTGAGGTTTTCGGAGGGCTATAATGACAGTTTTAACAATACTTGCCTCAGTAATATTTAGTACTACTTGACCCAAGAATTGTGAACTACTATGGAAAAGAGTGTAGTTCAGATTGTATTTCTCAGGTAATTGTCCCATTATAGCAATTGAACATGCCTGAGTGGTCCACGCTGCTTCTATTGTCATACTGCAGTAGAGCTCAATGGCAGTTTAAAAATGCAGGTCAGAAATAACCTATCATAGGTTATTCTGAAAAGTCAGGAAAGTACAGTCTTGTTGCTGCTAAATTTATCAGGTCATTGTCCTTGATTCCTTTATTGTCCTGTTAATGATATACACAAAATACCCAAGCTGTAGCAAAGGGCTTTGTGTATTATTGCACTGCTGTAGTTATTGAGGAAAGCTGTATTTTCTTTCTTTCTGTGGCCTTATTCATTGCTGTATTCATGCCATGATGAAAATGAGGTTATCTTGAGACGCACAAGGCGAGAAGCAAGACCATAAGATCAGCAAACAATAATGAGAATAAAAACTGCAAGAGAAATTCACAAGCCAATATCTCACTATGAGCGCAAAAGTACTTGCAATTGCTTTGCAACAGAGGCACTTCTAGAAGGGGTGAATTCCTTCTCCCTATATTATTTTGCTTTTGTCCTTAGAAAAACTTTCCAGAAAAAGAGTGAAGCTTATACAGTATTTATAGGAAGCTAGAATCTGTTACACAAACGGTGGGTTGTAACTTTTTTTTAAAAAAAAACTTTTAAAGCTATGTTCCTGTGTCATTAACAGCAGATTGGCAGACAGAATTTAATCAGGCAAGGATTTACCTATCATAGAGATAAAGTGTGTGTGTGTGGGGGTGTCTCCTACATTTTAGGTTGTCATGATCCAGTTAAAGTATGAGGAACAGGGGAAAGTAACAAAGATGGCAGTTCCAGAGGTAGTTAAATGTAGCTATACTGAGGCTATGGTTATACCATAAGAAATATGATCACTCTAAGTGAGTTTTAACTAAGTACACATATTAAATAAATAAACAAACAAACAAATATTCAGTTCTCTCCTTTATTATGCAGTCTACCCCTCCTTCTCCTTCATTGCCATTGTCCTAATTACGGGCTAGAATAGAAGGACATCCAGCCTAAAATCGTGGGCCACATGTATTAGATCAGCGTATAAATGATACTGAAAATAAGCAAAGGGCTGAAATAGAGTAGTTAAGAGAATATTTGCTTGCTGTTTCTGAGCATGGCAATAGAGAGTAATGTACCTTTCCAGTCCTGTTTCCTTGCAAAGGGGGTTGACAGAATAGCATGAATAAATTACAGGTCCCCTGGTGCATTAATGCATGCCTAACAGAGCAAGTAGCAACAACACTTAATCTACAGCGCATGCTTATGAGATTGGGGAGGGGGGGAATAGTCTGAGAGTTAATTTTTTTTTTTTAAAAATGTTACAGAATTGTTACAGAGATACCACTCAGAGGGGAAGGGGAAAAGCAGAATATACCTTACATTTTATTAATTTATACTGCTAAAGTGGCAGGCATTATAAACATTTGGTACATTTGGCTACATCACATAGCTGTTGGAAAAGATACAAACACCTGGCAGTGCTGGTGTTCAGATGCCCCACAATGAGGCTCAATCTGATTATGTTGTGAAGTCCTGCCCAAGCAGAGAGCTTTCACACAGTGTCCTAAAATCCTGCAGGAATGGAATTGAAAGTTCCACCAGATGTATTGCCGCTAATACGACTTTGCACTTTATATTTGATACTTCTATGATGGAAACTAATTTAAGGGAAATGAGAGCTCTAGAAAAAATAGCTGCAAAGATGGATAGACTTAAGGGTGCTAGGCAGAATGGCTATTTAGTTGAAACAAATAAGTGTGATTTCTAAGGAATTTTAATTATGTTCATTTTATTGAATTGATATAGCAAATACTACCAAGTTATTTGATCAGGTACATGCCATTAGCAAAAGCATTAGTTTTAATAAGGACTTTCTGGGAATTTGAGCCTATTATTTTGCTGAATGAGAAATTAGGGGGCAAGTACTGGCTAAATTATTAGGGACGCGGGTGGCGCTGTGGTCTAAACCACAGAGCCAGTGTGGTGTAGTGGTTAAGAGCAATAGACTCATAATCTGGTGAACCGGGTTCACGTCTCCACTCCTCCACATGCAGCTGCTGGGTGACCTTGGGCTAGTCACACTTCTTCGAAGTCTCTCAGCCCCACTCACCTCACAGAGTGTTTGTTGTGGGGGAGGAAGGGAAAGGAGAATGTTAGCTGCTTTGAGACTCCTTTGGGTAGTGATAAAGCGGAATATCAAATCCAAACTTTTCTTCTTCTTGCCGATCAGAAGGTTGGCAGTTCAAATCCTCATGATGGGGTGGGCTCCCGTTGCTCGGTCCCAGCTCCTGCCAACCTAGCAGTTCGAAAGCATGTCAAAGTACCGGCGGGAAGGTAAACGGCGCTGCTCTGGCTCTCCAGAAGCAGCTTAGTCATGCTGGCCATATGACCCAGAAGCTGTACGCCGGCTCCCTTGACTAGTAAAGCGAGATGAGCGCTGCAATCCCAGAGTCGGCCACAATTGGACCTAATGGTCAGGGGTCCCTTTACCTTTACTGGCTAAATTCTAACATTTAAAGTTATGGTTTAGTAGTTTGTAGATATCTATCCTGCCCTCACACACAAAAACCCAAGGGTGAGTCAGGGAAGTACACACTCAGAAAGGAGTGGGTAAGTGAGCACTGGAGAGAGCCTGTTCTAGGTGATGAGTTATTGTATTAGTGGGAATGTATGTATAGGGCTTAGTATTAAGAATGCCTTTCTAGAATAGATGTCAGCTCTGGTAGCTAAGCCAATGCTTCTGGTCCCAGGGGTTTCCAAATCCATTGGGGCAACATTTTAATGTTTCATTTAATGCAACAGAACCATCCAAGATTGGTTCCTTTATGAAAGCTGCTCACAACAGCCATAGTTTACACAGTGTTAGAGGCAAAGCTTTCTAAAATAAAGCTATACAAACTATTTGGATGTAAATAAATGCAGCCAAGAGCCATGCTTTGCCAGCTGGAGCAAAGAACAGTCTGAAAGATTGTAAAGGGAGATATGTCAGTTTTATTATCTCTGATTTCTGAGCTGCATACATCATAGTAGACTCCTCTGTCAGTTCTAGTCAGATTAAAAACTGCAGTGACATGTTTCTTTCTCTGCTTCTGGACAGGAAATCAGAGATCACTTATATTCCTAATACGTACCTGAAAAGGCATGTTTTATTTTTCCCTGGTGAAGTGTGTCTAAGAAAGAAACAGTTGTCATGAACTATCGGTAAGATGATTCTCTTCGCTAGAGAATTTATTACCCTTCATCTTTCATTACTTTGAGATATTTACAGGTTGCATATTCATTACCTTGAACATCCCGGCATAGTTCTATAAACACACAGAATTTAAGCACTCGCAGTCAGCCAGCTTGTTTTTGCCATTCCATCTTCTTTGATGTTTTATTCCGATGTAGCAAAATATATGCACTCTGGAGTATTTACTTCAAGTGCAGAGAGTATGTTTAAGGGAATTTTGACTGATCAGGTTACCTATTAGACCCTTTGTTTCCATTTAGCTTTTTGAAACATGACAAGTCATATTTTCTATTAATATCCTTTCTTAATGAGTTTTATTACAACAAAGGCTTCTGGGAGACTGCATTTTGACAGCTGTCTAAAGCCTGTTTGCTTTGAGCTGCCTGGACTGAAAAGGATAGGAGGATATCTCAGCCATATCAGATAAGGCTGGGGAATCCTTCTGCACGTAAATTCTGTTGGATTTTCACAGGCAAAAATGATACAGAATTACAGCCAAAAGGGCGCAGTCTTATTGCTCAGCCTGCATTAATTTTGATTAGGCTTAATAATAATAATAATATTTTTTTATTTATACCCCGCCCTCCCCAGCCAAGGCCAGGCTCAGAGCGGCTTACAAGCAATAATAAAAACAAGATGAATGATTACAACTTAAAAACAAAATTAAAATACAACATTAAAATAATGGAACATTAAAATATTAAAATGTAGCCTCATCGCAGGAAGAGAAGGAAAAGAAAGGGAAAAAAAGAGAGGGAGGGAATCAAATTGGCTCCAAGCCAAAGGCCAGGCGGAACAACTCTGTCTTACAGGCCCTGCGGAAAGAAATCAGATCCTGCAGGGCCCTGGGCTCACGAGGCAGAGCGTTCCACCAGGCCGGAGCCAGAGTTGAAAAGGCCCTGGCTCTGGTACAAGCCAATCTAACTTCCTTAGGGCCTGGGACCACTAGGGTGTTGTTATTTATGGACCTTGAGGCTCTCCGTGGGGCATACCAGGAGAGGCGGTCCGGTAGGTACGAGGGTCCTAGACCGTGAAGGGCTTTAAAGGTCAAAAGCAGCACCTTAAATCTGACCCTGTATTCCACCGGGAGCCAGTGCAGCTTGAAAAGCACTGGGTGAATATGCTGCCATGGCAGAGACCCCGTGAGGAGCCTCGCTGCAGCATTCTGCACACTCTGGAGTTTCTGGGACAGCTTCAAGGGCAGCCCCACATAGAGCGAATTACAGTAGTCAAGCCTGGAGATGACCGTCGCATGGATCACTGTGGCCAGGTCGGGGCGGGAAAGATAAGGGACCAACTGCTTGATGCGGCGAAGGTGGAAAAATGTCGCCTTGGCTGTTGCTGTAACTTGTGCCTCCATGGAAAGGGAGGCGTCAAGGATTACACCCAAACTCTTAACGGAAGGCAATGGCACTAATTGGGCCCCCGCAAGAGAAGGGAGTTGGTCCCTCATCCCCATGCCATCCCGACCTTTGAACAAAGCCTTGTGATAGTTCATTCTAAATTAAAGGAATTTTGAAACTGCAATGCTCTCAAAGGTAACAAACCTAAGCACATTTCAGAGGGGCATTGTATTTTATTTTATTGTTTTATTTTGGGATTAGTTTGTACATCCTCAGACACATCTAGGAACCACATTTACATACTGTACTGCTGTGAACAGCACTTCAGTCTGTTTCTAAGGCTGAAATCCTATACCCACTTATCTGGAAGTAGACTTGCATATAATTGTGTAGTGAATGAGTTATATACCTTAAAAATGTTGCTCTCTACAGTTTGGTCTGCATGATCATTTTGCCATTTAGTAAGTCAATGCAATTTGCTTATGTTTTTGAGAATATTGCATGGTATATGAAGCTAACATCCCATTGTTTTAGGGCAAGCACCCCATTTTATACAGGGTCATATGCAAGGCAATAAATACCATATAATATTATACAATTTTATACTACTTCAATGTTACAGCTAGTAAAAACTACTTTTTCAGCTGGATAAATTATTGCATCTGTTATTCTGAATAATCCTTCCATGCTTATTTGTATAACAATGCAAGAAGCTTTTATTAGTCAATTGCCAGAGCGATCCTTGTTGTGGTGAAGACATCACCATATCAAAGCCAAAGGCTGGCCCAATACATTTTGGCCCTTGAGGCGAACCACAAAATGGGCACCTCCCTGCCCCACCAGGGAAGAAGAAAAGAGTAAAGATCTACATCAGTAGCAAAGGGGGGGGGAAATAAATATCTACATTGAGAATCTGATGCCCCTGTGGATCCTGTCACCTGAGGTGGATCCTGTGGCTCCTGTCACCTGAGGTGATCACCTCACCTTGTCTCATGGGTAGACCGGCCCTATCCAAGCCCTACCATGCTCACCAAATTAGGCGGCAGGGATTTCTTCTGCCAATTCTGGTGCTCTTGTGCATTTGATTTTTTTTTCAATTTCCCTCCCTCCCACTGGCTCCCACAGAGGTGATGGGTGGTGGAATTCATTGTCATTTTGAGGTTTGATGTACTTTTCTTCTTGTTTAGGGGCTGTGTTATCTGGAGGGTGGCAGGAGGATACCTCTGTGGCCATATTGAGGAGGACTTTGAGCCAGGCTTTCTTCTCTGCCTGTGAAGGGAGAGGACAGCAATATCCCAATGGTCCCCTGGATACTCTTCCAGAGACCATAAGGGTTGTAATATGTTTTGCTTAATTTTTTACCATAGCATTGTTCTGCATTTTCTACTCATATCTTCAGTTCTGGTGAGGGAAAGGAGATGAAAGAATGTTTTGGCTTGATAATTCACATTTTGAACTAGATCCATTGGGGGGGGGGGGAGTAAGCTATTGCCCAGAAACAGTTTTGAAAGACCAGATTGAGTTATAAAGTTCAAATACACACATGGTGTGAATATTGTATTTCAATTCCTGTTTGGTCAAGTTTCTTTGCAAAAATGAGCATACTCTGAATTTTTAAATTCTACTAACTTCCTTCATACTCCCTAGCTTCCTTCTAGTTTGAGTCTCATATATTTCTTGTGCCGATAGAATAGAACTTCCTCATTGGAAAAGGTAGACAAGTTACTTCTGTTTATAGTAAGGATTAAAAAGGAAAATTATTGTGATGCCTCGTCATTTAAGACATGTGCTCTCTTTGTGGCATGTTTCCTTCCTTTAAAGGCCAACCTTGTCACTGCAGGGATGCGGGTGGCGCTGTGGGTAAAACCTCAGCGCCTAGGACTTGCCAATCGCATGGTCGGCGGTTCGAATCCCCACGGCGGGGTGAGCTCCCGTCGTTCGGTCCCAGCTCCTGCCCACCTAGCAGTTTGAAAGCACCCTTAAGTGCAAGTAGATAAATAGGTACCGCTTTATAGTGGGAAGGTAAACGGCGTTTCCGTGTGCTGCTCTGGTGCCGGTTCGCCAGAGCAGCTTCGTCACGCTGGCCACGTGACCTGGAAGTGTCTGCGGACAGCGCTGGCTCTAGAGTGAGATGAGTGTACAACCCTAGAGTCTGTCAAGACTGGCCCGTACGGGGACGGGTACCTTTACCTTTACCTTTATGTCACTGTAGCTGTGAAGAATATGTTGCATTATGGTCCACCCAAAATCACATCATTGTTATCATTGTCAGAGAAGTGTAAATGGCTCCTTCATTGTTACTAAAATATACTCAGAGTCGAGTGTGGATTTCATGCTCTTTATTCAGCTCATAGTAGTGAGGAATGGAAGTTCCCCCCAAATATCTGCTTTATATACATTATTTACACAAAGGGCCACACGTGATTGGCTAATTCATGGATTCTCCTGTAGACCAATCAGGTTGCGGATTCACTTCCACCTGGAGCTGGATTGGGTGGCTCCTGCGGACCAATCATACTGCTGCGCTGTTCTAGGACCAATGAGACTGCTGAATTCTGAATCCTGTTGTTCTAGGACCAATCAGACTGCTGCATTTGGATCCTATTCAACTCAGTACATAACAGTTACTGCTCTTGAAAAACAGGGAAGGGGGAACTATACTGGATCACTGTTAGTCAGGAATTGTTTCAGCGCAGGGGGCGGGGAAGTAAATACTTTATTTAAATAAACAAAGAAACAACTAGATTCAGAAAGCAGGTCTCCTAATCCTAGTAGATATGGTAACTGAATAGTGGCAAGTCTTGAAAAGATCTGGCCTTTGAAACACTTGTAACTGAAAGGAATGCCTCCATTGTTTCTCAGTGGGTAGAACTGTTGTCCATCTTCAGGCAAAGCTGGCTTCCAGGAATGTGTGTTCACTTACCACAGAAACCCTCAGTTCTTTCTCTGTCTCCCTTCACCCCCAGTCATTAATTATTTACACTGTTGTTGCAGTAAACTTCACAGCTGCTCTCAGCGCATTTCCCTATCCACCACCCCTAACATGCAATGATAATAACATTGGCCTACACTTCAGGGTTGTTGTGCACTACTGTAACCTCGTCCCTCTGGCAAAATGTGTAGAATAGCACTGGGTTACTTTGCAGCTCTGGTGTAATCTGTGCTCTGATGACCATAGTCCTGTCCTGGACTTTGTCTGCTTTGGCTTTCACAGAGTAATTTTTAAAATGTTCATTTTTATTCATTCTTTTCGCGGGAAAAAGACCTGTGTTTGAAAGTTCATTGGTACTTGTCTTTGCTGCCACCTTTTGTTTCTGAATTGGCACACTACTGCTTTATTACAGCTATAGTAAAATCTTGGATACCTCAATCAGTTGTTCTCAACAGGGCAGTAAACTCTTCCCCACCAAGGATTAAAAAGGCTTTAAAATGAACCACAAACCACGATCCTTTTCTATATTTGAGTAGACAATGCTTGTTTCGCTCTCGCCTTCTTTGTCTAACTGGCTGTATCTTCTTTCCTATATGTCAGTTATTACTATTACTTCATTTGTTGGCTATAAACACTGAAAGGCTAGAGGGGACTAGTTTCTCACAAAACAAATGAGGAGAAAAGTGCCTACACAATTTGCATCACATTTCAGGTCCCACAAATGCTAGAAACTTACTTTTTAGCAAAATGAAAGCTGGGAATCCGGTTATTGTTACAGATAGGTAGCCGTGTTGGTCTGCCATAGTCAAAACAAAAAAAATTCCTTCCAGTAGCACCTTAAAGACCAACTAAGTCAGTTCTTGGTATGAGCTTTCGTGTGCATGCACACTTCAGATGTGTATCTGAAGAAGTGTGCATGCACACGAAAGCTCATACCAAGAACTGACTTAGTTGGTCTTTAAGGTGCTACTGGAAGGAATTTTTTTTGTTTTGAATCTGGTTATTGTAATGCACTCAGTGGGGCAACAACCCCCTGGTCCCACCTTACAGAAGCCCATGTTGGGGTGGATGGTATCTTTTTTGGGTGCACAGATGGTGTCATTAGACGAGATTCTTAAACCAACAAAATAATGTATACAACATTTTCACTAGTGGCATTTGAAAGCGAGAAAGTAACTAAATAACCCACAATTTTAAATATGCATTATTTTCTACCTCATATTTAAGGGGGTGGAAACCATTTGGGATAGTAAAATAACACTTTCTGGTGGGGGCATCCAAATATAGCTAACATGTTATACACCTAAATTTCATTGAATTCAATGATACTTGCTTGGGATTTCTGTCTAAGTTGTCTGCAAACTTTCAGCTTCACCCAGACACTTCTTAAACTGGATATTGAGCCATCCCCCTTCACAAAACAAATGCAATGAATGTAAAAAGTGTATGGGAAAGAGAAATTATATTGCCTTTGGTATTTTGAAAGAGAACTGGTCATTGCTTCTTTGTTTCAGCATACCTGATATCTTTTTATACCAAAGCACAGTCTAACTTAATTAAATATGGAAATACGTCTCTTACATTCCATTTTAAGACTATTGCAAAATGCAAACTAGATGTTATAGTCTGCCTATAAATATATTTTTCTTTCCTCCTTTTATTTAACTTCTATCCTGAAGAAGAATTCAACTGAAATTGGAAGCTTGCATACCACTTATAGATTGGTCTCATGTATGGGATTTTACTTGAAAGTAGGCTGCACTGAAAGCAATTGTACTTACTTCCAAGTAAATGTGGTTGAAACAGAGGTGTCCTTCCAATGCCAGCTCTATATAGTCACTTCTCTAGAGTACAAGCATGATTTGAAATAAAGCCAAAGTTCAAATACATGAACATTGTATTTTAAGGAAGTGGTTTTTGGCACACTTGATGACCCAGCTGCTCATTTATACACACATCACTTTTGGTATCCAGCTGATAAATTGCACTAATAATTTATCAGAGCCTCTCCCTGATTTTCAGTGCCATATAAATAATGTCTGTAGTGTTGCCACTGAACATTGGTTAAGCTATGGTAGAGAATGTGTTCTGCTGAATTCCAAGTGGCAAAGGAAGTGGTCTTTTAAAATTCGCATGTGAAGAGAGCTTCATAAGATACTCTCTCAAAGAAACAATATACCCCATAAGCCCTACCTCGTTCCCAATTGATAGTGTGAAAGAGAGAAAATGTATTTTCCCAAAGTAGTAAGGCTTTGATGGAATATGTGGTCTCTTCTAAACTTACATGCCCTCTCAGATTATCCAATCAGAACAATGTTGCACGGCACAAAAATTTAATGCATCGGGCCAAACTAAAAAAAATATGTGTTTAGCATGAATATGTGGGTATGCAGGCTCTGGGCAGAAGATGGCACCCCACCCCCAGTTGTTCTGCTGCAGCACTGAATTAATCCTTGGCTTGGTTTAGCTGCAGTCAAACCCGGGTTTGTGGTTTAGGACTATTGAAACCATGTTTTACAGTTCATTATTTATCTGGAGCCCGTGTTTGGACAACATGGTAAGTCAATTCAGTGCAATGCAGCAACAAAATGACCAGGGAGAAGCAAAGTGACTGAGATCTCTCTGTGAGTCTGTATGCTTGTGTGTACAAGTTACACCATAGCATGGTTTAGCATGATATACAAACCAGGCTAATATCTAATCATGTATAGACATTGGGTGGAATCTAAATTGACACCATAGTGCTGTTGCTCCAACACAGGCATCCACTAATGTTGCAGGGTGTTGCTGATTTCCCCTATAGCCCCCAGCATTCCCTGAAAATCTGTTCTGGAGGGTTGTGGGACTCCCCAAAACAGGTTTTTTTTTGGGGGGGGGCACCAGAGGCTGGAGCAAAAGGGCACAAATTGGACACACTCTATTCTTTTTAATGTATTTAGAAGCTGCTTTGGACACTTGTGTGGTTTTAGGACATATGCATGCCAGTCAGGTTCTTAACAGGTGAGGTGCCCAAACTTTTTTTTAAAAAAAATGATGGCCATGGGAAATGATTTGAATATTTTGTTTACACACTTTTAGCTGAAAGTTGTGCATCACTTTTTGTTGTTGTTCTAGAGCAGATTAACAAAAGCCCACAAAAGCCAAAACCACAAAGTTAATACTGATAATATATTTTAAACAGCTCTTCTCCCACTTTTTTTTTAAAAAAACTTTGCTAGGAACTGTCTCACTTTTTTCCCTCCATGGGGTAGGATATTGGTTTCTGTCACAACCTAATGCATTTTTGACTAGCTTCTCTTGATAATGTTGTTGCTTCACAGAAGGTTTCATATTTTATAAGCTTTTACAGCACAGCTGCACTGAAAAATAAAACAGAATGTGTATACAGTATAATATGCATTCGACGGCTCTGCTAGATTCTTCCCACCATATGTAGAGAGCGGTGTGCATTTCACTCTGATATTTCACTGCCAAAACTGCCAGAAGCAAATAAACAAATGATGAAGAGGGACACCACACAATGTCTTGCCAGACCTATAACCACAACCTCCAAAGCAGACCGCTGCCGCTTTCAAAGGGCTCGCCATGTCCATATTACAATATCATGGGCACAGGTGATTTTTTCATACATTTCCATTAAAAAAAACAAAAAAAAACTTCCATTGTCATGTATTATTATTTTGTTACAGACTATTATTCCTCCCAATCTTACCTATATTTAAGATTGACAACTGATACAAATAATAGAATCAACAAAGGCTATATTTCAGTTATAATTCTGATATAGAAAGTGTTTGAATGTGCACATTCTCTTTCTGCCTGGCCCACATTGCAAAGAGATGCTGTTTAGAGCAATGACTGGGCCACCCACCCCTGTGTAGGCTTCTGCAGTATATACAATGTGAGTTAAGTGTTCCTGATTCACTAATACAATAGCAGATTACTTGTTAAAAATGTCATCAGTAAAGCAGCTCTAAATCTGTGAAATGAAACCTTCTTAATTAGAATGATGTTCTGCTGAAACCTGTGACCACTGTCCCTCTCCAAATAATGTCCTTATAACCAGGGAATAAATCACATTTGTTGATTAAATGTATTGGTCATGAGCTAATAAGTTGGGACTGTTTAAAATAGATTTTGTTCTCCATATTGAACTTTTTTGTTTGTTTTTTGCTATTGCCAGTTATTCTGTTTTGAGGCCTACCTTAGAATTATTGATGATTGCCTGAAGAAATAAAGCAGCTTCTGCAGGAGATTTTATATGCAGCCTTTAAGCACCATGAGGCAGCTCCCATTGCATAGCAATGCTGGGTGCCAGCAACAAGAACAAGTTTCTAGACTTTTAAAGTCAGATGAAGATTACAAAACGCTCCTGGCCATTTGAACAAGAAGAAGCACTTAGTTACTTCAACTTTTGCTTCAATGCTTAATCTGCTACATTTTTATATCATCTGTAATTTAGTTCTCATTAGCCTTGCAGCCTCCCCTCCTGCTCCCAACCACAGAAAACATTCGCACAATTTATCTGTTAAGAAAGGAGGTGGGGTGCAATTTGTGCAGAACACAGTCATTTTAAACAGGGCACATAATGTGTTTCACATCTTGCTTTATATTGTGCTTGTGGCCGTGAAGCCTCTTAATCAACACTGGATGTGTTGTAGAGGAAGAGGCATGTTACATCCTGGGTAGTTAGCAGGGGGTGGGATCATTAGAAGTATGCACTATACAGTACCTTCCTTTTGTATTGTCACATGCCACTCCTATCTCCAAATGCTGTGAGGTTGCTTATCCAAGGTTCAGTTTCTTTGGAATGAGGGACAACAGAGACTGTGGTGTCTTTATGATATATGGTTTATTTACTCATATACACAACTTCAGCTTATGATGGAAGGACTTACAGCATTAATGCTCCAGAGGATCTTGCTTCTCCCACAGTAACAGAATTCAAACAGAAAATCAAGCATGGCTGTCATTCTCAGGCTTCTGCCTGCAGCCTGCTTTTAGCCTAGCTCTCTCTCACACACTGACTGTTTTCCTTCTCACTACCAGCCAGGTGAGGGATGGGGCCCACCCATTTGCCCTCTGGCACAAAGCCACTTCCTGTCTTAGACTAACAACCCCTACTTAAGGGACATTATGGCCCTTGCCTGTCTCATTCTGCAATGAAATCATTCATTAGATTTTAGTTCCTTTGCAATTAGAAGGAACTCAGACATTGTACAGCCTAACCCCATCCTCCTTGCCTCAGAGAAACACACACGTGCAAGAGAGAGAGAGAGAGAGAGAGAGAGAGAGAGAGAGAGAGAGAATGTGTGAGACTGAGTGTCAGGCATGAAGTTGAGAATTTACCAAGAAGCAAGAAGGGTTGGTGCCTGCAATGAGTGAGCAAAGATAATGTTTCCCTTTCAGCTTGCTGACTCTGTCAGACACAGGGCGTGCTCAAACTTTGACTGACAGACCCAAGCTGAGCAGTTAGTGAACACACAAAGCCTTCTCCAATCTGTTGTATCCCTTTCAGATGTGGGTAAAAGAGTTGTGTGCCATGGAGGAAGGAGAGGAAGATTAGGTAAGAGTGGAACACTGTACAACATAGGCCAAAGGCTGCACTTCTTGTGCTCCCCTTCCACTGGCCAGCTAGATATAGCACACCCCCCCAAAAAAAATAGTTAGCAGCAAAGAATTAGAGCTTAATAGTCCCTTGTTTCAGCTCCCCACTCCTCCATGAGGTTCACTGAATCAGCTCCATACTCACCAATGGGATTCCCTTCACTTCCTGCTCATCATGGCATTGCAACCGTAAGGATTTTTACACCTCTGCTGCTCAAACATCTCAGAATCCCTTGATTCCCAAGAAGGAAGGACCTGAAGTGGGTGCATCATGGGGAAAAAAGAAAGAAACAGCAGCAAGTTAAAGCCTGACAGCTGGTGGGGGGGAGGGCTAGAAGAAAAACTCACACAGAGTTTTGTGCTGTTAGCACCAGCAGAGTAAATATGAATGTAGAAGGAGCATGTTAGAGTTTCCCAGCCATGGAACCCAAGGAGGAACTCCTTAGGCAAGGAGCCCAAGGGAAAATAATTTCACATCTCAATTGGAACTTATAGGATGAATATTTGGCTATAGGCCACTAGTGTCATTTGATGTGAGATATGCAGGTCCTGCCCCATATTGCACAACAGGATAGAGTTAGGATACAGATAGTCCCTGCAGGGTTTGTTACATTTCGTCAGACTCTGGAAGTCCATAACTCATAGTGTTTCAGAAGTGGTGTATGTGTGTGCATGCTAAACTCCAGAACAGACTACTGTAATCATTGTATGTTGGATTGCTCTTGAAGACTTTCCAGAAACTGGAATTATTTTAGAGTACAGGCTGCTGATGGAGGCTGGGTGATGGAAACATAATCTTGCCAGTGCCTAAACTATTGCACTGGCTCCCAATGTATTTCCTGGTACAATTCACTTGTCTTTAAAGTTCTGAGGTTTTGAGCTTGGTCCTCTGAAAGATCAATCACCTGCTGTTTACTGAAGAGATGTAGGCCTTTGAGTTTGACCTTTTAATTTGCCATACTTTTGAACTTTTCATTTTCTACTGTACAGTTTTCGGCTGTCTCCTACTTTTACCATTGATTTTCCTTTCCATCTTTTATTATCTCATTTGTGAGCTGACTTCAAAATATTTATACTGAATGGCGTCATAGAAATAGTTTAAATAAATAACATATTAGTGACACTGGCATTTCATAGTATACAGAAATAATGAGGAGGAGGATTTACAGGAGGTGAAGTGAGAAGAGACAAAGTTGTGTTGACATTTCAGCTAACAGAGGGAGAAAATGATGCCAAAGCATAGTGAACTCAAAAGTTTAGGAACAAATAGGGTAAGAAAATATCATAGGTATGTACTGGTGTTACAGATGTGTCAGTGATTTTTTATTTTACTTTTGAACAGTCATTGAAAAGTTAAGACTTTTGCATTGCGTTTTCCTGACAGCAATACCGTATATAATTTCAATATCACAATAAATGTAAATGAATGTCAACAGATACTATCATTTGTTAATGTTCCTTGTGAACTACAGTAACCAATAAAGCTTTCAGAGTATGAAGAGTTAGAGAGATCACTTCAAAAATAAATTGACTTCAAAGAGAATTATAGCTTGGAGTACATTTCTCAAGCCTGCATTTCAAAGGACAGGCTTAAAGGTGAAGTCAGTATGAATTGCTTGGGAAGCTCATTGGACTTCCTGCATGTTGACAAGTTTGGGCAATGAGTATATTTCTGTGTGTATTTGAAAGCATAAAGCACATCTGGCTCAAAGTGAATGATACATAAAAAGTTAAAATGTTTAAATAAAACGTAAAGCTAAAGGATCCCTGGTTAAGTCCAGTTGAATTTGACTATGGGTCAAGGGAGCCTGCGTTTGTCTGCAGACAGCTTTGCGGGTCATGTGGCCAGCATGAGTAAACTGCTTCTGGCACATTGAAATGCCATTTACCTTCCCACCACAGCGGTACCTATTTATCTATTCGCACTGGTATGCTTTTGAACTGCTAAGTTGGCAGGAGCTGGGACAAAGCCACGGGAACTTACCCCGTCGCACGGATTTGAACTGCCGACCTTATGATTGGCAAGCCCCAAGAGGCTCGGTGGTTTATTTATTTATTTTTAAATAATTTTTTATTAATTTTCAATATAATCGTACAATATTATCCAAATTTTGCCTAATTTTAACAAAATTCAAATTTTGGTCTTCCTTCAGCATCTCTGGTAATCATCAATTTTTACCATTCAATACACATTTCTTTAATTGTATTGCCATTTATCATCCCTCCTTTTTTCTGTTTTCTTTAAACAATACCTCTTAGAGTTTTACAGTGCTTCTTGAAACCCCACTAGCGTTGTTTGCACCTCACATATATTTTTCAGATATTCTACAAATTTCCCCCAATCCTCGATGAACTTTTGGTTTCGAGTATATCTTATTTTCCCGGTCAGTTTGTCAAGTTCCGAATAGTCCGTTAGTTTCATTCCCCATTCTTGAATCGTCGGTATTTCCTCTTGTTTCCATTTTTGGGCCATTAGAATTCTTGCTGCTGTAACTGCGTACTGGAAAAGTTTGCAGTCTTTTCTTCTTATTTCTTTTCCTGTAATCCCTAAAAGAAAAGCTTCTGGTTTCTTAACAAAGGTATATCTTAACATCTTTTTCAATTCATTATATACTGCCTCCCAGAAGCTCTTTACTTTTTTTACACTCCCACCACGTATGGTAGAATGTACCCTCCTTTTCTTTACATTTCCAGCACTTATTACATGTTTTATACATTTTTGCCAATTTTGCCAGTGTGATATACCATCTGTAAAACATTTTCATTACATTTTCCTTCAACCCCACACACGCAGTAAATTTTAGATTTTCTTTCCAAAGTTTTCCCAGTCTTCAAATTGAATATTATATCCAAAATCATTGGCCCACTGTATCATTACCGATTTCACCTCTTCATCTTTCGTATACCATTCTAACAATATCTTATACATTTTTGTCAGAGTTTTGTATTTATTATCTCTATTTGGAACTTTGAACCCTTTTCTGCAAATCCACTTTCCTTTATATCCTTTTTGAACATTTCATTTACTTGAAAATAAGTAAATGAGGCTCGTCCCTGTTTTAATAAAAACAATGCTAGGAATTATTTGGGAGTTATCATGAAAGAAGGCAGCACATCCAATCAGGAGGGTTGTTGGAACCAGCCCAGATTTTCCCAGTAGTTTTGGAGGCACCTCACAGAACTCCCTGGAAAACCTAGAGCCAGAGAGCTTCATAACAGAGCCCCTTCTCTGCATATCCTTAGCGCTATTTGAAGGGGCACAGCAGGGCTAGTGGTACAACTAATTCCTGAATCATATCAAACTCTTTTTAATTTGTTGCAGGACAGGGTGGCTGGTAATAGATATTGTAGAATATTCCCCTCCCTTCGCCTGCCTTTGACATTTGTTTTGAGGCTTTTTGGTCCTATCCCTCAGGCATTTCTTGACTCCACATTTTGGCTTGTAGTCAGGTGCAAGTTTCTCTTTCCCTCCTGCAATTCAGGGCTATCAGGGACCTACTGCACATGCCCACTCTCTCAGATCGGCACCCTCTTGGTTGGTAACCAGTAAGCATATTTTGCACATGAAGCCAGAGTTACAACAGGTCAGAATTATAACAGCTATCTTCTGTTGTGACCGCATTTGGCCTATTGTGGACTGCTAATTTTCTGTAAAATTACAGAAAGTTTCATTTAAAAAAAAGATCTGACCAAGTCTCTGGGATGCTGTTAAATGTGTTAAATTGTGCCCAAACAGTACTTGGAAGTTTTTGTGTATTGCTATGGTGGAGTGTGCGGAAATGAAGCGTGTATATAAAACTGGTTCATGCTATAATAAAGAAAAGAACATTGGAAAAATAGCCACCTTGAGTCTAACAGGCGATCCTCTCAGTCCATGTGCTTCTTTTTTAAAAAGTAAGAGCCAAAGAAAAAATTGACCCATGTCATTGTTACATGCTTAAGTAGATGACAATATTGAGATATATAACACTGATTTACACTTCAGCTGTCTCAGTTAGTAATACTTTTAATCAGATTTCACTTTTTACCTCCTTTAACAACCCCCTCTATCCTTCCTACTATTATAGTCATTCATCAACCCCAGTAAGATTAATAGAGAAAATTTAAATTGTAGAGAATGCTGTTTTCACACACACACACACACACACACACACACACACACTCTTCATACAAAACCACCACCATGTTCAATTGTAATTTATAAGGAGGGCTAGTGTCATATCAGTTTTAATATTCAAATTAAAATACAAACATTTTCTGCTCTTTGAAAGACCTGAGGGAAATACCGAAAAATAACTAGTATATCTCCCTCTCCATCTTCTTCTTATGCATGGACTCATAAGCATTGTATGCCTACACCCACAATGGGAGTTTAAATAATGTTAAATTTCAAATTTCAAATGGGTTGTTTTTTATTTAAAAAATGAAACTTAAATATGTAGACTTATTGATATCCTTGGTATTGATCTTCTGTGGTTCCCTTTACTTGTGGCAAAAAGAATGAGTTGCTGAAATGCAAATGTGGGCAAACTCATGAGGGAACAATTTCTTTTGAGGATACCTTGATAAAGGCCAATGAAAAGAGTTCATTAAGTCATACCTAAAGTCTAATGGATTATTTTTACATGGGAAAATTTAACAAGTTCAAATATTTGTGGCTGAGTAAGACCATGGGGGGGGGGTCTTACTCTTACTCGTTTGGATCAGTTAGAGTGATGCATTCGAATGATAAGCTCCAAATTTCTGTAGCCAGTGCTGGAATCTCCTTCTCTCTCTGTAGTTGTTCTGAGCATGTCGGCTGCTCTTCACCTTCGTGAGTTTTAAGAGGCTCACTGAACAGTTCCCTCCCTCCCACGCTATGTATGATTTTCATTTCTACCATGGAGTAATGTTAAGTGATGAAATGTATTAAAAGATAGATTGAAGTGCCTTGACAGTGGAGCATAGAGAACGGCATTTCCCCCAAAGGTGGGGGCTTTCCTATTATAAATTAAATGAGACATATAAACAAAGAGGGCGATGGGCAGATACGGTTGACTGTTTTATTGCTTTCTACCCTGCACACAGATTAAATCTGTCATGTGACAATTTGTATTTTAGATATATATATATTTCTATTACATTATCATTTATGTACTTTATTAAGATATATCACAGCGTTTTTAAGAAGCATTTTATAATGCTATATAAAAATATCAGAAAGTTGACATTAAATAAAAAGACTATAGATCTGCAGGATTTGAAGATGTGCAGACAATCCTCTACATGTTTGCTTCAAATTAAGCCCTACAGTCTTCAATGGAATTCTGTACCATGTAAGTGTGTTTGTGTGTGCGTGTGCTTTTTAACTGAGGATGGTCCTTTGTTTGATGGCTTGTCAGAGGTCAACCCAGACCGGATCCCCAAGGATGTGCTCTACAGAGAGCTGGCTTCAGGCACGAGTCCTGTTAGCAGACTATCTTTGTGTTCCAAAGACGTCTGCAAACATGACATGAAGGCTGGCAACATTAACCCCGCCATGTGGGAGTCCCTTGCAGATGACCACAGTGCCTGGAGACAGTCAGTCAGTTCATGTATCCATAGTAGTGACCAGAGGAGAAATGACCGCTGGGAGTGCAAAGGGAAGAATCACAACCGGACGCCTTCATCTGCTCCAGCTTCAACAAAACATGTCTCTCCCATACCTGTCTCTACAGTCACAGCAGGAGCTGTAACTCTCCGATGATTTGACTTTACCCCCAAAGGTGCACTCTTCCATTGTCTCCTGAGACGGATGCCGACCAACCTTCCAACTCTATAATTCTATGATTGTATGAACTAGAAGATTGAGCAGGCACACAGACCTGCCCAGGTCTTCCACACGATAGTGCAATGCATTCTATTTCTAGTTAGATTGTTGTAATTATTTCTGAATCTGCATATAAATTAGCAAATGCAAATTTTATGCAAATTAGTTTCCTCTGTCAACCTTTTTTTTTATGATCATGGAATCATAAGAGTTGGACGGGACCCTGAGGATCATCTACTTCAACTGCCTGCCATGCAGGAGTATGCAGCTGTCCCTTACGGGGATTGAAACTGCAACATGTATGGTGTGTAAGTAGCCACCCTATGAAAGGTGGAAAGGTGTGCATGTTAGAAAGAGAAAGAATGGGTGTGTAGGGGAATGAATGAATATCTGCTATGTGTATATTAAGTGTGAAAACAGCCGTGTGAAGGTATTATGTGTCGATATGTATGAGCGTATGAGTGAAACAGAGACATATCCACTTATTTTGCATTGACTCACTTTTTTGCATTGGTTCTCCCACTGTTGGCATCAGGCCCTCAGAAGGTTCGCCATAAGGGAATGTAATCTCTGGGCTAAAAATGGCTCATGACCCCTGGTCTATAGGGAGTGTAGCCTTAGTTTTTCAGAGAACTTCTTGTGCACTTATTTCTATTCAGTGAGCTGTCAGGGTGGGAGGCAACATGGTCCTAAAAAAAAGACGGCAATAGCAATAGAATGCCTATTTATTTCTCAGCAGAGAAGGGATAACAGCCATATTAACCTAGAGTTTAGTTAATATTACCGTGTTAGAGCAGTCATTCTTTTTAAAGCTTAACAGTAAGGTGTCAGGGGATCAAAGCCATTGTGCAAACTACAGATCAAGAATTGTAATAGGAAAATGTATTTCTTTCTCTCTCTCTATATATATATATTAAAAAGAAACATTCAATGGAATATTTGAGTACAGCCATTAGTATTTGCACCTGTACACCATTTCATATGTTACCATTTCTAAAAGGCATTTAATCCATTCTGTAGTCTGGCTGCAAAAACCAAACCAAACCTGGGATAGTTCAGTTAGTGGAGCATGAGACTTTTAATGTCAGGGTCGTGGTGGGTTCAAGCCCTACATTGGGCAAAGA
The DNA here is from genome assembly GCF_964106915.1 of Podarcis gaigeae. Taxonomy (NCBI): domain Eukaryota; kingdom Metazoa; phylum Chordata; class Lepidosauria; order Squamata; family Lacertidae; genus Podarcis; species Podarcis gaigeae. The sequence goes on from NC_139680.1 coordinate 49,897,795, forward strand.
TTGCTCATGCAGGGCGTAGGACTAGGTGACCCTCATGGTCCCTACCAATTCTGCAATTTGATGATTCTATGAAAAAACAAAACAAAACAGGTTTGTGCTACTCTTCATAATTGATTACATCATTATTTCATACATGACAATACTTTTCTTTACAGAAAAGTTGATCTAAGAGGTTGCATGCAAGTACAAATATGTTTTTCTGGGCTTATTGGTTAAAGAGACATATAAAGAGAGGCAGAAGTTTTAAAATTAAGGTGAGAACTCACCCAAATCCAGGGGTTTTGGAATCCATGAATCCATGACTGCCACTGAATGCTCTTGAGATGGGTCTTAGTACTTCAAGTTCTGCAGTTTTCATTTTGACAGTAGTTATCAAATTACAGTAACAAGAATTGTGGCCTAATAAGCTTGAGTTAATCTCAAAGACATTGATTCAGTTCACAGCTCAGTAACTGCATCAAACACTTGTGGTACAGGCATTGAGCAGCTATCATTTTCTTGGCTTTGTTGATTTCAGTTTCTCTTTCAACACAGTAAATTATGGTTGAAACAGTGTGTAAACATGCTCAAGTCAGGGTTTTTCCTCTGTTAAATTAAATAACATAAAATATATTCTGGCTATGTATAAAAGGAGAACAGGTCTAATATAAATTCTCACCTATCTAATATATGAAGGGTAAAAATCCTGAAAAACAGTAATTCAAAAAATGGTTTCTCTTGTTCATTGTCATCATTTCAGAGTTTCAAAGCATTCCTGATGCAGTGAAAGACAGGAACCTGATTTATTAGTTTTGAATCACATTAATTCTTATAGCCCATTCTTACAATGAGACCTGAAGGTTAATCCTCAAAACCAGACTAAGGACCACCTCTTCCCTGGAGGTTTGCCAGGAAATGCAATAACTTTATGAGACAGAAGGATTATTGGTAGATAATTAGGTGCATCATTATATTGAGTTTCTGAATTGGTTTTATTATTTAAAAAAACGCACACAGGCACACACACAGAAAATGCAGAGCTGCTCAAGACACCTAAAATCCTGTCCATGTAGCACTTTTTTGGGAGTAAATCAAACTGCTGGCCAAATGTATGGCTGCATAGCAAAAGGGAACGAATAGGAGCATAGTTTGACAGTGCGCAATTATACACCCAATATATACCGACACTGAAAGCGAAATGCTACATAGAAATGTGAAAAGTTAAGTGGCATATAAATGTCTTAAATTCTTCCCCCACTCCGTATCAAGAAGCAGCATAGTTCTGCCATGGAGAGATGGCGCTCACAATTCATATCCTAAGATCAGGTTGTAGTGGAACACGTCCCCGCAGATACACCCACCCTATCGAGGAAATTACTACGTAGCAAGCACCACCTGCACACCGTTCATAGACACCATTCTGCACATCACAGTATCCTACACCAGCAATACTGGCATGATCTCTTTGGCCAGTTGGTCAAACGTTATCCTAGATATCCATAAAATTAAGCAGAATGAATATCATCTCACTCCCCTTGAGACTAACATGAAGAGCCAGACTGCTTCTGGGTCCCATCACCCAGTTTGTTATTCAGCTGGTCACCATAGCTGTCAACTTTTCCCTTTTTAAAAGGGAAATTCCCTTATTCCGAATAGGATTCCTCGCAATAAAAGGGAAAAGTTGACAGCTATGTTGGTCACCCATCAGTGCAACAGTGAATATAGCAATGGTCCAGCTACCAAGGCAGGTCATCAACTGGATGCCTGTATAAAGTTATGTGTGGCAAGGAACTCCCTTTCCAAGAAGAGGAAGGCGTTTGTGGGTCTGAAATAGTTGCATCCTCCATGAAGCACACTGCATCAAATCTGGGCTACATTTAATACCCAGTCTTTTCTTCAATTCCATTGACTGTTGAAATTATCATATCAAGAATAGCTGTAAAGACAATTTTACCAGTGGCCATGAGATGAAGGTGGGACTTTGGGTAAGGTGATTGGGTGGGTTAGGGATGGGTGACTCTCGCCCACATACTTAAAGATAGCATTGTACCTTTTTATACACCTGCATGAGTATACTTTGCTTGGCAGCTAGCAGTTTGTTGTGAGGAATACCTATGTTTTCCTTATGGGCAAGGCTACATAGGGTGCAAATGGCACAGACGAAAGCTCTTTATGTGGCTGATTACACATTTTTACTTCAGTTTTTGTTGCACTGTCTTAGGCACTTTGAGTACATTAGTAGAGGCAGCTTGTGCAATTATTGCAAGGGGATCAACTAGCATCATGCTGGGGCATGGACTGCATATTCTTCATGGTGTAATTTTGCTCCAGAATTCTCCTTATCTACATTTTCATGCTATCCTTGAACGTAATCACTAACATCACTCTCTCCCAGCAAATCGTCCTTCTCTTGAACAATAACCTTCATTATCACTGCATATGGCTCAATGCTCCCCATCAGCTTCTGCTCCAGGATATTCACCCACTTTAGCAAAGTAACCATATTCTCGTCTAGATAGAGGTTCTGTGTTAATCCTTTGAATTATACGAAACGAGCACCTTCTCAGATTTGTTAAAGGTGCACACACAATAAAGACGGAATAGAGTAGGTGTATTAAGGTAGGGGAAATGAAGAGTGGTGGGGGAATTATAAGATGAATAGTAGATAGAGTTATTTTGGGAACAGATATGGTAGCTTTCATTCAAGCCCACTCCACACACCCATTCAAAACAGTGTGAGTAAAAGTATCCTCCATTCCATAAAAAAAAATAAAAATGGATAAGGCTTATTTACTGTTCTCCCTATATTTTCCAGATTCATGATTCGTAGTTCTTGCATTACATGAGGATATTATATGGGCATTTTGGGGCTATGTATAAGCATCTAGAAACATTTTACTCTGCACCCTCATTGCATTACTCCTGTCCCTAAGTGATGTAGGCAATTGTGATTAAAGCACATTTGGTTATCACTGTACACTTTTCTATTGTACATTGCTGCTTTCCTGTTCATCACATTATAGATGTTAGCTAGGCATAAAGGAGAGTGGTCCCATTACATTTTCCTCACCTTGCAGTGCAGCAGCTGTGAAACGAAGCTGACTGCCTTGTGACGGAGGGCTTGTTGTTGCCAGGCAGAGTTAGGAGCAATGTCTTCTTTGGGAAAAGCACCAGTGAGAGCAGCCTATCTTCTGAAGCAGCTTCATTATCCAGCTGCTCTCGCTTCACAGCTCTGTAGATTGTTGAATAAATTGGGCAGGGTAGCTGAAGTAACCATGATTCAAGGTTCATATGCAACACCAAGCTGTAATTAAAACAAACTCAGGTTCATAAGTCAACAGCAAACTGTGGCTTTATATTGTGGTTTGCTGGAAATTAACAAGCCATATTTACTTGCTGGCCAGGGCTCAGATGATCAAACAAACCATGGTTTAATGGTTTTACATGCAAACAAGGCTATTTTGTCCAACTATGGAATACAAGACATTAATTGGGTTTTTCTAGGTAAAGGTGACAGAATTAGGAAACACTGAACGTCATCTATTCTGTCTCCATCCCTGAAGCCAAAATGATCCAGTTACAGGTTCTGCCTAAAGATATTTCTAATCCAACGTTGGTATTAGAAAATAAAGTCAATAGGCTATCTCTTGATAGCTGCTATCAACTACACAAAGGGAAACATCATTAAATTATAACAGTGTAGAACTCTTCCCAAGTGATCTAAGGAAGATGGAGCAAGTAGAGGATCAGTCACTGAACAAATCCAAAATGGATCAACGAAGAGCATAATAAGAGCCCTGTATGATTGGGCCAGTGACCCGTCTGGTTCATCATCTTGTTCTCACAGTGGTCAACCAGATGCCCGTGAGAAGCCCACAAGCAGGACCTGAGGGCAACAGCACTCCCTGCCTGTTGTTTGAAGCATCCAACCCACCTATGCATTAGCTGCTCATAGAAGCGTTTCTCTCAGGAAGGTTTTATTTAGCTGCAATGATTCAACTCCATATAGCAGAGGCCGTATGTTACACCTGCCAACTCCATTCACTTTTCTTTATGCTATCATTCTCATTCCCTTTAGTTAGAGTTGACAGAGTCAGGGCCAAACTAGACATGACATTTGTTATTTGGTTTTCCCCCGCATGGCTGATTTTTCTCTAACAAACAGCTGGGGGGGACCCAAAACAAAATGGGACCTTGGTGTGGGGAAAGCTCAGGACCCCTGCCATGGCTACTTGTTAAGGAAAAATATCAGCCATGCAAGGGAAAACCAAATAACAAATGCCATGTATAGTTTAGTCCTTAGGCAAATAAATGCCTGTGTGTGTGTGCATATCAACCACCAATGGGGGATTCCCTCCTAATTAAAATGATAGCTTCAGAGGAAATATTTTCTGCAGAATTCCAGCAGGGAATTCCCCCTCCATCTCTGCTCTGATCCCATTCATTGTCAGTGCCCCCCCCAGCTGATGCAGATTGCTTCTTTAAAAATCTGCAATCAAATGCAGCGTCATGTTTAGCTACACATCTAGCTTATCCCTCAGTGTAATAGAAGGAGGGAACCAATGAGATCAACTGCATGTATAGACAAGAATTAAGATAAGTGAAAAGAGATGATGGGGAATGCAAGAGGTCTCAGGAAGATGATAAGCCATATATGTATGGATAACTGAAGCCAGCACAGAAAGTAAAAGGACAGCCTGCACAGAGACCGAACAGGGCCTCAATGTCTCTCATTTTTAGTTCTAAGCCTGATAAGATCTAGCCCAGCAGGACCAAAAGTAGGTGATCAGCCTGGTTAGCTCTTGGTTAGAGTATGGTGCTGATAAAGCCAAGGTTGCAAGTTCAATCCCCGTATGGGACAGCTGCATATTCCTGCATTGCAGAGGGCTGGACTAGATAATCCTCAAGGTCCCTTCCAAATCTACAACTCTATGATTCTTCTAAGACAAGACTGGACTATAAAAGCAACTGTGGACATACTTCCAGAATGGAACCATGCATTTCCCATCCCACTTTTACATAGGAGTCCACACTAGGATTCTCCATTTTATGCTAATATTGAAAGGACAGGAGTCCTCTTGAACTCTAGCTTTCATGTAAATTTATCTGATTTTCAAATGTAAAAACAGCAAGCCAGAAAGAAGGGGAAAACTGAGGTTAAACTCTCTTTTCTTTTAGACTAATACTCAAGCTCATCCCTCCAGTGAAATGGCCTGCTACTCTGAGGGTTCATCTCTGGAGTCCTTTTAAACTGAGGTCCTTTAGGTTGGTTAGTCAAACAGGCCTTGTATCTGTGACAGAAACTCCAACAGAATACAATATATGAGAATTTTGAAGTCACAACTCTATCAGTTCTAGGTTTAATGACAATTATTTTCAAATAAATATGCTTAGGCTAACAGCCTGATGCATAATCTGCATCTGTTTCAGAAATTGGGGCAAAGGTACAAGATCCCTTGCTATAATGAAGTATCTGTAGTCTCCATAGTTTAGACAGAAAACATAGTGAAAAGGAGCTTGTAGGCAATGCAGTTCAGTTATTTCAAACACATATTTCAGAAAGGGGAAAGAGCCTGGGGTGAGCAGGAGGGCTGATATGGCATGTTAGTTTGGCTCTGGAAATTGTTGAAACAAGCTGCCTTCTACTGGGGAGCTGTCCTTGGTGCTGTGGGTGTTACCTCTTGATACTTGCTTTCTGAGGTCCTCAAGTAGATGTTCCCTGCTTATTGGGTTGACTGACTTTGCTCTGTGCCTCTTGGTATCCTGTCAACTGAATTAGACCAAACTCTCAGTGTAGATTCTAACTCTCCCCCCTGGTTCTCTACTGCCAAGTTTAGTCTGCTGGGTGTGCATTTTGTTTTGTTTTTTAAAAATGTATATTAGAGTAACGATCATGGCTACCACCTTTAATTTGGCCCTAAGAGATTATACCAAGGGAACAGTGTGTGTGTTTGTTGTGTGTAGATGTGTCAGAGACAGAAATTATAAAAATCTTGACAAGTTCCAGATATCTGTGTTTGTTGTATCAAAAACAACAGAGTCCCGTTGTACCACTGTAGGCCATAGGATCATATGCCACAATAAATGTGTTAGCCTTTAAGGTACCATAGGACTCTCTTGAGTTTACAGTTTGACTTTCCTAAATCTTGTTTGGCAAGTAATGTTCACTGTGTAGTGCTATAATCTTAGAAGTCAGCCAGATTTATAAGACACATGTTTATATTTGAAGTGATAAGTTTATTTTAAATGAATATTAATAGTTAAGGAGCTGAGTAGAAGTTTAGTAGTATCGGTGCAATTATCTCCCTTTACCTTCCCAACCTTTACATTGGGCGCAGTAATCCTCCCGTTTTTGCTGCTAACCAGGGACAGCAAAAGCAAGGGACTATCTAAGCACCTGGGAGACTGGAGATATTCCTGGTGAGCTGTGTTAAGCTTGGTGGCTCACAAATTGGCAAATTGTGAAATTTGCGAAGCTTTCATATCCTAGACACTACTGTGACCTTCTGCAGCCTGAAGTAGTCTCTTTCGAGTCTACAAATAGGCAGAGACAGCTTTTCTGAAGGCAAGAAACAAGACACAAAATGCATAAGGTGCAAATATCTCTTACAAATGACAACACTAACAAAAATTAAAAGCTCTGAAATGACACATGAAAATAGACAGTTCACACTACATTAAGGAGGAATGTCTAAGTGCTGTCATAGATACGTGTTAGATTTTTGCCTCTCACACACTCTTGATCTATATATCACACCAGGTAATTCTCCTTTGCTGTATTATTATTATTATTAAACAACAGACACAGATTTAATCTTATAACAGAAGACAAAACTACCTGCTGCTTGCTGTATGGCTTTCCTGTCAGCCTCTCCCCCCCCTTCCCTTCCAAGTTCACTGGGTCTTATTTAAATTAGCTGGCCTAAAGCCAGGAGCTCATCATTTTAATGCAGTGTAAAATGGAATATGCATAATTATATGCAAGCCATATGTGAGGGAGACAGCTCAGCTGTGAATTTCAGGAGGCCAAGAGAGAGGGAGAGCGAACAGTCAGGGATTAGATGAGATGAGAGTGGAACAGAGTGCAAGTGTCATCCAAATGAACGGTGTAATGAGCATGCTGCCGACACTCCTCCTTTCACCTACTTCTCCCTTTGCTTTAACTCTAAACCAGAATATGTTGTAGATCAGAAGTAAAATGCTGCATGCAAGTAGTATAGTTGCTAATGGATTGCATTAATGTCTCCATTTAAACTTAAGCTTCCTTAATTAGCAGTGTAGATCAACACAACCCATAACTTTTAATGCATCTTCTTAAATTAAATATTTTAAACATATTTCATTGCCCTCGCATAATGGCTACTCAATTCAGAACTTTACTTAAAGAATCGGGGGAAATCAATTTAATAGCATTAATGTGTAAATCATGAATTTGAAAACCATTTTTGAAGGGAATGACCTTGTTACTTTAAAAAAAACGGAAATGGAAGCATATTACTGGTTGAATATTTTTAAAGGATAAAAAAAAGCTTATAGCATATGTGTAATTTAAATATATAATCCTTAAAAAGGAACAAAGTAAACTGAAACCCTAACAGAGCAATCCTATACATGTCTGCTCAGAAGTAAGTTCCATTGAGTTTAATGGTGCTTACTCCCAGGTAAGTGTGCATAGGATTGCAGCATTTAAAAACTCAAAACAGCCAGCTGAAAGACTTCATTTTGGGGCTTGTCTCTTTGTTGATTTTTAACTCTTACACCAAAATCTATTTGCATGTCTTTTTTTTAAAAAAAAGAAATGGTGTAAAGGGCACTCCAAGTTCTAATATCTAACCGGTGTATTGCATATTTAAGCAAACTTCTTAATATTGTTGTATTTTGGAATTCCCGCTTGTTTTAATGATCTGAGCTGTTATGCATTTAGCTTATTTTTTTTCTTCCATTATTTGTAAGTCCCTAAATAGGCCATTATATTTCCCTTCAGGCTAGAGATGAAGATGGACATGGTGAAAATTTCCCCCAGCAGCACTATGCTAAGGAAACTCCAAGACTTGCCTTCAAGAATAACTGCGAACTACTTGTAAGAATAACATACTTACAACAAGTCTAGATTGTTACTTTAGCACAGTGAAAACAGTTTTTGAAAAGCTTTTGTTCATGATTACATAACATAATGAAGTATTACAATTTTTTTTAATAAAAAATAACCTGTACCAATTGCAAATGCTAACTCTGATATAATTGAACAATTCTGAGCTCTCAACTTGCTTGCAAATTTTTTATAATTTATTATAGAATCTGAATGGCCTTGTAATAGGAAGTTAGTGGAATCTTAAGAATGCTTACACAGAAGTAAATCCCACTGAGTTCAATGGAGCTTACTCCCCAGCAAAAGTGCTTACAAAATTGCAAACACAGCCATACAAAGTATCCCACTAGAAGTCATTTGAGGAATCACAAGTAAAGCACATGTTAGAAAAAAGAGGGAGGGAGGGAGGGAGAGAGAGAGAGAGAGAGAGAGATAGAGAGAGATATGATACTTATATGAGAAAGTCACTTCCCCTTCCCCAACTCTCCCTTTTTACATTTTAGCGGTTTCATTGTTTTCAGACAACATTAAAAACAAAACACAACAAAACACCACAGCAGCACTGACATGCAGTACTCCCTTTAGAATTCAACTATTTCTCTAGTTTATTTTAAAATACAGTGAGACACTTTCTCTTGTTCTCTTTGGCGAGGAATGAGTGAAATCCAGCAAAGCACTGACAAGGAGTCTGGAATGTTTACAAGACATAGAAGAGATTATATCAGCTGTGAACAGATATCTGTTCCAAGGCAGGGTTAATTTGCTGCTCATTTTAGCAATTGCAGCTAGGCAAAATTAACAGCAAATAGGAATAGCCATTATATTTCTGTTCAGTAAAGATCCTAATAGTCTTGATTTGAAAGTAAAATGAGCAATTCAAGCACTAAGTATTTCCGCTTCTGTTTACTAAAGCAAATAGAAAATGTAATTCAGGGAGGTTTAAAATCCTGATGAGTATATGGCTGCTACTTCCCTTTTGTTTGTGTTTCTTCTCCATTGTATTTAAGTAAAATAGGAAATATTTTCATTTGTGTGTGTGCAATGTCCGAACAAATTAAGTATAAAGCTATATTTTAAAAGGGACATTGTTTTATTTTACAGTAAGTAAAGAAAATGGAGCATCAGGAAAGATGGCATTTCACTGAGACTTTTAGATGAAATTCTATAAGGAATCCAAAATTTCCCCATGAGATTTTGTGGTCATCTTAATTGTTTAAAAATTTAGGGTTAGATGCTGTGCTGAGACTGAGCAGATAGAGCAAGAAACAAAGTAATAATAATAATATAGTATTTATTTAATTCTTTTCCTATGTGCTCAAACCACTTGACATACATTATTCTCAGTAATCCTCATAACAACCTTGTAAGGCAGGCCAGTTTTATTATCCCCATGTTATAGGGAATTGACTAAGGCTGAGAAATGATGGCTTATCTAGATCCATCCGTGAGCTCATAGCTGAGTTTTACACCGTGGACATCTCGGTCAGCTGCAATTTAACACCCTTAGTAGGGAACTAGCAGTGCTATCCTATACATGTCTACTCAGAACTAAGTCCTATTGAGTTCAGTGGGGCTTATTTCCAGGGGAGTGGCTATAGGACTGGAGCCTATGAACTTCTGGTTGCAGTGGGATATACTTGTGAACAAACATGCATAAGATTGCACTGTTCTTCCTATTATTACTTTTGTGTTCCCCTAACTGGTCAGTTAGACAATACGGGGCTTCTAGTGTCACAAAAGCTACAAGAGGTGTCCCAGAAACACAGATTAGTCGTATTTCAGAGACATACTGCTCACATCACCAGCCTTCATGTGCTATGTCTGAGTCTTTGTAAGCCAGCTCAGATTAGTAGTCCCATATCCATAGTGTTGCTCCTGGAATGATCCAAGGGTGTACGGTATATGTTTGAAATTGTTTCATTAAAATCAACTGTCAGTGTAGCTTGCTGACAGGCAATTTCATGGATAACAGCTGTTTAGGAATCTAGTCTTAGTTCATTCACACATAATTCAAATGTAATTGCTTGTAGCTGAGAATGTGAGTTGCCTCCATTAAAACATATTGAGTCTGCCATAGTGTCACATAACATTAAAACTTTGTCTTAGGGTTTGTTTTACACATACAGTTAATCACTGGGTGTTGTAGTCATTGAGTAGTAACCACAAATGTGTGGAGTAAACCTTCACAGAATTCTCTATGATCAAATTTTATGAATGACTCATGCCAGTGAAATGCTTTTATATCACCAAGGGAATTGTTTTAAGCATCAGGCCATGAATACAGGTGTAATGTCAGAAGTCACTTTATGCTATTGTCAGATTATTTCTATTTCTGGGTAATTGGTTCATGTTTCCTAGTTGCCTCTTTGCCATTCTACTTAAATCAGATTATTAATTTGTATAGCTTTGCTGAAGTTTAAATATTTATAAAGGATGTGTTTGGATCTCTGGATCTATTCCCATTTAAATCGATGGAAGGCTTGTGTTGATTTCAGTGTGAGCCAAGGCATCTTCAAACAGATTACAAAATTATTTTCCTTTCATGTCAGTTTAAAGTTACATCAGCAGTGTCTGAGCCCAAAACCCTAATATAGCCCATACTGTCTCTGAAGTCAACAGAGCATACGCTATGAGGGACCACATATACAAAGAAATGCAGAACTGGACCCAACAGACAAGCATATTAAACAAATGCTTAAGTCAGTTGATGTACCTGAGTCTTAAAATACAATACGCTGATGACCTGGTTTGCACATAGTTCTATACCATGGTTTAGTGATACACTGATGAGCTTGAATGAGCCTGAGTTAAGTCTTCAGCTTGTGTGCTCCCGCCCCCCCCCCCCCTTCTCCCACTTGGCCAGGAAAAGTCTGTCTGCAAAGTTTAGTTTCTGGCTTAGTAGCATGTTTGATGCAAGGATGCTGGTTTAACAAGCCAGCTTCATAATTCATTGTCTGAAGATTGCTTGTTACAAAACTTACCAGGATTCATTTTCATAAATAATTGCTTGTATGAATGCAAAGTGATAAAAGTGAAATTAAGTCCTGCTTGAAGTCCTCCCCCCAGACATGTGAGAGGCAGAGAAGAGAGGGGAGGTATACAAGCCTGACACATCACTTGGGCTCATTTGGGCTCATCTGCATAGCGTTAAAATATGTTAGGGCTTGTGCACTTGTCCCATGCCCAGAAGGCACTGGTCTGGGTGGCTATTTGCTTGCCCCACTCCTTTCCCAGGGAAAATCCACTCTTTAGTGCTAAATTGGAGCAAATGTCAATGTGGAGAAAACCCAGATTGCCATTTACTCAGACTGAGTCCTAAAGAACAGTTTTCCCTGTGGGGAAAGCATTGGAACAAGAAGTGTTTAGGAAAGTTTTTCTTTGATGTTTTATAGTGTTTTTAATATTCTTTTGGGAGCCGCCCAGAGTGGCTGGGGAAACCCAGCCAGCTGGGCAGGGTATAAAATTATTATTATTATTATTATTATTATTATTATTATTATTATGGATAGGCCCATAGTGTTATGTGAATGAAACCAATGAGTCAAATGTCACCAGGGTTAAACATTATTATAAAGAACAGCAGAATCAGTTCATCTGAATAAGTAATTATTAAAAGCTGTTTTTCATTTTCATTTTTTCCTTTCTAGAGATATTTTAAAAGTTCTGGAAGGTGTTCACTTGTAGTTAATGTGTCTGGGGGGAATTTTTCACCATTGCTCCTTCAATTAGCCTTTGGTGATATTGGAATGCTGGTGCTATGATCCAGCTCTAGTTATGCATTGAAAAGGTATTCCTGCATGACTGCTTGCACCAAATATGAACTGGAACAGGCTTCCTCAACCTCGGCCCTCCAGATGCTTTTGGCCTACAACTCCCATGATCCCTAGCTAGCAGGACCAGTGGTCAGGGATGATGGGAACTGTAGTCTCAAAACATCTGGAGGGCCGAGGTTGAGGAAGCCTGAATTGGAATGTACATTTGAATGCACAACACATTGAATTCAGTGCAGTGGAAGTGAATGGTATCCACACACAGAGGTGGATGCTAATGTACATTTATTTGGCAGCGCATTGAATTGATACCTGTGGTTCCTGTTCCAGCAAGTGAGATGCATGTTGGTTTTCAGAGCTTGATTAGAGCAGTTGCTGTTATTTATTACAGAAAAACAGTATTTTACTTATATTGCAGACATTTCTGTACCCGTTTACAGTTTGGCTGCTCATAAGTTAAATTTAGTTAGCACAAAGATAGAGTTGATAGGGGAAAATCAGTCTCCTAACTGCTTTCTGTAGTTTTGTATCTTGTATTCTCTCCTTCTTCCCCCTATTTTTGGTTTTTTTGGACAAGTAGTTTAAAAGTTAAGGGGGGAGGGAGGGAGCAGGAATGACTGTGTCCCCGAGGAGAAGCTTAGCCAGCCATTAATGGTGGGAGACAGATGGTGATTCTTTTACAAAGCAGCAAAAAAGTGTGAGGCTTTAAATGAAGGATAAATTGAAACTTGTTTATTCTTATGAGACTTGGGAAATCCTTGGGGTTCTTTTAGTACAATGCAGAGTCAGTTTTATAATAGTCTGTCAGAGGAAATGGGAAGCTTAGGCTCAAAAGTGCTTTCTTAGCTTTAGGGTTCAGATGCCATTTTCCAGTATGGATTGCTGCAGCCAATGCAGTCTCTTTAGTTTGGGAAATGCTTCTGCTCTGAGGGTGCTGCCAGGATGGATTGAGGGGATGAAGCACTGATGGAAGTTGTTTGCTAGCAAACTCCCAGAAGAACCAGAGTACATTGTTAGAATGTTAATATCCTGGGTCACAGACATGCATTGAAAAGCCTTAACTCCTAAGTGCTTGGGTAGATTTCTAAGCCAAATAACCTTACTCTGTTATGAACCATGTGCTTCTCCTCAATGCTTGTATCTCTGAGCAGAATATATATTTGGTATGTTAGCCAGAACTTCACAACTTTCAAAAGAAAAACAGATAGCTGATGAATTGGGGGAAAGAATAAGCTGCTGTTGAACAAATTCCCTCCATGCATATGGCAGGTCTATTCATTAGGAAAACCGTGACAATTACAGTTTTGGCTGGTGAAAACATCCACAAAGAAATTCCACTATGCAGTTATGAGCCTACTTTAAAGTATTGATTTCCCACTATAAATCCAAAATGTGCTATAACATTTAATAGAGAGCATAGGAAACCAGATACTAAACTTGGTGGTTAAGATGCTTGAATTAGTGAGGATGCGGAATTTTCCTTGTGTGTAACCAGTGAATTCAGCCATTTGTAAAATTACGTTTCCTGAAGATTAGTATAATAAAAATAGGAAACTAGTACAGAATACAAATATTTTATAGCAAAAAGCAGGCCACTTTAGTTGCTTCGATAGCATTGAGAATTTAGTTTTGTTTGTATCTCTTTCTATTTATGTATCTATCTATCTAGAACTTTAGAATTTTCATGAGATATAGATAATTTGCTCTTTGTTTTCAGGTAAAGAAAGCATAGTCCTTTGGAAGCTGATAATGGCACACTAATACTATGGAACAGTGATGCCACTGTTGGTTGTCAGGAAACAGAGAGGATTAAACACTGTAAGAAAAAGGGTGGACATAATGAAAAGATTAGTGAAAAGGCTACAATTCCTGCTCTGAGAAGCCCAGATTCCTGAGCCATTGCCTGAGAAATTGCAACCTCTCCAGCTTGTGTTAAATCAGAGCTTCTGTTGGGATACCCTGCTATGAATTTACAAAGGAAAGGTCTATCTTGCTTAGAATTGCTATCCAGAATATTAAATAGAGCATCTGGGTTCCGCCTGCTGCTGTTTGAGCTAGTAAAATAGCAGATGTGAAATTCTTGGTTTTTCTTTCAATTCATTTGTTCATAGAGATAAAACAAGCATTGCATACAGATCAAGCTACTACATAATTACCTAGGTAACAGCAGAAAATGCTTTATTTTTTAATATTATACCTTTTAAAGAGGGTTTATGAGGAAGAAGGAGAGGAATTTATGGGTGATATTCCACTAACATATTCAATCAGTGCAAGGGTTTCTACTTGTGCAGCAAGACTTCCCGCCTTCTCCTTTCACATGCACCCCAATATTCTCCAAAGGGTTACGGGAACACCTAGAACAGATTTAGGTGGCTCGTGGTGGGAGGAAAGGGAAAAGAGCATTACATTGTGCAAACAGAAATCCTTGCACTGACAGAATGATTGCCTTAGTGCTAAACTGGATTCTACCCATTGTGTGTGTGTGTGCATACACACACTGATATAGAACTTGGCCTGTAAATATGAGGGTTCAGGTTCAGTCTCTGGTTAAAAGTTCTCAGAGCATCAAGGCTGGGAGTTATTTTGCATGACACCCTGGCAAAATAGGTTTGCTAATGTCATGCAGGTCATTCATCAAATGGAATGATATGAAAGTTGCAAGGATCCATGACAAGAAATGGCAAAGGGCATTGGTTAAAATGTGGTTGTAATAGCTGAGCACATCATTGCTTGATGCCAGTAGGTACATTTCATTGCTGTCTCTTGACACCCTTCTCTTTTTATAAAACTTACCAATAAATATAATCTTCACCTGTTCTACTGCGTCTCCCTCCCTGATATCCCCATGTTAGTCATTATTTCTCATATTCTCAGGCCTCCTTCACCTACCTGTCCCAGCACCATAATTTCTACATGTGAGAATATCTATATATACATTTTCACACATTGGCGCTCACTAAAGATTTGGTTATTTTCAGTGAATTTCCTATGGGGAAAATTATACATCATGTGTCTGATCTTTCATTCAATTTCTTGGTTTTGCTTTTTAAGAAGAATGGGTGTGTGGGAGAGAGATGCTATGCACTAAATTGGAGCATCAATGCAAAGGGAAGAGGTTTTAAGTCTTTTTCTCCCAACGTTTCCCAACTCATATCACTTTCTCAAAGCTGCTTATTAGTTCTGCAGTATGGGAAAAATATACAAACCCATTTTCCCCCTCACCACCATGAAGAAGCTTCAGGGAGAATGAGTTACGTTATGAAAATAGAAAAAGGAAAAGAAGACCCAATTCTTTACATGTAATGAACAGGCTTACATACTAGAAGCCCTAAAATGTGTGCAGAAGTGTTATAATATTGGCAGCATAGTTTGGGGACAAGGCTGCCCATGAGGGGTACAAGTCTCTCTCTCTCTCCCCCCCCCTTTCTCTTTCTCTCTCTGTGTATATGTATGTGTGCTGATAAAGGCTTCAAAAAGTCCTTAAGTCTATTCTGATCCTCATCCTCATCTATTTTCCTGTGCCATGATCACCACAGTTAACCTAACAGCGCCAATTTTATTTTCTGCAGTGGAATTACAGTCTCCATCTAGTAACATGAAGTAACTGCACACTTTTTAATGGGTCTCTGACTGTGTAATTAACAACTGATTGCACATACAACCACCAGTGCCAGATAAGGTGACACAGTGATGTGAACCATGTATATACCTCCTATTTGGGTATATGATTCCTGATGCAGAGGTGGTGGATCAAACCTTTCAAAGCTGCACTGATTTTTTTGGTATCTTATAATTCCCAAGCAACGCTCCTAGCATGCGCACCATTTTTGGCAAAATTACATGTAAGTTGCAGACAAGTGTAATTCACAATGAAGCACCTGCAAAGTAGAATGCAAAGGGAACAATTTTGCCTTGTAGAAATAGCAGGGGTTTCTGAATGCTTCCTCTGCTTACTGGCCTAATCACTGTAGTAGCTCCACTATCAATTTTTCAAGCTCATTTGTGGTTTCAAAGTTTATCTGGAGAAAAGTGGGAAGTGGGAGAGGACTGAGGTCTAAAAGCAGTGGGTGGAGGAAGCTTTCAGAATTCCCCTCCCAGATTTAAATCACACATACACTTTCCAGGTGTTGGGTGGTACTTTGAATGTGAAGACATGCTTTACCCACCATTGTCTATAGATCTGGTGACATAATGTACAAAAATTAGGGCTGCTTTAGAAGTTACAACTTTGGTTGTGTTTAGATTGTCCCCTGTAACAAATCACAAACTTAATTTTAAAAAGACACGTGTGAATGTTGCAAGTGATGTACACATGACTTTCAGGTATAATGCAGCTTCCTATGTTCCTAAAGGTGAAATGTAAGCTGTATCTATGAAGAGAAGGTTTTATAATGACTTAGAAAGGGTAGAGGTAAAGAAAAGCTCTTGGGGAAGTTGATAAGCTGCGTGGGGCAGAACTTTCCTTTTAGGATATAGAACTAAGAAGACATAAGGTTATAGAGAGGCCAAAGTGAAGGGTAGTTAGCTGTTCTTTCAATGAAAGGTCAGCAAGTAAGTCAGCCTGAAACTGTTCACATCATGATCCAATAGGGATCCCTGCCCACAATGTTTGGAGGAGAATGCGCATGCCCATCTATCTTGCAGTGCAGGTGGTAGTACTCATCCCTCTCCACTGTTATGAGCACTGCATTCTGCACAACTGGATTGGGGCATTTGTTATCTTAAGACATGCCAACCCATTTCTGTAGGAATAATATCCATTTTGTGGCCACTGGCTAACAAAGACTCATGCATGTTTATGCATGCACTGAAATCACAGGATTTTAAATGCACTTAAATGTCTATTTGATTGCGATAAATTAATAAGATTCTCCCCCCCCCCCCATTTAGACTGCAACTTTTTGGATTATTGTATTTCTGTGTAGAAGGAAGGCTTTTACATTTTATGCTCTACTAATTGCTTAAAAATTTAATGAATATCAGTTCTAATTTGATTGCTTTTTAGTACTTCACTTAAGTTATTAAAAAGTAGGAAGGACACATAATGAACAGTGGAAGCTTTGGCCTAGCATCTGCCTATATTCTCTTTTTATTTAATCAATTATAGTCCAGTGGTGTGTAATTATACATTAAGAAAGTTATTGGATATCACAGTATGATGGTCCCAGGGGGCTCATTAATATACTAATATAATACACCTGTAATGACCTGTTCTCAGATCTGCAAATTTCTCTCTTCCTCTCTCTGCTAAATGAAGATGAGAGCAGTAACCATTAAGTTTGAATCACCTGTAACAGTTAATTGGAGAGGAGAAAGGGGTCTCTGGCATCATATGTAATGAATCTGCCCTTTCGGTACTGAATGTTAAAAGAGAGCCAGATCTAAATGGACCTGTATCTGCCTTTCTGAAAAGTAAGCAATGTGTGTCTGAGCCAAGGGCAGCCTCAACTGAGCATACATGTTCCTTCTTCTTTGGCTCTTCTTCATTCTGTCTCCAAAATGAGAGAAACAGACAAGTAGGAAAACCTTGTCAAATCGCATCCAGACACTATTTGCTTGGCTTGGTTCAAATCAAACCAAACTCTGGAACTGATCCCTGTACAATGGCTCTGAGTGTTTGCATAGCAACTAAGCTGTGTTTTGTTGAAGCGACTTTTTATTATTAAAAAAAAAATGCTAGAAAGAGCGAAATGACACAAAGGCTTTCCTTGTAGTCAATAATAGGTTCAGTGGTGCTCTCTTATTAATTCATAATGAATGAAACCAAGTAAAGACTTAATTCACCTTATCGGTTCTATTGGATTTTATATAGGTGATCCAGAGGAATAATAAGCTAGAAATTGCCCTGTGTGGCTGGCATTTTTATGGCTGCAGGAGACAACCAAAGTCAATATTTTCAAAGCTCTTTCCCCCAACCCCACCCTAAAAAGTTATTTTGATGTATCAGAGTGCACCTCAGAAATAAAAAAATCCCTCTTGTTGTCTCCCAAAGTAAAGGTTTTGATTTACTGACCAGATCCCTGAGGAATGCTAAAGTGGCAGAAGCGGGTGGAGGCTGATAAATCATACACTGATGTAACTAGATGAAGCACCTTGCTTGGGGGGAAAGAAGCCATGCTGCAGTCATATTTCTGAGATGGTTACATACATTCTCAACTTCTTGGCATCAACAGCAAAGTATAGGAGGCAATAAATAACACTGCACCCTTGTGCTTGGGAGAGATCATTGGAAGGCGCAGCTATTTTCAACCACTGCCTCAATTCTGCTCACACAACACAACCCTCTGATATCAAGCTGCTACTCTGTTCCCCATCCCACAAGGGATTGAAACTCACTGTGGCAGGACAGGGTTGCAGTCAGTGCAGAGTTCCAGTGAAGACCTTAGAGGTCTAGTTGTCATGTGAAGCCTATCCAGACATGTAGATGTTGACATCATTTAATCTCTTTTTTTAGTTTACTGCTGATTTTAATTATCTTTAAAGTTTTTAATTATTTGTTTTAAACCTTCTTATTGGTAATTCTAGTATTTCTTGTATACTTTGTAGAGGTTTGTTGGTTTGGTTGTTTTATTGAATTTATATGCTGCTGTATACCCGGAGGTCTCAGGGCAGTTCACAGAATAAAATGAAATAAAATCAAAATATAAAACTACAAAACACATAATAAAAATAAAAACAACCCAATAACCCCCCTCCAAAAAAACCCACATTTTAAAAGGGCATAGGAAGTAAATTGGATCAACCAAAGACCTGGTTAAAAAGGAACGTTTTGGCCTGGTGCCTAAAGGTGTATAATGAAGGCACCAAGCTAACTTCCTTGGGGAGAGCATTCCACAGATGGAGAGCCCCTGCAGAGAAGGCCCATTTCTCGTGTTGCCACCATCCTGACCTCTCGAGCAGGAGGCACATGAAGAAGGGCCTCAGAAGATGATCTCAGGGTCTGGGTGGGTTCATATGGAAAGAGACGGTCCTTGAGGTATTGTGGTTCTAAGCCGTTTAAGGCTTTATAGGTCAAAACTAGCACTTTGAATTCGGCCTGGAAACTTAATTGGTAGCTAGTGCAGTCGGATCAGGATAGGTGTAGCATGCTTAAACTGTCTTGATCCAGTGAGCAACCTGGCCACTGAATTCTGCAGTAGCTGAAGTTTCTGAACCCATCTTCAGAGGCAGCCCTATGTATAATGCATTGCAGTAATCTAACCTTGAGGTTAGACAACATTAGTTAGGCTATCCCTGTCCAGATAGGGGTGTAGCTAGGCCACCAGCTGAAGCAGATGGAAGGCACTTCAGGCCACTAAGGCCACCTGAGCCTCGAATGACAGCAAAGGATCAAGTAGTACCCCATGCTACAAAGCTGCTCCTTCAGAGGCAGTGTAGCCCCATTGAGAGCAGACAATCTCCCACATATCCAGTCTAGGGAACAACCCACTAACAGTGCCTCAGTTTTATCTGGATTGAGTTTCAGTTTGTTGGCTCTCATCCAGTCCATTACCGAGGCAAGACACTAGTCCAGTACTTCCACTGCCTCACCTGCAGATGTAAAGGAGAAATAGAGCTGAGTGTCATCAGCATACTGCTGACAACGTACTCCAAACCTCTGGATAACACCATTCAGTGGTTTTATGTAGATGTTAAACAACATAGGGGACAGGAGGAACCTTGAAGGTTCCGCAGGGCTGAAAAGCTTTTCCCAAGCAACACCCTCTGTGAACAACCATCCAAGTAGGACTGGAACCACTGCAAAGTGGTGCCACCTACTCCCAGTTCAGAAAGTCACTCTAGAAGGATACGATGGTCAATGGTATCGAGAGCCACTGAGAGGTTGAAAAGAATTAACAGGGACATATTTCCCTTTGTCTCTCTCTCTCTCGACAGAGGTCATCATACAAAGCAGTTTCTGTGCCAAAACCAGGCCTAAACCCTGGTTGAAATGGATCCAGAAAATCAGTTTCTTCCAAAAGCATCTGGATCTGGTCTGTGACCACTCACTCCAGAACCTTGCTCAGCAAAGGGGGATTAGCAACTGGCTGGTAGTTAGTTATGTTAGTTAGTTAGTTAGTTAGTTAGTTAGTTAGTTAGTTAGTTATGTTTTTGTAATCCAGGGAAGGTTTCTTAAGGAGTGGTTTTACCACTGCCTCCTTCAAACAGGCAGGGACTGCCCCCTCTCATAAAGAGGCACTGATCACCTCCCTGGCCCAGCCAACTATTCCCTCCCTGCTGGTTTTTATCAACCAAGAGGAGCAAGGGTCTAGAGCGCAAGTGGTCACCCTGACCAATTTGAGCACCTTGTCCATATTATTGAGCCTTACCGACTGAAACTCATCCAACACAACAGCACTAGACTGTGCTCGGGACACCCCATGAGATTAATCTGCTGTAACAGCAGAGTCAAGGTCTTGGTAGATGCAAGTTGATGCAAATGCTTTGCAAACAAATCACAGTGAGCTATTGTTGGTTCTACCACTTCCTTTGGGCTAGCCTGTAAAAGGCCCCTAACAACCCGAAAAGCTCTGCCAGATGACATAATGTGGATGCAATGGAGGCAGCAAAGTATGCCTTCTTTGCTGCCTTAACAGCTACTAGGTAGGCTCACTAATGAGCCCTTACCAGTGTTCGGTTTCATTCATTCAGATCTTTTCTCCACTTGCATTCAAAGCCATCACCCAGCTTGTTTCCTCGCCCTAAGCCCTAGAGTATACCAGGGGGCCAAGCGGGCTTGACAAAGTGTGAGAGGGTGCTCAGGGGCTATCTTGTCAATAGCCCAAGCCATGTGGGTGTTCCAGAGGTCGACCAGGGCTTTGGCAGGAGTGCTAGTCGTATCAGCTGGGAACCCCCCCCCCCCAGAGCCGTTTGGAATCCCACTGGATCCATCAGCCTCCGAGGGTGGACCTTCCTAATAAGTTTGTGGAGGGGGAAAGGTGCTAAATCTCAACAGGAAGCAATCAAAGTTTTCTTAAAATAAAGCTGTATATAAATTTTGTTAAACAAATGAAATAGATTTTTCATAGGAAAATCATGCCTGAAAGATGACACTGCTCACGTGGACTTTTGGGGGGGAAAGCCTTTCAAACTGCCTCTTTACAAAAGCTAAGTAGTTAGGGCATAAAAGGAGTGACTTTTGCAGCTCAGCAGATGGTTAAAAGCTAAGAAGCAGTGGGAAGGCATGAACTGTAAATTATTGAAATGGAAGAAGATGTACAGTGGAGCACTTCAAGAATCTATGCTCAGACTTTAAAAAAAAATTAATAACCTAGAAAACTTGTGAACCGTGTAGTTGCAAAATCTGCTGATGATATCAAGCTGTTGAAAGGTTATGCTTATATAGCAGCCCATAGAGTTGTGGATAAGGATCCCGGCTATTGTATGAGGGCACAACTTATCCCTTTACACAGGCATCCCAATCTGGACCCAGTAGTAAGCTGGTAGAGCAGACTGTCCTCATCGCTGTGGCAATTGTGCTGCTTTTCGTGTAGCCCAGATATCTTTAAGCAGTGGTGGATCTTGGGGTCTCAAATTTCAGCAATGCCCTGTGCGACATCAAAAATCAGCGCACCTCCAAACCTCTTCCACTCCATTCTAAATCATAGTTGCGGTGTCTCCTATGGTGTTCCCAAGGCTCCACGTTGAGTGTGACTGAACCAGTTGTGCTCCCCTAAATCCGCCTCTGCTTTATGTTAAATACCTTAAAAACACACATTTCACAAGTATTAGCTTGCCATATCAGTGTATAGGAAGTGAGCATAAAACTCTAGTGTCCTTG
This sequence comes from Podarcis gaigeae, assembly GCF_964106915.1. NCBI lineage: Eukaryota > Metazoa > Chordata > Lepidosauria > Squamata > Lacertidae > Podarcis > Podarcis gaigeae. The sequence continues at coordinate 49,919,393 of NC_139680.1, forward strand.
TTATCCTCCTCTGCCTCACTTCCCATGCCAATTCCCTGCTGAACATCAGTTTGTTGAACTCTATGTATATAACCTGGAGGCTGTGTGATATTTCTTTCCACTCAGAAGTTCATTTCTGGTGAAAAACCCTGCGAAAGGTTATAAGTCTTCACATGGTCAGGTCTCCAGCGGGGCATTAAACCATGTGTTGTACAAGACTTCTCATTTTATTTTGGGGAATAAACATAATTCTCCAAACAAGTGAGAAGAACAATAAAGCCTTCTGTTCTTTTTGAACAGAAGCAAGAACGATGACTAGAATGCAGGTGGTGAAAATCCCAGAATGAATGTTAATAAAATGCAGGTACAAGCACATTTTCATGCCTAGCATGTTGCAGCCGTGATGGCAAAGGCGGCATACTTCTTTGCCAACATTTAAGATTAAGAACTGTGTTTTATTTTCAAGAAAAGATGTTTGTTTCACTACAAGTTTGTCTTTTAGTGTGGTGTGTATGTGTGTGTTGCAAGGGCAACCAAGCTGAAAAGAATGTGGTATTTGCAAATGTGTTGGCCCATTTTTGTTTCCTGGCTCAAAATTTACTGGTCCATAAGTTTATATTATATTCATGTCCTACTACACTCCTGAGCATCTTCAATGGATGAGGGTGACGTTCATTTTGTTATTTACTTATTTATTTATTTTCAGCCAAATTGGATATGGGAGTGCTGAAATGGCTGGACTAAATCAAGGTCTAGAATCAGGTTCATATGCCCTGACAGCCAGCTCCTCAGTTCCACATTCAGTATGAAATTTTGGGGATTTGCCCTTTTAAGAGCATCATAACTACTAGACAGTGTTGTATAGAAGGGAGTGCTTTCATTTTAGGAGCAAACAGAATGGGCATTGCTTTCCTACAGTGACGTTCTGCTCCTAAAGGAATAATGGCAGGAGTGAGAAATGAATGGAAGTTCATTTAATGGAGGATTGATTGTACTGCATGAACTGTATTAACAAGGTTTTTGATAACCTGTGGATAATTACTCCACAGTCTGTATTCTGAGGGCTTGATACATAGAATCATAGAATCATAGAGTTGGAAGAGACCACAAGGGCCATCGAGTCCAACCCCCTGCCAAGCAGGAAACACCATCAGAGCACTCCTGACATATGGTTGTCAAGCCTCTGCTTAAAGACCTCCAAAGAAGGAGACTCCACCACACTCCTTGGCAGCAAATTCCACTGTCGAACAGCTCTTACTGTCAGGAAGTTCTTCCTAATGTTTAGGTGGAATCTTCTTTCTTGTAGTTTGGATCCATTGCTCCGTGTCCGCTCCTCTGGAGCAGCAGAAAACAACCTTTCTCCCTCCTCTATGTGACATCCTTTTATATATTTGAACATGGCTATCATATCACCCCTTAACCTCCTCCCTCTTCTCCAGGCTAAACATGCCCAGCTCCCTTAGCCATTCCTCATAAGGCATCGTTTCCAGGCCTTTGACCATTTTGGTTGCCCTCCTCTGGACACGTTCCAGTTTGTCAGTGTCCTTCTTGAAATGTGGTGCCCAGAACTGGACACAGTACTCCAGGTGAGGTCTGACCAGAGCAGAATACAGTGGCACTATTACTTCCCTTGATCTAGATGCTATACTCCTATTGATGCAGCCCAGAATTGCATTGGCTTTTTTAGCTGCCACGTCACACTGTTGGCTCATGTCAAGTTTGTGGTCAACCAAGACTCCTAGATCCTTTTCACATGTACTGCTCTCAAGCCAGGTGTCACCCATCTTGTATTTGTGCCTCTCATTTTTTTTGCCCAAGTGCAATACTTTACATTTCTCCCTGTTAAAATTCATCTTGTTTGTTTTGGCCCAGTTCTCTAATCTGTCAAGGTTGTTTTGAAGTGTGATCCTGTCCTCTGGGTTGTTAGCCACCCCTCCCAGTTTGGTGTCATCTGCAAATTTGATCAGGATGCCCTTGAGTCCATCATCCAAGTCGTTGATAAAGATGTTGAATAAGACCGGGCCCAAGACAGAACCCTGTGGCACCCCACTAGTCACTCTTCTCCAGGATGAAGAGGAACCATTGATGAGCACCCTTTGGGTTCGGTCAGTCAGCCAGTTACAAATCCACTGAGTGGTAGCATAGTCAAGACCGCATTTTACCAGCTTCTTTACAAGAATATCATGGGGCACCTTGTCAAATGCCTTGCTGAAATCAAGGTAGGCTACATCCACTGTGTTCCCTTCATCTACCAGGGTTGTAATTCTGTCAAAAAACGAGATCAGGTTAGTCTGACATGACTTATTTTTCAGAAATCTATGCTGACTATTGGTGATCACAGCATTCCTTTCTAGGTGCTCACAGACTGTTTGCTTAATGATCTGCTCCAGAATCTTCCCTGGTATTGATGTCAGACTGACTGGGCAGTAATTATTTGGGTCCTCTCTTTTCCCCTTTTTGAAAATAGGGACAACATTTGCCCTCCTCCAGTCTGCCGGGACTTCGCCTGTTCTCCAGGAATTCTCAAAGATGACTGCCAGTGGTTCTGAGATCACATCTGCCAGTTCATCTGGCCCTGGAGACTTGAATACATCTAAACTAGCCAAGTATTCTTGTACTATCTCCTTAGTTATTCTGGGCTGTGTTTCCTCTGCTGAATCATTTGCTCCAAATTCTTCAGGTTGGGCATTGTTTTCTTAAAAAACAATGCCCTACAAAACCATTAAGGACCTACTCAGTTGGTCTTCTCATCCAATGATGTTTTCTGTGGAAATATATTGCATGGATTATCATGGAACAGCAGTTCTGTGGAGCTAGAGTTCCTAATCAATTGCTTTGCTTGTGCCATTCTGACATCCACAAAGGGGATCCTGCCCTGAATGAATAACTTTACAGAAAAAAGCATGTTATTCAAGTGGTCCCCAAGTTCTAGACCAGCCTTACCATTAGATATAGTGCCTCAGACAGAAGTTGCTAAAGTGGTGAGGTGTTGAAGGATGGAGCTGTGTGTACTATGCAGCCTGCCCTGTGCCCTAAGGTTGCTTGTCTGCAGGTGTGGTGGAAGATTATGCCCCATGAATAGCGTTGAAATGAGATTCATCTACCATTCCAACCAATTTCTTTCTGTGGTACGGGCCATTTTGTCCTTTGTCTCAAGCAGAAGATTATCTTGGGCTGGCCCTTTGCGATGCTACCATTAGCAGTGATGAAGCCACTTGACCACATGCCCTTCATGTGCTTCATTGGTATAGCTAGAATATCTTTATGACATCATCATCATCATCATCATTTATTTATACCCTGCCCATCTGGCTGGGTTTCCCCAACAACTCTGAGCGGCTTCCAACAAAAGATTTAAAATACATTAAAACATCAGTCATCAAAAACTTCCCTAAACATGTATGTGGGGACACTCATCTCCTGAAAACTGAAGCAATAGTGACATGTCAGGGAGCCAATGAGAGGACTTTTCCCATATCGTTTGAATCTTCTCATGTTACCAGAATAAGAGCTGGAGGGTTGTACATGGTAGGGGCTCACATGCCCTTAAGGGACTCTAAAATGTCCTGCAGTACAAGACAATGACATATTCTTTATTAAAATAGTTGGCAGCATTTTGAAGTTTCTGAGAAATTATATATATATATATATAGAGAGAGAGAGAGAGAGAGAGAGAGAAGGATGCCGTTCTATGGCTTTGTGGCATGTACCGTATTTTTCCCTCTATAACACGCAGATTTTTTCTCCTAAAAAGGAAGGGGAAATGTCTGTGCGTGTTACAGAGTGAATGTGTGGTCCCTGGGGCCGAAAAATCATGCAAAAATCAAATCGCGGCACTGCACGGAGAAGCGAAACCTGAAAAGAGGAAGTGGCTGCTTTCCTGCATTCTGCCTCAGGGTCTTACTGTCCACCCTTCTCTGTTTCGTTGCTGTGTTTGCTGAAACGGAACAAAGAGCAGGGAAAGCCCCTCCCCTCCAGGCAAGCAGAGGGGAATTCCTCTCTGTGCTGCTGGGGGAGAGGGAGAGAGAGGGGGGAAGGGAGACAGAGAGGGGGAGGGGGAGGGAGAGAGAGGGGGGAGGGAGGAAGGGAGGGAGGGAGGGAGGGAGAGAGAGAGAGAGAGAGAGAGAGAGAGAGAGAGAGAGAGATGGCTGGCTTGGGTGGGGGGAAACCTTTGCCTTTCTTTCCTCCCTCCCGTTAAATCCCTCTCCTGCATTCTTAGCCAGCTGCTTCTCTGCACACCCCTCTCATGTCCCTTCTTTGTTTTTCCTTCGCTCCCCACTTAAAATGTGGTTACAAAGCATGGATTCTCAGGATCTTTGCATTGGGTCACCCCAAATTCACCATCAGATCACATAGCATGTCCATGGCTACAGCCTGCACCAAAAAAATCATGCACCCACTGTTGCCTGGGGCTGCAATGGTGCAAAAATGTGGTTACAAAGCATGGATCCACAGGGATTCTCAGGATCTTTGCATTGGGTCACCCCAAATTCACCATCAGATCACATAGCATGTCCATGGCTACAGCCTGCACCAAAAAAATCACGCACCCACTGTTGCCTGGGGCTGCAATGGTGCAAAAATGTGGTTACAAAGCATGGATCCACAGGGATTCTCAGGATCTTTGCATTGGGTCACCCCAAATTCACCATCAGATCACATAGCATGTCCATGGCTACAGCCTGCACCAAAAAAACCACGCACCCACTGTTGCCTGGGGCTGCAATGGTGCAAAAACGTGGTTACAAAGCATGGATCCACAGGAATTCTCAGGATTTTTGCTTTGGGTCAACCCCAAATTCATCATCAGATCACATGTCTGTGGCCACAGCATGAAGCCCAAAAATGATACATCCACTGTTTCATTCAGAATGTTTTTCCCCTTGTTTTCCTCCTCTAAAAACGATGTGCGTGTTATGGTCAGGTGCGTGTTATAGAGCGAAAAATACGGTATTTCTGTGCCTGCCATTTCCCTGAAAGGAATTTCTGCAATGGGAAGGAACTGTAATTAGATGTAGTGTACTGTAGAGGAGGAGAGAAGGTAAATCCCCTTCCTTGCAGATGCGGATGGGAAACAACCCAGAGACAATGAGACTATATTTAGCAAGCATAAAATTGCAAGCACTGATAGATGCCACGGGGCTGCTGTCACTAAAATTTGGCTATGAGCAACTTATTCATATTTAAACGTGTTACCTTTGCAAATGGAAATGAGCAAACCCTGTTTCCTTGTTTGCTGTGCTTAAGCTATATGGGCTCGCATCACAATCCTTATACTTCAGTAGTGGCATTTGATTCCAGACATTCGATTGCCTTCCTTGTTTAAGGCACCTGTAATATGACAGGCTTGCATTGTTACATCAGAAAAATTATGTTGGTTTCTCCCTTAAGAAATAAAAGATAACAGTAGTATTAAACATCTGCACCTCTGGAAATAGTTTTGAGTAATTTGTTCAGTAATTTATAATAAAAATATTTTTATTATTTATACCCTGCCCATCTGGCTGTGTTTTCCCAGCCACCCTGGGCAGCTTACAGCATATTTAAAAACATAACGAAACATCAAGCATTAGAAACATTCCAATACAGGGCTGCCTTCAGATGTCTTCTAAAAGTTGTGTATGTATGTGTTCAGGTAATTGTATGCAGTGTCACCAGTTATGTGTTCAGATAACTGAACACATAAGTGGTGACACTGAATACAATAACAACATTAAAGAATTTACTTCTCTTAGATAAAAAATAAGCCAAAATGATTAAAGTTGTCAATGTGGTAAAATGAAATGAGCACACTGAGCACATGGTTGGACAGAAACAAATTATTTGGGTGGATGGGTGACTGGTGTTATTACCCACAAATGGGTGGAACAGTTTCTTTATTATTTGCTCCTACCAGAATTATTGGCTTTCACAGTAGTCATCAGCACAGGTTGGGTAACTGAAATGCAGGGTCTCCTTTCTAGGAAAGCGAAAGAAACCAAAGCCTCCCTCATATGCAGAAGGAGACATGGGGCCACAGTGCTGGCCCCACGCTCAATATTATGACCCCTATGATGTCCAGACATTGAGTGTGCACATCTGAAGAAGGGAAGCCTAAGTGTGTATACTTTGTGTACATAGGTTTCCTTTAGATGCTCATGTTCAATGCATGGATGTTGGGGGCATGGCCAAGGATAATTTAGATGCTGGGGGTGTAGCCACATTACATATCCATTTCCCCTTCTTCACATGGAGCTGACTTGATATATGCAAAGTGAGAAGGGGGCTCAAGAGTAAAGCAACATCTTTACTCTGACACTGTAGGAATAACATTCTGTACACTGAAAACACTGCCATGTTCTTGCTCATCTGGCGAATGAAAGGGATTAGTTGCAGCAAATGTTAACTCAAACAAAAGCTGTCTGAAAGGACATCGAAGAAGAAATTTTAAGGGGGGCTTAATCCTTTTAAACAACAACTGACTATGCAGTCAAAAGTAGCATGTGGGAATAGAAGACACTGCCATCATGGCTTCTAATGAGCCCTTTACCTTGGCATAAAGGTTAAAGCAGCCATTCAAAGAGAAACATATCTCAGACAAGTCGGCTGACCGCAAGATGCCAGGCTCATAGGAACAATATTACGTTATATGGGCTCCCAAAAGAATAATAATAACATCATCATTATCTGGGCCCATTCATTTAATTAGCTATTGTTTTCTCCAACATTATTTTTAAATATTTTATAACATACAACATAGTTACAAAGGTAAGTGTGTCAGAGAGTTGGTTTATTTATATGTAGATTTAAAACTAGCTTGTTAAATATTTTCCAGATTTTCCAATAAAACCTATTTTACTGTAATGTCACACAGACTGGGAGTGCTTCCCCTAGACAACTCCAACAGATCACACAAATTAGTTTCAAATAATCTTGGTGTAGTGATAACTTCTTCACCAGTGTGACATGGAGGCTTTTTCAATGATGGCACCAGTGTAAAGCAATGCACTTGCTGCTGAAATACAGGAGGTTTCACCTATATTGGCAATTTGAAGATACACCTGTTTGTGTAGGCATCTCCTTGATCTCTCCCCCCCTGAATCTCCTCTTTTAATTACCATATTGTTTTAATGGGATTGCTTTATTGCATGTTTTAATTATGGATTTTTATATTTTGATGCTTCCATAATTCATTTTTGTACTTCTAAACTGCTTAAAACAGATTTGCACATCAAGTAATTAGTAAATAAATAACTTAATATTGTTCCTGTAAGCCTGGCATCCAGAGCTTATTCGGCATGTCTCCAAGATCCCTGCAAATTTATATTTCCCCCAACCCACCCACATTCCCACTAGTCCTACCTTGATGTTGTTTACCGTTGTTCAGTAACATAACAGGTTGCTGTAGGCTATTTTTAGCCATAAATTTAATAGGTTCCATTCTCACAGAGTATTCACTGTCCCCATTCAGCTCCCCCCCGCCCCCGCTTGGGGGAGGTTCAATTTTATTTTACTTTTGTACTTCTGTGAACCGTGGAGTTCCCTCAGGCCTGTTGGGATCTTCCTCTTGTGTGTGGATGACGCCATTTTGGCTACAGAAGTGGGTGGGACAATTATTTTCCTATTGGTATATAAGATTTTCCTTAACCCTGTTAAAATACACACACACACACACACACACACTGCAGCAGAGGTGGATTTAGGGGAGCATAACCAGTTTGGTCACACTGGGCACCAAGCCTCAACTGGCTATGTTGGCCGGGGCTGGTGACAGGCAGTCCTACCCCAAAATTCACCACTGATTACAGAAGACATTTAGAATGAGAACTATCCTCCTCCTCCTCCTCTTCCTTCCCTGTATTTAATAGTATGTTGTCTGAGTTTTCTTAGTTGATTGTACTATTTTGCTAAGCATAAAAAATGTCTCAAAGGAACAAGTCCTTAGTGTAAATTCCATTGAGTTAAATAGATTTATAAGACAGATGAATTTGCCCAAGTCTACTCTTTACACATCTTACAGAAAGGTCAACAGTAGCACACAGATAATATGAGGCTTTTTATGCAATATACTGGAAACTTTGCTTCAAGCATATTTGAAAACTGTTCCTTGTGAATATCGTGTGTATGTGTTAATTTGTATCTTATGGACTCTCTCGAGGTGGCAGGAAGGTTCTTTGCATTAATTAAATTTGTTACAAAAGCTCTGGTTACATGAGATGTTAACAGCTGTTCTCAAAATTATAAGCTAAATGAAGGGATATTATTGCAGAACTTCACCTGGCTTTAGTCCATTATTTTCAGCATTTGGCCCCTTGTTTTTCTGATGGTTTTTCCCCAATAGGGGAAGCTATTTCGGAACTTCCACATGTTTTATTAGGAGTAATTACATTCCCATTAGGGTTGCATATCCAAAACTTTACACTGTCATTTTCAAACTCCTATGCTGATTATAAACCCTTGTAGCAAGAAACTTTTTCAACCTTCTTTTCAATCTGTGTAGTAAAAGTAGCACTTTAGCAAGAATATTATTCCACCTTCTTCTTGTTCCTCTGTCAAATTTCCTAATTTGTTTTCCATCCTAATACCTTTCACCTTCTTTCTTTTACTCCAAAGTTGGTTTTACTAACAGCACAAATGTATGTGTATTTACTTGGAAGTCCAATTGGTTTCAGCAGTTACAGGGGAGTAAGTCACATTGAACTCTGTAGAACTTACGTTTTTTATTAATTATGTTCGCTCTATATGGCTGCAATCCTTTGTGCTCCTACTTCAGAAATAAGCCCTACTGAATACTGTCAGCATCAAATTCATTCTTAGCCCCAGAAACAATTTACAGGATTATATTTGCAATTCCCAAATATTATAAAATTAAAGTCTATTTGAAATAGTAACAGAAATTGTATTTGGGTGGTATTCAGCTAAATTCTACTCAGAGTAAAGGTAAAGGTAAAGGTACCCCTGCCCGTACGGGCCAGTCTTGACAGACTCTGGGGTTGTGCGCCCATCTCACTTAAGAGGCCAGGGGCCAGCGCTGTCCGGAGACACTTCCGGGTCACGTGGCCAGCGTGACATCGCTGCTCTGGCGAGCCAGAGCCGCACACGGAAACGCCGTTTACCTTCCCGCTGGTAAGCGGTCCCTATTTATCTACTTGCACCCGGAGGTGCTTTCGAACTGCTAGGTTGGCAGGCGCTGGGACCGAGCAGCGGGAGCGCACCCCGCCGCAGGGATTCGAACTGCCGACCTTTCGATCGGCAAGTCCTAGGCGCTGAGGCTTTAACCCACAGCGCCACCTGCGTCCCATCTACTCAGAGTAGGTCCACTTAAATTAATGAACATGACTCAGATCTGTTAATTTCAATAGGTATTTTTTGAATAAAACTTAGTTGGTGGTCACCCTTGGTTTAGATATAATGTGTGGACTTTTTTCTTCTTCTTTATACTTTCTACAGACCATTCCATGACTGAACTTTGACTTACATAGTTCAAAGAACATGCAGTATATTATTCTGGCTGTACTCCTGCATACATGCAGACATTGAAATTTCAGTGGGGCTTATATGCACATAAATGTGTGCAAGATAGTTGCATTTTTGTTGTTTGAAAAGGGAAAGCAGGTCCTGTGATAAAGCATTATTTTACCCTCCCACGCTCTGTTATTCCATACTAGAAAGGAAGAAAGAAAATTACAGTCAATTAGAGTAAAAGTCATATTGACCTTTAGGACTCTTACTGTTGTCAAATAGTCGTAATACCACTTTCCCTTTTCTATGATGCATACTTCAGAGTGCTAATGTAGCATAATTATAATAATACTGCAAATGTAGGTGCCCACACACTCAATTTATCTAGATTTAATTATTATATTCCAAATAACAGGTATAAAACATATTAATTGGACTTTACCACCAACTTTACTGAATCCTGCCAAAATGATTTACATTCGTTGTTATGCATCAATCATTTAAAGTCTTCATTGCTAAACAATTACATTTTATAGTAAAATAGATTTTGGAGCCTTGTTAGGAAGCTGACATTGAATTGACATAAGGGAAGAAAAAAACCAGTTTGTGTGGAATCATAACACAATTATATCGTATAAGCATATTCGCTTTTTAAAATTAATTAACTGTTGCTGGCTTACACTAAACATTCCACTGCACCTCCTATTTTTAACCACCAGTATGATCTGAACCACCTATTCTGACTTGTTTATTTGCTGTGTTCCCAGTCTAATTAGCCTTTTTACACGCAGGCAGCAGTAAAAGAAGACCCATGCTCCTTTGGATTGGGGCACAGTCTCTGCAAAGTGCCCAACTTTTTCAGATAAATAACTGGGACGTGCGTCTTCTGGGATGCGCTTCTGGGAGAGTCACATGACATGTGCCACAACATCAGGGCGAGAGCACAGGGCCACCGCCATTTTGGGGGCAAGAGCTATGCCAGGGCTGGGGAACATCAGGTCCAGGAGCCAAATTCTGAGCATTTCTTTCTGGCCATCAGAACTCTTTCATGGCACGGCCCTCAAGCCACAGCACCTCTCCCGTGCAATGCCTTTTTTCCTGGCCCTGCTCTGTGGCCACCTCAAGTCCTTTTGCCTGATTGGCTACTTTCTCTTCTGCAGGTAGTCCAGTTTTGGATACATAAAGATCAGTACCCAGAAAATGAGTTCATTAATGGTGTAGTACGCATCTGAATAATATTTTTAACAATGGAAATTAGAACTCAGTATCTAGGGGAAGGATCACAGCTCAGTACCAAAACACATGCTTGTATGCAAAATATCCCAGGTTCAGTTCCAGGCACCTCCAGATATTATTATTATTATTATTATTATTATTATTATTATTATTATTATTATTATCATCTAAATTTCAAGACTACCTTTCACCCAAAGATCACAGGGCAGTTTGCAATATAAAAACACACAAATATATACCACTATAGCAAACAAAAACAATAGATAGGGCTGGGCAAGTCACTTATTTGAAAACCTGGAAACAACTGCTAGTCAACACAAACAGTCACCAAGGTGGATCAATGGTCTTGCAACTTTTTACGCACCGGTTAAGGGCCAATTCATGTTACAGGAAGCAATTAGAGGCAGTTTGCCAGAAAGAAAAGCTTCTAATTAAAGTTGCAGATGTCCTTTGCTGAACAGGACTTTTTTTTTGAGTAAGCATGATAGAAGCATCTTGACCTTAGGGGCAAAAGCTGCAAGATTATACAGCACTATATTAAGTGCTATTCGAAACCCGCTTTTACAATTCTGCTTCCAGAAAAGCGATACCTTTACAACCTTACAGTGTTTCATGGAAGCAACTTGTGAAGAGCATTCCCTGAATCAGTCCATTGTGGCTTTCAGGTTTAATTTGTTTTTAAAAAAATAAGCACAGAAATATAGAGGCATAGAGGAAATCAGCAGGGTCTCCATAGAGCATCCCCTGCCTAGGCAGTCTGGATAAACTTCCTGCTGGCTTTTTCTCCCATCAATTGACCACCACCTGCAATGTGATTGTGCCTGGCCCTCCTGCCTTTTGAAATAGCAAGTCATTCTGAGTGGTTGACTGCTGACAACTGCTGCAGTCATGCCTACCCTCTTGAAAGGATGCACTCCTCTGTTCTCTGGCAGCATTCAACATTGCATGAAGAACAGAAGAGATAGGACTTCCCCTTCCATTTCTCCCCATGCGGCTTCCTGTACTTCACCAAATTCACCATACAAAAAAGTTTTTAGGAGTTCACAAGAATTGCTGGGGAGAGGAGGAAACTGTGTCCCTTACACAGATGGATGGAAACAGTTAAATTTCACCCTGTGTTTTGATGGTTGCATTTGCACCCATTGGGCATGGAGTTATAATTCAGTATTTTCTACAAAGGGGAAAGATATAGGTCTAGAGCAGGCATAAGCAAACTCGGCTCTCCAGATGTTTTTGAGACTACAATTCCCATCATCCCTGACCACTGGTCCTGTTAGCTAGGGATGATGGGAGTTGTAGTCCCAAAACATCTGGAGGGCCAAGTTTGCCTGTGCCTGGTCTAGAGATTAACATTCCCAACAACTCTGTGTCTGGGGAAGGAAATAGTATTGATACTGTAAAGGAAGCAGGAAAATGTAATTGAATGTTGGGTGTTACTGGTGTAAACAGAGTAGCTGCATTGTCTCTCTTGTATGGTTGGGATATCAGTAGTGGGAGATCTCCTGTGTTTGGCAAGAAGCCAGGAGGATAAGCCTGGGTGTCCCAACCTGAATGAAATAGGATGGAAAGCTTTGTTGGCATTGTGGGTTGTTTTTTGGAGGGGAAGGTGTTTTTATTTTGACAGTTTTAGTACAGGTAAACCGCTTTGCTTTTTTTTTTTACAATCAAGCGGTCTATAAATTTTATGAAAGAAAGAAAGAAAGAAAGAAAGAAAGAAAGAAAGAGGATGTTTTAAACAGTAGTTATAGTACTACTACACATTTATGGGAGCCTTCCAGATGGGACAGTAAATAAAAATGAATAGCATGTAAAATAATGTAAACAGCATGTGAAATAAAATTATTATTGCTGAGAATAAAGGAAAGAAACTGGGGAACATAATTGACTGTGCTCTTATTTTTATTCAAATATATACTGCTAAGAGCTTTCAAGAGCTGCTTTTTTCTGTGGAGACATGCAGCATTATTTGTGCTAATGACTGAATTGTTTTAACAGAAAACCACTTACATATATTTCAGTTTTCTAGAGCATGTAACCTTTAGCAAAATCCTATGCATGTCTACTCAAGAATTAAGTCATGCTGAGTTCAATGTGACTTACAGGATTACAGCCTGAATTGCATTTTTGTTCATTATTCTTATTTTTACTGTATATGACAATAAACATGTGTTAGTGTCACCATAAGATGAAAAAAATTCTCCTACCATCATCCTTACTCACTTTTATGTATTTAGTTCCATGAAGTGCAGTAGATGTAAATACAGATTAATTATTTAAAAAGTAATAGGAAGGAATGAGATTCCAAACATGTAGTGCTTAATTATTAAACACCTATAATGGAATTTCAACCCTTACACATCCTCCAAATCTCACATTGTGCTTGGACAACTGCCTGAGGTTAACTAGTATGCCTCTTGCTGCCAAACCATCCACTTAATACTGCAAAGAAAAGATTTTGTGCACTAAAATGTAAAATGCAGCTGGTATTCTGCTTCTTGTGCAGTGATATCTAGATTTGCAAAAACATTAAATAATAATAGTTTTAAAATGTTTGTGCTAATATTGTACTCGGCTGCTGTCCCATTCCAGCTTAGCTACAGCAATCCATGTGTAGACGGAGATTCTTCTCAATGGATTAGCTGAGGGAGACTGCAAAGGCAACTGTTTTTGTGTGCAGGATCCTGGATCAGGAAGCCAGCTTGTGAGTTGCAGTGTGCTACACTTGGGGTGGCCACAGACAAGGTAGACTTTCCACTTAATGCATCAGTCTTAAGATAAATATGTTTTCATCGATCTCACTTCCCAGGGGACTCTGGGGATTGCAGGTCTGTGGAGGGAACAGGGGTCTCCTAAACAACTCTCAGCATCCTTAACAAACTACACTTCCCAGGATTCTTTGGGAGAGGCCACAATGCTTTAAAGTGCTGCTTTAAATGTATAGTGCAGGTGGTGTCTGCAACAGTATCTTGTGATGACACCCAGCTGTTCCTCATCCCTTACCAGCAGTTGCCAATGATGTGGAGCTAGGGCAAGTGGGGGAGAAGCAAACAGAAGTAATGTCAGGATTTGGGTAAGGTCCATGAAACATTACAGAGGAAACAGAATTTCTTAACACACAGCTCTTGTTTTTGGTCATAGATGCCACACATCTAGCACCACTTAGATATTATGTTGTCAGTACTGAAACCCCTGGTCTGTTTTCTGTGAACAGTAAGAACAGTAGCAGTGATATAAATCCAAAGTATTTACAACAGGATGTGATAAAAATGTTTTTCAAATTGCTGCTGTTGTTGTTGTTTAGTCATTTAGTCGTGTCCGACTCTTCGTGACCCCATGGACCAGAGCACGCCAGGCACTCTTGTCTTCCACAGCCTGCCGCAGTTTGGTCAAACTCTTTCTGGTAGCTTCGAGAACACTGTCCATCCATCTCGTCCTCTGTCGTCCCCTTCTCCTTGTGCCCTCCATCTTTCCCAACATCAGGGTCTTTCCAGGGAGTCTTCTCTTCTCATGAGGTGGCCAAATTATTGGAGCCTAGCTTCACGATCCTTGCAGTGAGCACTCAGGGCTGATTTCCTTATGAATGGATCGGTTTGATCTTCTTGCAGTCCATGGGACTCTCAAGAGTCTCCTCCAGCACCATAATTCAAAAGCATTAATTCTTCAGCGATCAGCCTTTTTAATGGTCCAGCTCTCACTTCCATACATCACTACGGGGAAAACCATAGCTTTAACTATACAGACCTTTGTCGACAAGGTGATGTCTCTGCTTTTTAAGATGCTGTCTAGGTTTGTCATTGCTTTTCTCCCAAGAAGCAGGCGTCTTTTAATTTCGTGACTGCTATGTTTTCAATTAAGGCTCATTATCACCCATAGAAAGGTATTTTGAGTTAGTATTAAAATGTTATTCACTGGTCCCAGGAAATGCAACATTTAAATTTAATTTATTTAATGGGATTTCATAGGTGATTTTTGCCTAGTAGAAATAGCACTGGCCTGGAGCAAAGCCTAGGGCTGAAAACATATTCGTCTAAGCAAAAAGCCATTAGTGTGCCCTTCTTACCAACTCATTACTATGTTTATGTTCCAGCTAGTCTTGTGAGCTATAGAAATGTAACGTTAAATGTGTTTTATGTTTTTTTAGATATAAAAAAGAAAATAGAATAAACAAAAACCACACTTTCCTCTTTCTTTTTTGGCTATTAAAAATTATAGGAATCCACAGTTATGCATTATATCATGAAATGATGTATGACCTGAAAAAGGCTATGAGGAATTGATACAAAGTTTATTCAGGCATTGGTAAATGAGCATGGAGGGAAAGGACCATATAAAAGAATTTATCTAAATACAGCAGTTGACAAAGGAGATACAGTGTGTATGCGTAAGAGAGTTGTATTATTTTATTTAATGATTATTTTTGGAGGCTGTGGGTTGTACACCTCAGCCACAATCAACAAGAACAGGTGCTTGTAAGAATTTTTCTTACTCTCACATCTACTAATCAGAAGCTGCCATGTGTGTTGGATAGCATGAAATAGTATTTAGAATGTATTAGAAATTAATATACAACAGAAGTATTTGATGGTTGATATGCAGTGGTGTTTTGATTGCAATCCTGTGAACCTTGGGAGTAAGCTCCATTTAACATAATGAGGCTTACTTGTAAGTAGAGATACATAGGATTGTGCTGTTCATATCTGAAGGCATTTGATAGCTGACTTCTTCATATTTAAGGTCAAAGGATTGTGTATTTGAGTATTGATGGCAACATATCAAAAGCATCTGAACTCTTGAGTAAATTGAATAATCAAAAATTATGAAAATTGAATTTTCAGAATTTTGTTTCTGCATATTTTTGAAAAGGTAACTTCCTGTAAACAATTTTTAAGCACAATTAGGGTTGAAAGGATCTGTCAATTTCAGTTCTCTCTGTTTCTCATTTTTCCAATCTTGAATTCAGTTCTCTACATTTTCTACCAATTTATGATTTTTAAAACCCTCATAAAAAGAATTTCTCCTGTTACATACTTTTTTATGAAATTTTGACTAATGTACATATTTTTGCAAGCAAATATTTTCTTATTAGAATGCCTTTTGTATGTTTCACTAATATTTTCATTTTCATTTTTCATTTCATTTTTATGCACTTTCTCTTAATATATGCATTTTTGTAAACTTTGGTTGGTTGGAGCAAAGTTCAGATAGGTTCATAGCAAAGTTCAGATAGGTTCAAATTTCTAAGGACAGCTGTGTTTCAGTGTGCACATTGTTTCAGAAAGTGTGAATCTTTCTCCTCCATCCCTACACATGATAGGGAAGATCTAAGCCACATCCCCTGTGGCATGTCCCATTATTAGCTTTTTGCCATTTGTTTCCTCAATGGTCCGAACCCAAGCCAGTATAACTCAACAGTGGGCTTTGCTGTGGTATTAGGGATGGCTTCCAAACAGCCTGTTGTTTGATAATACAAGTCCAAGGCTTTCTATGATGAAACAATAATCTTCTGCTGGTGCATATGCTTTGAAGAAAAATTACCAGCTTAAAAAAAAGTGTAGTCTACTCAAAAGCAGCTAAGAATAACACCTATGCAATTTGTCCGTTGTTTCTTGCTCCTCATGCATAGTTTATGAGGGTTTGAATGAAGTGATAACACAAATTACACAAAGTCCTAACCCTGCCCTCACTGAACCTGGTGGCAATCTCTTGCTGATTTTAATAGGAACAGTTCTGGAATCAAGCTGAGCCCCTGTGAAATAAATTAAAGGCTGTGGGGCAGGTGTCTACTCCACAGAACAACTATCAGCATTCTTGTACTTTAGGAATGACAGTTTTTACTCTCTCCAACTTTGCTCTTTTATTTCATTTCTCCTTTATTATTGCAACCAAATCCACACAGTTTACAGTTTTGCAAAATCTAAGTTCCCAAAGAACTGAACTTGGGCCAAATAATGTTAATATAAGATATAACACAATTCTATGTACGTCTGCTCAGAAGCAAGCCCCACTGAATTCAACAAAGCTTACTCCCAAAACCATATCTATAGGATTGCAGCTATAAAAGTTTACATTCTTTTTTATGAGCTTTGTATAGTCCCACAATTCCTGCACAGACAAAGGATTTCTGGAATTTTCTAGAACTTCAGTGAGGGAGTTCGTGCTCTTACTTTTCCCTTTGTGTATCCCGAGGAATGGCTTAGAAGCCTTCATTCTCATCAGCTTGTCTCAAAAGCCCATCTTTTTCTGTATTTTAAATGTAGGCAATAACATTTCCCCCCCAGTATTTTTTAATGAGCCTTAATCAGGGCTTTGTTTCAGCTGGAACTCACCGGAACTCAGTTTTAGCACCTCTTGGGGGGGGGGGTGTCACCATTGTCATTATAAGAGAACAAGGGTGGCGTTCATGGTGAGTTCCAGTACCTCTTTTTCCCGTAGAAAAATAACACTGAGTCTAATCACTTTTCGATTAGTTTGGGCAAACTGTCAGTCCACCAACATCTCTTGACCTCAGTAGTGGATCTACTTCCAAAGGCTCATTTCTGGCTACAAAGGCCACCAAATGCTTTGAATGTGATTTAGACCACACTTCTTTGAATCCATCAGACTCTGAAACTTCTTAAAAACAAAACACCAACCCAAGGAACAAGAATAAGAGGTAAAGAAGAAAGAAGGATCATATAACCAGTGGACTATAAATAGCATCTCTGACTAAATCTTCCAAGATTGTGCTCATTCTACATTCTACTCTGAGACCTAAGGCCTTTTCTGTCACACTCATCCTGGACCACGCTATATAGTGCCAAAGCCAACATGAACTTGTGATGATGTTCTGTTTAACTAAACACTCTGGTTGCTTGCTACCAACCACATCTCCAGTCTTTATGGTCCACTAAGTTACACTGCCAATCATTTGGGGACTCTACTTTATACAGCCCTCTATTGAGAGGATTTTCCATTCATTCCTACTTTTTGCTTCCTTTCCCTTAACTGATTCCTAAGTGAATCTTTCTATTTCTTATGCTATGATTGCTAAAATTATTCAGGATTCTTTGGTGAGGTTTATTTGTTAGCAAGCTCAGAGAACTCTAAAAAGGCATACCCTTGCAGAAGCCATACTGGTTCTGCTTCAACTTATTATTCTATATATGCTTGGCAATATATAATAACCGACTACCGTTCCACCAACTTTCCTGGAACATGAAGACTTGCATGCACTAGTGTACTACTTTCTATTTTGATAGCTTCCCCTATATTTGCTTGTTGTAAAATATGAACTTGCCCCTCATTTAACATCTAGTAATAAGAAGCACAGATAATTGGATATGATAGGCCAGAAGTTTTCTTTCTTGGCTGCTTGAGCTCTTTTTGGGGGGATATATTTGTTGGATATATCTTCTTCATTAAAAAAGAGAAAGAAATCTCACCCCTTTCACCCTCCTGAAAGCAGGAAGACCTAATGACTTTGAACAGAACATGCTTCACTGTTCACAAATGACAGCTGTAAGATTCATTAAAAACCTACTCCTTGCACTTGATTTATCTCTCTGTGTAATGAAGACACTAAACACAGATGATATACAGAGGGTCAGGGAGAGATACATGTCACTGTCTGCACAGTTTGTTAGGTTATCAAACTAACTATTTTCTGTAGTTTGTTTTTTTTTAAAATCGGTATATTACTTCTTGTGCACACAGATGATTTTGGTTTGCTATATTATTACTAGCACCATAAGACAAGCCCCATTGGACTAGATCAAAGGCTTTTCTAGTAGTACCTTAGCCATACACAATCCTTTGAGGTAGCTTAGACATAGTGAGTTACCAAAGGACACTCAGTTTGTTTCACAGCTGAGCAGGGAATCTGAATTTATTTACATTTAGTACTCCAATAATTATAGCATGATCTGCCTAATTTCCCCCCTCAACCCCCAATCCCAATTCCTTAACATGATTTTATTTTTCCTGGCTGCTTATTAACTAATTGGTTAATGGCATAGATACCTCACAATTTTTTAGTGCATTTCACATGCAGTTCATCTAGTCACTGGGCAGGCACAGACAGACCTGCCTAACTTAGCAGTAGAATGACATCACTTTGCTACACTTGATCTTAGCCAAAAGGCCGAGAAGCGATTAGAATGACATCACTTTGACCAAGTGGCCTTGTTCAAACATGACCACCTACTTCTTTTCCTTGTCTAAGCTTCTTTACCTAGACCTGATCACTCATTGAATCACTGAAGTGTAGAGTTGGAAGGGACCCTGAGGATCATCTAGTCCAACCCCCTGCAACGCAGAAATATGCAGCTGTCCCATATGGGGATTGAACCTGCGACCTTGCTGTTATCAGCACCATTGTCTAACCAGCTGAGCTATCCAGTGATTCAAAATGAACCCTGTTATAATTGTCTCTGTTTCATACACAAAACCAGGGAAGTGAAATTTGGTGAGACACTGATAATTTTTCAGTCAGGGATTCCTAGCTTCTGTCACAGAATCACAGTTCTCAAGGGAGAAGGAATTACTGTACTATTTAAGGATTAAACTACATTCTAAGCAAAGTTCAGCAAGTCCTTCCTCTCCCTTCCTTTCATTCTTTCCCAAAGCATCCTAGGACAGTTTCCACCTTAGCAGAAGAGTGGATATGTAGAGGCTGATAAATTCTACCTCCCCCTGCCCAAGAGTAAAAAGCAGCTTCGGAAAGGTAATTATGACTTGAAAAAGGAATCAAAGGCTTAAGCAGCTTCTTTTCCTGTGCCCATCTTTTGCTCAGAGGTAGCTTGCCCTTGGCTGCATAGGACTTCTAAGTGGTGTACAGTTAAACCAATCTACAAAATACGTTAAAATATTAATCACAAGTCCCAATTACAGCAGCATATGCAACTTGAACAATGATTGAAGAGGTTTTTTAAAAATGCAATTAAGCCTTAATCAGAAAATGCTTGAGTAAATAATAAAGTTTTTTTTAGAAGGCATTGAAATGTATAAAGATTTGGTGCCTGTTATATGTCCATGAGGCTGCATCAGGGAGTAGCCAACTGAAGGCCTGGTGCCACATTACTGCCAACCAGCCTGCTGCTGGCATATCCAATAAAAAAGAGTCTCAGCTGATCATAGTGACCAAGCAGGGGTTTTATAAACAGTTTGAGCCCAAAGTCACTTCCAGACAAACTTGTTTATTGAGTGTTGATCCCGATGTGTTTTGCACAAAGTTAGCGGAGAGGTCAAACAATTGTCATTTGACATTGCATCGTCTTGTCATTTCTCTTATTATGAATGTCTGAATTACCAGGGAACGGGGAAGCAGGTTTGTTTTGCAAGAGCGCCAAATTCACCTTAATTACGCAACCTGCATTTGCCAGCGTGTGACTGAATCCCACTCGCAAAACAGTGACATTCTCAAAGCACTCCCCATTGAATAGATATTGGCTCTGACGTATCTATAGTGGGCATAAGAAAAGGCTTGGTGTTAATCCACTGTTTTTCGTGGAAAATAAAAGTTCTGAGAAAGGCAGAGGCATGACCATGAAGCTGTGAAATACTGGCAGAAGTTGCTGATGGTAACTGTTAGCTCCCCTTCACTGATATTTACTGTTGTCTCTTGGAGCTTGTTCGCCATTTCTTCTTCCTCCCCGCTGGGTTCCATTCCACATGGCAAACCTGACCAGAACAGATGTCCTTTTTGACATTTCCACATATTGCATCCCCAAGTGTGTGTGTGTGTGTGTGTGTGTGTGTGTGTGTGTGTGTAGCTGTTCAAATAGCAATAGAATCCAAAAGAAAGTCAATTTTCTTTTATCAGCGGGAGAAAAAAAAGAGTTAAAATGTTAAGCATTTCAAATCAGAATCCTCAGAGGTGCATAACATATTGGATGAAACACCGAATTAATATATGTAATGCAATTTACTACCAGGACCCAACTAGGGCCAGATAAAACACACAACACCACTGATTATAGGAAAGCCTATGAAAATTTTGAATAATTGCATATTAAGCCGAATAGACAGGTGGTGATGCTCTTTCACACATGCACAAAAGAAACCTGATTGTGTGATGAGGCCATGTAACAATGAATTAGGATAAACTAATCCTTCAATGGATTGGAGGCAGGGTGCCCCTCCCTACTAAGCATCCAACCAAATGCCTCTTCTGCCAAAGGAACGTTGTGACGATTGCTATGAGGTAGGCAAAAACCCGCAGGATTCAGCCATCTGCCTTAGGCAAAAATTCTTCCCGGCCCTGAAACCAATGACCAACACTTTATAGCAACCATTATACTAAACACCAACCTGTTTAAGACAGAAAAGCACAACTGGAGGCTCAGGATGCCAGCCCCCCCCCCCCGGCAAGGCCAGAAAAATCCCTTTTCAAAATGTACAAGCTGGCCATCACTACATCATCTAGTAGCGAATTCCATAGTTTAGCTGCACTCGGTTAAACCAAAGTTTTATCTGAACTGGGCCCCATGCTTAAGCTGTCTCCTCACGAACCATAAGCTATTGCTAAGAACTAACCTTGGCTGCAGCTTGTGGTTAGTGAGAACTTATCCATCCTTGGGTTAAACACCACACTAAGCCAAATCATGGCTTAGCTTAACATGGTATCAATAAGGAACAGGGAGGAGCTAAGTGGCTGCAAGTTCTTCCCCAGGTCACAGCGTTAAACAGGGTTTATATCCCAGCTGAGTGGGTTTAGAGCAGCAGCCTTAATTTCAAAATTTGTATAGCTGTTTATATCACAAATGGAAAAGATATGTCATATAAAAATTTGAAGAGATGCTAAGGTTTCATACCATTTTGGGTGGGGAGGGGGCCCTGTCATCAGCAGAATCTACTCAGTACACAAATCTTTTCTAATATATTGAATGCGTATATTTCAGAGACAGGGAAAAAATGTTGTTTTATTGAAGTGAAATATATGTATATGGTCTATCTGTCACATCTTAAGTAATCAGAATGAGCTCTTAGGAGAAATCTGTAATTACTTTGAGCATGATATTAGTTAGAAGTAAAATGAATAATTTTGCTCCATTTTATTACCTTTGGTATATAGCCATTTGTATCATAAATTCATTGACCTCATCTTAAATGACCAATCCTGTAGGACAGATCTGATTCATTAATTCTTAAGTGACATTATTTCTACTCCAGTAATTTTTACTCCATGTGAAGGGATGGTGTGCTGTATCTGTGGCAGGATATGAAATAGAGGAGGGAAGAGAGAGAGCTAGTTATGTGTGACTTTGGAGTGCTGAGTAAAATCAATTGTATAATGACTAGATATTTAGTTCATCAGGGATGTGCTCACAAATTGATTTATTGCAGTTACTCTCAATATCCTTAATTAATTTTACCTAATGATAAAATATACTGAATAGAGGGTGATCAATATGTGAGTGAAGTAGACCAACATTAGCATTTCTTTTTGTGAATTATTAAAAGCAGGGGGGAATTCTGAGAGAATTTGCAAGACGTATTTCTAACTATTTTTACAGGAGAACATATTTACTCACCACACAGTAATATAGGAACACATTGGGTTATTTAATAGAGAAAACACTAAAATGAACATTTTGACCAATCATTTATAAAATAAAATAATTAGAGAAGACCTAAACTTCTGTATTTGCAGTGCAATCCTAAAATGCACCTTTGCTCAGAAGTAAGTCCCATTAAGATGGGGAAAAGAAGAAAAAAACATTGATGATGAGTTATGCTAATAAGGGAAGAGAGTTGGGAAGATTGTTTATCTTTTCTTGTTGTTTATTCTATGCTTGTTTATCTTAACAATAAAAAGCTTTCAGAAGAAAAAGTAGTATGTCAGTGTAAATTACTCCCAGATAAATGTGCATAGAATCCAGTGAACATCCAGGAACAAACCCCATTGGACATCATGGGGTTTAGAACTGGGTAACAATATGTAGAATTGAACTGTCTCTGTGTTTGGAGCTACAGCACTGAAACCATTTAACCATGAAATAATGAGGTGTTTTGTGAATGTAGATGTGGGTTGTTGCTTTGCAATCAAACCCAAAAGTGGAGCAGCTTGTAATTACATTTTCTGACCAGGTTTAAGTAAGTCAAGGGAATCCATGGTTCTTAGCACATTAGCAGAACTAACATTCTGCTTCAGACCTTTTCATGGGCCAAGAATCCTCCCCTCCAAGTCCATCAAAACCTCTGAATTAGATTCTTGACTGCCAGGTTTGCACATCCCACTAGGAATACAGTTGGTAGCACCGGGAATGATCCTCACTAGGGAGCAACATGTTATGATCGAGGTAAAGCCATGAAGGGAGTAGAGTATGTGCCCGCCATGCAAACAATACTTGGAAACATATTTGACAACATTCAGCTACGTTTTACTCAAATTGAAATTAATGGACCTACCTTAGTCATATTCATTAATTTTAGTGGGTCCATTTTAAGTAAAATTTAGTTGAATACTACTCTTTGAAGTGAAAATCCTTGACTGATACATGTTTGAGGTTTTACGTACCTGGCAAAATGTGTGTGCATTATATATTTGGGTAGCTTGTACGCAGATTCAAAAAAGGTGCTCCCACATACATCTTCTTAAATGTCAAGAACTGGCATTCGAAGAGCAGTGTGAAAATTTGCACAATTTAGTTAAACTCTGGGCCAGGTGACTTCTTTTCTGAAGCTTCACAAGAAGCAGACAAGTTGCCAGCAGGATGAAGGAAATATTTTGAGGGGAAAGGCCTTGAGGGTGCATCTCAGAAAGGACCAAACTGTGCAGTGAGAGTGAAACATTAGGCATGATTCAGTCCATAAAGAAATCCCAATTTCTTTGGTTTATTTTAATAGCCCTTTTCTATCCATTCTGGGTACCGTCTTCCTGAGGGAAAAGTTCCAGGTAATCAATTTAATTTACCACCTGTGTGGAGAGTCAAGGCAAGATTGCTCCATGTCATAGTGATGGTGTAAAAACTAGCAGAGTAGTTGCAGCTGCATGATCTTCCTGCACATATGCCCTCTGGTGCTGGAGAAAATGGGCCCTGGACCTTGATTGCCTACCTAAAAAACCCTGATCTTTGACTTTGGTTCTAGGTCCCCATTCAGATGAAGAATTGTTCTGCTGCAGCCACATGTGTCTGGATGGAGTTTGGTGGTGAGGTCCATGAATCTAACAGTTTATATTAGGGCGAGGCAAGCTAGCTTTGTTATTGTTGGTCTATGCAGCGGTATCTCAGGTTACATAAGCTTCAGGTTACATACGCTTCAGGTTACAGACTCCGCTAACCCAGAAATAGTACCTCAGGTTAAGAACTTTGCTTCAGGATGAGAACAGAAATCGCGCAGTGGCAGCACGGCAGCAGCGGGAGGCCCCATTAGCTAAAGTGGTGCTTCAGGTTAAGAACAGTTTCAGGTTAAGAACAGACCTCCAGAACGAATTAAGTACGTAACCAGAGGTACCACTGTACCTAAATTCCAAAATATGCCTTCCCCCAATTTTCTTAAATTGTACTTTTAAGGTCAAGAGGGTTCTGTTTGGCTTTATCGTCTCTTAATAAAGCAGCTACATTTATCTGCTGGTGTGGCTTTTTAGGGTAAGGTAAGCTTTGTCTCTAAATGTGGTACCTGGCTGTTGGGTCATTACTACTGAGTAACATGGGCTTTGGTCTGAGAGGCCAAGTGAATCTTTGGTTGTTGTCTGGGTGAATCCTAAGGGCATCCAGAAACACATCTTAATGTTCCCAGACTCCAATTTGGGGGACTTTTCAGGGATGGTGGAAGTAGGGTTGATTTTTCCTGTGCATAGTTTGGCTAGGTTGCAGGGTTAGGGAATTAGCTCTGGATAGAGAGGAGTCCATACTCTCTCCTTCGTTATATGCTAACAGGAGTGAGATAGAGATAAGGAGACCTTACCAACACATTTCCCATGCATTCAAAAATCCAGTTTTTCATTCCTTCTTTACATGGTGGCAGTGGTGGCATTTGAACCCAGAACACTGAAATGATTGCAGCCCAAATCCAGTGTCTGGATTTAATTTCTAGAGTCTAATTTAAGTATGCTTAAATCCTACTGATTTCAAAAAGATGGCTACTATTATAGGCACACTTACATGGGAGTAAGCCCCACTAAACCCAATATAAGTTGCTTCTTAGTAAATATGATTACTGTGAGAGTTAAGTAAATGCCTATTGAGATCAGTGTGACTTAACAGAGCTTAATTTTGTTTGCATCATGCCTAGGCTTAAAAAAAGCACATTTTTTTTAAAGTGTCATCACCATTTCAGATAAAGAAAAGCTGAGAGTTAAATGAGATGAGTAATCAAATGCCCAGCATATGTTGTTTTCAATTTGTTTATATGGCCAATGGTTATTAAAATTAAATTACCTATTTAATGCTATCATTTTACAATCATTATCTTAAAAGACATACACACGCACAAGTAGCATTCCTAGTTTTGAATAGTGAAGGTGTACGAAGGACATTGCTTTCACGTGGCCATAAACTCAGTACTGTACATTTCATGTATAGTACTAAAGACAGTCTACAGAATATTATGAGAACTGAATAAACAACAAAAAAATCTAAAAGTTTTCTATCTCTGTATAAAATCGGTCCAAAAAAAAGGCATTGAAAATTCTGACATCTGTTTATCTGTTTATAGCTGTAGAAAGATTACTCATTTTAATTCTTGTTTAAAATGCCATATGACGGGAAAGGCATTTGTGCAAACAAGAGTCATATTTGAATTGTAGATCATGTCTCCGCCATCTGTGAGAGCTGTTAGTGTTGCAAAATTAATGTGTTAATGAAATCACAATAATTTCTCTGAAGAAATGGATTCTGAAACCTAGAATGACTATTTTTTGAACTTTGGTTTCTAGTGGCTTACAACTGGGAAAACCTTTCACAGCTTAATTAGTTCTCAAGCCTTATTTACTTTTTTTATAAAAAAAAGAATTGGCAGTGTTTTCACCACACCAATAGTAGCACAGAAAATAACTTTTTCTTTTTTTTGGTAAGGCTCTAATAATAAAAGGTTTGCCTTAGTTTTTGAAAAGTTGTTAAATAAACTGTTGTCTGCCAAGAAGTTATACAAAAGTGACTAGTGAAGAAGAGTGGGCAAACAGCTTGGAAAATCTTTCCAGCTTGTTGAAATATCACAGCTTCAGAATATTTGAAATCCACCCAGATTTTATTACTATTTCTGCTTCATATTTGGAAGGCAAAGCCAACGATGTATGATGCTTTTGCATTTTGGGTACCATTTAACATTTACATTTAAATAATTTAAAGTGTACTGTGTTGTGGGCTTACTACAGATGATTTGTACTAAGTTGTCACAAGTCATTGGGCTCATTTTTCTGACTGTTATTTGCTCTTATTTATGCATATAGTATCTATGTGACCATTACCTAATGTGAAAATCATAATCCACACAGAATTATGGTGCAATGAAATTATTGTGCTTAAGCACTTTTTGGCTAAATCCTATGCACATTATTTATCTGTAACTAAGCCCCATGAAGGGCAGGGGTACCTTTACCTTTACCTTTAAGCCCCATGAAATACAGTGGGGCTACTTCTGAGTAGACATCTATACGATTGCACTATAATGCTGCACTAGATTTATAGGCAATATTCAAATAATGCTTTATATATTTACTTGGGAAAAGTTCTCTCTGTGTTTAGTGGAACTTACTCTCTAGTAAGTGTGTTTAGGATTGGTGCCCTAGACTGTTCCAGTGCTTTATATACATTTTTTTTTTTTACAATTCATACAACTCACAAAATAGGAAACTATTACTATAACCATGTTTCAAATGAGGGGAAGAAGCACTGAGTTTGTTAAAGCCCAATTGGCCTACAATCCTATGCAGAGTTACTATAAAGGAAATCCACCTGAATGTCATGGGGCTTATTCCTGAGTAAACATACATAGGATTGGGCTATTTATGAGCTCATGGGAGTGATAAGATTTGAACTGAGTATTTCCCAATGGATAGTGCAGTCTCTTACCCACCAGAGTTCATCACCTTTTATGCTTTAGCTGAAACACCCTTAAAATCATGAGGATCTTCCAGAATGTGGACAGCACACAGACACACAAGTATTTTTACAGTACTATGCTTTCATGTTTTAAAGCATCATGGTTGAGAACTTTTCAAGTATTGTAATGGCATTTATACATAATAATTTATTGAGCATGTATATGTAATGATAGGATTTTGGGGTCAAAATATGCAGGTTTCATAAACTATACTTTCCTTTGATAATTCAGATGTTTGGAAAGCAGTAACGGAAAGTTTTTAAAAATATATTTTTAATGCAAATGACAATATAAAGAGGAAATCGCTTTTTTTCTTACCTGTTTTGATTTTGTTACTGTGTTGTAGGTATGTGACTGGTGTAAGCACATAAGACACACAAAAGAGTATCTGGATTTTGGGGACGGGGAAAGAAGGCTTCAGTTCTGCAGTGCAAAATGTCTCAATCAGTACAAAATGGACATTTTCTACAAAGAAACACAGGCCAATCTTCCAGCTGGACTCTGCAGCACATTACATCCTCCAGTCGAAAATAAAGCAGAAGGCACTGGGGTGCAGCTGCTGACTCCAGATTCTTGGAATATACCGCTAGCAGATGCTCGGAGAAAGGCCCCATCCCCAGTGTCTGCAGCTGGCCAAATTCAAGGTCCTGGACCATCAGCATCTACCACTGCCTCTCCGCCTGACACTGCCAACTGCTCTGTCACTAAAATCCCAACGCCTGTTCCCAAATCTATCCCCATCAACGAGAATCCAAATATGCCACCGGTTTCTGTTCAGCCACCTGCTAGCATTGTGCCTCCAATTGGTGTCCCACCTCGAAGCCCTCCCATGGTGATGACAAACCGTGGGCCGGTACCTTTGCCCATATTCATGGAACAGCAAATTATGCAGCAAATCCGCCCACCATTTATTCGAGGGCCACCTCACCATGCCTCAAATCCGAACAGCCCTCTATCCAATCCAATGATTCCGGGAATTGGTCCACCACCAGGTGGTCCTAGAAATATGGGCCCCACTTCCAGCCCTATGCATAGGCCAATGCTGTCTCCTCATATTCACCCTCCAACAACTCCAACGATGCCTGGAAACCCCCCAGGTTTACTACCCCCTCCACCCCCAGGGGTCCCTTTGCCCAGTCTTCCCTTCCCGCCAGTAAGCATGATGCCAAATGGTCCTATGCCCATGCCACAGATGATGAACTTTGGCTTGCCATCTCTTGCCCCACTGGTGCCACCCCCAACCCTGTTAGTGCCATATCCTGTCATTGTTCCTCTACCAGTTCCTATCCCCATTCCAATCCCTATTCCTCACATCAATGATTCCAAGCCCCCAAACGGCTTCTCCAGTAACGGGGAGAACTTCATTCCAAGTACATCCACTGATGCAACTGGGACAAAGCCAACAAATAACTCTGTGTCCCCTAGAGATTCGAAACAAGGGCCTTCCAAGTCCTCTGACTCAACTCCAAGTTGCTCAGGCCAGTCCTTAAATCAAACACAAGTGCATCAGGAGCACAGTAAAAACGAAGTTGTTGATTTGACTGTGAAACCTAGTAGTCCAGTGAACAACAAGTTTGGTTTTCCTACAGTGCTACAGGGACCACAGGATGGTGTGATAGACTTAACTGTAGGTCACAGGTCTAGACTACACAATGTTATCCATAGGGCTTTACATGCTCAAGTCAAAGTTGAACATGAAGCTAGCAGTGTTGTCAATCTGACTTTTGGTAGCTCAGACAAAAGGAACTGCAATGACTGCAGGAACAATTGCAGCCCTACTGAAGCAAAAACGTTACCTTGCAGTGACCCAGTTCATTGTGGCCCCATCGCACCGCCATCGGGCACTTCGGAAAACAGTACAGCTGCAGTTTGCAATGTTATTGTGAATGGCACAAAGGGCCCGGAGGTTTCCAAGAACTCGGAGCAGCCCCAGGAGCAGAAAAAGTCCCAGCCTCTGGAGGAATTGCCAGTCAGTGAGCTGGAGTCTGTTAAGGAGAACAACTGTACATCGAACTGCCGACGGGAAGGAGAATCCGGTAAGAAGAGTGGGGAAGAGCCCCTGTTTGGGGGAGACAAGCAAGACCCCAACCTGAACAATCCTGCAGATGAGGACCATGCATATGCTTTGCGGATGCTACCTAAGGCAGGCTGTGTCATCCAGCCTGTGCCAAAACCAGTGGAAAAGACTGCAATTGCACCATGCATTATTTCAGCGCCAATTCTCAGCACAGGGCCAGAAGATCTGGAGCCACCACTGAAAAGGAGGTGTCTCCGAATTCGAAATCAGAATAAGTAAAGGTTTGTGTAATCACTACAATCTTCTGTGTGAGTAAAATGAGTATCAGTGTTTTCAGGTAGGAGTGAAACACATGGAGGTAGCCATTTGTGAAACTGGGAGAAAGATTGTGGTTTGTGAATGCACAAGGTCATTATTTATGTTTTGTCTTTGTCCTGTGACACCTTTGTATCTGTTTGTTTTGCATCCATTAGCTGTATATATTCTGTTATTCTCGTGGAATATTCTCTTAGAACTCTGGCAGTGACGACTGTAGCGTTGCTTAGATCCTAACTAATGGATCTTTTCCTATGCCAACTTTTGAAGCCAGGAAACTGAGCAAGTGTATATGGCTAAGCTATCTGGGTAACAGCAATTCAGGATCTCTGTGCTTAACCATCACAATTTACCTTTGGTGGTAACCCAAAGCAGAACAATTCAACCACTTGTAATTAGCTAAAATGCAAAGGCATTCTCATTTGACCTTCATCATTTTTCAAATGTACAGGTTTTAAGGCACCATAAGATTACTTCACATTAAAGGAAAACTCTGATCTTTGTTTAAATGGAGAGACAATTTCATATGTTTCTTACCATTTTGGTTCTTACCGATGCATCCCAGTACAATGGGACCATGTTTATGTCACATTGCTCCATTTACTCCTTGGCCCTTAGTGTACTGATTTCAAATGCATTTTTAATAGTCTTTGGCTGGGGCGCCTCTGCATACAAAAACAACTACCAAAACAACAGCTGAGTCTTCTCTTTGAAACGGTATTATTTTCAAACAAGTAACTCTCTCTTACACCTTTGTATTATTGCTGCAATAGGCATTTAAAGAAATGCTTAATATGCCAGATGTATAATTCAGATTCAGAACAAATTAATGTTCTGCTTTTAAAAGAAATTATTTGTGTTTGAGAAGCAGATGCTTGGATTTCTGACACTTCAGGACTGATTCACTTCAGTATTTAAAGGCTTTTTATATTGAGTCACTTTGAATCTCTTTATAAATAACTGTTCGGGGACTAAACAATTGCAGTCAAGTATTCATTATGTTGCTCATTTTTGTTTGGTTAGAGGCGTGGGAGATGAGTTAATGTCTTCTAAGAAAACATTACCTGACACACGTACACAAACACACAGACCTTTTAATGGCTTTTCCACACAGTTAGGTTTCTGTACAATTACATATTTGATGCAAACATTTGCCTTCTTCCTGCAAACACAGCTTTGTGTAACATCTAGTTCAGCACCCTTATCTCACAAAGGCCAACCTATAGGAAGCCTGAAAGCAGGACATATACCTTACAATAACCAGAGCAATGATATTAGCACAAATCAAACCAACACTCGTTTATTTTTTCCTTTCTCTTAGCAAAAAGGATTTGAGCCTTTGACAGCAATATGCCCAGTTAAGTTTTTATACCAGCAGTGACAACTCATCTCAGTCCCAGTATTCCACTCCCATGTGGGTCGTTGGGAAGCAGTTAATCTTTCCCCATCCCACCCCTAGAGGTCGCTGCTACAAGCAACGGCCCTTTTCATAAATTTTCACCTCCCTAAGTGCATGCACACACACACAAAACTGGATGTCAGTACTGGAATATACCCCACACACTTGCCATACATTGTTCTCTCACAGCCTAATTCCTCCAGCCATATTAGTATGGCAACACCAAGCTGCTTTTCAAGTCTGCCATAACTCACATTTTCTCAACCACCTGCAATATGGATTTACCAATGGTGGTTTTTATTTGAATTTACAACAGCAGAATATTTTTTTTAATGGTTACATACTCACAAAAACAATGCCATTTTTGCATGAAGTTAAAACCTGAGTTAAACACAAACTCCCGTTTTTGCTACTACCTTTTGCTTTTGGGTGGACAAGCTACTGCCGGTGGAGTCACCGCTGCACTAAAATCCTGGATTTTTCAGTTGCTTCCTCTGGGTAACAATCATAGAAAAGGGGGGATTCTAAAACAGACCAGAACACAACTTCCTTCTTTCAGAATGAAGCAGGCAGTCCATCTCTGCTTTTATTTTATTTTTAATCTAGAGAGGAAATTTAGAGTGACATATGCATCAAGAAAGACTCCCCCCCCCCCCCACTGGCTGAAAAGTGAACCAGGAAGTCCTCTCTCCGTTGTTTATTTTTGGATCTTCCTTGGACTTGTATGACTCTAAATTTCTTCATAGTAGTCATCAATCACAGCTGTGACTTCACCAATTGGCTAAAAATATGGAGAGGAAGGAGCAATTGCTTTGAATGGTGCCTGCCCATTTCGTTTCATGTCTTTTCCACTAAAGGTAAAGGTACCCCTGCCCGTACGGGCCAGTCTTGACAGACTCTGGGGTTGTGCGCCCATCTCACTCAAGAGGCCAGGGGCCAGCGCTGTCCGGAGACACTTCCGGGTCACATGGCCAGCCTGACAAAGCTGCATCTGGCGAGCCAGAGCCGCACACGGAAACGCCGTTTACCTTCCCGCTGGTAAGCGGTCCCTATTTATCTCCTTGCACCCGGAGGTGCTTTCGAACTGCTAGGTTGGCAGGCGCTGGGACCGAGCAGCGGGAGCGCACCCCGCCGCAGGGATTCGAACCGCCGACCTTTCGATCGGCAAGTCCTAGGCGCTGAGGCTTTAACCCACAGCGCCACCTGCGTCCCTGTCTTTTCCACTAAGTGAGCTCAAAACTTTTTTAAAAAAATGAAAGTTCAGCATCTGGGCCCCCATTGGCTCTGGGCCAGTACAGAGGTACCTTTTGTACCTGCTTCTCAGTGCTGCTCTATTCTTCTTCCTTTCATCTTGTCAACAGATGTAGTTGCATTTTCTTACGATTCATGAGCTGAGAAAACCTAACTCTGCCATCTTAAAAAAAAGAAGTTGCCAGATGAGGTTTAATGACATGCCATGTTTTACTGCAATGTGGAGTACCCCTTAACCTCTAGTAATTTATATTTCATGCTGTCATGGCAATGTTTTGCCATGACAGTGCTATAAGTACACACAAAAGTACCATGGAGAAATTTCAATTCAAAACAAAGAGAATATGGGGTATCTTAGGTTCTGGCAACATTTTCATTATTATAGAGCAGAAAATCACTGACCTGGGATAATTATTGATGTAACATTTTCAGGATGACCATAATATAAACTGGGTAAGCTCTCACATTACTGCAAAAGTGTTTTTAAGACTGCAATTCTAGACACTTAAATGGGAGCAAGCCCCATTGACTCAACTCAGTAGTTATACAGTAGTTACTTATGAGTAACTACTGTAAGAATCCACTGTAAAGCTATTTAACATATATTCATATATATATATATATATATCTGTCTTTTAGTTCAGCACCCTTAACAAGCCATTAGTTCTTTAAAAAACGAATACGTTCATCCAAGATTTGGCCTAAAGAATCTCCTTGGTATTTGATATCTCAGATTTGAAGTTCCAGTCCAATACTGCTCTCAGGATTGATTCAGAGCCCCATTGCTCACATCTAAATGATGGACGTCTGTATGTTGTCTTCCTGCTTTGTTGCTGCCACCGTGATTAATTATAATGTTTATCATACACATAAACAATGCATACAGTATGTTTGTGCATGTTCACGTACCACACAATTACAATTGTGCTGGGTGTGAGTAGACCGTATAAGAGGAGTTATGGGGGGCCCCACAAGTCTGTAATATCTGTATTTTGGCTATGGATAGGGTTATTATAAATTTCTGGACAGATCCAAACACCAGTGATGCAAATAAATCATATGTTATCCAATCCTTATACTTAACTATTTCCCATACACCTGGGAGGGGAAACTGCTTATTTTCCCATAATATTTAAAATATCAGGAACTGTTCATATGAACAATTCTGATGTATCCCACTTGTCAGAAATATAGTATATAGGTTTTATTTAAACCTTCATGTTACCCTATATACTGAAAGATGATTCAAGTTAATATTTGGGTTCGTATATGCACACCTATAGTTTGTATAAGAAATGTGCTGTAGCATGTAAAATATTTCAGTGTTTTGATTCCCTATTTCATGTAAAGCTAATCCGTCATTAAATTGCATTGATCTTCCATTACATTCCTCATAGAGCATCTGTGTCTTGTCAGGTCATGTTCCTTCACTTAACTGTTTATTATAAAATGTGAATGTTTAGGCAAAGCAGAACCTTGGTATGTTTTAAGGATTTTGTTTACAGACATGTCTTATTTTCTCCTCCTCCAGGTAATCCTGTATAGAAACTTGTAGACAATAATTTGACACTGGACAAATTGCTGTTAGAAAATTATTGATAAAACAAAATGATTCATGAGTTATTTCCAATATAGAGGCCCACAAAATATTTTATGTGAAAAATATCAACAAAGGCATTACCATGAACAGCTTTTGTCCTATTATTTTAACAATCTGGTATTATTGTCTATCGTCCTAAAAGTTCTTTTTGAAATATGTTGTTGATATTTTCATTTTCCAAGCAGAAGTTTCTTGTTCTGTTTTCTGAGGGGACTCTGTAATATCAGTTAGACATTTGATGTTAATTCATAGCTTAGAAGGCCTTACTTTGTATTCTAACATTCATTTTTATCCCCTATTTATGACATGTAGGCAGTAGACTATTTTAGCCAGGGATCGGTGATGGTTTTCAGTTTTCCAATACCATTCATTTGCTAGAATTGTGTTTTTTTTCTGCATCTACAGCTTGGCCAAAGAAATTGAGCTGGTGCAGATTGTCAGTCTCCACTGAAGACCATATGGAGTTTAGATCCTGTATCAGCTGGGGGAGTTCTAGGAATAAAAAGCTGAGTTACTAAATTATCTCTTATATTTCCAAGAAAAGAGGAGTGAAGCCTTTCACAATACAACCACAAGACCTCTTGTGTACAAATTCAGCAACGCACCAACGTTCTGCAGACAGAGATTAAAAATCCAACTACAAGATAATAATGGTTGCGCAGACAGTGCCAATGAAAGAGAGCAACTGTCCATCATCACTAATTCAGCAACTCCACCACTAATTCCACCCCTTTCCTTACAATTTCCTTTCTCATAGCACACAAAAGAGTGCTGAATCTGAGATTTTGGGGGTCATCAGCAAAGTGCTTTTAGTGTTCCTCTTATTCTGTAATGAGGTAGGGCATGCAAACAGTAATTCTATCATGCTCTCTTCAGCCTTCTTGCATATCAACATCTACAGTGAGGCTAGTAGCCCCTTGCCAGTCTTAGGAGAGCTCTTGCAAGTGCCATGCACAAGGAATGCTTCTCGAATCAGGGAAGGGTTGTGTGTGTGCATCAGAGTTCCTGGATAGCAGTGGCTAGCCACAAGCCAGTATTCTGAGTGTTTTGCATAATTTGAATTATGATTATTTTTATATGCAGATTTTCCCATAGGTTAATTTGCTCAGTGTTCTACAGTGGTTTCATGAATGTGTTAATTGTTTACCAGTATTGCAGGTTTTAAGGTTGTGTGGGTCCCTCTCATGTTTTACATTAATAGACTTCTTTGTGCAGAACCTTCTCTTATTTGTAGCTTGTACTTACATAGTTGAATACATCCCTTATGATTTTAACATCTAAATAGGTGCACTAGCAGGAGCCTGCACTACGTGTCCTGCTAATACTACAGGACTTTCCCCCCTTCTGTCCCCATGCTTCCCCCACAACTGGCCTGAGGGGGTGTCTGGAGAACCAGCAAAACAGTGCAAAGGGGAGGAGAGGTGAGATGTTTCTATCAGGCAAGCTGAAAGGTTTGCACTGAAGGAACAGTGGGAAGAGTTCAACATTGAGTTCTTCCTTAGATGCTGTAAGGATGGGTCTCCTTTAATTGTCATGGGTAAGTATCCTGGACAATGCCGGATTTACGTATAAGCTAAACAAGCTATAGCTTAGGGTCCCACTCTCTTGGGGCCTCCAAAAATATTTAAAGGGGGGAAAAACCTGGATGCACATTTCCAAAATATAAGATAAAAAACAAAATGAAACCTACATACAGCAACAGTGTTTTGTGTTGTGTAGGCTCCTATGATGTAAGAAATGTGCCCCGCCTGCTACCCTGCTCCCTAAAATATCACTCGTTTGCTCATTTCTAACAGCAACAATTTGTTGTTGACAAAGGATAGCTGGACATATAAAGGGCCCCATTACTTTCAGTAGCTTAGGGCCTCATCAAACCTAAATCCGGCTCTGATCCCGGAAGCCTTTTCTGTGTGTATTTTTAAGCAAAAACTATTTAAATGAATGGGAACTGCACAAAATACATTTCCAATGGGCTTTGCTTATGTTAACAAAATTTATTCTATCTATTTCATAGCCTACTGCAATAATAAAATGAGCAGGTATGTCCATGGTAGCATTTCAGTGATACAGAGAGAATCCTAGTTGTAGTAGTTGAAGCCAAGGCAGTCAATACAATAGCACCATTTCAGGCGCATGTCCAGACTCTAGAAGTGGTTTCTAAATGCACTATTTACTTGACACTTGATTATTGAAAATACTAATTAGCAACACACTCCCCACAGACTGAGAAGTTTGGCCATCAGAGTAAAGGCTGTCAAGCTGATACTGCCTGATACAATTCAGACAGCCCACCAAAATTCTGCATGTCCCAGCTTCACAGTGAGAGATTAGGACATGTTGGTTAAAGAAACATTTTTCTGGGTTTAATTGTTTTGTATTTGAGGAAGGAAAAGCTTTCGAAATTAACCATGTGAAGTTGACTTGTGCATAACTGCATCCAAATAGAATTATTTTAATTCTACATTACAAGGAAAGGAGTTGCTAAAATGAACAAGATTGAATTATACACATATCATTTAGCTGCCTTACTGTATCTATCTCTCTCCCCCACCCCTGCCAGTCATCCCCAAAGTAGAAAATTAAATGCCACACTTGACTAAATACTGGACTAGAATCTTGCGCATGCAGGAGTCAGCTTTTTGGGACAATATAAAAAACATCATTTGTGGAATACTAACAAAAAATGGATGCAAAAAAGCTTAATCCTGCATATAGTAGAGGATGCAAATAAAGGACTGGCAACAATCGAAGCTGGCATTAGCAAGATGACCAAGTACATTTCCATGGGTACCATTCATGGACCCAGTGAGTTATATGAATCAGCCCTCAGGTATCACTATGTGTTACATGTTTACCCCAAGTTGTTGTGGGGGGATTATCCCCCCCCCCACAAAAGACCTTTTATTTTCTCCTCATAGAACAACCTTAATATTTATCAGGAAAATGCCAATATGCATTGCTTCATAAGCAGAATATAGAGTAACCAACTGTGCTATACAAATTTTGAAACAAAGATCCTTCAAGGGAAGCCCCTGCCAGTTGCCATTTTAAAATCTGAATTAAATAAATTAAATATGGGCTTGCTCTTTTCCAGCTCCCCATCCAGTTGATCAGAGATCTTAAGTTGTGGATCTCAAGTAACTTGAAACAAAAATAAAGCAAATTGCTCCCAGTATAAGGTTGCTGGTTGCTGGACAATCATTTTTGGCTGAGAAGGCATACAAAACTTTAATTTATGAAGCCCAAAACATGCCTTTTAAGCAGCTTTCAAGCTTCAGATCCATGACATGTAACAAAGCAGCCTTCTGAATTCATGCATTAGGCTTTTCCTTTACAACCTTTCTGCTGATATTTTATTTGTTTTATTAAATTTATATCCTGCCCTTCTTCCCAAAGCAGCTCAGGATGGCATATGCTTCTGACAAACTAATGTTTAAGGACACCTCCAACAAAAGGATGCATCTCAGTCAGCAGCTATCATGTACCAGGATGCCGATCTTTGGAAGTTATTTTTTTCTTTCCTTCAGACTCATGTTCCTATCTGTGATGGGCTAGTAAACACATATACAGAACCAAAGCCCCAACAGGACTCTGGAGGCTGCTATTCTGAGCAGAGAAAGGACAGGGAAATGTTGCTTAATCCTTCCCCACAACCCTTTCCCCAGTAAAAATCATTGAGTTGGCTTCTGTAGGGTACCAGATGTGCATATATGCAGATAAATATGCACCTAGAATGCTGACAGGTGCAAGAATTGGGGGTTGAGAGAGCTGCTTGTGGGCCTTCATAGATGGAGGGACAACTTGAGCAGTGGGAGAACAGTTAAGTATTCCCTTCCCTTACTGCTTTCGCAGCCAGAATTAGTCTACTGAGGCTGCTTAAGAAAAAAAAAAGTTTTGTGTTTTCACTACATACATTTGTGTGTAACATCTAGTAGACATTGGAAGAACTGCCAGTAAAGTCCTGTTCCGTGGCAGCCATAAGGGAGTAACAGTCAGGAAGTGCTGTAAGGTGCTTATGGGACTCGCTGTCTCTGCTTTAGCATAGGGAGCCCTGCAACTATTCTACCTCAAACATAGTCTTAAACTCCATATGCTAACTTGGAAATGTGTGACTTTAGGAAATGCAACATGGACCACACCATGATAACCAGGCAAGTAAAGTAATTTAATGTAATAAAGAGAACAGAAGTATAGTGGTACCTCGTGTTAAGAACTTAATTCGTTCCGGAGGTCTGTTCTTAACCTGAAACGGTTCTTAACCTGAGGTACCACTTTAGCTAATGGGGCCTCCCGCTGCCGCTGCGCCGCTGGAGAGCAATTTCTGTTCTCATCCTGAGGCAAAGTTCTTAACCCGAGGTACTATTTCTGGGTTAGCAGAGTCTGTAACCTGAGGTACCACGGTAATACAGACACACAGTTAAACATTAGAAAAATAAATAAGATAGAATATGCAACCTAGCTCACTGATAATATTGGCTTAGGGCCATACCACACTTTCCCTCAGCAAATCCATAGTCTCAACCTCATATTTTGCCAAGAAAAGTGTGGGGTTGGGGGCAGCCACAGAGGCTGATCGGTGGGTGGAGGGACAGGAATGTATAACCCTTCCTTAACCCTCCCCTCAAAATGCGCCATATTTCCCACTCAAATCCGATTTTGGAGCCTCGCCGCTGGGAGCGGGGAACACAACTTTATGTATGAGGGCATTTGCCAAGGGAAATCAGTGAGCAGGAGATGAATGAAGTCCCCAGCCCCCATCATAAGAATCAGGAAGAAAATACAGGATTAGGAACTGTTTTCCTCATAATGTCTAATTCTACCCTAATCCTATGAGGTCAGTTAGTCTAAGAGACAGCAAGTGGCTTAATGCCATCGGACTGAATTTCATGACAGGGTATTTGAATGTGAGCTTCCAACATCCAAATACAATTATCTAGCCACTATTCCATTCTGGCTCACCTTACTTCCGATTTGCTTGCCCAACCTATTTCTTCATTATTGGCCATTTATGCATCCCATGGCAGTTGTCCAGATCCAATGTGATCTGTTTCCTGCAAAAAGCACTGCTTTATTTCTCTTCCAAACCTAGAATCTGTCCATTGGATGTGCTCAGACTAAATAAAAACCAAGTAAATATTTACCAGGCTAGCACCATTTATGGATTCTTAGTATGGTGGACCAGTTCTCCTTCTCCCAAACCATCTTCACTTTGGCTTAAAGCCCAGCAAAGTTCTTGGCTATTTTTTGATTAATGCAATTATGGAAACCACGGGCATAATTGAACAGTGACAGCTGGAATTGAGAACACAGTTAAAACTCCACATGCGCATCAGGGAAAATAAAAGTGAAGTGGCATCTATGTCCTTCAATATGCAAACCTGGAAAGAGATAAGACTAGCCATTCTTTAAGCGCTTTAACTAGATAGATTGTTGTCTCAGGTTTGTCCTTAGGCCACAGTGTCAGCAGAGCCTCTGCTGTGCGTTGTCCATCAGGTACCTTGTGTGATTTGTTCCCACTATGTGAAAGGTGTTTGTGGCTGGAGGTATGTTTGTTGCACCAGAAAAGGAATGCAAAAAAGGTAAATATGAAAACTATACAAGCCAGAGAAAGAGTCTGAATTTGATACCTAGCTAAGTAATCTATGTTTATTTAACTCTGTGATGACCAGTCTGCTAAACTCCCAGTGCATCGGCTTACAGCAGGTTTAGGTCCCC
Source organism: Podarcis gaigeae (assembly GCF_964106915.1). Lineage (NCBI taxonomy): Eukaryota > Metazoa > Chordata > Lepidosauria > Squamata > Lacertidae > Podarcis > Podarcis gaigeae. The sequence continues at coordinate 49,958,369 of NC_139680.1, forward strand.
TTTCTCCGTCTTATATCCAAGGATTTATTTCTCTAGGCCTCTTTGTGGTATTTGAAAGAATGATATTCCTGTTTAACTTGTGCCTCAGTTTGTAATGAGATCCACCCTGCAGCTGGATTAGTTTTTCAAATGTTCCTAAAATGTTGCTTAAATTTAAGCCAACCTACAATAACAAATTATATAGAGACAAAAAGATCAAACTGAATTTTTTTTAAATAAAAAACATCCTCCAGTCCCCACCCCCAATTAAATTCCAGTTTTCAATCCTTGTTTTGAAAACTCAGACTGTGTAACAAAACCATTCCCTTTGGAAGGGCAGACATGTAGGAGCTTGGATAGTGTAGAATGAAGCAAACAATCAGACTTTGATTTGTCTGCAAAGTTCTGCATCTTAACAACCTATTAGTATGTTCACCCTATATTTAGAGTAATTTTAAGCTACTTATGAGGAGCCTATGTGGTTAAGCGTAAGCCTTGCTGTCATTGTGAACTACAGTATGTGTGCTGGTGCCTTAGACAGCTGTATGTTTTGTATGAAGCTACCATTTCAAAGTTTATTTGTTTGTGTGTTTGTTTGCTCATTTGTTTGCATGTTTTTCATCAAAAGACTCCTTCTACACAGGCATTTTGATGTATGAATGGTTATATGGAAGAGGTGAACAGTGAGTTCGCTGCAGTTTCATACGTTGCTATTAAGCTTCTTCGCTTTAAATATGGATGTCATGCTATTCTGCATGTATGTTAACTCAACTTTTTATGTAAAGGGAACCTGTGGCGCAGCCCAAAGTTTATCCCATATCAGGTACCAACTCCCTTGGGCCCTGGCTGCCTGAGCAGCCACAAAAGTTCCCATGAAGGGGCTGGGCACCCACAAATATTGGTGCCAGGGCCGTGCATGCTGCATAGCACCCACAGTCACGAGGCCAAGCTGGCACTCCTGAACCATATATCATCAAGTCATAGGCCTGAAAGACACATGTTAGCTGCATGTTTTTAGTAAGCTAACCTTTCTCTAGAATTCTCTAGAGATATTCTCTATATCTCAAGATATAGAGTCTAGACATCAGTCCCTATATTTCCCCTGGCCCTCCTGCTAACCTGATGCTGTTCATAATATCTAGTCAGGACCACCAGGTGACTCGCTATTCAGGAAGTGTACCCACGGAGGCCCTGGTGGTGCTCATAGTAATTTGAACCATGGTGCTATTTGAATCACAAGCAGTCATGATTAAACAGTGGGACTGATAGCTCAGGTCCTAAAGTTGCCTTCTGGTGTAAGGGAAATGGACACTAGTATTATGACAGACAACCTAGTTGTTTGGTCAAATAATGAAAGATGGGGTGCTGTGCTCAGTGTTGCCCAGAATAATTCTGTGGGAGGTTAGACTTATTCACAACATGCACACAGCTACAGCACTCTTCCCAAAACTTTATTAGCTGCATGTAGCACAAAACAGCATTGCCATTTAAAAATGAATTGGGGCATTTGGTTGCATTTTTTCTTGCTTGAGAAATCCTTCATACACCAGCCTGCAGGCATATGTATCTCTTGATAATGCCACTTGAATGCCTTTGCATGGTACTTAAATTCCAAGGCAAGGGGAAACATTTGCATCGCACCTATTATGCAATCGCACGAGTGCCAGGATCCTTAAGCAGAGTACCAGAATGCGGCTACCCCACTACTCCCATTTATCTGACAAAAATCTGACCTTGAAGCATTTCAACTAGAGGAAACACTCCTGTGAACAGAAAGTATTTCAATATCCATAGGCTTCTACCCATGTATAATTATGGACCATCTATAGCACAGCACACATATAGTTGTCACCTTCACCTCTCCTGAGTCACAATCTAATAAAATGGAGGGGAAAATATTTATCCCACTTCTGTAGTGCATGAGCTACACAAAATAAGTAGCAGCTCTGTATGTCTAACCTGATCCATGTAAACCAAGGCACTAGATGTACGGAATTGAAGACAATGCGTGTTAATGGCGGTTGGATTTGAGTATGAACTCTCTGAGCTAAACCACACACTGACTATTTCCATGGCTCCCAGCTTGTTGTTTCTCCCAAAATAATATGTTGCTGGCCTGGCTTTGCACTTGGAATGTTTCTCCCAGCTCCAGTGATGTGGTGTCATTTATATCACTTTATGGGGAAGGAGGGATAAATCACCAGCTGTTCAAAAGGGAAGGCTTTAATGGAAAGCCTTGAATTACTTTCAGGGTTTTTAAGAAGAACAGAATTCGTGCACATAACAGGCAAACCCGAAGCGTTTACAGGGGCTGCCTCAGCTTCACGCTTGTGGTCGATGACCTCAGCAGAGCCTCCCTTAGAAAATTATGGGCTTGACTTTGCTCCGAGCCCATTTCTGTCCCAAAGGAGCCAGGCGTATTCCGGTTCTTTGTCACCAACAGCATTTACATTCATTGCTCTGTTGGATCAACTACTGCACTGCAGCACGTTAGGGAACGGTAATCTGCTAGCCTGCGTCAACACATTCCCAATACTCAAAAGCAAAGAAGGCTGGGTTGGGGGGGGGGTGGACAGGAAGAATCAGAGGGAAACCCATTTTCCCACGTTTTCACCAATTTATTGGAAATAAATCAGAAAAAAACAGTCCCCACCAAAATAAACTCTGTTTTCCCCTGAGCCCTCACATAGAGATTCAAAAAGTAGAGACTCAAAAGCCTCCCAAGCAATATCTGCCTTGTGTTGTAATACTGACAATACAAGTTGTTGGTAGTGAATCATAACATTAATATGAATTGGATTAGGAAGTGATTATTTGCTTGTTAGCACATTGGCAAGGCAGAACCTTTAAATGCAGGTAGTTTAAGGAAAGAGAAACAGCTACACACGTCACATGTGCCAAGACACACCACTGCCTTGACCTTAAATGCACGTGTCCCTCAGGTTTAAAGGGCAAGTCTACATTTGGCTCCTTTTGGGCACCAGGTGTTCCTATTTAGCTTGCATATGATCCCAGCAACCTGAGCTCAATCCACAATGCTGTCTCATCTGTCTAAATAGCAAATGGGAATGAAAGCAAATCTACCAGAGGCTGCTGCATCTATATGATGCAAGCTGCAACGCTGGCACAGGATTTCCCAATAACCTATGGTTCCATTCTTTCGGTGGCAACAGCTCTCTCCCTGGTGTAGTGGTATTAAGATGTCACACTGGAAACATGAATTTTTTGCTGTGCAGGTACACCTTGTGTTTCTTGCAGTTTCTCATCAATCAGTTGATTGGCCAGTGGAATAGGCCTACATTTTTGAGGCCCTAAAGCTTGAACTATTATAGGGGTTTCTTCGCAGCCAGCAACAAGGTCTGGGTAACCACTGTTTTCTTCAATGAGGTTGTTCCATTGCCACATTTATTTATTTTTTGTAATAAAAACACCTTTACTACTGCATGTCATATTTTGAATAAAATTGCTATACTGGATTATCTCACATGTCAAAGGCACGGGTGTGAATAAGACTTTTCCAGCTATGGTGTGTGTGTGCGCGCGTGTGCAAATTAGGGAAATGTTACATACATGCATGATGCATCATAAAATGATTTGAGTCATGTGACTTGTATTGGGTCTACTAGACCCATTTTTAAAAAAAGTAATGTGGACTAAAGTCACTTCTGGGGCACCTATGGGATTGGGGGACCCTGAAACCTAAATTTCATTAGTTTCATAGGAGATCCACCCCTGGGACTAGGTGGACTGTCAGCATCCAAAGGAAAGCTTGAGGTAGTGCAGAAAGGAACATACCTGCCCATGCCATGAGTTTGGTGAATCAGTAAGATCAGTTTAGATTTTAGAAGATGGTGGAAGAACCACGAGGCCCAGCATTGGCACCAGACATCCTTGGGCCCACCACTGATGGGTTCTGGGCTCACTTTAAAACAGCAACAACAACAGCAGAACAACAACCTTTTTTGGGTGTAGAGTGGGTTGATCTAGCCACTGCCAGGTAAGCCTGCCATAGACAGCACCCTCCAACATGAGGTGCATTAGGCTCAGTGACTGGCCCAATGATGTGCATGACTGGGTGGAGATTTGAACCTAGGTCTGTCCAGTCTAAATCCAAATTCTAACGACTTTGCCACACTGGTAATTTAGCACTAAAGTCCTGAACCCCTAGCCTACCTGGCAGCAAGTCAGTATGTCAAGTCCAAGTCCAAGCCACACAAGCAAAGTCCAAGGGTCAGGAAACACAGTCCAGGGACAATCCAAGTAGCCAGGTCTGAAGTCCAGCAGTCAGGATACAGTGCAGAATCAAACCAGAAGCACAGTCCCACAGAAGTTGTCCAGGATCATCCAAGCCAAGGTCTTTCAACATGGGCAGCTGAGCAGACACAGCCCCTCGGCTCTGCTCCCCTTTTGTACTTTGCTGATTGCAGCATCTGGACTTGATGAGGCAGCTGACCCTCACCTGTTCCAGTCCTGCTCCAGCAGAGGAATCACACCCCTCCTCCCAGAAGTAGGGAGCTGGGCTGTGGGCCCTTGCTTGCCTCAACCTCCTAGAGCACCCCTCCTGCTCCTCCCTACACCTCGGAGCCCACCATGTTCATGGGGACAGAGGCCCCTCTGGCTCTGGTGATGGGTCCTACTGCTTTCGTTCCTGTGCACTAACCGCCATCCCCTCGCCATCCTCCGCCACCACCCCCAGCTTGCCCCAGTGTGTCCCAGTCCTGGCTACTCCCTGGGATCCTCTTCCTCCTCCCCTTTGTCCTGCCAGTTTTTGACATAAAGCATGCAACCAAAAGGGCAGAGCCCAGCCTTGTTGACACAATGTAACTGCTCAGTGTAAGACACTTCTCAAAAATTAGTATTAACATTGATGCTTCTTTAGTTTCCCTGATACTGATTCTAATTTATCTGGCTGCAACGTCACTTCATTAAACTTGATAGTGGAACAGCAGGAGACAGATTTGAAGTGGCTCAAAAATAAGCTGTGCTAATTCCTGTTTTGGGGGGAAGTAGCTTGGCTTATTTCTGATAATGAGTTGCTTCTGGAAATAGAAGGAGAGGATTGTTTGGCTCAAACTATGGATAATATAATTGTGGAATTAATATTGGTAAGTCTAGAGAAAATCATGTGACAAGTCTAGAGGCATCATAGGCTCCAACTCCGGGGGGAGGGAGAGACAGTTTAAGCCCCCCAATGTTTTCTTTCTTAGGGTGGCAGGGCCCCTCAACGTTCAGAGGATGTCATGTCAGGCCTCCCTAATTGTCTGGAGAAGCTGGTGCCTCTGAGTTTGTTTCTCCCCTAGAATACTGAAGGTAGAATGATATAGGCATCACTGCTCACAGTGGGCACATTCATCTCACTATAGTGTCTGGTCCAACAGTTTTGCAGAATGTTTTAGGGTCCAACTAATTCACCAGACCTGTTTGGCCACAGGCAATAAAATATGCTACCTGTTGCCTCATCATACCACTGCTATCTATCTTAAAATGTGTTACCTGTTTACTGCCTAAGACATGGATGTTACAGCTCTCCACATCAGAAGCATTCATATATCTAGAGGTATAGAAAATAAAACTGCATAGGTTCTACACCTTCATTTCCTAACCAGCAAAAAGAAGGGCTATATTTGTTTCTTGAGTGGGATTCAACTACTGTAAATTGTTACATGCGTGGAATGAGGTCCATCCACGCAATAGGACATCACCCCTTCACCTCCTGCTAAATCAACTCTGGAGAGTTGGGGGGAACCCCCAGCACCAGTTTAGGGGCCATGTGGGGTCACACAGGAGGAGAGGGAGAAAAGCCCAATGGTCTGTGTAGGCCTTGTTTTGTGCATGCTGATCCCTCATAGGGCAATTCTGAATTCCACCTGTGGGTCCCAAGCGCATCCTGTGGCTGTTTCAATAGGATTTCTTTGAAAGCATCAATCCAGTATAGGTTGTGCCCCAAAGGTTATTTCAGGTCTCAAGATGAGAATATCCATTTCATCAAGTGAAAGGAGCAGGAAATAGTATGTGAGTTTTGTACCTTTCTCACACTGCAAGTTGGCCATTCATCACCTGCAACCATTTTGCAGGCCAAAAGGAAAAGGTGTAATATTGTGCTGACACATTTCACGGTATCAGAGCATAAAGTAGGAAAACTGTAAATGTGTCTTTCTCAGGTGGTACCAGGCATGTCCAGGGTCTGATCAGAACATGCCATCATTCCCACCTGCGATGAATCATAAGGATGCAGGGTGGACACTGACTTGCCTGCCTTTGTTTTTACAGGAATGCTCACTTTGACAGGGTACCTTGCATGGAGAAAGGGAGCAGAGCAAACCATGCTACTTCACCAAACAACACCAGCTGGTCCACTCACCACCCCTTCTGGTTAAAAGTCCAGCAAGCAAAGCCACTTCCCGCCATTAATTCTCTCGGAGGGAAGGCTGAATCCCTCGGGTGCCTTTGGCTCAGAAGACTGTAAGCACATCACGGACCCCACGAAGTACGCTCAGCATTCCAACTACCATCTCCCCTTCTCCCTTTTCCCTTTGGTTTCTTGCCGACGGAGGATTTTCCTCTTGATTTCTAAAGCCACATGGACCAATGTATGTACTTTCCCCCCTCACTAACTTCAAGGTTCAGATATTTGAGGCTGGACAATGAAATGGATTTTTCTCTCTCTCCCAAAAACTGCTGTGGTTTTGCTGCTACACTAAGAATTGTGATTTGCATTGTATGGTTTCGGACCTATTCGCGTTTTTTGATGGGAGGGGGGATGAAGGGGTTATACTGGAGTTATTGACACTTCAGCGTCATCTCTATCTCCTGCCCATGATGCACTTTTAAATGAAGAGTTATTAGAATATTTTATTGGCTAATATACTTCCCCCCCCCCTTGTTATTTTTTACAAAGGCCACCTTTATCCTTTTTAATGCCATATTTTCAGTGTTACACTTTTATGGCTTTTTAAATTTTTATTTGACAGAGTAAGAAGCAGCATGAATAGTTTATACTGTGGTTTTTCAGAGACTGAATGCCAAGAGAACTCAGTAAATGTTTATTCCTCTCAGCTTTCTTTTTCAATTCCCCTAAATAGCACCCCATTTGGGAACAGAGCAAGAGTGTTGAACTAAAGACCAAAAAAGAAGAAGAAGAAGAAGAAGATGAAGAAGAAGAAAAGGGATCCCCTCAAGGTGTAAAACTATCTGGGGGAAATATTTTGCTGGGTGTTATGAAAGACTTGGATGAAATTTCAACCCTGATGGTTTTTCAGTGATCCAGGAAGCCAGTGAGACAATCTCGCCAGATGCAGACCCCTTTCATGATAATTAGAAAGGTATGGCCAAGCCAATGAAAACACAGGGGTAAAGTGAGAAGAGAGCCCCCATGATTCTGTTTCACTGTTTGCTTTCTCCTGTCATGGTTAAAAAGAAAATGTGCAATTCGATCCTCAGTCGGTGGGTGGAGGATAACAGGGTAGAATTTACTTGTGTGCACTTGTATAGTTGTAGCCAAGAGTCCAAAAGAACACTAAAGCATGTATGCCGGCACTGATTTGGTAAAACAATTGTGGAGTATCCCATTCTGACAAAATACTAAGGTGGGGGGGGATGGGGAGGGGGGATCATTAAAAAAAAAAGTTCAAATCACCTTGTGATCCAGTGTAACTGTTTACTAACTTGAATAAAGCAATTGTTCACGCTACAATGCCTGGAGTACACCTTTACTATAAGGCTATTGTAATTAGCATACAGGAAGCAGTTTGGACAGGGCGTGCTTCAAAGAGTTGCGGGGTGGGGCAAGGTTTTAAAAGCCAATCAAACCCGAGCCTTATAGCAATGGTGTACTGAGGGCACTATGTACATACTGTATTTCTATATTTTCCTTTGTACAGATTCACTTAAGTCAAGCTACTGTTTTACAGGTGCTCCTTATTTATTAGGGCTGTGAAGGCTTGGAAAACTACACCCGACGAGCAAGCTCGCTTTTTAAAAAAATAAAATAAATGAAAAATTAAAAAGGTGAAGGACTGGAGGGAGGGCAATGGGGGGAGGGGGGAAAAGCTCATGAGCCTATGGATTGATTTCAAAACCTAACAGAGACAAATTTCTATGGGGAAAACGAAGCACTTTTAAGATGCTTCTGGTTGTTCTGGGCTCACACCATTTTTTTTCTCCCTGACTGGTGTCAGATTTATTAAAACAAAATAAATCTCCAAGTTTAAAAATGCACTTAGCTGTGCTGTTGTTTTCCTTTTTATACATAACATCTGTCCACAAAAAAGGTCTTCGTTTCTCACTAGAAGTTGACAGGTATAATGGATATGATCAAAATCCAATATTTCATCTAAAAAAAATATACTTACTTAAAAAGCTGTTTAGGAGGGAGGCTTAGTTCTCTGTTCCTCCTTGGTGATCTCATTCCTTTTAATCTTTTAGCTTTTTTTAGCAAAACTGGAAAAAGCATTTAACTGGAAATACAGGCTCTTTCTCTCTCACTCACTCTCACTATCTCACTATCCCTGGTTTGGTGATGCTCCAGACCCCTCTCTGTGCTTTGCCAGACTAAGGGCTAATACACAAATTACTTCTCCATTCTTGTACAAGGAACAATTCTAGCTAAACTTGCCAGCGTTCTTCCACATAGATGCGTATATTTCATTCTGGGCATCATTCCTAAACTTCTTTCCTTGGCGTCTTATCTTTCTACGTACCTTCACTTGGTTAGAAAATGTGACCTTTATAGGAGTTGCTTACATGGCTGTTAACACATTCTTTTCTCTAGTCACTAATACCGTATTGGCCCAAATATAAGCCACACCCGAATATAAGCCACACCTTTAAAATTCAGGGGAGGGAGAAAAAAAGACAATACCCGAATATAAGCCGCTCCCTTAAAATTCCGCAGGCATTCACACCCATTCCGTTTTACCATATGTCTGTTTCAGCAGCGATATTGTAAAAGCCCATTTTTGTAAGGTTGTGAATTTAAGCTGCACTTTAACTTTTCACGGTCGGAATTGGGGGGGGAGTGCGGCTTATATTTAGGCCAATACAGTAGATGCTGATCGAGGCCCACAGAACTAGTGTTTTGCTGTACAGATTTCAGATGCTTTTCATAAATTGGTGTGGCCTTGAAAATAAACTTCCAAGCTGAGAAATGCTAATCAGGATTTTGAATGCTGAACTCAATAGGACTTTTGCATGGTTGTTGTTATTCTTGTTATTTTCAGCAATGTCAGCGATAAAAACATAAGGATGGTAATTGTGGAGGAGCTTAATATCACAAATGGATCTCATATATATATATATATATATATATATATATATATATATACATACATACAGTGGTACCTCGGGTTAAGTACTTAATTCGTTCCGGAGGTCCGTACTTAACCTGAAACTGTTCTTAACCTGAAGCACCACTTTAGCTAATGGGGCTTATTGCTGCCGCCACACTGTCGGAGCACAATTTCTGTTCTCATCCTGTAGCAAAGTTCTTAACCCGAGGTACTATTTCTGAGTTAGCGGAGTCTGTAACCTGAAGCGTATGTAACCTGAAACGTATGTAACCCGAGGTACCACTGTGTGTGTATATATATAATTTAATTATATATATCATTTCAGTAGAATGGGTAAATCTGGATTTTAAAAATGCACACTGGCATTCTGATGCTGATGACATAGCAGAAAACTTGCATATGTGAGCAGCACTGATCACGCACCAGTCTGGAAGCTCGCATCCACCCACACAGAAAAGTACCAAACTGCAGACGGAGAGCAATATAGTAAGGAATTTCCAGGCATGAGAAAAAGAAGTAAAGATTACTATAGTCTCCGTGAGTAAATTGTGATTTACTTTATCAGACAGAAACTTATTTATTATATTTATTTATTTCAAAAAATATATGATTGTAGAAAAAAACACACCTCAAAGCATTTAGAAAAAAAGATTAAACCAGGAAATGTTAACTACATTTTTTTTACAGCAAGAATTTAAAACATACAAAAAGTTAAAACAACAATATAGTGCAACAGTTTAAAACTCACATCAACTTTAAGGTTGTCTAAACAAGAATGTTTCTAGCAAGTGCCAAATAGAATGCAGTGAAAATGCCTGCTTGATTTCAATTAAGCAGCCTTTTTACAATATATAATTCTCTTTAATTTTATATAAACTTTGAAGATACAAATGCATGTTCTAGGCAAAAGCATCTAAGAAAGCCAACCACATGTTTCATTCCTATGTGAAGTAACTTTGAAAGTGGTGCCTAAGTAGCAAATAATTTGCATAACATGCAGATTAAGTCACCCAGATTTGGGGGATACACTTGACACACTTTCCCAGATCTCAGTTTGTTATATTATGGCTGGGGAATTGGCATCTTTTCCTCAGCTAGAAATGTGGAGTGTTACCTTGAAAGCAATTGAAAGGTGCTACTGGCACCTTTATCGGGATGCGGGTGGCGCTGTGGTCTAAACAACAGAGCCTAGGGCTTGCCAATCAGAAGGTCGGTGGTTCGAATCCCTGCGATGGGGTGAGCTCCCGTTGCTCGGTCCCTGCTCCTGCCAACCTAGCAGTTCGAAAGCACCTCAAAGTGCAAGTAGATAAATAGGTACCGCTCCAGCGGGAAGGTAAACGGCGTATCCATGCACTGTTCTTGTTCGCCAGAAGCGGCTTAGTCATGCTGGCCACATGACCTGGAAGCTGTACACTGGCTCCCTCGGCCAATAAAGCAAGATGAGCGCCGCAACCCCAGAGTTGTCTGCGACTGGACCTAACGGTCAGGGGTACCTTTACCATTTTACTGGCACCAATAATGAGTGATGCAACCTTCTCACGCTGTGACCCTAAGGGCTAAACTTGAAAAGAGGAGGACTTGTGTGGGAGATGGAACTGGCTAGTTTCAAAGCAGAGCATAAGCACCTTACTGGTTTGGATTGCATGTGTACATGGATGCCTGCACACCAATCGTGCACTCCAGCTCATCCATCTTGGCTCAAGGGCTTTTAGCATCACCACACCAACACCCATGCCTGGTGCCTCTCCAAAATGACTCTGGCACATTCATTTTATCCAGTTGGCCCAAGGCCAGTCTACCCATGAGGTATGTTGAGGTAGTTGCCTCAGGTGCCCAGGGATGTGCAGTGGGCACAGAGCGGTAGCAGCACTGCCCCTGGGAGCCTGCCAGCCTGAAACAGCTACCTTGCCGGCCTGGTCTCATGCGTGGGCCAGCTCTGGACCAACAGGATATGAAATAATTCTTTTTTTCCTTGCTTAACTGTTTTTGAAATGAAGCCAAAAGCTAAGTCTTTAACTTGGACTGAGGCCTACCCTGCACTTCATAACCATACACCATGCTCATACTCTGAGCATGAACTGATTAAAAAATATATATAAGTTGCCCTCTGGCTTTAAGTTGCAACTTGTACTCTAGTTCCATTCTTAAGAAGGAACCAAAGCTGACATTCTAGGGGTTTTTTTATAGTTTGTTTTTTTTAAGTGGAACTAGGTTTCAACTAGTGTTTTTTTTAGCAGTAGCAACACATGTGGCAAGGTGGAGTGTCAACAAGCTTGGGTCCAGCAGTGGTCCAGCCAACTTTTTCATACAGCCCCCTCTTGTGCCCCCTCCCAATACACTGCCACTTTTTTAAACTGGTTTTAAATGGAACTGAAAGTTGACACTTTTAACTTGAATTGAGGCCTACTGTTATGTTAAGCTTACATCCTGCCCTTTATAATAGAGGATTTTCTCTCCAAAAGTGGAATTTGAGGGATTTTTGTTGCAGTTTACTGTAGACCCTCAAGGCTGCTCTGCTAGGGTAGAACCGAACACTCAGGTTCTACAGGTTTATCATCTCTAGAATTCAGTTCCTAAGATGTGTGTTTACACAGAAATTATCCCTCTGAGATTTAGATTCTTAAAGTTTCAGCTGATTCTTTAATCAGTCAAAAACTACTCTGCCTCCAAACAGGTGCCTAATTCACCTGTTACCTCAATACTTTGTTCCTATTCATCAGCTGAGGCTCTCCCTCGTTGATATAAACCAATTTTCTAAAATAATATACTGTTACATGGCACCCCAATCTCTGAGTGGTGTGAAATTTCAGGGGTAGCAGGTGGGCTTACCAGAGCCTATGTTTGGAACTATGAGGCACAGCGGAGACACTGGTATCTTTATGCTATATGGTTCATAAACACATATATACAACCCAAGCCCAGATGGAGAGAGTGCAGCGCATTCACACCCCAAGAGGGTCGTCTTCCTTCCATTGCTGCAGCTTTGGATTCCAAGAGACCCCAAACCCTTATGCTGCAGAGGTTTGCAGCATAAAACAAACAACTTGCCCCATGCTCTGACATTTTTTTCCTGTTTGCTTACTTACATCATCCAAACTGCAAATCTGGAACTTCCCTCCCTGCACTCTGGCATTGTCTCTTGCTAGCTACGCAGAGAGCAGGGTTAGGCACCTGGTATTAGACTTGCTGGCTTCTTTCTCTGTCAATGACTCAGCCATTTTGGTGATTTACCTCTTGATGGCTCCTCTGACGGGCGGTTTCCTGGACAGGGAAAACTGAGTCCAGCTATTTAAAGTCTAACTTTCAGTTTAGCCCTCCAAGCATTGCTTAATTCTAACACTTACTAAATCAAGGAATTATGGAGAGGATCTAGCACCAAGGAGTTTAGGGGATCCTTGCGCATGCGCGCTCCACACAACTTATAACAATACTTTTATTTCAGTATTTTTACCATTACGCTCTTTCTGGCGACTTGAGGTTTTAAACCTTACAAACCATTTTTGATGTACAGTACAACACAGACGTTCTTCTTCCTGTGAAACACTCCCCAAATGCACATGAAATTGTAAACGAAATTTAAGAGCAAAAGGTGTCATGCATTATGCAAAAGAAATCTGCTTCATATTGAAACCAAATTATTCCCTAGTGGAAACTGAGCAAAATCGGTGACATTCTGCGGGTCACAAATATAGCTGTCTTTTCCCCTTTTGAGGGGAGAGGGAGATGGCTACTTAACAAAGTATAACTCTGCCAACCCTTTTGTGCCACTATTTATTAAGCAGAATATACTATAAGAAACGGTTAGCAAACCAGTCCCTTCCCCCATTCTAGAAGACAAAGGAAAGGTAAGAAGAGAAATAGCTTCCTAAATACAACATAAGAGGGATCGAGAATGACAAGGGCTTCATGCCCTCATGGACACCTGTGTGGATGAGGAGAGAGTCGAGAAGTGGGCGGGGCCAGAAGCAGAAGGAAGCAGAGCAAGCAAAGGGAGTCTCACCTTTGTGCGGGAATGCAATGCAAAATTCAGAGGTTTCTGCTGCTACACTCTCACACATCTCTCTCTCTCCAGGCAAGCGAGAGGCAATTGTCACAGTTCAAGGTCACATGCCAGGCAGGCAAGAGCCGCTGCAGCAGAAAGCATTCCAATTCTTATTTGACACCACCACAATTTACGCCATTGGCTAATTTAAATTCTCCACTTCTTCCTCTTATAGCAAATAATTTTATTTTGTGAATTGCTGTGCAATAAAGAACAAGGGCAACAAAACAAACCGGTGCAGATCTCTCACATGTCACTGTTACTGTAAATAATTGAAAAAAAATGGATAAGCATTAAAATCAGATAAAATCTGTGAACCACAGAGATTCCATGGATGAAAAAATGTGAGAGAAAGTGCACTAAATGGAAGGAGAAAATGGCACCTCATTAGTGATGAACAAACTTGCCCATCAATGACCAATCAACTTCACTCATTGTCCAAAAATGCTAAAATGTGGAAGCAGCCCTCCTGGCCCACCTGCCTGCATGTTTTGCTTCCTAACTTTCTCTCTATGAGGTCAATTGATTTACCGGTACTTTTTAAAAATGAAAGCTCAGACTCTGAGGCCCCTTATAGGCATGGGACCTGGTGCAATTGCTCCAATCTGGCCTTACCTAGTCTTGAGTTGATGTCCAGACTATACACCCACCCACAAACCCTCAGAGGTAAACACTGGTGTGACTGTCCCAGGTGTTTGAACCTGACTAGTGGGAGTTTGGGTGTACGGGGTGTTAGGGAAGGAGTAGTATCTCTGGTGGGGGACATGTTGTGCTCCTTCTGGGATAGTTTGTCTACCTTTGGTCTGCACTCAGCTCCTAGAAGCTGTCAGCATGTGACAGTGGCCACATCCCAGAAAAGGCTTCGACTGGCCGGCTAAGCAAAGTGAGGACCTCAAACCCTTGGTGAGTTAGGGACTTCCCCTGCATGTGAAGACAGGCTCTGGCGGATTGAGTGGGTGAGACCAATAGTGGTTCCAGTGATCAAGAAGGCAGTTTCTGTACATGCTGTAGAGGGAAGTGAGGGACAGATGGGGCTCATCAACACGGGAAGGTAGACCATCTAGGAGAAGGAAAGTTCTGATCCTAAACCTCTGCTGCCTTGCAGGATGTCTTCAGGAGAAGAAAAGGAGAAGTTAAACCTATACAAATCCAGATTTGTGGCTGGTGCCTTGTATACCTCCAGGCAATTGCTGAAGGCAAGCTGGTGCCAAATCTATTGCTCTGCTTTCCTTTTGGAGGTCTTGTCGTCTGTGCAGCCCAGGATCTCCATACACACGGCCCAGGCTTGTGCCCCAGGGAGGTCACTCTGGTTTGACTTCTCCGCCCAGAGGTGCACTCCATTGTCTATCGAGACAGACAAATGCCAACCATGGTTGTTGAAAGATGACCCTGGTTCTGGTCTTCCTGTTCCACTTTATAACCTTTCTACAAGTTGTTTCTATAAGCACCAAGAGTGCCTTATGCCTCCTTTTGTATCAGCCAACAGAGGTTTGCTTAGAGTGTGGGGTGCCTCTTTCCAAAGTCCCAGGGGGCCCTTTCCTTCACTTCCTTCCTCTTTGGGGTGAAACTCCTGTAGCAGCTGTACAACTGAAGCACATCCATAAGGCAGAAAGCATATCACTTAGCACCAGAACAAAGGAATATTATCATTATCATTATTATTTGTGGCCCACCCATCTGACTGGGTTGCCACAGCCACTCTGGTCTGCTGGTCTGCACACACTTTGTATAGCTCTCTTCTTCTGTCTCTTGTTTCCATTTCCCTTTAGTTCAGCAATTCCCCAAATGTGGTCCAGAGACTACAAGTGGTCGGTTAGCTTCATTCAGATGATCTATGCCAGGTTTGCGAATTTTTGGTTGGATATAGAAGATGACACAGCCATAGCATTAAATATTTATAAAATATATTAATTTTTTTCTTCTATTTAATTGCTTCTTTTATTTTAATTGCTTCTTTTATTTCTTATATTGTAATAGAATTTGGATTTTATGGAATACAATATATAAGAGATAGAAGAAGGAAGAAAAATCTAATTAAAAACCATTGAGCACAGCACATTATAATGGCTACAACAGGCAGGAAAGGCACTAAGTGCTCCACCAGGACCTTTACCAATTTTCAACTCATCTGTGAGGGAAAAAGTTTTGGAATGACTGCTTTGACAAATGGGATAAGGAGCTAAAGATCCCCCCACAGTGGTTTATGTTTGGATCCTATGGTCCCCACAGCTGCCCAAGGAGGAAACACTTTCCTCCATTTTATGATTTAGCTGCCTGGTCTTTGCTTCCCAGGGATCCTTTGGGAGGAATGATGGGATAGAATTTGAATAAAATGCTGCCCATGTGCAGTGTGCCCTGTAGGGTGCTCAACTTCTTAGACAACTCACGAGTTCTGTAAATTCATTGGGCTAGTGGCAGGGGCATTACTCATTGTGTCCCCCACCCTACCTGAAAGGGCACGGCACTCCAAAATGGCTGCTATTTCTGGAGGCTCAATCCTCCAAGTGCTGCTCCTTATGGGGCCAAAGCAACATTCTTCACATAAAAGAGGAAGACATCAACAGACTCAGGGAACACAAGTTTACAGAACAACAACAACAACAACACTTTAGGGGGAAAGCCCTCTCCCCCCCCCCAGTGTTTATTGAAAGCTAACTCTCTGTGTGGGGGAGGGCTGGAAGACCAGGGACATTGCTGAAATGGAGTGTCTCTAATACCGAACCAAAGCACTCCACACTGCAACACTTTGCTGTAGATCCCCACACTGTGGAAGGTTGCCGTATTGTTTTCTCTTTAAAAGGGGGCACACAAGCATTCACGTGGTTTAGCTGGAGTGGCACTCACTCTAGCTGTCCAGCAGTCTTTCTATAAGAAAAGATTTCACAACAGTTTGGAAGCTGTGTGGGGATGGCGGAGACCAGGCTGTGGATTCATAACATCCATGATGGATGTTGTCTCCATCCAAAGTTGTGCTTTGAAGAAGGTCACACTCTTCCTTTAAGTATGCAGGTGGGCAGTGGAGTGCAGGAGAAAACATCTCTTCCCTACCCAACTTCAAACTGTGCTTCCGCTAAGGGGTTTAATCCCCACTCATCAGCCGATAAGCAGGGATTCAACCTTGCTGCCTTGGCTGTGTGATCCTGTTCCCTGTTCTCTGTGATGTCATCTGATGAGTAGGTGGGTAGTTGTGGTTTGGGATTAAATGACCTCACTTGCCAAGATGGACTCATGGGCTAACAATTCCCCACTCCTGCTCAAAATGAACTTCCTGTGTCTTCTTTAATTCATTTGCTGCACAACCTGGATTTGCCAGTGCATGAATGAATCCCTCCCCCAAATAAGAGTCAGGAAGTGTTGGCTGCATATTTGTCCCTTCCTGAGGCTTTTGTTTTGTAAATTTATAAGTGGTCTGCAGCATCACATAACCCAACCGTGTGACAGTAGCAACTGACCAGAATTTGCATTCTGTTGCTTTATATTCAGGGTCTCATTAAGCTTGAGAGCCTTTTTATTTTTAGCTCAATGTTCATGGGTACAGTGGTACCTTAGGTTAAGTACTTAATTCGTTCTGGAGGTCCGTTCTTAACCTGAAACTGTTCTTAACCTGAAGCACCACTTTAGCTAATGGGGCCTCCCGCTGCTGCCGCGCCGCCGGAGGACAAGTTCTGTTCTCATCCTGAAGCAAAGTTCTTAAACCGAGGGTTAGCGGAGTCTGTAACCTGAAGCGTATGTAACCTGAAGCGTCTGTAACCCAAGGTACCACTGTACTTAGAAAGCTTGAACTGGGGGCTGGGGAATCAAGGCAGAACTTTATATCCAGTTAGGTCATTTGAATTGGCTGCATTTTATGTTGCTGAAAATATTTGTTTCACTGTAAGAAAATTCCATCTCTCTCTCTCTCTCTCTCTCCATTTCCTGTGTTAGCAGGACAGTTGAGCAGGACCCCAAGACCTACACAGAGCAGTGTCATTGTTCAAATGTTTGACCTAAGGAGTTAAGAAGGCAGGAAAGTGCTGGCATATTCTTGGCTCTCTGCCCTCAGACATCAGATTTCTTGAAACTTCTCTCCTTACTGATTTTTTTCTTATTTTTTTTAAGCAGCAAATCACATTAAGAAACAAATACAATGCTGTCTTTCCCTCTACTCTGTTACTGTTTTTAAACACACAGTACACACATTGTATAGAATAGTTAGAGTGATCCAACCTAAAAAAACAAAAAAAAAACCAGGAAAGCAACCAGATACTTTTCTACTTATTGATCTTTTAAAAGGGGGCTGGTGGAGGAGAGATTGTTTTCATAAAGGTTTAATTCACCCCCCACTTTTTTTTAGCTTTTTAACCTAGCTGCCGCCCATTTCATCCTGCTTCTCTTTGTGAAATGCTAATCCATCCACAGGGGTTCACTTTCCTGGTGTAACTTTCCAGAAATTGTATATCTGCATAGCAACTTCTCCGCAGGCAGCTTATGTCACGGTATCATGTGTCAGAAAGATGAAAAGAACTCCAAATCTGAGCTGCGCTACAAACTTGTGCCCCTGATTCTGGGGGCATACATATCCTGGCATACTTAAAATAAGTGCTAGGCCAGGCGATTTCAGGACAAGAGAGGTGCAAACTTTTATCAGGTTGATGACAGGAAAATGACACACACGGGCTTGCCTCAGTCCTGTGTGGATGATCCGGCAGAAAACAAAGGTTGTCTTTTTCCTCCCTTCCCGCTTCCAATCCCCTCGTCCCTGTTGTCTGCCTCCAACTGCAACCTGAGCCTGAATCTTGAGCCCAGTGTCCAGATTAGAGATTGTTGACTCAGATTTAGTAGTGAAATAGGAGCCAGGCCCAGTTGATGGGCCGGCCTTGCAGAAGCAGGTTTGCTTTAAGCCAAAAGAAAGATCATGTGTCAGCCAGGAGCCTGGCTTTTCTTTATCACAAACTTCCTAATCTGCATCTTCTTTTCTTTTTCTTAGCTTACCTGCTTTCCATTCCTTCTATATGGCATCGTAAATCAGGGAATTAACAAGTGTGGCAAGCTTTTTGCCGTAGCGAGAGACAATGAGCTTTCTGTATCTTTTAACGAGCAAGCAGCACTTAGCATAATCAATGGTGAGTTCAAGGCCGAAAGGATGGAAAATAGTGGCTTGGTCTGATCACTTTGAGGGTATTTCTCATCATCCGAGTAAGCTGCTTTTATGAGAAATATGACATGCTCTGGAGGCTTGCTCTCCATTTTGCAGGAGAATCATTAAAAGAAATCATTACATCTCTCTTTCGCTCCCTTCCCCCCCTCTCTTTGGCACACATGCTCCTTTTTCTTGGCTTTTGATTTCATCCATCTTTCAGACGCTTCGTGCCTTTAGTAATTTATGTGCAAGATTTTTCCAAACCTCCAAATGTTTTTCCATTTGGCAAACCACCTCCTGAAACCTCCACAGAATGTAACCGTAGAGTTTTCTTGTAGTCAAAAACATGAACTATGAATGTTAACACAAAGATGCCTCTAATACTTGCTAATCCTGCACAGAAACGATCTATTTATGTACAGGAGGATTGTTGTTTCTCTCTGTTATTGTCCATTGTTAGAGCTTGTTTTACATACACCTTAAGGTTTTCTGCATGAGGATTTTGTTTTTGTTGCTTGTGTGTGCGGGGTTTTTTTTATAAAAAAAACACAACCTTCTGCTTTTTGGATGCTTCACGATACCATATGGAGAACTGTTTTGTACTTCTGCTGGTAATGTTACAAGCCCTGGATATAAACTAGTTGTGTGTGTGGCTTTTCTTTTTTAAAAATGCATGATGACCTTGTTTTATATTCTGCACATGCTTAGCTTTTATGGAGTATCTTTAAATGATATATTAAGAAAGGCTAGCCTTTGTAACATGTACAATTTTAGCACCAAATTCTATCAGCACAAACCAATATGTGCCTTCTCAGAAATTCATTGGGGCTTACTCCCAGATAAGTGTGTCCAGGTTCGCAGCCCACATCTGTGATATATATCTAAAGTACATTTCATATAGCTACATATATGTGGTTTAAATGGGCTTCATTCCCATAACATTCTACAACTCCTGCAGTCTAGTTTACAGGTAGAATATGTCTTTGTTGTGATGTTGCTTTATGTTTGATATCTGTCCTCCTTGATTCTACACACTTTTCTCATGGGACGGGTACAGCAAGAGATTCTCAAGATCCTACTCCCCTCCTTCAAGGAACATAGGAACATGGGGAGAGCCTGTTCTCACAGCGACCAATCAGATGCCTGTACAAAGCCCACAAGCAGGATTCAAACAGTCTCCCCACAGCTGGCGTTCAGCGGCATTGCTGCCTCCAACTGTCTATGGAAGCATAGCACAGAATAGCCACCAGGGCTAGGAGCCTTCAGCAGCCCTCTCCTCCATGAGGAAATAAAGCATTGCCCTTTAAAATAAATATTTAAGCCATTTTCATGCATAAACCTCATAAATAGGCTCACTAAATTGGTTTTATGGCAGGGGCAGAGAACCTGTGTCCTGAGAGATGTTATTAGTCCACAGCTCCAATCCCCCTTGACCATTGGTAGAGGCCAATGGGAACTGGGGTCCAACAACCTTTGGAGAGACATGGGTTCCCCATGCCTGCTTTAAAACAACCACACCGGTGGCTTATATGGCTCGTGGCTCTTAGGTCCCAAGGTCCTGTGACCGTTCAGAGAATGGCTTGTGCCAAGGGAGCCACAGCAACATCCTGGACAAACCTCTTTCTGCTACGCTGCCTCTCAGTTTGCCCTCTCACTTTACGCACCTTCTAGATTGTTCCAGGTGAGTAGAGATAAACCAATGGGAAGAATCATGCATAGCTAAGATGTCTCAGGTCCATCCCTTCATCTTTCTTACTTACTGAAACCTATGTAACTGTTTGACAAAAC
The DNA here is from genome assembly GCF_964106915.1 of Podarcis gaigeae. NCBI lineage: Eukaryota > Metazoa > Chordata > Lepidosauria > Squamata > Lacertidae > Podarcis > Podarcis gaigeae. The sequence continues at coordinate 49,978,584 of NC_139680.1, forward strand.
ACTGATGCGCTCCTCCCTCTCTTCAACAAAAAAACTCCCTCAGGTAGGTGAACATCAACTGTTTGTGAAGAAAACCTTCTTCTTCTTCTTCTTTGCAGTCCACCTTCTTAATCTGCTAAATGTAGTTCAAGTATAATCTAGCTACTTTGTGTTTCTTGAGTAAGTGGGAGAGCTTAGGTACTTTTGGCAGGAGCAACGTAATTGCCTCCACTTTTGCGCTCTACCTTCTTTTGACGTGTTTCCGATTGGGGCACCCACTGTTATGCCCCAGCAAGCAAGCATTGCCGGATGCCGGATGCAATGGTGGATGCAGTAATGGCAAGGAGATTGATGTAAAAACAGATGCTTCTCTATTAGTTCACTTTCAGTGGAATTTATAGGAAGACAAAGATAGAAACCATTTTCCATTGTAAAAACACTGAGCTGTTATGCTGGTGCTCATCTGGAAAAAGGTCCTGGAAATTAAATACTGTATTTTTCTGTGTAAGACTATACTTCCCCCCAAATTTTTTAAGCTTTAAATTGGGGGTCGTCTTAGACACAGAATGTTGCAATTATTTATTTCTTAATTTTGGGCTCAAAAAATAGAGGTCGTCTTATACATGGGGGCGTCTTATACAGTGGTACCTCAGGTTAAGTACTTAATTCGTTCTGGAGGTCCATTCTTAACCTGAAACTGTTCTTAACCTGAAGCACCACTTTAGCAAATGGTGCCTCCTGCTGCTGCTGCTGCACTGCCGGAGCCCAATTTCTGTTCTCATCCTGAAGCAAAGTTCTTAACCTGAAGCACTATTTCTGGGTTAGTGGAGTCTTTAACCTGAAGCGTATGTAACCTGAAGCATATGTAACCTGAGGTACCACTGTACACGGAAAAATATGGGAGCTAGGCAGAATCAGTTCTGTCTAGAGCTGATGTATGATCTTTCCCATTCCTAGTGATATCCCATAACTTTCATAGCTATTGAACATGCTGGGATCACTACTGGCAGGAAATGCCTGCTAGCTCCCCCTTGTTTGGAGAGCCATCTCCACCATCCATATTTAGCAGAAATACAGTGGGGATACAATGCTAATTTCTTACCTCCAGTGGTATGTAAACACCCTTGGGTCAGGAATTCATTCTTGGATTCAGTGCAGTAGTTTTCATTACTGCTGTGGGGCACAGAGAGAACGTTGCATTCGCTCACTGCCTCTCAGACCAAAATATCAGAGGGTTTTGTGAAAATTCACTGCGGACAAATACACTGTGAGCTCTTGGAGGGAGAGTAATATATAAATTAACAAATACAAATACCAGTGGTGCATTGCTGTGTCTATATTTCCAAAGTGATCTCAAATAGTATTGTTTTTAGTTGCATTTCTGTAAACCCATCAGCTGGATTTGCCCCGGAATTCACAGGAAAAACAATCTCCTTGTTAGCAAATCTTTACAACTGTACAAGAACAGGAACAAGGGGTCAAAATTCTGCTTTTGTTCATCCTACACTGACGGCCACTGGCCATCAGTGGAAATGCTTTGGATTGATACCCTTGTATCAGTTGGCTCCTTCTAGTATAGCATTTCATTTTCCAGGCTGTTACTCGCCTCTCTCGGTGACTGTGACATTTTCTCTGGAGACACACATAATCCATATTAATAGCCGAAGACTTCGTAGTGATCAAGGCTGAATTAATTAATTGTCTGTTGCTTTAACAAACAAAACCTAGACTGGTTGTAGTCAATTATATGTGTTATTGGTGTAGGCATGAGGAACATGAGCATGGTTTGCGCTTTCAGCGTGACATCTGGGCCCAGATTTGGGACAGAGGCATAACGCAAAGTGCAGGTGGAAGCTCTATTTGTCTCTGAGAAAACACAGTACAGTCCCATTTGTAAACAGAGGTGTTAATTTGCACTGTGGACAAGGATTCTTCCTGCTCTGCTGCCAATCTCCTTGCTGTTTCTCCAGTCAATCCTTCTTCGGCCTGATGCTTACTGCTTGCTAGAGATCAGGTTTGTTAAACAAATCTAAGCATCACCTTCAAAAGTACACCAGGATTCTCAACGCTGGACTTTCCCACCCTGTCTTCCCGGCAGATTGTTTAAATGGCAAGAGCTGCCCAGACTGCAGTAACGTCAGCAGTCTCGACAGTCCCCTTGATCCAGCTGGTGATAAGCAACAGCAGAGCCTCCACATGGCCCCTGCTGGCACATTGGAAGAGGACATGATGAACTCAGGTGTCTGCCAGACGCAGAGGTGGATGCCGAGAGAGGGCCCCCGCATCTGATTCTGCTCGTCCAGTGTTCCATTAAAGAGCTTTGCAAACATCCGAATGGTGGAGCACGGGCCAGGGGGGTTGGCTCAGCGGGCTAATTCGTGTCTCGGACCTTCTGCTGTCCTGGAAGTCCCAGCGTTGCTGGACAGAGCTGTCTGTTGTGTTCCTGGTGTCAAATGGCCTGGTTCCACATCTGTGGTGCCGGCATTTGGTTGGTCTGCTGGGCTCTCATTTGGCCTATAAATGCAAGCATCTGCTGGGGTGATGCTGGCTCCTTGGCAGATTTCAGCAGGGCTGGTGACCTGCTGTGGCACTTACTAGTCAATCAGCTCTCCGGAGGTGTGCAAGAGAACAGGGAAATTATTCCTATTGCCCAAGTAAGTGCCTTAAGGAACAAGGCATATTGTGAAGTTAAAAAGCAGGGAGGCAGAAGGGTGATGGGATGCAACGGACATAGGAACCAGTTTTGGCAGCTGCCTTATGGGGAGTCGGCCCCATCTTGTTCAATATTGTCTGGCAGTGGCCCTCCAGGATTTCAGACAGAGGCCTCACACACACCTGCCCAGAGATGCTGGACACAGCACCTGGGACCTTCTGCGTGTGAGGCAGGTGTTCTACTACTGAGCTAGGGCCCATTCCAGGACCAGGAGCTCAACAGGAGCGGCTCCAAGTCCTCAGGCAGAGCCATCCACGTGTTAATCCTTCAACAGGTGGGAAGCCACAGAACCCAGAACACAACAGGACGCAAGCACATTGTAGATGGTGAGCAGCCTTGCAGAGAAGCCAGATGAAGGAAATGAACCAAGAGGCAGGATGAAATATTTGTTATGTCCTGTTTGAAATTAAATAAAATGCTGCCATCCGATGCATCCTCTTAGCACGAACAGAATGAGTATGTTGTGTGCTGGAGCAAAGCAGGGCTTCTGAAGAATGGCTACTATGATAATGGTGCACTGCACAGTGGAGATCATCTCGAGGGTAGGAGTTCATTGGCTACCTCTGGGGATTCCTTCCCCAAGAAAGTGCACATTCCCAGGACAGTGTATTTCATTGATAGCACAGCTTTCTAGGTGGTACCCACCTCAAGAGCCATCCAAAGATGAGAAAGGGGCTGGGGAAAGGGACTGAAGGAGCCAGGCTATGGAAGGTGGAGAAGGAAATAATGTGCATCCATTTTGACAGGTGTTGCACTTACAGTTCTAGAAAAGACATGGATAGTGACATTTACATCCAGCCTTCTTTCCATTTTAAGCACAGCCAAGGATAAAGCATTAAATAGAGCATCCGAGCTGACCCAAAACATTTTGCCACCCGGAAAGGAGATCAAACAGTGGCCCTCCTTTCCATTGGGATCGTCGCTGAATTTTGCCACACAATTCAGACACCAACGGCAATCTTCATTGATTGTCACCCCAAGTAAGTGCCAGAGAGGGTCACTTCAACCTGCTGTGTGGCAAAACTAGTTTCATATAGCATGCTTGCCCTTCAGCAAGGCTTGTTCACCCCAAGTGTATTTCAGCCTGGGCTGCTGAGAAATGCTTCCATGCAGGTGGGAGTGTTTCAGGTAGGGGACATTGTCTGCACAGGACTGCGTGGGACGAGCTTCTTCAGCTCATGCCAGCTGCTCTCAAGAATGTGCAGAGCTTCAATGGAGGGTCTTCAGAAGGTGCCAGAGGCATTTAAGGCTGTGTGGTAAAGAAACAGCCAATATAAGGAGATTTGTAGATTAGAAGTATGTTCTGCAAGTGAATAATTCAATAGGGAAGAGAGTTCAGCTAGTCATTCTGAGCAGAAATGTCAATGGCTCAGGTGTTAAACAAATGATACATGTGTGAGACTTTGGTTGTAACGCACACATTTTTTTGGCTGCAGCAGCAGTTTCGAGGCACCTTAAATACATTTATTATGACATAAGCTTTCATGGACTGTAGTCCACAACATCAGTAGATGCATTAAGTGTTATCCTGAGTCACAGTATTTACATACAAGGCGATGGGGGGGGGTGGTAATTGTAAACGCTGAGGGTCAGAGTGAAATGTAACGCAGGAACTGCAGAGAGTGATGGTTACATCATTGACAGCAGCCAGCCATTCCTCTGAAACAAACAGAGCCAGTTCACATGTGCTCTAAATGTGTCACTCCAAGCCTGTATATTCAGAAGCAAGAACCTGTGATTTCGGTGGGCATCTGCAGAGAATTGGATCAAATCCCATTCTATACATATTTATTTATTCATATTTCTATACAAATGTATTTCTAATGCACATATGTTGCACCAGGCGGCTTCCATTGATTGCGCTTTGTAAGTGGATTTGATGGGGTGGCAGCAAAACACACAGAGTCTCATTCCAGACAAGAAGGCCACACTGGTTGTTGGTGGCAGGTGCATTGTCTGTTCTTTAGGTGTCGTTCACTCTGCTTTGGACGGAGTGGGACTCCCTCTAAAGGCAGCAGCCTTGTAGCAACCAGTGACTCTATTGTTTATCATTTGGTCTGTTTTGTATTTGCAATAGGTCTGTGAAACTCCCGGAGAACTAGGTTGCGGTGGGTTGTTGTGATTTATATAGGTCCTTGTGGTTTATAAACACAACAAGTAAATATAAAAGTACAAGGACATCATCTGCAGTCTTTACTGCTTCATGGGCAAATACTGAGAGCAGTGTGGTAGTCTGTTTTTAATGTATCATTTTGCAGTGGCACTGCAAAAGGTACATTTTGATTTCCTCACTTTTACCCGAATCTAGACATTTCCGTCTGCCTGTCTACAATTTCTTAACGAAAACTGCAAAAATATGAAACATTTTAGAGTTTCTGTGGCTTTTGCATATGAAACATGACATATCCAGCACTGCATATGTCCCTGCAGCAGTGAGGTCCCTTCAATTTTTTTTTCTTTTATCCACCAGGTGTGGCCAGCATGACCAATGGTCAGGGACGAGCCAGCACTCAATGGTAGAGCACTTGCTCTGCATGCAAGCCCCAGCTTCAACCCCCAACATCTCCAGGTTGAGCTGGGAGGGAAGCCTACCTGAAACACTGGAGAGCCACTGCCTGTCAGTGTAGGTAATATGGCACTAGATGGGCCAGTGCTTTGACTTATGTTTATCTACTCCTATGCTGAGTGGAGTCCAAAAACATCTGGAAGGATACAGATTTTCACGTCTGTTTTCTGTAAGTGATGCTCTGGAATAACAATTCATGGGCACCTTATGACCTCTCTCCCTGAAAATTTAATCAGGAAATAATTCAGCTGTCTAATATTCCGTGGATGACTGCAACACTATAACAATAAAATACTGCACAATGATTATGGAGATTATAGACAGATGCCTATTAGAATTGGGTTTTCCCCACCTTATCCTTAAAATCAGTGGGAAAACACAGTTCAGTGAGCAAAGGTGGAAAGAAACAGAACTGTAATTTGTCTCAAATGGACACTGTCCTCTTTTTTCAGTCTTGGGGGAAAAAGGCTTTTCTTTCCGTCATCAGTACAGGGAGTAACTGCAAATGCCTTTGGCTCTATGCCACCACCTAGTGGAACTTCTGAGAACCTGCCGCTGTGCGACTATGAGAGAACATTTCCACTGCCGATGGAAAATGCACACAGACAAACTGAATGCAGTAGCAATCAGCCAAGGAGTCTATATTTAGTTCTGAATTAAGCTAGGTCTGGTTTTTGCTTTCTCAGTCCCGCAGTGTTTTGAAGTGCTTTATTCACGGCTTGCTTGAATTGTGGGAAAGGACAAGGAGAGTTCAATTCACAACCACAAGGTGGCAGCAGTGTGCTTGTGAGATGGGAGTTGGAGAGAGAGAAAAATCTCTTCGATAACGTTTCGCTCCCGGAATTCCTGGTGAACAGATTCCTGCTTGGTGAATGTGATTCAATCTGCTTGCTGTTGTTGCTTTGCATACTCCTGGTCGAGATTTCCTAAAGTGGTCAATACTGACTCCGTGGGGGTGAATAAAGACCAAGGGGTTCAAAGGGGTCCAAAAGGAACTAGATGTGGGAAAGATGTTTATAAGGAATAGTACAAAAATAATAATCAGGAATGATGAGCCTCAGAAGTAAAGGGCACGCACATGAAAAGAGTACACCTCCCTTATCAATGGGAAACCTCTGTATTTAGCAAGATAATTCCACAACACAACAGAATTTCTTATTCTTGGTGATTAATAGATGCTGCTTATATATTGATAATTTTTTTTACATGGTTTCATTTACATTCCTAAGAATTTGGGATGGAGTCAATGACAACTTCGGGGCGCAGGTGGCGCTGTGGGTTAAAGCCTCAGCACCTAGGACTTGCCGATCGAAAGGTCGGCGGTTCGAATCCCTGCGGCGGGGTGCGCTCCCGCTGCTCGGTCCCAGCGCCTGCCAACCTAGCAGTTTGAAAGCACCTCCGGGTGCAAGTAGATAAATAGGGACCGCTTACCAGCGGGAAGGTAAACGGCGTTTCCGTGTGCGGCTCTGGCTCGCCAGAGCAGCGATGTCACGCTGGCCACGTGACCCGGAAGTGTCTCCGGACAGCGCTGGCCCCTGGCCTCTTGAGTGAGATGGGCGCACAACCCCAGAGTCTGTCAAGACTGGCCCGTACGGGCAGGGGTACCTTTACCTTTACCTTTACAATGACAACTTGCCTAGAGAACTGCATTGGGAAATTCAGAGAACCTCAGATTTCGAAGGATGGCTATGTTTTCATTCACATATTGTTTTTGAAAACATGAATTGGGTAGGTAGGCTTTAAATGTGAACTATTTCAAATTTATCTCCCATCCCAAAACCCTCTCCATGTTATGGAGTTTATTATACAGCTGTTGCTGGCACAGGTTCCCCGTTCTGTGTTTGGAGGGAAGAAGAAGAAGAAGAAGAAGAAGAAGAAGAAGAAGAAGAAGAAGAAGAAGAAGGAGAATATTGACAGCCATTTTATTAGCTGAGTAAGGGAAATGGAATGGAATAATCTGCCTAAAGTAACTTCGGGTGCCCAGAAGTAGTTGGCCTCCAACACCCATCAACCCCAGCAAGTTTAGCCAACAGCCAGGGATTATGGGAATTGTAGTTCATTAATATCTGTGGAAGCAAGAATACTGGTTAGCTAAGCTGCAGCTTGTAGAACGTTGATTTATTCCTTGATGCCAAAAGAGATAAGGCAAGCCAGCTGCACATTCTCTGGCATGTGCTCTTCCTGTTCCTGTTGCCCAGGACTCTTCCGCATATGCTGTGTGGTGATCAGGACTTCAGCTGTGCCCCAGAGCAGGCAGGATTAGAGAGAAGGCAGGCAATGACAGCCTCGTTTCCCTCTGCATCAATATAGTGGTACCTCAGGTTACAGACGCTTTAGGTTACGGACTCCACCAACCCAGAAATAGTACCTCGGGTTAAAAACTTTGCTTCAGGATGAGAACAGAAATCACGTGCTAGTAGTGCGGTGGCAGCAGCAAGAGGCTCCATTAGCTAAAGTGGTACCTCAGGTTAAGGACAGTTTCAGGTTAAGAACAGACCTCTGGAATGAATTAAGTTCTTAACCCGAGGTACCACTGTATATCTGAAAAGGTTTCTGTGTTTTCTAACTGAGTTCACATGCAGTTTGGAAAAGAGCAGGGTTTGAATTATAAAGCTGCTTTACCGCAGATAGTAAGATCTGGGTCTGCTTTGCTTTGAACATTTTTATTATCCCTAAATCTATATTGTCAGGGTTTCAGGGACAGAGAGCGAGGGGGAGGGGTCCCAGGGCGACGAGGAAGAGGACGACGACGACCCGAGGTTGTCAGTGAGTCCGTCAAGTGAATCCGAGGATTCCCAAAAGGGAGCCCCCCTGGTCAGGCCAAGGGGCAGTAGAGAGGGAGGCAGTCAGAAGCAGGGGAACGAAGGGGGAGTCCCCAGTGGGGGCTGGAGATCGGGACCGGCCTCTCCGTCGGAACGGAGTGAAGGGGGTGGAGTTGCCAGTGTGTCAGAAAGAGCAGAACAGGAAGCAGAGAGGGGAAGGAGTTCGGAGCAGAACGTCCTGCCGGAAGGGGAGGAGTGTAGTACCGAGAGTAGCGTAACGGTCGAAAGGAAGGTCAGAGGCAACGTACGCGCGCCAAGTTCAAATGTGGAGGCGCGCGGAAATGAGGAGAGCCCTGAGGAGGAGCCTGGTCCCAAAGCACGAAGGAGGGGGGAGCAGGCGTCAGAAGACTCAGCCTCGGGGGAGTCCCGGAGGGAGGGAGCACAGGGGGGCAGAAAGACCCTGCGGAAAAGGAAGGAGAGGAAAAGGTGGAGCAGTACAAGCCTCTTAAGCTGGTGCAGGGGCGGGACTGACTCAGAGGGGACTTCTAACATCTAAGGGTAACAGATGCTGAGCCACGGAGCTTGGATGTAACGACAACAATGTTCTTCAATAAAACCTTTTGTATATAACTTGGACTGGATTTTGGTCTCTTGTGAGCTGGGACCTCGGGTGGCTCTGACAGTAAGTCCCCTCCCAAAGAACGCAAAATTTTTTTTTGCAAAGCTCACAAACGGTGACAGCCATGAGTGCGGAGGATCAGCTGACAGCACTGCGAACTACAGTTTCCGAACTCACCGCTGCAGTCCTTGCGTCTCAGAAGAAGCATGACGAAATGGAGAAGCGCTGCCAGGACCTGCAAACAAGGTGGGAGCGTGCAAACAGGGAAGGGTTCCCAGGGTCCAGATCAGAGGGCATTGGACTTGGAAGGCGGGGGGGCAGCCTAGTCACCCACTTCGATGGGAACCTGAAGCACTACCCCAGTTTCAGAGCAGACGTTTTGTATGCATTGCACTTGCTTCGTCATGACTTTAAAGATGAGGAGGAGAAAGTGGGGTTTATTGTTTCTCACTTGCATGGGCCGGCCAGAGACTGGTTGCGCAATTTGTGGCGTGAAGATGGCCCTGCCCGCCGCGATTCTGATGAATTCATTAAAGCGATGGATGCCTGCTTCCAGTCAACCGTAGATTTGGATCTTGCACGCAGGGAGATATTTGGACTGCGGCAAGGCAAAGCCACTGTGCGTCAGTACCATTCCAGATTTTTTGCTTTACTGACTGCGTTACGCTGGGAGAAAGACTGCACACCTGTGAGGGATTTGTTCTGGGAGGGTCTCAGCGGTCCCATAAAGGACGAACTTGCCAGGGGAGACAGACCTCAGACCCTGGGAGAGGTGGTGCAGAGGGCTCTGGCGATTGGGATACGTCACGAGGGACGTCCTTGGCACAATGAGGAAGAACGTCAGGTGCGTCCACCAGCGAGGATGTCTTCTTTCATCCCCAGGGAGTTCAGTCAGTCACATCCCTCGCCGCTGGGGAGGCAGGGGGAGGAGCCGATGGAACTTGGTGGTGCTAAGGCTCAAGCAACAGCCAGAGCCCCAGCTTCCGGTGCAGTAAAGGCGAAGCCTCCTAGAGGGACCAGGAAGTGTTACATCTGCGACAGTGCACTGCACATGGCGAAAGAGTGCCCCCAGAGGCTCCAGAAACACACTGCAGCTTTAGCGACGGTAGCTGCAGAAGTGATCCAGGAAGAGGAACCTCAGGGAAACGACAATGCCTGGCTGGAAGCAGAATTGCTGGGGCTCAGCCAGGCGAATCTGTAGAACAGTCCCCAGCGTCTGTGCAACCCACAGACCCTTTACCACCCAAGCCAGCGGTGCAGCTCACTGCAACACTTCAGTTGCCAAATGGGACCACCCTAGAAGTGCCCCTCACGATCGATTCGGGGAGCAACGCCGATTTCGTGGGGATGCAATTCGTCAAGCAGCATCGCATAGCGCTTCTGCCCGCCACAACGCCTCTGAACGTAGTCACGGTGGATGGCAGGAAATTGCTAGGAGGGCAAGTTGTGCAACAGACACCTCCCATGGTGATGCAGATTGGAGATCACCGAGAAGTCATTAGCTTCAATGTCACCCACCTGTCTGACACGCCTATAGTATTGGGCATGAGTTGGCTGGAGAGACACAGTCCTGCTGTAGCGTGGTACCAACGCCAGATCACCTTTTGTTCATCGTACTCTGCTCAAAATTGCATCCAGTCCTGCCAGGAGGAGGGGGCTGAGCAGCAGCTGCGACTTGGCATGGTGCAGGCAGTACCTAGCAAGTACGAAGGGTTCCTGGAGGTTTTCTGCGAGAAGGAAGCTGACCAGTTGCCGCCCCACAGACCTTATGATTGTGCCATCGATCTGGTGCCGGGGGCACAGTTGCCGACTGCAAAGCTGTATTCCATGTCTGAGGACGAAATGCAAGAGCTCAGGGAGTTCATAGAGCACAATTTGAAGCGTGGATTCATCTGGGAATCGAAAGCAGTGGGGGGCAGTCCTGTGTTCTTTGTGAAGAAGAAGGACACGCCCCAAAAGAGACTCATTGTGGACTATAGAACCATAAACAGTATGACCAAACCCAAGGCCTTCCCCATGCCTAAGATTGATGATCTCCTAGCAACCGTGAGGAAGGGGAAGATCTTCACCAAATTGGATCTGCGTGGAGCGTATAACCTCATACGCATCCGGGAGGGCGATGAGTGGAAAACGGCCATGTTCACGCCTCTGGGCACGTATGAATACAGAGTTATGCCGTTTGGTCTCCAAAATGGATCTCACGTCTTCCAAGCCTTTATGCATCACGTGCTAGCGGGACTCCTCTACAAGAAATGTGTGTGTTTCCTCGACGACATCCTGATCTTTTCGGAGACGGAAGAGGCCCACGAGAGGGACGTAAAGGAAGTCCTGCAAAGACTACGGGAGAACAGGCTCTACGCCAAGTTAGAGAAGTGCCAGTTTGATGTGACGGAGGTGGATTTCCTGGGCTACAAGCTGTCCGACAAGGGGCTGGCCATGGACAGCGTCAAGGTCCGCGCGGTGTTGGACTGGAAGAGCCCACGCAATCGGAAGGAAGTCCAGAGATTCGTCGGCTTCGCCAACTTCTACCGCAAATTCATCAGAGGTTTTGCAAAGGAGACGGCAGCGATCACGGACACTCTGAGTTCCAAGAAGAAGAGGTTCGTGTGGACGGAACAGGCGGAGCGCTCTTTTCGGAAGCTTAAAAGCCTTTTCGCCTCCGAGGAGCAGCTGCTGCACGTGAATCCAGGCAGGCCCATGCGAGTAGAGACCGACGCGTCAGACAGGGCGGTTGGAGCCGTGCTCCTGCAAGAAGATCCACATGGGAACTGGAGACCCGGTGCCTTTTACTCCCAAAAGCTCAGCAAGGCGGAGCAAAACTACACCATATGGGACAGAGAGCTGTTGGTCATTCACGCAGCGTTCAAAGCGTGGCGACACTTCCTCATAGGAGCCAAGCACACAGTACAGGTCCGCACGGATCACAAGAACCTAGAGTATTGGCGCACGGCGAAGCTCCAAAGCCAGAGACACATGCGCTGGGCGGAATTCTTCGCGGATTTCGACTTTCGGATAGAGTACATCCCCGGAGATTCCAACGTTATAGCCGATGCGCTATCCAGGAAACCGCAATATCTCGACGAAGCGACACCAGTAGCAGCCAGGCACATTTTCGCACCACAGGCGTGGTCGTGCGCTGCCATCACAGTAGATCTGGACGCGGTGCGACGCGCGTTGCAAGTGGATCAGTTCGCACAGTCCAAGATGGAGGAGTTGTGCAGAGGTGTGCAGAGTGGCGAAGATTTCCAACTACGCAACGGGCTGCTAACTCGCAAAGGTGCCCTCTACGTGCCAAGCGACGAGCTTCGCGCAAAGGTTCTGCAGCAGTTGCACGACGCCCCCAGTGCGGGCCACTTCGGCAAGGAGAAGACAATAGAACTGGTGGCAAGGGACTTTTGGTGGCCTCGGATGCGTGGAGAGGTAGCGGATTACGTCGCCAGGTGTGACACTTGTCAAAGGTCCAAGCCAGTACACCAGAAGCCAGCGGGGCTGCTGGAACCGCTGGAAACGCCACAGCAACCGTGGGAGAGGGTAGCCCTGGACTTCGTTACTGACCTGCCCAGCTCCAGAGGGAAGACGGCGGTGCTGGTGGTTGTGGACCTGTTCACCAAGATGGCGCACTTCATTCCATGCGCAAAGGTGGCGACGGCGGAACAGACTGCCAAACTCTTCATCGATCACGTGTTCAAGGTGCATGGGCTGCCGCAGTCCGTCCTGTCCGACAGGGGGCACCAGTTTGTTTCCAATTTTTGGCAGAAGCTTTTAGGTATCCTGAACGTCAAGATCAACCTAACGTCGGCGAGACACCCACAGACCAACGGCCAAGCTGAGAGGGTCAACGCGATCATGCAGCAGTACCTGAGATGTTACGCCAATCAGCGACCCGCAGCTTGGGTGGACTACCTGCCGATGGCAGAGTTTGCCTATAACAACACGAAGCACGCGTCCACGGGGGTGACGCCGTTCTTCGCGAACAACGGTCGTCATCCCAGAACCTTCCCGGGGTTCGGGGCACCGAGAGAGGGGGTGCCGCAAGAAGCCGACCAGTTTGCAGCGGAGCTGCAGGAGGTGCACGAAGAGTTGCGGAGACATTTGGAGCTGGCCGAGCAAGCATATAAGGTGCAGGCAGACAAAAACAGGAGAGCGGGGGAGGAGATCCAGGTGGGGGACTGGGTGTGGTTAGCGGCCCAAGCGATGCCAGCCAAGTCGTTGGCCAAGAAGAAGCTAGGGCACAGGCAGTTAGGGCCGTACCAGGTGGAAGCTAAGATCAACCCTGTAGCCTTTCGACTAGCCCTCCCCGAAGGTTCCAGAGTGCATCCGGTATTTCATAGGTTGGTGCTCACCCCCTACAAGGCACCGCACAGGTTTCAGGAGTCTGAAACAGTCCCGCAACTACACACTAAGTCACAGGAGAGGGAGAGGGCGCCTAGGGCCGAACCACTCAACGAGGTCACAGAAATCCTGGACTCGAGATGGGGGGAAGAGGGGGTAGAATACTTTCTAGCTACAGAGGGCACTCCAGCCAGTGCCAACGGTTGGGTGCCGGGCTACGCTTTAGACGAACCTCTTCTAAAAGACGAGTTCCATGCCCTTTTCCCGCATAGACCCATGCCAGCCGAGTACTTTGATGACTGGCTCTTTACGCCCACACTCTCAGACAGTACTTTCCGGGGTTTTTCTTCAGCCGAGGAGAGAACGCCAGAATCTAGCCCGCCCAGGGGATCGTGCTCAGGGGTGGACACAGAACCCTCTTATTGGTGGGACGAGCAACCAGAGGAGGACTGGCGCAGGAAATGGCTGACGGGACCTTGGCCGGCAGCACCAGACGAGGTACCAATGGAAGAGGGAGAAGAGAACACTTTGGGTCAAGAACCCGAATTCGAACACTCATACACCGAACTGCAAGCAGAGGATATGGAGGTACACAACCTGTATCCTGCATCCACCTCCGAAGAGCTGCAGCTCCTACAACCTGCACCCGATGGGCGGGGGGGGGAAGGGGGGCTTCGAGGGGGGGATGGATGTCAGGGTTTCAGGGACAGAGAGCGAGGGGGAGGGGTCCCAGGGCGACGAGGAAGAGGACGACAACGACCCGAGGTTGTCAGTGAGTCCGTCAAGTGAATCCGAGGATTCCCAAAAGGGAGCCCCCCTGGTCAGGCCAAGGGGCAGTAGAGAGGGAGGCAGTCAGAAGCAGGGGAACGAAGGGGGAGTCCCCAGTGGGGGCTGGAGATCGGGACCGGCCTCTCCGTCGGAACGGAGTGAAGGGGGTGGAGTTGCCAGTGTGTCAGAAAGAGCAGAACAGGAAGCAGAGAGGGGAAGGAGTTCGGAGCAGAACGTCCTGCCGGAAGGGGAGGAGTGTAGTACCGAGAGTAGCGTAACGGTCGAAAGGAAGGTCAGAGGCAACGTACGCGCGCCAAGTTCAAATGTGGAGGCGCGCGGAAATGAGGAGAGCCCTGAGGAGGAGCCTGGTCCCAAAGCACGAAGGAGGGGGGAGCAGGCGTCAGAAGACTCAGCCTCGGGGGAGTCCCGGAGGGAGGGAGCACAGGGGGGCAGAAAGACCCTGCGGAAAAGGAAGGAGAGGAAAAGGTGGAGCAGTACAAGCCTCTTAAGCTGGTGCAGGGGCGGGACTGACTCAGAGGGGACTTCTAACATCTAAGGGTAACAGATGCTGAGCCACGGAGCTTGGATGTAACGACAACAATGTTCTTCAATAAAACCTTTTGTATATAACTTGGACTGGATTTTGGTCTCTTGTGAGCTGGGACCTCGGGTGGCTCTGACATATATGCTGCCCTTCCTCCCAGAGGTGGCTGGGACAGCAAACAACAAGCAATAAAACAATCTTAAAAACCAATTCCAATACAGATGCAGGCTGGGAAAGGTCTCTGCTTAAAGTACTTGTTGAATATTGTTATGCTCACCCCCAAGTTTCCTTGATTTTGTTTCTCCACATTACTGGTGACTTGTGGTGTTTTGTAATGCCTGAATTTATCTTTGAATTGACAAGTTGAGCATAGTTGGGTGCATGTTGGGCAAAAGATTTCTGCATTGCAGGGGGTTGATGACCTTCATGTTCCCTTCCAACTCTACAATGCTAAGTAATTTAACTCATATTTCAATGTACCCACATGGAATACAGGGGTGTAGGTTCTTTATGGATAATCCCACAGATTGAGGGTAACACAAACAATTTAGGGTTTGCTCAGCCATGAGAACTTATCTGTAAGAAGCATCCTGCAGCCCCAGCCGCTGCGCTTTTGGAGCAGGTCCAGAACTTATACCCAAGAGAGAAGAACAGCAAAGTGTCCCAGCCAGCCAGCCCCACTGGAGTAAACCTGCTGGTGAGGACAAGAGCAGACAAAGGGTCACATGCAACATTCTGGGGGAGGGGAATATATTGACAGATAACCACGTCTCATTAAAACCAGAATGACTATACAGATTGCAGATTTTTCAATGAGAGTGTCTTAGGTCTGGGCACAAATACAAGCATTTCAAGTCATGTTGAGGGAATGCTAAAGATCAGAAGTTCAGATTTGTGGTGGCTCTCTACCTGCTGTGCCTAACCTCTGCTCCTGCAGCCGCGATTACTGCTTCCCATTGCCCTAAAATCTTTTTAGGTTCTTTGTGTGTATATAGAATACAATATTGCTATTGTGATATGCAAACCATGTTAGAATATGGACTGGTGATCCACCCTGCCTGTCTAGCTGGCTCAGTTAGATTGTCCCAATCACAAAACACTCTTTTTCGGCAATAAATGTTCGGCCTCAGAGTTATGAAGCAAAGTGAAGCTAACGAATTCAGTTTGAATATTATACCATGCACATGACAGTCAATAAAGGCAAAAGTGAGAAGTTCATTTTTAATGGAACCCATTACACGTCAGGATTCTCACAGCACACTCAAGAGATGTACACCCCGGGGCTTTTCATTGCCATTCTCAAGTGAATATAGCCATTGCCCTTCCGAGGCCTTGACCCAGCATTCCTCAGGAAAATGCAAATGAACCCACCAAGTATTGCTTAGTCTCTGGTGTGATTTGTGGAGTTACAGGTAGGGATGTTAAACAAGCTTCTGTGATGTGACTCTGGATGAGGCCATGGCTTGCATTAGCTAGGTCTCTCCCTGTTGTTCAAAGGATCCATGTGCTTTCTTTCTTTCTTTCTTTTAAAAGTTGGGTTTTTTTAAAGACTAAATCAGCTGCATGATTCTGCGGCTCTGAGGAAGAAATTCAGCAGAGATAAGAGTATTCTACAGGAGAGTGGTACGGTTTTTAGAAGCTTATAAAGACTTCCATAGCAGAGTACATGGAATAGATTAGATAGGTAAGTTGAGAGTGAAAGTCAGCTTCTGTTTCCAAGAATTTGCACCATCACTTCCATAGGAGGACTATGGTCTAAATCAGCTGTTCCCAACCTGATGCTTTCCAGATGCTGGCAAGGGCTGATGGGAATTGTAGTCCAAACCACCAAGTTGTGGAAGGCTGAGATACATGACCAGTGACCTTTTCCTTCATTGCCTGGCTCCTACTGCAATATACTTCACCTTGCTCGCGTGTGCAGCTGCTGCCGCCTCTCCTTTCCATTCCTTGTCGTTCTGTCTCTCCAACACCACCATGACACTCAGACAAACAGAAAGGACTGGTCTGGCCAAACCATATAGATATAGATGCAGCTTATGGTGGTACCAGCTGTTGTTCATAAGGTATCTTACTTGCTTAGAAGCATCTGAAAGACCTGTATCTCCAATTTTCATTATTGCCTCCATAAGAAGATATAATAGGCTTAGAGGTGCATCTTTTCACATTGTTAAAACACACCCACACCCACCACAAGACGCATAAAAGGTATCCATGGGACATGTTTGATTTTTCAAAAACGGGCATGCTTCTTCACTTGTGGGAGGTAATTAAGTATACCTGCAATGTGGAAGATATAGATAAGCGTCTAAAGAAGATGTACTTTACAGCGAAACCTTATACTTCCCTGAGAGAAAGTCTCATTGAACTCCATGGCACTTCTGAATAAATCCACATAGGCTTGATCTGCCAATGGTGCTGTTTTTATTTTAAATTATTTACTGAAAAATAAAAAGTACTAAAATTACCAGTGCACAGAGTAAGATAAGAAACAAAAAGAGGAAGAAAACAAGAAATAGTACCCATGTAGAAAACAAAACTGAAATAAAAATATTAACTGCTAATTCTGTGAAAAATTGTGAATTTCAGAGAGAAAGAAGCTAAAGCACATCATTTTCTTCTGCCATCATAAGTGAGTAAGGCACAATTTGGGGGGATATTTTAAAAATCCAATGATTATCTTAATATATCAACTCTAATTAAGCTGTTCAGTTCATTTCCACTGAAAGGAACTTTGTAGAAACCAAGGGAAGTCAACTGATTTAAGGATGCTGCAGAAAGAAAGATCATCTAATTTTACAGGAACATATGAGATAAAAATACTGTGCATTTCTCTCTGTGTGTGTGCATATGCATGTACATGACTTTATATAAAGTTTTTCTCTTGATGTAATATTTATACTTCATCTTGCTGGGCATAAAATAACCACTGCTTTTCAAAGCTAATAAAGTTAATCTATAATTAATCTGGAATGGTCTCCTAGGGAAATTTTTGGGTATTGTTTCCCCATCAGAAACAGGAGACAGGATTCAATGAGCAATGCAGTTTTCATGTACCAAAGTAATCCCAGTGAAGCTATTGGGGGTAGGGGTAGGAGATGCTATTCATCTGAGCAGCTTTGAAATACTGTGATGGCTATGAAAATGTTTACATTCTCCCCAGCAGCCTCCTCTGGGTCTTCTTGAGTCCCTATGCACTTATATTTTTCAACTCATCAGTGAATGAACGGTGTTCCTGACAGTGAATGGTAGAGGAGCAATTATTCCCTTGGGTGACAGTAAAACCATCATAACTCACTTGCGGCCCATAAATGTATCAGGAACTACTCCGCAGAGAAAGACTGCTTGAGATAGATCACTGGTCTAATAATAAAATAGAAATCCATTTGGACTGTGAGCTAAGAAGAGCATTAATAACTTTTACGCCAAATGGCATGCCGCATTCTGCAAGGTTTTTGTTTTGTTTTAAAGAAAAAAACTTCCTGGGGGGGTGGAATCTGTTTCTGGAAAGTATAATTCATCTTAACATTTCATCTGAGAAACTCAATTTCATCCAAGGATTATAATTTTTACAACAGTCCCAGCCATTCCTACTTAATTTAAGGCTGGACTACAAGTTACAAGTCAACTATGAGATTCCCAACCCCCTGGATTCTCATAATGCTGCAGGGGGAAATTGCTGGTCAGGAGGGATTTAATCCCTTGATTGCCTGCTAGGAGGGATGGAAGAATATGCTGGTTTCCACTCTCTTAGAGTTTACCCCACTTACCTTTTGCCCTGCGCTTTCCAGGCATAGGTCTGCACATTATTGTTTAAACATTTCCACATTTCATTGGATGTCAGGGCTGGATAGCCAGCCTCTCTTCCATACTGAACAGAGAAGAGATGCAAAGAGCTTCCCTCTGTGAGTGAGCATGGCAGTGGCTGATGCAGCTGCATTTTCCCACCTTGATGGGGGGTGTGTGTGACATAGCTTAACCATGTTGCGGATCAGTCTCTCTTTCTGCTCTTTTAGAGAAAGCAGCCATTTTGTGTTACGCCATCTCCCTGAGGCTGCCATTTTGTGATTGGTGCCACAGTACTTTGTCAACATTACAAAGGTGCCTACTGATCCCAAAAGGCTGGTAACCCCTGGCTTGACTTGTATATTTGTGAACAAACAGATCTTACAAGAAGTTCCCCCCAAAAGAAAATTTAACCTGCCATCTTCCAGTGGTTCATTTTTGGGTGGCTGGAGGGCAGGAGGAAGGACAGAAAATGGAAACAACCCATCCAGTGCTCTGAAGCATGGGCCATGCAGGAAGAAAAGACATGAAGAAGCACCTAGATCTTAAAAACAGAAAATTACCCTCAAGCAAAAGAATGGGTGTAGAGTAAGGATTTGGAATGAATTCTCTGATGGCTGTTGGACTGTTGTTTCTTAAACAGAGTTACTGAATGGAAATATGTTGTTTGCCTTGCATGGCTTTATGAAAGCTTTTGTTAGAGCTACAGATGCAGTTGAAGCCTGACATTAATGTTTCTATGATATTGTATTTCCCAGTTACTGATCATTTACATTTTCCAGTCTTGTTTGAAACTCAGACTAGAAATCCTGTTTAAGTCAGAACCAGAAATTGTGCAGCTGTTTCAAAGGGATCCCTTTTTCTCTTTGAAATTTGATCAAGCATTACCATGAGTCCTCATCTGAAGACAGGGTGGAGAACCTCAGGCTGAAGGCAGCCCTCTGGGCCTCTCCAGCTGGCCGATGGACCTCTCCTCTGCCCCCCTCCCTCACTGGCCTGGTTTTACTCCCTGAACATTCCCCCCTCCCCAGATTCCCGCTCCTGGTCTGACACTAACCACTGCACCATACTGGCTCTTTCATATCTGATATAAGGTGCTCCGGGGACCATTTTTGTCCAAAACACCACCACTTTAAAGAAAGCAAAACAAACTCTTCAACTCTTGTTGAAAGCAATGGAATGGAACCCGTGGTGACTAACTTAAAGATCACTGATGTTATGAAGTACTTTTGCTATGCACCCTCACTCTTTCAAAAGGCTAGAACTATTAGAAATATTGTTTTGTAATATGGATTTGCAGTGTTAAGCTCTTGGCAGTAAATTCACAATGCAAAAATTAATTTGCATCATACAGCTTTCATTAGCACCAGTTGCAGAGTGCCTTCAATGTCCTTATTGATATGCAGAGCAGCGGAATCAGCAGATCAGCAAGCTGCAGGAATTAATATATTTCTGTTGAACTTGTTTTATTTCTTACACTGGGGAATTAATCTGTTAACTGGGGGTGCTCATTTGGAAATATAATTATGACTAAATAAATGTGCTTCTCTATAATGTGAAAA
Organism: Podarcis gaigeae; assembly: GCF_964106915.1. NCBI lineage: Eukaryota > Metazoa > Chordata > Lepidosauria > Squamata > Lacertidae > Podarcis > Podarcis gaigeae. Next base: position 49,998,212 of record NC_139680.1, read on the forward strand.
CTTTTACCAGTGCTCAGTTGATCTATTACATATTCAAAACAGTTATGCACACACCCTAACATTTGGAACAAATCCAAACAGGCTTTTGCCAAAAAAGATTTTATTTAATGAGACTTCTTGGAAACATAATCTAATAGTGGTCCAGTGTACCTGTGATGACACCTTCTCCCATATGAGCCTCGTTGGCACTAAACTCTTTAGGAGAAGCTGGACTTCCATTTTTCAGGAAACTAAATCTTTTAACAACAGCAAGGTCTTCTTAGTGGTAGTACTACAGCGACGGTAGGCCTACTATTACCACATTACTTAGATGTGTTATGAGGACTTTCGTTTTGTTTTGTTTATACAGACATTTAGATTTTAATTGTAAGCTGCCTTGGAAGCTGTGGGAGCTGAATGAATGGATTTTGAAATAATCCTAGAGTGGATTTTTGCCAGCATGGTATATTTTAATTGTATTGTATGAATTAGATCATTAATTGTTCTTAATCTTATTTTGTACATCACCTGCAGTATTTGTTGATAAAAACAAGTAATAGCTATTAGAAATATTCTAGATAGATACTGATACCCAGAGAAAGCAGTGTTAATCGAGCATCAGCACATTCAGGAAGTGACAAATCTGAGGTTTGTCACTTTCTTCCCTATGAAAAAATATTTTTCACCACCTGAAGACAAGGACTATGTCCTCAGAGACACTTCACTCAGTGCCTCCTCCTGCCATTTTGCTAGTGGTCACCAATGCTCTGAGGCCACTAGGCACATTTGCAAAGCAGAGAAACCATCTTAGGGACCACAGTTGTACCACAGCCACATTGAAGCCACTGCCTACAATGCCTTTTTCCAGCCTAATTTGAGCTTGGTGAGGGGACCCTCTGGGTGCCGTGGAAGACCCCTGAGAGCAAATGTGCCTCTGTGAGTATCATCTTGGTGACCCCAGTGTAGAGCCTTTCCTCAAATTGTTTATCTCCATGAGTTGTTACTCTTTATTCCTTCCTTCATTTCCCTTTCCCATTATATAAATCCTAGTTCTTGTGTCCCTCCCTTATTTTATTAGGTTGCCTACCAGTTTCCTACCTACATTTTGGACACAACATGCATTTGTTTTAGGGCCTTGGCATTTTTTTCTTCATCATCCATGTAATTGCTTTTCAAACCAAAGGCTTATAGTTCTCTCCACAAGGGATTCCTGGTAGCAAAGTTTCGTTACTGGTGTAAGTGAAAGTCCCAAGGAATCTTTCCCTCAGAAGGGAAGCCACTGTGAAAGGGAATGATTCTGAGCCTAGAAGCAGCACTAAAGGAGAGGGTGAGTGCTTAACCCTTTTCTTGCTTCTGTGCTGCTCTCGCCAGCTCCTCAACTCCCCCATGGGTTTCCAAATGTGTCTTTATTTTCACAAGCATGAATTTGGAGTCCCACAGAGGAAAGGAGGGAAGGTTATTGGATGCAGAAAGAGAAGTGCAAAGAATCAAAGAGGCTCTGAAGCCATCTGCCTCAGGAGACAGGCAAGATGACAGTATCACCAACAGTAATAGAGAAGTGTGAGAAAGGAAAACATGTTACAAAGTGGGGGTGGGGGTCGCATAGCATGAAAAGCAAGGCTCCAGTAAGTTCTGTGTTAATATGGCACAGCACGTCATAGAGGATAATATTGGTGTAATAATAATATTACAATTGTCTGCAAAATGAAGCTGTAGATGTGACAGTGATCCTTTGGCAATGACATTTTTTTCACAGGTAAAGCTGTGAAAAATTCTGAAGCCATCTTCACTGGGCAATTTCTGGAGGGTTCACACATCTTGGCAAGAAAAGCAGAGAGAGAGAGAGAGGGGGGGGGAACCTTTATGCTAAAACCCATTAGTATGTTACCGGTTCGTTGTATTATCTGTATGCAAGACTTTTGTTTATCGTAGCATCTGTCTTGTTTTTACATGGCGAAAGGAAAGATATCTGCTTTTTTATTTACTCAGAGCTGTTCAGTGACTATTCCTAGACACCAAACAATCACTTCATGAAGAGAGTGTGCCTTATTGCTGTGGCAACTGTAATTAGAATAGCAACGCCAGCCAGAGGTCTTTGGCAACAACATTTAAGTACTTCCCTAACTTGAGAGATGGAAGCTGACACATTTTGTGAGTTCCCTAGGTGCAATTCAACATAGTTGCTGGCCCAGTGGAACAAACGCTCCCCTCTTCTCCCCATATATTGTTCTGCTTCTCCCAACCCTCTAGAGTAGATTTGGGAGAGGTCTGTAGGGGCGCACTGGGGGAGAAGCGGGGAGGAAACCCCACTGTGTTAGTAGGAGTCCTTCTGCTGGCTTCCACTGTCAGAACAGGTTAATTTTGAATCCTCTCACAAAATATTAGGGCAGTGCACCACAATGTAAAAATATAACAATTGGTTGAAAGCAGTACAGAACACTCATTAAATCCTCCGGCTACTCAATAAATTTGGGGACAACTGCATAGGCTTATCAGGATCAACCAGTGGGACCTGGTAGCCCCTGGACTTGTGACAGGGCCAATGAGCTCACGTGGGCAGGGCCAAGTCACTCTGGTTTTCTTCCCATCCTCCTCTCTTGCAGTGGGGCAGACATCAAAGCGTTGCAGTGATATAACTACTTACTCCTAACTCAACTGAAAAGTGTCTAACCTTGTTTTAGAAGGGGATCCCTGCTGTCACAATTTCTGGTGTGGCTTAATGTAACAATAGCCATGCATTACTCAGTAGTAAGTCCCACTATATTCAATGGGACAGGCTCCCAAATAGGACTGGAGCCCAAATTGTGCTACACAGAACTGTTAGCAAGTTCCTCCCTAAACTTTCTTCCCTATGAAAAAATATTTTTCACCATTTCAATTTATACACTTCTATACCTTCTTTCCTGAATGTGTGTGTGGGGGGGATATTAAATGGAGTAGGGCGTAAGAGACTAGGCTTAAAATGACTACACATCTATTCAGCTTCCAGCATGATCTTGGGTTATTTACTGTGAGCCTATGAAGATAAAATGTGGAAGAGAAGAATCACGAATGCCACTAAGGAAAACAAAAGGAAGACTGGACTATGGTTTTGAAGATTATGGGGAGGCTCAGAATCTTGGAAGGGTTAAGCCCCATTTTGCCCAAGAGAGGAGCTTTCACTCGTATAAATAAGTATTCAAGAGATGCCTGAAAGTCAAAAGGGAGCATTCTCTTATCAAGCAATCCAGCACCAGTAGTTTGCATGTGGGCTGAATGGATGCTGTACTCAGGGCAGTGGTAGAGCAGGGAGGGGTGGGATAACACGTGATGAACTGTATCCTTCATCCCTATCCACGTGTGGAAGTATAAGTACAGCACTAGGTGTGTAGCATGTTTCATTGTGTGGGATAGAAGTATGTTATGTGTTCCCAAGTTGATGTAAAAACAATTCATGCATTGTCTATATTCAAGGGAGGAAGGCTAGAGAGATGTGACTAGAAGTGTGAATGAAAGGAGAGGAAATAATTCTGCATACATTTTCAATGAGATCTCGGCCAAAAGAACCCCAAGCTCCCACCAAGGTGGAATTTGTAAGCAGCTCTTACAGCAAGGAAATCAAAACACTTGCTAACCAGCAACAAGAAGAGGAAAAGCAAGCACAAGATAACATCAGCTGGCAACAATGCCAACATCTTAACTGAAAACATATGATCAATTATTCTGGATTGCTAAATTCTGAGAAAACCCAGTCCTGCTGGGACTTTACAAAGACTGTCTGGAAAGAGTTCCTTACTGTGACCTTTTCCTTCCAGGCTACAAGCATCACTTTTTTGGGAAGAGAGAAGTTTTAGCACACAGAACATGTTGTCAGCCCTCTTGGGTGACTTATGCTTCTTCTAAACAATGGTTGTTGTCTTGCAGCTCTTTCCCACTGGGAGTATAAGCTTCCCTTGGCCCTTGTACAACAATTCCTGTCTGCTGCTTTCATCTCTTTCCACAGGGAAAGGTGGTACTGTATGTAAACGCCAAAGGAGGACTGTTTGGAGCTGAAATCCTGGCACTACAGAGCATTCCTTCCAGTCTTTGGTATGGCAGAACACAACCAAATATGCAATTCATGTAGCCAGAGATGTATTTATTGACTCATATAATACAGACTATAGCTCAAAAAATTCAGAAGCCATTTTTAAAAAATCCCTGTAACTCTGTGTATAAGTGGAACACACACAGAGAGAGAGAGTATACTGGGTGTTTTTTATTATTTAAAAAATGATACTCACCACTATGAGGGTTTTTTTTGCTGACCATAAAAGCTATTTGTGTTGGCACCCACAATACTTTTATCAAGAGCATTATGAGCACCTCATTATTACTTTTATTTGATTTGGGGATAGATGAATCTGCCAGTTTTTGGTTTTTCTGATTTTATAACATTACAATACTAGTTTTAAGTTCAATTATCCAGTTTCATATCAATTTAAAGCCCTTATAAAATTTCATCAGAATTGTATGGCAAACCATTTTTACCATATACACATTTTTGAATGCATTTTTGCCTTATATGCACATTTATGCAAAGCAATTTATCCAATAGAATGTATTTTCATGCTACTTTCACTCGTGTATGTATTGATATGCACCCCTTACAGTAGTATGTGAACTTTTTTCATTTTAATTGGCTGGAGAAATGCACTGAAGAATTCAGAGCAGTGTCAAAGTCTAGCTGTGCTTTGGTTTGGTTATTGTTCCACAAAGTGTGAATTAGGTCAACTCGCCTTTAGTTTCATAAAAAATAATGATAATAACTGACTTGAATTTCTCCCCAATTCCAACCTAAGAGAAGCCACTGTACTCTCAGCCTCAGCTCCCTGCTTATAATTTTGGAATAACAATACTTCCCTACTTCCTGCTGCTGTTGCCCTGAGATATAGTACGCAAAGTACCGTATTTTTCGCTCTATAACACGCACCTGACCATAACACGCACATTGTTTTTAGAGGAGGAAAACAAGGGAAAAAACATTCTGAATGAAACAGTGGATGTATAATTTTTGTGCTTCATGCTGTGGCCACAGACATGTGATCTGATGGTGAATTTGGGCTGACCCAATGCAAAAATCCTGAGAATCCCTGTGCATCCATGGTTTGTAACCACGTTTTTGCACCATTGCAGCCCCAGGCAACAGTGGGTGCGTGATTTTTGGGGGGCAGGCTGTAGCCATGGACATGCTATGTGCTCTGATGGTGAATTTGGGCTGACCCAATGCAAAGATCCTGAGGATCCATGTGGATCCATGGTTTGTAACCACGTTTTTGCACCATTGCAGCCCCAGGCAACAGTGGGTATGTGATTTGGGGGGGGGGCAGGCTGTAGCCATGGACATGCTATGTGATCTGATGGTGAATTTGGGGTGACCCAATGCCAAAATCCTGAGAATTCCTGTGGATCCATGCTTTTTAACCACATTTTTGCACCATTGCAGCCCCAGGCAACAGTGGGTGCGTGATTTTGGGGGGGCAGGCTGTAGCCATGGACATGCTATGTGATCTGATGGTGAATTTGGGGTGACCCAATGCCAAAATCCTGAGAATCCCTGTGGATCCATGCTTTTTAACCACATTTTTGCACCATTGCAGCCCCAGGCAACAGTGGGTGCGTGATTTTTGGGGGGCAGGCTGTAGCCATGGACATGCTATGTGATCTGATGGTGAATTTGGGGTGACCCAATGCAAAGATCCTGAGAATCCCTGTGGATCCATGCTTTATAACCACATTTTTGCACCATTGCAGCCCCAGGCAACAGTGGGTGCGTGATTTTTTTGGTGCAGGCTGTAGCCATGGACATGCTATGTGATCTGATGGTGAATTTGGGGTGACCCAATGCAAAGATCCTGAGAATCCCTGTGGATCCATGCTTTATAACCACATTTTTGCACCATTGCAGCCCCAGGCAACAGTGGGTGCGTGATTTTTTTGGTGCAGGCTGTAGCCATGGACATGCTATGTGATCTGATGGTGAATTTGGGGTGACCCAATGCAAGGATCCTGAGAATCCCTGTGGATCCATGCTTTTTAACCACATTTTTGCACCATTGCAGCCCCAGGCAACAGTGGGTGCGTGATTTTGGGGGGGCAGGCTGTAGCCATGGACATGCTATGTGATCTGATGGTGAATTTGGGGTGACCCAATGCAAAGATCCTGAGGATCCATGCTTTGTAACCACATTTTAAGTGGGGAGCGAAGGAAAAACAAAGAAGGGACATTAGAGGGGTGTGCAGAGAAGCAGCTGACTAAGAATGCAGGAGAGGGATTTAACGGGAGGGAGGAAAGAAAGGCAAAAGTTTCCCCACACCCAAGCCAGCCATCTCTCTCTCTCTCTCTCTCCCTCCCTCCCCCTCTCCCTCCCCCTCCCCTCCCCCCTCTCTCTCTCCCTTCCCCCCTCTCTCTCCCTCCCCCCCAGCAGCACCGGAGCTTGCCTGGAGGGGAGGGGCTTTCCCTGCTCTTTGTTCCGTTTCAGCAAACACAGCAACGAAACAGAGGGGGGTGGGCAGTAAGACCCTGAGGCAGAATGCAGGAAAGCAGCCGCTTCCTCTTTTCAGGTTTCGCTTCTCCGTGCAGCGTGCAGCGCCGCGATTTGATTTTTGCATGCTTTTTCGGCTCCAGGGACCACACATTCGCTCTATAACACGCACATACATTTCCCCTTCCTTTTTAGAAGAAAAAATCTGCGTGTTATAGAAGGAAAAATACGGTACTTGGGGAGACAAGGGGCAGGATTTTCAGCTTCCATATGATGTGTTGAATGAGATGCTCTGTGTGGCATTTCCCATCTTGATGTACCGCTGAGCTTCTTTCAAGTGAGGAAATTAGGTTTTGTGTGTTTGGCTGAACATGCAAAGAGTTTCCCACAACCAGTGTGGGAAAGATGAAGGGCAGAGCTGGCAAATGTGGGGATGTTGTGTTGGGAAGAGGCTAGCGTGCATGAATTATAACATGGAAAGTAGCTTGGAAATGATAATAAGCCATCACATTTCAAGACAAGAAACAAGTAAGTTTAGTGTTGTTAGCCACCCTGAGCCCGGCTTCGGCTGGGGAGGGCGGGATATAAATAAAATTATTTTATTATTATTATTATTATTATTATTATTATTATTATTATTATCAAATAGTTGATGTATAATTTTACAAATGGATGTTGACCATCAATGACATTTTTCAGTTGTTCTCAGGTTACTTTTACCAGACTTTAGTGCCAAACACCTCAGCTACTAACACAAAATTTGAAGAGCCCATTCTCTTCAGCCCTGAGAAATCTAGCAGGTAATGTGTGGCTCTAGCCAGGAGTGATGGTCTTATTAGTGAAGGGAATTTACTGATTAACTACTGTTAACAAAACATCCTCTCTGAGCGCATTTAGTTTGAAACTGGCAGATAGCTTACTGGCTGCAGCTCTCTTTATTCCTCTCGGGAGAATAGTAGAGAAATATTTCTCATTTCAACAGCTTTAGCCTTGGCCTTTCAATAATTTTTACGGCCTCAACTAATAGGTTAACAATTAGTTAAGAGAAACTACCAGACAAATGTCAAGTCGTTCACAGGAAGGAAGGAAGAACGAGAAAGTTCAAGGGGGAAAGTATGAGGTCTTTAAAAAGATGTGGCTCATTTTCTTTCCAACAAAGAGCTTCGATTAGTTTTAAAGGCCATGGAGATATAAATGAACACAAACTGTAAATCAGTGGAGGAAGTGGAAAGACCCACTTGCTTTCTACTTTACATGTATCCCACAAGAAAATGTCACATGAGCTGATGGAAAGGGAGGCTAATATAGAGCCGTAAAAATAAGAAAATTGAGGGGCACTTTTTTCTGTCAGCATCACACTGACCAGGCCATGGTAGAAAGGACAGCAGCTGCACACACACACCATACATAATCATAGGAATTGTAGTTTGTAAAGAGTGCTGGAAATATATCTCTGTGAGGTGAACAGTTCTTGGGTTTGCGTTTTTTTTTTTTTTAATGTGTGTGCATCAAAAGTGTTCTTGTCAAAAGGGTTGCCAGCCAGTGAATCCTGCATTATTCAGGAAGTGCTGCCTACAGCTGTTCATACCCTTTTCATGAAGACTTGGAAGCAGGGCTGGATTTAGATGAAGAGAGGCCCTAGGCTACTCCACTTGTGAGGCCCCTCCCCACCCCTACCCTCACAACTAGAAGAAAATGGAAGTGTGTTGTAAACAAAATTGAGTGAAGCCAAGGATGGTGACGGGTATTTACAATTCTGCAATTCACAAATTCTCTCTAAAGGACATAAGATACTATTGTTAAATACCATGCATAAAATTAACACAAAAACTTTTGCAATAACTGAACTTTGTAAACCTTTTGTGGAATAAGCATTATTTTTTTAGGAAAATGAAGTTGTAATATTATTCTTAAAAATAACGGGCAAAGGCCTGGCCAGGGCAAAGGCGGTCGTCCTCTTATATACCTGCTGGGATTGACAAGGCATCTGATCCTCACCTGAATCTCATAACTCTCCTGACACGTGATTTGCTCTGTAGCCACAGTGTGGAAATAAAGGATGAGATTGCCCACCAGATACCAGGCACTCTACTATTCAAATTAGGCTCCAGTGTTTTTGTTACAATCCCCTTCTCAATGAAGTAATGCATTTTAATTTAGAATTTAAATTCTCAAAACTTTCTTATTTATTAATTCGAGCAAGTGAACTACTGCTCTCACTTCATTACAAAAAGTATTTCTATCTGCAACACACTTGAGCAAACCTGCTTCTCTTCTTTTCACATATATTTTGTTGCCATTTGCAGCTGTAGCTGCCTCTGATTAGTTATCATTTACCTCTTTGGGGAAATAATTAGCATCACACGTCATGTGCATGGAAATTGCCGAACCAATTAACCAACTAGAAGGATTACAGTTAATAGCACCAGTTTTCCTATAACTTGATATTGCTGGATAGTTTTGATGAACTGCAAAAGCATTTTTAGTTGCCACCCTGGAACTTTTCTTTATTAGTGCCTCTTTGTTTTGCACGATTTCTTGCAAATGAAGGAAAACAACTTTTCTGCTTGTATATGTTGATAATATAATTTTGGTTACTGAGAACAAACAAGATTGGGCGCAGGCCTGGCCAGGACATAGGCGTCCTGACTGTGATAAAGGTGACCTGTGTGCTTGCTTGCTTGATTAACAGCTGTTGGGAACTTCAAGGTCCCTGTTCTCCCTTCTTATGGTCTTTGTACTGGACCTGGAGACTCCAATAGAGAGTATTCCATGTCAAGAAGGAGGGCAAGTGGGCACCCTATCAAATGACAGGGCAGGAGCAACACAGAGCAGGGCCTTTTCATTGGTGGTGCCCATTGGATGCCTCGCTCTTCCCAGACCTGTTCTCTTTTGGCCTGTATTTTGGAGCTTTATAATTTAGGAAGACTTTGGAAGAACTGGTTGACAAGTCTTATCAGTCGCTGACGTATGAGCGGATTTTATTTGTTGCTATTCTGTACTTCTAGTGCACCAGGGTTTACACCAGTATAATAGAGTTGGCCAGGATGCCAGAAGGGATACAATTTACGAGCTTTCTCCATTATCTGCACAGCAGGGGGTGTTGACTGAACACCCCCTGCCCTGCCCTTGCATGAAGTCTTGGGTTTGCAATTTTGGGAGAGGGGAAGTTGCCTGCTGGGGAGCTGGCAGGTTGGCAAACCCCCCTAGATTTAGAGGCCCTAGGCGTCAGTCTACTTAGCCTATACATAAATCTGGCACTGCTTGGAAGGGACACTGAGTGTCACCTAGTCCCACCCTCTGCAATGCAGGAATCTCAACTAAAGCATCCATTACACAGTTTAGACGCAATTGCCTGCCTGCCTACCAACAGAATGAGTGCAGGGTATCTCTATTTTTGTTCCAGCCAAGTCAGAACTGCTTCTAGGAGTTTTAACAGGGTCACTGTAGAGGTATAGTAGTTTGAGGCGGGTGAGCTTGCTGCATCTTAATGGCAGAGCACATGCTCTGCATACAAAAGGTACAGGGTTCAGTCCTCAGCATCTCCAAGCAGGACTGGGAATCTTCCTGCGTAAAAGAAGAAGAAAAAGACCCTGGTGACATACAACAGTCAGTGTTGATTAAGGATGTGGGAGACATCTGTTTGCATTTAAAACCAAATTGATAAAATTTGGGCTTTCTGAAATATTATGGAAGTCGAAACATCCATCCCTCAAAACTCGCACTTATCTGAGATTTGCGATGCACTACTCCAACCAAATAATGCTTACAAAAATGCATATATTAAGGGGAAAGGTGCATATAAATGAAGATAATAGTGAAAATAAGGTGCAAAAATGCATTATATTATGAGAAATTGCTTGCAAAAATGTGTACATTTGCCAAAACTTCAGATAGATAAATAGATGATAGATAGATGATAGATGATAGATAGATAGATAGATAGATAGATAGATAGATAGATAGATATAGATAGATGATAGATGATAGATGATAGATAGAGATAGAGATAGATAGATAGATAGATAGATAGATAGATAGATAGATAGATAGATAGATAGATGATAGATAGAGATAGATAGATGATAGATAGATAGATAGATAGATAGATAGATAGATAGATAGATTCACACTATTATGCTCAAGAATTTTCATGGGGATTTAAAAAGAGAAAATGTACTAATTGCTGCAGAAATGTGGGGAGCTGAAATGGAGTTTGGACAAAAGACAACCAGAGAAAGCTGCTATGGGTAGCTCCTTCCATCCCTGATGTTGGTAATTCTCTAAGCTTGATGGTCCCATGGTATTACTTGGCATCAAACAGCTTCCCTGAATTCCTATGTGGCAATGCATGGCTGAAAATTATAGGGATACAGAGGCAACGATGCCATTTTCAAATTAGCAAGCCTGCCAAAGAAAGACTGCTTGGCTTCTCTTCACCACTTCATGTTTGATGAATTGTGACTCAGAGGAGATTTATCGGGAAGACGACATTATAGATTCCTTGCATCCCAAAGGAGCAAAGATGAAAATAGCACTGCCTGCTACTCCATCTTAACCACCAAGGTAAGCTTTTCCCTCTTGGAGAGCAAGATGGGCTGCCAGGTGCAGGTGGGTGAGCAGAATCAGGGTAGATTGCCTGCTCACCTATATGTCAGCATCTCTGTGCAATTTCTCAGATAGTCCCTAAGGTGACTTGTCTACATATGGCGTTCTCTTGCATATGGCTTCCTCACAGGTGAGCACTATGAACTCAGCACCTAAAACTCTCTACTGGCAAGATGCATGTGAATGGCCTATTTTCCTAAAAACCTTTTCAAGAGTCTGTGTGCACAGGAGTCTACCCAGGAGCTTTTAAATGGACACTCAATGTTGCAGAGGAATGGGCCCTTTGGTGCAGTCTCGAAGGATATTGAACTAGTGGTGCTGTTGCCCATACATCACTGTCATGCTGTTTCTAGTTTTCCAGACGTTTTATCTCCGTGTTCTTTTCACCCTTTGGAGCAGTTAAACACTTCCCTCCCCACCCCAGCTACCATCCCTCTGCATATTTATAGCAGGAATACAAAGAGAAATATTCAGTAGGATCGAATTCTCCGTGGTATGATAAGTGATGATTGTTAAACATGAATATCTCGGATGTTTTTATTATCTGAGATTACAATGAAGAATTAAAGTGTCTGAGCAGTGCTTCCAAGGAAGAGTAAGATGGCTCTGCTTCACAATCAGCTGGAACCATACTTTAATGGTGTGCCATAGACACTATAAATTATCTTTAATGAGTTCTCCTATTGCAAAACAGGAGAGCGCATGCATCAAAAAGGCACGGCCCTCTAACCTTCTGCTACTTCCTCAAAAGTTCAGTGAGCGATGCCCCAAAGAAAGCTTTGCATTCAATAAAACCCATCAGAACCATCAAGCATGAACAGAGCAGAAATCTCCTTTCACGAATGGAGCAAATACTCAGGATACAAGGCCATCAAAGAAATGATAGCTAAAATAAGAGGATGCACACTGTCATATTGGAGAAATGAAACTTTGGTGTCAGACATCTGAGACCCCATCTGCACTAGACATTTGAAGTAGTATCATACCATTTTAAACAGTCTTGGCTTCTCCCAAGGAATTGTGGGAATCATCGATTGTTAAGGTTGTTGAGAGCAGTTAGGAACCCCATTCCCCTCTCAGAGGGATTGATTGTTAAACCACTCTGAGAATTGTGGCTTGGTGGGTGGGGTGGGGTAGAATTGAGGTGCCCTAAACACATGGGTCTCCTAACATCTCTCAGCATCCATAACAAACTACACGTCCCATGAGTCTTTGGGGAAGCTATGACGGCTTAAAACGAAGATCATGGCCACTGGTCCCATCACCTCCTGGCAAATAGAAGGGGAAGAAATGGAGTCAGTGAGAGATTTTACTTTTTGGGGCTCCATGATCACTGCAGAAATTAAAAGACGCCTGCTTTTTGGGAGAAAGGCGATGGCAAACCTAGACAGCATCTTAAAAAGCAGAGACATCACCTTGCCAACAAAGGTCCGTATAGTTAAAGCCATGGTTTTCCCAGTAGTGATGTATGGAAGTGAGAGCTGGACCATCAAGAAGGCTGATCGCCGAAGAATTGATGCTTTTGAATTATGGTGCTGGAGGAGACTCTTGAGAGTCCCATGGACTGCAAGAAGATCAAGCGTATCCATTCTGAAGGAAATCAGCCCTGAGTGCTCACTGGAAGGACAGATCATGAAGCTGAGGCTCCAATACTTTGGCCACCTCATGAGACGAGAAGACTTCCTGGGAAAGACCCTGATGTTGGGAAAGATGGAGGGCACCAAACTGCGGGAGGCAGTGGAAGACAAGAGTGCCTGGCGTGCTCTGGTCCATGGGGTCACGAAGAGTCGGACACGACTAAACGACTAAACAACAACATGACTGCTTAAAGTGGCATGATATAGCTTTAAATGTACAGTGCAGACGGGGGCTGAGCCAACTCCAAATCATATGTGATAAACTTCCGTTCCATTATTATTAATGGAGCCTGACTGCAAGAGATGTGAAAGTTGAACTTTGGACACTACAAAGATACATAGAGAAATGGAAGAAAGGGCCATTTATACTGCCTGTTGCCTTGCTCCATTCTCCTGAATGTTGTTATATCTGAAGCAACTCTTAATCCAAGATTGATGGAATTAACCTTGCAATATACAAACGATAAAGATGAAATCAGCCTCCAAGTGTTGAAAAGTCAACACATCATGAGCCAGAGAGGCTAAGAAACTGCCCTGTGACGCAAGGAGGTCAGGAGGAGCTGAGTGGGTGATATCATCCAGAAAGACTGCTGGGTGAAGTGCTGGGGGAAAGGCTGACATCTTTCATATCATGGTGTGGAAACACTTCAGCTGAGGCGTTTTCCTTGCACAATGTTGCTAGAGTAAGCCTGGTTTTATAATGAAATTAGCCTATTGGAGAAATAATCCTAGGCTGTGTACACACTATACCTTTATATCACATTCGAAGCACATTCTCGCATCCAAAGAACTGTAACTCTGTCAGTGGTAAAACTTCAGTGGCCATAATTCTTTGAGGAGGAAAATGTGCTTTGAATGTGCTTTATAGGTATAGTGTATACGCAACCCCAAAGTTCTTCAAATACACAAAGGCGCTGTCCGGGTCAGCATATAAAAGTTGGGATGGAATTTTCCAGCCAAAGTCTGAACACAGTTAAAAGATAGAAGAATCAATCATTTGTTTAAAAATAAATCCAAAATTATACACACTTTACCTTAAGCCACAACTATTTTGGCTATTTGGGATCATAGTCCCACTATTACAGCACATCTGTATTAAAAAGAAAATATCATTTATTTACATTTTAATATACACTTGGCAGTAAACACTACAAAACAACCCAACATGTAATTAATTATTATCCAATATAAATGCACAGTAAATACAAAAGCAAGGTTGCTGGAATTGTTGGCTTCATTGGACTTTTATTCATAAATATCAGTTCCCCTTAATAACTTGAGTAAACTTATTTTGTTTGTCCACAGATTGAAATGATGACTATGGGTTTATCCACACCCCTGTTTGCCCCACCACTCTCCCCTAGTGATGGATTGGAACAACGGGCAATTGGGCTTCCCAAGGATGGCTGTTTGTTCTCATTTAGCACTAAAGAGCATGTTTTACAGGGGAAAGCAGTGGAGCAACAGCAAAACCACTTGGACCCATGTCTAGAAACTGTGGGCGGAGCGGAAAACCACTGAGACTTGTGCTTTCTAGGCACAAGTGTGGATGAGCCCTAAGGCAGAGTAGCTCTGTTGAAATTCCATCATTTCAGGACCGCCATCACAGAATATTTAAAACTGGAGTAAACTCATTTTTTACAAAATAGTTTTTACTTGGTCGAGTAATAATGCTAGGCTGAGATAAGACAGATTAATTTGTAAATATTGCATTTTGTTGTGAAAATACTTGAACATACAACCCACAGAGCATTGGTTGTATTTAAATATACTGTATAAAGAACCAATTAAAAGATGGTCTAGGGATTAACCACACATTATGTGCGACATGAGTAACTGAGTCCTGAATCCTGCTCCAGGGTTCCCCACCAAGTGAAGTGAGGCCCGTGACTACATTTTCAGTACTGGCACCTTGAGTATGGATTACCCTCCCGAAAGAGATTATCCTGGTGCCTTCTCTGTGGTATTTTTGGCATCTAATTCAGTCAGACTTTCTAGATTAAACTGTTAAAAATCCAGGCTATAAATTTTATGCCTTCTCCGTTGCTGGTGTTTTGGGGGGGGGAGGGGGGTTGTTGTTGTTTTTACTATCTTTTATTATTGACTTTAATTACTATATTATAGATTGCATTTTTAAATTTTATGGTAAACTACCTAGGGAATATTTAATAATGTGCAGCTATATATACAATTTATTGTCAACAACAACAACAATGATGCATTCTTCATTATACTGTGCCAGCATGGTGATGGAAGAGACCAGTTGTACACAGACAATCACCAGATGTCCATCACACTTGTTATTGGTGCAACCACATGAGTAATGAAAACACCAACTAGCATTGCATTGCACTTGGCCAGGTACAAAGTACTGCTCTTTAAAATAAGGATTTGGAAAAGGCAGATAAGCCCCACAATAATGGCAAAACCTTGGGGGAAGACTACGAGGACTGTGCAAAACAAAACGTGTGTAAGTGGGGGAGATTCTATTGCACACTAACCTACTACTTGATCATATACAAAGGGGCCAAATTAGCAGCACCAATGTCAGGTGGGTGAGTTCCCTTGCATCAGGTAGATTCTCTCAGCATTTGATCCAGATAAGATTAAAAAGAAAGAGAATGCATTCATGTTTATTTTGCAACCAGCAACTTCTTGCTTAGGTTCTTCTCTCGAAGACCACTTCCCTTCTTTCCATTAGAAGAAAATGGCTGTAAGGGTCATTAACATACATCTGTGACTGAGAGAATCTGCATGTGGGAGAAGACTTTGGAAGTGCATCTTTTCTTGGCAGGAAATCTATGGCGGTTTGTAACAGACTGCGCTACTCAGGGGAAATCTGGGTGCGTGCACTCAGGCGTTCTAAGAGGAATGCTGGAAAGAGGGAGGCTGCCAAGAATTCCAGCCAGGCATATGCACTCTGCTTTCTCTTTCATCTACTACTGGAAGGATTCTGGAGCCAAAATTACATCGGGGGTTCTTGCAGATAAGTAACTGATGCATAAACTATGGTTGGAGTTCTAAGAACACTTAATCAGTGAAGTTTGCCTACAAGTAAATGAGCTGCGGGAACAGGGATAGGGGCAGTGCTTCCCCCTGGGGGGGAGAGTACTCAAGGGTACGCAGTCCTGGCACCTTTTTCTAGAATAAAAACACTGCTTAAAAGTGTGGCACTCACTGTAGCAACTTCATGGTGAGTACCGATACCTTTTTCCCCAGTAGAAAAGCACTTGATAGGGTTATGTGCTCAGAAGCTAAAATGAATTCTGGTTGCTGCAGGTGCCTGGTTTGGAGGTGTTTGCTATCTCTTCCGCTTAAGCAATGAATGTGATACTTGAAGACACATGGCTAATGTGCTGTATCTGGAATGGCAGAAGCCAAGCCAAACAGAAAAGACTCTATGAGGACTTGCGGTGTGAGGAGAGGCCCCAGCCCTGCACACTCTAAACTGCAGATGTGCAGAAAGCTGCACACATATGTGTGAAGGTTTGTGTTGTGTATGAGACAGGGCAAAGAAACATTTCTCCTATGACCAACTTTGCCTACCTAATGCTGCCTTCTCCCTAACCCCACCCCACCCTCTCTCTCACACACAAAAATACATTCATGTACACACACAGTTTATTTCTTATTCCTCTTACTCTCCACCAGGTGTTGGGGACCTGTGGCCCTCCAAATGTTGGTGGACTCCAACAAATATCTGTCCCAAATAGCATGGCCAATGGCTAGGGATGCTGGGAGTTGTAGTCCAGCAACATCTAGTAGGCCTCACCCCTACTCTGTGTTGTCCTCCCACACTATCTGCTTTCCCCCTCCTCCATAGTTTTCCTCCTCTCTGACACTTCAGAGAAACCAGAACAAGCAAACACCAGAGCCTACTGTTTTCTGTAAGCCTAAATACATGAGAACACTTTTTATTTCAATGGGCCTTACATATTAATACCAATTGCAGTCTAAAGGAGCTCTTGATCCTCAAAGGCTTCTACTGAAGCACCACAGTTTGCTGGAGACCATCTGAATTAATGGAAATTGTCAAGATGGAGTATGCATGGACATACCAAGCACAGAATTAAGCCTATTACATCCAAATATACCCACTGTTGTGGAATCTTTCGATGCCACCAACTGAAAAGCAAATCTATTTTTTACTGTTATGTGCTTTTCCCTGCACACCTTCCTTTAATATAGACACTTTTGTCAATTTTGTTGCTGTTTGATGACTGCATCACAACATTAGTAGAAGTGCAAATTTCAAAGGAATAGCTTTATTTTGGTTCATATATTGCTTTGGGATGTGTGCAGGCTCACATTAAAATGCAAATACAGCTGAATTTCTCCACCCCCACTATTGCTGTGAAACAGGGACGCTTGGCCATTATGCTAGGTACATTGGATTAATTTTTGGACATTTCTCCTCCTTATCATTGTTGGCAGTTGTATGCTTAAGTATTGTTGGAGTTCACTGAGGGCAATGTTGCTTTTTGTTTGGTATTCATCCGACTCAGTGATGCTTTAAAAAACACTTTAAAAGGCATAATATACACAATATACCAAATACTTGCTAAGAGTCAAGCGTATACGTTGCTTCTGAGAAATGCAGTTTGTGCTTTTGGTTGTCATAAGCAGTTGTAATCACTGATGATCCATTCTCCTTGTATGCAAACTAATTTTTAAAGGCATTTATGCAAACGGCCATTTCAGCAATCTGTGGCAAACAAATCAACATCATAACCATTGGCTAATCAGGTACTTTACAAAGTAGTTGCATCTACTTGTGCCAAATTTGGTGCTTATGAATATTAGTGATTCGTCCCTAATTTTTGTGTTGAGAGAGTGCACACACCTACAAAGCTGTTGGCTGCAGACTGGAGCCCACATAGATAGCATCTCAAGTCAGAAGGAGTTCCTTCCTAATCAACTATATTGTCAAGTACGTGGACCAGAAAAGGACATCCATCTTCTAAATTGAACATTTCCTAAATCTGATTTGGAGCTGAATGAATCTGTGGAATCCACACAGAGCCATTGGGGCTGTGGAGGAGAGAGAATCTCTCATATTTGCTCAGAACATGTGTGATAATACCACTGCAGCCACAAAAGAACTTGTGAGAGGAAGTCTCACAGCTGCTGCTTATTAGCATTAGCACAAATCTTACAAAGCAAATTGTAAGCAGACATGTTTCCATAATATTTAACTTATGCCAATGAATAAGAGTTGTGTGTTTTTACTGTTAGGCAAAAATTTCTGGTTTCCAAAAGAATCAGTTTCCAATTGCCCGTGAACAAATCAGTATTACTCAGCAACATGTTGCCATCGCAGGGAATTTTGAAGGCTGCCTGGGCTGCCTTTTGCAAAGGTCCTCAAAAAACCGAAATGGATTGACAAAACACCGTATTTCTTGTCATAGAACATAGAATTGCAGAGTTTGAAAGGACCGTGAGGATCATCTAGTCCAACCACCTGCATTATAGGAATCTTTCACCCAGTGCAAGGCTCAAACTCATGACCCTGAGATTAACAGTCTCGTGCATTACGGACTGAGCTGTCCCTCAGGGGTTGTCATTTGCAAAAGAATTCAAAGGACTTTGTCTTTCCATAACAGCAAGCAGCTTGATGCAGCTACTGCCATTTTCACAATTCCAGAACCTAAATTTAAACGCCATGACTTAAAATTTGGAACCATCTTGGGTGCGAGTCCTGGAAAACCTGCTCTTCCTTACCACCTTTTTCCACCTGGCCTGGGAGGATGGAGCTTGACTGACTCCAACCGCAAATGCTGAGGCTGCTGAACAGACTCTTGGGTTGGGGTGTTGCTTGAGATTTTTTGTTGGGTGGGGGTTGTTGCTGTTGGTTTTTTGTATATTTATTTTGGAATTTGTTATTTATGTGGAGATTGTTCAGTTTCATTGTGTATTTTTCAATGTCTTATTTACTGCTTATAACTACTTTTGTTATGCTGTATTTATGTATTTCTTCATGTTGTAAGCAGCCTTGAGCATGGTTTGAACTGTGGAAAAGTAGCATACAAATAAAATTATGTATGTATGTAAGATGACCACCAACAAATAGCACTTGGATATCAGACTAAACAGGCACACAGACCAACCCCAGCTTACAATGTTCTCCACTACATGAAGGTGTATTATATTTCTATTTTAATTATAGTAATTATTTCTAAATGTGCAACTACATATAGAAATTAGTACATTTGGATTTTATGCAGAACTTTGTCTCCCTTTTCTGGTGGTGCATTTCCACATTTTGGGTGATGGGTTAGTGGCCACCACTTCAGGTGACATCGGGAAGGCATTAAGAAGTGTTTTAATGGTGCAGAAAAACAAGTGTTGGCCCTATAATGTGTGTGTGTGCACGCACACACACACACGCGCGCGCACACACACACACACACACACACACAGGCTATGCTTCTGGCAGCAAATTGCATTGGGCTGGCACTACAGCTTAAATTAAAATTCACCTTCATTAACATATTGAATTCTCATCTCATAAGCTTATCTGGTTGACTTTTCAAGAGTCCAGCTCCTTGATGTCTCCGCAATGCGTAAAGTATTGATCTGTTGACATTGCAGGAGGTGAGTAGTTTCTGTTTCGGCAATTCTGAGTGGTTCTGCCTACTGAAGTTGGTGATGGATTCCGGACTAAGCAAGTAGTGTGCATGCACTGGGTGCTGAGCCAAGGGGGCACCATCTCAAAGTCCTGTAAACAAGTCCAGTCCTAGAGTCCTCCACAGTCTTCCCCAAAGCCTAGTTAGAGCTTCCCTAGCTTTGGGGAGGAGGTGGAAGGGCTGCAGGACCCTGCCAGAGCCCTTGTGCTTCCTTTCCAAAGCCAGGTGCTTCTTTACCCACTTTTGGGAAGGCAGCACAGGCGCTGGGGGGGGGGGCAACTAATTTTTGCCTTGCACAGGGCATCATAGTACCCAAGTCTGCCACATGGTTGGGTTTCTCTGTTTCCTAGAAGACTTGTATTCCTTCCATTCTTATGTTTGCATAAGGCTTACCTGGCTGAGCTAGAACTGCTGTAAGCTAGGAGTGGTCTCTAGAGGCCATGTGGTTAGAGCCATATCAGACTGGGTGAACTGGAAAAAAAAATTCAAAATACTTTTTGAAATCTGTAAGTTTAAAGGGTGTAACTTGATAATCCAACATTTGTCTAAGCAATTCATACTTTGCTATTTCTATGCTGCTTTTGTCTGGTTCTTTTTTGTGACGAATAAATTGCTTTTTTGAACTAAATGGCTTATAACCAAGCAAAACATGACAAATATTGTAATGAGAGTTCTGTCTATGAAAGAATCAGTTTTACACACACGTCTGATTAAACTGGTTTCTTGCGATATGTTTCTTCTTCCTTTAAAGGATCTCTTTTCGAGACTCTGTATCTCCTCCCCCACTGATAGAACTAAGAAATTCTGTAGACAGCAATTGAGAAAAAGTCCTTGCTAAAAGCTTCAGTTGCCTATAAAGGGCTTCGATGGATGTTTTACTTCAATGCAAATTCACCCAGGCATTTAAAAGCACAAGAAGGGGGCAAGGGGAGGGGAAAAAACCCCTTACACTTACATAATTCCTTCTAGGCTAATGATGGGCAATGAGATTTCCCATAAATCAAAAGCCACAAGAGAAGGGGGAGTGGGATCCACACTATGCAAGCACCCCATTTTACACCACTGCTGCACTGCTGATCCTTGAAGCATAGACTGGAGGCTTCTGTTTGGACTTCCATTCATCAGTTGCCCATCCCGTCATTGGACAGAACAAAGATAAACTGCCTAAGCTTCTAAGACATGGTGCAGGGGGGGGGGGGGAGCCAAAGTAATCTCTCTTTTACCCGCAATGCCACAGATAGCGCACATAGCTGGCCCCGCTTCCCTCTGTACTAAAGTCCTAAATTGTATAGGAAATGGAATGTTCATAATATTTTAAATTTTGTTGCAGGCAACAGCTTTTGATCTAGCAGAGCTCTTTCATAAAAGAAAACAGGCGCGTATAATTGCATTGGAGGGCATATAGCTGTTTGGAACTAGTAAGAAAAAGAGAGAACTTGATTGGCTGCAGTCTGAAGTGAAAGTGAAGGGATGCCCTAACAAGCAATGTAATTTGTACAAACCATGTCTGAAATAGCACCTAATTTAGAAATGAATGGCAGGCTTTTCCCGACTCTTCAGCATCTGTTCAGAAGAAACGGTCTGACAAAGTTTTTACACAACAGCAATTTAGCAAACGCTTGTGAGAGGATAAATTGTGATAATTGTTACATTGCTACTAGAATTTTTGGTTCCTAAATGTCTATCAGTTCGAAACATACAACAAGGTGGATTCTGATTGCAGGAAAATCCATTAAAGGGCCTGTCGTTTTCTTACCACCCCCTCTGCAGGACAAATATCATCTTGGCTATTATAGTTCCACAGACCTTCACCAGAGATTAAAAAATAGCACCATTAAATGTCTTTACAAAAGCAATTAAGATGTGTAAAAAAAATTGTGTACAGTTATAAACTTTGCTCGTTCCTTGTAACTCAGAAATCTTGTGCTATTATTTTCCATTACCCTGCATGCAGGTTAGTTAGGGTGAAGAAAAGCAGAAAAGAAATAGTTTATAGGAGTATGAAAGACTGTATACCAAAGTTAATTAAATATGGACTAGTCACTTCTTAGCTCATTTCAACTACCCTTTTGTGCATACAAATTAGGAGGATTTGTTTCCCCTACTCTTTCAGTGCATTTGAGTGGAGCATTGTTTTAATCTGCACTGCTGATCATACCAAATCAGCAGTGCTGGGTATCCAGCATTTATTCATCCATAATAAAAGGTCGTGGCCTCATGATTGTTTCTTTAGTTAACACCCAAGAGAGCAGATGAATGGAAGTCTCAGGGTCAAGCTACATATTACATTTAACATGTAGTTACATCTTGTTTTTCTTAAATTAATTGCAGTCAGAGGAGAATTGTTCCAGGGATTGCAGCATATAGCGAGAGGCGGTTTATCCCTCCCCTCTGCAGTTGCAACCCCTCCTGAAAGTCTGCTCAGACTGTGAGACTGAGCAGAAAGAATGTGGTAGGGTGTGTGCTTTGCATGCCAAGGCCCCAGCTTCAATTCCCAAAATCTCCAGGTATGACTGGGAATGTCCTCTCTGAAATCCTGGGGGGCAGCTGCTGGTCCTTGTGGACAGTATGATGACAGATAGACCAATGTTCTGAGAGACTGAGACTGCATTTAAATCACATAACTTCCTCTAAAGCAGAGGTTTTTGAGTCCACGGCTCCCTTGACCACTACACTCTTTCTGTGGCACCCCTGTGGGGCTCAGCAGCCCAGTTATGTCACCCCTTGCCTGCAGAGCTGGTAGCCTCTCACCCTTTTTCAAACACCCTCCCTTGGGGAGTGTTCCCTCAGCCTCCTTTCCTCTTCCCTGTCCTTGGGAATCCTCCAAGCATCCACTGCTGCTGCCCCTGGTCTCTGAGCTGTCCCCCTTGCCCCAAAGAGAGGTGCCTCCTCATACTGTCCCACAGGGGCATAGGACTTGTCTGTCCATTCCCAACAGCAAGGGCTGGTGGACTGGCTGACTAGGCTCCCTCACCCACTTGCTTGCTTGCTCCGAGACCACCTCAGCTCCTGGCAATCAGCACCCCCCTGGCCAGCCCCAGGGGCAGCATTTGCCTGGGGAGCTTGTAGGCAGGGCTGCTGCAACAGGCGCACAAGACTTTTGGAGGCAGAGAGGACATCAGAAGAAGGAGGGAAGGAAAAGAACAGAGACCAGCATTGCCTGGGCCACCCCTAACCACCATTCAAGGCACCCTAGGGTGCCACAGCACACTGGTTGAAAACCACTGCCCTAAAGAATCCTGGGAGTGGTGATTGACCTTCCACAGAGCCACAATTCCCAGCACCCTTAAGAAATGACAGTCCTGTGGATTCTATGGGGCAAGCCATGTGCCTTCAATGCATGGTGGGTATGCATCTTGTCTCAGTATGAGGTAGCTTCTGATGTCAGTAGACATCCACTTAACTTCCAGCTTCACAGGGGGGGGTGGTTTTCACCTTCTATTTGTGTCACGGCTGGGATGGAAAGGGGTCAACCTTCTCCCAGCTCACCTATTGCTGAAATCCTGGTATCACTCTTATCTCTTTTGTGGTTGTAATTAATTAGAGAGAGGAAGAGAGAGGGGGGAGAGAGACTTAGCTGCATACTATGGCCAGATCCATTTCATACATTCAAAACACATTATTCTGCCCCCACCATGAGTCTTAGCCCACAGCAGCCAATGGAGCAAAAGAAAAACATCCTTCTGAGGCATGATTGCAATCTTAAATTCTCAGAAAGTAATTGTTACTCTTACAGGAGAAAATGCCCACCCCTTTTCTAGAAGGACCTCAACTTACTCCTCCCTTCCAGATACTGCTATGAGGACAAATTCTTACAAAACACACTCTGCCAGAACTTTTCCTACATACATGTATTATATTCCATCTTTCTTACAGCTGCAGGACATGCGACCAAGAAGCACTGAAGTAAAGGATTTGATTGCCTGGTTTCCCCCTCATTGTGGTGATGCTCAGAGCAGCTGTACAGCAGAGCTTGTGAGCTCCATGAGCTGGAAATCACATGGGAACTTTAGGCATGGAATTCCTGGCCCAAGCTTCTGGTTCTGACTTCTACACACACATTACATCACTGCTAATCTGCAGCTGTGAGAGCTCCTTGAGGTGAAGTGTAGGTAAACCTTTAATCTTTTTCCTGTCTTCTGGGGTTTCGTGCCAAATTGACATGCTCCTACCCCTTTCCTGCTTCACTTTTGTAGTACTGTACTGTATAGCTTTCATGCTCTTCTGAGAATTGATTCTCTCCTTAAGGTTGTGAATGTGGTTGAGTATTAGGTGGGATGCACAAGGGAATTTATGTTTTTTTTTATACTGCTGTTAACAAAGCAGATGCTCTGGTATTCAAACCTGAGTTTTGTTGGTGTGGGTGCGAATTCCTAGATTCTGAATTTCCTAGACATGGTCTCAGGTTGGCATGTAGTTGACCCATGTAAAAGATTCCTCCCTGATACTCTTGCCTTTCAGCTACAGTTAATTAAAATAGGGCGACGTTTCGAAATCCAAGGGTTGGTGGGCAGTAACAATATTGGCTTAGGGTTATTACTGAAGTGGGGTTGAGTTGTGCCCCTCACAAACACTTTGAAAGAATGCATGGAGCACCACCATCACCTAGCAGCGATGAAGTTGTGCTTCTCCACACACTGGCTGAATGTGCAGGTGCTGGGGTGGGGTAAGGTGTCTGCAAATGTGACGACGGAGAGCAGCAGAGGGCAGGGCAGACCCATGGGGCTTCATTGAAGGCAAGAAGTGCACTGGCATTTGAGGTCACAGGCAGCCTGCTGTTCTTCAGGAGAAACAGAAAACCCCCACAAGCAAGATGGTCTACATTGAAGAACATGTTGAAGACAAGATTGTCATAGGATTTTCAAAGTACAATATTACAGCTGTATTAAACTCTATATACACCCAGCTTTAAGAAGACAAGATACAGAACACCTTTGTTTTACAACAAACGATTCAGCTCTTTAAAAGCAACAATTTCAGATAACTGTACAAACATCCTGCTCGTGTGGAGAAACTTAGCGCGTTTTCAGTTGAAATGAATTGCCCCAATGTGCCTCCTTTGACACCGTGCGCTGCAATTTGACCTTAGTAATTTTCCAGTCATTTGTATTGTGATAATTTCATATACACATATATTCTGGTTCAATTGACCAGACATAGGAGACCTTAACCTGGCAAACATGGGTTCACAATAATAACTTCAGCTCTGGGTATAATGGCATATGGCCCTAACCCAATGAGGAGGTGATCAGAACATGATCAATAGTTTCTGCATGGCAATTTCTCCCTTCCACTTATAGGATGAGTGGAATGCATCCAGCAGTCGTGCTGACAGAGGATAGATCTACATGCAGCAGTCTGTGGTTGCTGCCCCTCTCCCCCCAAATGTTCTGCCTGTAGCACACTCCAAACACTCTTGTTTCCTTCTCCTGTAGAGTATGTTTAGCACCAAGGAGGAAGTTAGGTAGATCCAAGGGGACCTTTAGATTGCAGCATAAAGGTGTAAAGCTTTTCATAGTTATAGTCAGGGTAAGACCGTGCATGAATTTGAATGTGAAGCTCATTCTACTACTGTACACCAATACTTTGTATAATCTCCAAGACATCTGGTATCACATTAATCTACACAGAAAGAGTGGAACGGTACAATGTAAAGGTTCAGGACTACATTCTCCAGATTATGACAAAAAAACACTTTCTTGTGAAAGTTACTTAGATACAAAATTTGAAACAAGAAAAGAAAACAAAGATAATATACATCTACTCCCAATAAATCTTTTAAAGATCTGCCGCCTGTCTTCCTCCAACCATGGCTTTGTTAGATGTAGGATATCAAATTTTTGTTATTGTTGTATGGATTGGCAGAGGTTGTGCATTTCATTTTAATTGGATAAGATTCCAATTGAGAAATTTGTCCAGATTTTCTGCCAGTGCAGCTTCAGTTGCAAGAAAAACCTAGCAAAACCTTATGCATCACCTAGATTTAATGTCATTGTGAATCTACAATGCAGCATTTAATGTTGTTGTTGTTTTAAAAAAATCCTTCCTAGAGCATTCTGCTTCCCATGTTCCCCACCCCCAAATGCATTACAAAAGATCTTCCAAACTGGACTGAATCAAGAAGAAAGGGGGAATAAAGAAAGTAATAGGTGTGGTCATGATTCTTGTTTACGTCTCTGTTCTTTACTCTCAAATCCTGGCAATGGGGCTCCTTATTTGTTGTGGCATCAAACCTGAAATGTTTGATTAGAGTCAGAGCTGCAATTCTGTAATTGACTGAAAGCGAGATATAGCTCAAGGGGAAGTTGCTATTGGAGAAAGCAACGATGCCACCATCACAGCTCAAGACTGGAGTTCATTAGCACCAGTCCCTCTAGTGGGGAGAAAAGGTACTTGAGCTTGCAAAAATCCCACTCTGGGGTTGTGGCGCTCATCTCGCTTTATCGGCCGAGGGAGCTGGCGTACAGCTTCTGGGTCACGTGGCCAGCATGACTAAGCCGCTTCTGGTGAACCAGAGCAGCACACGTTTACCTTCCCGCCGGAGCAGTACCTATTTATCTACTTGCACTTTGAGGTGCTTTCGAACTGCTAGGTTGGCAGGAGCAGGGACCGAGCAACCGGAGCTCACCCCGTCGCGGGGATTCAAACCGCCGACCTTCTAATCGTCAAGTCCTAGGTTCTGTGGTTTAACCCACAGCGCCACCCGCGTCCCTCCGGGGGAAGTTTAAGCTTAGCAAATAGCAACAAGGGCCACCCAGATGACATGTGGCTAAAGGAAGGATGCTATTAACAATGGGCTACACTCAGATCTCCCCAAATGCAGTTGCCAAGGGCAGCTGCCATCGGTGGTGGCTCTGATGCAGCTCCCCACTCCTCAGAGTTCTCCACATATTGCAGAGAACATAGGGAAGGACTCTTCTGTCGCACTGAGCTTTAGAAGAGGCATACATTGATGTGTATCCCAAAGCTTTGCACAACTTGTGACTTCCTGCTCCCTCTCCCAAGTCTTTTGCATATCCCAGAGGGCTTTGTAGGAATGGAAAGATTGGTGACAACCGCAAAGAATGGCTAGCTACTAAGCCAAGCCAAATCCTGTGAGCCCCTTTGTTCCAGTGATGTCACATTGAGGCACTGAGTCAAGCAACATGGAGCTTACAACCAACCAGTTGACTTGAGTTGTTTTGGCAGTGACCTTTCTTCTGCATCCAGCTTGAATGGTCTTTTTGTGTCTGATTTTCCATATGTGATACAAAAACAGGACAACAACAATAATATTAACAATAATAACCATATGAATAATACAAAATAATTATCATTATATTCTTTTTTGGAAAATTATTAACACAAACCAGCAAAACAGATTCCGCTCCCCACCACCCTCTGCATTGGATTTAAAAAATGTGAAGATGTACACTTGTAGAAAGTTCTCAGTACAAAAAGAGGGGGAGATAGCTGGCAAAACGGATAGCTTTCTGTAAGGCAACACATTACCTTTCTCCTACTTTCTCAAGTTACATTGGGATTGTTTGGTGTTTTTAGGAAATGTCAGAACTTGGCTTGCTTCAGTTTATCGATGTGGTAACAGAGTTTCAGTGCCGGTCCCAGCTTCAGGCCCAAATATTTCATGATCATGTCGCTTTTCAGTAGCAACAAAGCATTGCCATCAATCTCCTAGTTTAAAAAGAAATGAGGAAGGAATCAAAAACGTGATGTGATTTTGACCTGTGTTGAATGGGGGGAAAGCTACTATCCCAATGAGCTCAAAAGGAATGGCCAGCAGCAGCTTGGATGGTGTTGAGTTGCTTGAAAATTAGGTAATTTAAGATTTCTTTGAAAATTTGGAGAAATCAGGGGAACTGCGGCCCTCAAAATCCTGAACGTTCCACCTGGCATCTATCTAACTGAAGTACAAGGAATCTGTATTCTCCTAACTTTATCTGTTCTTTAAATACTATAAGTCTAAAGTTAATTTCCACAGCAATGAGACGAGAAAGTGACACAACTGTCCTTGCCTAGTAGTATATCAGAACTCTTATTCATGACTTGGTCAGTATTTGGTGACATTTTGAGTGGTTCTAATAAAAGCACAGCCCAACTATGGATTTTGGAGCCCCTCCCCACCTTGTAGACCAACCTGGCTGCCTTTGGTTTGTGTGAATTAATATCACTTAGGGCCACTTCAATGACTGCATGCACATCACTCTTGATGCAGGTTGACTACAGCCATCTTCCTCAACCCGGTACCCTTCAGATGACTTGGACTACAACTCCCACCATCCCAGTCAGCACACACACACACACACACACACACACACACAGAGAGAGAGAGAGAGAGAGAGAACCTGGAAATATGTCACCATATGCGTTTGTTCTGCAAAAAACCACCAGTTGGCTCTTTACCAATGAGCCATCAAATGCTTATGTAATTATTGGGAATGATGTTAATGCAGCTTTTTGTACTTCTGTTATTCTATATGCTGCATAGTATCAATTATACTGATGAATAAATTATACTGATGAATAAATTATACTGATGAATAAATATTATATAAATATTATATAAATGAATAAATATTATATAAATATGATGAATAAATATTATATAAATATTTAGATGAATAAATATTATATAAATATTATATAAATAATAAAGACAACAACAAATAATACACGGGTGCACATATCAGGATTCAAAACATCCATGTGCCCGCATTAAGTAAGAAATCCATGTATTTCTTGATGACAGGCTATTTTGAACTCGGGAATTAACACCCAACTATAGAAAGAAGTATGAGGGGTTGAGTACATTGAGTACATATTATAATAATTTCCTGATTGCTGCTCACATTTATTCAAAATGCTTCTACACAGCTTTCCTCAGCTGAGCTCAAGGAGGCTAGCAACAATGAATTAGAACGATTTTAACAATTATAAAACAAAGGCAAAACATTAATAGCAGCAGTAAAACACGAGAATAGCTGTAAAGTGATAAGAACAACCTATTAAAAAAGGCCAGGAACCATTAACAATTTTAACCTAACAGACAGGTCTAGTAAAGCTTTCTAATGAAGCCCACATAAGTTACTAGCCTTTGTTTTGTTTTGTTTTACTAAATACAAGGTTAGTAGCCTGCATTTCCATGCTGACGGCAGAAGAAAGGAAGCCCCCTCCTCCACAGCCAGCATAAAAATCCAGGATAATAGCAGCCTAGTTAAACACAATGAAAGAAAGGCTCTTTTGCCCAAGTGGACTGGCAGAGCGGGGTTTGTGTCTGTGTGTGACAGGACCAAGAGATCCATCCCTTCTTTGGGATCCTGCTCAGTCACCTGCATGGAATTCCTGGCTGATTTTTGCTCCCAGGCATACTTGTGAAGTAGAATGATGACACAATTTTGTGATGAGGCAACTATTCATAGTGTTTCTAATCACCCGATGGAAGGCCAATAAAGAAGGGGCAAAGCAAGCCACTCGCGAGAAGGAGCTCCAGAGCTTGGGCACAGACACGGAAAAGACCCACTCCCATTTCCCAGCTTAAATGTACTTCTAGAGATCCTGGGACTCAGGCAGGGCGGAGGGGAGGGTTCTTGTATTTTACAGAGAACCACATATTTTAATGGAATGTGTGACCCAAAATACATTTATGTACAATTCTCTCATGAATAGGGTTGCCACGTCAGGAGCATCCTGGACCCTGCAATTTCACAGCCTGAATCTGAGGCTAAAGACCATCCCCTGGTTGGGCCCTGGAAATGGAGGTTAATTGGAAGAGGGGAGCAGAAGAAGACAGACCTCACCCCACCCCACCAATAGTGCCTTTGCTCCTACTGGGCTGAAGTTTACAATCTACAGCCACAACATTCTTTAAATATTATTATTATTATTATTATTATTATTATTATTATTATTATTATTATCGCTCATCCATCTGGAGATTCAAGCCCTCCATCTGCCCCCTTGAGGGGTCAGGCAAACCTGGAGACTTCAGGTCAGTCCTGGAGGTCTGGTAACCCTACTCTTGAAGGGAGAACACATGTGTTTTGCATTTAGGTATACATCCAAACCTATAAAAGCTAAAGGAAGTTGTAGTCCTAAATCTGGCTGTGTAGAATGCTCCCAATCCAGAATTTTGGGGTTAGGAAGCACCTTGTGAAACAGAAACAGCATGACATTTAACGACCTGCTGTGACTCCTCTATCATAGGCCTGGTTCAATTATAGATCTGATCAGTGGTAATAATTTCTGCTGTGGTTTATAGCTGCTAAGGCTTATGACCTAGACTAGCTTCTCGCAGTCTGCTGGAAGGCTGCAAAAGTATACAGCATCTGGAAGTATTTCATGCTGCTTTATTAAGATCTAATCCTGTGAACACTGACTGTCAAGCTTAATATTTCAGGCTTAGTGCTGAACACTATGATAAGCTCACTGACCAATGCAAACGGATGCTAAATCTGGAGGCTAGGCTTCAGCGTGATGCCTTAGCATACAACATTGCGCTTGGTAATGAAAAATCCTTTCTTTTTGTTGCTACTGTTTTCAAAGAAGCAAAAAAGATGGACTTTGCCTGGCAGTAAAATCACTATTCAAGAAATACTGTAAAGAGAGGTAAGCTAATTGGAAGAAAGCTGAAATAATCAATACCAAGACATATCAGGTCTATGAAACAATATGCGCTTTCAGTGATAATATCCATCATTGGAAGAGTCAGGATATAACTCTGAAAGAGCAAGTTTAATTAGCCTCAACTCAAAAGCTTTACTCTCCCTTCAATATTCATTTTTCCAGTTACAGATCAGAGCAGCCCGTTGCATTACTTTGCTCACTCATCTTGGATTGGCATTCCTGCCGGCTAATTCTCCTTATTCTTAATCTGTATCCCACATTGCTTCCCTTCACATTCATTCACGCTCCTTTCTAGGTCCAATCTCTCCTGAAATTCTTCTGCACCCTCCTCAGAAATGCCAAGAGGGGAGCTGGCTAGCCAAGAAATCACAACTACAATTTGGGCAAGTGCCAGTCGCCTTCTTTTACATCTGGCCATCCTGAAGGAATGAGCCACTATCTACTCATAAGCTTTTCTACTGACATGAACTAGGATTCCTTGCAGACAGTATACATGTTGTTGGTCTCTCTCAAGGCAAGCTGTTTCTGTCTTAGTATGAAAAGCACCGGGAAGTTAAACTATCAAAGGTCATCACCACCTCATTCTGCAATCCTGCGCTTGTCATCAGCTGCAAAAGCAAGGATTTCAGGTGCTGGTTGGGAATGTCAGCAGCATTCAAGGCTTCCGACTAAATTATGCACCTGCTCCTTAGAATCATTTAACTCACAGGAAGACATGGCTAAGGTTAAAGGAGTAATCACTTGTCTCTCACCTCTGGGGTCTTCATGCTAATCCAGTTTAGAAATGAAGGTTAAACAATTTCAGGGAAATGGGTTATTCAAAGGCATAATTGAGCAGGATTGGGTGATGGCCTTAATCAAGCATCAGACCTCTTGTATATATCTCTGTGAAGCTAACTGAATATAAGCAGCAGGTTAGTGGGTGCTTTGATATGGAAAATTTAGAGCCCATATTATGTTTAAACCACATCACCATTATCAAGGACTGCAGCATTGCACAGAATGCTAAGTTGTCGGCTACTGAGCTGAGAACCTAAGAAGCTTCCTGGGTCAGATCACAGATCCAAATGTCCAACACTGTATTTCCCAAAGTAGCCAATGAGATATTCCTAACGAAGCCCACAAACGGAGCACAGATACTCTTGTTGCAACTGGAATTCAGTGGCCATGGAACCCTGAGGTTCTCTTTAGTTACCATGGCTTAATCGCCATTGTTAAATCGATCATCAAGGATGCATCCAACCCCCTTTCAAAGGCTTCTAAGCCAGCAGCCATCTCCATGTCTGCTGAAAGCTTTTCTATTCCACTAGGACTAGGGCAGGTAATTAAGAATACATCCTTTCACAATGGTTTGTTGATGCCTGTATTTAACTTTTTGTGGTTTTTATGGCATGGTTTTATTGTTGTAAACCCCTTTGCTATGTTTTTAATGGCACAGTGGTATACAAATATTTTAATCAGTACATAAATACTGTAGTAAGAAGTGTCTGTACACCTATCTTCCTGGGAAGGTCACTGTCAGGAAGTGACCTAGGTGGCCTCAGTCCCAGGTTTCTTGACATTTTGTGTCCTTAAAAAACCTTTTTAAAACATTGCTTACAAGGCAGCTGGACACACTGCAATGCACAGTGCAAGTGAGACCCTGCCTACCCTGAGGCATCTCTGCTCATAAATTGGCATATGGAAATTTTAAGGATGTGTGCCATGGACCTGTGCTCCAAGCCATTTAAGTACCAGGCAACATGTCTCACGTATCATGTAACATTTTCCCTAGCATTAGTGAGTGCAACAAACCATGATCCCTCGCTTAGGGCTAAACCATGATTCCTGGTTGGGATGCTTTTCATTCCAAGCAAACCTCAAGCCAAGATTTGTTCTTGGCTGACCAATTATAGGATTTTTAGGGGGAGGGAAACTAACCACGATCATTGGTTTGGATAGATCATTAAGCTAGGGATTGTGGTTTGTTGCTCTCAGTTAGGGCCAGATTTAGGTTTGATGAGGCCCTAAGCTGCTGAAGGTAATGGGGCCCTTTATATGTCCAGCTGTCCTTTGTCAACAACAAATTGTTGCTGTTTTTTGTGTTGAATATATGCTCTATCTGGCTTGCTCAATCTCGACCCTCCAGATGTTTTGGCCTACAACTCCCATGATCCCTAGCTAGCAGGACCAGTGGTCAGGGATGATGGGAATTGTAGTCTCAAAACATCTGGAGGGCCAAGGTTGAAGAAGCCTGTGCTATATGGTAATTTATGGACCTAATAGGTATCTAAAGCCATTTGCACATAACAAAATTTGTCTTTTATCAAAGTAATTGTTGAACTGAAATACAATTAAGAAGAAGCATACACGGTATGTAGGTTTTATTTTGTTTTTTTATCTTATATTTTGGAAATGTACACCCAGATTTTTTTTCTTTAATTTTTTGGGGGGCCCCCAAGAGAGTGGGGCCCTAAGCTATAGCTTGTTTAGCTTATACATAAATCCAGCACTGCTCTCAGTCATGCTGGAGAAGGTGGGAAGCAAAAGAGGAGCGAACCATTAATTGTGAGGTGCAAACTGTTTCTTTTGTTTATTACTAGCCTGTGCAAGATGTGTCTCAGGAAGCCAAATGCAGGCCATTGGCCACGTATGGTAGCATGTCAAGCACTTCACATTCCCGTTTTCACAGTCCCAGGTAAATAGCACACAGTGTTCTGGTGGTCTTCATTGGCTTTGTGCAAATCGTGTTTATTCACTTGAACATTAGCCCTGGATAATGTAATTCCATCACAGACAAGTTCCTACATACGTGTTTTCTGAAGAGCTCCACGTGGGGTCCCAAAGCGTGAGGGTCGGCATCCTTTACAAACCAAACCACATCATCAACGGTCCAGGTCAAAGGATTCTTGCTTATGGGCCGAGCTGCATCTTGCCTTTCTGGTGAAGGACTTGAGGCTATTTGAGGTGAAAAGAAGCAAACGAAAGAACCCGGTTACAAATAAACACTGATTAACTTGTTTCTTCAGCAGTAGCATGGCAGTCATTACTTGCAAAACCAGCGTATTTGTAATACAAATGACCTAGGCTGCATTTGCATGGCTAGTAAGTTTCATAAATGTACTTCGTGCCGTTCATGTCTGCTAATCCTTGAACCGTTCACATGAAGGGAGCAGTGAATGCCAGGAAGCAGTATATGACTTTTCAAAGTGCATCCACAGAGAGGATTTCTTATGGTGCAAGAAGCAGACCCAGGAAGAGTCAGGGATATCCATACACGACATCTTTGAATGGGCTTCTCCTGGTAGGGTGTGGGAAAGAGCCATCATTACAAAGTGCATCTCTTTGGCCTCCAAGCAAAGAGCAGTAACCTTTAAATTAGGTCAAACTACTGTTTTTTTCATGCTATTGACCATTCCTATTTAGGTTAACTTGGAATTAAGTCCTCCTATTAAGTCCAATGGGACTTACTCCCAACGTGCATAAGACAGCCACCTAGTATCTGAGCCTTGTATGGAAGCAAGCTAAGGCAGCCTTCCCAGCCTGATACAGTGGTACCTCTGGTTAAGAACTTAATTCGTTCTGGAGGTCTGTTCTTAACCTGAAACCGTTCTTAACCTGAGGTACCACTTTAGCTTATTGGGCCTCCTGCTGCCGCCGCGCCACCAGCTCACGATTTCTGTTCTCATCCTGAGGTAAGGTTTTTAACCTGAGGTACTACTTCTGGGTTGGCAGAGTCTGTAACCCGAAGTATCTGTAACCCGAGGTGTTTGTAACCTGAGGTACCACTGTACTATCTAGATATTTTGGACTACAACTTCCATCAGGTCAGTCAAACTGACGAGAGTTATAGTAAAAAACATCAGCCACACAGAGAGAGAAGGGCATCTGGTTGGGAAAGGCTGGCCTAAGAAGTGAGAAAGCAGGGAGAAGTTTGGACATTTTGGATTTGATTGCTCGGCAGAAGGCATGATGGTTAACCCTGGGTTATAAAAATGCAAAGGACTCACTTTCCTGCTGGGAGAGAGAAAATATGCCAGCTGCCACAGTCTGAAGGGAACAACCGCTGCTGTCATAACCACAGGCAGCAGAGATAGTGGCTCAAGTAAGCACCATCTTCCCATCTGGAATTAAAAACGTGAAGCTGCTAATGGAACAAAAGAAAAGGTAGGCAGGGACAAAGCAGGGCTTTGGCAAATGTCTCCTCTGAAAGCCTTAGACTGAGGGCTGCTTCACAGAAGACCTACTTTACAGGAGGGTACAGAACCACCACCAAGGCCTAAACATGAAAGGACATGGGATGGACTGATTAGGTAGGCCTGGAAACTGGAGCACCTGGCAATGTCTAGGTTCATGTCATCAGGGGAAAGGAGGCACTTTCCCTGTTCTCCACGCACAATGTGTGGACACTTTCCCCTATATTCCCACATCTGCACACTTGCCCTACTTTTAAGAACACAGGAAGCTGCCTCATAGCGACCATTGGTCCATCTAGCAGAAGACTGCTTTCATTGACTGGCAGTGGCTCTTTCTTGGGTTTCAGGTGTGTGTGTGTGTGTGTGTGTGTGTGTGTGTGTGTAGGGGGGGGTGTTCTCCCAGCTCTCCCTGGAAATGTCCAGGATTGAACCTGGGAACTTCTATAGGCAAAGCAGATGCTCTACCACTGACCGAACAGCCCACCTGTAAATTTGCATTTGCTCCGTGTAGCAAAAACGCATGTTGCATGTGGGGCAGCCCTAACACTTTCCACAGGATCAGAATATCTTCCTGCTCAGTATCCTCCTAATCACCAGCTTTTATGAAGCAGTGTCCCCAAAGAACACCTATTTGGAGAGCTACTAAAATTGCACAAAGATGAACGTTGCGCATGTGACTTCTTAATGGCATCAAGGCCGAGATGATTTAAGGTCACATCAGCTCCTTTCAACATTAAATCAAGGCAATAAAGCACACTGGGATGAAAGTGCATTTATGTTTTTTATTCTTTAGTCTCTGCAGAATTATAAATCTCAGTCGCTATCTCTGTGCTGTTTCCTTCCCAAACTTAATCCCCTTTATTTGCTCCTCTCTCTCCTTGGCAGTGCTGCATTATGGCTGAACAAACAGAGCCTGTTTGGCTTTTAGCTATATCGCTGGTGTGTGTATTAAAGTGAGTATGCACACATGGAGAAGCAAAGGCAAATGAGCTTAGAAGAGGC
This sequence comes from Podarcis gaigeae, assembly GCF_964106915.1. Classification (NCBI taxonomy): domain Eukaryota; kingdom Metazoa; phylum Chordata; class Lepidosauria; order Squamata; family Lacertidae; genus Podarcis; species Podarcis gaigeae. The sequence continues at coordinate 50,033,362 of NC_139680.1, forward strand.
GGCGCAATGTGAAATAAAGTTAGCCTTGATTTGACACTGGTTGCTCTATCACTCCTTGCTATAGTGCCATTAAGAAGCTGCTGAAAACAGCACAAGCCGTTTGCACAGGAGGAGCTTCCCAGTTTGGTGTCTTAGCATGCAATTGAAAATGCAGGAAGTAGTAACAGGAATGGAGCTGGGGAAAGATGCCACCACTGCATGGCCTTCTGCTGCGCCAACATCTTATAGTAGCTCTGCACTTTCTTTGGTCTGCTAGGTGGACTATAAAGAGTACAAGAGATCAGAATATGTGGTATGTGGCTTATCAGATGCAGTGAAGCACCCAATATCAGTGCTCCCTCATATGTAGATGTCTGACAGACATCTTTAGGATAAGATTGGGACAGCAAGATTGAGGATGTCAGTGGCACGGAACACTTAAATTGCAGAGTGGTTTAAGACAGAGGTGGGCAGACTTCAGGCTTGGGAGATTCCCTTTGTGTTTTACTAGAACCACAGGATCCACTGAGTTGAATCAGTGCAAAAGGCATCCACCTAGAATTAAAAGAACACGGTGCCTCTGAACTGCTGCTAAACACAGGGATCTGTTCTGAGTATCACAACTGAGCCAAGTTCATAGTCCTCCCACACACAAATCCATTACCCCCAGCTTTTGTTACTTTGGCAGTCTAATTGAGGTGTGAGTAATTTGATTGCCACTGTTGTTAAACTATGGGGAATCAGAGATTCTTGCTCATCTACTACAAACTACCCAGAGATCAACCAATAGATCCAGATCAAACTTCTGCCCATCGCTGGTTTTGGAAAAGAGGAGCCAAGAGGTTCAAAGAGACTGGCGAGCCTGAATTCAGGAGGATCATGGAAGCATCTGAATAGGCTTGGTCTTCAGCCTGTTCACTGAGCATTCTTGGGTTTCTTGCACATAAGTTAGACTCTATTGTCTTTATTGAGCAATCACTGTGATTTGTGTAGGGGGCTGTTATAACAGTACTTTGATAGTGATCCTCAGGTATCAGAGCCAACGCAATGAAGTCCCTACGATGTTCCATACTGGATGGTGCTTCATGCAAAAATGGGACTTTAAGCAGGGCCTTCCCAGCCAATCCTGAGGAGACGCACTCTGTCAGATACATTAGACCCACACATAACATAAGGGACTTAATAAATTAAAGCCAGCACTTTGAATTGGGCTCAGAAGCTAATTGGTAGTCAACAAAGCTGTTGCAAAATTGCTTGACTCTTCAGGTCTTGCATGCTTTGTTGGAGGAGCCCTACCTGTATATAAATCCTGCATTAATGCATCTGAAATTTATTCACACCAGGGATTAAATACATTAATAACGATCTCATCTCTCTCATGTCAAAGGTATCCTAGGGCATTGTGTCATCAGAATTAATCAAGATGATAAAGAATCCTCAGATTACAAAGAGAGAGGAGTCTTCGGTACCAATAATTATCCTTAAAGATCATAATTTAGGAAAAATCCAATTTCCTGGCTTTGGCAGGTGGCAAGAAAATATGTAAATGAACTGCGCTTAAAAACTTGTGACGCAGCTCAGAGGGATAATCAACCTATTTTATTTTATTTGTACTTATTTTTAGAAAGATTTATATCCCACCTTCCAGTGCTTATGCTGCACTCAGGGCAGCAGCCAACAATTAAAACAAACAATAAATGCAACAGCATTCCAAAAATACAATATAATAAAAACAGTGACAGATGCAGCAGATAAAACAGAATCATTTGATTATATATACATATATTTTCCCAATAAAAGAAAACAGTTCACTGGAACTGTCTGGTGGTGTCTGGAACTGCCTTTAGATTTAGGTAAAACACAGTGTAACAGGACTGGTCACCTAAACAGACAGAGGGCTTGACCACCCTCATGTTTATCTCAAGTGGTTTTACATTTGTCTCACCACTTTTCCCAAAAAACCCATTGTTTATTGCTGAATCAGAACAAATGTCAATCTGCATTAAAACTAACATTGATATTTGTTCTGATTCATTGGTAAACAGCTGGTTTTCTTGAGGAAAGTTGCAAGACAAGTGGGAAGTATGGCTCCGTCCTGAATCTCAGTCACTCAGGCCACCCAGTGGCTCCAAAGATGAGCTCAGGCTTGAATTTAGATTTCTCTGGGTCACACTAACCACACTGAACTCAAACAGGAAAAAGGAAATAAATGAAGACTCAATAAAATAGAAGTTTAATGAGAATTATTACTGAAGCAAAGAAAATAACCAAATGTGGTGTGAGACAACAAAAGGCCACAACAAGCTACAGCCAAGCAACAGGCTGAGGGAGAAAGTGCCTCAAACAGTACCTCAAACAGATCAGAAATATTAAGAGTTCTATTAGGCACATTAATAAATTAGATAGGGAAAGATATTCATTACTTTAAAATGGTCAAGATACCAGGTTACTTGGACAAATCTTTCTTTAAAATGTAAAAATATATATGTCACATTTGACAAATTAGAAATGAATAAAGTTTTTGTTGTTGTTGTTGTTTTAAAAAAGATTGCTACTGGTCAGACCATGAACAGAATTATTGTATCCAAGTGCAGAAAGGGAATTACTGCAGGCTCATTTAATAAAACCAAGGAACTGTTTTTGAAAAATTCTAAATAAATAGAAAGATTTTCAAAACCTAGAAAAAACGGTATGTAATTTCATTTTTTAAAAAGAAACACATATTGTACCTGGAGTAATCTTGGGTTCTGTTAGAGTCTGGCACAGATCTAGCTCTTACGTTTTGCCATGGTTTTAAAAAACACAATATTCATTAATTAAGATTCAGTTTCTTTTCCTGGCTTGCAAAAATAAATGTTCATGTAATTATTCATAAACAGGTTAGTAAACTACGTATTTTAATCCCAAGGTTTGAGCCTTTTGGAATACATATTTCAAATAAACATTTTCTTCTTCTTCTTAACATAAACAGTGAGAAATAAAAAGAAACTGCTTTTTATTGTAACTTATATGCTTGTATCAGACCCACACAACTTGTGGTGAATCAGTCACAATACAGCCCATCAGTATTGTGGACAATGCCTCCATTTCAGGGTCAGACTATACAAGGCTGCTGAGCTGCACTTGGTTGTGAGTGGCCTGGCTCATAAAATGATATCATCATGACAAGAGTTGGTCTTTAAAGAAGAATAGAAACTTCATAGTATTAAACTTCACAGGTAGCAAAGGAACTCAACACATCATCAAATAAAAATTGAATGTAAGATGTTACCACTTCTGTTTCCTTCCATGTAGGTTCCATTTCTGGTTGGGCTTGATGTCTGATGCCTCAGAGCTGCAGCTGATGGTCCTCCAGAGGCCATCTGGCCAGAGCGATGACTGCAAGAGGAAGATGACCCTCCACCGTGACGCCCATCGCCAGAACTCTGCCTCATAGAGTACACGGATCCCATACAATTAAAGGCAGAATCAGAGGGGTCTACGCTGTAATGCTTTGTGTTCACTGGATCAACCAGGTAGTCTTCAGGTATGACTGTTTCTGTTCGAAAAGAAAGGATCAGGGGTTAATGAAATAACATCATTGATTTTCTACCGAAGTGAAATTACTTTAAAAAATTTTTTTTTCTATTTTCACTCAGTCTTAAATAGCAGACAGGCAGCTAAAACCCATTAGCAAACTAAAGTGTGAACAGAATGTAGAAGAAACTGCAGTATGTGGGATTTAATTTATCAATGAGGATTTATAATAGGAAATGGATTTGAATTAATTTATGGGATTGTGACTTTCTAGTTCTGAAATTAATAATATATGTAAGTCAACTTCACTCAAGGCTTTGGTTGACTACAGTGCTTGGTTTGCTTCAGAATGATTTTATGCAGTTACAGAAAGTATATGATTTTAAAGATGTTTATATATAGGCCAAATGGATTCAGGGTGTTGGGGTGAGGCTTGAGCACAAGGTTTATTTGCTTAATGAAGGGGAAGCTAACCTGGAGTCCTCCAGATGTTTCCAAATTACTATTCCCATCATCCATAGCGAAAAGGCTGATGGGAGTTGTAGTTCATCAAAACCTGGAGTGCCAGATATTTAATAATACAGTACACTCCAGGCCAAATAGTACAATTTGAGAAGACAGGGAGTTAACCAGCCATCAAGTCCACTATTTACTTGTACTTACAACATGAAGGTGTAAATAAAAAGAATAATAATAGTACATGTGGCTAATTGATTAAAAAAAACCCTGATTGCTTTCCTCTCAAAATGTTATATAATGCATGTGGTTTGTTTGTTTTTTTAAATTGAGACCATGATTTTAAGAACAAGTCTGGTGTTTCTCTGTGTGTTCTCTATTGGCTAGTTTCCATTCAAGTTTGTGTCCATGTGCTCCTTCCCTCACATCATTTCCCTTCTGTTGCATAACATGAGAGTGATTCTGGGTTTTGTTAAGCCCTTGTTTCCTATTACATCTGAACTAGAAAACTGTGGTTTAATCAGTGCTTACTCTCCACAATCTGATCCTAGTTTCATATTCTGGTTTGTAAAAAAGAGTTTCTATGCTTGTACATAATGGGGAATTGCGGTTTAATAAATCCTGATAGAAGCTGGGCTGAAAGTGGACACATAAGAAGAGGAGGAGAACAAGAATGGAACACAACAACACAAGGTTTGTTCTCAGCCTAACTTATAATTGTTTATTAAATTCAGATAGTTAGTGTCTGAACTGGTCCTTAAACCCACATTGGCATAGGTCAATGTTGCAATCCACAGGATTCATAACAAGAAGCTGTTAGCAGCTCAATCAAATGCTAACACAGTATTTGTGACAGTATTACAAGATTTAATTAGTTTTGTTAACAACACACAGTAGTACACAAATATTAGAGATGGAAAAGTAAGCCTTAGAGGCTGAAGGAGATTTAATATGAAAAATATTTTGTGAAAATTGTGAGGAAGCCAATATTTCGCCTAAAATGATGAGTCCAATAAGTGGAAAGGGATACTACAGTCTCATGTATAGATCATCATTGTGGATGTCAAAAGAATATAAGAGGGAGTGATGAGCAAATTGGGAGACATTAATTCCATTTAACAGAATTCTCTGCCATCTAGAATAAGGGCCCTTGTTCTTGTCCTGCCTTCTCCTCACTTTCTATCATCATTCTTTTACCAGTTCCCTAGCTGGCATTTTTAAATAACAACCACTAGCCATTTCATAACCTGGGAGTTGGGAAGGACATAAGTATAAATATCTTTACACTCTATAATATCTACACGTACTCCAATTTTTGGTGCATAGATTATGCACATTGAGTATACACACAATTTGTTTTGTGCCTGCAGCACCCATGTGGGCATCAGGAGTGGGGCAAGTATGCAAGGCAGGAGATACCAGGTGAGGAAAACCTGCCAAGACTCAGTTTTCACCACACACATTTGATCAGCTATGTGCAGAGGCAATACAGATGTTAGACTCTCACCTCACAAACTGGATGTCCAGATCTTTAATGTAGGATTTCTCCACCACCAGGGCAAATGTTCCACAACTTATATTTTCATTTTTAAATACAGTATTTTGCACTATTTTTTGCAGGATTTCTTGATTTATGCTGTCTCAGCTATATTTCTCATGAATATTCCTCAGGTCCACATTTGCTTCTCTTTCTCTTCCCATTGCTCATAATATTTCATCCTGAAATCACCCCATGACCCCATCCCTCTACCTTTTAAAGTGCTATAATATTTTTCTTATAATGGGATGGCCAGATGTGCCCCATCTATTATCAGCCCTATGGTCACACAGCCCTGCCCTTCGTTTGTGCTATGCTATTGGCTCATCTACCGGTAATCGTCAGCTTCATCTAACCGCCTTCCTTGGCATTGTTGGAAGAGATTAGAACAGCCTTAAAGCTGTATTCCAAAGACAGCCTCAATAAATAATATCTACTTTTATTTATTTCTTTTTTTACATAATAATGCTGAGACTGATTTAACATCTGTGTCAGTTCTGAAGTCACCTTCAAATTCTTATTAGGGGATGCAATGTGTTGAAACAGATGGCCTTCCGACTCCCTGAAACCAACAAACTTCAACCCCAAACTCCTTGTTATTATCAGACTGGTGCATTAAAAAAATGGATTGGAGCAATAGTTTTACAGGAAGATCTTTATTTTGACCTTTCACCAGATGCGTGGAGATAGATCCTGAGCCATTTTGTACATTCCACAGAAGCAGCAAGAGAGGAAGCTTGATTGACTTCTTCCTCCCAAGTACCCACCCCAAACTTATGGATTTCCTGGAAGAGGACAAGATGAACGCCTCTCTCACAGGGTATGATGAACATCTCTGACACAATGTGCAATGTGTCAAGTGCAATGAGGATTACTTCAAGGTGTGACCCCTGTGAACATTATTCATTTGTTTGCTTGAAACATTTGTTTTCTGTTGTTCACCATGAATGATTCATTGTGTATGTGTGTGTGTTTCCTATGTTATTATTATTAATCATAATCACAGAATTTATATATTGCCTTCCATTTGAAGAAGAAATACCAAGGCGGTTCACATACAAATAAAAGCCAACAGCAAAATAATGCAAACAAAACCAATTATAAAAAAATAGCTACTTTTAATTAAAATGCACAGTAAAACAACTACATTAAAACGTCCACAATTAAAACATAAAAAAACAAGTCGATTAAAACAGTATAACAGTTAAACAAAACTCAAAGCAGGAGATTCAAATCAAAAGATCAGGGGAATGCTTGTCTAAACAGACACACTGCAGAACAGAAATTTGGAAGCATCAGGTGAACTGGAGACCATAGCAGTTGTGGGGGCCTCACCTGAGTGACAGTTCCCTTGGCTACTGTTTCAGGATGTTCCAGGGAATTGTGATAAAATTTGGGAAGGGATCATGGACTGGGGCTTTGAATTTCTTTAAGGGCCCTCCTACCTCCCCACCCCACATAATTTGAGCACTGATCCACACTTGCCTGTTGCTGCTTTGTAATGCTGCCACTCCTGCTCAGCATTAAAAGGAGGATCCCCACTTCCCCTTTCATGCTCAGATCTAGCCACCATCCTCATGCCCTGCCCCAATTTATGATAGCCTACACAGCAGTCTGTACCAGCCGGGTGATACTGACATTTCTTCTGCAAGCCATCCCTATCAGCAGTGTGAACTGCCCTAGATGTGCACACGTTAAAGCCCACCAGTGTGCCTGAGCTATGGGGATCAGTTACTTGCAATACTAAAAATAAGCATTATGCCATAAGGATTATGGTTTGTGCTGCAAGCAAACCAACACATGGTCGGATATTAACAAGAAAAATACCCAGCCTGGTTGAAAATTTGCCAGGCAGCATCCCAGTGTTGTTCCACAGGGACACTAGACAGCTGTCATGAATAGAACGTAGTACAGTAAATAAATGTCAGTTTCTACTTTGTGCAAAGTAGATGTTTACAAATGGCATATTATGCTAATCTAATGTCCTCTTCACTGAATCACTGTCAAGCAGTGTCTGAATTGGGGGTGTAAAGGTGGCAGTGCCATAACCCCACTTTTGACTGCAGCTCAGCTGTCAAAAGGGATGAAAAATCCATGTATACAATCATCACATTCCATCTCATTTCAAACACCGAAGATAACATAATGACCTCTTCTCCACAAACCTTTTTAGATCAGGCAAATAGTTTTCTATTAAATTTTGTTGTGGTTGAGTGCATTGCACAGATCTCCCATTCCCCCTTTAAATCTGACCTTAATATTTTATTTATTGTTTAAGGGATAATGTTCGTGGCAGAAGAATATATGAGGCAATAAATGGCTTGTGCAGGTAATTAAATGCTGAACCAAAGCCGAGACTACTGATAACCATAAAAGCCATTTATTTTGACTATGTTCCAAAGCCATGTATTGCAGTTATTATACAGGGGAAGGCAAAATCAAGTCTGCCACAGGACTAAATAAGAGTAAGAATAACACAACACATTTATTGCTTTTGAGATATTGAACTCATGTTGCCTCCCTCCTCCCCTTCAGAAGATCACTTTGAAATCAGGCAGGAGACTCACATGTCTATTTTTTCTAAACATTATAAGGTTTTTAATAAAGTCCTTGATAGTCTAAAAATAAAAACTTTAAATAGCATAAGCAAAATAACAAATGACATTACAAAGCTTAGCTCTCAAAACACTCCACCCTCCCAGCTTGTATCAGTTGGGCATAACTGTGACAGTGTGACTTGAAAGAACAGTCCTCCAAATTCATACAGCAAGAGACAAAAAGCATGTTTTCGTCTTTGCAAAAGAAGGCTAGACTTACTGTCCAAGATTCAGGATACATCAAAGTGTCATGTGTGTACAGTTAAGTGGTATAATATCCACTTCTAATGCAAATATAATACCTGTCAGACTAATAAATATGTGTGTCTCTCCAAGATCTCACAAAGGTAGAGGGAAACTAAACACTACAAGAGAAAAATTGGCCTCCGCATGTTGTGTTTTCCTCATAACACTAATGTGGATTAGGAGGCAAGAATTTGCTGGAGATAGTAGGTGGATAGGAGATTTGAACCCTCCACACACTTGCTGTTTCTCTCCTGCAGATCTCTCTTTCTGTTTAAAACTGTTTCCCCTCAGCTGGGCTCTGAGACCAGAAGAGGTGTGGTTGGGAGGGAAAGCAGTATTTGCTGTGAAGAAAGAATAAGCAGGAATTTGTGAGGAAGAGTTAACGTGTGATAAGGGTTAAGAACCTGCTGTCCCTGATTCTCCCTTGAAAATGGTAGTCCAACACACAGACATGGATTTCTTCAAATACATATTCAAAAGTCATAAAAAACCAACTGACCTGATTCCATCCGTCCATTTTCATATTCTTCAGGGTTTTCGGCAGTGTTGTATTGTGGGAAAGGTTGATTGCTGAAAAGATTGTCACACAATAAGCTACGGCAAAGCTTTTTGAGGAACCGCAAAACATAACCAATGCTGTTCACTACTGGCAGGCTCAAGAGGTGCTGTTTTCCATCAAAAGAAGCAGAAACTGGGGGAGAAATGAGGAGGAATTAGAGGGTTCTCCAATATAAGCAGTAGTTTCTTTCATAAAGCAGATGGTTCTCTTAACAGAACACACATTCTCTTTTTTACAAGCCACACATCTTTTGAGCAAATGCTGATACTGTGACCTCTTTAGGCCATTCACTAAATAAATACAAGAAGGATGAAAGTACTACAGAGTATCATTGATTTTTGTTGCTTTAAATATTTCACAGAAAGGGAAGAGTCTGAATCTCTCTTCCAGAGTCACAATGTGGATTACCTTCAAATCCATATACAAACTTCTCTGTTACTTCATCTCTTTGTGCTGAGCTAAAAATCAAATCACCAGACTCTGATGAAAGCTGTACTCTGAATCCTAGATCGCAGGACCAATTCACTACTTTGGTGAAATTTCTACCCACCCTAACCCCAATCTATGGTGACATATACTTTACAGATGACAAAAGAGCATGTCACTGCTAATTGTCTTTTTAAATAATTTGTAGCGGCACCATTAACTGGAACCTTTGCAAAGAGGTAGCATACATATTTAGGCTGAGGTTTCAATTTTGTTTCAGGTTTATTCAGTTTATGCATTGCTTCCCACTAAAGAAGTTCCTAAGTGATTTGCCACCAAAGTAAAAAACAAACAAACAAAACAATTAAAATCACATAAATATTATTAAAACAGACTTAGCAATACCATGTTGTGTTATTTTAAGAAATAAACAGATAACTATATGGATCTGTAAAGTGGAAAATGTTGCAACGGACTGGAGAAAATAGCATGAAAAATGGTTGTGCCAACTGATCCATGGTATACATTCAACAGATTGGCCTAAGTCTGAATGGGGACCAACATTTTTTTTTTAAAAGTACCGTAGATAAAGCTTGCGCCAGAAGCCAGTGAAGGCTGGTCCACATGGGCAAATGGAGCTCTCTCCTCAGCCAGCCCCTCACCCCACATGCCTTTTTACTTACAAGCAGTCCAGGGGTGTGACATTGCCTGCCAGCTTCATCCTCCTAGGTTTTATTGTTGCCTTTGTAGCACTCAGCAGGGAAGATTATGGGGACCAAGCTATCGTTAGTTGACTCTACCTGTCATTGGCTCTGGTGCCACCTGCTGTTGGCCTCCTTGCCTTCTGCCCCAGCATTCCCACTGCCAGAAGAAATGTGTCCAGTGGGGAACGTGCACAATACTAGCTTGCCGGCAGCAGGGGGAGGGGGAGGAGAGGTTGGTGCAGTTTGGGTGCACTAGCAGAGCCAATCTGGCACTCCTGCCCATGCATCCCCATCATCTCAACCTCCCCACCACATTGACTCTCCTGGTATGCATTGCAGCTTCCCACAGAGGTGGTTTTAGGGGAGCACATTCTATGCTGTAAAATGGAGTGTGAGAGGCGGGGGCACCCAGAGTCGGCCACAGCTTCCCCCCACTGTGCAAGCTGTTTTTGGCATGTGCCACATAGTGATGTAGATCTATAGAAGTCCATCACGTCCATTTAGACCTGCTGGGAAGTTGTGCTGAGTTGTCTCTTCGGCTAGGATTTGCACTGGTAGCTTTTGAGCTTTGCTTTTTACTTCTAGCAGAGAACCAGCCAATGATCTCAACAAATATACTTATCTTTCAGCTTTAGTGCTTCAGTTTGAGTTTATTCAGAGGACCGAAGTCAAATGAATTACAGCCTGAGCCCATAAGGCTATCATCTCATTAATGTTAATAGGAATTTAATCATATCCATACAAGAAGAAATAATGGACTTTATTGGACACAACTGATTGGCATGCTTTCAGGAACAAGCTGAAATAATTTCTCAAACATGTGTAGCTTTTTGTTTCTTTCAACAAGGATGCAAACTGGGATCAGAGTGCCTCGGGGGGAAATGAAAGTGGAGACGGAATATAATTAAATGCTGCACAGCAGGATAAAGCTCAGGGTTGCACAGCATGGAGGAGGGTCCCAAGGATGCGGCAGCAATGGTGTGGTGATCACTGCCAAACATGTTTTATCTACATCCACTTTCAGGGAACTAAATAGTTCTTAACGTGTATTTGTTCTTCACCTTTTCCTTAGTAAATTCAGCTAAAAATATTAATGCCTAATTTCCAAGTAACTATTACATAGTTTAAAAACAAAAACAAAGCAAAAATCTTGTAAATGTTTGAGTCAACTAACATAGAGGCTTAAACATTTCTCTCTCTATCCTCCTCACAGAAACTATCAGCATTCTCCAGGAGGTCCAAGACAAGAGTCTTGTGGCACATTGAGGACTGGCAAGTTTATTACAGCACAAACTCTGATTGACTAGAGTCTATCCTCAGTTGGCAGATACATATGAGTATAGAGCAGGGCTGGGGCACCTGTGGCCCTCCAGTTATTATCAAACTCTAACGCCCATCCTCCCTGACCAATGGCCATACTGGCGGGGGTAGATGGAAGCAGGAGTCCAGCAAGATCTGGAGGACTGCAGTTTCCCCATCCCCGGTGACATCCTCATCAGATGGACGTTAAATACAAAAACGTACAGTGTGCGACAATTACCTTGCAAGAACAATGATTCAGAGCAGCAGTAATTGATGCTCATTTAGTTACTCTACTTAGTCATTCAAGCAATCACTTCACCTACTTGTCAAAGCAAGACACACATGGCTTGGAAAGGAGCCAGGAAGGAGCCTGAGCACATCCGTAACTTCTTGTGGAGGTCCTGCCTCACAATATGAGGAAGTGACTGTGCCCTAAGGATACTTCCATCTGGCAGTTGACTGCCGACTTGGTACTGCTCATGCACTCAAGCTTTGTGCAGCATCCACGCAACCTCATCCTCATAACAATTCCACCCTGTATTATTTTCTCATTTAATTTCGAATTACCATTTATGCAGAAAATCCAATACATAACTAAATAACCCATAGTAACAGTAAAAGTATATTATATTGGGTGGGTGGAATATGAGCTGGCATTTTGAAGAGGGCTTCTTATGGTCACTATGAAAATGTTGCATGCATGAACAGCGCCGAGACAACAATAAACTGTCACGTGCAAGTAACCTTACCGGTGGATCAAAGTAACACCATTAGTTTGTAATTTACCACTCAGCATTCCATTTGCTTCTCTTTTTGCTTTTAAAGCAACAGCTCCATTGAACATTAAAATATTGGCATGAAATTTGATACATCTGGGAAACAATTATGCATTTCAAGTTTAAATCTAGTGCCACCCCTTCAACCATCACCAAATGCAAAGTGCAATGCCAAGCAGAATAATTCGTCAAATTAACCAAAACCAATGAAGTCTGGATGTTGATGCAGATTAAGGGGAGGATTTCAGCTCCCCCATCTCCTGAGCCAGCTGCCAGCTACATGCTGTGATCCAGCAGCAAGGCCCAAGGAAACGCCTCCCGCCTCGCTGCACGCTCCTTGGGTATAGGAACCTGACATGTGCACCAAGGCCCCATTGGCCAGTGTTCACCCCAATGCACCTGACAGGCCCAAACACCACTCTGTCTCTGATATTAGTTGGATTTCCCCCCAAAATCCACTCATCAACCTGGAACAAATGCCAATTAGCCATATTCAGACAACAACCAAAAGTGTGAAGCAGAAGAAAAAGATGTGACACAGGCCAATTAGTTTCTCCCCAAAAAATCCTTCTCAGTCCCCTCAATGAGAAGAGGGAAGAGCGCAGGGTGGAACTGGCTTAAATTGCTGGATCTCCACTTTTCCCCTACAGGGAAAATCACCCCATTTGGTTGCCCACGTTACCCCTGCAGCAGAGTCCATCTCTCCTCTTCTTGCAGGGGTGGAGGGTGTGGCAAATGCTTCCCACCTCACACACACAGGGAAGGAACAGAATTCCAAGGGAGCCATGCAGTCCACTTTGAAGAATGCAACATAGAACGCTTGGTGCATGCTTAGAAAACTATTATATATTTCATGTTTGAAGACCAGCTCATGCTCAAAAAAGGTTGCGTGGAAGAGTGCAAATTCTACTTTTAACTATGGATCGTTATAACGACTCTCATTTTACATACCAGTGAAAAAAGAGGATGTGCCCTGGAAAAAGAAGACATATGGCTACCCTAAACACAACATACATTCTCACCTGACACCATTTCACCTCCGTAGCCCTGCTTGACAAGTGAGAAGACGGTCTTTTGCTGGTGTGCACAGTCAATGCATGCCTGAACTGCCTGCTGTAGCACCATCGAAGGCCGCTCAGGTCCAAAGTGGTCTGGAAGTTGCTGCACTTTCTTTCGTTCAAGGTATGGCCCCACATTTGCTTGCTTGTTGACATAAATGCAGACTGAACAAAAGGAGAAAGATGTCACTGTAACAACAACAACAACAACAACAACAACAACAACAACAGCAACGTGTGAAGACCCCCAAAACCACCCCCAAATGAAGACACAATAGACACAGATTTTAGTTTAAGGTTTTTGGCATTAAATTTTGGCTACAACTTTATTGATTACAGCATGTGAGTAGTTGCTTGGGTATTGGTTCCAGACTACCTGAACCTGCACGGTGGCAGGAACAGGACTGACACTGGGTGCCACCAGATATCAGTAAGGGAAAGCATCCTGGGAGAGTGAGAACTCCTTCGATCTTACAGCTCACCCCAGATGCTCCCAGGGGCTCTGGCATGGCCCTAGCCCCTTGACAGGGTTCGGACAAAAGCAAGGCAAGCCCCTGGATTTCTTTAAGCCCCTGGATTCCCTAGCAGCAGCAATGGAGGAGCAGGCACAGCCAACCAAAACATTGAACCAAATGCCTAACCGCCAACCTTACAAAGTTGTGACGATTTGCTACACGGTATGCAAAAACCAAGTGGCACCAACCAATCAGCCAAATGGCAAAATTCCTACCAGGCCCCTGCTCCAAAACAGATGACCCCTAGACAGGGATAGCAAGGCCATAAGAACAACCCTACATATAGGGAGAGGAGGGCGGGTGATCCACTGCACGTTGCAAGAAAGTGAAACTCTCCAGTGATGTGCAGCAGCTTAAGTAGCCCCTCAGCAGCCAATACCCAACCCAACTGACCAAATTTCTGCCCCAGCAACAGAGGGGCAACCAATGGAGTGTTGTGGCCATCCAAATGGTCCTGCCCCACAACAGAGAGGCAGTTTCTGGTGATCTCACCACAACACATGCCCTCCATGATGGAGGACCTGACTAATAATAATTTTATTATTTGTGCCCCGTCCATCTGACTGGGTTGCCCTAGCCACTCTGGGTGGCTTCCACTAGTTGTCCCAGGAAAAAAACCCATAAGAAAATGAAACATATTTTTGGTCTGGCAGCACTGATTTGAGCAAAGGCAAACAGCTTTTGAATTGCTATTTTATCTGCTTCTAATAATAGGACACGATAGTGGTTTGGATCCAGGGCTAGTTCGGGTTTGAGACGCCCCCTTCTTGTGGGGGCTCCCATTGCACTTACCTTCTGGTAGTAATATTTTATATCTCTGGTAGGTGATTGCTAGCTGCTCATTACTTTACCCACAGTACTATTGACATAGTGTTGTTCTGAGACACTGTAGGGAATTAAAATAGCAGGTGGGTCACAGAACCAGCTTTATGGGAGAGGGGAGAGGCTGGTTTAGAGCTTGGTCCTTCTTGGGCATGGGACCCTCCTCCAGCTGCTTAAGATGCTAGGTGCTGACTATAAAGACCATGAGGCACCCTATGTACACCTGTGGTGCTTCACTCCCAGGTTTGTATTTTAGACAGAAGTTTTATGTATTAAAAGGTACACATTTAGAACAATCAGTACAGAATGCATTACAAGTAATTGTGACATTTGTTCAAGCTTTTTTTGAAAACAAAAAAACAAACAAATGTTTTTAAGAGTTTTAATCTTCCTGCAACACTGAACTTTAATCCACAGGAGTGAATGCCAACTGTTCATTTAGAGGAGAAAATAAAGTGGCAAAGAAAGCATTGAAGGGGAGGGCCAAGCATATTTCCTGCTGAACTCCAGGGACCCCCCAACTATTGAGAATTAAGCCTACCAGTATTTGTGTAACCCTATCCTGGATAATTTCACTGATAATTTCAGTATATTTAATGTTTGCTCCCAATGTCTGTGCAGAAGTTGTTTCAAGGCTAATTTTAAAGTTTACATTCTCAAAAAAGAAGAGTTTGCACAGTTCTGCATGGCAGATTTCTCTGAAATCCATAAATCCACTTTTTAAAAAACCTCTTATCTGAGAGTGAAGGAAACAGAAATTGACCTAAGCTGTGTTCTGAGAAGAGATAGCAAACCGTAAGGAATTAATTAACAGGCTGAAGGTTCAGTGTGCACTATATTTCATCATGATATCCACTGTTCACTGGACATATAATTCAGACAGCAGTGCTAAACCCTCTTTCCTGTGAATAAGCCCCTCTGAACCAGCTACTAAGTAGGCATAGGACTGTGTTGTAAGGCAAGCATTTGAAATGGGGAGAAACTAATGCAGTGGTCTACAGATAAGAATATGGTTAGAGAATACTGTCATTTGCACAATACAAAACTGAATTTTAATGATGAAAGGCAGTTTACTAATAAAATAAGTTTATTTGGTTTTTTTAACTTACTTGAAAAGTCATATTTCATGTTCTGGTAGTGGTACACCTCATTCCTAGTACCGTATATGAGAAATCTTCTTGTAAGAAAGCACAAAAGCTTTCTCCCATAAAGTGCTTTAAGGATATAGGCAATATTCAATGATGTTCTCCAGCTTGCACACAGTTAACCTTCAGTTTCCCTCCCCCCAGCTCCCCTCCCCATGTGACCTCAATATCTTCTCTGGAGGATGCCCTGGACCAATGTTTTGGGGCATGCAGGGAGCAGAACGGAAAGCCCAACGGCATGAGTGCAAACCTCAAACTATATTGCATCTCACCCTACGGGTCTGTACTTTTAAGAGGTTTAATTTGTGGTGTGCTGCAATTATATTATTTTATTGTCACTTGTGATTTATTGAATTAGGTTTGTAAGCCACCTTGAGAGGACATTGTTGAATAAAGCAGCCCAAAAACCTTTTAGTTAGTTAATTAGTTAATTAAGAGGCCACTAAAATGAACTGCTCAGGAAAAAGAAAACCAATCTTTGATACTTATGCTGAAATCTATCAACATATATTTTATCTCTTCTCCTTGTACTTAAATGTTCAATAGAGGACAATGTTGAGGCTAAAAGGACAACCCAGCTTTTACATGTTGTTGCACGGATTAATAACATGGTTTATAAGACGATTAGGCCTCTGTAGCAAGAGAATCCCTGTTAACATTTTACATACCGGAACCTTCCTGTTTTAAGAGATAGCAGAGGTTCCAGTCTTTCTGGCATGCGTGCTTATTTTATAGGATTGTGTGAGTCAGCCTAAAGTAAGACACATTGTTATTGCTGGCTGCAAGCGTGCTAGAGTTGTCATCTTTCAGAACATATAGCATTACCCTGTGACAGAAATCAGATAGGTGACAAAAGAAATTATAACAGAGCGAAGGACGTGGATGATGGCTGAGCAGTGTTGGGGATAATATACAGTTAGTATCACACCATAATGAAAATCTAGTGCTTGAAGTGTTAACAGCCACTCAGGCTGAACAATAAAAAGACTCAAAGCAATCTATTCTGGGTAAATAGGACTATAATGGCAATAATAGTTAGCATTACATAGCACTTCAAGCCATCAAAAGGCCATACAAACAAACAGGAGAAACCATTACAAGCACGAACGAAGGACATGAACTGCATTACGGAGATCTGATGACAGATTTATTAATACAAAACAGCACAGATTTTTGCTTCCTACCGATGAGTGACACAGTGTTTCTTAAGGCAGAGCTGGGGTGTGCTTTGTTTATGTGTGCACAGTTGATTTTCTATCATGTACAGACACGGTAGCCGGAAACAAAATTGAGAATATAAAGAGAATGAAGAAGAAATCTAGATAGATCTCCAGCAAACAATTGATAACTTGTCTTTGGAGTTCAAATATTTGCTTTACTTAAACAAGAATCACTGATGAACATTACAGCTCAAAGCATGTATAGGATAGTGGGTTTTTAAAGTTCAGTAAAATAGTTTTGATGGAGGGGGGGTTGTGTCTTTATCTTACCTAAAGCTGGGCATTTTGCATGCACTTTATCCTAATATGTACATTTTTAGAATCAATTTTCCCCAGTTGAATGCATCTTTGTATGCTATTTTCACCAAAATGCATATTTTTGTGCACGTTTTCCCCTAATGCACACATTATGGTACATTATTTTGGTTGGAGCACTGCAGCACAGAATTTGCAGAGGTGCAAATTGAGAACGCAGCCACCTTTTAGTTCACATATTATATTGGAAAGTGAAGTGAATTGAATTCCCCTCTATCCCTGGGATCTGGTTGAAGAGCAGGTTGGAAATCCTTTAAATAAATCCATAAATGAATACTCCTTTTCTGATGGACTGTTTTATTTCACATACCTGTGAGGGCTTGTGGAGCCGCTGAGTTGGGGATTGTAGCTGCATCCTGTGGGATTGAGCTAATATCAGGTTCCGGGGTGCTTCTTGGTGGGGAAATCGCTAAAGGAGTCATTAGAACACGAGATTTCAGCTGGAAGACAGAACCAATTTGGGTAATGAAAACACATGCAGAATCTGTTTTATTATACTACATATTGGAGCTCTTTAAACTCCCACACTACAGCAAATTACCACAGTATCACATTCATTCTTAGACACATTAATTCTTTCAAGGAATATAGGGAATGGAACTAAAATGTTAATGTATAACGCAATTGAAGTTGCAAGAAACAAAATATTATGCAATTCAAGGCATAGTTATTTACATCTTAGGAAAGGTCTATCAAAGTATTGCTTATTTGTGAAAAGATAACTTTTTCAATGCAGATGTAAAAAATTCTTACATAAAGTGCAATGCTGGAATGTTAGACCACACAGATTACTTGAAAATTGCTGGTGGTTTTAGCAGACCACTTAATTATTTTTCTGCCTGCATTAGCAATTGTATTGCGCTGTGCTAGATGCTGTATTATTTTTAATTGTATTTTTTGCTTCTTTTACTTCTTATATTGTATTTACTGTATTACAATTTGCATTCTATAGATTTTGAAGTTGGCTACAATAAAATCCAATAGAAGAAATAAAAATACTATTAAAAATCAATGTGAATATTTAATGCAGACATACCATGGACCATCTGAATGAAACTTGCAGACCACAAGTGGTTTATAGACCAGAGCTTGGGAACCCTTGACATAAAGTTGTCATTTACCATTTGACCCTTAGCTGCACACGTGTAACTCTCTTGCAGTTGTTGGTTTGTTTGTTACCTACCCTTTACCATTAGGTCCTTGAGTGGGTTACAACATTAAAACACAATATTTAAAACTGTTTACTCATTTAATCACAAAAATATACACCTCAAGTGTGAAAGCCATTTTTTATTTTGCTTTAATAAAAATGTATCCATATTTGCACCATATTAGCCCCATGCCGAAGGGAACCCTTAGGTAATGCAGTCATTGCACAACAAGCAGAGATTTAGACCCCCATCCAGTTTTTGGCATGTGTGTGTTTTAAAAATCTGACAAATCAGATTTGTCAGACAGAAGGGCATAAGGCTTCGTTAGTGTGAACTGATTATCCTTCCCTAGACACTTAAATCATGAATTATTTTTCTAAATTGTTGCATTTTGGACTGGCCCTTGTACTGCCAGTCTTACATGAAAAAGATAAATATTCCATTCTGCAAAAGAAAGGCATCCTGTTCGGCTTGTCCCTTAATGACATGGATTTGATGTGTAAGCTTCTCCGCAATGGTGATGTCCCAGAATTTGGGACCACAGTAGGTCTAATTTACAATGGCTGCTTGCTTAAGCAGAGGACACTTTCTCTTGCGCCAGGAGACAGCTCCTGATTTTTGCTAATTCCCCACTCCAGCTTTACTCGCATGCTACAGCCAACAGCATTCCCAGGGATCCCCACAGGAAAGTACAACAGAAAGGAAGACATGGGAAATTCTGTTTTATGAGCCCTCCTTGTTCTTAGGAATCAACGTATAATCCTACCTGTTATGTTTAGAGACATAGACGAGCCAGAGTATCTGTAACTATAATAGGATCATGCCAGCATTGATAGTAAAAGCGAATGCTTGTGTTATCAAATGTCATTATTGCCTAGTTCCCATGAGATGTTTGATCTCCCAACTATGCTGTGGGTTCATACCTACATCACAATGTTGATGTAGCATTCTGCACCATTTCTGAGAACGAACCTTACATTCCGGCTAGTAATTGGTTTCCCTCCATTTATTGCAAATGACAAAATACCGTAAAAGATGCTGTAGAACAAATGCACGCACAAATGTAGGTTTGCTGGGAAATTTCAGATCCATTAGCTTTTAAACGAAATGTTTGCTATTCAGCAGCTATCTCATGCATCGCTCTGGGTGTGAAAAGAAGGGGAGTCCCTACATTGTACTGAAAGCAGAGAACAACAAATAATAAAATCAACTCAGAATATCTGAAAGGGCTTGGGGTGTGTGTGTGTGTGTGTGTGTGTGTGTGTGTGTGTGTGTGTGTGTTCAAGAATGCAAATACAAAGCATTGGGTCTGCTACAGATCAGAATCAAACCCCAAAAAAGAAAGGTTAGGAGAGCTGCAAAAGAACCGTAGAAGCAACTACCTACTTACTGCATCCAATTATATTTTTTATCATTTATTAAATTTGTTAGTCAGTTTATTTTGCCCAAGGCAAATCAAAGCGACTTCCAGCAAACAAAACAAAACCGTCCATAAATACATTAAAACCAAGGGTGCAGGACATTGAAAACATCCTGCCCACTTCTAAAAGGCCACAGGCTTGGTTATAGAGGAAAGTTTTGCCTGGTGCCTAAATATATGTAATGATGACACCAGGCAAGAGTATTCCACAAATGGGGAGTCCCCACAGAAAAGGCCCATTCTTGTGTTTTTGCCCTCTAGACCTCTCACAAAGAAGGGCCTCAGATGATGGTTGCAGGTCTGGATTGGTTCATATGGCAAACTTTTAGGGTTTTAGGGAACCAATGAGCCATGGGGTGATCTACATACATAAAAATTATCCCAGACTATGACATTTCCCCTACAATTCCAGCCTTAGCTCAAACAGTGAATCTGTAGCAGGCACAAAAGGATATTCCCTTCCCTTTCTTTCTCTTTAAGAAACAGAACAGTGGAGAGGAGCTCCAGGGAGAGGAGAAGAGAAACAGAACAGTGATCTGGTTTGGACAGGGACTGGCAGTGTAGATAGGTCCACTGCTTCTTTGCCCTAATAGTATGTCTCCTACTGTGTCATTTCTAATCTAAGAAGGACCAATCCATCCTTTAAGAGTGGTCTTATAAACTAGACACCTTGAGCGCACTTCTAAGCACAAAGCCAGGGCTACTGTCAAACACTTATGCAGAAAGCTAAATACTGTATTTCATCTTATTTCCCCCATCACTTTCCTGTCACTGCCTGACAACAAAATTTATGCCCCTATTTATTGCCCATTAAAAAGTAATATGACAACAGATAATATGCAAAGGTACATTTTAAAAGTCAATTGACTGAAATCTACATTTTCAAAAGGATTTCTCCTGCCCTTTCAAATGCCATTCCTGGCACAGCATGTAAAGACCGGAATGAATTTATTGGAATAGAAATATTCCACTTAGCTGAAACTTGTGTGCTTAAAGTGGGTACAGGTATAGACGTATCATACTGAAATGAAAGTTCCTGTAAATATATTTCACCACACCTTCACAGGGGCCAACAGCAATACTGGGGTGAGGGGGGGAGAGATGCATATGTATTTAAATATCTCTCATCTTTACCATAAGAGCTACAAGATAGTTTTGTAATCAATAGATAAGGAGAACATGAAATGTGTTTAGCAAAGGGCACTTTGACTCACTTGGGGGTTGTAGTCCAAAACATCTAAGGTTGGGAGAGACTGGTCTAGTGTTTGACAGATGTTTAGGCTAAAAAATGGACCATCTGCTAACTAGAAAGCAGAGTGAATGGCAACAGTTAAAAGTAGAAATGGAGGGTGATAACTTAGGGCTGGCATATGTCTGGAATTTCCAGGACATAGCCAGGATTCATCGGTCAAAACTGGCATCCAGGCGGAATTTTTAGCAATCGGTTAAAATGTCGGGGAAAACCCGGGTGTATGGCAGCCAATATCAGAAGTGTTGATTTTTTGGGCAAATTCCCCCCAAAATAGCTGAAAAACTTCATTTTGTGTGTGTCCTGATTTTTACTTTTTGAAATATGGCAACCCTATGCTAACCTCCTATGGTGCATGCACATAGCATTCCTTTTGATTCACTAAATCAATACAGCAGAAAGTGGAATAAGTTTTGTTTTTGTATTTATTATTGATTTATTGATTGCTTTCTATACAATTCTCTAGGGTGATGTACAATTTTAAAAAGGAGGAAATAGTTTAAATACAGTTTAAAATGCCACAAGCCAAATCCAGATACATTTAAAACTACAACTATACAAAATAGACACACATGGGGCAAGGAGCCATTTATCTAGCTGGAAAAGCCCATTGGAACCAAAATGTCTCCAGTTCCTTCCAGAAAGTGCAGGTAGTGGGCACCTCTCATGTATCAACAGGAACACTAAAAGTCTGCAGAGTAGGCATCTGAAATCTTTGGAACTTTGGAACTCTAGACTGTTATATATTGCATGAGTTTGGAGTATTAATGTATTTGGATGACTTTGTATGATTTTATTGTTTAAATTTATGCCAATAAAGGCTAATAACAATAACAACTTGCAGGAGAAACTCTCCTGCAAACTGCAGCAACCTACTAGGTGCATAAGGGATGAAGTGGTCTCTCAAGTAACCTGATCCTGAGTGGTACAGGGCCTTATATGTTATACTAGCACCTTGAACTTGGTCTGGTAGTAGAATGGCAGCCAGGGCAAATCCAGTAGGGTGTTGCATACTGACGGGAGTCTGCCACCTCGAGCAACTGATCCGCCACATTCTGCACTGCCAAATGAACCCCCAAGTTAGCCCCACATAGAACCCTTGTTCTTACCACAAATGGTAGTACTTCCTTCAAACTACATAACTTCAACTCTAGGCTAGGGAGAACTATAAAGTCTCCATGTTGAAGTTACTATTATCTGTAATCTCATCCCCAGACAAATACTTTGTAAAGAATGAGGTGATTGTTCAGTCAACAAAAATTGTTTTATAAATTCATTAGCATTTTGGTGTACAAAATGTATGTAAATTTGACTAAATATAATGCAGTTTGTGTTATTTTCACTATGTATTTTCATGTACACTTTCTCTCATTCCTTGTGCTCCACCTTGGCCACTGAGATCTTCTCAT
This sequence comes from Podarcis gaigeae, assembly GCF_964106915.1. Classification (NCBI taxonomy): domain Eukaryota; kingdom Metazoa; phylum Chordata; class Lepidosauria; order Squamata; family Lacertidae; genus Podarcis; species Podarcis gaigeae. The sequence goes on from NC_139680.1 coordinate 50,055,764, forward strand.
GGGGCACTTTTGGTGGTCCTCCATACCTCTGAGATTTGTTTGGCTTTTATGAGAAACTAAGTCATCAGGGGGCAGGTCCTGCCCTGTGGAACTCCTTGCCAACAGAAGTTCAATGGGAGTCTGTAATGGTTCTAGGGGTTGCTCGTGCGTAAACCGGCGCCACACCTGGCTGGGTTGCCTGAGTGAACCTTTTCTGTCCGGACAGCCACTCGCCTGTGGCTGTCTCAATCGCTGGCAGAATCCATTAGTGGGCGTTTCTTGAACTTCTTCCAGCAAAGAAGCTCTTTGACGCCTAGTCTCCGCCTACTCTCCCTGCGCGGAAGCCTTCTGCGCAAGGAGGGTGTGGGCAGTGGAGGACGCCTACTCTCCCCGCTGGTTCCCGGCAAGGAGTCATGGAACCGCCTCGCCGCTTCCTCCATCTGCCCCCCTTCTCCACTGGTGCTACGCTGATTCTCTTCCCCAGAAGATGGGCTGCCTCTCCCCCTCCCGGGGTGCTCTCTGGAGTCCCTCTGGAGCCTGCTCTCTCCCTCCGGCCCTGATGGCAGTTCCCTGACAGAGTCATTCTTGCTTTCTTCTAAATGTCTTTTCAAAACTGCATTGTTCAGACTGGCCTGTGGAAATCTTCTACCACCCAATTTTTATTTATATGTTATTGATTGTTTTTACTGGTGTTACTGTAAGGTTGTGTTTTTGAGTTGAACCCAGATTTTTTATACCTTATATGAAAGTGTGATGTATAAATATTTAAGTGAATAAAATAAAAACAAGATATGCATGTTAATACACATTTTTTGGTTGGAGCACCGCCTTGTGAAATTCTAATGGATAGCTGTGTTTTGGTTCATTTATTGTTTCAGAAAGTGCAAATAGGGGAGGTTTGCCTTTAAATGCAACCTGAATGGAATTGCTACCTCACCCTTCCACAACATAGATCCAGTGTAAGGGCTCTGCCTTCTGCCTAAGGCTTCTGTATCTCTTGAGCTCAGGAATGATTTGAGAAACCTGTGCATCTCTGCTTTCTGCGTAATAAAAATATATTTCTGTAATAAAGACATGAGTATACAAAGCTGTGGAAAAACCTATCCGGTGTAAAGGGACTTTTCAAGAAGACAATCAAGAGCAATGGAGGAGAAAATTGCATGTTACAAGTCCTAATTTGGATCTGACGAAGACTTCACAGAACACAATAAATCAGTAAGTGAAATGATCCCTTTGTCTGAGAAAATGGAGATCACCGGATAAAAGTAATGTGCTTTTGCGTGCTCCCTCCTACCTCTCAAATACTTTTTTTAAAAAATCAAGCAGGAATAACTAAACAACTATTTTTATTCTGTTATGTTTTCTCCCTCCATCAACGGACATAAAGAAGAACCTATAAGGATCCCTTTGGACATGAAAATGTACCTGTAGGCCACTTGAGAACTTATGCTGCTGCAACTTGTTACATGGGATTTCAGGCTCATTGTCATTTTAAGCAAGACTTTAGTCACCCCTTTGGGGATTGGCCCAGTGACAGAACCCTGCCACCTCACACCATGCCAGTACAAAATAGGTGGTTCTTGAGATCTGGGAGCCCACCTATATGGAACACGGGTGGTGATGTGGTCTAAACCACCAAGCCTCTTGGGCTTGCCGATCACAAGGTTGGCAGTTTGAATCCGAACAACCGGGTGAGCTCCCATTGCTCTGTCCCAGCTTCTGCCAACCTAGCGGTTCAAAAGCTTATCAGAGCAAGTAGATAAATAGCTACTTAATCCTCCAGGGGTCCTTTACCTTTACCTGCAGCCACACAGTTCTTAACACTGTCCCAACTTTCTGTTGCAGCAAGGTGGAAAGGCCTTTAGGCAAAATTCAACCAGCAGGAAGGTGGCTGCAGGTGGGAGGAGACAATGGAAACCTTTACTGCCATGAAGTTTGTTAAGTTATCACAGGACCCAAACTTCATTGTCTCGGCTGCTCTCTTCCATGTCCTTTATTAGTTCGGTTTGTTCCAACCAATATCCTAACACTTCATGTCTCAGCTGTTCTCAGTCACTCACAGAGTCTGCCAAGCTACTTTGTCACTGCCACAGTGGAATTGACAGCTACCCATAAAAAGCAATAGAGAAAGCCAAGATTTTAGCACAGCTGTGATTGGATAGCAGTGTCTGCTCCTGTCAAACAAAGAGAGGACTTTCTCTTGGTGTTCAGCCTGGAAGCTCCCTCTCCAGACAGAGAGATGAGGTGCTCCGAAATGTTCTTACCTCTATGCTCAAAGGTCCTGGTCCCTATCAGCCAATGTTTGGGCAGTATTATCCTTATTTCCTTTTAAATTTGAAAGAATTAAGGATATCCCATGATATCCTTAGGGAATCCCTTAGTCACATAGAAACCATTCTTAATTCGGGGTGGCCCCATACAGCCCCAAAGAGGCGTTTTACTGCAACTCTAGATGGGAAGTTATTATGCTAGAACCCAAAGAGTCATTCCATGAAACAAAGCTACTAACCAAAACGATGGGAGTTTATGTGGGAGTATCAAAATGTCCCAGGTTCAATCCCTAACATCTTCAGGTAGGACTGGGAGAGACTCTAACCTGAAACCCTATAGATCTGCTGCAATCAGTGCAGACAATACCAAGTTTGATGGACCAATGGTCAGACTCAGTATGATTTGCTGTGTTCCTAGAAACAAGGCTTCATAAATACGATAGATATTTTATGCCAGGGATGGGCAACCTGTAGCTCTCCAGATGTTGTTGGACTCCAATTCCCACCATTACCTTGACCAAAAGCCACACTGGCTGTGGCTGATGGGAGTTGAAGTGCAACAACATTAAAGTGAGTGGGAGACTTGAGACAGGCATCGTGGCCTTATGATAAAGATCACAGGTATAATATATATAAGCACTGTGAATTGAATCACACAGATCTGGTGGTCATTGTTGTTTGTTGTTGTCGTTTAGTCGTGTCCGACTCTTTGTGACCCCATGGACCAGAGCACGCCAGGCACTCCTGTCTTCCACTGCCTGCCGCAATTTGGTCAAACTCATGTTCGTAGCTTCGAGAACACTGTCCAACCATTTCGTCCTCTGTCGTCCCCTTCTCCTTGTGCCCTCAATCTTTCCCAACATCAGGGTCTTTTCCAGGGAGTCTTCTCTTCTCATGAGGTGGCCAATGTATTGGAGCCTCAGCTTCAGGATCTGTCCTTCCAGTGAGTACTCAGGGCTGATTTCCTTAAGAATGTATAGGTTTGATCTTCTTGCAGTCCATGGGACTCTCAAGAGTCTCCTCCAGCACCATAATTCAAAAGCATTGATTCTTCGGCGATCAGCTTTCTTTATGGTCTTTCTTTCTGGTGGTCATAGCACATGTTAATGACCTTCAATTTGTCTGGAGCACTTATCCTGCCATTTGAAATGGCTTATCCTGTTTTTGTTTTCTTTAATGCTGATAGGATTTAACTTTTGATATGTTTATATGGTGAAGAGAATGACAGCACAAAAGACTACGCACAATTCCCAAGGCACTTGCTCCAGTCAAGTGAAAGAGGCAATGTGGCGAGGGCAAGAAAATGACACATAGCAGAAGCCGTCAAAGCCAATGCATTCCTTCAGCCTCAGTTAAGAGAAAGGTTTAGGCACGAGGGGAGGGGAGAGAGAAAAGCCATGAAGCTAAACAAAGGCAGACATTTACAGCGGTTATCTATTAAGCTAAACAGAGGCAAACGTTTATAGTTGTCGGCTGAAGGAATCTTGATAAAAATCTTGTAAGAAGGCTGGTGCCAAAATGAGTAAGTGTGGGTGCCTAATATACTGCGGCTGCTAAATAAATTTTAGCTAGTAGTAAGCAGCAGGTATAACATCAGAGGGAAGATATTGCAACAGCCGCTGCTTTCTGTACTGCAGAGGGAAAGAAACTTTTTTTTCTTTTTTGTATGCTGGGACTCCTATTGCACCATTTCTGTTCCATCTGCATGGGCTGCCTATTTGATTACAAGCTCAATTTATTGTACAGGTGTTAAACATTAATGGTATAAAAGGCTTGGGGCCAGATTACCTGAGAAACTGGCCTTCTCCCACCTGGACTTTAAAAGCAGCAACAAATGCCCTGCTCTCTGTCCCAGACACCTGTGAAATCAAAATGGTGGGGAGGAAAGACAGGTCCTTTCCAGCAGCAGTGCCAGCACTATGGGATGCTTTGCCAGCTTCTTCCATCCTCTCCTCTTCTTCAGCGTGGTGTAGTGGTTAAGAGCGGTAGTCTCATAATCTGGTTCGCGTCTCCGCTCCTCCACATGCAGCTGCTGGGTGACCTTGGGGGCAAGTCACACTTCTCTGAAGTCTCTCAGCCTCACTCACCTCACAGAGTGTTTGTTGTGGGGGAGGAAGGGAAAGGAGAATGTTAGCCGCTTTGAGACTCCTTCGGGTAGTGATAAAGCCGGGTATCAAATCCAAACTACTACTCTTCTTCTTCTTCTTCTTCTTCTTCTTCTTCTTCTTCTTCTTCTTCTTCAGCTGTTTTCAAGCAACTAATGAACACTGTTATATGATCTAGGTTTTAAATTCACTTGTTTATTAAATTTATACCCCAACCTCCATCCCAAAGGACCGCAGGGCTGCTAATGCTTTCAAATTCTTACCTATATCTGTTTTAATTATTCTGATGGTTTTAATGCAGGGCTAGAGAACTTACTTTTTTCAGCCTGAAGGCTACATTTCTTTGTGGGCAACTTTCTGTGGGCCTAATAATAATAATAATAATAATAATAATAATAATAATAGGTACATTCTTCTCTCTATAAAATTTTGGTTAGTAGAAGGGGTTGGAGTGATGTTGATTTGGGGATAAATGCTGGCCATGCCTGCTGTGCTTGCTATTCTTCCCTGTAATATATACTCAGCCTATACATTTGCAAAATGGTTACAAAGACACCACCATGTACAATATTTTCTCCTTCGAAGGAAATTGATCCAGCAGTATCTGATTTATCTAAATGAGCTTTCTTGGAGATCAATTTCCTTATTGATCAGTCTCCATGGAGATCAGTTACCTGGCCAACTAGAAAAATATAATTATATGGATGCATTTAGCACCACATGTAACAGAGGGGTGCCACAATGGAACTGAAATGCTGAGTTGGGGCCATGGCTCCATTCCATGAGTGGGTTAGTAATGGACATCAATAGCTTCTATAGGCTCTGAAGTCTGTGTAGATCAATTGTTTCAATGCAACATCTTGCCTATTCATCTTCCACCAAGCAATAGGCTTTTAGGCTGCACTCTAGGTTGTCTAGATGCACACAACTAACTAGAGTAACCCACAGGCATCAGTGAGAGACCACTATAAGAAAAAATGGGGAGGGGGAACTAAAACGTCATGTCTGTCTTTATCTATCTATAACGTGCTAATTATTCCACTCATGAAGGTTTAACGGTAACTGGAAAAGTCAGATCTATACAGGGGACAATAAAGATGCCTTTGTTGGCATCTATGGATTTATTGCAAACTTCCATCAAAATAAAATTTAACCCAGATTGTAAATTCATTTTTTTGTAACGTACAGACACAAATTGATCCATCTGTTCTGTAATAATCCAACATCCAGTTGCCATAAAGAAGTTGGTCGCCTGCCATTTGAGCATGCAAGAGCTTTTAAAAATGCACATAAAAGTCTCATGGAAGCAGGAACCCATGCTATTTGGGAGCTAATTAAATCAAGAGATCTACCCGTCACAAATGTATTCCCTGACTCTAGCAGCAAGTGCATTGTGATTGAGGGCTGTATGCTTTAGCAGTGGGGACCATATCCAACAGAAAGGCTTCTTGCTGAAATGTTGCTTCGGTGTACAAATCTTCCAATGCTAATGAAAAGCACAAAGTCAGATGTGTTGAGCATTACAGATTGCTGTTGTCAGCCTCAGAACCTGGAGCCATTGTTTACTAGAGAATGTCTTACTTTTGGTCTCCATTCATCAAGAAACAGCATCACCCCCGAACTTGCTATTCTTACAGGTTAGATGACAGAAATGATTGCATTAAACCAGTCCCCATAAATAATGAATGATCTTCAATTTACTGCCTCCCTTTTTGGGTTTTTTTTGCCTCACTTCTATATTTGGTAGCAAATAAAAGGCTTCGCACATGAAGAAAAGGGCATGCATCTTTGTCAGGTTTCACTAAAACAATTATGTAAAACACCTCAAACTTTCCTTTTGCTGGAGGAGGTGAAATTTGACCTTGCAAAGATTTGTCCCAAATCCTATTGTTATAGGAGCACAGAAAACCAAGTACTATTTGGAAGTGGCGATAGGCAAAGCTGTAAATTTTGGTTTCTCGTTTTTCCATTTTTCCATTCAATTCATCACATTTCCACATCAGCTTGCAATTTTTTAAAAAACCTCATCAGAATTTTGGTGTGAATTTTTCCTAATGCACATATTTTTGCATTATGCAATAATCACACTTTTCCAAAGTCATTTCCCTTTTATGGTGCATTTTGTATGCTTTTGCCAATAATATGTGTATTTTGATGCACATTTTACCTTAGTAGATGAACATTTGTATGCATTACAGTGGTACCTCTAGTTGCGGACACGATCCGCTCCAGGGTGCCGTTCGCAACCCGAAAAGTGCGCAACTAGAGCAGCACTTCTGCGCAAGTGCGGAGCACGATAGAGCACTTCTGCACATGTGCAAAGCGTGCAGAACACTTATGCGTGCGTGCGGTGAAACCCGGAATTATATACTTCCAGGTTCGCCGCGTTTGCAGGCCGAATAGACGCAACATGAACTGAACGCAACATAAGGTATGACTGTACAGTACTTGGTTGGAAAACTGCATTTCAAAATATGAAAAAGTGTGAATTATGAAAGATAGTTGTGTTTTCATTACAGTGGTACCTCAGGTTAAGTACTTAATTCGTTCCGGAGGTCTGTTCTTAATCTGAAACTGTTATTAACCTGAAGCACCACTTTAGCTAATGGGCCTCCCGCTGCCGCCACGCCACCGGAGCACGATTTCTGTTCTCATCCTGAAGCAAAGTTCTTAACCCAAGGTAATATTTCTGGGTTAGCGGAGTCTGTAACCTGAAGCATATGTAACCTAAAGTGTATGTAACCCGAGGTACCACTGTATTGTATTGTTTCAGAAAGTGCAAATAAGGAAGGTTTGCCTTTAAATGGCACTGAATTGAATTTCTTCTCTATCCTTACTTGGAAAGCATTTAATAGTAGTTTGAATTTCTTGTGCCCCATAATGCGATGGACAGCAGCTTATACAGGACACATGAGTTGGATGCAAAAGTTCCCTTTCTCTCTCAGAAGGAGCCCTCCTTTGATAAATGGATTCCTTTCACTGAATGAAGGTCTCCCTTCTGTCAGAGGAAGCTGCTTCTGGCTGAGAATGGTGACCTTTGGATGTAACCTAGCTTGTCAGCTGCTTTCAAAGCAGTCTATGGTCTACACTAAAAATCAAATATCTGCATCAGGCTGGATTCTGTGACCTGCATAAACTTATCAATTTAGCAAATGCAGATTTTAAAAAAACCAAAAACCAAATGCTTATTTACAGCTTCTCTTCCATCTTTCCATCCTGTTGGGTGTTTCCAGTGGCTCACAACATTTTTGAAACAACCAATCAGCTTCAATAAAAGTGCATTAAAATAGGAATCTGAAACCAACCACGGAACTCATTTATTCCAAGCAATATCTTGTTTGCCTTCTTAAGTTCACAGTAGATTTTGTACACCAGAAAGAACCCTGAAGTAATATTTCATGGTTGCTAGAGTAGCTTATGCTTGTTGGATATGTAAGGAGATGCCTGTGAAATAAGAATGGCTTGGGAAACTGTGGGATATTATGTAAATGGTCAAATGCAGGAGAATTCATTAACTAATTATAGAGCCCAGTAGTTGTTTTTAGTTTTGGTTTTTTTTAAAAAAAAAAACCCAATGTGAATAGTGAAGCCACTTACAGAGGGTAGTATTCTGCTTATCATTAATTATTTTACCTTACAGAACTATGGTGGTATATAAATTACCTAAATATGGAGGATAGTTTTAACTTTTGTGTGTTTTGATAATTCCCTCTCCTGAACACTTTGACCACGAAATTATAGTCTTAAACCAGAATCATATCTCAGCAAACAGAGCTTTCTTTGAAAAATTTTCACAATAGCCATTTCCCATTGCTGGACATGTGCTCTCCTGTTTGGTTTAAAGCAGTGGTTTGGCTCTTCAGCAGTCAGAATTGCTGTAGCGAAAAGGAAAAGGAAACACCACCTGAAATTCTTGGTACCGTGACTGAACAGCAAGCAACCAAGGAAGAACCAGTGGTGGTGGAAGACTAGTTTGCTACACTGCATGTCCATAGAATCTTCTGAATGTCTGTACTGGCATGAGCCAACGAGGGTGTTAGCCTGAACAGGCTAAGCATTCTGCACTACTGCCCTTCCTGCTTCTTAACCACACAGCAGCAGCAAGAAGAAGGAGCATGAATCTCCTTCCGCCTTCTCACACTGGAACGTGTGTTCATGCCACATGGATATATTCCAAATATCAAGGAGAGGCTGAACATGTGGCCTTCGGGATTTTGATAAACTGCAGCTCCTAGCATCCCTGCCAGTGGGTCAAGCTGGCTGTAGGCTGGTGGAAGATGGAGACCAGCAATATCCAGAAGGCCACAGACTAGCTACAAGACAAAAAGACAAACATCATAGCTACTTAATGAGCCGGTAGGATGGCATACCTTGTATCCAGGTTTCCTCCCTCGCTTCTTTGGAATCTTCACAACAGGCAGAGAACCAGCTGGTGCAGAATAGAGGTTATGAACAGCCATTTTCATGGGCGTCGAATGGAGTGGGGGTCTTCCTCTTTTTCGACCTGGTATTCTGGGAGACTGCATGTCCACAGTATCCAGTCTTGGAGGCAGTGATGGCAAATGATTCATAAGTAAAGGAGCTGTAATTTAATAAAAAAAAGTTATATTGTTGAAAATGGGGGTGGGTGGGGAAGAGAGAACCACAAACAAATTTTGTAAGCAAGGTAGAGAAATGGTCACCATCCATCTCCCATAGTGGTCCCTCCCTCTCCCAGCTAGCACCGCAGGGGTGTCTGAAGGACCATCTTCCTCCATTACATTTTATCGTTATCACCAATGTCATGGGGAAAGTAATGTGCCCATCCACAATGACAGAACACACTTCTAATCACAGTGGGTTCAATCCAGACTGCTATTTCTGAGCTGAAAGGACCCTTCTGCTCACAGAAGTCTTTCGATGTAATGGAGGAAACCCACGGGAAAAAGGGATGAATCAATTTCCTCTTATCCCCCCCCCTTCTCTACAGTCCCCACCCTGTTGTGGAAGCATGCCTCAATCCCTCTAGTCAGATTTTTGGAAGGACTGTGGGGCAGAGAAATAAGCAAAAGTCTCTGTAATGTATGCATTATCAACTAAATACTTGACATATGGCCCCTTTAAGAGAAACAGCTATGACCCAGGGGGGCCAGCTGCTGGACAGCAGACTCACAGGTATGCCCTGGCTAGAGTGTTAGTTTCTGCTTCGTGCAGGCTCCCAGGCCTCATCAAGAATAAAACTCAATAGCCATTACCTCAGCTTCTAGTGTGTTCCTGTAGAAGGACACCTGTTCACCTTCCACTGCCCAGAGGATGCTCCTGCTAGTAGGAGCAAAACCTGGAGCCAAGCCACTAACCATGGAAAGGACGGTTTCTGCATGGCTGGAACAGAGACTTCTGTATAGATGTAAAACTCGTATCTGTTGCTCCACCCACAGAGAAACTTACGGTCTTCAAATAAAAACATCTTGAAGGTCCCAGGCCACAGAGAAGTTAGGCTGGCCTCAACTAGAGCCAGGGCTTTTTCGGCTGTGGCTCCGATCTGGTGGAACGCTCTGTCACTAGAGACTAGGGCCCTGCGGGACTTGACATCTTTCCGCAGGGCCTGCAAGACAGAGCTGTTCCACCAGGCCTTTGGCCAGGGCACAGCCTGACTCCCTCCCTCGGCAATCTTCGTGGAGCTCTGGCACAATGGTTGCCAGTGGCTTGATTTGAATCAATTTTATAATGAATGATTTTAGAGTGTTGTTTGTACTGTACTTTTGTACTATTTTATTGTTGTTAGCCGCCCTGAGCCCGGCTTCGGCTGGGGAGGGCGGGATATAAATAAAATTTATTATTATTAATATTATTTTACTTTAGTCATGGCCACTTTTGCATTTGGCTGTTGACAGGTGGACCCAGGACAGTTGTCTTTGGACTGAAAAAGGTTCCCCATTCCTTCTTTAATCTATGGATTAAGGACACATCTGTCTTCAGCTTGCACTGTACAATACCATCATGCCTCATAGCTTCCCACATCTTGGTTAAGTTTGGTGTGAATGCTCAGTTCTAGGAGATGCTTGCATATTAGGTGTTGCCTATAGAATTGCCATACTTTATTGACTCCACTTCTGAAGAATGTCTAAATGATTTCATCTCAAATCATTGTCCTCCTGCAACTTTCCTGTGCTTCCTTTGTCCAACTTTTTTTTTAAAGAACAGAACACTAGCACAATCTCCACAGGTCTCTATCACTACCCTTCCTTCTATTTAAAAGAGGTGTCATTTTGATGTTTATAGGTTGAGCCTATCTCTTGCATCCATCCTTCAGCTGCCACTATCAGCCAGCACCATTTCAGCCATGTATTTCTTAAATCAGCACTTCAATTTCTGCTTATTTTACCCATTCTTTAAAAACTATTACAATATTGATGCAATTATGTGCTTTAGCACACGCACACAAAACACATTTTTCCATCCACAAAGCAAAGAGTAAACAATCCTTAAATCTTAAAATGAGAAATACAACTGTTTGGCTTAACCTGGAAATTATCACTTTTAGACCTAGATCTGTGATGCACACAAGCTAGCTAAAGTTATCCAAATGGTCAAAGAAATGCACATTGCAAATGGCTAGAAAAATCTCCATGTTACATGAAAGTTCCCAGACTGATTGGTGGCATTAAAAACTGCTTTTGGCCTCAGACAAGGTGAGACTCAGACACAGTGACCAAAGGGTGGTTTGTAGCATGTAGTATTAATCCCCATTACATTGAGGTTAATATATTGGAGAAGCCAGAAAATCTGACATGAAATTATTGTAGATGACACCAATAAGGCTTCCATAATTATGAATGTATTTACGCAAAATGATCCTTAGAAAAAGGAGCAGAGATGACTCCAATTTTGTGCTGAAGCAAATGCATTTGTTTTTGAAGCTACTCAATAATAGATCTTTTAAACAGAGTTACAGGCACTTACTCTGCTCAGATAGATCCATTATACGCTGTAAGATTTGAAGATTGGTTATAACACCATTAACACCAGCTGTCCAAAACTCTCAAACACATGGTAAAAGGTCTAACATCATATAAAACCACATGCTGAGTAAAGAAGGATGGTAAATACAAAGAGGCTAAATTAATAGATTGCCTAGAAATGATGTGATAAGGCTGCAGAGACAGACCCCACCAGCTTTTTACACACACATTCTATTGATATAATTTTTTCTCTTTCAAAGTAGAGATTTCCGATAATTGTGCAGGACTTTTCCCCTCCTCACATCCAGACATAGTCAGAATAGGAAAAGCACACAGAAAGCAAAAGGTTGGTTCATAAGAGGAGATCAGCACACCAAAATCCACATTTGGGCAATACCTTTATCAGAACTAACAAAAATGTCATAAAATAAGGGCAATTTTTCTCCAGCTCTCTTTGGCAAGATGTTACACAAAGCAGGAAGTAGTGGGACAAGGAAAAATCCTAAGAAAAAAATTCCGGCAATTAGGGTCAGGTGCTATAGCCAGCAGTCAGCTTTCAGACTCATTTCCAAGATGGAAACTACATACCGAATACGTCTCTGCTGGGTGGTGTATATCATACAACAAAGATTCTGAGACACAGAAACAGCGGCTGCTCTCCGTTTTTGAAAGCACAAAGGTTACCCAGATCTGTGGCATGCCGTAATGGAAACACATTGGTTCCTGGTTAGACAGAAAGCAGAAGTAAAGAGAAGCTGGGCCTTTGTGGATTGGTCTTACACGCAGGGATGTCTGCAGGAGTTTTTCCAGAGGAGGGCAAGGTAAAATATGGAAAGTGAGGAGCAGGCTAGCTTCTCAGAAAAAATGAGAAGACTATGCCAGAAACATACAAGGAAGGAAGGTAGGAAGGTTGGGATCTGTGGATATCGGAAGTGCAATTTCCCCTTGACCCTAGTCCCTGGATGGCCATGCTTTAATGTAACAACAGTTTCTTACTCTGCTTTTTGAAATGTCAGAGAGTGGTGCTAGAAAGTGTTGTAGCTGTATTGACATTTAAAATTGTATTTTATGTCTTCCTGTTAGAGTCACTTCTAAAGAGATTATAGTTTCTGCTTGCTTCACTTCATACTGTTATCTAATGTTATATTCAGATTGTTACTTTTACTGATTGTTTATTTGCTTATGCTGATTGGTTTATATTGTTAGTCATTTTGGGTTTCTTTGGAAAATAAGTTCTAATATAATTTATTGTCACCCTCATTATGATAAATAGACCCACAGGGGCTTTAGAAAGACAGGGTAACAATCCTTATATAGATAAATAGTCCACAGTTCAATTCCAAATGGTTCTCTGGGCAGGTAATATTTAAAACAATAAATTGAAATAATAGCCATCAATATTAAAATATAAAGCAGTGAGACATTAAAAACAGTGGCAGTTCTGAAAACCAAGCAACAGCCAGTAGGATTTTTTAAAGCACCAAAATATATAGCAATAACTAAAAAGTCTCAGCAAATTAAAAAAATTAATTACCTTATGCCAGAAAATAATAAGGAAGGTGGATATATTCAAAGCTGGTATTCAACTTGATGGGAAGCCTAATGAAAGAGGTGGTAGTCTGATCACAGCCCTTCTTTAGGTGTCACCAAGATGGCTGCTAAGCAGCTTTATCACACTTCACACAAAATATCTAATCATATTTAGAGCTGGAAAACCAATGCCCTGAGTAAGTTACTAGGTTGAGCTCTTATTTCCAGGAAAACATCTTTATTATATATTTATTCATATCCCACCTTTTCCCCTGAAAGGATTCAAGGCTGCGTAAAAATAAGAATTGCTAACAACACAGGGAAAACAGTAATTAAAAAACAATTAAACATTAATGGGATTAATGGGATTAATTAATAGAACTAAAACGGTATACATAGATAAAGGAAAGCAAAGGAAAACCACCCTGGCCCCAAACATTGCTACACTTTCACCTAATCTACACGTTTGTACACATTAATTGGTAGGAGAACTGCATTGCAAAATACAGGAAAGTGTGGATTTTGAACGATGGTTGTATGTCAGTTTGCATATTGTTTCAGAAATTGCGAATAAGGCTGCCCTTAATTGCAAATTGAACCAAATTTCCCTCCCACCCCTTTTTTAGGCATCTGCTGAGTACAGATTTGCTTTTCCATGTCATTCATTTTGACTCCTGTGCCATAGAGAATTCCTGATATCTCATTATTACTATTTAGATTCCCTCTGCCTTGTCCCCCCCCCCCAATTTGAAGCCACCTTACATATATTTGTAAAGCACAAGCATTTTTCTGTTCATCTCATAATCTGGATGCTCTGAATGTTCACAAGTCATTTAGATTAAAGGGAAACAGAAGAGAAGAGCAGGGGCCATAATTCTACTGCTCATATGCATACATTTGGTTAAATTGTGTCATTTTTAAAAATACATATTAACTCAAGGCTTGGACCTGTGAAGCGGCATTCCTGCATTGGCAATGTATCCAATTCTTTGGAAGTATTAATCACTAATGTAAACAGAACACACAACCAGATTGGAAATCAGCAATGTCCAAAGAATAGCATCTAAGTTCCTGTCTGCCTTCCACCTCTTGCTAACAAATAATATGTACTATGTCCATATAGCATCTACCTGATCAAAAAAAATCACAAGCCCAAGCTAGTAAGGAAACAGCAGTTAATTTTCAGGTTCAGTTTCACAGAATAATAGTTTCCTATATAGTTAGCTTAACAGAGTTAAAGGTTCCTTTGGAGGACAGGAAATTTGATATTCAGGAGATAATACTTGAAAGAAGCAGAGTTCCTTTCATGTTTCTGAGCCTCATGAATGTGAGAAGTAGTATATAAATTAACCTGTGGTAATAGGCAGCATTAATGCCTTTATGGACTTTTGATATCATTTGCAAAAGGTCAGGATTGTGGAGTTATAAATGAGTTATATTAACCTTCCACTGCAACTCGTATTAATTTTTAAACTTCCAGCTGTATTCCAAGGCGCTGATTCCTAAATCTGGGAGTCAGAGCCAAGGAATGGGCTACTAGAACTTGCTTGCACATCGTCGTTGTCTGTCCCCCCCCCCCCCGCAGCTACATGTTGTTGGTATCCTTGTTAGCAAAAAAGAAAAACCTCTCTATGGGGCTACTCTACAGGTAAACTACATGCAGATTTGCAGTCCTTGGTCAGTACACACAAAATGGCTGCAGGGCTCACTATGTCCGACAGAGCAATTTTTTATCCACATCTGTATTTGCACTGGGATTGGAAACATTTTCTCTCTCTGCATAAGACCCTTCTTCATTTTAACTGCTTACTTACTGAATGAAGACAAGTCTAGAAGGAGCCACAAAATGGCACACAGCAGCTCTTTTGCTTCCTACACTGCAACAATGAGTAAAGAAGCTGCCATTTTGTTGAAAGGCTATACTTGGGGACAAGAAAAGTATGCATAGTTGATGTATAAGCAAGGGAATTTTGTGTCTGTGGTACCTAAGGTTTTCTTCTTTTTTGCAAGTTTCTCTCAAAACTACTTGTAAAAAGTAATTGCAATCACCACCTCTTCTCGCAAAAATCTCACAGGGAATGACCACAGAATGGAACAAACTATATTTGTTTCTGTTCTTTCATTAATAGCATCCTATGTGCATTCATCTCCCTGCATTCTGAAGTTTCCACTGAGGAATTCAAACAGTCGATGGAGGGGACGGCAGAAATGTTGAAACCAGTGATTTTCTCGTTGTTTCAACATGACCTAATTGACTGCATGTTTTGATATGTGACAAATGCACAGTGCGATTGCAACTTTCCACCTCCTGGCGCAAGACAAATTTCATAAATTTCTCAGGAGGTGGTGATTTTGATCTTGCCACACATCTCTGATATGTCAGGACATTCAAATCACTTGTCTCCATGCCCACAATTTTATCACAGGTATTTTTATCACGTCACACACCACTTCAGCTGTTCACCTGAATATACCCACAGAAAATTCACAGTCCAGACATGGCAGTGGGGGAAAGGAAAATAAGATATTATTAATTACAGATGGGGAGAACACATCCCCAGCAGCCTTCTCCATATCATTGTTTTTACTTCTTCTAGGCAATGTGGTACTTGCACAATGAGAAATGGGCAGAGCTGAAAAACTATGACAGTGTTAAATAACCTAGCACACATTATGCTTGCATGGATGACAAGTTACATGCATGTTGAAGCCACACAGAGAACTTCACGTCTTTTACGCTCCTGCATGTGCACAGCTCCCTGCGAGGGTGGACTTGGGAAAGTGCAGCACATATAGACAGGGCAGGGATGAATAATTCAGGTAGAGAGAAAAATATCTTCATATTTTCATTTGTGTGTTTGTTTGTTTGTTTGTTTGTTTGTTTGTTTGTTTGTTTGTTTAGGGAACCAGGGGGTTAAATAAAAGCAGCAGCAGGATAGCAACAGCAGGCAACAGGCAGAGAGGAACAATATTTCAGTTCTATATATTGTTGCAGAGCACAGAGGAGCGGCTTCATGTTGTGAACAGTTGACTTGGTGGCTGTGACAAAGAACAACAAGATTACTTCACAAATTGAATCCACACTGCATGCACCTGGTTTGGGCTGAGCTTACTAGCTTTTCATGGTCACCATGTCACAGGATATAAATTATCCCACCTGCGTTTGCATTGAAGCAGAACCCACAATTAAAGTTTTCTTACAGTCCTCAATTGCACCTCCATGGAGTCGTACTTAACTGAGGAGGATTTCTTCCCCAAATCCACCAGGACATCAGAATTAGTGCTCTGACTGCCTTTGTTCTTTTCCTCACTTCGGGGAGGAAGGAGAATGAGAGTGAATGGGTCCTTGGTGTCATCTCATAGTACATTTTTTAAATAAAAAAGCTGAATTCACCAGCAGTGGCACTTTGCTGTCCTTTAGGAGATGTTTCTTTGAAGTATGACACTCCAGTGACAGAAGGAAGAGCAGTAGCTGAATACGCCTCTAACTCAGGTTTGGTTAATGAGCCAGAAGAACCTGAAAGAGTCTTTGAAGGAATGGGACCCAGAGGAGTAGAAGTGACCAACTTCCATTCCTACAGTCTTACCTTTCTTCATTTGGTCTGACATTTTTGTTGAAGACTAGCAGCCTATGGCAATGAATTGACGATGTAAAACTCTACAGACAAGAATGATGTAGACAGGGTTTTTTTTAGAAAAAGAAGTAAATATATGAAAAATGTAGCTGACAAGGTCACGTGATTATCAGGATTTGCTAGGTAGTTTGAGTGCATAAAGAGAGAACAGAAAAAGAAATTATCAAATTCAGGTTTCAGTCTTTAAGGTGGGCGGTTGACACACAGGTATATGCCCTATGAAAGAAAGAAAGAGAGAGAGAGAGAGAGAGAGAGAGAGAGAGAGAGAGACTAGAATTACTGTGAAATTAAAAAAAAAAAACAGATTGCTACAGCCAGTCTTTCAAGACATAGACTGAAGTATTTTCTTTATTGAAATATATGATTCCCACCCTCTTTTTTTAGTGATTTTAAAGGCAAATCTCATTCTTGTGCCTTTGCAACACAATGATTCACATAACTGTGAGTGGTCTCTATCATAATGTTCGGTGAAATTAAAGAAAAATTGTTATGAAACCCTTTCCCATTCTCAACAGTGAGGAACAAGGCCATACAGCTAGCTGGTATGGACAAAGAGTGCTGGTATGATCCAGCCACAGTTAATCCAGCCACAAAATCATGTTGATTTCCATTTGATGGATGTAAGCATATGCTGGTAAATGTTCTTTCCAAAGTCATAGAACTTGGAAGGGACCCTGAGGATCATCTAGTCCAACCCTCTGCAGTGCAGGAATATGCAACTGTCCCACATGGGGAGCAAACCTGCAATCTTGGCGTTATCAGCACCACACTCTAACCATCTGAGCTATATCTTCAGTTAAAGTCCCTTTATCCAAGTTGAAGAAAAAGAAAACACTGAAAATATAGCCATAAAATGCTGGGGATTTTCTTTGCCTTTGTGAATATGATTGATTAGTTAGGATTGATTAGTTTAGCTCATGCACTGAGTTCAAGGCCAGTTTTGTTCACTAATAAAATTTATGTTATCATTGTTGCTGCCTACTAGAGGACTAACAAAATTGAGGGGGAAATCTTCCACTGCTGTTCACACATACTATTGTTTACTTCTTAAGTAATCAGTGAAGTGTCTGGGGCTATGCAAGCTGAACCAGTTCTTGGAATATCCCAGGCCATCACTCAGATGTATTTATTATAATGGCATTTGCTCTTCCATGTCTTTTTCTTCCACCACCTCACAACTGGGAGGTTTTTTTAAAGTAAATATAGCTTGTCACCCAGTGAGTTTCAAGGCTAAGGGGGATTTTGAACCCCAGACTGACTGAGGTAAAAGGCAAATATTCTTGGTGGAATCCAGCATAGCAATCAGATAGCAATCAGATAAACGTTCTGTCAGGGAAAGAATTTCCACTTGTGCCACAAAATATTCTTCCCCTCTCCTCCTCCTGAGTGTCCCTAAATCTGTTCTAGGGGCTCCCCCAACCCTCTGGAATGGTTTTGGGGAGGGTGCAGGGCACCCACGTTCAGAGGTAAGGAGGAAAGTCCTGTTACACAAACAGAAATCCTTATGCTGATAGCAGAATACCACCCACTGACTACTATGCAATTTTGGCTCTCTTGTGATATTTGTCACATTATCTAAGAGCTGAACTTGCAAGAGTACATATTTAATAGTGCATATATTAAATTAATATATTAATGTATTTAAATTAATACACATATTAAATATATTAAGAATGCATATATTAAAAAATGTGTTTCTTTCCATTTCTAGCCTATGTTGACAGTATTTTAGGTCTGTGGTGGAGGAACATGCATTGATTGCAAGATGATTGCAAGTTCCCTGAACAAATGATCACTAGACTTATTTTAAGAGTTCAATGGTAAATATTTAATAAGTATTCAATAAGTATTTTGAGGGAGAGTAACAAATGCAGATTTCAGTATTTAAATAATATTTAATGGAGATAATATGCTTCAATACTCTGCATACATCTTCCAGAGGATTTTCTAAGCCTTAGCGGTTTGGCGAGATTCCCCCCCCCCCTTTTTTCAGTGGACTGTTAAATGGACATTTTCGCATCACCCAAAATGAGAAAATGCTTCGTCCAAAAAAAAAAAAAAAGACAAAGGAGGATACAGATTTGCATAAAATTCATATGTATAGATGCAAGTTTAGAAATAATTACTATAATTTAAATAGAAATACAATGTGAGCAGGTCACCTGCATGCCTGCTCAGTCTGCTGCCCAAAGCCTCACCGTAGACTGGCAACTTCAAGGTCTCTCCTGGGCTCCATTTTTATAGCTCATAATCTTTAAACCAGACTTGGATCAGACAGCTTGTTTAACAGACATTCTAAATCCCGTTTAGGGAACACATACCCTATCGCAATAGATAGATAGATATAGATAGATAGATAGATAGATAGATAGATAGATGATAGATAGATAGATGATAGATAGATTAGATAGATAGATAGATAGATAGATAGATAGATAGATAGATAGATAGACAGACAGACAGACACCTGTAAGACTGTTGAAGGCAGTGTCAAAAGATTTCTGAGTTATTGTTCTCAGTGCACATGCTACCAGCTTAAAATGCAGCCAGGACATTCTGTCTCTCAATTCTCTTTTCTTTTCTTTTTTCTCATATGTCATGTATTTTGTGTTTTTATACTATAAACTGCCCTTGATCTTTGGATGAAGAGCAGTACGTAAATTTAATTTATTTTAAAAAATGAAATTCAGATTGAAGCTGTTTTGCAGAAAAACACAAAAAATGCAGTATTTCATATGAGACAACAGGATAGATGTGGATTGTGTACACCACTGCTCAAACCAGTGGCCAGTGTTTCAATCTTCTCTTAATTTACAGTCTGCCTGAAGCATATGGTTAATATGTTTCTGCCCCCTTATGTAAAAAAAAGAAAAGAAAAGAGGAACTCTAAGTAAAAAGGCAGAATGCATTAGCAGGGTTAAACCTTGGCCTGGAGAAATGGCTCTATATTTTTAATTATTTAAGTTTATTTCTGCAATTTATATAACTGCTTGATGTACAACAAAAACTCTCAGTGCAATAAAAATGAAAGTCAGTAAAAATCATGAAATCAAATTTAAGCAAGATGCTTGCTGGAATAAAAAAATACATTAAAAAAGTATTCAGTAGGTGAGCAGCTCTTATATATAAAGATGCACAAACAGGAGAGGTCCTGACCAAGGAAACGACTGATTACAGCTTGCTTGCTTACTTCAGGGCTGACAGCTGGGATAAATATCCCATCCAATGAACAGATGAGCTGACTTCAAGCGCAGACTACAGAGCCTGTCCTTTTCTGAGAGGAGTAAAACAGAAACCATTCACTTATGATATCTGAGTACTTACTTTTAATGAGATGACATTGAAATAAATGTGCTGCCCTGAACATTCCAAAGCGGAGACTCTTCTCTTAAACTTTCAGCTTAATTGATCCTGTGCCATGAGAAATCTTATTGAAATCGAGGGGTTTGTGCTGTTAAGCTCCTTTTCATGTACTCAATCAAGTGGCCGCGAGGACAAATGACTTTATTACTAATCAAAAAGGAAGATGTCTGTGTAATTTTACAAATTGCCCTGTTATGAGCACCATTCTGCCATTCATTTTGCTCAAGAAGAGACTCTCCTGCTGAAACGGAATCAGATTTGCAAGTTACCATTTTAAGCAAGAGATGCCCTAAGAGCTTCTCTGCACTCCAATCTAAGATGAGCAAATCATAGACCGGTGCTTCTTGAATGAACGCCACAATGCTGCAGGATGGCTATTCAAGGAAACAATGGCCAATGATGACATCTGATGGTTGAAATCTACATGTTGAAATTTGGGTTTGGATAGAAATCCTAGTTCTGTCTGACATATTTAGCAGAAACATTTCAGATTCCAACATAAAAATTGATTTATGTCCTGGGCTTATACCGGTAAAGCAGATGTTCTGAGCCAGGATAGGAAGGAGAGTAGCGAGCTGGCTGGGCTGATGAGATTTCTTGTCCAAAACATCTGGTGGGCACCAAGTTGGCAATTGCTTCCATGGTGGTTTGATAGTGATTGACAGAGGGCTATCTGAAGAACAGCAGGGATGTGAAATACATTCTTAGAACTATTATTCATTTAGCAGGAGGTTAACTACAAGGAAATAGCTCTCACCACCACTTCTTGAGCTGTATCTTCATTTTATTTTGTCTTCATCACCTGCCGCAGAAGCTGTCTCCCTGCTCCCTTCAGTCCCTACAATGCACCTGTCCTGCACCATTCAAGTTAAAGGACAGGTTGCCACAAAAGCGAAGAGTGGATCAAATTCCAAGAACACAGCTGATCCCCCCAAACGGGTTATAGGATTCACGGTCTGAATCATATTTATATGCAGTCATATTTATAACCCGAAATTGTTTGTTAAACCTCTCTTCTCCCTTTCTCCTCCCTCGTGCAGTTTATCATTCCCCCATGCAGCAAAGATTTCTTAGCTCTTTTATCACCCTCAAGAAGGTTGGAGGAAAGATTTTAATCAAATTCTCATACGTCATTCGGACACCCTCTCCAAAAAGAAAGAAAGCCAGAAGCCTGCAGAACCAGTGGCTTTGTGTGTCATCTGGATGAATTTTATACCATCCATTTTATTTACATGATAGAATTCCTATTTATTTTTTAAATCCCTTATAGAGTATTTTTATTGACTTCATGCTTCTCGATGTGCTACCTGACTCTATAATGCCACACATTCACTTCACGCTCTGCCTTTCTGTCCAGTGCCAGCAGAATAGGCTGAATGCTACTAATGCATCTTAAACAAATAAGCAGTAATTTGGATTATCAAATGCTGCAGATGAACTACAAGGGATGATTGCCCTTCCCATGATGATATAGTATTTCCTTGTAAACTTCCTAGAGGTATTTGGTTGGCTTGTGGAGATTCTAGTCTAGTGCTGAACAAGCAATTAAACATTAAACCCAGATGTGGAGGCAGTACAGCTCCAGTATGTGTGTGTATCTGTGTGTGAAAGATAGCACATCCCTTGCCTGAAGGTGGGAAAATTAAGGGCTCCATCACTTCCTGGAGCCTGTGATCTGGGCTCTAAGACTTCCTGTTGCCGTTACCTGCTGTGAAGAGCCTGTGATATAAAACGGGCAGGTAGACAAAGGCTTGAAACAAAGGTTGCTAGCCAGAGGGTAGGTAGTTCAAGGTGGCTCTCAGCATGGTAAGGAAGAAATATTTTAAGCCTGAAAGAGGGGCAAACAAGAAAGCTGATACTCAAGAGCAAGATTCTTCTGAAAGTCTGGTAGGGAAAGGGACTGTTTAAGTTCAAGGTCTGCATTTTAATCTACTTTTGGTTTTTGCTCGGTTGGGGAATTTGCTGGATTTCTCAATTATGTTTTCCTTAAAATTATCTCTTTCTCATTTTAGTAAACTTTTTCTACTATTGTAAACACCCTTATGCCTAGACGCCATAACCTTCTCTACTTTGCAAACTTCAGGCAGACCCCAGGAAAGTGGTTGTTGATTGATAAAGGACAGCCTGATAAGGCTCATCTTCCCCTTTATCATGTAGCATCAAGTTCTTGGAAGAGGCAAGGTGGACTGAACAGAAGGGCACACCCTGCATATCCAGGAGTGCCTTACCCTCAGCCAGCATGTGACCCAGGGTGGGTAGGAGGTGACCATCACTGAGGCAGAAGATCTTGGGTGCAACTTTCAGGTTCTACCTAGCCAGGTGCAGTCGGAGGACTGTACCCTGGAATTTGCTGCTACATTGCTAGAAATCTTGGCACAGAATTATTGGATCACATGGCATAGCTGATTGGGCAGCAAACTGTCTTGAGCCAATGAGAGTAGAATCCCTGGATTTTTAGGCAAATTTGCATCCACATCAGAACAAAGTATAGATAGTCATATTGGTCTATAAAAATCTACAGTATAGTAATGTTTTTATTAGGAACAATCAGAAAACTTACTATTTCATGCTATTTTGCTTGGTCCCCTAGTAAAGGTCTTGTCCTACTGTGCATTCAGCATCAGAGTACGGTAATTAAAGGCCAGGATCTCAAAACCAATGTTAAAGATGCCAAGGATTTGGGTACGACCAACTGTAATGTTTCCTTCATTGAAAAGCAGGTCCCCATCCAAAATCTGAATGTGGCTGTTTGCGAACTCAAGCACCAAAGCTCATTAGGTTCATGGAACTAGTTGCACAGTCCTTTGGATCCCAGACATAGTTAGGCTGCAATCCTATGCACACTTTTCTGGGAGTGAGCCCTATTGAAAACAATGGGAATTCAGAGTAACACCTAGGATTGCAGTGTAAGTCTACATAAATGGTATTCTTCAGAGATGACTTTGATAAATTAATTTAAAATGCATACAAAGTTTGGATTTTGTACATTTTCTATGACAAAATTAAAGTCACCACAGCTCCTGTTGTAAATAGCAGATAGTGCCCATAGCTCTTCTTTTCACTTGGATCAAAACACTCTATCAGAATAACTGTTCTGTTACTGGACTTGGGGGTGGGAGAGGCATAGGCAATGCTTTTCTGAACTAGAAGGGAAGGAGAAGCAGTAGGTTTTTTTTTAATCTCATAAAGTTGAACCAGAAAACTTAATCAAACCCTGCTTGACCTTGAAAACAAGATTAAGTGTTTAATCTAATCTGGAAACACAATGCTCTGAAGAAACATTGCTGGAACTGGAGACGCTTAAATCAACCTTTGATAAAATAGTAACCCAGAGGGCAGCTTCCTCTTCATTCTTTGTCTGACCAATATAAGCTCTCTTGATTAGTTAGAAGCCTGACCACATACTGATCTGCTTGACAGAAAAATAAAATGGAGGTCGGGGGGGAAACCACCATTCCATTTTGCTTTTCAATCCATGCAACATGTTTTGTTGCTCCCAGACCCAGGAATCAAGACACCTGTATTTAAATAAGAATTTAATTGAGTTGCTGATCTACAAAAGTCCTTGGTTATCCACCCAACTCTTCAACTGTAAAAGTGGTACCTACTGAAGAATGCTTGGGTAACTTAACCCTGGTTCCAAGCCTTGATGAGAGCTGTACACTGCTTGTAGCCAGCCAAACCTATCACTATCACTGTTACTTCTGTGTATATATACGCACGCGCACACACACACACACACACACACACACACACACTGCCCTTCATCTGTAAATCTCAGGGCAGTTCACAACATTAATTTCCCACTCCCTCACCATAGTTTTACCCTGTTGTAATTTTTTTAGTTTTCTCTTTAGAAGGGTCTTCCAGATTAAGTTTAGAAACACCCTTGCCAACTGCTAATTCAGATCACAGAGCAAAAGATTCCTACTTTAGGGAATTTCCCGGACACATCCGGAATACTGCAGCTGGAAGAGGTATCCAGCTGGAAATCGCAAAATCCAGGAAGTCTGGGAAAATCCGGACGTATGGCAACCCATGTTGCCAGTTATTGCGAATTTGCCAAAAAAAAGCTCAACATGGCAACCATACCTACTTAGTCCTGAAACAACAAGCTGGACCCACACTGCCAGGATCTGGCAGGAAGGGTAGTTTACCATCCATCTGCTGGAAATGGACAGGCAGACCTTAAAAGCCTTTCCCATTCATTCATTTTATCTATATGCCACATTTTTTTATTTTTAAAAAAATCATGCTCAAAGCGGCTTACAACAGAAACTAGATGCATTTCAAACAAATATAAAAACATACCAAGAAACTGCATTCCAATATTACAAATATAACAAGATCACTTAAACAGCATGCAGCATTTAATAACAAAAACAACAAGGGAGCATCACAGTTCCACCTTGGTCCTAGGAACACTCCTCCCATGATGTTGCTCATGTGACTTCCCATGTGACTTCTTATTGGATGCACGTCCAGTGCTGCATCTGCTTTTAAAGTAACACTTCCACATTTGGATGGCCATCTGTCACAGATTCTTTTGCTGATATTCCTGCATTGCAGGGGATTAGACTAGATGGCCCTTGGCATCCCTTCCAACTATGCAATTCTATCTACAAATTTTGCCATAGGAGGCAAAAGGCTGCACTGCTGCCAACCCCACCCCTCCAGTTGTGAACTCCAGGCATCTAGAGTATAGTATTTTATTTATAACCTGCACTTTCGTAAAATATATCAAAGCATCTGAGGGAGGTGCTGGAAGTTTTAAGTAAGAAAAATGCAAAATAGTCACCCAAACTATCAGTGCAAAAAATCCGCTTCTCTTTCCTTATGCTTTTCTCTATGTGCCAAAAACTCCCTCCCTATGCTTACGCCTTTCTATATATGCCAAGTGAACATTCCCTCAATTTTTTGGACACTGCCCCTACCTGTGAACTGGCACTTTGGTTAAGACCAGTGCTTTTTTGGGGGGGTGTACGTAGGGGTACGCATACCCCTAAACATTTTGTGAATCTAAGTTTGGCCTCATTGAGGGGCAGTATTTCAATATTAGTAGGAAAATGAGAGTATCCCTAAACATTTTTTTTAGAAAAAAGCACTGGTTAAGACTGTACATATATATCTCTATATAGGCAGCTATCACAGCAGGAAGAAGAAAGACCATTTAATTAGTGTCAGTAAAGCCAAGGGCAATGTGTTAGGGACTGACCTAGCACAAGCACAGATCATGAAAGTGAGGCAGATGAGAAGCCACAAGTGCATTAGCAGTTGCAGAATAATGTAATGAGAAAATGTTTATGGACTTGTGGAATGGTGCATAACTGCACTGGGAATTAATGTTTACCATGGAAAGGAAGACGCACAATTCCACTCCAATTTGGTCCTTTTTCAGACATGCTGTGCCTTCGGCCATCTGTTTCAGGTCCTATTCCAGCCTAGATTTTATTTCTCCTGGTTTGCTGGGTAAGAAATATGCTTCCTATATGTACTGTTTATAATGGGCAGATGAAGATGGGCTTTCTGCCTTTAAAGCAACACAAGTTTTGAGGGGGGGAATCGTTTGGTTTTATAACTGCTTTCACAAACATGTTAGAATCTTCTTCATCCACCCATTCACATGTAGCCTAGAAACCTCATGAGTTATACCTGGCCTTGCCTTATACATCAGAGCCACTTCTTCCCAGCCCATCAAAAACCTATATCCCCCCTGCTAAACCCTAACCCTTGGTTATTTGCAGGTATATTACTCTCCCTCAGCTTGTGGGTTTTTGCTCTCCCTTGCACACCTTCCCTGAGTGGAAAAACATTACTTGAAGACCTTTATGTTCATTGGATATGTGGGCATTCCACAGCGAATTATGTAATTCAATGAGTCCTGCATTTTAAAAAAACAAAAACCCCACTTCGAAACCTTCAGTCATATTCAGTATACTTTTATTCAGGTGAATGGCTCCATTAACATCACTGGGATAGGTCATTTTAGTCAGAAGGCAGCCATCATGATGAATTAAGATGTGTCCCATTGTGTGACTGCTTAGTCCATAACTGACCTCTGCAGCTGAAGCACAACCCTTGCCCACGGTATGTAACTTGCCATCTGACCCCTACATCTTAGCATCATTCAGGAACATACTGGGGAGGCGGGGATTACAAGCTGCAATACTGAATGATGGCAAGGATGAAGGAAGGGCTCCTTAGAGCATACCTGAAACAAAGATTTGCCTTAATCTAAAACCTGAAAAATCTGAATGCAAACTTTGGGAAATGGCTCCTGCCCTCCTTCTTTCCTTCACCCTACAATTCAGCTAACATGATCTTGCAATGCTCCACTGTTACGAAAAGAGAAAGGGTGCAACAGGAAGTGAGGCGTCAGGAGGAACCACTCAGAGTCCTCATTTAACTGCATTACTCTTGAAAAGCACAGTTGTGTCTGTCTCAGCTGGCATAAACCAGCGGGTGAACCCTACCTTTTTCAAGGTAGATTTATTACAATCCCATGTAGAATAGAGGCCCATATTTAAAAGCCTGAGATGTTCTCAAGCTAAAAATGAACTCATATAGAATTAAATGCTTACACTTTGGCAAATTACTGGCTAAGAATCTTACGAAAACAATTATGATTTTAGGAAGAACATAGAAACTGTGTTCTCTTGGTATCTTTGATCCCTCTAGCTCAATGCTATCTAAACTGACAGGCAGTAATTTCTCAGGGTTTCATTTTTTTTTAATAAAATTTTTATTAGGGGTTTTTACATAATAAAGTACAAAGATAAACAACCTTTCTTTTATCTCAACAGAGTTTCATAACTTCTTTGGACTTCCTCACATCTCCCGCTGCCATTTTCATCATCATAGATTTTTTCCATGCAATTTATCATCTAATTTGCAAATTTTATAACCACTTATTTAAATATAATCCTCTGTAAATTAATTTCTCTTAATCTCACTTTACATCCCATTCCGATCCGTTTTTGTGGTGGCCAATTATTTATGATCAAACATCCTACTTAACTTTCCACCAAATCACAATATTTTTGTAAATAAGTCTTAAATTTCCTCCAATCTTCTTCAACCCTCTCTTCTCCCAGGTCTCGAATTCTGCCAGTCATTTCAGCCAGTTGCATATAGTCCATCAGCTGCATCTGCCATTCTTCCAGAGTGGGTAGATCTTGAGTTTTCCACTTCTTGGCGATGAGTATCCTTGCTGCTGCTGTTGCGTACAAAAAGAATGTTCGGTCCTTCTTTGGCACCATCTGGCCGACAATGCCCAGGAGGAAGGCCTCTGGTTTCTTAAGGAAGGTATACTTAAATACCTTTTTCAGCTCATTATATATCATTTCCCAGAAGACCTTCACCCTGGGACAAGTCCACCAGAGGTGAAAGAATGTTCCTTCATTTTCCTTACATTTCCAACATTTATTGTCTGGCACATGGCATATTTTGGCAAGTTTAACTGGGGTCATGTACCACCTATATATCATTTTCATTACATTTTCCTTCAGAGCATTACATGCCGTGAAGTTCATCCCCGTGGTCCACAACCTTTCCCAATCCTCAAACATAATATTATGCCCAATATCCTGTGCCCACTTTATCATGGCTGACTTAACCATTTCATCTTGTGTATTCCATTTCAACAGCAAGTTATACATTCTTGAGAGTACTTTAGTCTTAGGTTCTAACAATTCTGTTTCCAACTTCGATTTCTCCACCTGGAATCCTAACTTTTTATCCTTTTTAAAAATTTCTTGAATCTGAGCGTAATGTAACCAGTCTCGCACTTTGTCTTTCATTTTTTCCAAACTCTGCAATTTCCAATTATTGCCCTCTTTCTCTATTATTTCCCAATATTTCGGCCCTTTGGCCTCCATATTGGGTCTTTTTCGGGCCTTAGCCTCCAAAGGTGATAGCCATCTTGGAGTTTTATTTTCCAATAGGTCTTTGTATTTTGTCCAGACATTAAACACTGCTTTCCTGACAATATGGTTCTTAAAGGCCTTATTGATCTTAACTTTGTCATACCATAAGTATGCATGCCAACCAAATGCATTGTTAAAACCTTCTAAATCTAACACATCAGTGTCCTCTAGAAGTAGCCAGTCTTTTAGCCAGCAGAAAGCTGCGGCTTCATAGTACAACCTTAAGTCTGGCAGGGCAAAGCCCCCTCTTTCTTTCGCATCAGTTAATATCTTAAACTTAATTCTGGGCTTTTTGCCCTGCCAGACAAATTTCTCAGGGTTTCAGACAGGGGTCTTTCTTAGCCCGACCTGGAGGTAGGGAGGCCAGGTCCAAAAGAACACAGGGCTCCTCCACTAGACCAGTAACCTTTGGCTCATCTCCAAATTTGTCTTCTCCTGCTGTTCACTACAAGATCTCTGTAGTACTTGAGTTTGCTTTTCTCTTCCTCCCTCCCATCCTCCTTTTTTGTGTCTTGTCTTTTAGCCACATGTCAGGGACTATCTTCTGCATGGGAGCCATCTCCTAGGGGCCCCTTAAAATATTTGAGGGCTGCCCCCGACCCAAGTTGATAGGCATTGCCATTCAAATGGTGTGCGTGCACCACGTCTTGTGATCAGTTATGCAGGGTGGAGCTTACCTGTCCCCCTCCCAATATTTTATTCAAGTTGGCACCCCTGATCTTCTGTCTGCATTTGTAAGCTACTCTGGTAACCCCCCTTTTTTGGCTGAAAGAAGGATAAAAATGCCACATGATGATGACAATGATGATATAGAGAGTGAAGTTCATCAGGTGTGGCTTGTCAACTTGGAGATGGCTCCTTCTGCATGGAAAACATCTTACCTACCGCTGAGCCACAGTCCTTTCCTAAACATATTGACTCTGGTGTTTCAATAGGAAAACTTGGGTGTAGTTCAAAAGGAAAAGATGGAAGATGGGCTAGATTAGTTTCAATGTTCATTCAGAAAGAAACAGATAGCTTAATCAGGGAAGCATGACTTTTCACTGCGTGCGGTTTTGGTTTTCCATTCAAGCTGGTTACAAAATTAAATATTTAAAAAGGATATTTATTTGACTGCCTCAATTAGCTCTGTCAGGAACACACACTGTTTTATTTTGTCTGGATGACAGTGTACCAATAGTCATTTCTACATTTGCAGAAATGTCTGTCAGGCCCATGGTATTTCAGCGAGTCGGCTGTTAGTATTTGACCACTTCTACTGTGACCAACGTTGTAGTGCAGCCTGTTTCATAATTTACTGATGGCACAGAGTAGTTGTTGATAAGCCTTATTAGAATTCATTCATGCTTTTCAAGAACCAAAGCTAACTTTCACTTTGAAATTCTAAAAGTTCTGTGCTGGCATTCTTGCTACACAGGAAAATGCTGATGAAAACAATGGCTGCTGAAATGGCAATTATTTGCTGAGTTGTTCACAACCAGATGTGATGAGGACATCTCCAGTAGATGTTACCTACTGAGCACTTGATGAAACATCTGTGTGATGCGACATTTATTACACTGCTTACTGGTTCACTGTAAGGGCAAACTGGGTTCTTACCTTCATAAGGGCACAGTGCCTTCAGTATCCAACAGGCAGGAGTGCTTTGTTCAGCAGGCCAGCAAATCTGCTGCTGTTGAAACAAATAAGAGGACAGCACAATGCACATTTGATGCAAGAAGTATAGATTCCCTGGGAATCTTGCACTTCAGAACATCAAAATCTTGCAAACTCTCTCTCTCTCTCTCTCTCTCTCTCTAAAACATATTATACAAATGATGAATTATGCAAAATGGTCTGATTTGTTTTTGTTTTAATTACCAGTGTATTTTTTTAATAAAAAAACTTTTAGTCTCATATACCTCCTAGCACTATTCATACCAAATAAAGTAGAATAATAAACAGCATTTCTATTTCAGCTTGTCTGTTCCTTAACATAAGAGAAACATATTTCTATGCCCTTTGGAAGCTGGCTGATGAATGATGAAAGAGGCATAAAGAGAATAGCACTGGATTTCAGAATTAAGTTACCAAAGCTAATAGTCAAATAAGAATCCGTGTTGCATGGAAAAGATGGGCAGAGATGTGAGAAGCTGGGGTGAGTGAACTGTATGGATTTTTTGGCAATTGTTTTACTAGTTAAGATTAGGGATGTGAGAGAAATCCAAGTCAGTTTACACTTAAAGGTGATCTTATCTAATTCACACTTTCCAGACTATCCATGAAGCATAGCCATAATTTGAAATTTGCACTTTCCCAAATCTTGCAGTGCAGTTCTCCAGCCAAATGTGTACAGAAATGCATTTAATAGGATAAACTGTGAATATAAAGGAATATATTGGTGAAAACGACAGACAAAACACATTATATTAGGGGAAATTGCTTTTGCAAAAATGCATCCATTAGGAGAGATTTGCACTAAAATGCTGAAGTTTCATGAGGACTTTTTTAAAAAATCCTGAAATGATGTGGAAATATGAAGAACCAAGCATAAGACTGGAAAAATAAGAAACAGAGAAAAATCAAAATAGACATGTTTGCCTAGTTAAGAACGAGAAAATCTCTTCCCTTTGCAATAATAAATATGAGAGGATAACAAATGTGAATTATCTTTTCCGAATGCTCTGGCAAATAAGTAGAGTCTTTTAAAAATGAAACAAGGATTAAAGGCCTGACATACTGATGTTAATTGAAGCACTGCTGAACGGACGTGCTTTTTAGCAGTGACAAATAATTTAGTCTTCTTGCTGGCTCCATACAGCTTGTTGGCTCCGTATGACTCTTCTAACTATGTATAAATTACTGGCTAAAGCTACAGAGTTCTATATCCCCCCCTCCCATTTTGCAATAGTCTTCAAATTGAGCAGCTTTGGCTAACGAGGAATCATGTATGGCACCCACAGAAGGCAAATTTAATATAGGCACTCTGAATACCTGCCTTTGCACAAATGTTACTGTCTGTACAATTCCTGTCAATAATAATAAAAAGCTAATTCTAAAACACCTGTTAAAAACCCTGTTGACACTAATTCCATGTCCAGCTGCTTGCTCACTGCAAGCACAACTTCATCCTAAGCCTTCTGGGGTGGGGGCAGAAAAGGAACTGCTCTCTAGCAGGTCTTTCTCAGATGGTGGAAACTGGGCTAGCTTCATTTAAATTAAGCCTACTTGTGCCATGCATGAATTGGATCCCAGCTGAGGACCAGTTTACTGCACGTGTTTGGTATAGCTACTCAATGGACAAGGTGCCTAGAAGATAAATTACCTGAGAGGAAGCCGCAGGGAATAGGAAGACTGACTTTGAGGAACAATGTTCAAGGCTGCAGTCCAGTGTATGCTTACTCGAGGTAATATTCTCCTCATTTAATTCCAGTTCAAGAGCCAACTTTGCCTCTGCCTTGCCCATCCCTCTCTGCCTCCTGGTAAGTAGCAGTGACTTATTTGACTGGCCTGGTCTACAAATGCAGCAGAATTAGGTGGGTATGAAGTTATAGGTTGAGCAGGCTTACCTCAGGTTGTAAGCAAACAATCACTTTTTTTAAAAAAATGTTTCCTTAGCAAAAATAAAGAAAATGGAAAGAGAGCAGAGAAGGGAGTACAGTAGTTATACTGGAATAATTCTTCCTGATGACCTAAAATGTACCTGTAAGGAGAATTTTTTTTGGGGGGGGTGTCACAGGTGGGAACCTTCAAAAGTTTCACATGCACACAGAGAGAGACACATACCGCCTCCAGCCTGAAATGCATAGTTCCCTTCACCACCGTAAGGGGAAAGCCAAGACCCAAATTTCATAAAAACATAGCAGAAGAGAAGCAGTATGTCTTTCATTATCCTTAACACAATAAGGCATTAACTTACCTGTCTGTAATCTATTTTTAAACCTTCTATGCCTACAAGAGATCCATGTTGAAACACACCAATGTGAGGAAACCAATTATCCACCAATACTGACTGCGCTGCTAAAGAAAATGATGCCTTTTGAAATACTATTTTTGCTAATGTAGGTGGACAATAAAAAGGAGAGCAAACTCTCAGGAATCAGCGGGAGTTTGAAATGTAGACAATTTGCTTTAATAGCAGTGTCCTCTTGGGGATACGTTCGAAGATCTCTGATCCTCCTGTCATTGATGTCTAGGAAGCATTTCCTATGGAAATTGAATTTTTTAAAAAAGACCAAGCCCAATGGGGGAAATGTTGGACTAGATGTAAACCTGTGACAAGCTCCACGGCTTTGATTATACAGAGACCGCTGGGATTTTTGAAATATGGTTCTTTCATTGTGCCAGACGTGCACTCCAAAACAGACACACACACCCCCCAAAAATACTAAGGGACACCCAGTTTTCCTTTATATCATCCTATAGGGTCACACTCAAACTCTGAATTCAATAACCAGAGCAAAATCTCTCTGCAAAACATTTTCTCTCCAGTATAGCTGACACCCAGTTATTGAACAGGCATAGTACTGAGCTGTAAGTCCTACAGATGTCAGTGGTTCTTTCTTCCAATTGTGCATAGGACTGTAGCCTTGGGAAGGAGCACCAATTGAGCCCATGTTCAATTCAGTGGACTTGTAAATGAGTTAAAATGAAGGGTAAAATGTTCACTATACACAGCGAGCTGTTCAAAGGCTATTTAAGCTTGTTTGGCGCACAGCATTCTCAAGGACGTTTTCAAGGTCACAGAGCAACGCAGAAGCAGCCTTAAGGTTAGCATCCTTACCTATTGCTTCATTACCTGTCCAAGGTCTTGCCTATTACACAACACAGCCCTGCCTTTCAGGGGATAGTGCTGAGGTTTGGTTTTGCCTCAAAAGAGTAGTGTGGCAATTTATACATTCCTGTCACTTTGTAAAGACATTGGGTTAACTCAGATGCAATCAAACTTACTGCCAAAGGGGAAAACAAATAAGGTAAACACCAAAGCCACTTGCTACAAATACATGACTAACCCTATCGAGCATGAGAATTCTCCTGAAACAACCATTTGCAATTGCCTTTATGAGAGGGGAAGGGAAGGGTCTCTGAATGCAGCATGGAAGCTTGGATTGACAAACCAACTTTTTGCACATCCATCAACTGGCTGATTCGTGAAGCATTTCTGACTAGAAGGGACCACACAATGGTTCTTGCGATCACGCTGAAAGTTGCGAGAAATGAAATTTAATTTGCATTACAATGCACCATTTAAAAAATTGCATTACAAAGTAGTCCTCTCACAGGACTCCCGTGACTTCCTTTCCACTTATTTGAAAAGCAGACAGCAGACAGTGAATTTAAGCAGAATTTAAGAGGCACCACATTCATTTTTATCCTAAAATGAAGCCAGGACTCATGAAGTAAACACAAACTAGAGGGGGAAAGTCAATATTGTGCAGACATCATAAAATTACTGCAATCCCACAAATTGTAAAACTGGCATTTTGTACAGGAAGGAGAATACATGTGTAACATTTTTTTAGGGTAATGGTACTGAGTTTAAAGCACTATATTCAGTCCAAACGTACTTTTCTTCTCTAGGGTTGATCTTTTGCAGGGAGTATCAGCTTTGCAAGTGAGAATCAGAAACTGTGTAGGATTCCAATTGGCTGCATTCCTGTGTCATAACAAAAAACTGTTCTATTTTTTTAAAAAAGTTTCCTTTTAAAAAATTAATAAGGCAATGAATGAACAGATAAAATATGAATATTTCAGCAGCGGTTTAACATTTTAAGAAGGTAGACAGTTCATCTGAAGCATGATAATGAATGTTTGTCACTGCAAAGCCATGAAGAACCATACTTATCCCACAGCTAAAGGATATGCAGTGATCTGTTTTTTATATTGGGTTTACATCACCCTAATAGGGTAAAATAATGACATAAAGTACCAAGACTGGATTACTGCAATGTGTTCTGTGTGAGACTTCCCTTGGGCTTGATCTGGAAGCTGCCCTGGTTGCCAATTTCCTACTGGACCAAGTTCAAGGTGCTGCTACTAGTATATAAAGCCTTCAACAACTTGGGACCAGCATCTGTTAGATAGATCACCTTACTCTAGATATGCCCACTATGCCACTTTGATCTGCAGAACTGGCACGGCTACACTACAGGTATCATATATTACCCATTCTGCATTTGTAAGAAATCAATCTTTCAGTGTGACAGCACCAAACTTTGGAACTCCCTATTGACATCAGGCAGGTGCCTTTGCTGTACTCTTCTCAGAGCCTACTAAAAACCCCTTTTAAAAAGCCTGCTGAAACGTGTAGAATGTTGGTGTGTGTTTTAATTTGTTTGTTAGCCTACACCTTGGTGTGAACCTCCCCATGGCAATTCCTACTGGTTGCCCAGCAGGCAGGCTGGGTAGAATCCCAGTGCAGGATGTGGGCTGCCTAGAATAAGGTTACCAGATTTTTTCCAATGAATCCGGGGACACCTTTCAGCTTCCTACTAAATAGATGGATTTTGTCAGGGGACTGATCTGTAAATCCGGGATTGTCCCCAGGAAACAGGGAAATCTGGTAACCTTAGCCTAGAAGCAAGAGAGAGGATCCTTGCCTTTATGCAAGATCAAACCCCAGTGATCCTGTACCCAATGAAGTTTTGGCCTCGTTGTTCTTGTACATGGTTCTAGTCTGCTTCCCGCACTTCTGCCTCTCTGCACACAGCTATATTTTTGGTGCACAGACTTACATATTCAGATGGGAGTGTCAGGATTGTGGCAAGTGTTCTTTCCTTACATTAAAGGATGAATATGCCAAACAATGAAATAATTTCACCATTTTTTAGGAGAAGGTTTCAGTTGAAAGCAAGAAAGGAGAAAATGTATTATTTAATTTCAACAGTTAATTGACTGACTGAAAGAATCGCATTTGACTTCAGGAGCCCTTGAATCAGAGACTCAATAAAACAAATATTTGCCTCCATGATGGCCCAGCTTCCCGAATTCATGCAGTTATTTTCTGTTAGTGTTAAGGGGCCTTGAAAATATCAATCCTAGGCATGTTACTGATGAACTAGACCCATTGTGAAGTATTTTGTAATGCTACACTTAGCTATGCCGCTAACTTAATATGCAAATAAATTCAAGTATTTACTGAGCCATGAGAGAGCTACTAGGCACATCTCTCATCGTCATTGATAGGGAAAATAGATGGAGGCTACCAAATGGAATCGGGAGATAAGATATATGCAAAATATTTCTCTGTTGCAAAGGCAAAGTGCACAGCTGCAGCAACATTAAGGATAAATAGATTTCTTTTCATGATAGTCTCTTATGAACATATTTTTCTCTCTGTGTGTAAGCAGTTATAAGCTGTGCCATTTTCAGATCATAGAGTCACTTGTACTGCAAATCTCTCTTCACTGGGCTGGACAACATCCCCGCCCAGCTCCTGAGGTTTCAGAACACTGCTCTAGAATCTCAGGGCTCATCCAAACTTCTGCTTGTCCCATGCCTAGAAAACGTGGAGCTCAGTGGTTTTCCCCTTGTCCCATTCATTTCCCAGGAAAAACCCACTCTCTTGTGCTAAATCAGAGCAGACCTCAATCTAGAGCAACCCCAAATTTTTATTTGCTTCAATTGAGTGCTAAAGAGCAATTTTTCCTGAGGGGAAACAGTGGGACAAGAGGAATGGTGGATGAGCCCTTAGTTCAAGTTGCCTCTACAGCAAAACATGGTAGTATGGAATGCCTCTGCTCAGGGTCCAGCTCAAACACCATGCCACCATTATTATTATTATTATTATTATTATTATTATTATTATTATTATTATTATTATTATATTTATACCCTGCCCATTTGGCTGGGCACCCCAGCCTTCTTCCAGGATATGCCATAGATAGATCTGAGCATTTCCATCAAATAGATAGCAGAAGATTCTAGTTCCACACCCCACAAGTGAACTAGAAGCCACTAATAGGCAGCCATCTTCTGATGCTTCAGATGCAAATTGTGCATAGAAACTATTTTTTAAAAATCAGAAAATTAATTACAGACCTGGAGATAATGTGATGACTTGCATTCTGTTACTAGTACAGTATAGTCACAGAAGCTTGCTGCATATCCTGTGTGCTTTTCCTGTAATAAAGATCTGTCAATCATCTTTCACGAAACAATGAATGTAGCAATAGCTAATCTTTTTAAAGTTCCTTCACAATCTCTGGTTACCTAGGCGATACCTGTGATTAGAAGATTCCTCACAACATTAGCATTTTCCAATACTCAAAGTCCACTTGTAGCACATTGCTATAGACTTGACTATTTCTCTCTCAAATAGCATTTCTCCTCAGGGAAATTCTCACAGATGGTGCTGGGAAATGGCAGCGTCTTATATATTTTATAAGAACCTATGGGATTTAATAGAGAAATCCAATCCTGGTATACCATGCATATGTATACCATATTCTATATACTAAGAATTATCTCTCAAGTTCTGTAGGAGGTGCCTTGCTATCATTTTAAATCTTAAGTTCCCCTTCAAATTTGGTATTTCAAAGGGTGATTCTCTCACCTTTGTTTAGCAACCTTTTGACTCATTCTCATTGTCCACATACAATCTTATCCACCTGCCTACAGAAAAGCGGGGGGGGGGGGGGGGGCAAGTTACCTATACCGGCAGTTGCTTCACAAACAGCAAAACTGGGGTGAAAAACTAAAAGTTCATACTCATACACCCCTAATTACCTCAAGTTTTAAGTCTTAATTTACTGAAATCTGTAAGGGTTTAATTGATCCACATGCACATTTATCCTATTTCTTTCCCCTGTATGGTTCTGTATTCTCACAAAATTACACACCAAACCATCTCATTCTGGATGACTGAGATATTTGTATCTTCAGAGTATTTTCTACATATGCAGAAAAATCTGTTTTAAAATGTGTTTTAAATGGGGAGGTGAACAAATCACTGTTTCACTTATCAGCATATTAATACACCTATATATTAACAGCAACTTATTTCAAACATTCGTGCCATTTGGGCAAGGAAGTAAATAGATATTTTCTCTTTATTCCCATCTTTTGGAGCATAAAGAGGAGATATTGCTAAATGAATAACAGGATTTTTAAAAGACCCGTTTAACAGGAATACACCTATATTTCTACCTGATTATTGTTTTTAATTATGGTTGTTAGACATTCTGGAAGTCTTCAGTCTGAAGAGCAAAATATACATTTATGTATAAATAATATATACATATATACACGCTAGTTATTCTGTTCAGCTGAGACACATATGAATGTTTGGCTACATATCCCTTCTGGTCACTAAATTATACTAAACATCAGTTCAGCAGATATCAGGTCAGCAACTAGATTTTTTCTGGACGGCCACTGTGAGAGGGGGGTGAGTAGCAGACATGACCCACCACCACCACTCTCCAGAGGGCTGGCTTCCAAGGCCTAATGTCCCTGGTGCCTCTCTGGTTTGTGAGGTATTCCTCCTGGCCCAGGGGCTTCTGATCTCTGAAACCTACTGCTATGCAAATTTACCCTGCTACCTTTCACGTAGCCCTGTTTCAAGGCTACTTCATCTTGGCAAAATTAGCTGCTTGAGAATGAAGACTGAGAAGCTCCTTGAAGCCTGGTGTGAGCTGCTGAGACTGCTGTATATTGCAACTCAACCCAAATTTAGCATTTCACCACTCAGCCTACAGAGCAGTCCTTTCTATCTCTTAAGCTGTAACTAAGTGATGCAGAAGACATTCTATATGCTATATACATGTCAAGGAAGGAAGAGTAAAGCTTTGAGATATTGGACTGAATTGCACAACACTATAGTTTTCTGGTACACATCTGTGTGACTATATAAATCAGATATTGGGTGATATCCAACAGGAGTCATAGGGTAGATCCACTGAAATCAATGGAGTTAAATGACTTAAGTTCATTGATTTGAACAAATGTACTCTGAATATGACTAAGTTGGATATCAGCCATCGTGGATAGTATAATGGAGAGAATGCTTAGTGTGACTGTTAGATACTGAGGATTTTATTCAAATTCCTGTTAGGTATATGTTTCTTGTCTTTGAGGAAAACTGCTATAAATAACAAAATGAAAAATAACTTTTAAAAAATTAAAACAGGCACATTCTCTCAGCAATCCTTATACCCTCTTTGTGAGACACAGCAGTATTATTATCCCCACAAACTACATATTTGGGAGGAGGGCAGAGCAGACTGAGGAGTGGCTTGCCAAAGATTCCTAAATTGATAGCAAACATGTTATTTGACTACACTGTGTACATACTTTACCTTTAAAGCACATTCAAACTATGTTCCTTCCCTCAAAGAATTCTGGGCACTGTAGTTTAGCCTTAGCAACCTTTAACAAACTACAGTACCCAGAGGTTTTTTAAGGCAAAGAATGTGTTTCAAATGTGCTTTAAGAATATACTGTGTATACAGTCCATGTTTCTCAGCCACTATGTGACAATTGTTCTTACCATTAGCCTAAAAGATACAAGCATTTTAAATGTGAGCTCAAGCTTGCAGGGTCTGTTCTGTTTTATATATATATATATATTTAAAAAACACATAAAAATCCTGAAATATTTAAACACCATGGCATGTTGTCATGGGTCTATTCCTGTTGTAACCTTGCTCTTCCAATTGCTTTAAGCACTCCGAGTCAACAAAATAAAACAAAAATCCCAATTTCATAAGACAAAAGAAGGGACATGCAAACATAAGAAAACTGCTTCTAGATCAGTCCAAAAATCTATCTGTTTCACCATCTTCCACCCTGCAGTGGCCAAGCAGGTACAAAGATGTGAAGGCAACAGAATCTAGAATCTCTAGAATCTAATACTAATAATCAGAGCTACTGCATCCAAACATGGAGGTTTCATTGAGCTATCATAGCTAACTGTTGTTAATAGACCCATACTCCATGTGTTGGTCTGACCCCCTTTAAATCTACACTGGATGTGGGGGGGGGACTTTAGTACTATTTTTGGTTTTACCAATGCAACCTGATATTAATTTATGGATAAGCAAAATGAGTGCTGCATAGTTGAAAATATGCAGGGGGGGGAGAGAGATGCAGGTTTTATATCCTCATAGCATCTTTCTAGTACTGTACTGGATCCAAAACTTTGAGTGGATAGTGAAAAATGTAACTGAACAATGCAGGCTGCAGGCAAGCAAAAGGGTGGGGTGTCACTGTCTGTAGTTTCCTTATGCCAGCTCAAAATAGTATCATTGCTAGGGTTGCAAAGGGAGGGGAATTTGTATGAAAGCAGAAAGGATGCTATGCCACCTCACTTTCAAATAACTGTTCTCAATTTGGGGACAGTAAAGAATGAGTAAGGGTCAAAATTAACTGGGGACAATCCCCAGGTAGAGGTATCACTTAAGCTGTCTTGGTAAGCACCTGAGGGGGTGGGATATCCCTTATTGGTTGTGTGGTCACCTTTTGTTCATTCACAGTATAAACTGTTGCTGGAGGCTGTTCAGACTCACAGATCAGCTTGTAGTATTAATTCCGTTCCCCATGGCATTCACCTGTGTATTACAAAGCATTCTGGTTACAAATGCTTCAAACAGGTCTCTGAAGACGCAAAGATATCAAATCTATCCAGCTGCCACATTTGTACAAGCCTGTGTGTCAGGATTGATTCCGACAAGAGATTAGACTCAAATTTTTGATCTAGCCCAGGAATTTTTGATCAAGCCCAGGACATAGATTCATGCTTTTTCTCCAGGAGTGGAAATTTAACCACTCTTGACAAAATTGTATAGAGAAAACAACCACCGTAAGACAATTCTTTGAAACATACACATGGGAGTGAATAAGCAAGAAATATATTGAACCTAATATTGCCAAAAGATCTCTAAAAGCAGGTATTTTAAAGGTCAGTAAATCCTCTGCTGGAGGAATATGCTACTGAAACATTTTCTGCCTGATCCACAGATAGGTAATATCAGTGCAGAAGCACAGAATTTATTGGACATAAACTCAACCTGTATCCAACTTCTCAAGCTCTGCTGGCTCCAGGATCAGAGCCACCAATTCACATCAGCATCAGATTTGTCCCTAAAGACTTGTCCTAAACTCAAGATAGTAATGACTGAATCTCTGAGAAAGCTGCAAGCAATTCAGTCCAGCTAAATCCTCTGATTTTCAGGTTGCAGCTCTATATATGCACAGAACAAACACTTGGCATTTTCTACTCATTCACTCCTGTTGTGTCTGCTTCCCCCCACCCCCCAACCTCTATTTTTCTGCGGAGCCAGCCTTAGAAGCCCAGAGCATATAATATTTTTATTTTATTTTTAAAAGCATCCACCCATCAAGAGGCTGCTTGACCACAAATCCGCAGGCATTTTGTTTAAACATAAAAATTTGAATTTCAGGAACATGTCACACATGAGCTGGAAACTCCATATTATTCCTCCTTAATGAGATGA
This sequence comes from Podarcis gaigeae, assembly GCF_964106915.1. Classification (NCBI taxonomy): domain Eukaryota; kingdom Metazoa; phylum Chordata; class Lepidosauria; order Squamata; family Lacertidae; genus Podarcis; species Podarcis gaigeae. Next base: position 50,095,946 of record NC_139680.1, read on the forward strand.
ACCTATTCACTGAAAGCCCATTCATGGACTCGTATTTACAAACGGGGGTGGGGTGGGGGGAGAGAAGCAACTTTGAGAGATGCCCATTGTTCAATTACTCATTGATAATCCCCTTGGTCTAAGGTGGAAGGTAATTGCGTTAGGGGCATCGGAGAGGCTTTTTCATGCAACAGATGCATTTCCCCTGACTCAGACGCAGACTCTTTTTGTTTCTGGGTGTTCCACTAAATAGTCATCAAATACACATTTCCATATACATTTTAAAACATGTAAAATAATATAGTGCAGGTAAACACAGCCAAAGCTAAAAAAAATAAAATGGTATTCTCTGTAAGTTCTATGTTTTACACTCTCCAAGTTAAAATCATCATGCTTAAAATATATACAGGGCTTCCTGTGAATTTCATTAAGGGTACATCAGCATAAATCTTCAGGTATAAATAGATCACTTTTGGACAGAATGTTTAAAGGGATTCATAGCCGTAACAGCAAAATCTAGGCTATAACCACACTGTTTATATTCTGGTATAAGCAGTTTTCAAAACACACACACACACACACACACACCCCTTTACTTGTCAGAAATGGGGAAAGTCCACTTTGACAAACATATGAAAAACCTTCAAGACATTCATTTATCATCAAAACCACAGAATTAACTACACACACACACACACACACACACTTTGATACTGAAAAAAAACAAAACATGCAGAAGGCTTAAATAGGATGCCTTTCCATACGGAACTGTTCCAAAGACAGTACTAATAATTAGCATTAAGGTGGTTAAACTTAAGGCTTGAGTGTTCCCTGAAATTGTACACCAGGATATGTGCATATGCATACATGTATGAATCACATTAAAAGGCTGTAGAAATATTGAAGTCGATAGCATGGCATGCCGATATAATGACAGCTGATTTTTTAATAACGGGATGACCCAGCAGCAGCAGCAGCAGCAACAAAGCACAGGGAAAACAACCACCACAACAACAACAACCCCCCTCCCCTTACCTATTGCTTATGTTTTAATGATGGATCAGCTTCTTTACAGACACCAGATATTTTGGCCCAGAGAGTAGAGGACTTGGAGCACGTGCACGCAGACCGTTCCACAAGCCATTTTCCCCCTGTCCGTTAGCACACCGTACATCTCCAGCAGCTCCGCTCTCCAGCTGCAAACATCTCATTAGACTAATGCATTCAGCACAGGCAGAAAACTCGATTTACCATAGCTACAGCAATGAATTTCCATTACGATGACAGCTTCAACCACATCATGTCCGGAAAACCAGCCAACCACTGCCTTTTAAAGAACACACACACACACATTTTACAAGCAGAAAATGAGGCCTGTGTGTGTGTGTGTGTGTGTGTGTGTGGTGCTGTGCTGTGCTGTGCTGTGCTGTGCTGTGTTTTCTTCCGCTCGCTGCAGCTAAACTAAAGAGGGAGGGATGTGTCACGTTATAGAAAGTCTGCATAAATAGGTAAAAAGCATTTGTACTTTTAAAATAATGTCCCTTACAGTAACAGGAATTCTTTGACAATGATTACAGTGGGGGTTAGGAACCTCTCTCTCTCAATCTTTTTCTCTCTCTCTCTCTTTCTCTCTCTCTCTCTCTTTTTTTAAAACTATCCCTCCTTTGTTGCCATAGTAACCAGACTGTATCATCATCTCTTTGTCCCAGTCATGCAGCAACGTGGCCCAGTATTGCGCTTTAGACGACATCAGCGACATGAAGGATCTGTCGTTCGTTCGACTGGCGATAACGACAGCAGGCGGCTGTGGCTTTTGACGCAACAAATGTTTTCCTCAGTTAATGGCACTGTTTATGCAGGCTAGCCATTTTATGTACTAACGCTTGTGCTCCCGATCTAGGGTGTATCAGGTGCCTACAATGCAACAGTGATGGGCACAAAACGCTATCTACGAAAGTTGGTTAAAATAGCAGTCGAGGATGGACAGAATGGAGCCCAGGGAAGTGAGGAGGAGATCTTATCTTCATTCACCTTCCAAGGCATAGCACAGGCCGGTAGCATTTGAGGAAAACTTCCTGCAAATAAAATTAAACAACAATCATCCTTCCATGTACCACTGTGATGTCTGCAATTAGATTAGGTTTTATTGTGGCTCTAAAAAAGAAAAGAGTGCGACATCCCTCATTCACTACAGGCTTATATATAATTTGCTGCATTAGATTGTTATAAATTCAAAAGGAAGTCCCCAGTAATATAGGCCTCTTTGGAGAAAAATGTTAGACAAAAATGAACACAGCGTTGTTGGTTCAGACCAAGGTCCACATAATCTCCCATTTTGTTTACAACCAGATGTTTCTGGAAAGCTTACAAGCAGGACATGATTTTCAGGGTTTCCCAAACTTGGGTCTCCAGCTGTTTTTGGACTACAACTCCCATCATCTCTAGCTAGTAGGACCAGTGGTCAAGGATGATGGGAATTATTGTCCAAAAACAGCTGGAGACCCAAGTTTAGGAAGCCCTGTCCCCAGCATCTGATAATTAGAGGTAAAGTGGTACCTCAGGTTAAGTACTTAATTTGTTCCGGAGGTCCGTACTTAACCTGAAACTGTTCTTAACCTGAAGACCACTTTAGCTAATGGGGCCTCCTGCTGCCACTGCACTGCCAGAGCACGATTTCTGTTCTCATCCTGAAGCAAAGTTCTTAACCTGAAGCACTATTTCTGGGTTAGCGGAGTCTGTAACCTGAAGCATATGTAACCTGAAGCGTATGTAACCCGAGGTACCACTGTATACTGCACCTGAACATGGAAGTTATATTCCTCCACCAAGGTTAACAGGCCTTGGAAGACCTATCCTCTGTGAAATTAATTTTGCATTGAGTACTTTCTTTTGCCTATCACCACCAGTATATTTACTGCTGCAGTTATATACACTTATATATGCTATTAATGAACTTCATCTCTGAGAAAGCACACAAAAGTAGCCTATAGAGGTTTGAGCAGGCTCAGTAGCCATGATATGCTGAGTATTTGTCAGATGGACTGACAGAAAACTGGAGAGAAGGAGGACCGGAATGGAGTAACTTAGAAGACATTATGGCTGGCTGGACTGTACAAGTTGCAAGTCCCACTTGTGAACAACCTTGCTGGTTAACTCTGAGTTCTAGACCTAAGAACATGGGAGAAAAAGAATTATATACATTTTCTCCACATTGTATACTGGTTAGTAGGGTTGCCATAGTTCAAAAGCTTTTTTTAGGAAGACATGTAGCAGCTCTACTGGTTACAGCTCTTGGTAAGTGTGGTTGGAGCTTAACCTTAAGTCTCAGTTCATATGGCATGCAAAGCCAAGCCTTAGTTTAGCTTTGCTTGACATTGCTGTGGGTTCGCAATGGGGGGTGGGAGTGTGTTCCCTGAATGCCAAGATCAAAGTTTGGGGCAAGTACTCTTTGGTGAGAGAACCCATGTAAAATCACAAAATGTGCAGTAAAGTGTGGAAATATAGGATGTTAGATGTTTAAAATGTGAGTTCCTTCTGAAGTTTTCCTTTTCCCCTTGCATAGAAAAAGACCGAGCATTTAGTATGTTAAAAATGGTTTACTTACAAAGGTTTACTCTCCAAAGGTCAGGTTCATGTGCTTTTCCATACAGCATTCAGAAAATGTTGCACAGGCAGTAAAACGTAGCTTACTTAGAGTGGTTACAGTTCCAAAATTACTGGTATATGAATGCAAGAACTGCTCATGTAAGCCATACAGTTTGAGCTTGGAGCAACTTACTCAGACCTCTACATGCTGAGCTTCTCAAGTAGACTGCAAGAGAGCAATAGACTTGATTACCTTCCTCCCAAAGTAAGGAGGGGTGACCTAGCTAAACCTGGCAGGACACCTTGTGCTATGGTATTAATTCCCTTCATGCCTTAATGGTTATATGAGACTCATCATTCCACAAATAGGAGAGAACAGAACCAAGGAGGAGCAAATTGGCTGCAAGCTCATCTCCAGGAGCCTGACAAATTGTGCAGTTGGGCAGTCTTGTTAAGCCAAGGTTCAGCTTGGGGTGTTATGCGAACAGCACTCTGGTTGGGCCTGCTCCTGAAGTATTTAAAGATGTGTATCTTTAGCAATTTGCTCTTCATATGCCTTCATTTTCACTTTCACTTTTGCAAAGAAACCTTTCTTGCCTGTTGTATAAAATCTTCCTCTAAAGTTCTTCCACATTAGGGGTTTAGTTTGGAATTGTCATGCCTCATTCACTCATATTTACAGGAAGTTCATGCAACTCAGTTGTCCATTGTAATGCTTTTCTTTTACCCAACCTTTTTCTTATCGCAAAAATATCAAGTTTTTCTAAAGAGGGGAAGAGCAGCACAATTTCCACAGATGTAGATGCCCTTAGTGTGATGCTTCCATCATTTTTAAGAGGCACAGTTTTGATGTGAACAGTGACCTAGTAGGCAGGCTAGCCTCTCACTACATAGTACAAACTCACTATCACCTTTGCAGCATGCATAACTCCCATGTTTTTCTTCTTTTTTAAAAAAAAAAAACTTTTAATCAGTGCTAAAATGCATTTCCAGATACAGTGGTACCTCGGGTTAAGTACTTAATTCATTCTGGAGGTCTGTTCTTAACCTGAAACTGTTCTTAACCTGAAGCATCACTTTAGCTAATGGGGCCTCCCGCTGCTGCTGCACCACCGGAGCCCGATTTCTGTTCTCATCCTGAAGCAAAGTGAATGAGTGTCGTCGTGTTATAGCTAATGAAAAGAAAACACAGGGGGTAAGGGATAGAAGGACATGTCAATTCCAGCTCTTTTGGTTTCTCACTTTTCCAGTCTTAAATTCAGTTGTCCACATTTCCTATGTGATTTTTTTTATTTTAAAAAATCCTCATGCAAATTCTTCAGCATGTTAGTGTGCATCCCTCGTAATAAACACATTTTTGTATGTGGTTTGGACTCATGTACACATTTTGCAAGCAAGTTCTCCTAATATAATTCATTTTTATGTTATCTTCATGTATAAGCACACTTTGCTCTAATATATGCATTTTTGTAAGCATTGTTCAGTTGAAGAATTCTCTTGCAAAATTCAGGTAAGTGCAAATTTCGAGTGATGCCTATTTTTTTTGTTCTCATACTGCTTTAGGAAGTGCAGATTTGATAGCTGCAGCCTTAAGTATTATATATGTTATATGTTGTATATGCTTTCAATTTATTATATATGTTTTCAATTTTTCATCTCAAATTAAACGTCTTTCATTATACCATACATTCAATGACTTCCTTCCTTCTCCTTCCATGGTTATCCACCATTCCTGCATATTTTGCTGTAACCATCTAACCCAGTTTTCCTATCTTACATCACTCCAATATTTATTATACTGTTGAATTTACCCTAATACTGCCAGTGTTTTTCAACTGTGCACAATTGTTTTCTGTATACTCAACAAAAAAATTCCACTCCTTTTTAAATACCTGTTCTTTTTTCTCTCTTATTCTATTTGTTAGACCAGCTAACTCTGCATATTCTGTCATCTTAAGCTGCCAATCCTCCTTACCTGGGACCTCTCTCACTTTCCATTTTTGGGCTATCAAACTCTGAGCCATCATTGTTGCATACAAATATAAGTTTTTCTGACACCTGGGGACCTCTGTCTGAACAATTCCTAACAGAAATGCCTCCAGGTTTTTTGGGACGTTTGTTTTAAACACTTTTTTCATCTCATTATATATTATTTCCCAATATTCTTTAACTTTTTTACATGCCCACAACATACGAAAAAAGTTCTTTCCATTTCTTTCCATTTCCAACACAAATCTGATTCTACTTTATACATCTTAGCCTATCTGCTCAGGGTTAAATACCATCTATGAGTCATTTTCATGTAGTTCTCTTTCAGTGTGTAGCAAACAGTAAATTCCAAATCGTTCTTCCAAAGTTTCTCCCAGAGTTTTAATTCTATATTATGCCCTATGTCCATTGCCCAGTGGGTCATTAAAGCTTTAACCAGCTTGTCCTTTGTTTCCCATTCCAGTAATAATTTATACATTTTAGACAGTAGTTTTTCCTTATTCTGTAATAACTCTCTTTCAGATTGTGATCTTTGGTCCAAAACCCAATTTTTTTAATCTAGTTAAAACATATTGTGTAGTTGGTGATACTGTAACCAATCCGTAACTTAGCTCCTTAATTCTTCCATTGGCTTCAATCGGGGTTTTTAAAACATTAACATTTTTAAAAAAATATTAACATATAGGAAATCTATTGTTTGAATGAATGAATGTTAGTGCTATAACACTATACTTCAAATGTAAACAAGAAAAGAAACTTGATGGTCACCACCAGTTTAGAATCTTTTTTCCAAATTTCATAAGACCATTCTGACCATTGGACTTTTCCCCTCCATGCTCAAAGCACTACATCCCACCCACTGTGATTGATGAAAAAGTGCAGTAAGTTATAGTGGACAGTCAAGTGGAATTTTGCTAGTAACAGTGGAGGAGCAGTGATTTAATATTGCTAACAGCTGCCCATCTGGAAGCACCCCTTGATTCTGCTTATTGTTAACCATGCTGCCATATTTATTTCTGAGGTGATTTGTGCCCTAGTTCGTGGTTTATTAAAAAAAAATCTATTGCAGTAGTTTTAAATAATCTCCAATAAGGATGGGCAAATCCGTTTATTATTATTTTGAAGCAAAATAAAAAAAATCATTCCAGTAGCGCCTTAGAGACCAACTAAGTTTGTTATTGGTATGAGCATTTGTGTGCATGCACACTTCTTCAGATACACTGCATGCATACGAAAGCTCATACCAATAACAAACTTAGTTGGGCTCTAAGGTGCTACTGGAGGGATTTTTTTTATTTTGTTTTGACTACGGCAGACCAACCCGGCTACCTACCTGTAACTACTACTACTATTATTTTTTATATCTCTGTTTCTCATTTGTGCAATCTTTAGTTCAACTCAGTTCCACATCAGTTTGCAAGTTCTATTTTTTAAGTCACTCTGAAAATTTGCCTGCAGATTAGTGCCAATTGCTCCAATTGCATACAGTTTTGTATGCAAGTTTGCCAGACCCCTTTCTCATTCGTTGCTCCCTTCTTCGAATCCTAATCTTCTCTGCTCCTGCTCCAATCTCTAGCTCTTCCATCTACTGCTCCCTGAGATAACTTGTCTGGAGCACACATGAATGTTGCCACAGGGATGCCGTTGAAGGCAGCTACAGGTGATTCAAAAAAGTAAGGTCAACAAAAGTTTTCCATTCCATTCCTGAAATACAGATTTGTCTATTGGTAATGCTGAACTATATTCCAAAACAACTGTATCCAGCTCAGACTGTCAAATATTTTGAACTGAGTCAGTGTTCAGCTGACCAGGGACCCACAGCCACCTGCCCCGATGCTCTCATTGATTATTGTGCAGCTGCATGACCTACAAAACCAGCAACACATGCAACGTTTGAATACTGGTAACTGATAAAACCCTTCTCGTATGCAGGAAATTACATTACCAGGTTGCCTGACCCATTAGCCTTTTGTCTGGGGAGTAACCCATTCATGTGGGTCAGTTTTCTTGATGGCTTCTTGAAGATGCCTTATGTAGTTCCTCCATCTCATCCAAATAAACACTCTCTCTTGCTGCTAGATGTGTATGTGTTTTAGGAGGAGGGTTTTAAAAAAGTGTCCTCAGATGACCTTGAGAACACTGCCTGCTTCCTCCACTTCCTTCAGCCACAGCACATAATGGCTCCTGATCTTTCCCTTGTCTTGTGAGTTCCATTGCTTCACAGACCTCCATGTTTCAACTTCCCTCCCTGAGTCTGTGTGAAAGTTTGGCCTGCCAATTCTCACAAGAAGCTGCAAGCTGAAATTGTGAGCTTTTTTCCCCCGGAGCAGCCAGAATGTTCATGAACATTCTGCAACAGCCATGGCTCATGGTATTACGGTGTGAATGTAAAATATATTTTGTTGCGTAGAATAACATCAATAAGAACGCTCATGACTTCGTAACAAATGAAAAAGTGCTAAATGTGCAAGTGCTTCCCTAAATAGTATATAAGGATGTTTTTAATGTTTGCTGCTTTGCTGTGGTTTTATGAATTGTTGGAAGCCAGAGTGGCTGGGGCAACCCAGTCAGATGGGTGAGGTATTATTAGTTCCAAAGGCTTCACTTTGCTTAATTAATTGGTGCATATTTAACACCACTATGTGCATTATGCCATACAAACCAGGATCTGCTCACAAGCTTTACTCCAACATCCCCTGCCCTCCTCTTCTGTGAGACAAAAATGCATTCCTCAACAGATTCTTACGAAAAGGTTATTCTTTTTTTCTTCCTTCAGATTCTGTAAAAGTTTTTGACCATGATTCCCAGTCACCCCTGTCTTTTTGCATTTCCTCAGCAGATGTGTCATTGTTGTGGCTTGTCATGTCCAGTTACTTCAGCCCGTTCACACTACGTTACCAGTGCCATGTAACATGAGCTGGCTGACACAGCAGGCTTCTGCCTAGTGTTCATTAAGGTGCGGGAAAGAAATTACCCTTCCCCACTCCCCGCCACCGCAATGCTCGCTATCCTGGTTTTAATTGAATATCCAATTCTTAAATATAAATGAACTGCCATAATTTCTTTGGCTGTCCAGGCTGCTTTAAGAAGGACAGTTTTAAGTCTCTTTGATTTTAGTCTTAATTTCACTCTTAACCATTTGTGGATGTGGTGTGCAAAGTATGCCTTGGCCCCCATCTGCACTTTGCATTTAGAGCAGTATCACATCCCTTTAAACAGTCATCATGGCTTCCCCCAAAGAATCCTGGGAGCTGTGGTTTGAGTCCGCTATTCATGTCACAGAGTACAATTCTCAAAGTGGATTGGAAACCACTCTTCCCAGGGAATTCTGGGAACTGAAGTTCTGCAAGGAGAATAAGAGTCTCCTAGCAACTTTCAGCACCCTTTACAAACTCATTTCCTAGGATTTTGTGGCGGAAGCCATGGCTGTTTATAGTACAGAAAAAATATACAGCATAGAAAAATCATGTGGGGAGGCATGGGGGAGATGACCTCCAGCCCACAGGCCTCCCCATTTGACCCTCAGTGTCATTTTGGCCAAGCTCCTCCTACCTGCCACACACCTGATGTCATATATGACATCAGCTGTGGCATAGCTAACAGTAGGGCTTAGAATCTTTTGGGCAAGTTGTAGCCATTATAGTGGTATAAGCTGCTGTCACAATACCTTTTAGAAGCTGTGCTTTCATCTGGGCTTGCTTTTGGGCTTGCAAATCACATTCTGGTATATTTTCACTGAAGGCCAAAATCCCGTAGGCTTTCTGCAAGAACCTACGTGCGCATCACTGACAAGGCTTAAAATGTAGCCCATCATTTATGGAACAAAGCCACAAACCCAAATCTGTGTAGAGAGTTCCTTTTGCCACAAATCTAGCCTATCCATTGCTTTTAGCAACAAAATACCTGAAACGTCAATAGTACCTAGTGGAGTCTAATCAGTGTAAGTCTGCAATCATATGCTCCATCCTAAGACTGGGAGTGGAATGCAGGCTCTGTGGCTTCCACATCAAGCCAGCTTTTTTCCCACTTTTCCCCACATTCATTTTGCTTAGCATCCAACCTAAGTGAAGAGCTCTGGAGCAATAAAAAGCTGCTTCACTATATACTGTGCCATTTTGGTTTGTCCTAGAAAGATATTGCCTTACTGTGGATTTTGGAATTTCACTAATGGGCCAACACAACTTCCTGTACTTTTTTGTTTTGTTTTGTTTTAAGTGAATATTAGGAAGTAACAGCCAAACGGAAGAAACGAAAATTCTATGAAATCATATATAATTTCCTCCAAAAGGCAGAGCAGCCTTCATTTACATCCTTTAATTCATCCATCCGTTTATTTATTAGCTGGGGAGAAAGCCTGCTGTGTCAGTTAAACAACAGAGTCCTGTCTACTCATTTTATCACAACACATTGTGGTTGGTTATAGGGCATAACATTATCCTTTGCATTGACATTTATAGGTCAAGCTTTCGTAAGAATCTCAAACCCAGCCTCTCATTTTTAATGTTCCACTGACATATTTATGGTTATACGCCTTTTGTGAAGTTTCACAATCTTCAAAAGTACACTTGTCCTTTCAAATATGATTTGCATGTGAAATGCAAAGCACCTTAGCAAATCTGGATAAATGTCAGAGTCCCACGATACCTTAAAGACGAATGCACTTATTGTAGCATGAACCTTCATGCTGATTCTTCTCTAGGTCAAATTTCATCTCTACCTGGGCAGGGTAGTGTGATGTTTGTTCTAGAACTTGGAATATCAGTTGCCCATCAGTGAATGAACAGGCATCAGGAACAAGTGTGATTTCTAGCCTTGCACTGTCAGACCAACACAGACCATAGGAAGTGATTGCAGAATACATGTACCAGAATGTCAGGTTCTGGTGTGCACATGCAAGGCACAGAGTTACTGGGGGATGCAGTGTCTGTCTCAGTTGCACATCTCTTTCATGGGAAGAATGCCAAGTTGTAGTGCACACAGTTAAAGTATTAATGGTAAAACACATTAATCCATCTAAATAATAATTGCCCGCTCTCTCAAATCCATTGTCTCAGAAGCTTAACGTCTGGCAAGAACACCTAACCACACACACTTTTGCAAGAAAGGCAATGGCCAACCATCAATGACCGCTCCCCACATGCAGCCCCCACAATCCCATGCGGCTCCCAGCAGTACAGCCTGGGTTCGTGCCCCTCCCCCCCAGCTGGACACCTGGAGGTGGCCGCCTAACTCTGCCAGTTACCCAATCCCAGCTGGGAGGCGTTGCCAGGAGAGAGTTGGCCAGGTAAGGGGAGGGATCAACGTGCCCACACAATAGTGGGTGGAACTTACCTGGGAGTTCTCAGTCGGCTTCAGAGCTGTCAGTAAATTTTCACAGCTTTTAAAAAAGCCTTTGCCTTTCCTTACTTCTGTTTCTCTGCTCAACAGCAAGCCATAAACATTAACGAGTGTGGCCATATAACGCTCTGCGAAATATTTACAAGTGGCTGTACAAAGACACATAATGAACAAACAGCATGTTCATTCTGTTCTGCTTAGTTGAATTACATTCTTTTCAGGTCTGCTCAGTAATATTGTTCACCATAAAAAGATTTCTTGCGACTTCTGAGTGTGGAACAAACGAAGAACAGGCATGTCAGTGGCTAATAGTGAGTATGGCTACACTGGAGGAGTGGGGGACATTTTCAAGACTCAGAGCCACATTCCCTTCTGGGCAACCTTGCAAGGGCCAAAGGGGCAAAAGTGGGTAGAACAATGAATTTAAAACTTTGTATGTTAGGCAGATTTCTATACCACTCACACACCCTTCTCCAACCTCCTTCCAGGCAAGCAAGACTCCTTCTCCAGGTTCAAGGGCAGATTCCAGTCAGGCAAAAACACTCAAGGAAGATGTGAAGCAAGGCTGTTGAGCAAGGAGTGGGGAGAAATTTAACTCAGTTTGATTCAGATTTTCCCATCATTTTTCTTTATTGCAAAAGAATTAAGATGTAAATAAAATTACAATCAGTGTTTTTTGTAGGGGCAAGCAAGCTTGATGTGCAGAAGTGCCAGATCAACTTTAATTGTGAAACCTGAATTTGCTGGTATCTGCCTGAATCCTACCCCAAAAATATCAGTAGCCTGGAACTACCTGTGAGAGCTTCTGCTTTTCAGTTGTTTTCTCTAGAATCCCTTAGTCCAATTCCACCTGGGGAGCCCACTGACCTGATCTAACAAAGAATCCCACAAATACTTTAAATTAAAGCGTTATGGGGTCTTCGTGAGCCTTAAACAAGCAGGATCCAATGTACTTGATTTACTTTTTAAAACTCGCAATATAGTATTTTCAGAAAAACTAGGGCAAATTGAAAATTACATATGCATGTGAACTGCTCCATTGGGTTTATGGACCAAGCTGAATGTGTTAAACAGTTGTCATCTGCTCAATAAAGCCTCTTGCTGAAGTGGGCCTGGTATGCAATATGCAGACAAACATGTCAAGTTCCACCCAGATGACATTCCCGCACCACCATCAACTAATCCTCAGAGCAGATACACAAGTAAAATTAATATGCTCCCACAGAATGCCGTTTTACATCAAACGGTACCCTATAATTTAAATAATTTAAAAATTTAAACTAATTAAGTCAAATTATCATAAGCTTTTAGTAGAAAAATGAAGCTGTCATGTTCAGTCAAAATTCAACGTATAACTGAAATCAGTCTAAGGAAGGACTGAGATCTGGGGCCAAAGCAAAAATGTGTAGTATGAAGCCTTACATAAGTCAAACATCTTTAAAGAAGTACATATCATCAGGTCTGTGTCAAAACTCCCATTGATCTGAATAGCTCACAGTTTGCCTTAAGGCTGCAATTGCGATTTGGTGGCCTGGAAGTGAGCCAGACATGCAATGAAGTTCAGCTCTTTAAAATGGAGTGGTAGTTCTGAGCTATGGAATGCAGGGAACCAGAACTATATTTTGACATAAGCAGGTGTGAAGCTAAAAGTCCAGAACCTGTTTTAGCTACAGATTTGCAATCATAGGCCAATGTACATTATAAAATTGTACGCTATGCTCTCAGTCTTTAAAGGCAGTTCTCCCTCATGATCCATCACCAGGTTATATATATGCTTGTGGCAGAGCAAAGCAACAGCATAAACCGTCCACACATGTTGTATGGATAAGTCTACGGGACTTCATATCTCAGGCCATGCTTCCATCCACTCAAGATAGAGCATCATTTCAGTGAAGAACTACATTGAAAGGAATGTCCTGAATTTTGCTTTGATTAATTGGATTTCTAGCTCACTTCCTCTCTTAGAACCTAAGTCTTCTGACGGTCTTGCTAGACATAAACAGGCAGTATCAATGTCCAAGAAAAATAAGGTGCATTCCAGTTAAAAGCTTCACCCTTGCCAACAATGGTCTATCAAATTTAAAAAGTCTTATGCTACTTCCCAAAGTGAGTGTTGCTTTTACAAGCTTCTGTAAAGAAGGAATATGGGGCAGCCATGAGTATAATACCTCCATCAGAATGCCCACATCATCCAAAATTGCTCACATTCACTGGTAAACATCAGTTTTCCCCTAAAATTTCCCTCTGGGTTTCTTAAGACTTACCAGTAGATATCAACATTGACCAAATTATTGGAACTTACTGACAGTAGACAGCAACATACTTATATCAGATGAAGTACACTAAATACAAGACTGAACTTACACATGTTGGCATGTGCTTTGTATTTGTACATCTAATAGCACTATTCATACATAGAATCATACTTCATAAAGGAAGGTCCAGAAATAAGACCAACATATTGCAAGGCACAAAACACTCTGTGCACAAAACACTTATAAACAGAGGAGAGGGGAGTACATTTCCTCTGCTACTTCTTGGAGCAATTCACCACACATGGTCTGGCACACATCCTGGCATTTTATTAGCCATTAAATACCTGTTCCACAGAATGTTTTATTCTTGTATTTAAAGGCAATTCTGTGTCGCTGCTAGGGTTGGCACAGTATCTAGAGGGGTTGCTTATACACTCCTGGGAAAAATGAATTAGGCCTAGTTTAAGACATTTGTCTCTTTCCAATTATTTTCTATTATCGCAACTGTTTTATTACACAGTAGGCTGTAGCTGATTACCACAGAGGTAAGGTTTCATTTCATTTTTAGGTTGTGATGGTTTAAAGGCAGAAGATTCAGGAATAAACTTCTGTCAAATAAGAAAGGTGCATTTCAAGGGTAATACTTAAGGGCGGAAACAATTATTATTTTTGAGAAAGAGTTGAAAGTGGCATGACAGCACCATCATTGCCCAGGGTGTGCTCATTCATTTCTTTTGTTCCACAATCATTTCTGGTAAAACAGGGTTTTGTAGTGTTTTAAAAGCCTGCAAAAACTGTTGACTCCAGACAATAGTAGAATAAAAGGAAGGAGTACACACACACCATGGAAAATGATATATCTCGCATATCATTTTCAATTCTCTGTCATCTCTAAGACAAAACTATTGTCTGTCTGCAGCCCAACACATAGCTTAAATTTCAAGCACCAATGCATTTTTTTAAAGTGGAAGATATCAGCAAACCAACATACAACAGCAATACAGAAACTTGCAGCTTAGCACAGAAGGAACACTCGCTGTTTCTGAGTAAATGTATTTAGAGTTGTATCAATAGACTTGGATCCTCTGGAAAGGCCTTTTCTAATTCCTTTTAAGAACATAAGAAGAACCCTACTGGGTCGTGCCAGCCCTTTGTGACTTCTGAAAATCTACTCCAGAGGTGTGGGACATCCAGCAGGGGATAGGGGAAGCAGCAATAATTGCCTTCTTTCCACTTCCACCAGTAGAGCAAAAGTGTTCTGTGGACAGAAAGTAGAGCAGGAATTCTAACACAGATGTCCATCTTGAGATTCCCCCCCCCCAACAGTATTGTGCCATCCACGTGTTTTTACAGAGTTCAAGCCATTAATGCGTTCATCTGCACAACCTCTCTTGTATGACCAATCCCTGCTGTGTTGCAAGTAATGTACATTTGCAGCCATTACAACATAATCTCTCCAAACTTGATTTACACAGAGTAATTACAGAAGCCTTGAAAGCTAATAAATCAGTCATTCCACATGAATACAAATCACGGCGATTAATTAAATTATGAAAGCATATATTTCAGGAGCACAGGTTGACTGTAGAAAATAGAAGCAAATAAAAATAAAAGTGCTAAATTAAATGCACCATGAGAGATCATGAGAGATGCTGGTGCTCCCCCTCCTCATTTAATCCCCACAATGACCCTGTGAAGCATCTTAGGCCGAGAGGCAGTGATTGGCCCAAGGTCACCTAGTGAACTACATGGCTAAATGGAGATTTGAACCCTGGTCTCTGAGGTCCTAGTCCAACACTGTAACCACTACACAACACCAGCTCTCATTTTGCCTTCAGGGCCTTATTTCTGCGGTGATCCTGCAAATAGCCCTTTGGGTTGCAGAGAATTCTAATGAATTTACTAGGGTTTACACTCAATTGAAGTATGGTACTGACCAAGTCAGCCGAACCTTACTATCTGAAATCAGCAAGTTCTCTGGAAAACCACAGTCCCTTGCAGTTGTATATTGCAAAGGAACATAAGGCACACTGGCCAAGTTGTTTTTCAGAGAAGCTTGTCCGTTATTAAATCTTCTTATCCAAGGGTACCTAATAAACTCCAGGTGTTATGACAACTGGAATTGGCTCTGGGCTAAGAGTGCATACAAATCCCTGTCAGCACATACTAGAGAAATATATTTCAAAATAGTCCTTGGTTGGTACCTAACCCTAAAACAAATTTCATTTATGCACTTGAGTTATCCCCCATTGTCAGAGAGGATGTCAATTACTAAGTACAAATAAACATATGTTGTGGGACTGCCCAAACATTCAGCATCTGGAGGAGAGGGAAGTATTTCCTGAAACTGTCCTAAGAACTAAGCAACCAGTTTCACCTTCTCCTTATCCTGCACTTTTAAATCTTTCTATTGACAAGGATAGAGGTGTTAAAATAAATAATTCATTAGCCATCTGTACCACAACTGCTAAATTTGGGGAAACTTTTCAATAATCTAGATTATTAGTTTGCCACTAAGTGTGGCAAACTGCTCTACTAGAAATGATTTCTCAGAAGTTAAGGGTTGCCAGAGGAAAAAGCATACGTGACAATTTCACTGCCGTATGGTTTGACTTCATTTCATCTACAGATAAGGCCCCAGCAGTTGGTGAGATGGTGAGGATGAGGCACCATGGCTTCCCAAGCTTCCCAACATGCGGTGATGGAACCAATCCAGTGCTCCTGCCACGGAGCACCAGGCCAAGCTCCCTGCACCTCATCCCTCCACTCTTCCTCTCAGAAAGCGAAACCAGGAAAGCAATGGTGATACAAGTGTGCTGCCTACTGAAATATGGCAGAACACGGTCACTTTCTTCCCACAATATTTGTAATCATTTGGTTGCAATTGTAGGGGCCAGGACGTCTCCTTCCATAAACCCCGTTGTAATAAAGACAGAGAACATGGTTTCTTTCCTTCTGTACTGTATTGCGTTGATGTGTTATAAAACTCAACATGGAATATGGTCTGAAAACCATTGGTCTATCAGAACTCACTGTGAGAGTGCACCGTACCTCAGTGAGGTGGTTTGCATGTGGGGAAGCAAAGGTAGAGCCTCCGTGGTGGAATTCAGGCAGGCAAATACTGTAAATGTGGGCAGCTGCTTTATCTCCTACTAAATTCATTGATTGCTCTTTTTATGCCAGTCTCCCCCATCACTTGTAAAATTCAAGGATAATCATAAAAGTTCAGGCCAATCACTCCTTCTGGAAGTGTTAAGGCAGCAGATAGTCAGCTAAAATAGGAAGGAGCTTCCTCTCCTTCTCCCACTACAGCAACTAGCCAAGAAGTTGGAATGGTTTATCAAAAAGATACAGTGATCTATTGAAAAACTATTCCTCAACTTTACTGGGAATAAATCAACATAAATGCAAAGGAGTATCTTCAGTTTTTACAAAGAACAGACAGGACTGTTATTTTCAAAGTCATAGCAAACAATTTTTTCCCCTGAATTACAAAATGTTGTATGGAACACGCTTGGTTTCATGTACACTTTAAAAAGGCAAATAGGGATTCTATTCAAAATAGGGGAATAATGTAAGAGGATGACTCAGACTTTGAGATTTGCTTACTGGCACCCTTTACCTTCTGCAAAAGAGGAAGAAGAAGAAAACATTTACCACACACTTTTGAAAGAATAAATTATAGCCAAAGCCAGTGCATGCAATTTGACAAGAGAAGATTCCTAATACCAGCTTTGAGCCCACTGATGCTAATTACATAAAATTATACTTCATATTAAACCTCATTGTTGCAAATATCTCAACCACCAAGGAGGAGTAATTAAATTAAATCCAGTTGCTTAAGCATTTAACTGAATTGCAGAAACCAGGTTAGTATGGCAGCAGATTAGTTCACATTAAAAGCAGGTTATGCTGGAGGTGATGAATTATTTTTTTTTAAGTTGCACAACATGGGTGAGAATTAGGGTTTTGCAGTTGTCAGTGCCTACCAATGTCACTCAGGCTCAGTTATCCACCTAGACCTTTCAGAAACTTTCAGTACAACAGTCAGTTGTATCTTTCTAGATTGCCTGTTCAGTCTGGGAATTGGAAATACTGAACTGTAGCAGTTCCATTCTTATCTGATGAGAAGATTCCCAGAAAAAAAATACCACAAAACTGGAAAGGCGCTACAGACATAAAAGTGAGACCATCTCTACTTGAAGAGAGAGTAAGACAAAAGGTTTGACTCTGTCCCTCAGCACTGTGTGACATCACTTCTTATCCTCCTGTCATCTTTCTGGTACAGCCTAACTACTATTTCATTGCTTTCTCTACTATTTCATTGCTTTCTCTAGAAAAGCACCCTTTTGGAAGAAACTCTGCTCTTATCTCTGCTGCTCTTCCCAGAATATTCTACAAGGCCACTGTGCTACCTTGATGAAACAATGTGAAGCTTGGTGTGCTACTTCTTATTTTGAAAAGGTGCTAGTTTCTGGGAGAGTTTTATGGGACAACCCAGAATAGAGCTGAAGTTGCATAGGAAAACTGTTTCCCTAGGCATTTGAGTGCAATTCAAGTCTTGTTTTGCTCCAGAAAGGTTTATCCCCTGGACACCAATAAGTTGTTTGTAGACATGGATAGAGAGGTTTGCAGCTCAAGCAAGCAAGATAACAACTCCATTAGAGCTGGGTGATGTTTTGATACATCGTCCAAAATCGGTTTGAAGTCCACATCATGATAGCGGTTTCATAATATCCAACATTGTAATATACCATGAATCACAATGTGTGTGCGCGCATGTAAAAAATCATGATGTGGGAAAAACCGTGAAGCCGTTCATCGCTTCTCTCATGATTCCTGCTGCCCCCGTTATTCTGTACTTTAAAATAACAGTGGTAACAATACAGTGGTACCTCTGGTTACAAACTTAATTCATTCTGGAGGTCCGTTCTTAACCTGAAGCTGTTCTTAACCTGAGGTACCACTTTAGCTAATGGGGCCTCCTGCTGCCGCCGCACGATTTCTGTTCTCATCCTGAGGTAAAGTTCTTAACCCGAGGTACTACCTCCGGGTTAGCGGAGTTTGTAACCTGAAGTGTTTTTAACCCGAGGTGTTTGTAACCCAAGGTACCACTGTATGTTAAAGTTAAGTAAAAAAGTGTCAGATTTAGACTCCCTAAGTAGTAGCAGTTGCCAAGTAGTAGTAGTTTCCCTTTGAATAGTTCCATCCTTATTTCAGACATGGTGATATATTGGAATTTTGCAATGTTTAGCTGGTGTTATGTCACGATGTTAAAAGCCAGACATTACTTAGCCCTAAACTCCATACAGTGGATCATTGATCTATGGAATTTCCTGCCACCAAATGTGATAACCACTGGCTTAAAACAGGAGTTAAACAAAATCACAGAGGAAAGGGCTTTCAGTGGCTACTAGTGAGTCTGTTAATAGTATGTTATGACCCTTAGACTATGTTCTAACCCCTAGATTAGAAGCAGCAAGCCTCTGGATACTAATTACTGGGCAACAACAGTGAGAAAGAACCATCCTGTTAGTGGGCTTCCCAAGTAGCATCTGGTTGGCTAACGTAGGAAACACGATTGCTGGACTAAATTATCCAGCAAGGCTCCGTGATGCTGCATACAGATTCTTATACTCCTCTCTTTTAGGCAATAATTTTAGTAACAATTTTTAGAGGAGCAACCACCCTAGTCTTTTGCAGCAAAAACAGTCCTGTGGCACCATAAAAACACAAGACACTTGTTTGTTTAGGCAAACTTTTGGGAAGCAAAAAGATTTTTGCCTTTCTCTCTCCCCACCCCTCTTTAAATTGCAATGTATTCATAGTGGGTTTTATTTTATATTGCATGCTTATAATTGCTAGATTAGCTGCCAGATTATTATGGAAAAGGCAGAATATAGGTATTTTAAATAAACAATTCCAACATCTCCTTGCTGGTGCAACTCCAGCATGCTATTCAAAACCAGTCTTACAACTAAAGCCACAGCATTTCACGTCTGAAATGCTACATGAGAAAAGAGCAGCACAAGATTGCAATTTTACTGCATTCTGCCTCTTCGGTTGTCATGATGTCATCTTGCATCTGCTTCGATGGCAGGCTATCATCGGAAGCCTTTGAACCTTCTGCACCTCAGTCATATAACATCAGTTGTTTTACAACAAACTGCAGAGGAAAATACAAGGAGATGTCAAACACAGCACATGGAGACTTGCAGAGAAATCATGTGGTGCGGGCAGAGCTGTTTGGTTTTTGCCAACTTCAAGCAACAGAAACCTGAAAGTAGGAGGAAATCAGACATACACAGGATAAAAAGTCCAGAGGCTTGTTAAAAACATATTGGTTGAGCTTATTGTTGGGTCATATTCAATGGTCCAAGTCTTTTGATAAGGGACATTCTAGTTACATTAGAACCACCTACATGTTGTTGTCAATGAAATACAAAATTTCAAAAAAGTTCAAACAAGCCAGAAGGCAAGGCAAGAGCCGACCCATGATTTCTTCCTTAAACCTTCCCTAATGCTTTTTTCTAGATTTATAGTGACAACTATTGCATGTTTCCAGGATCTTGCATGAAACTTCACTGCACGAGTTTAGCCAACACAAGTGATTATGAAGAATCCAAGTTTTAAATCCCCCTTTCCCCATGAAGTCTTTGGCACAACTCTCTTGTTCAAACACCTTCTGTTCCTAAGTCTCTGTGGTATAATTGAAACACTCTTACCATTTATTCCTTCATCCATTTCCCTCCTCTTCCCATTTCCTATGCTGAATTTTAGATTTTAACCTCCTTGGAGCTGCCCTTGTGTAAAGTACCGTGGAGACTGATGGGACAGAAACAGCTATTAAGTAGGATTATGGCTACACAGAATGATCAAAATCCAGATAAAATTACTTTCAATTTATTATACTCAGTGTTGACATTATTTAAAGACTGGCTATTTCGTTCTTTTAAGAGCAGAGAGCCTTTTTAAAAATCTCACCATTATTCTGAGCAAGCAACCTTTTTGTTTTCCTTATTATAAAATTATGTGCTTGTCTCCCCCTACTGGAATGAGGCGCTGCAATAAAAGCTTTCAGCAGAGATGTTTGAGCTGCGCTGTTTCCCCCCCCCCCCCCAAGTATTTGATTGATGTTGTGGCTAATGAGGTTTTTAGAGAATATTATTTTTTGTTTTGAAGTTTCCTTACCTGCTATCAGACAGAAATTGGAACAGTAACATGTTACTCAAAAAATACTTTGAATCCAAGATGGGCATGAATAAAGTGAGTAGGCATTGAGCTGTACCCAAATGCATGCTGTTGTGAAATGTATAAGAGTTGCAGATGCAGCGGAAACAGCAAAGAGGAGAAATGCAGATGAGAAACCAGGGTAGGATAGCAGCTATGTGCTCTGGGATGGGTTAAAATGTGTTTTCTTTAAGTTGTAAAGCTTCACCGACAGCAGGAAACACCAACATGATGCCGTCCAGATGCCAGCCAGCACTGCCAATTCTCATGGCTTGTAGTCCCACAATATTAGAAAGAACCATGCTGGCTACCCTTTAAGGGCACTCTTGAAGAGTCCACACCTATGGAAGGATAAGTGTAAATATGACAAACAGGTGTTTTAAGCACACTGGTAGCATGCAGGTGTACTTATGACAGAGCTAGGGTTGACCATAGCTCACTGTAAAGGCTACACTCTGTCCTTGAAGAAGCAGGTCAAGCAAAAATACTTAAGACACAAGAGTTGAACAAGCCTGCTAGGTTACTGCATCCTATCCCATAACAAACGCATTGTCAGTAAGAATAAGGCCTGGGCACTGCCTGACACGAGGGGCCCCTGGGAAAACTAATTTCCCAATGTTCTGGAAGCATAAACAGAAAGAAAAGCAGGGAAATGAAAGAGATATTCCAAAACATATGAAAGGCACCACATTGGGGAATACTGTTCAACCCTGTAGTTTAAGTCAAGGCTTGTTTAATTCTGAAGCCAAGGATGGTTAATTTTCTGCCCCAAGCCATTTTGTATCATACATTTTTTGTTGTGCTCTGACACATAATGGTCTGACACTTTAGGTGTGGTGTGCAGCTGGAACAGAAAACGGAGCCCAAATCATGAACACACGTTTCTATCTGGCGCACACACATACTTATGGACTGCATCCATTCACTACAATTTAAATTGGAAAACATCTTAGCACAGGGTTTTTGCCTTTTTTTTTTAATGAAACCATTTTCGCATTTAGGACATTTTTCAAATTTTATTTGCAACTATTGCAATTACAAAGAAATATTATCAATGTAAGTTTGCATTTAAAGTGACAATCCTCTATTTCATAAACAAGGTCACAAATTAGTGAGCAGCTCATTTGGCTTTTGGGCAGCTTCCATTATGTGGAAATGTTCCTGTTATGACAAACTCATTTGTCACAAATGTTTTACAGTATTTCAGTCTTGCAGTTCCTCAACATATAGTTATAAAAATCTTACTACATGATTGACATTCAGATGTATTTCTATAGCTTCTAACCACATCAATAGTTATTACCTTTACATGTGGGCAGAAAGTGAAATTCGTAGTAAGTTTTTGCTTATCCTTCACAGAACGCTCCAGAAATACACTTAAAAACCGAAAGCAATTATTTATGTTGAGAATGAAGCCTGGTTCTCCATGCTAGCATCCCTGTTCGGCCCTCAGTAGAGAGGAAAAATGCACTGTTGTAATGCCGTTTTCTCAAATTTAGTCCAGTTTATTTTGAATTGTTCTCAATAAATACAAAAACATACCATCTTAGCGTGCCTTATGTGTCTGTCCTAAAAGGCTTCTGACAGGGTTAAGGTAGATTAAAAGCCAAGAATATCAGCTTTGATAATTGTTACCTTTTGTAAAAGGTGTTATGTATTAAGCCACCACATTGAGTAACATATGGTCCCACAGTCATTTGATACATACAGTTTTATCAAAATAAATAAATTCTGTATGATTTGCTGATATTAGTTGCTTAAATATGCTTTAAGCCATTGAAAGATTCAGAAACACTTATAACCTGCATGAGAGTATGGGGCAAAAGTTCCCCTCTGCTTAAGGTAGATTACGTCTTTTTTTAAAAAATCAGCCCTCATGACAATATGGAATGTCCCCAACTAATGGTAGGATGCCAGTTCTGAAGTCCAAAACAAAACAGAAAGTTTAAAGCTATAAATCTCAGCTTCAGTAATGTTCATGTATCACTGCAAAACTGCTTTTGGATTTTACCAAAACAGAAACTCAAGGGGGTGTTAATTTCAACAGGAGACTTCAACATATAAAATAAACTTTCTAGTGTGAAAAGTTGATTTAAAGATTGCTTCTATTTAATAATAGTACCTCTTAATATATTGGACCAAAAGTTGATCAGACAACATAGCCCACACATCTGGACATTTATAATAAAAAAGCTTTTATTTTCAGTTGAAATAAATGCACCGTCCTGTACTTAAAGGCTGTAAAAGAGCCCTATGCATCTTCCAGGTTATACCAACTGATCAAAAGACCTCCACTGGGAAGTTACATAAAGCACTCATAATTGGTAAAGAGAAACTTTAAAAAAAAAATCCATCTTCAGTACTTCTGCACTGTTTTTGTTTTATCCCTTCCCAGGTCAAAAGTTTGTAGAGATATCCCGTGTAACACAAGTTAGTTCATGGTACTGTTTTAGTCATCCTCCTCTTCCTCTTCCTCCTCTTCCTCAAAACTGTCTTCAAAACCTTCACTGTCTTCCTGGTCCTCATCTCCCTCTATTGCTGTATCCCATTGTGGATGGTTTTCTGGCACTGGTTTAGCTTCATGAACTTCCAGCTGCAAATAGAGTTTGAGAGATTGTCCAGAAAAGGATGGAAGCGAGTTAGAACACAGAGATGAATTATTTTATGTAAGTTGTTGGGGCTTACAGAATTATGAATTATGTTACAAGGCTAATAATAATAATAATAATAATAATAATAATAATACTTCAGTAAAGTACTTTGTACACACACAGCAAGCCTAATGATAAACAATAAACTTCAAGGGAAAGTGCATAAGCAGAGAAGCCAAAAGACGAAGCTCAGTGACAGCCCAATGACCACAATAATTCTGTCTCCAGGGCAGCTGTCTACCAGCTCCATCTGGTACACCGGCTGAGACCCTGTCTGCCTGCGGACTGTCTTGCCAGAGTGGTGCATGCTCTGGTTATCTCCTGCTTGGACTACTGCAATGTGCTCTATGTGGGGCTACCTTTGAAGGTGACCCAGAAACTACAACTAATCCAGAATGCGGCAGCTAGACTAGTGACTGGGAGCAGCCGCCGAGACCATATAACACCGGTCCTGAAAGACCATATTGGCTCCCAGTACATTTCCGAGCACAATTCAAAGTGTTGGTGCTGACCTTTAAAGCCCTAAACGGTCTCGGCCCAGTATACCTGAAGGAGCGTCTCCATCCCCATCGTTCTGCCTGGACACTGAGGTCCTCCTCCGAGGGTCTTCTACTGATTCCCTCACCGCAAGAAGCAAAGTAACAGGGAACCAGGCAGAGGGCTTTCTCGGCAGGGGTGCCCTCCCTGTAAAACGCCCTCCCAACAAAGATGTCAAGGAGATAAAGAATCACACAACTTTAAGAAGATGTCTGGAAGGCAGCCCTGTATCAGGAGGTTTTTAAGGCTTGGTGTTTTATGTTTTTAGATATACTGTAAGCCACCCAGAGTGGCTGGGGAAACCCAACCAGATCGGCAGGGTATAAATAATAAAATTATTATTAAGGGGCTCCGTCAGCAGGAGTCAATCAGCTTTAGCTCATATAAATGGCTCATTTACATACTACAATTATTTTTTTAAAAAAGGAAAGTAGACTCCTAACTAGTTCATTTTTACATCCCCGGGTGTCGCACTGAAGTGGCTCTGCAAGTAGACCTGCTATCCTGGATTGTATCTAACGCTGGATAAATGGAAGGGCCACTTGCAAAAGGGAATTACTGGCAGTGTCTTCCCCACGATGTTCCCCAGCACTCTTAAATAGGCCCCTGTGAGGGACCCCTGACCCCACTCCATCTGATATATCTGAATCTCTCTCTCTCTCTCTCTCGATAAATATTTCCTACCAGTATCTTAATGCATGCAGATTGTGATCCTTTAGGTCCCAGCCAAGGAGGAACAGAAATAACTGCTCTTGTAGATATGCACACAGATGTGCACTGCCACAAGAATGAGATAAGAGGGGAAGCCTTTTGATCAAGCAGAGCTCATTTGTGGAACAAAATCTCTGGGGAAAGCTCTTCTTCCAGGCAAGAAACTACACTACACACTTCCTGGGAAGGCACTGCTTCCACCTCCTTCTTCTAACGGAAGTGCTATCACTGGCGAGCAGATGCAGAATCGCTGGTCCCAAGGGTATGGAATGCATTTACACAGGGAAATGCACACACCAAAACTTCTAGATCTGTTTTTGGTACCTCAAAGGCAGTTTTATCTTAGTTTTGCATTGTAAATGGCTCTATCACTGATCTGTGTGTGATTGCATTGATATGCATGTATTTGGGTGGTAAGCCAAGTTAAGAGATTTTTTAAACTTGCAGTTGTAAATGAAGTCGCAATCTTTGGATCTCGCTGCTTGTGCTTAAGCAGAACTTTGTTCCAAAGATAAACGAGCCTTTGGTTAAATGAAAAACCCAGCATTGATGAAGAAATCACAATTGTGGAATAGCACAAGACTGTGTACATTAAATTCTATATAGCAACAGTCACCTTCAATCTCTGCAGCGAATTTGCAAAAACTCCCCTCCCCAGCCTGCAAGTGTTAAGAGAGCATACCTTCAAAGGTTTAATCTGGTCTAAGCCCATGTAGGAATCTGATCTTAAATAAACCGTATATTGGTAGTTTCCAGGTTTGCCAGGTGCAGGAAACTTTAGTTCTACCTAGAGACAAAATCAATCCACAACAACATCAAGTTATAAGCAGACATTTACAAGCAGAGCTGTGAAACAGTTTTGATAAAATGAACAGAAAAGCCCAGAATAATAATATTATAACAGTATTTTTAAAATTCATATTCTGCCCATCTTGCTGGGTTTCCCCAGCCACTCTGGGTGGCTTACAACATATATAAAACACAACAAAGCATCAAACATTAAAAAACAAAATATCCTTTACTGTACAATCAAGAAACAAACTAATAAATCAATAAAAACCAATAGCAACAGTAACAACCATAATGGGTGCCCCATGATCCCTCAACAAGTTAAACAGCAGCCATTATTAGTTCTCTTTTCTTATTGATTTGTATCTACTTTTAAGAGGTGTAGCTCCTTTCCCTTGGAAGAGAGGAGAGACTTATACTTGCTGGGTTTGGGGGGTGTTTTATTAAGAATAAGAGTGTCAATGGAAATCAGTATTTTACTGCTACACCAGTGGTTCAAATAAATGATGGAAAGTAACATGATACTTTACCTCTTCCCGATCTTTTAGTGTACACACATGATATGGCATAGATATTAGTGTTTGTTCCTTCCTATCTGCTATATATAGCCACCACCATTCTTGCTTTTCCTGTTCAGGAGAAAAATAGGGAGGACGTTAGGAAAAAAAGAAAGCAAGTCTTGCCCTAGATCAGTGAAACTGAATTTTCAGTTTGAAAACTTGTGCATTTTTGTACATTCAGCAGGAGCTGCAAGCGCTTTGGTTGAATTGGCTCATCCCAAGAAAGCTTTCTTAGCTTCTTCCTCGTTGCACCTCACTGCCCTTAATATAGACCAGGGAGTCAAAAAAATGCTATTTTAGGCAGTGAGGTTTTTGGAAAGCACAGATGAAGTGCTAAGTTTGGGTCTCAACTATACTACTTCATTTAGATCAGGCTTCCTCAACCTTGGCCCTCCAGATGTTTTTGGCCTACAACTCCCATGATCCCCAGCTAGCAGGACCAGTGGTCGGGGATGATGGGAATTGTAGTCTCAAAACATCTGGAGGGCCAAGGTTGAGGAAGCCTGATTTAGACTGAGGGTAGAAGCTGTCAATATGGATTGCCCCTTTATGAATACAGAAAGTTAGATGTTGGGAAGGAGGGTTCTAAGCCTAGCTTTCTCCTTTACATGCTTGTCTTCTGCGTCAGAATCTTCTGCCCAATCATATTGAGAGCTGCCACCTGCATTACAAAGGGATATAGATCCCTTGACTCTTCAGAGACTAGACTCCTTATTGTAAACCATTTCGATATTTTAGATCTAGTAAGTGTTGCGTAAGTAGACAAAATAAAATAGTAAACTATTAATAAATAATATACTTGGCACACCAATTTATCGCCTTACCAACTGCTTGAGATAACTAGGCCTAACTTGCCTATATTAAAGGCTACTTAAGAAGAGAGATCTAGAGAGTCCATAACAGGGTTGTCTCCATGACAACGCCAGTACTGTCTGTCCTGTCCGTCTTTGGTATCTATTTGCTCCTTTTAATAGTGGACTCAGGTGTTTGAGTGCCAACATGACTGAGCCAAATAGGGTCACAACAGGAACAGACAGGCATCACATGCTCAGGTGAATCATGAAGTGTCTATTTTTACACGTACAAAGCCCCCTCTTCCCCGAAATATCCAAATAGGAATATGTGACTTCCAGGAGTTTTAGTAGGTTGAAAAACTGAAAATGAGAGGGGAGGCAGTTAAGCTGGCTTGCTTGTTATAGTGACCTCAAAGAGGATGCAGCTGGCATCCTGACCATGAGCACTCTGTTAGGGGTCAATATTTCTACCTTTCGTAGAAGGGTCTGCTTGTTTCAGTTCTGTGATACTTAATTTTGTGTAAACAGAATTCCAGTGTTTCCAATTTCCACAAAACAGATCTAACTGACGTGTCTTAATTTGCACTCCCAATGGTACAAAACAACTCTCTAAATAGGGATTAAAAAGAGAGCAATTGTTTTCAAAAAAATAAAGGCTGTTGTGTTATTAAAATATTAATCACAATGGCTAGTTCTGCACTCTAGCATGGCAGATGAACAAAGAATAAACTGTTCATATGGCAAGCCAATATTAATGAGATTGGCACAATTTTGAAGAAACAGAGCAGTCTTAAGTGTCAGACAAAACTAAGCATGCTGCCCAATATTTGGCACTGCTTGACAAGAAAGATTTAGATTTCTGTTCTAAAGGTATCCTTTTTAAGCAGATCACTGTTAGAATAGAGTGCATGTCTGGATTAAGCTAGCACACTACCTGTGGAGTGGGCAATGCTCTTTTCAAGCAAATGGGTGGTAAACATAAGCATGCCAGGAAATCAGTATGTTTGTGGAACTGAATATGAGGGCAAGGTTCCACGGCAACCTGTGCAGTTCTTAGCTCCACTTATCAAGAAATAGCTTATATAGTAGTATAATGAGAAGGAAGAAACAACCTCAGCAAATAACATTCTGCAGAGAGTACAACATGGAATATCTGAAGAAGTTATTGCCAAGATCCGCAGCAAAACTCAAGAGACTGCAGTTTCCTATACCACTTTACAAGAACAACACATTGGGAATCAAGTTTTATACTTAAATTGGCTTTATAACTTGTCAAAGGGAGAATGATTTCAACGCAACATTATTTAGCTCTCCATCTGCTGACCTCAGGAAAGTAGAGACTGTATACAGGATGGGTTATTTTTGATTTGGTTTCCAAGAGAGCCCGTTCCTTGCGCTGTATACTCTGCTGTAATTCCTGCCACTCCTAATGGAGAGAGAAGAGGTATTCAGCATATTTTAGAAAGTAATTTCACAACATGGTAGGAAGTGTAGGTGAATGAAAACGGGAAGACAAACATCTTAATGTTACTGACAATGATGATAGGACAAAGTTTTTTGAAATCAGTTATCAGTTATCATTGCCATCTTTCAATAAATCCCCCGACATATTTGCTTATTACAGAAATAACCAGAGCTTTATATTCTGCAACCAAGACATGGATTTTCTCCGTGTCAACAATATCCCAATTATTTTCCTCACCCATCAGTCCTCTCTACACTTAAAATATTATAAGCAGTAGCTTATACATTGCTGAGACACAGTCTTCCAGAATTCTAGTTCTAGAACCAAGTGTGCACAAACTTATGCAAAGCAATAATTACTATACAGTACTATCATAGCTTCTAATGCAGAGTGGAGATTTTATATGGGGAATTATACAGGAAGCTCATCCATTATCGAGACGTGCATACAAATGAGCGTCTGTGTGTTTTTCCAGCATAAGAACAGTCCTGGTAAAGACCAATGGCCCATCTAATCCAGCATCTTATACTCAACAGTGGCTAGCCAGGTATCTATTGGGAGCCCACAAGCAGGACCCAAGCACAGCAGCACTCTTTCCACTTGTGATTTCTAGCAACTGGTATTCAGAAGCAGACTGCTTGTGATACTGGATTGCACATCATGACCTTTGATTTATTCCCTTCAACTGAGAAACAGCATTTCCCCCTTTTCACGGATGCAAGAACTCTGACGGAGGACCCTCTTAACGACAAAAAAGTTTTCCCAGTACACATGGTTATAATCAGCCGACCACCATCCTATTATTGATGTTACATGGCAATGACATCACACAATGAGAAGTGAGCCTTACAGCTTCATCATCCTTGCTTTGTTTCTCGTCTTGTTCTCTGTCGGAGTCTCTGTCGCTTCCATCATCTTTGTCACTTAAAGAGTCTCTATTAGTGTCATCTTCATCAGATTCACTCCCTTTATCAGAAACTTCATCTTCGTCTTCCTTTACAACTTCCTACAGAAAAAGGACAATCCTGTGATTACTTTAATAACAGTACTCAAGAGCTCTGACACTGATGGCATAAGATGGAACAGAAGATTTGTTCAAATACTGCATTGAATCCTTCCATTTCGTGGATAGCTTTTCAGCACTGCAGGACAAATTTGATAGGCGGGCAGGACTGCCACCTGTCAATCACTCGATGTCACAATTATGCCAAGTGATTTGGGACTTCAAAGTACCACATGCAGTCGATGCAGTAGGCTTTAGCTCTATCACCCAACGGCTGGTGGGCAGTAAAGACAAAACCTGCTTTCTCTTGCCAATGCAAAATCAGGAGCACACTTCAATATCCCCAACTGCACTGGCTGTCATGTCTCTACCTGCCCTACACATGATGTCACAGATGATGTCTTGTGTGGGACAGGCAGTCATGGTTTGGGGAAAACGGCTTCACAGGCCAAGAGTGGCCCGCAGGTGAAAGGTTCCTGGCCTCTGCTGTAGCCATGTCCATCTCTTCAAAGAACGGTTAGAAAAATCTTACGAAAAGGCTGACAACTAATATTGCCTAATGAAACAAATGAAGCCATGTTATCAAATTCTATCTAAAATCAAAGTCTGATATACTGCAGTTTTTATTCATAGACAAACATATGTGTGTTTGTGATGTAATATATATACACACCCCTGTCTCCGCTCTATGAGTCCTAGATAAGGATGGACAGCAACATTAATTTCTGTCAACTGATATAGGGGCCTGCCTTCGAATCCTGAATGGCAGCATTATTTTTTTCTAATCTGAGTTTTTCTAACCTGAGCAAGGTCATTTTACACTCCGTACAATATGCAGCTTGTTGGCTTGATTTTGACTTCTAAAATGGCTGCCTTAAACACTGCTCTACTTTTCCCTAGGATTTTAGTCAGTGCTCTCTGTTAGGTCCCATAGCTTAGCCACTCCTCCCCACTCCCATCTGTGCTGATACATACACTCCCTGCTACTCCATTTGCTTGCTTTTGCTTCTGCTGCTTCGTCTGCTGAAGAGGTGCTGGTGCAGGCTTCTTTTTCACAACTTTCTTCTTCTTTGATTTTGAAGCCTTCTTTGTCCCTTTGTTCTTCTGCTGCCATCCTTTGCTCTTCGTTTTGTTAGCATCGCCTTGCTGCAAAGTAAACAAGGGTTTAACGTCAAGAGTGGACGCTTCCACATCAAGCTGCTTTCAAGTCTTTTAAAGGTTACAACCAATAACCTCAGAGCCTTTTAAGTTTGTAGCAAAGTAGCAAGCCTGCGGGGCAACAGTATCTGCCAGGACACCTCTGGATCTCAGAGCATTCCGTTTGATAGCCAGCCTCCCCAGTGCCAATGGATAACACATGCTACATGTCAGCTGGTGGAGGGAACAGCCAAGGCAATGAGAAAGGCAAGCCAAGATGAAACAAGACACTGCATAACTATCATCAGAAATGGTGGCTGCACGCGAGATTTAGCAGGCGCAGATCTGCTTTAGTTTCCAACATCGATCACACTGCTCTTGACAGCCGTGGTTAAGTGAAACAGGGTTAAGTGGGATACTTATGCAAACAGCAGAGGAGCATGCTTTTAATGTAGCTGTATTTCCATTTATTTCTAACATAAGGAGCTCATTGAGTTGGAACATAGTCACCCAAAACCACTATTTCTGAACTTACGCCATCCTCCGCAGGCTGCTCTTCAGCTGAACAGGTCGACTGCTCTTTTTCGAATACTTCCTGAATAGGGAGACAAGCAAAGTCTATTAGTCTCACAATGCCAGCGACATGAATTCATGATCGACTCAATGTTCCGAATGAATATTAGGGCAAGGCACTAGCTCACTTCTCAAACATATGAAGATTCTAGTTATTAACAGAGAGGCTTCTCGGTAGTGGCACCCGCCCTGTAGAATGCCCTCCCATCAGATGTCAAGGAAATAAACAACTATCTGACTTTTAGAGGACATCTGAAGGCAGCCCTGTTTAGGGAAGTTTTTAAAGTTTGATGTTTTGTTGTGTTTTTAATATTCTGTTGGGAGCCGCCCAGAGCAGCAGGGTATAAATAAATATTATTATTATTATTATTATTATTATTATTATTATTATTATTATCCTACATCCAGTCTACAAAACTGGTTAACCAACATGAAATTACTTGCTTTTCAAATGATTGGCAGCTGAGTATGTGAGGCTGACTGCACAGAAAAGTATGTGGACGTGAGATCTGAAATTTTCTTATCTCTGGTGTTTTATCTTCAGTGACCCTTAATACATGAGAACATTGGAACCTGCCTTATATAGATAGACTACTGATCCCATCTAGCTCAGTACTGTTGTGTTTCAGACAGTCCTGAGGTCTTCAGATAGGTGTCTTTCCCAGCCCTACCTGGAGAGGCCAGGGATTGAACGTGGGACCTTCTGTAGGCAAAGCAGGGGCTCTACCACTGAAATATGGTCCTTGGCCATCAATGATGACTCAGGGCATATCATTGACTACTGCTGTTCAATTTATGAACCAGATGTGCAGTTAGATGAAAGTTTTTTTTTGCTCAGCATACATTTTTGAAAGTTTGAACCCAAAAATAATGTGTGCAAATAAGAATACTCACTGCCATTGTCTGTCTTGTTAGGGTGACCAAAACTGTAACGAGTGATCCTACTGTGATGTTGTTGCTGTCCTCGTCATCCAAAACTTGGGAGGGAAGAGGAAGGGGTGAAAGGATACATCAATTTGCACTGGGTTTTTCCCCAATTTAATAGCTTCCTTGTTAATAAGCTTCACTCAGCTGTCAAATTTATGACTGCAATCCTACTTGAGAATATCTTAAAAGAAGTTTGAAAATGCAACTTAAAGCCCTCACTGGCACCTTTAACCACTCATCCAACTGAAAGTTAAGACTCAAGGGACTTTCTGAATGTGGCACAAGGAGTGTGGAGAGGTGTTTGGTTCACCAGAGTGTTCCTCACAGGAAATATGCTGCTGAGGCACAGGATTGGACTCTCTGCCCATCAACTGATGTTACCTGATGATGTCTTCTGATTGGTAAGTGGGCATGGCAAAGGAGAAACCACTTTGTAGGCCAAATTGGACCCAATGGCAGTCCAAGATAGGCTTGCAAGCTAGAGCTTTCTCAAACTCTAAATCTAAGATTACAGAATGCAGGAAATCTGCAATTCCTTAAGGCTAAACAATTTAAATTCTACAGACACCATTAAGTGCACCATGAATGCATACCAAATAATGAAGAGCGGACATTTAGAACACCACCTACCCTGGGGTTTTATATCCATGGTGATATGTGGAAAACTGCCAAGGACAGCCATAACATCTTCATATTTTTCATCTTCAAGGAAGTGCAGTAAATTGTGGCGATCCGATGCTTTTAAACTCACCAGGTCTTGGATGGTTTTGATTTTGTACTGGGTAAAAAAAAGAGCAAAAATTCTATTTTCCAAAAATAAAACCCACTACCACATAATTTATTGATATTGCTAACATCTATCACAGTGGAAACAGAAAGTATGAACAGTGGCACTCTCTGGCATTGTGGAATTAACTTTTTCCAAGTCATAGATAGAGCAAGTTAGTTTGAACATGGCTCCTGATGACCTACAGAACCTTACCTTTTTATGATTAGAAACCCGTCTGAGATTGTCCTCTTCAATGTGTGGGAGTTGGAGGAGTGGAGATTTAAACTGCTGAAGCCCTTGAACAGTCATCTGTGAAAGCTTCATGCAGTTTTCCAGAGAACCCAGTGATGGAGCACGAAACTCTCTTTCTGAAGGAATGGGAGAGAAGGAGAAAAATAATGTATACTTAACTGTTAGTGAGACATTTCAGTAACTCAGGAATTAATACAACAAGCGTTTTTACTAAATACGTCAATTCTCTAAGGTTGTACTATATACTTCAGTGAAACTGGAGAGAACATTAAAAGGGGGAAGACTGGGTTTTTAAAAAAAATATACTGTTTTGTTTCAAAGTTTTGCGTAGTAATGCAACACAGTTTAATACCCACTTTAGTATTTTATTTTCAAAATAAATATTTAGGGTGGTATGAAGTAGTTCCATTAGCACAAGGACTTCTAGTAGTGCAACAGAATTCCCCCCTCCCCACACTCTGTACCCCATAAATCTGTTCTGAAGATCAAACGGAGGAGAGAGGGGTTAAGGTCAGTTGTGCAAATGGAAATCTTTGGGCTAATGTAACTACTTTGTTGGAGACCTCCCTTAGATATTGATTTGACATAAGTCAGTAAAGGCCTTTTTTAAAAAAAAAAATACATGAAATGCCAACTTCACATAAGAAAATTTCTCTTTCTTTACAGAAAATTGGCTACTTCTTTCTATAACTATTTCCCTAATAAATTGCCTGTATCTCCTAGAAACAAATTATTCTGAGGGGGAAATTATCGATATCTTGTAGAATTCATGAGGGTGTGAAGGTATATTTTACAAGCTGGAATATAATAAAGCTTATTCTTACCTTCACGGCTACGTGCCATTATGATTAGTTGGCAGATTACATTAACCATTTCTTGAAGCAAAGCAGGACACTTTTTCAAGATAAACTGCTGATCTGCAAGACATAAGACATTCAACAATTCTGTATATAAGGTACATCTTGCCACACAGTGTAGCTTTTGTCTCATTTTTTGATTATGTTATACTGCTATTAATATCTCCTTGCCATATGTTCCTTATGTTTATACAGACAGAAGTGTCATAATGTGTGGCCCATCCCACTTTTTCGAAATCGTGTCACCCTTTAGAACAATCTTATACTTAAGATTTACCTAAAACTAAAGCATGATCACTTTCAATTGCTTTACTGTGTGTACATCTCTCTCCTCCCTCCAGATGATGATGGTCTACAATATCCCTGAATCACCGGTGTTTGTGGCTGGGACTGTAGTCCAAAAACTTCTGGAGGGCCACAGGTTAGTCACCTTTGCTGTGTAGGCTAATAAAAAGGGAGGGAATTGTAGAAGGCGCAACTTGTCAAACAAGTGCTGAAATGGCCTCTTTCAAGCAACAACAACACAGGGAGCTACCTCATACCAATTCAGACCATTGGTCCATCTAGTTTAGTATTGCTTACACCAACTGGCAGCAGCTCTCTAGGGAGGCACCAGAAATTGAACCTGAAACCTTCAACATGCAACCAACAGGTGAGCTAACACTGAACTAAGTCCCTTCCTTGGACTCCGTCCTACTCTGTGACCATTGTGTCCAAATGAATTAGACAAGATAGGAGCAGGTTTTGATTTTATTTTTTTAATGGTTGGAGTTATCAAGAGCAGAGGGACATTTTAGTTCCCCAACCCAGTAGTGTCTGAGTGTGCCCCTTTATGTGACCCTAAGTACATGGATAGAAGCAGAAAGGTAAAATGCTGCACTTCAAAATAATACTGCAATGACAACAGGAACTCCATAGGTGGGTGAGAAAGTGTTTTTCCTTTCCCTTCTGCAAAAAAGGGGGGAGCAGGGTTATGAGAGGTGATATATTTGCAACACTTACCTCTTCTCAACCCTGTAATAACCCCCCCCCCAAAAAAAAACCCCTAAAACCCAAAGAAGTCCGATTCAAGAGGTGAAAAGAAAGATTCACAGTTTGTGACCCTTTCATACACAGGAGAGCCTGAAACTTCCAAATTGGTTTGTGTCCAATTTTGCCCCTTTGACTGGGTTGCCCCAGCCACTCTGGGCAGCTACCAACAGAATATACAAAAACACAACAGAATGAAAACAGCACATGAAAAGCTTCCCAATACAGGGCTGCCTTCAGATATTACGGAAGGTCGTATAATTATTTCTCTCTTTGACATCTGAGTGGGGAAGCCAATTTTGCTTGGTGCAGCTTCAGACCTCAGAAGCCAGAGAGGTTCTGATATGCCCAGAGGTAGAGGCAAGGTTTCAAATGTGCAATATGGTTTCCAGGACTAAAAGCTATAAATGATGCCCAATGAAAGTAAGTTATTCAGTGTATTTATCAGGCTGCATAATTCCGCTTTTCTTAGCATGGAATATGGATCCCTTTGTGGTTTTTCTTTTTTTTAAAAAAAAAAAATACAGTGCACACATGCCTGGCCATAAAAACCAAGAAAGTGATAAGACTTGACATGCTCCACTTCAAGGCCTAATTCTAGCCTTATGCTGTTGTGGTTTCTCAAGCAAGGTACCTTGTTCAAGTGTCTCAGGAATTTTCATTCTGGCAAGGTGAGCCAGTAAGAGCACTCTGGCCTTCAGGCTGTAAGGACAGGTAAGAGGAGGTTCGTTTTTCTTCAGATTAATGCTGCCAATTTCCCTGATTAGCTGAAATGACAAATGGAAGGGGGTTAACTAAATAATATTTTGGCACCAACACACGTAGTTTAACGTTTCTCAGCAATAGCAAACCTGTGGTATTTGAATGTTGTCTACAGGTCTGCTTGTTGCATCTTTATTATACTGCGGGTCAAATTCGGAAGCACCTGCTAAAACCATTATAAGCCCTGCAAAGAAAACCAGAATATAAATATAAATTTGGAAATACCCTTTTACTACAGTTGCCCAGCTCCAAAAAAAAGTGTTAGCATGCCTTCCTACTGCCAGCATGTCTGCTTCCAGACAAGGAAATCAGGATACAATAAAAGCTGGCGGGAGCTGTTTTCTCAGCCACCACAATGGGCCTAGTTCTCACTGAGGTAGGCAAGCATATATCTGAACTGTACCACTGCAAGGAGAAGCTCACATAACTGCTAAAAAAAATCTGCATTAAAAACTGTATTTCACAGAAAACTGTTTTAGCCTAGCTTTCACTCAGATGTGTTAATTCTTTATATGTGGCAAGAGAGGGTTATAGAAGGAAGAGCATTAAGTCATGCAAATCTCCACCTGAGTCTAAAGTGGCAGCACCACTTTACTTACCATCCTAAGTTCCCATGTCTCCCTGAAGGAACTGAGCAGCATTCTAAAGGAAACCCCTAAGCATACTGAAACATTGATCCATTGAATGCTTAGGCAATCCACACAGAGAGTTACATTTTTAAACGCTGAAGAACAGTCAAATGAGTGCAGAATTCAACAATTCATCCTTTTAACTGGTGCTTTGAAACTTACTTTTCATATCCATGTTTCTTGTTTTATAAACAAAATAGGTATAAATCTGGGTGGTGCGGATGAGAATCTGGTCTCCACTGTAGCGTATTGATCGATACCACCAGGAACCCTAAAACATTCAAGACAGGAAAAAGTGACAGCTATTAATTTCATTGAAATATGTCAAAATAATATAGCCTCCAGTTCTGACACTCTGCATTGTAAAAGTGTGCTTGCAGGGCCAATAAATGAGCAGGTGGAATATGGTTGTAAGCCCAGTGAGCCTGCAGCCCCAGCTTTTACCAAAATGCACCTTTTCCCTTTCCTAAATACTTACCACAACCACTGGAAGAATAACCATAAATGCCAATCCATAAACAAGCAGGACCTAGAAGAATATAATGGGAGAAAATCAGACATTCTGACCAAGCCATAAGTAATTACAGATAGAGCAATCAGTCTTCACCATTACAGCCATATGTTGTTTGAAGGGCTAAACCACTGAGCACTTAAAGTAAAAATTTCAGAAACTTACAAGCAATCAAGTAGGATATTTTAAGATTTGTACTGAAAGCCCACCTTAAGTTTTTCTTGCTAGACCATTTTAAATACTCCAAGGGGTGCACCATTCCAGGGCTGAAGCATTTTAGATGCATTTTAACTCTTTACAAAACTAGTCCACAACTCTGAATGGGCAAGTGCATATGCACTTCCTCACAGCTGGTTACAGAAAAGCCAAGGCGTATAAATATCCTGCATGCATGGATCGTCACCTTTCTGAAAACTACTACAGAACCCTTGAATACTCATAAGTAATCTGCACTGTGGTTTTCAGCTTGAACAGTTAAACTGGCAGAGAACAGAATGTTACCATACCAAAATAGAATTCTTCTGATCCACAATCCAAGCTGGCAACGCAATCCCAAAGCTTGTAGCTGCAAAGAAGAAGAATACAGGTTATGAAATAGTAAGACAGTAAACTCAAATGAATTCATGCATTTGTGTAAGCTGTATATATTGTGGATTTAAAAAAAAATATCCCAGTACTTCCTGTATGTTGGGAAAACAGGAACTAAAGTTCTTGAAATGACCGTCTGTGCAGTCACATATAGAGTTTCATATTTGTGCAGAACAAACTATTGGGATATTCTAGAGTTCTAGTCAGAGGCTCTTAACCCTCATGGGAATCCTTTGCTACTGATGCCTGGCTTGAGAGATTAGGTTAGCCCTTTCCATTCAACTCCCACACATCCACCAAGAAACAAAAGGTACTTGGAGGAGGAAGGGTGAGGAGATTTGTGTAAAAAAAAAAAAAAAGCACAGATAACCACTTGAAAAAGAATTATGTATAGGGAAAGAATCCCAGCTGGGTCCAGGAAGTGGTGAATGCTCCTTTATGAAACTAATCAAGTCCCAGCTGCCTTGAAACAGGAGGTTGTGAGATTGCTCCTAAAAGAACTTTTCCTTAGACGTGGAAAATTGTAACAACTATTGGCTAGTTGCAAATATCGCCTTCTTGGCCAAAGTGTGATCAGGTGGCTGCCATGCAAGCTCATCTGAATGATACTCATTATCAGAACCATTTCAATCTGGTTTCAGACCAGCTGAATAGCTTACTGAGGAGCTATGCCTACAGAGCAAGCTCCCAGTGCTGCTGATGCCATGGCAATTGGAACTCACCATACAACTGCCAGCTCCCTGGCTACAGCTTCACAGCGAGTTGGTTCTTTGCAGGCAGAGAACCCCATGTGTGACTGTACGCGAGTAATAAGGAAACTGCACATACAAAGTATTGCATATTATGGCTGCAATCTCTGCCTGCACAAAAGCAATCATTTATGTCAGCGTTACTCATTTACATGTATTTTAATATAATTAAGTTCTGGACAACACTGCATTTGAGGTTCTTACCCATCAAAATCAATTCACAAAGCAAAACATGTAGAAATTTTCCAGGCTGGTTATTTGGATAATTAACTTGGGGTGGGGGTGGGGGGCTCAGTAAAAAATGCTAGATTTGGGTGTATGGGAAAGTGCAGTTGGTGCAAAGATGTGTAACAGTGAACAAAATGAATAAAACTCCAACCACCACCAGAAAGGACAAAAGTTGGAGTACTAAATAAACTCAGATATATAGATATAGATATATAGATAGATATAGATATAGAGATATAGATATATAGAGATATAGATATATAGAGTGGCTTGGGCAACCCAATCAGAACGGAGACAGGAGGAGGAGGAGGAGGAGGAGTTGTTATAGGTCTACCTTGTGGCCCATCAGGATTGCCAAATTCTTCCCAATTCTTTCGAGATTCTTCATCAGTTAAACTAGCAAATGAAGGCAGGAAGCATGTTAGAAAACCCCTCAATACTTCCTTGACTGTTCCTTAAGGGAACAGTGACCTCTGCTGTTCAGTGACTACAACTTATTTGACCACCCAGATGTTCATTCCAAACAAACAAAAGGGAAGTTTATCAGCAAAGGGCTACACAGAGTTCCAAATTTACCACCAACTTTATGGAAATCATGCAAATTTGCACCATGTCTCTGGAGTTTTACAAAATATTTTAGCAGAGACTGCAGTGCTAGAGCGTAAAGGTGGGGCAAAATGAGCAAAGCATCAGTACAATAAAGCTATCAGATGAGATTTCCTAAACCAATAGACCTGAGTGCTAGAAGATGATATTAATCTACAAGCTGGGTTTTTTGCAACTTCAACTTACTCATTTAGGAGGAGATATACTAATTAGCTAGGGCAAGACAAGAATCAGTTCAAGCAATATTAGGCTGTTACTGCAGCAATTGCTGATGTCGCATGATGAAGTGACTCAGATGTTAAGTATCAACAAGTATTAGCCTGCATTATCAACCTCCCATCCTATATACAGAACTTATTAAGAAGCTTACGCTGCATATGCCTTTGCAATCCTCATAAACATAACTTCATCGCCTCCTTTATCTGGATGGTATTTCAATGATAGCAAACGGTACTGCTTTTTAATTTCTGACACAGTTGCTCCCTATTAAGGTAAAAGTTTCAAGTTAGTTATAGCAAACCTATTAATGAGAACTTCTACCGCTTAAGACACCTGATCTAGTTTCTCAGCACCACTCAATAGACAATCAAAGTGAAGGCAAAGATGTATCATAAAGGGTTCATGTCCACAGCTATATGCTGAAAGGACTCTTATTCAGTTAGAGCCAAACTGACCACCCCAGATCAGTATGCAGTGTGGGAGGAAAAGGGGATTCCCCCAACCCAAATACTTGACCTGATGATATGATCACCTTAGTATCATGTTCAATTCGTCCCAATAGGTTCAGTGGAACCAAAAAATTCTGAGAAGCCCATAAGAATCAGTGGGGATACAACCTCCCTGTCCAGGACCAAGCACGGATTGCCCACCAAAGTCATGTCAGTCCAAAACTGCCAACCCAGACTGGAAAGGACTGAAGGATATGCCCCTATCAAATTCCTGCCATTGCTACCATTACCATCTTCATTTTATTGCTTAGTGATAAGTATAACTTACTGAGCACTTTGAATAGTGAATCTTGTTTGAAAGAATATATGCGTAAATATGTGCCCCATATTTTTTTATTTATAAAATTTTATAAACTGCTTAATCAGAAAAAATAACTAAGGTATCTATGGTATTATTACATTTAGGCAGTTGAGCATGTTCAAATCTACTTTAACCTTCCCATTATTCTATTCTGTACATGTACATTTATGTCGAACTGAATTAAAACTAAATTAAATAGTAAAGGATATTACTTACTGGGTCTAAATTTAATACTTCATATGGATTGTATTCTTGATATTCTCTGTCTGTTTTGGAAACTTTGTAAGCAAGAAACAAAAACAGTGCCCATCCAGCAAGCAGAACTATTTTCCTGTTGAAGTTGAAAGATTAAAGTAAGAATGTATGCCACCAGTTTGTATGAATATGTTGGGAAAAGACAGTATCACAGTCAAAAATCCCAATGGCCAAAAACACAGAGCTATTCCCTCTCATAATGGGAGGGAACAGAATAATATCACCAATGCAAACTGAATAAGCATTCCCCAGAATTTTACGCATCTCTCTTCAGTTCTAACTTATTAACTCCTATTCCTTTCATTGTGGAGGAATGCCCATCATGGGGCATGTGATTCCTCTCTGTAGCACTCTATAAAAAGGGAACACAAGCATGGAAGGGTTTTGTGTGTGGTTCACTGAAGCAGATGACCAAGTGGAAGCATCTATATAAGCTGTCTTGCCAAGAAGGCGAAACCAATGTGGATTTCTCAATACATGCCTTCATATAGGTGTGGGGAACCTTTAGCACTCCAGATGTTGCTGAACTACAACTCCCACCAGCCCCAGCAAGCAGAGCCAATAGTCAAGGATAAGAGTTGTAGTTCAGCAACATCTGGAGGTCAAAGGCTCCGCACACCTGCCTTAATAGAACAGTGAAGTAAATTCATTCAAACCAGTGAATTCATACTTCTTAAGGAAACCCTCTCCACACACACTCATCTGCCAAGAAATCTATGGTGTCCATGGAACCCCATGAAACACAAAAGACTGTAGGATTGTTCTGCATCACATTCCAAATCCATGTAAAGTATCAGGCCTCCATAATTTCACATAATTAATTCCGCCTAAAATACACCCAACACCTCCCTGTTTCTAGACTTCTAAAGATAATATCAATAGTGATGGGTAACTCATCCTTCAGTGAAGTTTGTCTGCTACTTATGTTCACATTGAAGAACCCCCAATAAACTTCTTAAGAACCCCAGAACACAGTTTAAAATCAGGAGCATAATTCCTTAGTAAAGTTGCAGATCCAAACCATTCACTTTGGATTCCCAGTGGAATCCTTCCATGATGTGTTGTTCAACCTTTAATCTTCTTTATAGCTTCTTTATAGTTATGATCCCATCAGTCCACCCACAAGTCTACTAAGACCTACGGATGTAATACAAATGATCGTCCGGCATCATACTACAGAAAGCAACATTACATTTTCAACTGAAAAGTAACATTGAATTAACTACAGTAACAGAATAGAAATTCTAGATAATAAACGATACTTACTTTATGGTGGGAATTATATTCTGCTGGGGTTTTAACAACCGTAATCGATACCACAGGCATCTTCCATACACTTTTCTTAAATTCTTTAAGCGAATTTGCTCTGTGAAGGAAAAAGGTGGTTTAAAATTTGGTAGTAGCAAAACAAGTAGTGACTTGGATTTCTTGAATCTGCTCAAACCTTAAAATAAAAATAAATAAATTATAATTCAACTATAAAGACTAAGATTTCAACTCTTTCATAGGAACTTATTTGCACACTATATAAATATTAATTAACAGTTTACCATGAATGTGCAAATAGCTCCTGCTTCACCTTTCTTCTAGAATGAGTGGGGATTACCAAACCAAGATCCTTGGCTTAGCATTACTTCCAGACTGCGGGTTAAGGTTTCCTCAAACAAGCCATTACATGAAGGCAAGGGTTTGCTGTTGGGCAAAACAGACTGCAATTGCCCATTTGGACATAAGACTAAGACAAACACCCATTTTTGCTGATGGAGTGAAGCGAGAGTGATCGCTACATTCACAGTAAACCAATAGCTATTGCTTGCTGCTACATATAAACTGGGCCATAGTATCATCTTCAATAAAGGTTCACACAAAAGAATATACAATTGACAACTACAATGTGTCAATATGGTTACATACTGCAACAGTCTAAATAAATTATCCATTTATTTATCAAAAGGAGAAGCACAACCTGAAGTCATCTCCTTGAGTGATATTAAACATATAAATTAAAGCAAAATATGCAATTTGATATAATGAACCAGATATTTTATAGATACAGTATGAACCTCAGAGGTGAAAAGGTTGCTCATGCTTACATATTATGCAAACCTATGTCCTCCATTATGTAAATCAACTCAGTTGTCTTGCAGTTATGTTTTAAAGAGGTTTTGCTTGGATATCACAATAGAAATGCATGAACTAGCAAAATTTAAACTGGCTTTTAAACCTCAAACTGAATTAATTTACAGAAAGCATTGTAAAGTCAAGGTAACTTGTTTCTTATCTTAAAATGCAGAAATATTCGTAAAATGCAGAATAATGCAAGATAAATACCCTTATTAAAGTGAGATCTTAACTATGGATGTTAAGGACTGTGCTTAAATATTTTCCAAACCTCTGCAATAGAAGTGTTGTAGATTCAACTTTCAACATTAATTCTGGCACTGCAATTCTACATGCATGTGCAACATCCAAGCATTTAAATAGACTGATTTCAAAGAGCCTTAAAACCAAAGAACTTTTATGCCATCTTGATAATAATACAGGTAAAAGAACTGAGCTAAGGAGTGTTTCTTTCCACCCTAAGTCGTCCCCTTTTATTTTGGTTTGGCATTACATGTAAAGGGCAGTCTTCTAGCCTGGTCCCTTTTAGCTCTAACTAATGGCGCTACTATCATTATGTTGATAATTCCCACTATCTCTTTGATCCAGCAAGTAGTTATAAATGGTACTTAGGTAAAGTTAAGTCTGCTATAGTCTTGACTTTTATGCAGCCTGACATTTAACACATGCATTTGATAGGCATTCTGCCTACAGCCACACTGCTTTCCTTTAGGAGTAAGTTCTCTCTTTATCTAAGGCAGGCAGGTCCAACAGGTAGATCGTGATCTACCGGTAGATCACTGGACATCTGCAGTAGATCACTGGCTCCCCACAAAGAAGCTGAACAAATGTGGCTCCCCTAAAAAAAGCTCAACCTTTACCTCCTCCCTGAAAAAACTTAGCTTTGACCCGAACCCCAAAAAAGGGAGCAAATCACTGCCAGTTTTAACTCTGTGAGTAGACTCTCTTGGGAGTTGGCCACTCCTGATCCAAGGTATCCCAGTTTCTACACTTCCCACACTCTCCTGGCCATGGAAATAGAATTAATCAAAATATTAGCTTTGCTTTTAAGGGAGGTTAAGAGGTACCATTCCCAATCATTTGGTCACAATCCTACATGTGTGTTCTTGGTAACTCTCGGGAGTGGAACAAGTGCAGTCTCTCTACTTAAATTGCACATTCCTCTTTAATTATTTTGAAAGAGATAACATACTATGCTTTACCACTGTTTCAAGATGCAAATAGGTTCCTGAAACTAAAAAAAAAATGTTTATCTTTCCAACTCATTTATTACTGTTGTGCGTCACTGGTTAAGAACACGGTGGCTTGTTTTCGCTCTTCCATTACACAGTAGGCTAAATTGTAGTAAGTAATACAAACAAACCAAGAAGCATATGCACAGTTTTTTTAAAAGCACTTAATGATACTTGACATTAGAACTTTGAATTTTAAGTCTATTTTCTGTAAGGAATGTGCTAAATAATTTATTCAAGTAATCTGCAAAGACATAATTGCCTTCATACAAGCATGGACCCAAACTTTGGGAAACACTGGAATCCAACAAAAAGCTCTACGTTTTTATGCTGCATGGGTTCAAATGTAAATTGAACAGTTGATGTTCTCCAAACACTGTGAGCAGCTTTCAGATTCGAGACAAAAAAATGTGATGTGCAACTAGGGATAGATGAAACTGTCGATTTTGGTTGCTCCCAGGTCATCATTTTTCCAATCTCAAGTTCAGTTCTCCACATTTTAATTTTTTTTAAGCCTCATGGAAATTCATCAGCATTTTTCGTGTGCACTTCTACTGATATATACATTTGTACTCAATTCTGCCCAATACAGACATTTTTGGAAAGCAATGTTCCCCAGTATGATGAATTTATATATGTTATTTTCAGCAATAAGTGCAGTTTTGTGCATATTTTACCTTGACTGGAGAACTGCATTGCAAAATTCAAAGAAGTGCAAATTTCAAAGGATGGCTAGGTTATGGCTTGCGTCT
Source organism: Podarcis gaigeae (assembly GCF_964106915.1). NCBI lineage: Eukaryota > Metazoa > Chordata > Lepidosauria > Squamata > Lacertidae > Podarcis > Podarcis gaigeae. Next base: position 50,139,837 of record NC_139680.1, read on the forward strand.
TCTTTTGGGATGTAGGGATTAGGTGGATTTAAATGCAAACTGAATCCAGTTTCTCCCCCATCCATATATACAACTAGTAAATCAGTCAAATTCATAGGAAGTCTGTAAGCTTCCATGGAACACTCATCGAGCTGAACCAAAATTGTAGCTTGAACCTATGATTTGGTTCAAGTATAGAAGACGCCACAGTTTAAGGAAACAGAAAGCAGATCCAGTGAGATCATCCTAGATTTTTCACAAGTCAAATGTGTACACTCTTAGAATTCGTTGCTAACTGTAGCAGCTGCTTCCTGCAATTATCAAGTACATGTTCTTGAAGAAAGTACCAACATAATCACACCATACCGACCAAGAACAGATATTTTTGTGACATGCTCAGTAGATCTGTTCAAGTATGTTTAAGAGCGCTCTTATTTTAGTAAACACACACAAAAACCTGACACAATTTACACTTTTATTTCAAATACAAGGTCAAATTAACTGGCAGAAAGCTCAGGGCTTGTGATTTCTCAAGAAGTGTGTAAAAATGAAGCTGCATGTTTACAGGACTTTTAAGGATGCAATTAAATATGCATACAGAGAAGCAAGTCCCATTGAAATTGGTTAGAGTTACTTCCAAGTAAACAAATGCCGTTTTAAAAAAGTAGCTCAGATCCATACTAAAGCCCCATTGTTTAAGACAGTGATGGCCAAACTCCCATCATCCCTAGCTAACAGGACCAGTGGTCAGGGATAATGGGAATTGTAGTCCCAAAACAGCTGAAGGGCCAAGTTTGGCCATCACTGATTTAAGAGTACTAAACTAATGTTCTGTCATACCACAAGCACCTACATACACCTAGCAAAAGCAGGAAGACAAACTAACCCATGGTAATTTACATAAATATTGTGGTGCAACTATTCAGTCTTGCTTCTTAGAAAACGCAAAACCGTATCAGCTAAATAACTGCTCATAAACCAACCAACCTTGTCCTACAACATAATCCTATGCATGCTTATGCAGAAATGAGACACACTATGTTCAATGAGTCTTAAGTAAGGTGACTGGCAGAGAGATAAGGCCTTGGATAAAACTTGAATGTGATAAGATTTTGCTTTGCATATTTAATGTATTTAAATGTATTTAATGTATTTAATGTATTTACCCAAAATTCCCCCTCACCACTAGTTCCTCGAAATATGCTTTGATGAGTTAGGGGACATTCTGCTATTCATTCATTCCACCAAACGGGCAATACTGGATACCACCCAATATAAACACATAAAATAAAACATTAAGATTTATTGTCTGCAACCATCCCCCACCAGCATGAATATAGATGTGCAAGTTTGCATACTAAGGAGCAGCCAGAAGTCAGCTTGTTTGTACTTTTGTCATCTGAACACCTGCTTCTCAATACACCTCTTACACACACACACACACACACACACACACACACACTGACGTTCATAATCACCTTAAGTCAAGGTTAATCAGAATTTACTATTTTTCATGATCAAATGGTTTTCCAGCAACTCTACACAGTAAGGATTTTTACTGTGGTGGATGTAATGATTTATACTCAAATGATAACATGAATATTTTTAGAATAGTCCTACACAATATGTTAAAACTCTGAGATCGAAATAATCAGACAGGCACCGAGCTATCAAATGAACATTTACTGCTCAGTGCCAAGATAGCTCAGTTCTCTAGAAATACTGTAAACTCAGCCCAACAAGGCCCCATTATCATTCCCTAAGCAGTGCAATATTCTATGGAACTTAAACCAAAACAGCAAAATAAGTAATTATACATTCTGCTCCTGATATAGATGGATGGCAAGTTGAACTGCATGTTAATTTTCCATCATTAGAAGTGATGTAAGAATTTGAAGTGAACAACCACCTGAAGGGTGCTGAATTCAACAGGCTTAACGCCACAGCCATTTTGACAACACCTATCAAAAAAAAAAGAAACAAGGAGTACCATTTCACATTCTTCTGTGTGCACGTATCATAGTGCAAAAGTTATAACATTTAAAGATTGTTAAAAATGCAGCACCTCATTTTTGGACATCTTAAGACATTGTTCCCTATTAAACTGAAACCCTGTGATATATGACTAGGTCTAATACACATTAGAAGTTAAAATAATTCTACAAAATTGGATTGCAGTAAAGGTATACCAAAAGACATTGATACATAATGTTTGCCTGCCTACCTACCAGCAATGTATTTCCTTAATTTGTGTTTCTCTCTGTCCCCCAAATTAAACTTTGATTGTCACGGGGATGGGGTAATTCACCCACCACAGATGAGAAGCTATTTAGAAGCTGTCTGCAACCATTAATCAAATGCATCAATGTTGTGCATCTGCAACATTAGGAGCAGGAAGGCTGTGATCCTAACTCCACCAACTGGGAGTAAGCTCTATTGAATTCAATAGAACTTACTTCAGAGTTAAGACGGCGAAGACTGCACTGTAAAGCACCAACATAAACAACTTAAGACAGTGGTGTGCAGTAAGATTTCCTCTCCTAAAACTGGAACTTCTCACTCTTTCCTCCCTCCTGTAACTTGCACTCTCCAAGTCTGTTCAACCCTGCTGCTGCAAGAGTGTGATACAGCCCAGTATTCTTGCTGTTCATAGTCTTCCAAGGGCCAGTTATGCAATTCACACCACCAACCTATGTCACATTTCATCATTCTGAACTGCAATCTGAGAAAAACGAAATGTTAACAGATCTATAGACACACATATATACAAAACAAGAATAAAGAGAGCATCAGCAACACTGTCCTTTATCTTTATTACATGATGGATAGAAGTGCATCCTCTGTGCAACGGTGAAAACAATCTAAAGGAAACATTCTAGACAGACACATGATTGCGCAGCTTGTGGCCAACGGCTGAAGCGCAAGGTGCACCACCTGCAAAGCAAGTTCCGGCAACGGCACAAATTGCAACATTCTCCTAAAACCAGAGGGCGCCGGGAAGTTTTACCCCATCGGTTGTATAACCTCTTTCCCCATCACATTTTTGAAAATTTTGTCCCTAAAGCCCATTTGCATATACTATTCAAAATGGCATAAATTATACATGCTGGCTTATTTAATGACCCTTTCAACCTCCAAATGTGCAATGTAGTCTGTTCCTAATATTTGGAAAATTAGGCTGGCTGCAGCTATGCTAAACAGTATACACCACTGAGCAATGTGAAGTGTTTCCACAGCACACAAACACACACAGGCTTTTCAAGCATTGTGTGACAAAGCGAAGAAAACCCCGACACCAGCATGGCATGGCAGAGGTGGAAACAAGCAGCAATACCAGATGGCATGCCAAGTCCCCAGAAAGTGCCTAACTCTGGAACACCATGCTTGGCAGAACGACGTGTATTTCTTCTTCCAATTGCCACTTTTAATTTACAAGCAGCAACGTTGTTCAACAGCTGCTTCCACATACAGAATTTTAAGTAGCTAAATAAGATTTTAGACAGATTTTGATGCAACGCTAGGCTGTGCTTATATGTCATGTGAAAAAGCCCCTGGTTCATGAACTACTACTTGCATGTCCACGAGCTTGGCCCAAAGGAAAAGACCAAAATCATTCACTTTACTTTTTAACCACAGTATAGCGCTACATCTGAACCAGACACACTGTAATTATTCTTAATCGTGGTTTATGTCAACTTCAAACCATGGTTTATGAAGCTGGCTTGTTTCAAATAAACTAGCATTAAGATAAGCCAAAGTTTAGGATTCACACACAAAATTAAATAGTGGTTCATTGAAAGTGGAACCAAAACTTCCAATCTTCTCCTTGCAGATGTGCAAGAAAAGGGGAGAGTGAGAAACTCACAAGTCCAAGTACTGTGGTACCTCTGGTTGCGGACACCATCCGTTCTGGGGTGCCGTTCACACCCTGAAAAGTCCGCAACCAGAGTGGTGCTTCTGCACATGCGTGAACTGCAAGAGAGCACTTCTGCGCATATGCAAACTGCACAGAATGCTTCTGCGCATGTGGTGAAACCCAGAAGTAAACACTTCCGTCTCTGCCGCGTTCTTAACCCAAAAATATGCAACATGAAGCATTTGCAAGAAGAGGTATGACTGTAATGTAATTTGGTGTTATGTCTGACCAAGGCCATAGACTAGGCATAGGCAAACTAGGACCTCCAGATGTTTTGGGACTACAGCTCCCATCATCCCTAGCTAACAGGACCAGTGGTCAGGGGTGATGGGAACTGTAGTCTCAAAACATCTGGAGGGCCGGGTTTGCCTATGCCTGCCATAGATTAAGTCCTATCTTATAAAGCAAATGTTTTATTGTGCTATATGGATGACCAAAGGCAGGCTTTTGGTTTAACCAAAGGCAGTTTAACCGATGACCGAAGGCAGGCATTTGGTTTGCCAATGAGTTGAAAGTCTGTCAGTTTGTTTGTAACACAATAATTACCATATTTTTTGCCCTATAGGATGCACTTTTTCCCCTCCAAAAATGAAGGGGAAATGTGTGTGCGTCCTATGGGGCGAATGCAGCCTTTCGCTGAAGCCTGGAGAGTGAGGGGGTGGGTGCGCACCGAACCCTCTCGCTCTCCAGGCTTCAGGAAGCTATCTGCTAGCCGTGGGAGACACAGCTCTCCCACGGCTAGCGGAGAGCTTGCCTGCACCCACAAGCTTGGGGCGCACTGAGCTCAGCACGCCCCAAGCTTGGGGCTTCGCGCAGCGCTCCGCTAGCCGTGGGAGAACGAAGTCGCGCGGCTCACCGACAGCAACCTGTTCTGGGGACTGGGGTCGGGGGAAGCTTGGGCTTCCCCAGCCCTGCACCTGGGGGGGGGAATAAATTTTTCCCCCTTTATTTCCCCCCCCCCAAAAAAAAAAAAAACTAGGTGCGTCCTATCGGCCGGTGCGTCCTATGGGGCGAAAAATACGGTACTCCACTAGGAATTCAGAATAAAGTTCATGGCACAATCTGGTAACTCAAACATCAACTCAAGCCCTGCACTAGTTTTCAAACATACCGTTTACCTTGAAGACTCAGGTATCAGAATTAAAAAGTTGGCGTGAACACTCAGGGAAACATTCTGTTTTTCAAAAATGAACTCTGCCTCAACCTCCAGACCTACTTTAAAAGAGAGAGAACTATTGCCCAGTACAGCCATAACAAACCACAATTCACTGTTGCATGTGGGACAACAATGGTTACTTTTCCCCAGTAAAGGACTAGGAAACTAAATGAAAAGAGGATGTTAAAACAGGTTCTAATTCAGAGCCAGTCAGAAACAGAAAATTATTCAGAATTCCTTGGCAGTATCTCTTTCTTTTCAGGAAAAGGTTGGCTAGGAATCCGGTAAAGATGCTTTAGATATATGCATCACCAGCCACATATCAGAAAACTAGACAGCTTCAATCTAGCTTGAGGATCCCATTAGACTAATGATTTCAGATGATGCTAAGGGATGAAGAAAAAAATAGCCATAAAATCCAGGAAGACAGATTCAAAACTTAGGACGTGTCCTTCTTAGAGTGTATTGTATTACTTAACATAGTACAATGGTGTATTGTATGGAAGAATGCCACATAAGACAGGGATGGTTGCAAATACAGCTTCCCTCATTTTGGGACTTTTGCAATAATGCATTGGGTCGAATGAAAACTGTCTGCCCAGTTCTGCTATCAGTTCTTTTATCAACTTGTATCATGAAGGAAACACTTATTATTTTAGGTGTTCTGTGTCCTAACAGATATTCTATTAGAATATCAGATTAATTAACTTTCAAAATGTGTGCACAAATGACATGAAGATCAAAATACGTGTTATTGGCTTTAGGATCAGCCATTGCTGACATCTGTAAACAGCTACTTTAGATACTGACATAAACTAATACTTGTTGCAGCACCTTAACAAAAAAAAAATCAGCTGAGCAAAGAGGCTTCTGAAGTGTAAGATGTTACAAAATGATTCCCTACTTATTTCTGCCTATTTATTAATAGAACCAAGTAACAAAGTTTGTTTTTTGGCTGGTTAGTCTTTTAAACCTCCATGACTTCACAACCTCTGTAACAAGGGGTGCAACAAGGAATGCTCAGTGTCTATGAGATACTATTATTTGCTGGCTGGTTTGCTGCAAAGGTCAGGAGCAGGTTTCTCCTCCTATCTAGCTTCAGAAAAACTCACAGCCTCTCAAACTTTCCAACAATGTTTGCATCCTTGTTCATAATGACATATGTTCTAAATACTGAGAAGCAGCAAACATTCCCCAATAGTCTTCTAGGAGCCTGGAAATTAAAACTACAAAGTCGAATGGGGTGTGGAGTACAGTGTACTAACTACCAAGTTCTCAAGTGAAGATTCGTTTTAGGCTAAAAGCTACACCGAAACAGAGCTTGATACAAACCTATTTATTCTGAAGCACTCACTGAAATGATAGGGATCGTTACTTCACATCTTTATCACACTACAAGCTACTACAACTTCCTCCCAAGGCAGCTTCACAGTGCACAGGCAAAGAAGCCATGTAATGAAGATTGCTTGGCCCTTATCTCTCTCATGCTCACAATCAGGAAGAAAAAAGTCTTCCCTTTCAACATGAAAGCTCCTAACCCACTTAAACAGAGCAGTCTGTGATATCTTCCCCAGACAGATCAAGCACTGAATATAGGACTCGGATCTGGAGTATATAGTCAGTGAGTGCATCCAGCGAAGTCAACGAGGGCTGCCTGCTCCACGTTTACGTAAGCCTTAGGCTTTCATTCCACGCGTTAATATTGGCTTCCTTTCACACGTGACACCCCAAACGCACCTGATGTGCATTTGCAGGTCCTGCAACATGAAAACCTGCAAGCCAAAAACACCTACACTGATATGTTCCTTTTTAAAATAAATAAATACCCCACTCTTCTTCTAGGATTCCTCTGCCCACTTCCAGAGGCTCGACCCAAACAGCTGGAGGAAAAGAGAGCCTCGACTGGCAGCCCTTTCAGGAGGGTGGCAGCGTCTTCCCAGCAGCTCAGCTGAAGGAGCTCGGGGAGGGAGAGTGCGAAGCCCCTCGAGGGGACGCTGCGGGGCGGGAGGCGGGCTTCCCGGGACCCGCCAGAGGAGAGGGACGGGGCTCGCCACCCACACGCGGCGGCGCCAGGCCCACCGCGGCCGGAGGAGCTGGAGCGGCTTCGCCCTCGCCTACTACTCACCCGAGTGCTGGTCCCGAGGCCACAGGTAGTAGGTGGCGGGGATGACGATGAGGGCCACGAAGCTGGTGAGGAAGTAGAAGAAGGTGTTGCCGCTGTCATCGTACTGGAACTGCTGCCCCGCCATGGCCGCTCACACGCCCCGCCCCCCTCGGCTCTCCTCTCCCGGCGCTCGCTGCTCGCCTCCAGCCAGCGCCAGGCGAAGCAGCGGCCGCTCCGGGGATCCCGCGAGAACAGGAGCAGCGCCCGCCTGCCTGCCCCACCCACTGGCCTCTGGAGCGCGTCCGCCCGCTTCGCCCCCCCGCCCCCCCACCACCTCTTCCTCTCGCTCTCCCACTTCGGCCCCCAGCAGCGCCAGCGCTAGCAGAGGAGGGAGACGTGTCGCTGCGCAGGCGCCATCGCCACCATTGTGACGTCGGGCACGCGCTTCCGGTTCCTGGGCCCCGGTCGCCCCGGATTGGCTGAGCGGGGAGTCTCCCCCCCCCCCCAGCGGGTTGCGGGAAGGAGGAGAGAGGAAGCCTGAACTACCAGAAGCATTCGGGTGGAGGGGGTGGCACTCGAAGGAGGGAGCGGGTGTTCGAACGTTTTTCTTTTGTTTTTCAGTCTTTTTCCCCCTCTTTGCTACGACTTATTTGCAACGGATGTGTGATCTTGGTTTGTGTGTTTTGTTGTTCCTGCGGCTTCTAAACCGCCTTGGGGGCAATACTATAGGAAGGCGGCATACAAATTAAAAATGAAATGGGGCGGGTGGGAATGCAATGAGGGTCTCTTTCAAGTCTGCGCTTGCAGCTGGCGAACTTTGCCTCCTTCTATCGCTCTTTGACTCCAGAGAACTCTTATTAGGAACTTTTTAAAAAATGGAAGAGACGTTTCTGATCATACTTATCCGTTCAGAAAGCATATAAAAAATGCAACAGTGTATTTTGAATTATTTTAGTGGACCAGATGATAACAGCTGTATCTCCTGGTTTTTCCCCAATCTAGCCCCTTTTACGATGTGTGTGGGTTTGTCACGATAGCTTCTAAACACCCCTTTCCCCCCAGTAATGGCTATTCTATTCTACTGCTTGCAGCCTTCATCGGTGGGCAAACTTTGATAGAAGGTATCTGCCCCTAATTAGTACTCCCCACCTTCCATTACATTTTTGAGCAAGCACACATGTATTTTTGAACCTGTACAAAAGGAAAAAAGGGTCATGGGTGATGCTGTGGGTTAAACCACAGAGCCTAGGACTTGCCAATCAGAAGGTCGGCGGTTTGAATCCCCGTGACGGGGTGAGCTCCCGTTGCTCGGTCCCTGCTCCTGCCAACCTAGCAGTTCGAAAGCATGTCAAAGTGCAAGTAGATAAATAGGTACCGCTCCGGTGGGAAGGTAAACGGCATTTCCGTGCGCTGCTTTGGTTTGCTAGAAGCGGCTTAGTCATGCTGGCCACATAATCCGGAAGCTGTACACTGGCTCCCTCGGCCAATAAAGCGAGATGAGCGCCGCAACCCCAGATTCAGTCACGAATGAGCCTAATGGTCAGGGGTCCCTTTACAAAAGCAAAAAAAGTGTGCACCTACAGTACATCAAGATTTGCTTGGGACCCCGCTGCAGCACTTCTGAAACAAGAAAACCTCAGTCCAGTGTGCTTCCAATTCTGCTCAGCAGCCAAATCTTATTTCAGTAGGGAAAGTACAATTCAATATAATGGGGGGAAATTGAAAACATCCGTAACTTTCACAGGTCTAGATGAAATTTGCAGGCATATTAGCCTTTCTCTCAATGCCTAACCAGATGCCCATGGGAAACCTGCAAGCAGGACCTGGGTACAAAAGCATTTTCCCTATTTGTGATTTCCAGTATTCAGAGGCATACTCCTGCTCTCCATGGAAGGAGAGCATAGCAATGGAGGCTAGTAGCCATTGGTAGCCTTATATACTCCATGAATTTGTCCAATCCTCTTTTGAAGCCATCCAAGCTGGGGGCCACCACTGCCTGCTGTGGGAGCAAGTTCCATCCTGGCCACTGTGAGAACAGGATGCTGGACTAGATGGGACACTGGCCTGTTCAGCAGACTCTTCTTATGTTCTTTCCAACCCAAGGTTTCATTTCTAATCGGTAACCACCAATTTAGACCCTAATAGCATATATGTAATATTAGCTTTGTGATTGTACAGTGGTACCTCGGGTTAAGTACTTAATTCGTTCTGGAGGTCCATTCTTAACCTGAAACCGTTCTTAACCTGAAGCACCACTTTAGCTAATGGGGCCTCCTGCTGCTGCCGCGCCGCCGGAGCCTGATTTCTGTTCTTATCCTGAAGAACTATTTCTGGGTTAGCGGAGTCTGTAACCTGAAGCGTATGTAACCTGAGGTACCACTGTATATATTTTTAAGTATGGCTCCCTTGAGAGTGGGAGGGAGATGATTTAGTACTGATCCTTAAAAGGAACTGAGGTGATACTAGTGTTTCTTCATCTGTTTGTTGGGGAGTTCACACTGCTTCCAAGTTGCAATGCAGCAAGCTTCCTTGGCTGTTTGACCTCTTTGACAACAGATGGAAACAGAATATAGAGCTGGATTTTTTTAAAGCATTTATTTGTCCTTGTATACTTTAATATAGCTACAACAGCATTTACAGTGTTAAAAGTGTGGGAGGAAAATAATGAGATCTGTAACCCACGTGCAGGTAATTAACAAAAGAATATAATGTATCATCCACTGCTCCCCCTCCCCCGGAAACCTGCTGTTTACCACTTAATTGGAACAACATTAAACAGTTTTTCTGCAGATTGACATTTGTTCTGATTCAGCGGTAAACAGTAGGTTTTCCCAGGGGAAATGGTGGGACAAACAAAAAACTTGGACTTGTGCCTAGAAAGCATGGGACAAGCGCAAGTGTGGACAAGCCCTAACAGCAAAAGAGGGGTAAGCACAAAGAATCAACAAAAAACAGAAGGCTGATATCAAAACCAGAACACCAAATAGTACTCATCTATTGTCTGTATACTGCCCAACACACTTCAATAACAACCTTCATTAAGGACAAATTCCATATTGTGCAGTGCAATCCCGTGCATTTTTACTGTGTGGAGTGACCAAGTATGTTAGGCATTGCAGCTTTTTCTGGTATCTCAGTGGAACAGACTACAGATTAAGACGTGTGAAACACCTGTAGTAAGTCAGCTACAGTCCTCAACATTATAATGTGCTGCAAGCATAAAGAATGTTACTGAACCACATGGGGCAATTTGAGTGTTACAATAGTGAGTGCATTTGACTATCAAATAAAGCTCACTCCAGTCTTATGGCTACTTATTGTGTTCATGGGAAAGGTGAAATTTGAACCTGGTACTTTTCTTATTCTTGTCTCTTAGCTACTATGTACAATCACTCCTATGAACAATCACTCCTATGTACAATCACTCCCAGCTGGCATGGTCAGGAATGGCAGGAGTTGTAGTGCAACCACTTATGGAGGACCCCTGGTTCCCCAGCCATGGTCTGTATTCAAAAAATTAAATATCAAACCAACTGGGGGTGTTTCTATAGCTAGCATTGTTTAATATTTCTGAACTGGAATTTAACAACGCGGTGAATTTGGCCAGGGATCTGCAGAAAAGTAAATTGCATCTTGTTGGACATTTGAGAGGCCTAGCTGGTGACATTTGCTTACAGGCATTGGAAAGCAAAGCTGCCAACAGAACAATGAAAGGTGAGCAAGCAAAGTGTTTTGATAAACAGATGAGATTCACCACCAAATGTAGCACAAAGGGATTATCTAACCACAAAGACATTTACAAAGGATCATATAAAATGAGTATCTGTATTTGCCAACTTCCCGTTGTGCAGAAGTCAAAAGGAAAAGATGGAAAACAGGAGGCCAGATTGTCAGGACTACCAAATCCAGGTCAAACCTGTATAGCTTACAGCAAAATCTGGAGCTAGAAGAACAGGTAGGAACAGGAAGCATAGACTGAAACAAGCAAAGCTCAAGCCAGGCTGCATAGCAATTGTTTTACACAGATAATTTTATTCCTCCTTTTAAGGGTGTTGTTTAAACAGGAATATTCATTCAAGAATACCATAGCATAACATCACAACAATGAGCCTAGACACCCTCCAGGTTCCTGTGTTTCTCCACCTCCCACTCTTTATCTCCTGTGGCCACAAGGAGGAGTCCATAAATACTCACTTCCATTTCCAATTAACCGCAAAATGCCATGTCATCCAGAGCTGGTCAAACTGGCTAATTTAACCATTGTTAGTGGAAACAAGCCAGTTTCTAACAATAGATTATGAAGTTGGTTGGTTTTCACTAACCATTGTGAATATTAACTCCAATTTAGGGATCAGGTGACTTGCTAAACTGCTGTCAATTTAAAATTCCCTCCGTTACAGCCATACTGGGGGAGGAAGAGGAGAGTGTACAAGCTCAACAAGGGGGTAGGCTCATTTTTGCAATGATAAAGGTGAGTCTTCTGTCTGGTTTAGTCTTCTGTCCAAACAATGTCCTTGAAAGGGAACTTCTGTGAACAATCAGAATAGGTTTTCAGAACCAAAGCTGGAGCAGGAGGTCTTCCATGGACAAAAGGTACGTTATTGTAGTCCTGATTTCATAATGCATCACTGTCACCTTGCTAAAGTAATATATGGTGAGGTAAAAAGGAAGAAAGCATGCTGCCTCCCAGGGCTGTCAACTCTTAGCTTTCTTTAAAATAGAATAAAAAGTTCAATCAGAAAATTGTGAAGAAAGTAAAGAGCACAAAATGTGGAAGCAGCTCCAAGACTTCAATACTTGGCAGCCTGCAACATTGCTAAGGATGTTTATTCACTGTTTCTAAGCAATCAGAAATGTTGACCACTCAGGAGGAGGCCCTCCCAGAACAGCAGAAAGAGGACAAGCTAGATGGAAGAGGATACTGGGGTGAGTTTGTTTAAGCGTTTTGCCCCTATATGCATTATTTCATTCACTCAACAAGTGTGCTGCCTTTACAAAATGAAACACAGTTGGCTGGCTTTAGTATGTTTTATTGAAAAGTAATTCCTTGAAATAAATGAGACTTCATCCGTGCTTAGAAAAAACGATGCTATTGCACACCTGCACACTCAGGTTTTCCATGTCTCCCACCCAACCACTACTAGGCTGTTCATCATCACTGGGCTGTTATTTTAATACTGTGTAGTTGCCATAAACAAAAGTATAAAATCCAAAATGAATCATTAAATGCCTTATACCCGCAGCAAATTAGAATTCCTATAGACTAGAACAGATAGCTTTTTTTGTTTATTAAGGTTAGCAAAACATATTGTGTGCATGTTTTGCTGAGAGTTGTGGCATTGTACATGAATGTTATTTGTTGTTGTATATTTGTAGCTTGATATTTCTCCCATGAACTCAAGGCTGTGTGCATTGTCCTCCTCTTCCCACTTTTATCTTGACAGCAGCCATGTGAAAATTCAGAAACCAAAGTTCATAAAACTCTTTGAATCTGCACCTGTGCTTGCTGAGGAGGCTTGCTAACAAAATAGGGGAAGGAACTCCCTGATATTGCTTGCTGGAAAGGAATAAGGTTTGGAAGAGGTGCTCCTCCATCACCTCTGTTGGTAGGGAAGCCTATACCTCTACAGAGGTCCCTGCTGCACCCACAAGAACGTTTAGGGCCCCAAATGGGATGTTCTGCTAAAAATCAAAGAGAAATCACACCAACCACAATGTTGTGCCCTTCTCAGCACAAACAAACAGGGCTTGAGATATGGCAGTAGATTCTGGATGTTCACCAACTTGGGATTCTTCTCTTAGTCGTCTTCTAATAAAAACCAGAGAGTGAGTGTGAAAAGGATAGACAGGTGGCATGAATAATAGTCCAAGGGGAAAATGTGGGTTATCTATGAAAAGACATTCCGTATCATTTAATTTGCTCCACTGAAATTGACAATTGATTTGCCTGACCTTTTTCCCCCAATTTCTCCAAAGTACAGAGAGAGTGAGAGAGAGGAGGAAATTGGCATCAATGAAATTGACAAGACTTTTCCTTGACCTTGTCACCTTCCCAGCAGGAGGGGATGACGGAAATGGCAGTGGGGCATGCAGTGCAGAAGAAAAGCGAGTGAGGCATTGTTCAAGCTGTCTCCAACCACAGCATGATGGAATTGCATCCATGGCCGCTGAGGCAGTATCCGAGGTGGGTAAGTCATGAATGCTTTCTCCCACATAGCTAGAGGGGTGGTTGTAGCAGTGAAAGCAAGAAGAACTCATGAGCTGCAATTACCTGAAGTGGAGGAAGAACATTTGAGCGCTCATTGAAGTGAATGAAAATCTGTGTGTAACTTCTACCTAAGTCGGCTGCTTTGGTTTCAGGGCCCTCACTAAACAACAGCTTCAAAGCTGCTAGAAGTTGTGCAGAGTTCTCCAGAATTGCATGTGATCAGCAGATGGCACTCTAACTACACTAAACCTAAAGCTTCCTTTGTCGTAGCTGTTGTCAGCTAGGTGAAATTGCATGTTGCCTAAGTATGGTGCATCTAGGTTGTACAGGGAAGAATATTATCCTTTCCAATAGATTTAGGAGAAGAGCAAACGGTTCCACCTAGACAGGTTTGGATGACACACGCTTCATAATAATAATAATAATAATAATAAATTATTTATATCCCACTCAACCCATCTGGCTGGGTTTACCCAGCCACTCTGGGCGGCGTCCAACAAAATATTAAAATACAATAGTATAGAAAGAAAAGACAGAGTAGCTCTTTGTGAGCCCTCTAGATACACCTGTAACTAGTTGAAACAGATACAGATAGGTAGCCGTGTTAGTCTGCCATAGTCAAAACAAAACAAATTCCTTCCAGTAGCACCTTAAAGACCAACTAAGTTAGTTCTTGGTATGAGCTTTCGTGTGCATGCACACTTCTTCAGATACCAGGTATCTGGTATCAGAAGAAGTGTGCATGCACACGAAGGTATCTGAAGAAGTGTGCATGCACACGAAAGCTCATACCAAGAACTAACTTAGTTGGTCTTTAAGGTGCTACTGGAAGGAATTTTTTTTAGGTGAAACAGAGTCAATGGAAACACCACTCTTTTTGGCATAGGTGAGCAGTTTTTTTTTCATCCCTGATAAAACAATTTGTAAAATCAGCTTTCATGCATATACCCTTAAACAGTGCTTTTTTTCTTTTAAAAAATTGTTTAGGGGTACTCTTATTTTGACTCAAGAAAATCACCATTTTATAGTTCAAATCGGGGAAAATACAGTAAATGGACAAAAGTACAAAGATTCACAAAATGTTTCGGGGTATCCGTACCTTTATCTTACCTTATCCCATTTCCAAAACCCAGTAACAAGCAGATCTGTTTAACTTTGCCATATGTACATGATCTCATATGAGGGCCAATCTATGCAGTAAGAAAACTCATGTGAGAAAGCTTTCCTAGGACTTTACCCCTTCAGGCTGCTGAGTGTTGGTGGGTGCATTTTAATGCTACTAGATTGGGGGCTTTAGAAAATATAAAACTAGCCTATCTTGGAGAAAACAAGAATGAACCCTTGAGATGCTAGATGCCTATGGAGAGCAGAAGTGGAGAACATTTACTGGCCGATGGCTCAAATCCTTATCCCCACACCCCAGTAGACCAAATTTGACAAGTAGGTGGGAAAGCACAGCACAGGGCTCTTTGATAACCCTTTTGCAAACAGCTCCACACACCTGAACCTCCATGCCTGTTCCCAAGCAGGGGAACTGGGGCATATAGCCAAAGTGAGCTGGATTTGACCAGCACTCAGCTGGTGAGTAGAGGTTAAATTCTGCTGCTTTGGCTGCACGTACCACATGCTACTCTCAACTGCTAATGGTGAGTCACACCACCCTCAAGAAACTATGGAAGAATTTATCTTCCCCTGTGAGAAAGTTAGTGAAATTCTGCCTGCCCCCCCAATTTGTCTACCCACAAATAAGGTAGAGTTTTTAGAGGCCACTTAACTACCACAGAGCCTAGGACTTGTTGATCAGAAGGTCAGCAGTTCGAATCCCCTGCTCCTGCCAACCTAGCAGTTCGAAAGCACATCAAAGTGCAAGTAGATAAATAGGTACCGCTCCGGCGGGAAGGTAAATGGCGTTTCCATGCGGTGCTCTGGTTTGCCTGAAGTGGCTTAGTCATGCTGGCCACATGACCTGGAAGCTGTACGCCGGCTCCCTTGGCCAGTAAAGCGAGATGAGCGCCGCAACTCCAGAGCCAGTCACGACTGGACCTAATGGTCAGCTTTCTAAGATTCAGTTGTTTTGAGTTGGTCAGTTTGTTGGCCTGACCGCTTTCATTGGCTTCAACAACTTCCACAGTGAAATGGGAAGATAAGGTCTTCTTCTTCTTTCTTCTTCTTTGGTGATCACTCGTAGCCAAGTAAGATTGTCTTCCATAAACACAGTTTTAACAATGTGCGGCTTTCTCCTGATTGAAGTGCAGAGTGTTTGATGACCGGGACATTCACAGGGAAACCAAAATGCTTGTTTACAAAGCTATTGTACTACCAACCTTACTATATGCTTGTGAAACATGGACCACTTATAAATGCCATCTCCAACTCCTCAAAGATAAGGTATATCAGTTTGTATCCAAAGAAGTTGCCCCATACTCATGCAAGGATTGCCACTTATGCAGCAGAATGTCCACTCCTTGTTTGCCTGCACACACACATCCCAAATCTGTCCTTGAAGTTACTCCAACCATCTGGAGCAGATTCGGAGGAGGTAGAGTCCAGGAAGAGGAAGAGCAAGAGTCCTTGCGCAAATGGAAGAGCTTTGTCAGATAACAACACATTGGTTTTCTTAAGTAAGCTCATCTTCCCCTGGTATTGGTTCAGCAAGCCTGGAGCTTTGTAGATACCTCCAGGAACTTACAATGCATTTCTGCTTCATATTGTTCCACCATCCAAGAGATGTCTCTCTCTACCTTTGTGAGACTTATTCAAGAAGAGGGAGGGGGAAGGTTATGCACTTTGAGAAGTGTGGGATTTACTGCTGTGTTTCAAAGGAATTAGAACAGAGCAGCAATATTGTAAACAAGCACAATGAAAGCTGGAGAGGTCACTGCTGCATCTTTGGAAATTAACGAGGTTGTGATTAATTCTAGCAACTGGGGCCCTAGGAATTATGAGGACAGGCACAACAAAGATGCAGTAAGTAGATTATCTGAAAAGCCTTTTTTTCTCAGTTCCCCTTGTTTGTTTAAATTAGAAATTTTAAGCTAGCCTCTTAAACGTGGCCTAGCCTTTTATTATTATTTGGGGGCAGGGGAGGGTAAAGAAGTATATTTCAAAATGGAGTGATGCTGCAAGCCAAACAATGGGCATTCAGAAGCCTTTTACAGTGTGGATTTTGAAATTTGACCTTTTACATTGGAGAAGACAGAAGAGAATGGTTCACTAGCATATCCCAATTGGTCAGATGTTTCCCAAGCTGATTCCAAGCTAGCAGCACAAATTATCTTGGCCCTCTTGATTTAACATTTTCCAAAAAAAGGTTCTTCTTTCTCATTCTTATCATTTGGAATCACTATTGTGATTTTAAATATTGTAATGGTATACTATTTGCATATTTGATTCTCAGGTTTTATAAATAAATAAATATCAAAGTTTACTTTCCCCTGTGAGATTTGTCATTTAATGTGGCTAATAATTCAGTCTTGAATCAAGGTAGACAAAAGACAACCAATTCCATTTCTAATAGGGGATCCAGAGTTGGGATATAAAGTCACATGATTTACCAGTATCTTTGTGTATGTTGTTATTATTCTTACTGCTATTTATATTGATCGGTAGGATTTTCCACATGTGCGAAGAATCAATAGCCTTTTCTACATCTTACTACTGCTCATTCTTCTGGGCTAGATGCCAATATTGCTTTCGCTAGCTAGGGAAGTAATTTTGGTAGGTGGGTGGCGGTTGAGGGCTGGTTACAGGAACAGCAGCTATGAAGTGGTAGAAGGGATTGTGACTCCTGCCTCGCACAACCTCTTTTTTTCGTTCTTCTCTGCATATAACCATTAACAGTAATTGGAGGGTGGGGGGGCGGACTAAAAATAAAACTCCTGCTGCAAAAGAGTGAACTTTGTGTGGGAAAGAGCAAGTGCTTTTTTGCAAAGCAGAAAAAAACATTAAAATTCATACTGGAGGAAAAGAGCAAACAAACTGATTCTCACAGACCTGGTCTTCTGTTCTCACATCACAACTATCCTTCTGCTACACAACATGCCACCACCCTCCCCCACTGGCTGTTCAAGATGGCTGAGTCATCCCATGTTATTCGTCCTGCACCTGGGATGGGCAAAAAGTAGATGGGGTCTGTTTGGTACACCGCCGCGTAATTCACAGTAGCTCAGCCAGGGTTTCTAAGTCCCAATAGCAGCAGGAAAAAGCCTTCATCCCACACACACCCCAAACAAAAATGGGAACACTAATTCAGATATGGATTCCTTTAAACTTGTATCGCAAAGCCTGTGTATGGTTTGTGGAGTATGGTCCATGCTTTTTTTCTGGGGGTACTCAGGGGTATGCAGTACCAGCACCTTTTTTTCCTAGAAGAAAAGCACTGATAGATACATCCGGTGCTTTTTTTCTGGGGTGACGCAAGGGGACGCATACCCCTAAACATTTTGTGAATCTTTGTACTTTTGTCCATTTACTATATTTTTCCCAGTTTGAACTATAAAACGGTGGTTTTCTTGAGTCAAAATGAGAGTACCCCTAAATATTTTTTTAGAAAAGTAACACAGGATACATCAGTTCCACTCCCTGAGCCACCAACATGCTGGCTTTATCAAACACTGAACCAGTAATTTGCACCTGGCTCTGGTTGGTGGACCTCAGGTTTGTAGTAATGACAATACCCCAAACAGATCCTGCAAGATCGAAGTGGAACCACACCTTCCCTCAGCTTAATGGGGAATGATGGGGTGGTGGGCAGGGATGGGGAAACCAAAAAGGTCATGGCATGTCAGGTGAAGGCATCCCCATCCAGTCTCATACCCCAAAAGTGACTATTTTGCGAGGTCTACTGTAGAAATACTGGTTTATGTCTAAGGTACCCTACCAATCAGGGACGCGGGTGGCGCTGTGGGTTAAACCACAGAGCCTAGGACTTGCCGATCAGAAGGTCGTCGGTTTGAATCCCCATGACGGGGTGAGCTCCCATTGCTCGGTCCCTGCTCCTGCCAACCTAGCAGTTCAAAAGCACGTCAAAGTGCAAGTAAATAGGTACAGCTCCGGCAGGAAGGTAAACGGCATTTCCGTGCGCTGCTCTGGTTCGCCAGAAGCGGCTTAGTCATGCTGGCCACATGACCCAGAAGCTGTACGCCGGCTCCCTCGCCCAATAAAGCGAGATGAGCACCGCAACCCCAGAGTCAGCCACAACTGGACCTAATGGTCAGGGGTCCCTTTACCTTTACCTTTACCCTACCAATCAGAGTGGAGTTCGGTTTCCCCAAACCCCTACATTAAGCAGTGCTGCTGCCCTGATAGTCAGCCCCACCCGCCAGCCTTTCTTGGGGATCAGTGTTTCCCTACTCAACTGCCCAGTATCTAAGCCCTGACCCTGCGTGCATCCAAAATCCTCTCATTTCCCAAATCAACTTGGCTATTCATCTCCTTCCAACTACACTAATCATACCCTGCCATCCACGTTTCCTTCTCTACTGGTCATACCACCCACCGTTCCATCCCCTTTCTGCAAACATGGCCACAGTGGAAGGTCCAAATTCTGCTCTGCTTCACCCCAAAAGACTTCAATCTGCCCTCCTAAACTTTCTGTACTCCTCCATGGCATTTCCACAGCTGCTTTATAGGGAAAGGCTGAGGTATGTGGCACCAACCATTATTCTGTAACCCTTTTTGCTTGGCTAACTGCCCTCACTTCCTAGTCCTGAAAATGGTGTAAATGGTGTGGGTTGAAGCAGGAAATCCACATGCTGCATCGCAGACCCTCCAAGTGCCCCTGTTTTCCAGGGACATCCCTGATTTAGAGAAGCCGTCCCGGTTTCTGATTTGATCCCGGAATGCCCTGCTTTTCCTTAGGATGTCCCTATATTCATTGGAGAGTACGGAGTTATCCGACCCCTGAGCCATCTGAAGGCAATCCTGTAAAGGGAAGTTTTTTAATGTTTAATGTTTTATATATGGCTGCCCAGAGTGGCTTGGGCAACCCAGTAAGATGTGTGGGGTATAAATAGTAAAAGTATCATTATGGCAAAGGATGTCCCTATTTTCATTGGATAAATGTTTGGAGGGTATGGCATTGGGGACTCCAAGGCGCTTGATAAGTCTCCTGGGCCTTCCATTTAACAGCCCTGAAGCCTATTAACTCTTAAATACTAAGTGAATCCAGCCAGCAGATGGCAGCAGGACACATTACAGTTGTTTTTAAAGAAATTGGTAGCTTCAGAACAACCTTTGCAGCAGGGGACACTTCACAAATTAATTTCTCTCTTGCATAATGATGTTGATGATGTTGTTATATCTTGTTCTGTATTTTTAAGGGGGGGCAGCTTTTGCAAAATGTGCTGAATCTGAAGAAATAAAAACAAAGCAACTTTAAAGCACAGCTTAGCACCATTCCCAGTGTTTGGGAGTGGGGCAGGAAACATCTAAGCGCAGGACTTACCTCTTCATTCATTTAGGCTGAGAGAGAGAGCGCGATTTGCCCAGGAACACCCAATGAGTTTCTTGGCTGATAGGGGATTCGAACCCTGGGCTTCCAGGCCCTTGTCCAATAAACTGCTTGCACCTCCCATCATCCCTGATCATTGTTTTTTAAATGTTATGTATGGTGCCTAGCAATATTAGAAATAAAGGAATGAGGAAAGGAGCCAGCAAGAAGAAAAGATACAGCAGTGTCGCTTGTATAGAGTATGAGAAAACCTGAAACTCAGAATGAACAGAACCACATAAAAATGGGGATTTGTTTTTTTAAAAAAGAAACTTTTTAGCACAGAGAAAATCAGTGCTATTTTAGAAAATACTCTAAAACCTGAAAAAAAATACAATGCACGTACTTTTGTAAACCTAGAAAATCTTTAATTTTTTTTTTTAAAGAGGAACTCACCTTGAAAGCCTCTGGTTCTCTTATAGTGGCAATGGTGCCCACCTGAAAGGTGCTGGAACATGAGTTTCAGCGAGTTCCAGGTGAAAAAAGCCCTGGAGATAGTTTATTGAAATATACTCAGAGCTGTGATGCAGTTCTCCAACCAGAAAAACTACATTCCAAAATGTCTGTTAGGAAAAAGTGCTCACAAACACAAAATATACATTTTTGAGAAAATAATATGCAAATATGCATTTTATTGGAGGAAATTGGTTGCAAAAATGTGTATATTTGAAGAAATATGCACTAAATGCATATTTTCATGATTATGTTTTTTGAAAAATTCTTCTTTGGCAATCATAACCGAGTAAGATTGTCTTCTATAAACACGGTTGTAACAATGAGTCTGTAAGTGACTGTGGAGGCCAATTCTGGATCCACACATCCTTCCACAGTGGGGACATTGGTTTCCGGGTGGGAGTTGATCACGGTGTGGATTTGCCAAGCGTGCCATCCTCTTAGCACATTTCTCCCTTGCGTCCTGAGTTTGAGTTTCTTCAAAGCCCATGACACCTTTGGTAAAGGCTGTTCTCCAACTGGAGGCCAGTGTTTCCCAGTTGTCAGTGTTTATACTACATTTTTAAAGATTTGCCTTGAGACAGTCTTTAAACCTCTTTTGTTGACCACCAGCATTACACTTTCCATTGTAAAAATGGGTCAAACTGAAGAAAACTGGGGAAACGTGGTGGAGGGATGAGAAGCTGAGAGAAAATAAATTGACACACTCACACCATCTCTAAATCTTGATAACTAGTTTATTTAAAATAGTTTATTTAATGCATTTGAAAAGGATCCAAATTTACAGAAACAGTCAATATTATTGTTTTAAGCCATTCTTCAATGACTGCTGTGTTGTTTTAAACCATGCACAAAGCAGAGGTGTGTACCGAGGTCTCCACAATATATATATATTGCTTGTGGCTACCCTGAATAGTTTAAATCATTCCAGCAGATTTATAATACTTGGATTTTTTTTGTCAGATTTGATTTATCGAGGTGTAACTAACTACACGTCAAATTCCAAAGTAATCACTGAGGATGACGGATTTGCTAAGGAGGCGAAAAGCAGTCTCCCTCTTTTCTTTCCTCAAAAGATTAAATAACTGACACAGGATCCAAGACGTAAGACAGGCATATATTAAATAGTGAATTCTTGCAGCCAATTTCTAAAGAGCCTGTTCAAAATACAGGTATCTGATGGAAATGTTGACAATACCCTTAATGTGAGCAGCGTCAAGCGGACACTGCTATGATTTTAACAAAGCTGTCAGATTAGGTGACTGAGTGGTTACAGCATGATATTAATACAACTTCTTAACCGACAATTAGTTAACTGGCTGCTAAAAAGAAACCGGCTTACAGGATTTCCCTAATGAATATAATGCTTTGTTTCTGGGCAAAACATATGCTGTGGATGTATAATTAGAAAAAAAGAGTTCCCCATCAAGGGAACATGTGCAGCTGAATAAAAGAGCTTATTATTATACCTGTGAGGGGTCAAAGTCTATGGGGCTGTAGCTTATGGTATTACAGCAGATTACAAAATCATTCTATTATGTTAGTCAATCTGTTTCCAAGCATCAACTAGCAGGAAGCTGTGCACTAGAAACTAACAAATAAGGCTCCCTTTGACTCTTTTCCCTCTAAGGTCTTGTGATAGGTCAGCTGTTGGTGGCATCATCATCCCAGTCAGATCACATGTCAGAACCTTTCAGTGTGCAGCTGATGCCTTTGATATTGAGAACCATCTTCCCCAGCAGTCCTCAAGTGCTACTTGTTGTAGAGCCATATTCTTAAAAAGCTGGAGCCAGTGTGAAAGCCATAGACAGTTAATGAAGGGGTGGGGGGGAGAGAAGCAGAGCGAACTTATGCTGCATCTGACCTCTATCATAAAGGAAATTGCTCAAGAGAAAAAGTGACAAAAGAGCAGCTGCCACGATCACATTCTGTGTTTTAGCACCTGAGGACCAATGTGCACAACTATATAATCTAAGTTTACATATCTTCTGTGGAAATTATTCCACTTTTTATGAACTGGCATATACATCCTCTGGCGAAAAGTGTGGGTCTCCTCATATAGGGCACAGATCTTCAAGATGCATTTTAAAAATTGCACACCCAGCTTCAGCACCTCTTACACAATTTCTTTCTTTAGACTTAATAATAATAATAGTAATAATAATAATGTGTAATTTTTTTTTGAGCCCTTATAATTACAGTGGTACCTCGGGTTACATACACTTCAGGTTACATACACTTCAGGTTACAGACTCCGCTAACCCAGAAATATTACCTTGGGTTAAGAACTTTGCTTCAGGATGAGAACAGAAATCGTGCTCCAGCGGCGCGGCAGCAGCAGGAGGCCCCATTAGCTAAAGTGGTGCTTCAGGTTAAGAACAGTTTCAGGTTCAGTACGGACCTTTAGAACGAATTAAGTACTTAACCCGAGGTACCACTGCAAATACATGGATAAGTATTATCCATGCCATACTGTTTAGCGGCTCATTTCAGTAGCCCCACAACAATCTCCTTTCCAGTCCATATATTGCATTATATGCATTCCAAATTCTGTTTGTTAGGTAGGAGCAAACTACATGTTGCACTGCTGCTGTATGTCAGGAAGTCCTTTGAGAGTGCTGACTTGCACTGGGTTAAGTGACAGGAGGGAATGAGGTTCCCCTTAACCCTTCCCCTGCCATTTCCTTCCCTCTTGAAACTTCCTACACACCAGTATTCCAAATCTATGTCTTCCTCAAAAACATAGAAACATTGTGGAAGTACAAGCAGCTGGGCAAGAAGCAACAGACAAAGGAAAGGTTAAGCACTGATGCAAATCCTTCCAAGAGATGCTTTGCAAGGGAGAGTTACTGAGCTAGGCTGTAATGTAGTTTACCTTCTGAGTTTTTTTTCCAGCATGTCCATCTATTTTCATGTTAGTGCCCATATTTACAATGTTAGCAGAAGCCTCTCCTAGAATTTGAAAGGCAAATTCAGGTCTAGCTTATACTTCCTTGACATAACTGTAATAGCACCTGCTCATTATAAATGGGACAATTTGGTCCTGTGATGCATGTTCTTCACAGTTCATGACTTTTATGTCTTTCAGAGAAGGCACTGAAAAGAGCCATTGATATGGTTATTTAGTGGATGAGCTCCAAAGGTTCCCTTTACAGTTAATCCCTTCCATGTTTTCCATTGTATGGAATAAACACTTTTAAAAATAACCCTGCAGGTGTTCAAGCATAGCAGTCTGAAAAATAACTAATTGTTGTGTGTATACTTTGCTTCTCCCCGCTCCAACATGAGCCTCTTGCTTCATCCGTTTATATTCCCATCGTGAAATGTCACAATTAAAGTCAGAGCATGCTATTTACAAACAGAAAGAAGACTACCAGAAAGAAGGCTCAATGGGGTTCTGGTAAGCTTCCAAGGCCTGGTTGAGCCCCAGTGCAGTCCTGGGACAAGTGTTCAAAATTCTAAAGTTTGGCCTGACTTTCACATGAACTTTGAGGCAAGAGAGGGTGGCAAAACTCTTATTTCAGGACGTGGGGAACCAATAATGACTGGATTAATATTAAAGAGCTGAAGTTTTTAATTAAATTTGTATAAAGCTGACATTTGCTTTCCCAAAATTGCTCCAGAAGAACCACTATATTACAACATCATTTCAGCCTAACCGTAATTAATTGGCATGATTTACCTATTTTATGTTTTAATCCATTTAAAACATACCACTGATGAAATGGACAGCATCGTTTTTAAAAGTAACAACAAAAACTCCAAACGGCAAGCATCATTTTGAAAGAGGAGTACCTGCCCCTTTCTCTCCTATAGGGTGGAATGCCTCATCTAAGATAATGCCAGTCAGGCCAACTATAGTATCTTTTTTTCTCCTCAATAATCTCATGAAATCCAGAAATCTATTCCAACAGTCTTCCCACAAGTGATTGCAGGATTATGTGCACTCCAATTTCCAAGCAATGAGAGATTTCAGGGGTGCCAAATACTGAATACAGAAGGGTAACAGGGTGATCTGTTTCAGCTGGAATACCTTAACCATCGATATGGCTGTGTGTTTATCAGGACCCTGTTGTGCTTCAAACAAGATAACAAATCTTCCTGGAAAAAACTGTGCATTAATAAACTGGCAATGGAAAGACTGGAGATGTCAAAGTTTTCTGCATGCTTAGAGATGAAGGCAATTACGCAGATATTATGCTAGGCAAAGAAAATTTATCTGCATAGGTCAACCTGTGCACTGCTTTGAAAGTGATGCTGCAATAGAAACACTGGGAGGGAATGTGCGTATTGCCAGCATTAACAAGCATGGCTAAACTGTTCAGCAAAGAAACATGTTTAATCTTTGCTTAAACACAACTCTGTGAATGCTGGCGAGGTCAGGGTCAGTTTGGGTTACCTATTGTATAAGCATTGGCTGCAAATAGCTTAAGCAGGGCACAACTTTTTTTCTACATATTCTTTCATGCTCAGCTCGCTCATTCCAGAATCATTCTCCCCACGTTCATTTACTGCCAGCTCTGCTCAAATGTCTCACCTAGCGCTTAATTTCTAAGAGGAGAGATGCCAGGGCTCAGATTCACCTGCAAAGTCCCACCCTAGAACTGGAACAGCATCTTCAGTGTGGGGAGATTCAAAATTTCCTTTCCCTAGTATAAGAGTTTTCCTCGGGGGGGGGGGGAATTCCGCCATACTTAAGATGGTAGAAAGGGGTATTCTTGTAACATCACAAAATAGGCACCAAAAATGTACAGTGCAACTCGCACCATAGATCAACAATTAAATACCTTTGCTCAACCTTCAGTAGATCTGTCAGAACTGAAGATTCATACATGTGTGTGCCTGCACACAGAGAGCTTTTTTAAAACTGACAAAGCTAGACTGTAACCTGCTTGCAATTTCCACATCCCTACTTGTAAAACAAAAAAACAATAATCCCTTTTCCAAAGAGAAATTTCCCTGTCTATGTGAACGCCCTCTCTCCCAATTGCCAATACATGTGAAATGAGAGTGGATACTTGGACATGCTAGCGTCATACCTTCTATTTTGAACTGTGTATTCTTGTTTATGGGTTGGGTCAAGGCAGTGGAACTCCACTCATGGGATGCCCTCATTGCAGGAAAGAGGGACCATTTTTGATGATTCTCCAACTTACCTGCAGGCCCCTGTGACTCCCCTGGAAAGCTGCTCCTAAGGGCTAGAGGACCCTCCAGAATGGTATGGGAGGTGGTGGGGAGGGGAGGGAGAATTGGAGACAATTAACCTCCTCCTTTCCTCCAGTGAGAGCCTCCGCTGGATCTCAGCCCCTTCTGAGTAGGAGAAATTGGGTAAGGGAAACTCGAAAACTGTTGCAGTGTATACAAGTGGTGTCTCAAGAATACTCTGCAGCTAGTACCAGTTGACTTTGGACGAGAACATGAAATACTCCTAAAGCTATAACAGCAGGATCTAACATTCAGAATAATTTAAGAGCTGCTGGAAAGCTTCAATCTCTACAGAAAAATAAAATAGCCACTGCTATATAATTCAGCTACTGAACAAACTAACAAACAACAGCACTATTAAAGTTTGTCCCTGTTTAATGCTTGATTTTACAAAGGTAATGTTATTCCAGTTGAAAGACATGTTCATTATGGCAAATAAAACAGAGATCTATGGGATTATTGAAGTAGAAAGACACATTAAAGCTGTTTAGGGCATTGTATTGATTTCTGTTTAATGGCTGTCCTGACATTTTTCAACAGCCAGGTCTAATAAATGTTTGTGGAGTGAAGCTTAAGCGGGTGGAAAAGTTGCCCAGAAAGAGTATTAAGAATAACTTAAGATATTGGATTTAATTGCAGCAATCTGTGATACTTATGGTGCTGGCCCCTTAGTGGAATTTTCAGTATTTAACTTGAAGCATGATTGGGTGATTAACAAGAGTCACTTTAATTAAATATTTTAAATTTCCTGAAAGATGCCCTGGTTCATCTTATGTAGGTAGACAAAGGGAATCATAAGTTGCTGTCAGAGCTGCCTCTAGGTCCCAGCTCACAGAAGACCAACGCTAGGCTGTGGTAATGTATAAAAGTCTTTATTGAAGTTCAGTTTCCATTTCAAAGCCACAGCGTGCAGCCCTACATCTTAACCCCTAGATCGGCGAAGTCCCGTCTGAGTCTCCTCCCCTCTGACACCAGTTTAAGATCCTAGCCCTGCTCCACCTTTTCCGCTGCTCTCTCCTCCTCTGGGTCCTCCTGCCCGCTGGGGCATTGCCCTTTCTGGACTCTTCCGATGCTGAGTCGCTTAGCTCCTCCCCCTGCCTCCATCGGGCTTTAGGACTCGGTTCCCAATCCTCATTCTCTGCTGTCCCGCGCTCCTGTACATTTGAACTTGCCTCTCGCGCCAACCCAGTGACCTTTCTCCTAACCGTTACACTACTTCTGTCACTGCTTCCCTCTTCCGGGACACTGGCTGGATCTGACCTCCCCTCCGTTGCCCGACTCTCCGACGGAGGCGTGGTCAGCCCTGCCTCGTCTTCTCTTCCTGTTGGGGAATACACTGACCCCGATACTTGGGAACCTTCCCCCCCCCCACTCTGCTCTGGTGGGGAAGCTGGTCCTGATTTCCAACTACTGCTCTGGGAATCCCTGCTCCCCCCTTGCTCCTGGGGCGTTCCCCCTGGGAACCCCCTGCCACTGGCGCCCCCTTCTGTGAATCTTCTGATTCGCTGGAGAGGCTCATGGAATCCCTCGGACCACTGTCCTCTTCTCCTACGCTCCCCTCGGATTCTTCCCCTTCGCTCTCCATTTCCCCTCTTCCCTGTGCCTCTGCTTCTGAGCCCCTGACAGTTGCTTTTCTAGAAAAACTGCAGACCCCAAGAGAAATATATATTAGAAATCTGGCTATCCATCTTGTATTCTCTTGTGGTAGTGAAGCCATCAGCACTGATTGAATGCGGTGGTAATGGCAGGATAGAGTTTTCAAGGCTTCAGGGAACACTGTAGTCCATTTTCTGTGTGGGAAAGGAAAATGTTCAGTTTGGCCAAGATTGAAACTTTGCCCAGAAGCAGGCTTAAAACTGGGAATGGTAGGTCCCAAGATACAGGAAATCTAAGGAACAGGCAAGGAGCAAGGGTTCAGAGGCGACAATCGCTTCAATATAAATATATTCAATATAAAGAAGAGTAGGTGGAAGCATGTAAAAAAAAACCTTGATAGAAGAAGGTCTGGAAGGGCTATCTGCTACGATGGGAGCAGGGCCTGCCCAAGACATTTTGGCACTTGACACGAACCGCAGTATGGCACCCTCTGCCACCAGGGAAGGAGTGAGTGATTTACACCGGGAACAAGGGTGGGAATAAACTCAACATTACCCCAAGGTTGAAGTGGGAAGCAAAAGCTATCTCTACCCGGGGGGGGGCAGGCCTCCCTGAATCAGACAGAGTGGGTGCAGACCCCAGAGAGCAGCTCCCATCATTTCCTCTCTGGGGTGGGAGAAGACCAGCAGTGTTTCTTACTATGCAAGAGGTGCCATGGGGGAAGGATGCTGAGGAGGCAACAAATCCAGCTTCCAAGGAGCATGTTGCAGTTGTCACTGCCACTGCTGAGTGATGCATTCCTTCAAGGCTGGCTCTGCTGCCTCTGTGGATCCTGCCGCCTGATGCAGTCACCTCACCTTGCCTCATGGGTGGTCAGAAAGCTATGCTGGGAAACATCAAGAGGAAGTAGAGGAAACTAATAATAGGAAACAAGGGAAATTTGAAGAACTGAGAACTTGGAGAAAGGAACGGCACAGGAGCCAAAGAGCATAGAATTGCTAGGTCCAGAGCAGTGGAGAAAAGCCTGAGATCCTCAAGTGGGGTGGTGGTCCTGGACTTTTTGCAGAAAAGGAAAAATTGCTTCTAATATCTAATTCTCATAAAGTATTTAAAATGGAGGGGGTATCTGTGAAGATAACATTATAATATATATTACTGTGCAGATGAGCTTGATCTTCAAGATATCCCAAAAATGGCAAGCAGCACTATACTGGTGACATAAATCAGAGATTCAGATGAGGCACAGCATGATTTTGCTGATCGTGCTGCTTCCCCCACCTCTCCAAAGAAACTCAGTATTCTGGGCAGGAAGCCAGATATACAGATTAGTAAAAAGTGTAAACAGATTTGACACTCTCTAAAAGAATGCCCAGCTAACAGAAGAAAACTGGAGAAGGTTTGGAGAAAATCCTGAATTGGCTGATTAGAGCTTCGTTACTGATGAAGGAATGTCAGGGTTTAAGATGAAATGAAATAGTATGCCAACAGTGTGTAGAAATCCATAAAATATCACTAATATACAGATTTGGCTTGTAAGCACCTGTGTGACACAAGGAGAAAATGATCACAAATTAAGTGAGGAACTTCAGCACTTGCTCTGTCCAGTTGTAGGCATGTCTCTGTCAGTGAGCTCCAAGGGGTGGGAGAGGAACATAGATCTATGTTTACTGTCCCCTAACACAACATGATGCTAGAAAGTGGTTGAGCTGTGAGCTAGACACATGGGAAAGTGATCAAACTACCTCTTCCTCACCTCCAAACTTTCCATGGATTTGTTTTTGCAACATACTAACTTGGTCCCAAAGTTGTATGCCACCTCAAATGATTCATTCATCAAGAGGAGAGCTGTTAGAATACTATCTGACCCAGTATTACCTATTCTGACAGGCAGTGGCTCCAAGGATCCATGAAGAGGTCTTTGACAATAGGAGGCCCTGCTATGCATCCTATCACCAAAAGAAGTTCCATGGGTGGCAACATGAGTGGGGACATTTTGAAGGTGAGACTAGGCTCATCCCTGGTGATATTTAGGTGAGCAGTGAAAACAATTCTTATTCCACGTGATATTTAATCATTGTTAAAATATGACTGGAAAGTTGTTGTTCTTTAACTTTGCTCCTTTTGATTTTAACATTTTAGTTTTTGTTTTTATTACAGGGGTACCTCGGGTTACATACGCTTCAGGTTACAGACGCTTCAGGTTACAGACTCCGCCAACCCAGAAATAGTACCTCGGGTTAAGAACTTTGCTTCAGGATGAGAACAGAAATCGTGCTCCGGCGGCGCGGCAGCAACAAGAGGCCCCATTAGCTAAAGTGGTGCTTCAGGTTAAGAACAGTTTCAAGTTAAGAAGAGACCTCCGGAACAAATTAAGTACTTAACCTGAGGTACCACTGTACTTGGGATTCTTTATGTGTGCCACTTTGAAGACTCTTGTGACGGTTCAGAAGCTGGGTAAAATGTTTGTGTGTGTGTGTGTATGTATGTGTGTGTTTTGCAAATAAATATAAAATAAATCACCTGCTACCTTAGCTGATTGTTTTTACTGGCGATGCCACGAATTGTACCACTGAGCTGTAGTTCTTCCATAAACTACCTGAGGAGTGGCCTCTTGTTGGCCCTCTCAGGCTTAATGCAGGAGCAGGAGTAGCAAATTTCCAACAATGCCCTAGATGCTATATCAGGTACATGGTGGAAAATTAAAATGGCAGCTCCTGCACCCAGCTTGGAGGCTTCAGAGCAGTTGTCAGTGCTGTTGGCCCTGCACTGAGGCCTTGCAGCTGCCTCAGAATGACAGGTGCTGACTGACACATTACAAGTATGCCAGTCAGAAGCACCAGCTCTATGTGAACATCCAAATGGTTGTCACAAATTACCTGATAACATTACAAAGATCAGAATGAGGCTAGAATCAAGCAGAGATTTCTGAACATAACAAAAACAAACCTGTTTGCAAGATCAGAAAACAAGTGAACATACCATGAACGTCGTATCACTGATAAATCGTATCATCTATCTCTGCCTTGAGATGATGGATGACTAAATTATCAGGATTAAAAACATGGTCCATATGAAATCTAAACTAGAGGCAGAAAGAAGCAAAGGTTATGGAAGTCAATTTATAGCTAAACTTCTAGCACGAGTGTTAAGTAAATCAGCTATTTCAGATAGTTTTTTTAAAAAAAACAGACACACACTAAAATCTCCACATTTATCTGCAATAATCTCCTTATAATTTCCATAAAAACACAATACTCAGTGTGAAGAACATAATTGCTACAAAATGAAAATGGCACTTTTTTCCTTTAGGAAGTGGGATGGGGAGGAGGAGAGACAGACCAGAGCACTTGATTAAGCAGACTATAAGAGCCAGACATAATACCATTAACACGCTGTTCCAAAGCCATTCTGTTATAAATTAGTCATCAAATGTGAAGGACAAAATAAGTTCCCCTATACAAGAAGTGTCAATTCAGTAACATTTTTTTTAAGCATAATATATTTTTAAGGAGTGTCCTTTACTGTAAGCAGTTTCTTTTAAATCCTCCATTGTTCACAAGGTTGCAGGGCCCTTAATGCTAAGAAGGAATGCCAATTATAAACCTTGTTAAACAACACTTGCTCCATTACTGGTCCATATCCTCTCAGACAAAATATCTTGATGAAAGGAAGCAATTCTTTAAAAGAAAGGAAGAAACACAACTAAAAGGCAAAATTAGCAGCAAATTGTGCCTCTGTTCATTTTTTCCCTCGTCCTTTTCTTCAGAAAGCAATAAAAATTAAAATGAGATTGCTGTAACCATAGAAAGAACATATGACAGACAAGTCTCTTTTCTTTAAAGACTTTATTACGTAATCAAAACATTCTACAATATAACAAAACAAAGAAGCAAGTGGTGACTGGCCACTACAGATCTGTGATGCACCATAACATAGAAAGTCTTCATCCAAGCAAGAAAATTGGAATATTATTTTCATTGAAGCAGAAAAGGCTAACGCCAATTAAAATCAAATTTAGTGGGAACACACCAGCCATGAATTTGTTTTTTACTATACTGGACATCATTGGCTTACTCCATTGGCTTAGTAGTGTCTCATGAAACATGTGTAAAACGAGTCAATTTTTATGAAATTGCAATATGCAGGGCCTTATTAAACCAGATGATAGGGGAAAAGTCCAACGTATTTCTGCCTCCCTGAGAAATGGTTGGTCTGGTTGCAACCAACAATTATATGAGTTTTACAAATCAATTCTTCTATTTTCTATCTAGTTTACAGCGTAATGTTTTGTAGGGGAGGGGTGTGGTTTTGGCTTAACAATTCTGGGCTATTCCTCTCTGATTTGTTTGTATGTTTTCATTTTTTTCTGAGATTCAATACCCATCCAATAAGCACAGGACATGATTGTGTGCATCTGCGCCAAGACACAGCGAACCCGTTTTCTGTATGCACTCCTGTATGCATTATCTGCTGCATATAACAGAGGCAGCTGTGGCAGAACATGCATGTCCTCTTACCATACCCACCAAACAGTAATGCAGTTGTAAATTATGAAGTGCAGGTGACTCTCCATCACCAGGATTCCCTGCTCTGTGCTACAGTCACTTCCCACAGTGAGTTTCAAATTTACAACTACACCCAACCTTTTATCTACGCCAGTAAGGCAGTAGCCTGGGCACATGTCAGACATCTGTGCACAAGAGAACTTGGACTAGCTTGGACTAGAAGCGAAAGAAGAGCCCTGCTGGATTAGACCAAAGGCCTATCTAGGCCCACATCCTGTCCTCACAGTAGCCAACAAGATGCCCATGGGAAATCCTCAAGCAAGAGCCAAGCGAAATATAGCTCTTCCCTCTTGCAAATCCTAGACTGGTATTCAGAGGGACACTGTCTCTGACACTGTTGACAGAACATATCATTCTTCTCCATTGATATTTTGCATAAATACGTCAATAAGCATGTTTTGCCACTCTGCAAATCAAACCTTTATGTATGTGGAAAACTTTTAACGATACCAGGACCTAAGTATCTTGAGTCTAAGTATAAACCCATTCAGGCTCCCAAATAAGCACATTACCGAAAGAAACTGTAAATGGAGTTAGTACAGCTGAGAGCCGCATCGTACCACCCCTTACTTCTCTCTTACACCAGGAGATGTTGGACTTCAGCTCCCATCAGCTGGGAAGATCTGTATCCTGAAAAGAAGGATATAAATGACTAATAAAGCCCCAGCTAGCATGGCCAATGATATGGAACTACAACACCCATCCGCCAGAGTTTTCCCATCCCTGTTCCACGCAGTGACTGGAGTGTACCCAACCAATGCATATACCCACTTTGTGCACACCCAGTGGAAAAACCATACTTTCATCACCGTTAATCACAAGATTAAACACAAGGGAACTTTGTGTGGTAAGACACCAATATTTTGACTATGTTTTTTGCAAGACCAATACTCATCTGTGACATTCTTCATCAGTTGGTTTTATTACCAATGAGGTAGATAACTGTTAACTCAGGAATCACCAACCTGATGCCAGTGGGATTCATTGCACCTATGCTGACTTCCCCCTGCAACTCCAAAGCTTCTTGTGCTTCCCCAACATTTTTTTCTCCCCTCCATCAGATGCAGAAGGGAGCAGCTACTCCGTAAACAGCACATAGAACTGTTCAAAGGAGTGGGATTTGCATAATTCCCACTTTCTCTCTCTATGCATTTTCCCCCAGGCTAACTTCTGCACCCAAGCTGGAAGGAGGGAGAGTGCCCTGTAGAAAATGTTTTCAAAAGGACAGAGAGGAAAACAAAAATTTGTGGGAAGCAGAGGCAGCCAGACCCAATGCAAGGAAAGAAGTGGAGCATGTCCCCTCTGGGAATGGGGATTTGTTCTTCTTCTCTCTGAGGCTGGTTTGTGTGTCTTGGGAGAGAGGAAGAGGGCTAAAGTTTGGGTGCATATGACCATACCCACATTGGCAACCATTTTGTGACAGCACCTTCAGCAAAATATTGATTCCAGAATGTGATCATGGGCCCCCAAAAGCTGGCAATTCCTGTAACCCAATTACACAAAGCTGTTTCAAAGAAAGAATTATTATACCTGATAGCATTACAAAAAAAAAAAGTTCTGCATAGTTCTTGCTGCTTATTTGCTGAATTTTTCATGGAGAGTAGGTACAAAAATAAAATGGGTAAAGTCTAATAATAAAAAAAATTGAATGCACAATGTAAATTTTTAAATCATGTGGAGAGAAACAGCATTATACCACAAAAGAATAACCTTGGAAGTTTAGAAACAAGTTGTCTTTCATTCTCTTAAGTTGAAACAAGAACAACAAAAATCACATGAGGACTTTCATTTGGCTTAGCAACTAGGAAAATCATAAAGCAGCTTTTTCTTTTTAAGTGCTTAACCCCCATCCCCAAGAGTAATGACTTTGAGACCTACTTAATGTGAATGCGCTCAAAAAGCCACTGCTTATGAGAGCAAAGCTGTCATTCCGAAGATTTATACGCACACACGGGCTCTCAGCATGAATGAAAGATTGCATTGAGCTGCTCCTCATCATATGATGCCTCAGATCAATGTAATGCTATTAAGGGCAGTAGTTGGCTAAATCCAAGCATCTTGAAATCTGAATACAATAGGTACAAAAGTAGTCAGCTCTTAAAAAACAGTAAGAAGTGGTTTCTCCTCGCTCTCTCAGTAACATACAGGTAACATTACATAACTTGAAACCAAAAAATATTATTCTCAATTATTCCATCCTACCTACATGAAGGGCATATTCTGCAAGATGAAATCCTACTTTATTCTGGCTGAAATTCAGCATACTTCTATTTCAAAGTAGCTTAGTGCTGCTGATCCCACAAAACTAATCTTAACAGCAGGTAAACTTAAGTGATTTGTGGATCTCTTAAGGAGATTGGAGAAACTCAAAATCAGAAAGGGCAATTTACTTGATTGAGGAAGTATGCACCAATGCCTTTATTATAATCCTGCACCAAGTACCAAGACACAGTTTTGACTTAGAATTGACAAACCTATCAAAATGTTTCAAGGTGGAAGCATATACGGTGGCATTTCACAACTGGACACACTTCCACTTGGGTAGATTTTTTTTATTTCATCAAAATTAGTTTGTTGTTAAATTATTGTGGGGTTTCCTCAGAGTAGCTTATTGAAGTTTTCATTTGCCTGGGC
Source organism: Podarcis gaigeae (assembly GCF_964106915.1). Classification (NCBI taxonomy): domain Eukaryota; kingdom Metazoa; phylum Chordata; class Lepidosauria; order Squamata; family Lacertidae; genus Podarcis; species Podarcis gaigeae. The sequence continues at coordinate 50,174,143 of NC_139680.1, forward strand.
TGCTTGAAAGGCATTTAGGAACAGGGTGTTACTAACTTCCGTCCTGTTAGGAAGATATAATTATTTAGAATACCCTGTTTGTTTATTTAAAGTACTAATATGCTGCCTTTCAGTTCAGAGACCTCCCAAGGCAGCTTACAAAAGACAATTAGAGGTATATGCATAGTGGGATAGCTTAGCTTTATACACTTAGCAGGCACATTGTGCTTCCATATGATTTACAGTACAACCCACTTGAAATGCTTTCCATCCAGGCCTTCTGTTGCTATTCTGAAAGAGCATTGCCTATACTCCCTTATGCTGTACAATGGGACAGCCCCAGCTCTCTTTCCGGGCCTATGGCTGAGAGAAACAGTAATAATTAACAAACATGCCAGTGTGGGTGGGAGAATACTTTACTACTGAAGTCCAACTGGAAGCAAAAGCCTGCAGCTTGAAAAAGCTTGGTGCAAATGAATCCAGCGTATCATCATGTTGGGTTTTCAATGTATAGGAAACCCTGGGCTGGGTTAAACTACGTAGGTGTGCTAGCAGGTGCCAGAACACAGTGGGACTTTGCCCCCTTCCCCTGCACCCCCACCCCAAATCAGGGCTGGACAACCCCCAGAACAGCATGCAGGAGGTTGAATGGGGTCGTTCTTTCAGGCAAACTGAAATGCTTGTGCTGACAGAACTGACAAAGTGCAAATGTGTATCTAAGCTCCAATTAAGCCCTGTTGTAAGGTACACATGAGAATTGCCACGGGGGGGGGGGGGGAATCCATCAAACAGCTACATGCACACAGCCCGGGGCAGAAATAAAGCTAAGAATTCCAAACCCCCGGTAATGTCTCATAGGGTCTTTTTAATCAAAGAAGAGACTAATTAACTCCACGGGAAAAAATAGCGCAGTGCTGTCAAATGCTCAGAGCTACAATAGTGTCATTACATTTCCAATTACTGCAATTGTAAGGTGTACCTTGAAACTATAACAAGGCAAAATGTTTTCCTATCACCTGATTGTGTGCCAGTCCACACGGGTGCGAGGCTGGGCTTCTGAAGAAATCTCAAGTTCATGCACACACACCCCACGCCCCCCAAATAAGTTGTTGGTGGCATCCATCTGTCTCAGGAGACAATGGAGTGCGTCTCTGGGGCCAGGCCCATGTAGAGCTTTCCTGACACCCAGGGTGGGAGTCTTGTTAGAACAAAGTTAAAACTCAAACAAAAAAGCAGTCGGTCCATGCTGGGGTCCGCTGGCTGGCTTAGCCCTCTGAGGCCCAGGGCAAGTGTACCTAACTGCCCGTCGCCTTCTGCATGAGCCTGCCTGGGGGTGAAGTCAAACCATTGGAGAATCAGTGCCTGCTGTGGTTGCAAAGACTGGAAACTCATAACTGCTCTGCCCCCCAAATTGCTTTTGCAGCATTAGCAGCACTGAAGGTGCTGCACTGGGGCGCAAGCCTGCGCAGTGTATTGAGGTCCTGGACTGCCCAGACAACAATACCGCCCCCCCTAGCCTGGCTTATGTGGTCCAAAGGAAAGCCGAGCGATACATGTGGCACCAGCTTGGCTGCAGGAGTTGTCAGGAGGTGGTATTCAAGGTGCCATCCAACTGTCTTAGGAGCTCTACTCCGGATTTGTGAGCCGTTTACCCCTTAGGACTTTTCATTTCCTGAAGGTGTCCCACAAGGGATTTTTCCTCGGGGGTTACTTCTAAAGCCTTTTTCACGAGCGAGTATAGCCACAAGACAGTGAAGGTTTGGGATCAGTTTTCCTTCTCCTAGATGGGCTACCTTACCAGGCTGATGAGCCCCATCTGGCCCTCTTTCCCTCCACACAGGATGTGCAGAAACTGCCTTCTGGACCATTGGACCCCCTGTCAGAACGCAACGTTTTAATCACACCTGCTCCTAAATCTCCAATCTAGTAAGAGCTACAGTGAAATCCAAAAATATGTTAGGGGGGGGTAGAAAGAAGCCTCACGGTTGCTTTACTTGTGACGTTTTTCTTAAAAAGACAACAGCGACAGAGTCCAGATTTCTACCACTTTATTCCATGTTGGTTGCAGGGTGGCACTTTTTGACTGCCAAGTATCAGTGTCTTCAACCTTGTGTCCCAACAATAAGCACTAATTATTCCAGTTCGCACACACACATCTCACATCCAGGATGGCCCAGATTTCAGTGATATTCATATAAACTCCAAACACAAGCAGTGGGAAGCCAGTCCCACTTACTCCCTCGTGTCATTAGCATTTGAATCCAAGGATAGAACTACATGTCATGTGCAGCTTCATTATTCTCTCTTTCTTTTCACACAATTCAGCCACTCAGGATGCCCTCTGAAGTGGAATTCTGGAGTGAAGAACAGCATCAACCCTCCCTGCCCCCCCCCTTGAGGAAAACCGCCTTGACTCCCACAATGGAAAAGGTAAATAACACAAGCAGCATTTTTAATGGGGAGCAGGGAGAAAAGGGGAAAGGGGAAATTCCCCTTCAAATTGCACCGAAAGGCTGAATTACATATATATCTGTAAAAACAGTGCAATACCTCATAACATACTTCTGCTCTAAATATATTTGAAGCCACATGAAACCATGGGGTAGGGGAGTGGAGGATGAGAGAAGCTGATGAGCTTCACACTTTTATGTTTAGTCCGATAGTGGTTTCAAGGAAAAAAAACAAGAGGTGCACTAAGCTCTACCTTAATATAAGACCCTGAAAATCAGAGGTCCTAGTTTGCTTATACCTTGTTAAAATGACAGAAAAATCGGTGCCTCATTTGCTACAAAATACTATCAACTTCAGAAATCTTCATAAAATATCTGTGTAAAAAACCCCAATACTTCCCATAAATATACATGAACTTGTTTAGGCTATAAGCCAGAGCTTTCCAAACTTTTCATGTTGCTGACATACTTTTTAGACATGCACAGTTTCGCAACATGGTAATTCACTTTTACTAGCAAACCGGTGGGCTGCCCGCTCCCTTTCCAGCCCTGGGAGGAATGCGGGGAGCGTCTGTGCGACACAACTATACACTGCAGCTGACACACTAACTTGTCACAACACACAGTTTGGAAACCTCTGCTGTAAGCCCGTATAAGTTCTAGGCCAAGCAATTCAGACGGTTGTATGCAACACAGTTCTAAGGTGACTGTTCTACTCCTGCAAGGATTTCTCCCTGTGCAGCAGAATGTTGTCCCCGTCATCCTCTAGCACATCCCTTAGATAGGTTCCAGGAGTTCCCCCAACCGTCTGGAGCAGATTTAGGAACTGCATGTGGGGAAAGGGTAAAACCCACAGTGCTAGGGCTAATCCCTGCACTAGGGCAACTAATTTATTGCCTAGCACTCATTATCTCCATTCATTTTTTCTTTACTCTGACTACCCCATAGCAATATATACAAAAATAGCAAAAATACCTCTGTAGTACCAAGAAATATATTTATACTATGTACTTTTAAATATACAGCCACTTTTTTTAGAAACACTGGGTTTGGTGGTGAGCAAAGCAATGAACCCTGTTTAGCATTAATGCCTCAGCTAGCGCAATTTCCACCATTACTACTCTCAAACAACCCCGATTCATGTAAATACAATTCTCTGAAGTACAGCATTCTAGGGCTTGGAACCCCATCCATAGCAGTAATTGAGACATAAGGTTTCTGCCATAGCGAAATTCCACAAAGATTACATAATTCAGATGATCAGTAGTTTTGACATATATGTTGCCAACAGCATAGTATTTCAAAGTGTATAAACTATGTCAATGAGCTAAGCAGCATTTCAAAAAATGATTTGGTATGAGGGGGTCATACCTAAGACATATGAGAACTGAAAGTTGCAAAGTATCATAATCAGTTAAGGCAGTAGATCTAATTTCATTTTCTGACAACATCTTTCTTTAAAAAAAAATAAACACACTGGTGACAAGCAATAATGTTACTAAATAATAGCAAAGGTTGTGAACCTGTAAAGTCATCATACGTGGAAATTAAAACTGGATTGCTATCAATCCAATGTGACGGACAGGAATGTGTTCCAAAGCTACCCATCAGAAAGCAAATGACTCAAAAGCACAAGTGCAGATGGAGCTGGAAATGCATCTGTTTCTAGCAGGAAGATCATACAGTGTTACGCCAACGTTTTCAATTAATGGACCCATCCGAGTGTTGCATGTTGTTTTCTTTGTTACCTCACAGCACAAGCCAAAACCAGAATGAATTGCTTTCAGATCAGTATATAAATATTCATTCTAGTCTGCATTCTGCAGGTTCAGTTGCATTTGTCTTGTATGTTCACAAAATTGGCATTTGACTGGATCCGCTTGGCTAGAAAACAAAGGAGAGTGTTTAAAATCCCACATCTCAACATAAAATATTCACATGCGAGATCCAAGCCAGCAGACACTACCAAACAATTCCCACAAGCAAGATCCTTCTAAGCAGGGCTGGCCTAAGACATTTCGGCACCTGAGGCAAACCACAAAATGGCGCCCCACTCCCCCACAGGGAAGAAGGGATGAGTGAAGATCTAGAACATGGGAGGAATAAAGATCTGCATTGGGATCTGCTTTGACTCTGAGGTCATGGAGTTAAGTAAAGTGGTACCTTGAGTTACATACGCTTTGGGTTACATACGCTTCAGGTTACAGACTCTGCTAACCCAGAAAAAGTGCTTCAGGTTAAGAACTTTGCTTCAGGATGAGAACAGAAATTGTGCTCCGGTGGTACGGCAGCAACAGGAGGCCCCATTAGCTAAAGTGGTGCTTCAGGTTAAGAACAGTTTCAGGTTAAGAACAGACCTCCGGAACGAATTAAGTACTTAACCCGAGGTACCACTGTACAACAGTACTGGGGTGCATTTATGCAACAGGTTTTCAAAATACACCTTCTACATGCTGATCAGTCGACTGGATCTGATTTTGGGAAACAAGTTAACCCAACTAGACAAGATTCCAGTCTGGTGACATTTATGAAAATTAGGTCACTGTGCCCAAAAATGTCTCAATGAATATGACTCAATGAAAAGGCTACAGCTAATTTTGTTAGTGTGTAGTCAACCTAGCCAAAGCTACCTACTATGGCCTCAGATGGCATATCCCCTGGTGCAACCATGACCTGCAGGCATTAAGCCCCTGAACCATACCATCCGCTGCCTTATAAAAAACAAGAGGGGCTTGCTTCATTATCAGCCATTGGCTACTACCATCTGGCCAGCCACTGGAGTCCCAGGGTGGGATTCAACTAAGTTGTTGCCTGCATGGAAGGATGTCTGCTTGTGCAACAGGACTCTAACCCCCACCCCGCAAACCCATGCATGCCCCCCTAAATCTGCTCTGAAGAATGGGAGAAATGCAGAATAGGTTTATTGTATTTTAGTGTTTTGTTGGAAGCCGCCCAGAGTGACTGGGGGGACTCAGCCAGATGGGCGGGGTATAAATAATAAATTATTATTATTATTATTATTATTATTATTATTATTATTATTATTGGGGTATGCACGTGGGAAGAAGAAAGCTGAACAATCTCAGTGCACCATGGACCGCATTCTGTGCACACACTTAGTGTTCTGCTGAGTTCCACCCCAGTGCTTTGGCTCAGAGGGGTCGATGCAAACTCTCACTGCTCACACCAGCCTTCTGTCAAGAAAGAATGGCATCCAGGTCCTAAGCAGCTTGCTTGGTTCAATGCACCTCCACTTCCACCCACACTCCTTCACTTGTGTCTTGGTTGGTTTTCTAAGTCACCCAGGGGCACACCAGGGTGCCAGAAGGACAGAGACACTGGTTTGTTTTCAACTAAGTCTTACTCAAAAGTAGATCCATTGAAATTAATGGACTTGAGTTAGTCATTAATGTTAATTTCAACAAGTCTACTCAAAACAATAGTTGGCTACAACTTCAGGTCCTAATTATTCACATCTGGCTGGAATGGCTGCACTGCACAACTTGCAAACAATCTTTTCATCACCACCCACCACCGATTCCTTTTTTAAAAAATTAATTAATGAACTGATTTTACTTACGCAGAAACAGGATACGTTTTTTCTGCTTCGAGTGAAGGAAGCTGCTGAGGTAGAAAACAACTGGCAAAAAGAGAATGAATGACGAAACTGCAATCACTGGCACTGTATCGCTGCAGGGGACAGAGCAGTTGAAAGTCATGCTCCAAAGCCTTCGCGTAATATTCATCTAGAAAGAAGGAAACTCCAGGTCTTAAGTCATCAGGGAGAATCATCCGTATTTGTGTGGACGCAGCCACGAGCGGCAGCATGTGCTCTGCCTCATCCCAAACCCTTCCAGCGGGGCTGATCGGAGGCTAGGAATGCTCTATTGCAGTTATTCACAAACCACATTGAGTTTGAAAGGCAATAAAACCTTAAATTTTTACGTTTTAAAACATTAGAGAAAGGACAGTGGGTAATATGAAGGAGCAGGGGGCACACAACATGAAATGAAGGGAAGGAAAACTTACTGCATCTTCCACATCAATGCACAAATGGGCCTGCTCTTCAGATTCACCTTTCTTCTCACTCTCCTGCATCGCGTTGTACATGGCATTTAACTTTTCATACGTAACATTGCACTTCTTGCAAACTTCTGTGTAGTTACCTGGTGGTGCATTGTCCTCCTGCCGCTATAGATTCAACCAGGAAATTAAGTGTTACAAAAGATGGATATGGAATCCAGCAGATTCTTAAGCATCACACAAATCGGAAAAAAATAAATGAAAACTGGCTCAAGTTTTCAGATAAAGGCTTCCCAGACTGCACCAAAACCAATCTTTCTCTGCCATATCCATTCATAAAACTAGAAGGGAGATATGAAAATAAAGCTTTAGCTGTCTGGGTGGGTTTGTTTAACTCTTTAATTTGGCGATCCAGCAAGGCCAACCAGATCCCATTAATATCAAAGGCAAGGATCTGTGAAAGCCAAATCCTTCCAATATTGTTTTATTCATTAAGTGAATGTATGTTTTGTGATAGCTACTGTATATAAGCTGCCTGGGCGGCTCACAAAACAAAAACATTTGTCATATGATGGTGTCCAAAGAGAAAATGATGAGTCAGCTTAAATGAGGGAAGCAGCTAAGTTAAGACAAAGCTAGGCAGAAAAGGCAGACGAAGGAGACATGTTGTACTTCAAAATGCACTAAGTAGAGGCTTATTTGCAGGGCTCTGGGTGAACTTCATTTGTATGTTTTCAAGCTGTCAGTTTATCCATTTTTGTCCAACTTGTGCTATTCTTTTCATTTACCACCCGCTGACAACGCTCATTATTCAATAGCTACTGACTATTCCAACATAAATGCAAAGCAGTTAGGCTAATGACTGTACATCAACAATAGGTGGCTTGTTTTGGTATCGCAGAACCCATCACAACAGCACATTTTAACATTTGATACTTGGATCATCAATAAAAAAAGAAGAGACAGGCATGCACTGGAAACACTCTACATTTTCCATCAGTAAGAATGTGATTGTAGACAAAGAATAGCTACCAGGATCTTATAAACACACACAATCTTGAGCAGGCAACCAACATTATGAAGGTATGGGGCACTAAGCACACTTATCTGGCATGCTTTCTAAAGAAAGCAAAGGGAACTTATTTCAAACAAGAGTTTAGCAGTAAGATGTAGCTGTCAGTTGAAATAATGACATGTGCTTGAAATTTTAATTTGGAGCTTTGCTAATCACTGCAATCCTAAAACGGCCATACTCCAGGTATACATTCTTTCAGGCCAAATGTCTAAAGCACTATGCTCTGCACACCTAAAGAGATTTTGGGTAAGCCATTCTCCAACACCTCTCCTCCACAAGGTGCATGGCAAAACACTTTTGAAATGGAACAGCCTTTGTAAAGCACTGTTGCATGACTTGGAGGTCAGCTCTTCAAAGGGTACAAAAAAAAGGACCACATGGAAAATACAGGGAGATGATTGGATAATGGCATTGTGTTGATGCCCCATGAGTGGAGGAACCATGGCAATTCCACATTAATTGCCTAGAATGCTATCCAATGTTAGCCATACTCAAAACAGACCTACTGAAATCAATGGACTTAAGTTAGCCAATTTCAATGGGTCTGTTCTTGAGTATGACTAGTGTTGAACAACACCTAATGAAAGCCAATAAAACCATTCTAGTCTTGTGGCCTTAATTTTACTATCACGTAAACAACTCCATTGCTATCAATTACGCTATTTTTTTGTGCTGATTTAAATTAAAGCTTAGGGTGGAAAACCAATATAAAACCCTAAACCTGGGTGCACAATTGCACTGAACTTAAGCTGGATCATTTTCTAGAAGACAGCCATTGCAACATCCCAATAATACCAGATTAGAAAGATTTCACGACTCATTTGCAGACATGTTAAAACCCAACTTTCAAAAATGCATTCAGTTAAATGTATTCAGCTATGGCTAAACTCATACTATAACAAAACAACAGAAAACCCATATAGTTAAATCAAGAGGTGACAAGGCCCAGAATAAGGAAAGAAAGTGATTTACTATATGCAGAGATTACACGACTCTTCCTATATAATTACCAACTATTGTGAGACCAAAACAGCGCCATAATTGCATATGAAATGGAGGTGAACATTAATTAGAATGCATTTTGTTCTCCCAGTTGTGAACACCTGCGTTTTATAGATAATTGTTCTACCTGCCTAAACTGCATAAGAGTTTGAGAATTACATTCGCCGCATTTTGCTCGGGGAAAAAAAGCCCACCAAAAACATTTTCACTACACAATTAGAGGGCTCAACTGTACCCTTACATAAACAGGTACTGATACCTGGAGGTTGTGTTCAAAGCATGCCAATGATTCATTGAATAAGGCCAGGAACATCTCTGTACTATTCGATAAGCCTTCACTGTTGTTCTTTAAACAACCTGTGAAAGAAGACAAATGTCAATATATCCCAGCAACTGCTTCCAGAAGGTTGTTTTTGGCTAAGGGATATTCATATTTGAGATCTTGCTCATTTCTGCTTTTCTTTTCTTATCCATACATTTTATTTTCATACCGATGCTCAAATTCACTGGTTGTCAAAGGATGTTCTCGGATGCGGATGATTTAGGAACACCCAGTCATCACTGTTCTGCTTTAAGTTACAAGAGGAATAGCATGTCTGCTTTCAGATTTCTAATACCATTGCCTAGCAGGTGGTCCTCCCTTTCCCTAGCCCAAAATGTTGGACTGGGGACAATTTGGAGTGGGACCATTATATGGATAGGGAGTTACTCTCCCTTCATTGTGTATTATTAAGGACTTGGTTACTCCCAGGACAAGTAGCTTGAAAATAAGGAATCAGGTAAATATGCACAACACAGATATTCAGCAATAAAGTAGACAGAGTACATACTTGCACAGTTTGCTTTTTGCCAGGTGTCATTAAAAAACTTATCCAGGACCACAACTATCTGCAGTCTATCCGACATCAAGAGACTTTTGGCACAAGGGTTACTCTTGGTAGCATTCTGAAAGGGACAGAGAGAGATTGTTATATATTCATATATTCATATACATATATATCATTCAGACCATGGTATCTTAATAAGCAACTCCTCCAAAGTGTACACAGAGGAAATAATAGAAGATGACTCAAAAAAGCAAGCCAACCTGCCTCTTGCAGGCAAGGAGAAATACTCCATAATTTAATTATGGGACAAGAAAAACAGGAAGCAAAAGAAAGGAAGAAACAAGAACAGCTTACCCCAACTTGGTGCTCTCCAGATGTTCTGGATCACAATTCCCACCATTCTTGACCACTGGGCTGGGACTGATGGGATTTATAGTCCAAAACATCTGTAGAGTACTGGGATGGGGGAGACTGAACTAGAATGCTGTTTTGACTATAAGCTGCCCAAATCAGTCTTAAGTATATTCTAAGGAGAACTCTCGAATCTGCCTTATACCAACCCAGATCTGTCTAGCCCTATATTGCCTTTGCTGGCACCACCTCCCCAATGTCTCAGGCAAAGATTTCCACCAAACCTGTTGCTTGAGATTCTTTCAACTACGAACTGAACCTGGGATCTTCTAAACCCAGTACCTATGCTCCACCACTGAGAGACAGGGCCTCCACGAAGGCCCTACAATCAGTGCACAAGTGGAAAAAGGAAAACTTAAACCACTGACTTTAGCTTACATTACAATCCAGAAACCAGCAAAGTTGGAGTGCTAGGCTTAGACTGATTTAATCTTGTTAGTTTTGGTCCATTACATCTACTTGGCAGCAGTTTAAAAAGTTTGAGGACCTCAGATTAAGGGTCTGTCCGTATCAGCTCATATTTGTGATCTGTCACTCAAAGCAATTCCATTTTCCATCTTTGGTTGTTCTTGCTTAATATTCTTAATCATGCTGTTCATTTGCCATTTTGTTGTTGTTTGTATGGGTACTTTTATTTTATATGTTAATTATTATGTTTTATATGGATTTGCTTTGTAAGTGACATTGAGGGAACTTGCCGAAAGGCAGCGCATAAGTTAATTTTATTTACAACATTCCAGGTTCAAATTGCTCAGAGTGGAAAAGTTGCAAAGATTCTTTCAGATGGCTAAACCTGAAATTTCCATAGGCTGAGTTTTCTTGATCAGGGCAATAATCAAAAGGGTGAACCCCCTACTACCATCTGCATTAGCTAGACAACATTCTCCCGCAATGTTCTGCCTGGACACTGTTATAATAAGCACCTAAGAACCAGAGAGAACACCTTTTCAATGACTGCTTCAGTGTCCTCCCCAAGAAAACTCATGATGCACTTACTGTAATTTAGATGGCAAATGAAAACATTTTTATTTTTTCAGGGTGGTCACCCAAGCTGAATACAGTTCATCAACCATAAACTGTGGCCTGCCAGGTACTTCACATTCTGGTCTGGCAGTACAAGGCAGCACCAAAAACAAATGAGTGACTGAATCCTTGGTGGGACATAATAAAGAGAAGTTATTTCTCTTTAAGCAGCTAAATGAGCTTTTATTGCTATTCTGAAGGAACTTTTGCTATTAATTTTTTTTTATTTTATTGTTCTTTTTCACTGCAAATTTTAATTTCTTTTTACAAAAACATTAGAAGAGCCTGCTGGATCAGGCCAATGACCCATCTGGTCCAGCATCCTGTTCTCACAGCAGCCAACCAGATGCTCATGGGAGGCCGCAAAGTAGGACCTGAGCTACAGTGGTACCTCAGGTTACATACGCTTCAGGTTACAGACTCCACTAACCCAGAAATAGTGCTTCAGGTTAAGAACTTTGTTTCAGGATGAAAACAGAAATCGTGCTCCGGCGGCACGGCAGCAGCAGGAGGCCCCATTAGCTAAAGTGGTGCTTCAGGTTAAGAACAGTTTCAGGTTAAGAACGGACCTCCGGAACGAATTAAGTACTTAACCCGAGGTACCACTGTACTCTCCACACTGGTGATTCCCAGCAACTGGAATTTGGAGGTATGCTGCCTCCAGCAGTTGAGGGAAAACACAACTAGCATGGCTAGTTGTAACTGATATTCTTATCCCCCATCAGTGTGTCTAATCCTCTTTTAAAACCATACAAACTTAAAGCCAAAGTACAGTGCTACCTCTGGTTACGAACTTAATTTGTTCTGGAGGTCCGTTCTTAACCTGAAACTGTTTTTAACCTGAGGTACCACTTTAGGTTACCACTAATGGGGCCTCCTGCTGCCGCCGTGCCACCACCGTGCAATTTCTGTTCTCATCCTGAGGTAAAGTTCTTAACCCGAGGTACTACTTCCGGGTTAGCGGAGTCTGTAACCCGAGGTGTTTGTAACATGAGGTACCACTGTATCAACATACAGTGGTACCTTGGTCCTCAAACTTAGTCCATTCTGGGAGTCCATTCGACTCCTGAAACCATTCAAAAACCAAGCGCGGCTTCTGATTGGCTGGAGAAACTTTCTGTGCTGAATCTGAAGCAGTGGGGGACGTTCGGCTTCCAAAAAACACTTGCAAACCGGAACACTTACTTCCGGGTTTGTGGCATTCGGAAGCCAAGCCATTCGAGTACAAAGGTACCACTGTACATAAATACTTTATGATGTTAACTTGTTAGCTGCGCTAGGAATTCTTATAGTGGGTGAATGATGTATATATTTAGTAAATAAAACAAAAGCAAACATCCTGCAGAGGTAAAGTCCTCCAAGAATTACACTTTTTCTTACTGTAAGGTATATGTAAGATGTGGCCTTACAGTCAGCTGTGATCCAATCTTGCCTCATCCACAAATCAAGAGGAAGAACCTATATTTACTTCGACCAGGAAGAGCTGCCCTTCCACTTTGAAAGAGGTCATACACTCTAAGGCAGTGTTTCCCAACCTTGTGCCTCCAGATGTTTTTGGCCTACAACTCCCATCATCCCTGACCACTGGTCTTGCTAGCTAGGGATGATGGGAGTTGTAGGCCAAAAACATCTGGAGGCACAAGGTTGGGAAACACTGCTCTAAGGCACATATCCAACAGCAGAAGTTGCAGAATGCACACACAAGTACTCAATCCCAAATCAATATTTTCCATGTGTTATTCTCCCCAGTGAAGTGATTTTTCCCACATGTGACTGACTGAAATTCAATGACAGAATTAGTCAGACCTAAACTTCTTTTCCAGCTGTCACAGGCCACTTCTTGTTTCCTTTCAAGTGCCTGCTGAGCCAAAGTAGTGACTGGTCTCTTCACAGACAATATATAGAAGAGGCTAACAAAGCTACAAACATTTTCCAGATACAGACAAGTTTTCAGTAGATTGTTCTTGACTCTTATTTCAGATCCTGCATAACTTGTGTCCCACCAAACTGAATATAGCTTAATGGTCATCTATGATGCCCCACCAAGGATTCAATCGCTCTCTTGTTTTTGTGCTTGCCTGGGGCTACTAAAACAGAGAATGTGACGCATTCAACAGGCCACAATATATGGTTGAGGAGCAGTAGTTAGCTTGGGTGGGACACAAGTGGTACAGGCCTGCCTCAGATGTTCTGTGAAAAAGGAAAACTGCAAACCCATAGCTTGCTCATGTGTGCCTTAATTTTGTGTTTGTATTCAGTCTGCCTTGCCCAGCTAGTTGTCAAATCCAGCTAGTCCACTAGGCTGCAACTGGTATACCTTTTAACTCCATCAGGCACCATGTATCAGCAGGAGCAAAAATGAGTGTAAGGATATAGGTAAACATATCACTTTGCAACCCAGAGACCTTCCCTCCTCCACTTTTAACCTTTCAAGGTAGGAAAAGAACAAGCTGCTACTGTTCTCCTCTCTTCATAGTTCCCTGTAAAAAGCAGGCCTCTGGTTTCATCCCACAAGCAACCAGGGAGGAGGCCCCAGCCAAGCCTTCAATCTTAAATCAACTTGTATGGGCCACCGAATTCAGTTAAAACTTAATCCAGAAAGACATGCGTAGGATCCCACTGCCAGAATATTTCCCCACTGTTACCGTTTGGGAGAACTTTCATTCTGGGCACTACAGTATGGGTTGCTGGTTTTTGGTTTGGCCAAAGACAAATGTTTCCAATACGCCTACAACTTCACAGAAAGCAACAGGAACTCCTTGTTGCAACCCATCAGAAACACTCTTTCCCAGAGGTGAAACCACGTTTGTCGTAACAGCAAAAGCAAAAAAGCTAACCCGTTTTTAATGCAAAAGCTCCCATGGGCTCTTTTTGAGACGCCACAGAGGATTTTTAGTTGGTTTATCAGAAGCGCAAGACACACTAGAAGACCCTAGAAGCTCCGTCCCCGCGCCCCCCTGCCCCAGCCCTGCCCCGTCTTTCTGCAGCAGGCGCTCGCGAAAGGCACGCGAAGGAAAACGCACCCCGACGACCCGGGCGATGTTCTCGTAGTTCTCCGTGGCGTCCCGGAACTTGCGGTAGCAGTTCTGGCAGAGCCTTACAGGCCGGGCGCTCCGCGCAAGGCAGCCCGTCAGCATGGCGCTGCTGTTGGCGAAGGCAGCCAAGAGCTCCCGGCACTCCGGCTCCAGCTGCGCGTCCAGCAGGTCCCCCGCGAGCCCCGAGCCCAGCGACGCCAGGTCCCCCGCCTCCAGCAGCTCCCAGGACAGAGGGCGGCGCCGGCCTCCCCAGGCACTTTCCTCCCAGCCGCTCCCTGCGGAGCACAGGCCCAGCAGAGCGCCGGGAAGCAGCAGCAAAAGCGCGGCCGGGCCCATCGCCGCCACCCGCGCCGCGCCCGGGGAGAAGCGGGAGGAAGAAGGGAAGCCGCCCTCGAGTCCTGCCTGGCGAACGCCGCCGCTTGCAGAAGCGAAACCAGGTCACGTGCAACAGGGAAGTGAGCGCGCGCAGGGCTGGCGGGGGGGTGGGGAGAGGAAGCGCTGTCAACATTCGGGAAAGAGGCCCGGCGCGCCGTCTCATTGGGTGCCGGGCATTCGACGCGTCATAAGGTAGGAGCGTCGGCCGTGAGAAGGGGCGGGGCCGAAGGGCGCAGCGGGTGCAGCGAGAATGCGCTGGCAGATCCGGAGGCGGGGCTTGAGGGCTGGCGGCTTGTTCGATTGCGGAGGGGTTTGCTGCGCTGAAAGGCGATAGGAGCAAAAGCTACCGGTATGTCGGCACCTCAATGCTAGTAAGTGTGCGTGGAATGGAAAAGATGAACTACAACATCCTTAGTTGCCTGGGACTAAAATCATAGCCTAGCATCATGGGCGTAGCCAGGATTTTTGCTGGGGGCGGGCAGGCCTTTTGTGGGCGGGGGGGGCGAACCTTAGTATATTGATTTTTATTGATGTGGGGCAGCTGCCCCTCCGTGCCCCCCCCTTGCGTAGCATCAGTGCATACGCGTTGGAGAAAAAGTGATGGGGTTTTTCTGGAGCACTTTCTTTCCGTTCAATTACAATCAGAGTGCCAACTTGAATAAAATATTGGGGGGGGGGGGAGCGAAGTAAGCCTCCTCCTGCATAATCGATCACAATGCATGTCGCGCGCACGCACCATTTAAATGGCAATGCGCATTAGTTTGTGGGGCAGCCCCCTCAAATATTTTATGGGGTGGCACAGGGACCTCAGTCCCCAGGAGTTGGATCCTATGGTTACAACAGAAACTCGAGGTTCTCCTCTGAAGCCCTCTTGGGATAATGGAACATCTTGCTGATCTCCAGGGGGGAAACTGTAGAAGTGGGGAATCTGTGCTCTTGGCTGTGGCAGGTTTGGCGCTCTTTGGTATAAGGGGGGTCCCTATGCTATCTGTGTCTATAATATATGGGATCTTCCCTACCTTGAAATGGATCTCTTTCTGTATATTCCTCCACACCTGCTCCAGGCATCCTCCTGAGACCCTTTCTCCATTTCCCTGCCCCTGTGAGACACAACTGGCAGTCGCAAGAGCTAGGGCTTTTCCTGTGGGACAACTTGGTTTATCTTTCCTAGAATCATAGACTGTTTGGTCTTTGGGAATTTTGTTGTTGTGGTTATGGTTTTTTCTTGTAATATATTGATCTGACGGTGAATGGTGGGGATTGCTATGTATTTTAATATTGTGTGGTGTGTGGATTTGTTTGGTGCTTCTTTTGAAAATTATTTAAAAATAAAAAAGAACATATCCACCAGTAAATCCTGTGGAACTCAGGAGACTGGGAGTTGTAGCCAACAAAGTTCTACTTAACTTTGTTGTTGTTCATTCATTTAGTTGTGTCCGAGTCTTCGTGACCCCATGGACCAGAGCACGCCAGGCACTCCTGTCTTCCACTGCCTCCCGCTGTTTAATCAAACTCATGTTGGTAGCTTCAAGAACACTGTCCAACCATCTCGTCCTCTGTCGTCCCCTTCTCCTTGTGCCCTCAATCTTTCCCAGCATCAGTGTCTTTTCCAGGGAGTCTTCTCTTCTCATGAGGGGGCCAAAGTATTGGAGCCTCAGCTTCACGATCTGTCCTTCCAGTGAGCACTCCGGGCTGATTTCCTTCAGAATCGATAGGTTTGATCTTCTTGCAGTCCATGGGACTCTCAAGAGTCTCCTCCAGCACCATAATTCAAAAGCATCACTCTTTGGCAATCAGCCTTCTTTATGGTCCAGCTCTCACTTCCATACATCAATGCTTAAATTAGACCTACTGAAATTAATGGACCTAAGTTAGTCATGTCAATCAATTTCAACGGGTCTACTTAGCACTGTGGGTTAGCACTGGTAACAGCCCTTATTTCTGAGTAAACATAAATAGAATTGGCATCACAATTAAAAATGCATCTTGTATTGTTTAAAACATGGTTCTAGAAAGTTGGCAACCCCCAAGAAATCAGAGGCAACAGGGTCAACGTGCATTTGGCAACATATCAATGCTTGCTTAGAACATTTATGTTTATGATATATTCATTCTATGGTACATCTAATATTTTTAAACATATATTAAATCTCTTAAATCTGTCATATCCTTTCATTTTAAAGTTAAGTGTCTGCAACCCAGACAGGCTGAAAAGTTACCGTAATAGATGAAGCTTTGCAGTTGTTCATCTAGCAGTAACCTTGATACCAAGCCAAAATGTCCTGTAGTTAGCAGCTGCTTAGTGACTGCATACCGGAAAGGATACATTTGTTGGTGTGTATGTGGAATGGTATTTGCTTCCAGAGGCTGAGAACAAAAAAGCAGGGTAGAGGCTGTAGATGCAAGATGTGACAATCAATCTGGACATTTCTACTTACTCTAGGCCTATGTAATTGATGTTCCCATGTATGTGAGGAAGACAATATTGAGACAAACTTGTATTTTGGCAGTGGATTTTGCCGTTTTTGCAACCTTATGACCTTCTGGGTCCTCTGGGCTAGGACTTTTCTCTTCATCCCATGTCTCAATAAAAACAGTTCTCCCTCAGTGCTAGTTTGGAGAAGTCTACAAATTAAAACCCAAGGAAGCAACATGTGTCTGTAGCACCTCTTTTTCTCATGCCTCTCCTTTTCTTATTTTTGCTTACTAGAAGGAGCCCTGGCCAGGATCTTTTCTTTGTGAATCACCCCACCCTTGGTATGTGTGTGACTGAGGGCTAGTCTGGTTGAGCAGGATAGTTCCATCCTATTTATATTCTTCTTTTTCCAGGATTGCTCTCCTTAAGGGAGAAGACACCCTAGCTGTGAAAAAGTTCAGTTAGGAAATAAAGCTTTTAAACTTTAATTGTTGTTTGTTTGTTTATCCTTGCATCTTTGCATTTCCTTGCAAAGAATGATCCTGGGCTGTGTGATGGTGATGGGTTTGATCACATGGAAATCTGTTTCTTGGGGGCAGGTATCCACCATCAGAAAAATATGGAGCTCCTTCCCTCTGGTGAGCCTACCAAGATAGTAGAAATAAATAAAATCACAAACTTCACTGCCAAACTGTGTTCCACATCAAGACATGCCCCATTCTGTACTTATGGCAAAACTCTCTACAAAGGCTTATTTTAAAAGGACTATGGGATACCACAGTATTTAATGTTGCTTCATCCTTCTGCCAGCCTTGCCTTGATGCGAGACGAAATAATGCGGAGTCACCTGTGTTTGATCCTCATTCATCCTCCCAGTTTGATTCAAAATGTCAACAGATAATAAAACAAAAACCTGTAAATCTGCAGGAAGAATTCCAGATCCATTATCCCCATTGCCAAGAAGCAGATTTTCACGCAATATCCATCTGCAGTTTGCACGTAATTCATTCAGTATTGTCAATTGCTCACTTTAATTAAACACTCCAGGTGTTTTTGTGGATGTTTTTCTGCAGACATAAAGCTTCACAGAAGTTGCAGTCTAAAAGCTGCATAAACCGTTAGTATCGTATGCAAGGTCACAATGTTTCCTGAGTTCTGAAGTATTAAAAGTGTGATAAGTTTGTGGAACTTTAGTCCCTGATCCTGCTAAAGTTAGTTACACCACAAACCTATGCATATTGACTCAGAAATAAGTCCCAGTATATTCCCATGTAAGTTTGCACAGAATTGTGACCTAAGCCGTATGGAACAAGTGGGACTTGAGTTGCATGACTATCTTGATCCATTATTTAAAATGGAATTTCCAGTCCAGTTTAATGCTCAATTTGCATGTAACGCTAAGTCAAGTAATGGCTTAGCACAAATATGTGAGTGTGCGGGCTTCCAGAGAGATTACATACACTTTTCCTCTACTCCAGTTGCTGTAAGCTAAGCCATGGTTTGACTTTGCATGATTTTTGAATCTAGTTTCATGGTTTACCTCTTTCAGACAAACCATGAATTGTAAACCAAGGACAAGCCTTGGTTGTACTTCGTGGTTTATCTGGAGTAAGACAAACCACAAGCTCAGGTTTGGATGACATACCAAGCCAAACCATGGCTTAGCTTACAGCAGCAGGACCAGAGAAGAAGCAAAGTGGGCATGATAGTCCTAGGAGCCAACACACTCTCATGCATCTGTGCTAAACCATGGTTTGGCTTAGCATTACATGCAAACCAGGTCTATTGTGTTGTTCACTCAGAAGTAGCCAGCTTGTATTTGCATTGCAGCATTAAGCAGAATATGAAGTTTATAATAAATAAACGAGTCCTGCTTAGTTCAGTGATGTTTGTTCCCAAGTATGTATCTTGGGCTTGGGTGTTATTTTGAGGGTTTTGTTGTTGGTGGGGAGTTGTTACTGTTGGTTGGTTGTATCTTTATTTTAGACCTTGTTGTGGTTTAGGTGGACATTGTTCAGTTTTGTTGTATATTTTTATGCTTTTAATTATTGTTTATAGCTGCTTTTGTTATGTATTTTTTCATGTTGTAATTATGTGTTTTTTCATGTTGTAAGCTGCCTTGAGCATGGTTTGAATTGTGGAAAGGTGGCATGCAAAATATATGGTCTTAGACATAACAAAGTTGGCCCAATGTGAAGCTTTGTTCTGTAGCCATTAGCCACTGCAAAGTTCTGTAAATAATTGTGCCACCATTTTCCTACCTATACGCTTCTCTCTAGGTCTCAGCTATTATGGAATTCATGAGAATGTGCAGAGACACTTGTATGTTATAAAGTGAATGCTTTAAAATATCAAAAATATGATGATGATGATAATAATGCAAAATATTTAATTCCTTGTGATGCAGGTTTGACAATAATGAAAACATATGTTCCAGAATGAACATGGCGTGGCTAACTTTTGATATGAGTTTTTGGAAGAGAATTCAGATATTGTTGAATAGTAATATTTGACTCAAGTTTTAATTTTGGGAAGGAGGCAGTAGCTGGTGTGTGTGCTTTAGTGGGGTTGGGGGTTTTTGGTGGGGGGTTTTTAGCACATTCTAATGGAAAAGGCATCTGTAGAAGCTGCTTTTTGCCTTGAAAAATTTACTTATAATGTTCTTTGTGAGCTGAACACAATAAAAAAGCCATTTTAATGCACCTGTTGGCTCCCCCCTTGAAAAAAAATAACAAGGGTGGGGGGGTATGTTGGTGAAAGCATAACAAGGAATGAGTTCAGTTTTAATAGGCAATCATACTATTTTGAAAAGAACCCTTTTGTAACAAGTTTACACAATTTTGAAGGAAAAAGATTTTATGTCTGAGCAATTTAGTGGTATGTCATTTCTAAGGATTCTGACAAGCTCCCAGTTGCTTTTACTCATGTGCTTTTAATTAAACCATAATTGTGCCATGCGTTATAAAATGAAAGAAAAGCTGTTAAACTGGATATCTTTTACGACAAGAGAACAGGATGATCCTTCTGAAAAGAACAAAACAGTATTGAAAAAAGGAATAAAAGCATATTCAAAGCAAACATTATAGTACGGGATACCACTCTTTGACTGGCATAAGTTCAAGATGCACAATTTTAAATGACAATAATGTATGCTCAAAAATCATATACACTTATGAACTCTTTTTCAAAAGCAGTTTGTACTGGCTTGTCCACTATCTTTCAGTAATTACTTGAACAGGCACAGGCACAGTATGACAGAAAGGGATTTTTTTTCTTCAGTATGTGCAACTTACAAGAATTACAGTACTTGCTGCTTACAAAACAAGACTGCTTGGAAGAGGAATGATCTTTGTGAAATTTGTGAAATTTGTCTTCAATGTGATACATTCTGCTTTCTGTACACTTTATTATTGCCATTGTTGTGGTTAAACCTCTAATGAGGTGCTCTACATGTTTTTTTTGTATAGAAAATGGCCCTACCTGAAAGTTACAATCAAAAGAATAATGCAACAAGAACAAGAGAAATGGATGGGGGGGAGGAATTGCATCTCAACAGGAAGAGCATGCCAAACAAAACAGAGAACCAAAAATGATTTAGAAGGGATAAAAGAACCCAAAGAATAAAGGAACTATGAGAATTCATTTGCATTCATATGCCCCTTCAAAGAGGAATTGTTTCAGATTCCTCAGTAGCAGGATAAGGTCTGCTCCTCAACACAACTCACCTTGGTTCCTCAACTAGAGTATTTACAGCACCTGGATCAAATGTTGAGTCCTCTATGTTTTGAGATAACTTACCACAAGACTGATACAACACTCGCAAATGAGTGTTGTGCAAATCTGACCTCTGCTCTAAACTAGGAAAACAGGTTTCCTCTGAGCTCAAACCTTGGAAGAAATATTTGTCAGCATTCTTCCACTGTAGGTTTGTTGCTCAGCAGACACACCCTTAGCGGTGCCATGATATGTATACCAACTGTATCATGACAGCAAAGAAGAAAGAAGGAGAGAGTGTATTAAAACTTTAAAACAAATAACAACATCTTAAATATGGAGGCAATATTGTGCAACTAAGGAAGAGAAAGATGTTTCTCTTCGTTTGGCGTGTTCAAATTTATAGGGTGAAAAAATGTGATAAGCCAAAGGATTAAAAGACAAAAATAACTGTAAAATGAGATAAGGGCAAGCCAACAAGCAAGAATGATTTGACCCAGTCAAGCTATTAATGAAAGAATTAACTAAAGAACCATTAGTGGGGGCAGGGAGTAAAGGGGAAATGGAAAGAACAGCTCTTAGCAATGGGAGTATGAGTTAATAAAGAAAAGGAAGAATTTATTTTTGAAATACAAAATTATAGCGGAACTAGAGGAAAAATCACCAGCAAAGGACTACAAAACAGAGGGAACAGGCAAAATGGGAACAAGGTGATTAATAAGAAACTCACTTGCTCAAGGATCATTTGACAAGTATGCATGCCAGTGTCTCAAATTTTGAGTGTCTCAACATTTGAGTATTATTTAGCTGTTAATCCACTTCTTCCACATTCAAATCAGAATGCAGTAGTCCATTAGAAAGTTGAGCCAACTTTCACCTGACCAGACAGAAGTCTTTCCCCATCAAATACATTGCAATGTACCTTACAATACAAATGACAGAATACACTACATGCTACCAATTAAAACATACTTTTGCATAAACAGGATTTATTCATTATGAGGGTAAATCTAAACAGATGGACTTCCATTCAGCCTCTGTGGTAAAATAAATGTGATAAAATTAATGTTCTCTCATTAATCTGCATGTTGCCCTCCACCACCACTGCTGCCACATTCATAAAATTTATTTTATACCGATTGATGACCCATTCCATTCCTGCCCAGGCATTAAGATCTGCAGGGAAGGCCCTACTCTCATAGTCCCACTGCTAAGTGAAGTTTGGGGACTAGTAGCACATGAAAGAACATCATCTACAGCAGTGTGCCACCTGAGGAATAAACTTCCCTCAGAGATGTGTCTACTGTACTAACAAGCTTGCAGACTTTTAGTCAGTTGATGAAGATTCACTTCTTTGCCCAGGGTTTGCAGGGTAGGGCGAAATCTGAGAACTCAGTATGAGGATTTTTGCTGCTGCTTGATCTTTCGTTTTTAAAGATGATTTGTGATATTTTAATTGTATTTATTGACTTTTTGGTTTGTTGTTGTTTTATACTCTTGTACTCCTGCCCTAGGAACAGTTGAAAAGGGCAAGAAGGAAGGAAGGAATTTCTCTGGGTGAGGGCCAAGCCATGTTTTCCCCTAAGCAAATTACAACTACTAGTTAAGGCTAGTTAATTTCCACAGTCTACTACTTTCTCACAGTGCATACATTTGGAGCACCTCAGTCCATTGGCAAGCACTCAGCGGTCACTTTTATCTATTTCTCCCACCTGTACTGAACCCATTATAAGGATGGTAAGTACTTGGATCCTCCTATCTCAGTCTCCCTGTTTCTAAATTGCAGCCAACGGATTGGCCTGGAAGGTCCTCATAGTCAGAATTTGAAGTGATCCATATGCACATGCCAACTTAACTTTGGGGCATAACCCTGGCTAGAGACCCTTTATGTGGAAGGACTGGCCAGCTTTCCAGATTATGACCTCTGACTATTGGGAAGGTAAATTCAAGTCATTTCATGATCTACAAAGGGAACTTGGCTTGGATCACCTGCTTGTGCAGCATCTGTGCCCCCATATCTCCTGAATGACTTAGATGGCTTACTGGTTCAAACCAGACTTCCAGCCTGTTTGTAGACTAGACACATCTTAGCTCCATGAAGAGTGGAATAGAGAACTGGAGCATGTAGCTCATTCAGCCTAAGCAATGATCCACTGAAGAAGAGAAGAAGAGTTTGGATTTGATATCCCGCCTTTCACTCCCTTTAAGGAGTCTCAAAGCGGCTAACATTCTCCTTTCCCTTCCTCCCCCACAACAAACACTCTGTGAGGTGAGTGGGACTGAGAGACTTCAGAGAAGTGTGACTGGCCCAAGGTCACCCAGCAGCTGCATGTGGAGGAGCGGAGACGCGAACCCGGTTACCCAGGATTACGAGACTACCGCTCTTAACCACTACATCACACTGCTCTATCAACAGGTCCTTACTTGACCTGAGGTTGAACCTCATCCAACAAAAGTTAATATTCCAGAAGTATTGAATGCCACAGAGGTTTCATCACAAATTATTATCCCCTTCTGATTCATATAATGTAGAGCTGCCCAGTTATAAGCTCCCTTCTGGGTGATGTTTTGGTAACTACAAATTTGATAAATGGAAACCTCATTGCATAGATGTGCATGATGTTTCATTTTACTATAGTCCTACTCTTTCGAACCTACCTCCAGGCCATGAACTATGGATCATGTGCACTACAGGAACAGCTAAGCTTCTCTTAATCCAGGATTGGAAAGAGAATATAGCACTTTGCCCACAATAATGGGTTTATGATTTTCACTCCCTGTTTGAGTTGGCTAACTTTCTACATTAGCATAAAAAGGACAAATATGAATATGTTTGGTCAGCTTTTCAGTCATCTCCCAGCCTCCATTCCCCACAGCTCTTCAGTAAATGAAAGAGCAGTGAGGACTCTACAGTACCAAAGAGATGACCCTCACCATCCTGTAGCAAGACCAGAACCTCAACAGGATGAACCGCTAGAAGCCACCAGAAAATCCCCCCCAGAGCATTCAGGAACCTATCTGGTTCCACTAGCGTCCAGGGGCAGACCATCTGCATCAGTCCCTTGCTCACAGTGTCATGCAGATGCCTCCCAAGAAATGAATAAGCAAAGTGACTATTCCACATTAACTGCCCATTCTGAAAATAGAGATAGTTTTTATTGGAATTTACCGAATATATTGCTTCACTAACAAAGAATGACCATGTTCCACCTCCCACAGAACTGAGGGGTGAGGGGAGCTTTCCATCTGCCTCACCTTTTTCCGTGTCAAGGTTCAGTGAAGCTGCTATTTCCCCACAAACAGAAATCCTTAATGAACCACAATTCAGACGTGTATCAGTCTTTGAGCAGTTCGTGGCTCGGCTCCACCCATCTTGAGAATTACAATTGGCCTTGGGACTGTTAGATCTCCTTTTCACAGCCTCTTCATGGAACCAAAGTTCACAGGATTCCGTGGGAAGAGGGAATATTAAACTTACAAAACTGTATATCTGATATGCGAGAGAGGAAAATACGTACATAAAATCAAGTGCGCTCTCGGAAAGTATTGTTGACAAACACGATAGTGGCCAAAGAAGAGACCATTCTAATTCACATTTAATCACACACACAAAATTAAGTTCCCAGAAGGACTTCGTCCCCTTCCCTGCTTCTTTTTAAAAACCGTTCCTTTTCAACTTTGATCCACTTTCTATCCCCTTGCGTTTTCTCGTCTGAATATGAAAAGTCCATGAGCGGAATGCATAGTCAGTTACGACCGATCGAGATAACGAGAGCGCGTTTCCAATTTCTTCCACCAGGGGTCGACTTTGGTTCTTGTTTTCCCCAATGAGCTTCGCGGATTTATTCATTTTTACGCCTTCACCCCACGCACCCTCCTCTTCCCACATTCTAAGAAAAATAAAATAAACAACTAAGTTACTGAAACCATTACTGCTTCAGTCCTCGTAACTAGAAGCCAAACGTTGTAAAGTTGCAACTTGGCTTTCGGTCTCCTGTTTATTTGTATACCAGACTAGCAATATAACTTCCTGATCCGCTGGCGCCCAACGAGGGATCGATATTCATCGATAGGGATGAAGAGAAAGAAGAATCTGATTAGCTGTACATGTATTTCAAAACTTGACCAAACTCATGTTTCCTTTTCTTCTTTACATAATGCATATGCAAAAGTCATACGTGAAAAAGCCTTGGGTGGGAGAGCCCAGCGGGGGTGGGTGGGTGGTAGAAATCTGATCCGATAGCCGCTTGGTTTAAAACTGAAGGACTCTCGTTATTCAAAACTGTCCTTTAGGATAGAATGATCCTCTCCCAGGCCCCTGAGCTTTCGAAAATCTTCCGACATCGGTTTCAGAAGAAGGCAGACAGACGCCCCGGTTGTTCACTCTGCTGCTAGGATCGTGAGCCGTACGGCCGCCTAAAACTGAGCTCGTTTCTTGCAACCTCAGAGAGTTTTAGCTAAAAATGATATTTTGCCAGCAGTGCCGCAAAATAAAATCTACCCTGAAAGCTGTTTAGCCATCAGGTCATGCCGTCCGCGTGACGCCTACATCGCTCCTCACATTTTCCCCTCTCTAATAGTGCACCATATTTCTTCTCAATGAGGCTTACTCCAAGGTAAGTGGGCATTGGATTGCATCCTCAGTGTCCAAATCATATATCATCATCATCATCTCAGCACCTGTTTGGCAAAGAAGATTCCATTAAGTGTCATTTCATTCTCTGCCTGAGAGCCAGCTCATTATACTAGAAAAGTTCGATTTCATCCATGGACTTTAGGGGAGAGGGGGGCGGGGGAGAGAAACACGCTAAGATTGTAAGATTTACCAATATTCCTTTAAAGGCATCGTCTGCCCGCTTCTGGGCCCCTGCTTTGCCCCAAATCCTTCTCTCTCTCTCCAGCCTCCTGACTTGGGATTTGGCTGACACGTTTATTCGTCAATTTCACTTTCGCCGCCACAGCCAGCAGTGGAGATTCTCCCCCCCTCCCCGTTATTTTCACCGAGACTATATTAATTAAAAGAAATACATGATTAAAAAGTAATGAGTTGAATAAAAATTATCTCCGCTCATTTTCTGATTATGTTAATTGTTAAAAACCCTTCAATCACGCTGTTGCAGTCAATGGGTTTTAATGTGAAATTAGTGGGCTCTTGATAACTTACAGTCCAGAATAATCCTGGCAGTTTAGTCATCATTCCTAATAACGAGGATGTTGCTAGGACGAGAGATTTCTACATGATTTGGCTGCATTAAGCCTTCCCTGCCCCTCCTCCTCCTACATCCAAGAGAGCCACGCTCAAGTACACAACTTTCTGCATATTGTTAACCAGGCAGGCTGAGTTGTGCTTCTGTCAAATGACGGAAGAGTCGCCGTGCATTGGCAGCGACAACAGCAGCGTCCCTATAGCGGGTGGCAGCCTATGAGATGCATACGATGAAGCAGGTTCTGGCCAAAGGAAGCCTGGATCGTCATAAAATTGGCGAAGCCCCATCTTATGCATGCTTACTCAGAAGTAAATCCAACAGCGTTCAGTTTGCTTACCTGAGTAAGCATGCACAGGATTGCCACCCTCGTCCTTAGATGATTGGACTCTCTGCCTAACCTTCCAGAGCATGAGACTCTTAATCTCAAGGTTGTGGGTTTGAGCCCCACATTGGGTGAAATATTCTTGCGTTGCAGGGGGTTGGACTAGATGACCCTCGTGACCCCTTCCAACGCTACAATTCTATGATTATGTGAATCGTTCTGTGTGAGATCTCGTCTGCACAAAATGCCAAGGGTCGATTAGCAAATAGGAACTTCACAGCCCATTAACATGGTGCGTATTGTGCAATTGCTTGATTTCGGCTGGATGTCTTTAACTTGTTGCTGTTCCGATCATTTGAAGCATTTTCATTTCTTGGCTGCAATCCTAAACTTACTTACTTTCTTAGGAAGGAAGTCCCGCTGAAACCTGTCCATGATCGAACTGCTAGGTCCTTCACAATCTCAGAGAGAGAGCTGTAAGAGACAATAGAGGTGCTTAAAATGGAAGGGTGGAAGTACAGTACACAGTCGTCCAATGTTTTTCATGAGGAATGTCAGAAGACTATATGCATCTACGTAAATCATAGCTGTCAACTTTTCCCTTTTCTTGCGAGGAATCCTATTCAGAATAAGGTAATTTCCCTTAAAAAAGGGAAAAGTTGACTTCTATGACGTAAATATGCAGGGGGGTTTTTTTGTATGTGTGTGTTTGGTTTCGTTTATTTAACCATTAGTGGTTTTAATTGGCCGCAAAGGTGCCAGTTTGAAAGAGTTCTTTCCCCCACCAACTTTGACCACAAACTGATTTTGCCTCATGACTAATACACGTATTGTGCGTTTGGGGTATTTTGGACACACCAGGGGTATGGGTACTCTCTGACACAAACACAAATGCCAGAATTCGAGAAAATAGGAGTATGTGCTCATCTTTAGGAGTCAAAATTCCATAACTTGTGTCAAGAAGAAGTAGTCAAGGATGTGAGGCTTCGATGAAGCCAATAAATTTAATTAGTGTCTGACACTGATGGGTCGATTTATATACCCATTGTCCTCTGTGAAACGCATTTTCTTGTTCGTGCCTTGCCAAATTCACTCGCTTGGTTTTTGTTTTTAATAGATCTTATGAACCTTTAAAAGGGAGGTCCCGTTATATGACTTGAGAGTTTTGAAGGAGTCAGGCTGCTGATTAATAAAAGGCGATTTTGTGCTGATCTACAGGCCAGAGAGAGAGGGACCGTATATCGGTGGGCGTTGGATGCAGGGTGAAAAAGAGGAAAGGTTGGAGGCTTGCTTAGTTGCTACTGTTTCTACTCCGCACAACCACCCTACAAAAGTTTTCTTGGATGGTTTTAACCCAGCCTGACGCTAACAAACTAGCAGGATATTCTAACGTGTGCACGAGAAACGAATGGGGGAAGAGGCAAGGAGGCCCTCTTGCGTGTAACAACTCTCTCTCTCCACCCTTCCCGGTTCATTTTCCTATTTGCATCCCCAGTTAACTGAAGATCGTGTTAATAAATAACAATGAAAGGGAAGCGCTTCTATCTAGAGGGCTTGTCGGCAACATTTAAAAAGCCAATAGAGTTTATAATTCTACTCTATCATTTCTTATTGATTAGAGTAATCAAGATAAAAAGCTAGCCGGGCTCGGCGAAGTTCAGTAGCATATCATTAAAGATAAGAGTCAGTTAATTCTGGAGCCAGGAGAGGGTGGATGGTGCCTGCGCTGAAGAGTTCATTTGCATGAGATGCTGAGCCCAGTAACAAGAGGACAAAAATCACTAATTAGGGATTGCAGAGTGCCTCCCGCGCTCGTCAAGCACCCTTCGGAGAGCTGCGATGATGCAAAGATCGCACTTTTATGTAAATCCGGGCCAAGACACCGCAGTCGAAAGGTTGCCTATAAGCAGCGGTTCAGTCTAACAAGGACGAGCAGCGGCCCAAAGATAAGAGAGAACACCTACCACGCGTGTGGAGGGGGATTTTGCCTTGCTAAAAGCTCCACCTTCCTCGCCTTGCTGTTTTTTTGTTTTGTTTTGTTTTGTTTGGTTTGGGGGGGGGGTTTAAAAGTCTACCGAGCCACCCAATAGTCTCCGTTGTTTTGAAATCTGGCCCTCAGCCATCCTTTCACACTTAAAAAAAGTGTCAATTACAAAATAGTTTCTGTCTATTCTACGGATGAAGCACCAGGACGTTCAGTTTAGCGAGGCTCGGAGCACGGTGGAATCCCGCAGCCTCCAGAAGTCTCGTTTGCATCCACCTACTTCAAACATTTGCTGCTGGACCGCTTCTGCGAAGAGGTCTGGGTGACTGACTCCAGGCGAACTTTGTTCATCTTTGTCTGGTAAGGAGAGAAGAGAACTGGATCCACTGCAAACAATCAATCAATCAATCAATCAATCAATCCCACCAAGCCTTTATTCCAAGCCAGTTATTTCTGAAACAGATGTATTCGATAAACTCTCTCAGTGTCATGCCAACGGATCCTTTCAGTAAAGATGGACACCTAACGCACACACGCGGGAGCCCAAACTCCAACAGGCGTTAGAAGCTGCCCAAACATTTCCGTGCATATTGGAAGTGATGTTATCAAACTCTACGTCAGATAAAAATGTGAGATGCAGCCCTGCGCTAACAGCAAGGTACTTCGATGCAAGACAGCATTTAGCCCTACACCTCGAACACGCTTCGATAGAATAAGAATAGCAACATTAGGGATAACAATAAAAGTAGTTGTTCATCCATATCACGTTCTCTCTACCTTCTCCAGCGTAAGAAAGACGACCATCAAATATGGGTCATTCGAGTTAGCCTCCCTCTCTCAGCCAAAGTCCAAACCACGGGATAAAAGTTAAAGCCATCCTTTCTGCTAGGAAAGGAAGCAGTAGTATTTTTCTGTGTACAAGTGCAGACAGTAGGAGAAATCGCTATCTCACAAACTACACGTATGGGAATTGTAGGCGTGGGACAAACTTCACAGGTCTTGGCCTCTACTAGGACTGTAAGGACTTTTATCTGAAATTTGTGGGGCTGTCTTCTGAGTACATGTATTTCCTATGGGAAGTTTAAATTCTTTTCTGATAGTAGATGGTAAACAAGACTCACTCACTCACTCCACCCCGCTAGAAAACCATCAACATGTTTAAGAAAGAAAACATTTGAGATGTCTCCATTATTCTTTTAACGCACGTGATTATTGCACGCCACTTGGGGATGCTTGCCTAACATAGGGCACCCAAGTATGTTAATTGTTAAGTAATAAGTTATTCCCCTTTAATACAAAGTTATCCTCCATGTAGGTGGTTCAATTCAGTTATTTTTAAAATCGCTATTAAAACATTGTCCTTTTTTAATTTAATGAATTTAATATAAATAGGCGTTTCTGATAAACCAAATGTGCTGCACCGTTTCACAAGCAAAAGCTACTTATTGAGAAAAGAAAAAGATCCATGGTCTTTTCATAATGGCACTTCCCCCATGTAAATAACACGTCCAGGCTGCAATCCTATACGCACTTCGGTGGGGGTAAGCCCCATTGGACTAAACGCGGCTTACTTCTGAGCAGAGATGCAAAGGATTGCTCCTCAAAGCGCTTGATCTCCTCGCTTCCTGAAAGCGCAGTCCACTTGGACAGCCTCAAAAGGAGCGAAACCCCTGGATTTTATGGGGACCAGAAGGAAAACCCTTCTCTCCGAGATAATTTCAAAAGAATGGGAGGGGGGACCTGATCATCTGCCCGCAGCTCTCTCTCTCGGACCTATGAAGTTGTTTACTTGTCTCCACCAAGCCCTCCATCATTCAGCCCAGCGCTTGGCAGCCGGCTCTTTAGTGCTCACTTCGCCCCTTGCTTGGCCGCGGAGTAAAGGAATCACACCCTTAGATTGGTTAATTGTAGGTGTCAGCGTGGAAAGTGGCAATGTTTGCCGTCTCTCTCCCTCTCCCTCTCCCAAGTCTCCGAGCTGCTTCTTCCCCTCCATAGCTCCCTCCCGGCGACCCTCTTTCTGTCTGCTCTGCCTCCATCTCCTCCTCCCTCACAACCTCCCCTCCCCAATCCCTCCACCACCATCATCACCCGCGGCAGCACCAGGCTCTGGAGGTCGCCCGAAATGGCAGCTTGGTTGGGGTCCTGGGAGCCAACCTGGCAGCCCTGGGCAGGCACCTGCTTACACAACCTGCACGCAGCCTATTCAGGGGGCTTATTCCCAGCTAGGGGCGTCGAGGATCGCAGCCTCCAGTGACCACTCCACACCAGCGCAGAGACAGGCAGGATGCGCCCAGAGGCTTCTTTCTCTATTCCAGCCTCGCAGGCTGGCCTCCGTTTGCCACCCGCGCACCTCGCGCACGCGCAGTTGATACTCCTCGCCGCCTTCTCCACGCACTTCCTCGCAGTTCCTTTTCTCTCACGGCTGTCCGTGTCTGAAGAAGCCACGCAGATAGAACTGACCAAGTTGCACCCGGGGCTTCCCTTGACTTGCGATGCAGGCGTAACCGACCGCCTCTTGCAGTCCCGTGCGCTCCCTTACGCGCATATTTTATATTGTGATTTTGTGTTGTGAGACCTGCGGGTATAGGGCGGTATACAAATTTAATGAATAAAAATAATAACAGAGCCACACCCCTCACAGGGATGGTGGCAACCTAGGAGACAGCTGAGGGGTGTGCTGCTGCGCTTGAGGCAAAAACACGCGTGTTGTGTGGTGGTGCATGGAAATGCCTGAGGGAAACACATTCCCTCCCTCACACACTGCCAATTTCTTCTTCTTCTTCTTCTTCTTCTTCTTCTTCTTCTTCTTCTTCTTCTTCTTCTTCTTCTGTCCAGGCACTTTTGAGGTGACATGCAACTTCCCGCTCAGAAGTGCTATCTCAGCTAAACACTTCGCCTCATTCCAGCGTATTCTCTCCCCATTTCCCCTACTTCTATATGGATGAAGAACAAGATATACAGAAGCATATAGGGGGGGGGGGGCTCACACACACACACACACACAGGCGTGATCTTTCTCCTTGTGACGTTCACACTATGATTACCCATTTTTTTCTGAATTCATTGGTACACACTTTCACACCATTTGCCACGCACTCGTTCATATGGATTCTTATGATCCCCCTTCCCCTCATTCTAAGCATATCTCACTTTTCCTCTCCTGCTACCCTTCGGTCCATCACCCGTAACATTTTCTGTGTAAAGATGCCTTTTCTTTTCACTCTTTCTCTCTCTCACACACAAACAGCACAGGGTCTTCCGCCTTTCAACTGTTCAGTTTTGCCAATGCAATTCCTCTGAATAATATGCGCGCGCACACACACGCACACACTCATTTAATTTCATTTCGTTTCGTTTCATATATTCTAGCCACACAATATATCTGTTCCCTTTCCCTCACTCGCGCACACTGAACTGTCTCGCTTTTGCATCACACTCTTTCAGCATACACTCATTTTAATGAAACATTCTCTCTCACAGTCGTCTCCTCTCGCAGAGGAATATAATTTTCGCGCTCGCGCAGGACTTTCCCGCGCTTTTCCTTGCAGGTTCCCTTCTTTCCATTCTAAAAGCACGTGGTTTATGAGGTGGCACTCAACCCAATAGTGGAGTAGTAGAACATTGGTCGCCAATGCCAGCACAATTGGTCGCCGGTACCAACAACACACATACACACCGAGTTCGGTATCACAGTTTTCTTCCTGTCACACAAACACTGACATTCCGAGGAGACCCTCGGCTTCTCTTTGGAATAGAATACAGTATCAATCCTACACGTCCTGACACACCGACATACAACTCTCCATTCTCTCCTTTACTGCACACACACGAGAGAGAGAGAGAGAGAGAGAGCGCCTCTGACACCCATGCAGAGCCGTTTATGCCATTATAAGCGAGGAGGAGAAGGAGGAGGCTGAGGCTGCGGGCGCTTCCATTTCTTCCTCCGAGCTCTTTGGGCTTTTTTGTCCTCCCCCCCACCTCCTCGCCCTTCCCATACAGAATAAAGTCAGTCTGTATTTAATGGTTATGGCGGATGTGAGGAGGATTTGGCAAAGGGAGAGGCCTTTTGCTCTCAAATATTGCTCCTTTACGTCGTGTGAGTCTACCAACCCACCACGACCCCATATTCTTCTCCGGGTGTCTGACTCGAATGACAAACGAGCTGATTTTTTCACTACATCGCTGGGAAATGTAGTGGGTGATAATAGAGATTTCTCTTTCATTTTTTACGCTTGACTTGGTTATTGTTGCCTTTCTTTTCCCGTGATTCCTTCTGAGGATTAGCTCTGACTTCCCCACTATTGGCGGTCAAAGTGGCCCAAACTCGGGATGACAATTGATGGGGATCAAGGGATTGCCCATTCTGTGCCTGTAAGGGCTGATTTGTGCCAGAGAAACTCATCAAGTGCAGGCGAAGAATGGAGGGGAGCGAGGGGGGAGCATCTGGGGGCAAATGTATTCATTGAGCCGGGCTCTCTCTCAAATTGCTTCGAAGTTTCCCTCATGAAAAAGTAACGCTTGCAGCAATCAACGGCTTTTTGACGGATTACAAACTCGGGTAGGACTGTAGGGAGCTGATTTAAGGAGGGGGGCGAGGTGGGGAGAAGAGAAGAGCCCCCAGCTTTAGCATGGGGGCAACTCGCCCACAAAAGTAAAAGGACGAAGGGTCAGTCAGCAAAACACAAAGCTCGAGGTTCAGATGCGTGTAGGAGCAATGAAAGGTGCATTAATTTATTAACAGGGTGCAAGGAGGGGGGGATCATTAACTCCCTACTCCAGGCACCCACCCAAAAGATGGCATTTACATTAAAATAGTAAGAAGAAGAAATAGGGGGGGAGAGAGAGAGAGAGAGAGAGAGAGAGAGAGAGAGAGAGAGAGAGAGAGAGATCTGGGCAGGGAATGAAGTGCTGGACAAAGTTCATTAAAGCTGGGAATTTGGAGGAGGGGGGAGGTGGAGAAAGCTGACTTTATCCCCAGAAAGAGCACAGTTTCGGCAGAAGACAGGGATCCGCCCTTATAAGAAAGTTCCCTCTTCCATCATATTTCTGTCTTTTATATGTGTGACACTGAGGTCCTTCTCCAGGCCTGACTTGAGTGGACAGGAGCCCTGCAATCACTGAACTTTGGTCAACTTGGAGTTCACTCATCTTGTTGTTGCTTTTGATGATAGAATGCGAAGAAGAGACAAGAATAAGAATAGTTTGAACTTTTTCTTCGGCTCATCACAGGGCCTTCAGGAGTCTCACGTCCCAAGCCTCGGATCCGTCCCTATCCTCTAAAAACAAACAAAAAACCCTTTCCAAATTAAAAAACAAAACAAAACAATTCCTGTGTTGTTTGATAGGGAGCTCCAGGAACGTCTACCCTTGAACATTAGCGACAAATGAAGAGAACGGAGGAATCTGACTTTTTCGGCTCCGTTGAACTGAAGCCTTAAAAAAACAAAACAAAAGCAAGTCTTTCCCCGCCCCGTCTCCCCCCCTCCCCACT
Organism: Podarcis gaigeae; assembly: GCF_964106915.1. NCBI lineage: Eukaryota > Metazoa > Chordata > Lepidosauria > Squamata > Lacertidae > Podarcis > Podarcis gaigeae. Next base: position 50,207,477 of record NC_139680.1, read on the forward strand.
CCCTCCCTCTATCCCTCCCTCCTTTTCACCAATTCCCTGACAGCTACTAAGCAAAGAAATGGCTGGGAGTTCAGAGAAAGAAAAGTCTCCCTGGAACTTTGTGACACAGAAGATATGTTGTAATTATTCCATGCAGATCACAGTAATCAAAGTTGTCAGAGAAAGGACTCGGGTTCCCCCCCTCTCCCCCCCCTCCCAACCCACCCCCTGCTATTTAGTCTTCCTTTCCCCTCTCCCGTCAAGTTTAGCTGTTTTCTCCCTCCTCCTCCTCCTGACCCATCATTTTAAAGTCCCAATCTTTAAATCCTCCTTTGATTTTGGCTCGTTCTTATGCCCGCTCCAGACACTTTTCTTCCCACCTCTCAAAATATAAAAACACAGTTTTAAAAAGATGCTTCTCGTCGGTTCGATTAAATAGAGGAAGGCCGAGAGATCGAGGGAAGATGTTAATGGAAAGAAGATTGCCGAGGAAAAGAAAAGCGCACATATCGCTGCCTTAAAAAAAAAGAATAAAATTTTTAAAAATCCTTTAAAATGAAGAGGTGGAGAGGAAAGGAGGGGGCAAAAGGATCCTCTCGATCCCCTATTTTGTTAAAGGAATGATTAACTCCCCCCCCCCACTTTGCCCTTCATCTTGTCAATGTTATCATGGCTTTGAAGGGAGGATCTTCAAGGTGGCACATTTCTGAACTTAACCTCTTTTCCAGCTAACTCTCTACCTCCTTGTTAGTGCCCGGCTCTGAACTTCTGAAGAGTATTTTTGTGTGAGTCAGGGTTCATTCACTCGGGCTCTTTTGTAGGACTTTCTTCCTTTCAGCCCTCAGTGTGTTACACCAATTAAAGGACGACGTGCTGTAAATGTAATGGGCCGAGGAGTGATTGTTTTTGACAAGCAACAAAACACATAGATCCACCCCTTAGATTAGGCCGTTGAAGGGGAGGTTCAGGCCGGTCAGTTTACTGAATAGTTCATGAACTGTAATTCTGAGGGCTCGTGTGAAAGAAAATGTCTCTCTCTCTCTCCCTTCCTTCTCCCTGTCTCCCCACCCCCATCCCCACATTCTCTCTCTCTCTCTCTCTCTCTCTCTCTCTCTCTCTCTCCCCTAAGGGGAGAAGGAACATCGATGGAAAATAAATGGCAGGGAATGAGGGAGAATTATTTATTTGTTTATTTTAAATAATGCTGTATCCCACTTCATCCTGTCATATTTGACAGGGCACGGTTAAAAGAACTATTCATATTCAATACCAATATATTAGAGTAATAAAACATTAGAAACCTCACAACAGATTAGCAAAACAAGAGGCCACGGTGACAACTTGAGTAAGCCTATAAAGCAGACTAAACATGACCATTAAAAATGCCTCTGCAAATATAAATGTTTCCAAGCTGACAGTAATGTTGGGGCTAATAATTGGTGGGGCACATACCAAAGTCAGGGTATGTCCTGAGAAGGCTTTTGTAGCTACATAACATACTTCTCCATAAGGAAAGCACTTGGAGAGCGGCTTCCACTGAAGATCTCAAGTCACTCTTGGCACGTTGATATGGAAGATGTGCTCCTTTCCACATCTCAAGCCCAAGCCATTTAGGCCCCTTTAATGGAAAGTCCTAGCATCTTGAAGTATTAAAGGTTCTGGCTTATCATTTAAGCTGAAACAAATGCCTGGTAAATCACTTTATTCTGACCTTGGTTGAAACACATCTGGATATCTTTACTTGTTCAGTTCATTTTTATTTATGACAGTTATGAGCCATACCAAGCAGTTTGTGGACACTTGGTCATTCCATATGATTCTAACTTGGAACCCTTTTGCTGCTTCAGACTTTATTAGAGACATACATTGGTTTTAATTTGTATTATATTTTATTTAAATATGTTTCATATACTATGACACTGTGTCAGTTTATTAATATTTTTATCCCAGTTATGTTTCAGCATATCTACAGAATCACACTTTATATACCAAACATGCCAGTTTCGTAGAAAAGGATACCTCCAATTTAGTTACTTGTGACCTGTGTAGGTAATGGGTGTTTTTTTTTTAGTATAATAAATATATAGTTGTCATCCATTAGTTATATGTGCAGTCCAGATGAATGGAGTACTTGGGTGGGGGTGAAGTCCAGATTCAGCTAGGACTTGTAAACAGTCAGTAAAGTTAGAGCCTCCCAAACAGAACTTACCATTAGAGTACATTTCCTTATTCTAATTTTCACAGTGAACCAGTGCACATCCATTTTCTATACTGGAGTAGAAAATGGTTCTCAGTCTCAGTCTATACATTACAGCAGCCCAAACCTCACTGAGATAGTTGTGCCAATTTTATATATGTTATGTTCAGAGCTGGAGTTATTTATGTACTTGGGAGATGACCTACTGCAGAAGTCTTTAACCTTTTCAGACCTGGGACTCATCTTTTACACAACATGCATTTGTGGACCCACTTCTCAATTTTTCACCATACATTTGCATAGTAGTAGTTCCTCTGTTGTGACCCACCTTGGATTAGCCCATGACCTGGTAGTGGTTCCTAACCCATCAGTTGAGAACCAATGCCCTACTGGGTTTTTAAGTGTTTAGCTGAGTAAGCAATGATGGAGCAGACAGCAAGTAGCCAAAAGCATATTCTGAAGTCCATACATTGCTCCAGAGGTCAAATTGTACTGCTTCTGAGCAATTGGCAACTGTTCTTTTTATTCCTGCTGTCATTTGTATTTGCATTTATGATTTTGTTGTTCTTGATGTGTTTCCATCCCCCCATCTTAATCCTCCCAGCAATCAGGTGAGGTAGATTATATAAGAGCTATAGTGACTGACTACAAGGCTAGAGAGCTTCATAACTGAGTGGGGATTTCAATCTGGGTCTCCCCAGTCCAAGCCCCAAACACTAATTCAGCCTTTGTCACCCTTGTACTTCTGATGTTTTGGACTACAACTCCCATAAACCTGAGTCAGTCCAAAACCTGACTGATACTTAAGACTTCATCTTCCATCAACCCCAGCCAGTTAATGTTGAACTGTTGTAGTCCAAAATATCTGGAGGGCACCAGCTTGGTGAAGGTTGTTTTAACCATTCCGGAGAACCATTCCTGCCACCACAGATTGGGTTTCATTGGAGAATTTAGGTAGGTGATAAATTTCCTGGTAGGTAGGAGTCATGGTCTCCACCTTTGTCATTGGAATAATGGAATTTGGGTGCTGGGTAAAGTGTTTGGTTCCCTCCAGGAAAGTATACAGGGATTGTTTCCCCTCCAACTCTGATAACATTGGGCTTTGGAATGCCCCAAGACCTGGGCCAGCCCTTTCCAGACTCCTTCATATCTGAGTCATTATTGAACTATTATGGGATTACAGTTACAACTGATGTAACCGTATATTTATGAAGTGCTGTGCTAACTCTTGCTAAAATGTTCTCTCTAGACTTAATGGTCTTCTGCTTTCATAAAAAAAAAGTTGCTTACCACTGTCCCTATTTCTCCTTTTTATCCTCATGGAACATTGCACAAAACTATTAGGAAAATGTGCTATAGGTAACACATCCGCACACACATATTACATGTACTTCCACATTCTACTTCCTGTATCTTATCTTCTTCATAGCACTGAAGAACTTTATCCACTTTCCCCTTTTTCCTTCTGTTTGCACAGCAAGAAAAGAGAAGAATAGTCCAAGGTACGCAGCTCTCTGTAGAAAACTTGAAGACAAGTAAACATTTTTGCCAATCTCCTAACCTTGCACCCTCAACCATTTTCTTGGGTCATAGCCACACACACAAAACCAGTAGTCAGTGCTTGTCACTACCACAAATCATCCTTCCTACTTTGCCTTTGGACCACTTGTGGGTGAAGTGAGTGTCTCAATTCCTCATATAAAACAAAAATAGCAGTTCAGCAGTAGTGTACAGTACAACACACAGGCATGGCTGGTGGAGATGTGGGAGAGGACTTCCTCCTGTGGTTATGCCTGGATTACAGAACTCCTTACTTCAGAAGGTCAGTTTTGGCCCTCTTCCTCCTTGCTTCTTGCTGCTTAAATATATACATATATAGCAGGCATCTGACCAGCTACATTCAGAATTCTGCTATGGATGCCCCTCTGTTTTTGGTTTTGCCACCTGCATGCCCGTTTCTGTTTTACTGCTATTTATTGTTTTTGTTGATTATTTATTTTTGTTGGATTTCATTGTATGTTGTAAGCAGCCTATAGTATTGCAAATGCAGTGGAAGGGCAGGATAGAAATAAATTTAGTATAGTGGTTATTTGAAAAGGCCAGGCACAGAGGCTGAAGTTAATAAACTATTAATAAAAGTATGTTTATTGGGAAATCTGGTCACTTGGCATTCCAAACATAAAGCAGTTTAAAAAGCTCTCTCCCCACTTAGAAGCAGGGTACATACCAGTTGAAGTTGTGAAGTTATTAACATTCACTTTGCAAGTTTTAGGGAAGACCTGCAACCTCCATGATCCTCAGCATACATTAACTGGGGGGCAGGGCACAGAGCCACAAACCAGGAATTTTATTCTGTGACAGCATATTCTTCTCCAAAGAAAGTTCCAGGTGACATCTGAATCTCTATTTGCAACTGCAGTTCAAGCACAACTCACAGGAAAGTGGAGTCTTCTCTTTAAATAGAAATGAATGACTTACCCAACTTGTTGACAGGGAGTAAGGATGATCATACAAATGCTTAGAATGGCAAGAGACAAAGTTTGTGAAAGGCTGAACCAATATAAGATTGAAGTAAACCACTTACAGTGTAATCCTATACATCTCCACACAGAAGTAAGAAGACCCATTGAGCTATGTGAGGTTTACTCCCAGGTAAGCGAGTATAGGATTTAAATTTGAAGTGTTGAACTGTTAGTTTTAACAAAAAGGAGCAGCCTTATCTAGTATTAAATCAGGATAATTTATGGCTTTATTTCCAAAGGAAATAAATATATATATATTGTATCAACATATAATGACAGACTCCATTGCCATTCCCCCTAAAATGACTGGCGAGGTAGACTTCCAGTGCAATGCAAACATGTGTTCAGCATGACATACTCCTAGTTCAGTATGTATATGACTGCAGTATTACTTATCCTTTCCCCAGCAATTAATATTTTTATAAATGTATTTTTTATTTTTATTTTTGCTTTAAGGAAGCCCTAATGATTGTGAAAATACTTTTTGGAAACAATAACAAGCATCTGTAAAAGGCTTTATGATCTAGCTTGTGTGTCCTGCCCCAAAAGTTTTCAGATTCTACAAAATGTCATGCATTAGATTCAACATAAATCATACCAATGAAACATGCTTATGGAAAAAAATGATCTGCTAGGTCTGTTACATAAAACAATACAATCTGTTAATTTGTACAATTTGGTTTGTCTGCAGAACCTGAGCTTTATTTAAGACAACAATGTCCAATGCAGTCCCATGCATGTCTACTCCAGTGCTACTGAAGTCAATAGGACTTACTCCCAGGTAAGTGTGCAATCCTGCACACATGTACCTGGGAGTAAGTTTCACTGAATTCAGTAGAACTTCTGAGAAGACATGCCTAGGATTTCACTGTTAATATGGGGAAATAATTTTAAATACGTAGTACCATTGATCCTCATACTTTTCTTCCTAAAAAACCCCAACACAAAATGGAGTTTCTAAAACATTTTTGCACAGTTTTCCAGACTAAAGATGTGCACTTATCCAAACACTCAAAGGGAGCCTGATCTGTCATTCTTTAAGTACTTAAAGCTCTCACTAGATCAGTACAATGAATACAGGATTAGGGCTGCAATTCTGAGAAGGTAAACATGCCACTCTGGAATAGCTGTTTTCTGTGTTACACTCTCTGCAAAGTGACACCCTTGCATTTTGCCTCCCCCTCCCCCCCACATACACCCCAAATGAAAAGTTGCTTAGATACAAGAAGCTTGCACAGATGGACAGATAGTGGTGCAGTAAGTCCTTGTCTACTGCATTTCAAGAAGAGACATCAAATTCTCAAGTGCGTGAATTCCTGTAAGAGATACAGCTTGTTTAACAGGGAAGGGGGGGTATGTGTGTGAGAGAAGTAGGGGGGCAGCTCCTTCCCAAAGAACATAAAATTATAAACTGAGCCCCATGCAATTTTCATATTTGAGAGCCTCATCTCAACCATCAAATAAAAACAAGTTAAAATTATTATGTGAAAACGATTGCATGGGGCGATATTGTGTCACACAGATACTCTCGTATCATGCAGATGCAGTTTGGAAGTGTTGCAGTTCAAAGAGCGAAAAGGGAGGAGAGAGAAACCCAAACAGAAAAAAGGAACAAAATTAATGTGTGCTTCAACCCATTCTTGAAAACAAGTGTCACCGGATCAAGCTAAGCATGTGTATATATTTATAACATATGTGTATATATTTGTAACTGTAGAGAGATGTTTTAACTAACCAGCCAACAAGCTCGGTATTAAGAGAAATGATGTTCAGATGGCAAAATGCAAGTGAGTTTCACCTCTTATCGCTGTGCTGCCAACATCCAGAGTCCCCTAAGTCCAAGAGAGGCGAGACTGGCAACAGCTAGCTTCCCCCTCAGATTCCAGGTTCAATAAAGATTACATCATGGAAAAACTATGCCATGTAGCCTGAGAATCAAAGCCATCACAATTGGTGGCTGTTTAACTGTAATGTCACTGAAACACATACTTCCCACCCCTCCCCGGTTCTCCCCCCCCTTGCTTCCCTTCTCCTTGCTAGTTCACCACACTCATCCCTTCTACTTTTCGTACCATTAAGGCCAGCTTTATTGGGGAGAAGAAAATCTGATCAAAACTGTCGACCGCCAACTGCCGATTTTCAATGGATTCAATAAAGGCCACCTTAACGATTTCCCTAATTAATGGATGACATCTTTGGCTGGAGGAGAGGCGATGTATTCTACTCTGTCTTAGTCTTTGTTAGCCTTCTAATTAACTTTCGTAGGTCACCCAGGTCTCCCAAACCTAAAAGTGAAGAGGGCCATTGTGCTAGGAGCAGTAAACTTACTTTTTTCTGCCTGGGTACTTAAAAGTGGGGGGGATGATTACAGGCAGGGAAAAATAACTCCATTTAAAGTCTTTGTGAGTACAGAGAATACATAGGTCCCTGCCATAGAAAATAATTGAAACACCTTTTTATACCAATATTTCCATGCATAATAAAACAAATTAGCAAAGTCCATCTAACTCCAGATGCATTTTTCCAATTACTTTGAGGGAATGTGAACTCCAGTTAGTCAATGAAAGGGTTTCAGCTTAGTGAACAAATTGCTACTGCAACAGCTATCAGTTGTATAACAGTTGTGGTGTGGCATGTTAAGCAGAGTCTGAGTTAACAGCACACACACACATACACAGTTACAAATTATGGATATAATTTAATGTTTATGAAAGATCACGGTGGAATTATACCATGAAGTTAAATTTGTTCCACTGCCTTTGATGGAATCTCAACTGATTCTGGTTTTTTGAAGTGAAAGTAGAAAGGGCAAATCTTTTTCCTACAAAAATTATGATCCAACCAAAATGCAAAAGTATAAAGATATTGATCTACATGACTAATTTCTGTATGTAAAATGTATTGACTGTACTTTGCCGGCATCTGCATTTCAGTTGCCCCCCCTTGAATCATCCACAATAATATTATAAATCATTAAATACTATAAGGTCCATCATACCATTACAGGACTTAACGTACTTGAAATGAACCAATTAGGCTGAAATATAGCCCAGGAGCTTGTAGTGTTGCATTTACCTTGTGTCTGGTTGATTAATGGACTAATAGAGCCCATGTGGTATACGTGATTTGAGCATTGAAATAGAGCCAGAGAATTTCAGTCTCAAATCCCTACTCAGCCATGGAGCTTCCTAGATGATCTTGGCTAGTCAGTCCCTCTCAGGCTAACCTACATCATAGAACCTTGGGATGAACTTTGTATGCTATCCTAGGCTCCTAGGAGGAAGTGTCTAATAAAACCTTTCCCAACCTTGAGTCCCCAGATGTTGTTGGACTACAACTCCCATCATCCCAAGCTAGGACCAGTGGTCAGGGATGTTGGAAGTTGTACTCCAGCAACTTCTGGGAACCCAAGGTTGAGAAAGGCTGATTTAATAAGTAGAATATGAAGCTTGTAGATGAATTTTGCTCTGTTATATAATAGACTTTATAGTTAAAAGGTAAAGGTAAAGGAACCCTGAACAGTTAAGTCCAATCAAAGGCGACTATGGGTTTGCTGCGCTCATCTCGCTTTTCAGGCTGAGGGAGTTGGTGTTTGTCTGCAGACAGCTTTTCAGGTCATGTGGCTAGCATGACTAAACCACTTCTGGCACAACGGAACATGAAAGCCAGAGCACACGGAAACGCCCTTTACCTTCCCGCCACAGCGATACCTATTTATCTACTTGCACTGTTATATTTTCAAACTGCTAGGTTGCCAGAAGCTGGGAGAGAGCAATGGGAGCTCACACCGTCGCAGGGATTCGAACTGCCAACCTTCTGATCGGCATGCCCAAGAGGCTCAGTGGTTTAGACCACAGTGCCACCCTCTCTATAGTTACTCACATCTAACTCACACTGAAAAGACCATCTTTATAGTATAGAAGAGTTGCATGCTGTATTTTTATTTATCCATCTATTTGTAAGCCCATTTCCAATATGTAAACAATTGAAGGAGGGAAAACAGCTTCAGCAGGGCTGGTGAGCTTCTATCCCAGGCAGAGACTTTGGACAAGTTACAATGGCCTCCCTGCTACCACACAACTCTCAGATTGCCAGTGGCCAAAAGATTGTTCTGCTGCTTGTGGTCAGCAGGGCTGTGAAATATGGGTGCCCAGTAAATTACCCATAATATGCTTGCTCATTCCCACTCCACATAAAGTGCTCACTCATTCAGTCCCAATCCCATAGTGGGACTAGTGCTCTTTGGACCTTGCTTGTTGTTTCAATCACCTGAGCTTGATATAATTACTCATGATGGCCCTTCAGGATGAGGAAAGGAAGAAGCAAACTCACCCCCGTCTTCAGTTTACGGGGGCGAGTTGAAGAAACTTTGAAGAGGTCCAGCACTGGGTCTCTGTCAGGAACTGCAATGCTTAGCATTACCCCCATCAGACGATCCATGTTGCTATAGCTTCTCAGTGAAGAGCAGTCCATGGCTCAGCCTTGAAAGTCCCAGGGAACATCTCTACCTCCGCTGGATCCCCTTTCCCACAAAGGTTTGCACAGTAACCAGGTGAGGAAACTCTGAGGTAGCCCAGTGGCACATCCCAAGAGCATTTTGGTAGTAGGTCTACCCATTATCTAGTGGGTAAAGAAGTCAGCAGGAAAGCAGAGCAGACAAAACCTCTCATCTCTGTCTTCCCCAAACCTCCGAATTCCTCATCTGTTACCGCATTGTATCTCATGGATATAGCTGCTGCTTTCAGTTAAAAAAAATTCAAAAAATCCGTTATCTAGATAATCGCCTCAAACATGTATCCTGACAACAGGATATGCCTTATTCACTCCATACATTGTTTCACGGAAGCCATTTTGTTTTGTTTTGTTTTCAAAAAGACTTTTTAATGGCAGTTAATGAACCAATTGGTCACACAAATTAACCTTTCACAGTCATCGCTGTGCTTAAACGTAGTATACAGAAGCAAAGCAATACCAACATGATCTTATGAACCTTGAAATCAACAGTGCCTTGTACGTGATATTATATCCCACCACCAGCACCGTTAAGCAACACATAGACCCAGTATTCTGCATTTGGTAGTTAAGGAGAGAATTGTTCTATTAGAGCACTACTCTGAGCTTTAAATGCAGTTTATTTTTATTTAGAAATCTTGGCCTCAATGGTCCTCTTTTATTATCTTACCGTTGTCAGCAGTTTCATTCTCTAAACAATCATTCTGTTAACTAATCAAATTCATACTTGGTAAAGGACATTTTAGAAAGTAGGAGGAATTCGGCACATGTAGCCCTCAGATTGTGGCTTCTTTGGTTATGCTAGCTTCTTTGGATATCCTAAAAGGTAATGCGGGAGTCTCTGGATAATGGTGCTTTCTGACGTGCTCATGAGGAGCCGACATAAATATGATATTGGCACTTAAGCATTTAAAGCATATCCCCACCTCCACTACATTATACGTCTTCTGCCACTGCTGTTGTGTTTTACCCTCTCAACCTTTCCCATCTCTCCCAATGCCATTGCATTCATCTCCTCATCCTATTTGCCATTCTTGTCTTTCCATGATGAATTTCCTCTCAGTCTCTTGAACTCATTTCTATTCCTCTCTGATGCTCTCCAGTTTGGTTTCAGACACTTCACTCCAGTGGAGCTGCTCTCACAGAAATCATTAATGACCTTCTTTCAGGGAGGTCAAACAGCTCCTTCTCCATCCTCTTTCTCCTTGATCTTTCCTCCACCTTTGATACAAATGATAAGGCCTGTTCTCAGAGCTATCATGCCCTTCTTCAGCCATAGATTATGCTAGTTGAAGAATGATAATGGTAATCGTATTAATGTTGGGACAGAGTCAATGGTGTTAATCATTGTACTGTCATCTGTCCTCTAAGGGCCCAATCATGGAGACAAGTGAAAGAGAGCTGCTGAAATCCACAGCCCAAGAAGGAAGGCGGTGTCTATCACATCCCTTTGTTGCAGGTATTTCTGCCTTTCACTCTTTCTAAACACTGTCTTAATTCTTTGGGCTGGCACAGCCTTCCCAGATATTGTGAACTACAATTCCCATTGTTCCTGATTATCAGCCATGCTGCCCAGGGCTGATGGGAGTTGTAGTCCAAAATATATGAAGAACAACAGCTTGGGGAAGGCTAGTGTAGAAAGAAGAATGGAATCCCAACCAGGAGTTCAGTCTTGATTGCTTAGGCAGGTGGGGAAGGAGTGAGAGCTCAGAAGCCAATGGATGGACAGGATATCTAGACGTGAGCACACAGTGAGTGTTAAGAGACCAGAAGCATGTCAGGCAAGCATTCTATTTGAATGCCACCACCCAGCTCCAGCAAATATCCTTCCTTCAATACCTAAAGATCCTCACGTTGACGTTTAGGGAACCTGAAAATATATTTAGGCTGCAATCCTATATTTACTTAAAGGTAAAGGTAAAAGTACCCCTGCCCGTACGGGCCAGTCTTGACAGACTCTGGGGTTGTGCGCCCATCTCACTCAAGAGGCCAGGGGCCAGCGCTGTCCGGAGACACTTCCGGGTCACGTGGCCAGCGTGACATCGCTGCTCTGGCGAGCCAGAGCCGCACACGGAAACACCGTTTACCTTCCCGCTGGTAAGCGGTCCCTATTTATCTACTTGCACCCGGAGGTGCTTTGGAACTGCTAGGTTGGCAGGCGCTGGGACCGAGCAGCGGGAGCGCACCCCGCCACAGGGATTCGAACCGCCGACCTTTCGATCGGCAAGTCCTAGGCGCTGAGGCTTTAACCCACAGCGCCACCTGCGTCCCTATATTTACTTACCTGGGAGTAAATTCCATTAAATTCAGTGGGGTCTGCCTTTGCATAGACTTGTATAGGATTGCACTGTTACAGGATTAGTCAAAAGGCAACTAAGGTTATTTAATTAGTTAACAGCTTAGACTACACTGATGAAAATCATCCCTGAAGTTATACCATGAGTCCAGAATATGACAACGTAACTAGCCAATTGTTTACAGCACATGGTGTGCAGGTATGAATAAGATACCCACACATAGAAAACTAGCCTAGCAGGAAGGCTACGACCCTCCTTCCTGACATTTAATATTCTATAAACAGAGAGAGTTTTATAAATTAAAAAATAGGTAGAGTATTCAAACAGCTTAGGACCGGAAAGTGTCAATTGTAGGCTGGATAGCTTAATTTCTGTCCTGGGAAAACTAGAGGAAAGAATCATTAAATATAAAATAACCAACCATATAGAAGAACAAGGTTTGCTGAAGCTGAACATTCATGGCTGCTGCAAGGATAAGTCCTGTCTCAGTAACCTACTAAAGCAGTGGTTCCCAATTAGGGGTCCAGGGACCCTGGGGGTCCCCACAATGCACCCAGAGAGCCCACGGCCCCATCCCTTGCCACCCCCCCAACTATTTTTTTGTCATTTTTGCATGGTAATATCACAAATTTTATTGTCTGTTTTAGAGCTGTGTAACTCTTCAATATGTTGGTAAAAATCACACTGCAATAACGATTTTGACCTGGCAATGCGCAGCAACATATCACTCCTCATGCAAGGGAGAGCAGGGCAGCGAATTTCAAGGATCCTCCAATATTGCATGATGATATCAGCCAATATCAGGCACAAGGAAAAGGGGACAACAGAGGACGAGATGGTTGGATAGTGTTCTCGAAGCTACCAGCATGAGTTTGACCAAACTGCAGGAGGCAGTGGAAGACAGAAGTGCCTGGCGTGCTCTGGTCCATGGGGTCACGAAGAGTCGGACATGACTAAACAACAACAACAATCAGCTGATAGCACTGCTGACCTGAGCTGCCTTCCCTCACGCTGAGGGAAAACAAGGTAGCCAATTGGGAGGTGCTGCCTTCCCCTCATGCTGATGGAGAACAAGGCAGCTGGTTGCCCTCACTTCAAGGCACCATAGTACTACCTTCCCCTGGCAGTGAGGCAGAGCAGCTTTTCTCAGTTAGCAGGACAGCAGCAGCAGCCACAGTGTCCAGTACATTTTCGCTGGCTACCACCACTGGCTGTCCGCTGTCCCCCTATCCCCATCCCTTCCAACTCAAACCATGCAGTGGAGGTGACTCCACTTTGTCTCCTTCCCCCACCTATCCGATCTCCATGGCTGCTCCTTCCTTCATCCCCACACCTGGTCTCCAATTTCAGACATCAGGATATATCGGAATATCAGGATGTTTAACTGCTGATATATCATGATGTTGAAAACCAGATATCACTCAGCCCTAGTCTGCTTTTTGGTACAGTGGTACCTTGGTTCTCGAACATAACGTTAGCAGTAATGAGGAAAAGTCCTTTTGTGGATCAGGAACTGGTTACCGTTATATAACAACATGCAGAGAGTAGGAGTAAATGAGGCAGTTCTCCCAGTGGAAGGATGTAGAAAGTGGAGGTCCCTCAAGGGTCAGTAATGAGACCTGTACTTTAATGTTCATACATAATCTATAGTTAGAAGCGAGGAGTGAGGTGACCAAGTTTTTTACGATACTGAATTGCTCAGGGTGGTTCAAAAGTGATTGTGAAGAGCTCCAAAAGCACCTGAGAGAATGGATAATAAAATGCCAAATACAATGCAATGTAAGCAAGTGTAAAGTGATGTGTGGAGGGCAAACAAAAATCTTAATTTCACATATATGCTCAATGGGTCTGAACTGCTGGTCACTGACCAGGTATGAGACCTTGGCGTCATGGTAGATGGTTCAGTCCAGTGTGTGGCAGCTGTGAGAAAGGCAAATTCCATGCTAAGGATCATTAGAAAAAGGGATTGCTATCGGAATGCCATTATAACAAATCTATGTTGCAGCTGCATTTGGAATACTGCATACAGTTCTGGTCACCTCAAAAAGGATTTTGTAGAGCTAGAAAAGGGTAACCAAAATAATTATGGGGCTGGAGCAACTCCCCTACGAGGAAAGGTTGTAGCATTTGAGCCTCTTTAGTATAGAGAAAAGGTGAGGAAGAAGCATCATGATAAGAGTGCATGAAAATTATGCAGGGCATAGAGAAAGTGGAAAGGGGAAAGTTTTTCTCTCTTCTCATAACACTTTAAGTCATTGACATCAAACAAAGCTGAATGTTGGAGGGTTCAGAATAGACAAAAGAAAGAACACGGTGCATAGTAAGTTTGCTCCCACAGGAGGTGCAGATGGCCACCAACTTGGATGGCTTTAAAAGAGGATTAGACAAATTCATGGAGGACAAGGCTATGGTTGCTAGCCATGATGTCAGTGTTACACCTCCACTGTCTGAGAAGAGAAGCCTCTGAGTGCCAGTTTCTGGGATTCACAAGTGGGAAGAGTGCTCTTGTGCTCAGGTCCTGCTTGCAGGCTTCTCACAGGCATCTGTTTGGTCACTGTGAGAACCGGATGCTAGATAGGCCATTGGCCTGATCCAGCAGGTTCTCTTTTATGTTCTTATGTACACTGTGAATTAATTTAAACAGTATGACCTTCAGCAAAGTGCTGCAGTGCATCTGCTCCTCCTTAGAGGAGAATTCCTGTTGAGGGTTTTAGGTAACCAGCTCACCAGCCATGTGTTCCTTCAAGATATTCCATCCCATCCCCTCAGCTTCAAGTTTTCTTTTCCAGCAGACACTTAACCTTTGTGGTCACTGAATGTGTTCTGCTCTCATAGTGTTGTCCCTTTAGGGCTTAAAAAAAATATTTTGTATACTTCTGCAAACCACAAGGTTATCTATAATATGTTGATGCCAGCTTCTTGTTTCTCAGTGGACATGTTTGGGCTGCAAAGTTGCTCAGTACTCACCACCTGAGATCACTGGTAGAGGGAGTCCTCTAGCTTAATCGGTTTGATTAAGCTGTTTTTCTTTCTTTCTTTTAAATAACAACATAGTTCAGATCCAAAAAAATTACAACTAAAGCAATATTTTAAGGACTTTTAGCATAAGTGAAGAAGAACTAAATTAATACTTCCACCCAACCCTTGATACCACACAAATTCAGCCAAAACAGATGAAAAAACCATGAAAATTCCTATAAGGATGATGGAAAAATCGTATTTCCCCTTTTTAAAATACCACCAAGAGAGTGCATCTCAGGTAACTCCTGCAATGTTTGATACTGTCATATGCTAAGGAGGTTGAGCACAGCTATTATTATACTACACTAATGAAAGGAGAAATCTTGCCGGCATGGGCTGTGTTTTTGTCCTTTCCTCTTGTGTGGTGTTATGCAGGGAATCACAGGGTGTTTTTTAAAAGAAAAGAAAAGATCTGAATATGATGATGACATGAGGAATCAACTATTATGCAATCATCATAATGACTGAGGTAATTAAGTAGTACACAAAAAAATCTATTCTAAACTCTGCCTCTTGAAAAACTGCAGGAAACCAAAATCTGCAGGGAGCTGGGCACATTTGATTTTGTCTTTCTTCCCATTTGACTCCTGTTTAAGTCATAAATTTCTCCTCTGCATATGAAATGTGCCAGTTATGAAATTTCATCTCCAACAGTCTTCCCTGTGCCTGATGTTGCACTGATGTGCCAAGACAAAGGGCTGTTTGTGTAAAACTTGCATCCATGCTGGCTGACTTCTGCTTCCCAGTTTACCTTGCAAAATAAAAAATATACAAGATCCAATTTTTCAAAGTACAGGGCATTGTAAGCAGGATGGTGGTGCCTATATCACTGAGTTATGTAGAGTTAATACATTCTGAGAAAAAAACTTCTATTCTGTTTTATGCAGCTGTGATGTTCAGCGAAAAGATACAGTACAACTCTTATGGAATAGTGTTTAAAATAGCACGCATTTCCAGTAATCCCATAAGCAGCAGGATCCTCTCTCAAGATCTTATTAAAATAAATGAACCATTCAGTGCCCATCAAAACACCGTAGAAATAAAGAGCTAGTGTAACTTTTGCACTGCAGTCCTATGACACTTACTTGGGAGCAATCCACCAACCTCAATAGGACTTACTTCTGAGTATACATGTATAGGATTGCACACTGTTAATGCACACACACACTACCAGCTTCATGCTGTTGTTTTCACTTTAGTAGTCTTCAGATGGGATGCCAGATTTAACTTGCACAACAGAGAGAAAGTCACATATTCATCGAAATAGATGAGTTGCTTTTGCTCTCTCTCTCTCTCACTCTTTTAACTTTTGTGTTCTTGGAGACATAACATTAAAGCATGAGAGAGACAGCCAGGGAGAGCATGACGTCCTCTAATCCAACAAGTCACCTTCCCCAGCTCAAACACCAAGTGATTTTCTCTCTCTCTCCCTCTCCCTCTCTCTCTTTCTCCCCTGCCTTATAAGAAAGAAATTGACTTTTGTTTGGAGTTTGTGAAAAGTGGGACTCGGGGCCCAGTCAATGGGGCTCCCCGCAGCGCACTCTGAGTGGAGCCATCTCAAACCAGTCAGCCACGGCACCAATTAATCCGCCCTTTGTCAGAGGCCCAGGCCCAGCAGTAGCAGTGGCAGCAAAGGCAACAGCAACCCATTTGGCCATTGTTCGGGCCTTCATGCAATGGGATTTATCCTTTCAAAGAGCCAGTTTTGTCCCAAAGAGTTCGAGCGGAAGTTTCTCACTGACAATTTGCCCCAAATAGATAGATTTGTCAGAAGCAACCTTTAAAAGGAAAGAAAAAGGGAAAAAATGCCACATAATTATTATTTTTATAAGATGCATCACTCTCTCTATCTCTTTGTAGGCCTAGTCTGGGCAGGTGCAGTAGGCTAAGAAGAGCCCATGGTCTGAGGTAGTGTTAAAAATGGGATTGGTGGGATAGATGAGGCGGCTCTGTTCATCTCAAGACAGATGTAGCAAGCAAGCTTCTTTGTACAGCTGCTTTGACTTCTTAAAGCCGGGAAGGGGGTAGGTTTAGAGTCTTTTACATGTCATTGTCATGATTACTACATAGCATTGCATTAGGCCAGGCAGATTTGGCAGCCTCCAAATGCTTCCCTAAGAGGTCAATAAGAATGATCCAAACAGGTTCCTCCAAGACTGTACACCAGACATGGTGTTGGCATTTTTGCATAACTTGATGCAGCTAAGGAGAGTCTGCCCAGCACAAGAAAAACTGAAAATAGGCCTTTGCTATGTTTTTGAGACTTGTTGTTTTACTATTGCCACTGAATACAGCAACTTGTTTGTTCCCAGCAGGAATTACGGAGCAAAATTTGCAAAATCTATAACTCGCTACAGTGGAGAAGGGGACAACAGAGGATAAGATGGCTGAACAGTGTTCTCGAAGCTACCAGCATGAGTTTGACCAAACTGCGGGAGGCAGTGGAAGACAGGAGTGCCTGGCGTGCTCTGGTCCATGGGGTCACGAAGAGTCAGACATGACTAAACAACAACAACAACAGTGGAGTGAAAGTGGGAGCATCCATTTGGTAAGCTTTGTAGCTCATACAGAACAGCACGTACCTGAACACATGCACATAGGCTAGCAGAAAGATATTGAGATCTGTGAGCTATAAGTCACTTCAAGTAAGATGCAACAGAAGGGCATGGTAGAGACCCAGTACTTGAAATGACAAGTAGGAAGTCAGGTGCTTATATGCTCTTCAACACAAAAACAAACAAACAAACAAATCATTTTCATACAGAAAAGCTAAATTTCAGAGAGAAGGTGCTTCTCCCAGCCTTCTCCCTGACCTAGTTGCTCTCTATGTGCAAGAATGTTTTTATAATCATACAGAGGAACATTCAGTTCGGTGAAATTCCAACTGCAATCTGAAATTATACACAGGTTTATCATTGTGAGAATAGGCCACAGAGAGAGATCAATTGTTTTAGGGTGACTTCTAGTTCTTTCCTTTCAGAACGAAAAGATATTTTACAAATCTCTTCCCCCACCCACAAAGGAGGAACTGGGAGCGATTGTACTTTGTGCCTCAAACACAAATTTTCTGGTAGAAAATTTACTTAACATTCATATATTTTAAAGCGAGTCTCTGAGATCTCACATTTGAAGGGAAGAGATTAAGACAGTCTCCAAAACCAGATAAAGGTGTGAAAGATTTCAAATGATCAGTGGAGAAGTGGCATTGGCTTGAATGGCTTCCTGGTGCTCTCTGAAGGTTGTTTGGTTGGTCCTAATAAAAATATTTCCCAACTGCAGATCTCAAAGAGTGCTGTACGGCTTGATACTTCCTGCCTTAAGGATACATGTGATTCTTTCTCACGTGTATCTGTGGTTATTGTGAAGTATAAGTAGTGACCACAACAAATGTTCTTAAAATTCATTATGATTGATTGACTGCAATTTAGTCTAGCAATGCCTTTCGGCATTACAGTGAATCTTGTGCCCCGCTACAAAAATTGCTTCTCACCACCCACCCCAAATATAAAATTATGTCTTTACATGAGTCCTCACCACCACTTCCCAACAGAAAGACTTATTCCAAGACCCCAGTGCACAGATTTCCCATCTAAATGAAGCAGATGTTTTACTGGTTGGTCCCGCTTGTACGTTGAGCATTTCCTGACTCTTAGTGTTCATATAATGCACCGGTCTATGTCATCTTTATGAGAAGCAAACTTTTAATACCACAAAATGTGGTCAAGACGTAAAGAAATGACTTACATAGCAAGTATTACAACTTTTCACAAACTTGTAGCTACTGGAATTTAATGGAAAGCTTTTGATCTGTCATATAAAAAATTGAAAGATGTCAAGCTTCAAAATTCTGATGCCTCCTATAACCTGGTTTCAGAGAGTCAGGCTGTCAGAATAGTTGAGTGTGCAGGAAAGGTGGGCTGTGAATAAGTCAGGGGTTACTCAGTTTCAACATGTGCACACTGTGTACGATGTGTGAATAGCAAGTGGGGGTAAATTTGTGTTTGCCAACTCTCTCCTGAGAGATATCTGTCTCCTCCTATACTAGTTTTTAAATTGGACTTAGAGATCTTTTAATTTTGATCTGCTTTTAGTTATGATGCTGGGCTTTGTGGCTTTAATTGTTTGACATCTCACATTATCTGTCTTAAGTTGTTTTACCTGGTTTGTTACGCTAGCCAGAAGAGTGTTTTAGATGGTGGGTTTTCGTTTTGGATTTTTTTATTCCTAAATGAAATCCACTGTGGTGTTTGAGCTCGTGGTGCCTTTTCTGTTGAGGTCCTTGCTGCTGACTGTGTTGGCTCAGCTCATTTCCTCCCTCTAGTGAAGAAGTAGGCACCTTGGTTACATATTGTTGAGAATATTTCTTTCACATATGCAGAAAAGACAAAACAGAAAGGCAAGGACCTGTTGTTTATCCATGAGGTGATTTGCTCCTTTAGTCTCATACAGAGCAAAACCCCAGGTGGCCTTTAACAAGTATTCACTAGTTCAAACCACTTGCTGTTAACAGCCTTAAATGCAACAATACTGTATTTAAACAAACAGGGGGAAATGGTTAAGTACTAATCTTCTTGGTGCATTTGCAATCATATTTTGCTTGCAAAATATTGTTTCACTACATGATGATAATCCTTCACAAATGAACCATTATACAGTGGTACATCGGGTTGAGTACTTAATTCGTTCCAGAGGTCTGTTCTTAACCTGAAACTGTTCTTAACCTGAAGCACCACTTTCGCTAATGGGGCCTCCTGCTGCTGCCGTGCCGCAAGAGCACAATTTCATCCTGAAGCAAAGTTCTTAACCTGAAGCACTATTTCTGGGTTAGCAGAGTCTGTAACCTGAAGCATATGTAACCCGAGGTACCACTGTACCTAGAATGAAAAGTGCTTATGACAACACATACCTCTTTGCTGTGACGCCTTGCAGTTGCTTAATAGATATTATGACTTTACACCATGCTCCTCCCATAACTCTGGTTCATTGGCATTCTTGTTAAAGCAAATAAATTAGAATCTCATGTGTGCTTTACCCATGTGTTTACCATGTCAAATTGTGCTATGATCTGTTATAATAGCAGTACAACCTCTGCTCATATACCTGTGCTGCAATGAATCAGTGCCACTGGCCATTAACCAGAAGGTTGGTGGTTCAAGCACACCCAGGGAAGGCTGTGGGCAGGATTCCTGCATTGCAAGGGGTTGGACTAGATGCCTCCTGGGTTTCCTTCCAACTCTACAATTCTATGGTTCTTTGAATGAGTATGCTAAACATACAATGTAAAATTATACATGCCACCATAGATCATGGTCTTGTAGTCTCCCTCCGTCATTCTCTCTCACATACGTACACCAGTTTTTTAAGTAGTGAGAAATATTGTACACTTCATTCCACATCCTGAATATGGATTTAAATGGAACTTCTACATAATTTCAGACATTGATGAATATATGAGGGCTTCAACAAATAAATGGTACTTTCTATATGCAACAAGGACTTCTTTTCCCGGGAAAGATGCTGTGCAGCAGATAGGATGCAGAATCTTTCATCTTCCACAGAGTGTATTCTCCATTTCTGAAAGCTGAGCAGGTGTGCATGCAGAGTTCTGTCGCATCACAAATACAGAGCACTCTATAAGCACATCACTGCCTTATAGAATTTTGGGTCATACGTGCCTAGTATGCTTAGAGTGTTTTCACATCATGCATCGTCTTCTGGAACTTGATTCTCTGTGATCACAAACATACTGAAGCTGTTGTTTATGTAACAGCCTTCCTGGAGGGAGTTAATAAGAATTCAGGTGACAACAATCACAGACAAATATTTGTTAGTGGACCTCGTTCCTTTCTAATAGATCCCATAATGTCAGCATATAACATGACTTTTAGGAATTAGAAAATGTTTTAAATATTATTGGTCATGAATTTCAACACCATAGTAAAAGAACAGTGCCATGAAGATGGAACATTGATCTAACAGTAGCTGTGATATCATGAGGATAAAGGCTGCTGATTCATTGGCTCTTTGGTATATGACCATACATACAAGCTGTGGGTGTTTTTCTGATTTGATTGTTGTAGGTCTATTAGCTAAGTTTTAATTGATTATTGGCTGCTGTTTCAGATGGCAATTGTAAGTATTGTGAGCATTATTGACCACCGATAATGGAAAGAACAGAGGAGAAAATTTTAAATTTTAAGTTGCACGGACCTGATAAGTGAGTATTAGCCATGTGGGTTATTGCGCCAAACAGAAGCAATTTAAAATTGCATTTATTAAATAACTTTGAAACCTGATACTTAGGGAGATGCTGTAATATTGCAACCAATTAATTGGCTGAAAGCTGGGTTGCTGGAGGATGCTCCCAAATGTTAATTTGCCCAAATTTTAAACATTTAAGAAATATTGCTTAGCCTGCAGGTGCCACTGAGTGAAGCTAAAATTACACCCAGAGTCTTTTGCCATGCCTTTGCCAGCCTGACAGGCAGGATTTTAGTTGCTCCCCGCCCCGCCCCGCCCCCCAGCCCTTGCCCCTGTGCCAGTGCAGGGAGCAGGGAGCAGGGAGCGCTTCACCTGCATAATATCTGTGTGTCAGCCTGTTGTGCTGTCAAAGGCGGAGAGCCAGGGCCAGGACAAAGAAGAAATAAAAGGTGATAGCAGCCTAAGTGAAGCACGGCTTCCCCCTCTTTTAGCAAACACTGAGAGGCTGTTACCCACACGAGGTCCATTTTCTCTGGAAGTAACCTTGGCTGAAGTCACCCATTGAATCAATAAATATACTCCTCAAAGAAGTGAATTAACCAGTCAATCCAGACCCCTGTTAGAAGGGAATTTGTCTCCCGATGTACTGGCAGGTCAGATACCAATGGAGGCAGACAAGCCAGTGCAGGGCTGGCATTTCCTTTTCTGAAGGCATATATGTGATTAATGGGGCGTTTCATTGCTGCAAGTGAACTGTGGCTGAATTGCCTGCACTGCTTCATCTCTGAATGGAGGGAGCAGGAGAATGCTTGGTGACTGATAGCTTTTGTTAGCGCAGGCAGCCTGGACTCTGGTATTACTCCTCCCCTTGCCTCTCCTTGAAGATACATTCACAGAGAGCGAGTGCTTTGCAACTGGTCCTCATGCTTGCCCTGCTGTCAGGCAGCTCAGCTCACCTGGGACTCACTTCTGCACACTTTGGATTCTTTGGACTCGACTTCCCAAGAAGCTTCTGTCTTGTCCGACAGAATGAATGAATGAATGAATGAATGGGTGTAGGGTTCCAAAAAGATTCTGTACTTACAATGGAAATTTGAGGCCAAAGTAGAAGTTATCCTGCCGCAAAAATGGCCTGTCCTTTCCCCTCCATAATCTCTCACAGAACTTTCCCTGTCTCTTGACATCAGGACATTTTTCCTGCAGCTGCTGTAGGGATATGTATAGAAACTTGGAGAGGATATATTTATTCAATATTATCCTTCCTTCCTCATGTTTGTGAGTTCAGCAAAGTGCATCTATTTGCAGCTTAAAATAAGGAAGTTTTGATAGTCTAGTTTTAGTCTTTTAGTTTAAGTGATCCATGATGCTTTAGTGCAGACTGGATTCTCCTGGTATTTCCCCTTTTCTCCCCTTAACGCAATCATCACACAGTCTTGTAAACAGTAAATATAACATTTACTCACTTAGAATACTTGTTGAAGAGTAACAGATACTGCAGCCTCATTCAGGCAGGCTTAAAATGATCATCAGGTTACAAAGACATACTTTAGTCTAGTTTAAAGTGGTGTCTGAGTAATGAAGCTTTTACATTGGTGAGATGAAGTGCAAAGAGGAAGTGCCCAGCCAGGTGAAGAGGTTGTATGTATGTATGTATGTATGTATGGTCCCTCCCCCTAACAAGGCACTGTGGGTGTGTCTCTCTGGGTCCTCTCTAGGAAATTTACAGCACTCTGAGCTTCTGCTCCTCTCGTGTGCCTATCCAGCAAACATGCATGGTTGGTTTTTGACTGCATTGTAAATACAGTGGTACCTCGGGTTAAGTACTTAATTCGTTCCGGAGGTCTGTTCTTAACCTGAAGCACCACTTTAGCTAATGGGGCCTCCTGCTGCTGCCGTGCCGCCGGAGCACAATTTCTGTTCTCATCCTGAAGCAAAGTTCTTAACCTGAAGCAATATTTCTGGGTTAGCGGAGTCTGTAACCTGAAGCATATGTAACCCGAGGTACCACTGTATCTCACAGCTACTGCTGATCCAAGCAAGGAATTGTGGACTCGAGGGAAATTCTACATATGCTGCTGAAAGGGAACATGGACCTGCCGTTACCATTTTCAATAGCGCAATGGATTGGGGAATAACATTTGGTTTGGTCTGAATTCCATGCAGCTCAAAGAGCACATAAGCTTAGGTCTGTGGATCCATTCTAATCATTCTGATGGATTCTAATCAACCAAAACTTTAATCACCAATTATAATCCTGAATTGCTTGTTTCTCATTCCCTCTGTTTTTGGTTCAAGTCTTTATTTGCTTGCGCAAATGTAACCAATATGGAACCACCACACACACACAAAAGAGTAAACCCAAACTCCACATAAGTACCAAAAAATCTGTAGGAAAGAACCATAATTGTGGAAAGGGGTGGGGGGTGTCAAAACAATCCAATGATGACTCAGTGTGCATAGAGTCCACCCCGTGGATGTTTGATAGATGAATGTTGTTGCATGTCAGGGTGGCCTCAACTCTGCAGACAGGGATTTGCCAGATAGCTGGCAGAGGACATATTTCTACCTGCATATTGCAAGGTCCAGCCCAAGAAGTGGTGTTCCTCTACCTACGCATCAGACTGTTGGTTTGTGGACTCGGATGACACAGGGCGGTTCCATAAGGCTTCATACACCTGAATCAGAATCCCTCCCAATAACCTTTTGCTTTGTTAGGGGGTTGATTCTGGTGGCCACATAGCAGAGGTGACCACAACAAGGCCGTGCAGTCTGGAGAAGCTTGCTGCTGCAAGCGCCTGAAACAAAACATAACCTGCCATCTCACCTATGCAGTTGATCTCTCCTTTCCCCCTCTTCTTTAAAAGAAAGAAAGAAATCATTTCCTCTTTTAAGCAAAGGGATTATTTACTGCAAATCCGAAAGCAATAAATACACCATGACCAATTCCGCAAAGAGGCTCACAGCCAAAGGATCTCCCCTCCTCGTTATGTCGTTAGAGAACTGTAGCCGATTTAATTAAACGTGCTGACTGCTGATCCGCAGCAAGATCTGCGGCGCCTGGGGTAAAAACATCCCCTTGACATGCACGCGAAACAATGCCGCCAACCCTTTACATCCCCCCATCGACTGATGGGATTGAACGGGAGGGTCTCTCTCCAGACTCCCCTCCTCCTTTCCGCGCGGACACCCCCCCTATCGAAGCGATGTAAAGCCCCCCAAAGCAGCCCCCTTCCCTGGGAGAGGTTAATAAGCTCTTGTTCTACTGACAGAGCCTCTGATTGGGTTTAAAGTTCGAGTTTAGTAATCTCTTAAAGATCAGGGGCTCGGATAATGGCTCTCTTTGACTAGGTCCTTTTTTATCGTTTGGGGGCTGAGAAGATGGGGGGGCAACTTAGGACGAGCCGGGTGTGTGTGTGTGTGTGTGTGTGTGTGTGTAAAAGAGGGACTGCTGCAGATCTGGGTAAGAGCCCCCCATCCTCTGAGCAGAAGGGTCTACTTTGGTCCCCTGTGGAATGAAGCGGCAGAATTGGAACCACAGCTTCCACTTACTGACTGTCTGAGGGTATCCTGCAGAATTGCTTGATCCCGGGATCCCAAATAAGGAGCTTCCTTTAAGAGGCTGGTGTTAGTTCAATGAAATTTTCTGAAATCGTGGTGGCGCTGGGGTTACCTGCTAGGAAAGGTTTGTGTTCTGGAATAAGAATTCATTGCGTATCTTACGATGGATTGTTAAATCTATTGTTTTAACCATTCGCTTTGGTTGCATTATAACAAGCCTTCGGGGTTCAAAAGATAAAAGACGGGGGATAAATATCCAAGTTTGCATAAAGTACATTAAAAAACTTTCTCATCCAATTGAAATAAATCTCAAGTACAGTGGTTTGTGGAAATGGGATCAGATCTGTTGCCCGTTGGTGTTCAGTTCTGTGGGGATGTCCAGTCTTGATGAATAAACTCTTCCCCCTGGGATCAAAACAAAAAAATTCCTTCCAGTAGCACCTTAAAGACCAACTAAGTCAGTTCTTGGTATGAGCTTTCGTGTGCATGCACACTTCTTCAGATACACTGAAACAGAAGTTTCCAGACCCTTCTATATAGTGAGAAGGTGGGGAGGGGTATTACTCAGAAGGCTGGTGGGAATGGGTGATTGGCAGATAGCTGTGATGAGCCTGTTGATAACGACTGCAATAGGTCTTACAGGAAGAAGCAAGGGGTGAAAAGGTGAAAAATGGCTTTGTCATGTATAATGAGATAAGAATCCAAGGTCTTTGTTCAGGCCAGGTTTCTCCATGGTTTTAAGTTTAGTGATAAGTTGTAATTCAGCAGCTTCTCTTTCCAGTCCCTCTGGGATATCAGAGATGGCTACCATTAGAACTCAGCCATAGCAGGAGATGGGGGCTCGGGGAGGGACGCAGGATTAAGGCCACCTGTTTAGAGCGAAGACTCCGCGTTTCGGAGTGGCTGCTTGTTCCAGGTTGGGATGAGATGGGGAACTTAGATCATACGGACTAGTCCAGGCGTAGGCAAACCTCGGCCCTCCAGATGTTCGGGACTACAATTCCCATCATCCCCGACCACTGGTCCTGTTAAACTAGGGATTATGGGAATTGTAGTCCCAAACATCTGGAGGGCCGGAGTTTGCCTATGCCTGGACTAGTCACTTGGGGAGATTTTGCCTGCTGCTGTGTCCTGATGGCTCAGTTCACCATTTGCTGGGTCGGTCGCTTGAACGAAAGAAGCATTTCTAGCGGGTGGGAGAATCATTTCTTCGGCTACTGCAGCGACCTGATAGTCGTAACGTGGGGGGCGAGGGGGAGAGCATTGCTTGCGGTGCGTAATTTCTCCAAGAGGACATGTGTAGACTGGGAAGATCTTTGGACATGCAGCATCACTATCATTCTAAGCCAGCCTCCTTCAACCTGTTGCCCCTCAACCCAGATGATCCGGACTCCAACTCCCATCAGCCCCAGCCAGCACGGCCAATGGTCAGAGATCTTACGGGAGTTGTCGAGCAACATCCGGAGAGCACCAGCTAGGGGGATGCTGTGCTGGGCAAACCAGATCAGTTGTGTTCACATAATCGTGCTTCAGTCTTGGGAACCAGCTATGCACACATAAGTATATAGACAGATGCCCAGACACACCTGCATGCACTTCTGCTTTGAACGCCTGTCCCTGAAGAACAGCCGGGGAAGCCATTGGCTGTGGGGGGGGGGGCGCACTGGCTTTTGGCATAGGAAAGGTCCCCTGCAAATGGTCTGATTCAGTTTTCCATGTTCCTTAGGAATCCTGCGTAACCTAGCGAAGTACTTCGAGGGCGGGCAGATGATCCAATCACAGCCCTGACTAAAGGGAGACCATTATTTTTCGAGTGTTCCCGTCACTCGCCAGTCCTTACAACAGCCTTAACTTGTAGGCCGACAGCATCAGCAGCGCCCACGTGGCTGCGCAGCAAACGCTGAAGACCTCGCAGGAGGAGCTGCCTTGGCGCTGGGGCCCAGGGCGAATTGCAGGCCGAGCTTCACCACCGGGAGGGGACTTTCCCGCCCCAAAACTCAGGACGAGGAGGAATCGCAAGACCACCACCACCTGAGCATCATCATCCAGGCTTCAGAAGCTGGTGGGGCCCGATCCACCATGCACGTTTCTGCAGCAGCAGCAAAAAAAAAAGAGCCACTTCTGTTTCCTACAGTGGCTTTCTTCAAGGGAGTGCGCGTAGAATGGAAGCCTGGAAGAACTCTCGGGATCGGGAGCAAAATGGAATGAGGTGGAGGGAGTTAGAAGCAATTCCCCCCCCCCCCATCGCCGCTTCCCTTGCTCCCCCCAACCTGGGCGAAGAGGCTGGAGCCTCGCGTACAGGCCATCTCTCGCCCCCTGGACTCTGGAGTGCGCCCCCGCCTGGCCGGGAGGGACGCTTTCCTTGGAGAAAGTCCCGAGGGAGGCTGGTGGACCATTAACAAGTCAACCACGCCGCTAAAGAGGGAAATCGGATTGTAGGAGAAGAGATCCCTATTTTTAAAAAAAACTTTTTTAAAAATATGTATTTATTATTTATTTGTTTGTGTTTGCATCCAAAGCTGGTAAGAAGCGAGAGTGAGAAGGAGAGAAACGCTCCGGACTCGCCTTTTCCAAACTCCTGTGCAGAAGCCGCTGGGAGGTTCATTAATAGCATTAGAATTTAACACCCCCTCCCTCCAGCTGACGTCACGCACATCGCCCAGAACTGGCTCGCTGTGAAGGTGGTTGGAGGGAGGGGGGGCGAGATGGAGGAAGAGGAGGGACGGAGGCGAGAGGAGCCCCCTCCCCCCTCCCGACGGGCTGCCTGTCAGCGCTCCCGGGGGGTATGATAGGCGCTTCAGGCTGGAGGCTCAAAGCACAAAGTCAGCCCGTGTGGTGAACTTCTGGAAACCTTTCACTTTTTTTCCTCTCTCCGCTCGGTGCCATTCACTTTCTGAGCACCAGACCCTGCCTCTTCTGACGTTGCCCCCCCCCCGCACCACCGCCACCCCCGGTTCCTTTTTATGATTTACCCGCCTCTGATCTCTGCCTCGGCGCCCTGAGCCGCGCAGCGCAGCTCCGGCGTCCTCCTCTCGCCGTGGGGCTCTTCATGCCGAGCCCCCCCTTCTTCTCGCCAGCCCCACCGCGCCGCCGCCCCCTTCCTCGAAGCCTCCGGAGGGACGACGACGACGAACTTCTCCTCCTTCTGAAGAGCCACTGGCGTCTCCCTTCCCTTGGAAAAGAAGCAGCAAGCGAGCGAAGCCAAACTCTCTCTCCCCCCTCCCGCCGCCCCGCGCCCCGTCAGCTCCTCCCGCCAAAAAAAGAAAAGTTTCCCCTCTCTCTGCCCGGCAGGACCGTCCTCTGAGGAAAGTGGTTTGGGGAGGCGGGAGGCGGGCGAGGAGGAGGAGGAGGAGATGCGTCGCTTTCGCCCGCGGGAGGAACCCTGAGGCAGCTGCCCCGAGGGAGCCGGAGGAGAAGCCGCAGCGCCCGCTCGCCGCCTCCGGGAAAGAAGCCCCAGCCGGAGGCGCCGCCGCCCCGAGGGACTCCGCCATGAGCAAGCCGGCGGGATCCACAAGTGGGTAACGCGCAGCGGGGAGCGGGGGCGCGGAGGGGGGCGAGTGGCTTCGCTGCCCCCGGGCCAGGCTGGGTGCCTCTGAGGCGGCGGGGCGGGGGGTGTCCTCTCGCTCCGAGTCTGGATCTTCCGCAAAGCGCGCTTCCCGGGAGCAAGCCCACGCGGAGGGGCTTTCCTCGCAAGGGGGTCTGCGGAGGATCGCGCTGCGTGGCTTTGGGATTTTGGAGGTTGTTTTCTCCGGGCCTGTAATGAACTTCAGATTTCCCCTTTCTGATCGCGGTGGGGGGGGGGGGTAAGGATGGGGCGCTGGTAGGTCGCGATCGAGTCAAAGAGTTGCGCACGCGGGTCGCTTTCCCACGGCGGAGATCGCGATGCCGATCGACCTGCGCAACTTCCTTCTGCTGCTCTTAATCCGTTTTAGAAAGAGAAGGGAGAGCAGCCCGAAACTTCGGAGTTGAATGCCAAGGAGGAGGAGGGAGGGAGCCGTTCTCTGGAAAGAGGATTTGACGGGAATACTTTGCACACCATTTCCAGCCTTACCGAATAATCCTGCGAAAGGGAGAAGCAGAAACAACTTAAAAGTCACATTTCCCTTAATCCTAAATCCGGGTACACCTCATAACGGAGGGATTTCTTTCTTTAAGTCTGATTGACCGCTCGGGCTTGGAGTTGGCTTCAGACTCCAGAAATCCAAGAAGGGACTTTGGGGTGGGTGTCCCCCCTCTTTTTTTGGTCGTAATATACATAATAGGGTCAGTAATGTACACGATCTAGTTTGATGTAAGGCGACGGGTGGACCAGGTCATTTTAGGGCGAGAGCGTGGGGCCACGGTGACTTTTTTTTAGCAACATCAAAAATGCCTTTGGAGAAAGAGAAGCACGTGCGTGTAGAAATGCCTCCCCCCCAAAAAGGGCGCATTTGAGCTCACGAATCGTCTCCCTTTATTTCCTCTCCACCCTCTTCTTCCTCCTCTTCTAGCGCGCGTGTTGCTTGCTGTAACTGCAGACTAACTTTATTCCGAGTTATCTGGCATCGCTCGATATTGAAACTTTTCCCCAGCGAGCAAAATATATAAAAGAGGATCTCTCTCTCTCTCTCTCTCTCTCTCTCTCTCTCTCTCTCTCTCTGTGTGTGTGTGTGTGTGTGTGTGTGTACACCACCATCATCACAGCAAAAAGAGAAAGTAAAAGTTTTTTTTTCTGTATTTGAGGATCACCAAAATATAGTTTGGGGCTGGGAGCGGGGAGGTTAGCGGGATTGATCTGGTAGCAAAATCCCTTTGGATCCATCTAGAGCAAACCTCTCCCGTCTGTTTTCCCGCAATCTTTGGAGGGGTCAGGGGACGGGACACCTGCGTTGCTCTTGCCAGGGGACGTGCAGACTGTTATCTAAAGAGAGGTGGAAATTATTCTCGGGCCAACTTTGTGAAATTATGGAGGCTATGGATAATTTGCTCGAGAGTAGTTCTACTTTCAATGGAGCTTCCTCCAGGTCATCGTGCATGGAACTGCCGCCTTACAGCTCGATTCTTTATATCTGTTACCTTAGAATTTAGTCGCCAGGATCCAGTGGGCGTGTGTTCAAAGTTGATGCAGCTTTTTGCCGCAGCCCCCTGAGTTTGGCCTTGTTGTTCCGCTAGTCCCTGGGGTTGAACCAAACTGCCTCGGGGAGATGGGCTCCCCGAGTGTCCCCGTTACCTCCCCTTCTTGGGACTCTGTCGCTTCTTACACTGAGGGCCGTCACAGGTTCTCTCGGATAACTTTATCCCTAAGGAGAAATAAAGAATGTGGTGTAAACCGGGAAGGGATGTTTGTGTGTGAGAGAGAAATGTGTTAGGACAGTCTTTCTTTCTTTCTTTCTTTCTTTCTTTCTTTCTTTCTTTCTTTTTCTTTTCTTTTCTTTTTAACTAAATGCGATTTCTGTGACCTGGGAATGAGATCCCTAGTGGGGTCGGGATGTTACTTGGAAGTAAGTTTCCGTCATTTCAAGGAGGCGAGACGGACTTCTCCTGCCCCGTCTGCAGCCCGCCCGGGATAGCTTAAAAACAAAATTAACTTGGCATAACGGAATAAACGCCGCTGGAAGATTAGCTCCGGAGGAACTCCGTCCCGGCCAGTTTCCGTTTGCTTGCATCTAAACTTGCCATTGATCCGCCTTAAGGCTCCAGAAATGATCCAAACGCAACGTTTTTGCAGCTAGGAGAGTTTTATTACGTGGTCAGCGAGTTCTTTCCTCCAAACAAAAAAACAAAACCGGACTCTGTTCACAATCCTAACTGATATCAATAAACAAAAACCAAGCGCCGTTGGTTTGAATGACATTGGCACGACAGCCTTGATTTTAGGTGACTGGTCTCAATCTGCGGTTTGGGGGGATTCAAATGGATTAAAAAATAATAATCAATCCACAGACTTTAAGCTGCTCGGCTCTATTTGGATCGTCCCCTGTTTATGAGTTGGGGAACATTTTCTATTTCGGGGTATGCGGAAACTTGGTTATTTATTCTGCAGGATAGAAGCTGTGGCTTCTCACGCCATTTCCCCCCTGGCGGACCCCTCCCCACTGATCCCTCTGGCCTTTACTCCCCCGCAGGACCTCGGCCCTGCCTTGAGGAGGACTGGGGCGATCTCCTGCGCCCCTTGGAGGGAGGGCGCCCCTCGCCAGGCCTTGAACAGCCCGTCTAGTCCCGAGCCGTGGCGCAGAAGCGGCCGCGTCTCCTCCGGCCTTTGGCGCTGGCTCCGCTTTCCCTTCCGCCAGGCTGGAGTGATGTCAGATGTGATCTCTCTGCTTGGGTGGTAACAAGACCCCGTCGAGGAGTCCTCGCAAAGCAGCCTAACTTCTTTCAACAGCCTCTGATGGTAATTACAGTAATCGAAGCTGCCATATATCTTTAAGCAATTAGGAGGCGCGCACACACACACAAAAAAAGTGCCCCCGCCCCGGACGCCCCGTCGAGGGATGTTCCAAACGGTTTCC
The DNA here is from genome assembly GCF_964106915.1 of Podarcis gaigeae. Lineage (NCBI taxonomy): Eukaryota > Metazoa > Chordata > Lepidosauria > Squamata > Lacertidae > Podarcis > Podarcis gaigeae. The sequence goes on from NC_139680.1 coordinate 50,238,252, forward strand.
CAGCGCCGCCCGAGCCGCGTTTGTCTTTCCCGTTAGACTTCTGGGGCCTTTAAACAGGGGTTAATCAGTTATCTGGTGACCTCGTGTCAAGTTAACGGGGTCCCTCGTTCGCCTGGCATCCTTCGGAATTTTATTCTCAGCACAGGAGCCATGGTTGCTGGAGGTGGGGGGAGGACACATTAATGGGCTGAGAGACTGACACCCACCCTCTCCAAATGCCATTAAAATGGTGGAGGGGGTAAGCGGAGGGCAGGGAGCCAAAGTTTGCAGCAGAAGAGTACGGTGGCGAAGGCGAGAAAAGAGGCACTGCCGAAGTTGAGACCCGCAGGGTTTCAATGGCGAGAGTTTTTAAGCTTCTCCTTTCGGAATTCGTAGGATTTAAACGCGCTGGATTGTGGCTGGATTCCCCCCCCCCCCCCGCGCGCGCAATTATAGTAGGCTATTCTGTTGCCTATTTCGGTGTGCAATGTTTAAGCTAGCAATGGAAGGAGAATAAGGAAATTAAAGAGACAGCGAATCTAATATCCAGCTTATCCTATCTCCTGTCTGAAGTGGGTGCCTGGTTGCCAAATAAGCAGGCATATTCAACGGCACCAATACAATATAAGCACTTAATATAGAGCAGAAACAAGAGGTCAGATATAGCTAGCTACGTTGGGCGTCGGAGATAGGAGAAACAATACAAGAACAGAGCAGAATCGATCCCGAATCTGGGCAGGGCGAGCGGATCCGGAGGTGTTTAGAGGAATCCTCCCGGGCATTAATTAAGGCCATTAGTTTTTCCGCAGGCCGCGGGAAGAAATTCTGTGGGCGGAGGTTTAATATAAACAAACTTAATGCAAATAAGGAATATACAATGTGGTGGAATACGTGGGGGTCCCAGTGAAATTAAAAGTTAAACTGTGGCTGAATTGGCTTGTCAAAATTGCACGCCTGTTCGGGGACGCTAAAACAGTTGTGCATGTTCCGTTATTCTGTATTCGCCGCTGGAATATTTTGCCGCCCTCAATTTTCCTAGGCACTTTTACTCTGGATTAGGATACCAGAGCAGCTTACTCCCAAGTAAACGAACAAAGTTTTACCATCTTAACCCTGTGCGCGCCCGCGCGTGTAAAAATACACGTGGAAATAAATCCATTTGAACTTAGAATAACTTTTTGCTCAGAATAAATATTATTAGAAACCGGCTACAAGTATGTAATTGCACTTATCCTGCATTCAGCCCCTGAGGAGTAAATTGGGCTGCTCTGAAGTAAGAGCTATACATTTTTAAAATATTTAAATTTAGGAATTTAATTTTTAAAAATTTATTCTAGATATACAACTAGGGGCTTTAATGGTTATACCTCAGGTACTCCTAAAAGCGCTATTTCAGATTTTCTAAAATAGTTATGACTCTCAGGGTCATAACTATTTTCCTATTTTATTTCCCCTTTTCTTTTTCTTCTTTTTTAAGCAAAACCCTAGAACCAAGGTGCTACGATTTGGGGAATGGTATCTCCAGAAATACTGGGAAGTAAACTGGTTATTTACTTTACACTTAATATGATGTTTACCGCCCTCTGAATATATTTACGACTAGATCCTCTGCTGGCTCAGAAAGAAATCCGATGGATTTCAACGCGACTGGAAGCCTGGTTAGACTATTTCAAGCCAGCGGCTCGTAGTCACAGGGACGGCTTTGGGTCGGACGCCTTGGGGGACAGAGCCACCAAAAGGACGCCCCCCCCCGCTCTGGAGAAATGTCGCGCCCTCAAACTCGACCCTCTGAGGTTTTTTAACTCGGAAGTGAGCTCAAGGATCCCCCCCCCGCCCCGTGCAGGGGGATCTCATCCTCGGTGGCGTGGCACCTCCCGCCTGCACTTCGACGTGAAGTCCTATCGATCGAGCCTTTGAAATCGGTTTGTGGGGCAGAGGCAGAGAGAGATGGGAAAGAGCGAGTCTGAGATGCGCAAGTGGAAAAAAACAAACAAACGAGGAGCGGGGGCAGAAGCCCAGAAGGCGAGTTTGGGATTTGCATAAGGAGTTGCGCGCGTTTTGTCCGATTAAGGAGCGATGAAATCCAACGCCGGGCGATGGCACCGTGGCATGTCCGATTTCCTTGCCTTTTCCCCTCTTTGAGAGTGGAAAGTCCAGCAGTGGCTGCCTGGAGGACGTGCGGGGGGGGGGGGGGGGGCTGAGAGAGAGCGAGAGCCGGCCAAGAGCGGTGTGAGAGGCAGGGGAGGGGCGGGAGGAGGCGGGAGGGGGAGTCGAGTGCTCTCCCCTGTGGCCATTGTCTGCAATGCGAATTCCCATGCTACTCTTTTTGACGGGTCACTGGTGACCCAATAGGCAGGTGGCAAGGAGGGCGTGTAATTACACAGCTCCAGAAGCCAAGCTTGGCTCGCCCGGCTCTCCTGGAGATCGCTTACCTTCCCGCTCCCCCCCCCCCCCGCTCCGCAAACCACCACCCACATTCACACGGCAGCCAAACTTCACTTTTCATCTCGAGGGGGAGGGCTGAAGATTCCTGAGCGTTGTCCTTTCCCCGGACCTGTTGTGACTGATTCCCCCCCCCCTCTCTCTTTCCCTCCTCCTCCTCCTCCTTGGAAGGATCCCTCCTCCCTCCCTCGCGCCCCCCTCTCTCCGCTTCCCAGCGCGCCCCACCACCTAATCCCCCTTCCTCCCGCCGGCCCCGCATATAGCAGCTGTCGGGTTTCATTTGGAGGAGAAGCGGGCCGCGGCTGGCAGCTTGCGCTGATTGGAGGCAGTCAAACGAGTTCTCCATAGGGGGAAATCATTAAGTTAACACGTTATCTAATGTCCCTATTGTCTGCCGGGGAGGCATTGTTTCAGGGCCCCGCCCCAAGCCCAGAAGCCAGGTCTCGGAGCAGCGCTCTCGCCGGCCTCGCTGCTCCAGAAAGCGGAAGAATCTGCTCGGAATTCCGTGCCCCCCCCCCCCGACGACGCCATTCGGGCAACCAGCCATCCCAGTCACACACATAGGTAAAGGCTGGAAGCCCCGTCTCCTTTTCCGAATATTCCTCTTGCTCTCTGCCCGCTCAGCTGCAAAAAGATGGTGCCTTGCGCCTAAATCTTCCAAGTCCCTTAGACTTCATTGCGCCCCATCTTAAGAGGTTTACAGCTTTCAGGCTGCCCTCCCTGCAAACATATGCCTGCCCACTCACAAGGGAGCCCCACTGAGTTCAATGGGACTTACTGCCAGGTAAGTGGAGACTGGATTGCAGCCTAACTTGGAAGCAGGCCCTCTGCTGCAGTGCAAAGGCCGCACACCTCCGCCCTGCACCTGGGAAGTAAGCCACCTTGAACAGAGCACGTCTTTCCTCCGGGTTGCAAATGTATGGGACCCGGCACGAATCCGATCCGAAGTCCTCCTCACTTTTTACAATGCCATTATTATTATATTCTAACAAATACATTTGCTCCAGAGGATGGAGTGAAGGGGGGACAGCTGCCCCCACCAAATCAAGTAAATAAATAAAAAATACTTAACTAACTGACCAATTGCGTCGTAGATAATTCGGTTCTGTCCGTCCCCCCCACGAAACCGGCTCCCTCTAAAATAAGTCCAGGCTACGCCCCTGCAACCCTCTTAGGCGCAACGCAATCCTTCGAATGCCTTTGCTGTTTGCAGAGTATATTAGCCCGCAGTCCGTAGGATTGCGGTCTCCGTGGGGCCTCCCGTTGTAGCGGGGCTAGAAGGGGCTGCAGCTTCAGAGATGAAACTGCCGCTGGGACATTCCCAAACTTTTCCTCGAGAACTACCCGTTGACCTTTGAAATGCTGCTCTCACTTTTGAATAGCCCGATCCTAAGCGCCTTGAATTTTGCCAGCAAGCTCCAGCGGCTGTAACGTAGGTTTGCCCACCATCGCAGGCTGACGGCTAAACTTTATCCCAAAGGCATTTGCAAGGAGGGCTTGGGGTCCCCGGAAACGCCCCGGGGCTGAGATGTTAGACCAGTAGATGCTGGTGCTTGCGGGTATCAGTTTTGAGCCTGTTCCTTTTAGTCAGCTGAGGACGCGCTTACTTGAGCGTAAGGACCGTTGGCATCAGTAGGACTTTCTGACTGAGAAAGTGGGGCGAGAAGAGAACTGGGGTGTATTATTAGGTGAGCGGTTCTTCTGCGACACAGAACATTAAGGCATAACCCACCTAATGCGAAGTTCCCGTTTCCTTAGTCTGGGTCTGTAAAGCACCGGCTGTGCACCAGAGGATGGCGTAGCGCAATCCTACAGGTGTTTACTTAGCAGTTTCCCCAGAGTATGACTGGGCTTTGCCCAAGTCATCGGACAAGCCTCTGCCTGCTTTCTCGTAAGCAAACCCCATTCGTTCCCTTAGGACTTAACACCTGACAGGTTTAGGTTTGAGCCTCATGTCTTTAGGAATGTGCCCTTAATCGAAATAAAACCTGGTTGATTTTAAGAGCTGTTCCACAGTGGCTGCCTCCGAGAAGGTGGTAGATTCTCCTTCTTTACCAGGTTTCAGTATGAGCAGATTGGACACTCGATGCTCTTTCGGTTTCCTGCCAGCTCAGGATTAAATATCATTACTTCTAACCAGAGCTAAAAGAAGAAGGCTGCACTCCCAAGCAAGTTTACTTGGAAGAAAATTCCCTGGGCTTCAATCTTGCTTCTGAGTAAACATGGATAGACTGAACTATAAATCTGTTTAGTGTAGCAGCGGCGTGTTGGATTAAGGGCTGGGGAGGCACCAATTCAAATCCCCACTTAGCCATGAAGCTTCATGAGCGACCTTCTGCTAATCGCCATCTTTCAGAGTAACCCACCTCGCAGGGTTGTTGTTAGAAAAATGGGATGGGGAAAGAAACTATGCACACTGAGCTCCTGGAAGTTAAGGCAGCAGATAAGTGTAAGGCATAAATCAAATCCATGCTTGTTCGAACAAGGAGTAAGCCAGTGAAACTATTTGGATGGCTCAGTTGGTTAGAGTATGGTGCTGATAATGCCAAGATTGCCGGTTCGATCCCCGTATGGGACATCTGCATATTCCTGCATTGCAGGGGGTTGGACTAGATGATCCTCAGGGTCCCTTCCAATTCTATTATTCTATTTCCTAGTCACTTGAGGATCCTGTACACATTTGCCCAGAAGTCCTGCTATTGCTTCATTCCCAGGGAAGGTGCAGAGGCCGGGGGTGCAGGAGAGCTTAGGGTAGCAACACTAAGGAAGTACAAGCTTCTGTTTCCAGAGGGGAAGTGAGGACTTAATGGTCTTGTAGAGGGTAGTTGTCTTTAGATAGGCAAAGGCTTCTTACTTCACTTCCTCCACAATGTGATGTGCCAACCCTGCTGCGTTTGAGGGTCCTTCTCCTGCTGAATGAGACTCTGGACTTCTGTTCCAAAGTCCTGCCTGAGTGTACCACCGTCTAATTCCCGCCCCCTCCAGCCAGAATTTCTGCTGCTACTCCTGTAACATGGCAGGAGAGGACTTGCAGATGCTGGGCTCCTGATCAAAGCAAATGCAGCCAGAAAGAAGTCCCTGAAAAGCTGGGAGTGGTGCAACAAGTTGATTTTATACTCTGGGCTCAATGTTGTTGTTTTTAAAAGGAGCATGTGTATTACTTTAGTTGTGAAGCCCACAGTTAACACTGATCTTCTCACCACTACCATCACCTCCTGACCATTCCATGTTTTACAATTGCTTCTACAATCCTAATATGTAGGATGGCTTTATTTATTTTATTTATTTACTAGTCACTTCCTTTTTTACCAAAGTAACTCTTAAGTTACTTACAATATAAAACAAACAAATACATTAAAGTCAGGTTAAAATGAAACAAACAAAAATATCTAAAAGACAATTCTATTTTTAAATAGGTGGATTGAAACATCCCACTCAGTCATGGAAGCCATGATAATGAAAAGCCAAAGACCTAAATGTCCCGTCCCCCCGGGTGCCTAAAAGCTATGCAGTGATGGAGCCAGGCAAGCTTCCCTGGAAAGAGATATCCATACACAGGGAGCCATCACTGAAAAGTCCTGCTCTTGTGTTGCCACCCTCCAGACCTACAAAGAAGAGCCTCACATGATGATCCCAGGGTCTGGGTCAGTTCATGTGGGGAGAGGTGGTCCTTGAGATTTGGGGCTCCTGAGCTTTATACATCAGAACCAGTGCTTTGCATTGGGATCAGAAACTAACTGGTAACCAGTGCAGTCGAGCCAGGATTGGTGCAAGGAAATAAACAACTTAGGAAGTTTTTAATGACTGATGTTTTAATGTATTTTTAATATTTTGTTGGAAAATGCCCAGAGTGGCTGGGGAAACCCAGCCAGATGGATGTGGTATAAGTAAATTATTATTATTATTATTATTATTATTATTATTATTATTATTATTATTTGCTCAGGCTATCTTGCCACAGTGAGCAACCTGGCTGCTGAATTCTGCACCAGCTGCAGTTTCTAAACTGTCTTCGGAGGCAGATCCATGTATAAGCATTGCAGTAATCTAACCAAGAAGTTACCAGAGCATAGTCAACAGAAATCAGAAGTTTGCTGGGCCACCAGCCAAAGCTGATGGAAGGCGTTCTGTGACCCTGAAGCCACTTGAGCCTCAAGTGACAATGATGGAACCCAAAGTAACCCCAAGCTACTGCCTGCTCCTTCAGAGGGAGTGTAACCTCAACCCATCCTTCCAGTCTGGGGAACAATTCACTACCAGTGCCTCAGTCTTATCTGGATCCAGTTTATTGGCTCTCATCCAGTCCATTACGATTAAAAAAATGGAAAATAAAAAATAACAGCATGTGCATTTAAACTCACTTTAAATCACAGCACCACCATGACCATTGGAATAAAATGTGTCTGCTGCCCTGGTGCTAAGCTCATTCAGTTGCAGAAAAGGGCAGCACTGTATATTTTTAAATGACTATAAGTTTTTAAAAGACTATAAGTTTTTAAAAGAAGAAGAAATACTGATGCCAGTCCTCTTTGATGTGCCCCCTCTCCCTTCATCTGTCAATCCCTGAGTAGAGAGAGCCAGTGCGGTGAGGTGGTTAGAGCAGGCTTCCTCAACCTCGGCCCTCCAACTGTTTTGAGACTACAATTCCCATCATCCCTGACCACTGGTCCGGCTAGCTAGGGATCATGGGAGTTGTAGGCCAAAAACATCTGGAGGGCCACAGGTTGGGGAAGCCTGGATTAGAGGGTCAGCCAAGGTCCAGGGAGACAGCTCAGGATCATGGGTTGGAGCCCCACATGGGGCAAAAGATTCCTGCATTGCAGGCAGCCGCATTAGATCACTCTCGTGGTCCCTTCCAACTCAACAATTCTATGAAATCTTCACCCAGCTATAAAGCTAATCTGGGTGACTTCAGGCCAGTCACTGTCGCTGAGTCTAACCCTACCTCGCAGGGCGGTTGTGAGGATGAAACGGGGAGGGGGAGAACCACGTAAGCCGCCTTGAGCTCTTTGGATGTTAGGCGTGGGATATAAATGTCCTCATCAGAGTCATCATCAGAGTACTTGCCTGGACTTGGGCCTGAGGTCGAGCTGCGTCCCTGGTCACTGGAGATGCCCCCGTTATCCTGGCTGTGATGCCCATCACGGACTTAACCATGCCAGAGGGCTGACCTTCTTTTCTTTCTCTTTCTCTCGCCTTCGCCCTCAGGTCGGATTTTAGACATCCCGTGCAAAGTGTGTGGGGACCGCAGCTCCGGCAAGCACTACGGCGTCTATGCCTGCGACGGCTGCTCCGGGTTTTTCAAGCGAAGCATCCGAAGGAACCGCACTTACGTCTGCAAATCTGGGAACCAGGTATTCACCCCCAGCCTCCTTCCGCCCACTTGCCCTCCGTTCGGGGCCAAAGCCATTCCTCGCTTTTCTGGGCGGGCGCAACCAGGGAGGAGCTCGCGATCTCCACCCCCCCGTCTAGTGGGGCGGGAGGTCGAGGGGGCGGAGTGAAGCCGGCTTCGGAGACCGAGGAGTCTGGAGTGGCTGGAAGAGGAACAGCGAAGGCACAATCACGTGGAGGTGACTTAAGCAGAAGAGGGTCGGGAGGTTGACTGCGGAAAGAAGGAGCTTTTTGTAAGCCGCCTGGAGTTTCTGTCAGGGGAAAAGGCGGCTTCCAAATATTAGACCACTTCAGAATTCAGGCACAGGTCGGAACGCTCCCCAATAGAAAAAGAAAAAAACTCCCTGCAAATAGAAATCTAGTATAGCAGGCTGGACTGGAACATTTCTCCTCGTTTTCTACTTGCAGGAAATTTTGCTTTTTTTCAGAGGGGCTTTTCAAAGCAGGGCATCCAGCCTGCAGCATATTCGACCAGCTTTAGGACCCCGTTTCCACCATCTAGTTCTGCTGCAACTGCAGACCAGGCCAGAGAGAGAGACTTTGCTCTCCCGGAACGTTGCGCTGGGTGTTTTCCATCGCTGCTGCCGAGTCCCTTGTTCCTGGGGGGTGTGCATGGAAGATTCCTGGTAAACCATGGGATTTCCAACCACCAAGTTTAGGGTGGGGCTGCCAAACTCAGTTGGAACCAAATTTAATTAAAACTCCCTTTGCAAGAAACCAAAGAGGTTTTTTTGAGCATTTAACTGGCATAGTTGCAACTTTGGTGGTGGGTTTTTTTTGGGGGGTGTTTTAAAAAGAAAATCTCAAAAACATCCATATTTTGATCTCTCTTTCTCTCTCCACCCCCGCCTTTCCCCCCTCCACAAAAGTTAAACAGCCCTCGAACAAAGGAGAAGGATTCTTACAAAATGAATGGAAGGATTAGAAGGGAGCTCGGGGGCTCGAGAACAATCCAAAACTCATTGTAAAACAAGCTACTTTAAATACTGAGCATTTCTTCATTGCCTCCACTCACAGCCCAGTGATCATTTCAGCCTCTAACAGCCATACTCACATGCCCATTATCCCCTGAGAAAACGGAGCAGAACCAGTGATTGATTCCAAAGTAACCGATTACCGCTGTTGGACAGCAGTATGTGTACCAGGAAAGGAGCCCTGCTGGAAACCAAAGGGGACTTGCTTCTGAGTAGACATGCAGGGGATCCGGGTGCAGATCTTTTACAAAACAACTCTTTTCCTCTGCATGCTTTGGCCACGGGGTGCGGGGAGAAGCCCTCAAAACAGAGTCAGATTTGCTTCCGAGTAGAAAGGTGCTTAAGATTGGGCTGCAAGCCACCACCCTCTGGCAGTTCACTCTCGCTCATACCCTGGCAGGCGACTCTCCCCTGCCTTTAACCGAGGTGTGGCAAATGGAGGTTTAAATGGGTGCAGCTCGCTTCGAATTGTGGCGCAGCGGTTGCATGTATAGATGAACTCTGGCCAAAATCCATCGGACCTTGCTTGGCCAGAGGATGGGAGGGAGCGTAGCTCAGCGGCAGAGCGTCTTCCTCGCCCATAGAAAATCCCAGGCGCAATTCCTGGTGTCTTCAGGAAGGTCCTGCCTGAAACAGGAAAGCAGCTGCCAGGCACTCTGGACAAAGCTAGACGAACCTGTGGTCTGGCACAGTCTAATGCAACTGCCTCTGTTCCTATGGCTGTTCTCTTGGGTTGCAATAGGAGGAAGCCTTGTTTTGAGCCAAGTAATGCAGGGATTCCAGTATAGCAGGGATGGGGATGCTCAGCTGGGGCGCTCCAGATGTTGTTCAGCCTCAGCCTGTATAGCCATTACTCGAGGATGGTGGGCATTATGGTCCAGGAACATCTGGGTGGCCACAGGTTCCCCATCCCTGAAACAGAGTGCAGTAGGGGAAGTGATGCTTTGGAGGGCATTTAATAAAGGAAAACAGTTTCTTTTGGTGATCGTTAAAGAGAACATCATCGTATCCAACTGCCTTGCTCAAATAAGCTGAGGGATGCACGAAAGTGGGTTCAGCTTTGATGGCTTGGATTAATGTTCCCAGGCTAATACATCTGATATTACAGTGAAATAATACAGCGGGCAGCTTAGCCTTTCTGGTCCTTTGCTCGATTTTGAAAGGGAATGGGGGACTGAGAAATCAGAGGGCACAATCTAGCGAAAGTGAAGCGTCATTGATTTCAGTAGGGGAGTCTGAGTAAAGCTTACTGAGGAGTAAGTCCCACTGAGGACCCTTGGCCTTTCTCCTAACTAAGTAGGTATAATGATTGCAGCTTCCATCTAACCTACTTAAAGGTGACTTAGCGGCCCTTAGCTTTGGTTGGATCCTGCCCCAAGTTCATGCCAGCTCCCTCCGAGCCTGAACCCTCAGATTTCAAACACCCACCCACAGCTCAGCAGGTGATATATTCTGCACACCAAATCATAGCGTCCACGCAATCCTATAGGACTGCACCCTCAGTCTGTAAAGCCTATTTAGTAGTCAGGTTCAGTTGAGATCTGGACGCCTAGGGCTCAACTGAAACCAAATCTCTAGGGAAATTTCTCGAAAGAAAGAGGTCCGGGATTTTTATTTTGTTTTTCTGGCAGCCACGTTGTTTGACACAGAAGTCCTGCTCTTTACCTTTGGCGGTTAGGTGGAAATCAGTGGGACCATTTATTTATGACTCTGCGGGAAAAGCAAGGGGCAAGAAACCGAGGAATACGCGAGAGGAAGAAGATACTTTCTAGGGCGGCAGGTGGGTAGCTGGAGGATCGTGATCAGTCAAAGGCTCCAAGTGCCAGGGAGCTGTCCCGGGTGCTGAAGTCCATATAGAGATTTTAGAACGCCCCTTTAATGCTTACTCTTCCCCAGGGAATTTTCATAGAGCCCTGGGAGGGCATCATTCTTATTTTTCTGGCAATCATCCAGCACAGGTTCAAAAAGAAGTGAGAGTGGCAGAAGGGAGAAAGGGTCTACACATCTTAGTAGGATCCCCAGACACCTTCCTGTTTCAGAATTTCCTTACTGAGACTCACGTTTTGTCCCCCTTTTCAGAAATATGTCTCTGTTTTTTAGGGAGGCTGCCCAGTGGACAAGACGCATAGGAATCAATGCAGGGCATGTCGGCTGAAGAAATGCTTGGAAGTCAACATGAACAAAGACGGTACTTGTGCATCCTTCCTCCACCCCTCAGAAAAAAAACCAGAGAGAAATGGATAGCAAACATATCATGGGCTTGTGAAAACTATTGTCCAGAGAATGGATCTGTCCTTAGGGTTCCTATCAATATTGGCAGTCTCCCAAAATTCTCTTCCTGTGACCCGTCCTAAGTAACTATCTTTCCACTTTACAAAGCTAAACCTCTTAATCTGCCTATATTTTTGGCTTGCAAGTAACTGTCCACAATCAGACCCTTTGAAATACAACTACTGACGAGGAAAAGGATTGCTATCCTAAATGACACTTTTAAAGGCTGCAATAGTATGCAATCTTGCCTGGGAGTGAGAATCACTGAACTCAGTGAGACTTATTTCCAAGCAGACATGCATGGAAAGATTGCATACAAATAAAAAATGAAGAGCTCCCAGGTATGTCAGTAGGACAGTATATCAGGAAATGGACCCAAGAACCTCAAACAAACAAAAGCTGTTAAATATCTACACTGACAGGGTCCCAGAATTCTGAACAGTCATCCTTCCAGCAGGGCACAATTTCAACTTATCCTGGCTGATAAAGCAAATCCAGCTGCCCCATCAAGCAAGCGATTGCTACTCACAGGGTATGCGTGTGCAAGTGCAGGTTTGCCTTGGACGCTTCTACCTGCAGTCCAAAGATCTGCCTTTTCCATGCGCATATTGGTTATAGATGCCGCTGCACATAGGAAAGCCAACAAGCCAACATCTTAATCAGTGATAGGGAGCCTTTGGATCTCCAGATGTTATTGGACTAGAAATCCTATCAGCCCTGACAGCTGGCCGTTCTACTGGGAGCTGAAGCCCAAAGATATTTGGAAGGTCCCGGGTTTCCCATCCCTGATGAAAGTGTAGATTGGCAAGGACAATATGCACCTGTGCATCTAGAGGAGCATCAGCTAACTGATATTACATTATTGCTGCATTAGTGTTGATCAGGTTTGGGTTACCTTTGGCCTTCTAGATGTTGCTGAATTACAGCTCCCATCATCCCTGGCCATTGGCCATGCTTCCTGGGGCTGATGCAAGTTGCAGTTCAGCAAGCTGTGGACGGCCAAATGTTCTCCACTGCTGGTAGATGAAAGTACATATCTTCATTTCCCTGAAGTTGTCCTGGTAATCAAACACTTCTTTTCTCCACGCTCTAAAATGGGGCTAGGATGCTTTACTTTTCCCTGTGTCAGGCAATTAATTTGAATCAGAGCTACAAAAATAAGAGATTCTCTGCTGCTCATATCAAAGTTACAATAATCAATATATATTTGAATACCGACTACCTGAAAAGAAAAGCTGTCAATTTTCTTTGGTGATATTCCTGTTGTGGTTGTGGTTGTCTATATTGGAATTATGTTCATTTCCCTTTGAAGACTAGTGAGACTGCTTAATTTGTCAGTTATTCAGTTTTGTAAGCAGCAAGTGTTTGTCTCTTTATGCTTTTTATGTTTCATGTGGTCACTGAATATTTGAATTCTCCCTTAGTCATAATTTAAAATTGTTCAATATCACTGGGGATTTGACGCTGAATATTTGATCAGTTAGTTCACATTACTACATGAAATTCAGCTCCTACCCTAAAACAAACTCTTTATTCCTCCCCCCCCCCTCATTCCACATCTTTAATTCTGTAAAGATCCCTTGTCTAACACATTCTTTCTTTCCCTCAACATAGAATTGCTGTATGAGTTTCCTTCCTAGCCAAATTAATGTTTCACTTTTCTCACAGAAGTTATATCTTGTATTCAATTGCTCTTCACTCTCAAGAATTAGAACATATATGAGCATGTCATGACATCACAGCAAGTAAACAAATAGTGAAGTGGTGCTTGCATATAGCAAACCACCACCAGAGTTTAGCGTCTTTATTAGAGATGTATCACACAGCAAGTTAATCCCATTAGAAGTTTTCAGTGGGCTTCAAAAAAATTTTTTCCTTCAAATTCCAAGTAGCATGCTAATGCAGGTTTTTATTCTCAGCTGTTCAACATGAAAGGGGACCAAGAACTTCCACAATAAGGAAACAAGTCGCTCTGTATTTCAGAGGACACAAGGAGGATAATGGAGCCACACCACATTTCCCCTCTGCAGCTCTACCTGCCCCAGCTTTCTTCACTGCTGTTACTCAGCTGGAACCTCACAATCTAGAACTGGCTGCAGTTTCTACAACATCTGAAAGGCAGACCTTGGTGGGTCTGGCTCAACCAACTCCAAAGGTCAGCTCCTTCTCCTTCTTGATTCAGGGGAAATGCATCATTATCCTGAGAGACTTTAGAAAAAGAAACCAGACCTTGTGATATTGGTATGGAATGAGGCCTCCTCAATCTGATTCCTCTTCATTTGGCTTGTGTAGCAATTACTTCCTGGTAAATTAATGATGCTATATTTGTGAAAGCAAGACTTTTGCACAATGCGTTGGAGTAAAAATGAAGGAAGTCTCAGTGGTGTTTACTTCTTCGGAAGCCTCTTCAGGATTGCAGCCTAAATCAATAGTAAATTATTTACCGTATGTCTTAAAATATTATGCATATTGCAGAGTTAGATGATTGACATGTCTGGTGTACAATGCGGGAGTAAATTGGTCAAGCCATATGAACCATACTGCATATTGGTTCCTTTTCAATGCGAGCAGTTATCCTGGTAGGTGTTCCAAATTGCCAGATAGTTCCAAAGTCACCAGAATGCCTTTAGGATGGAGCACAGATGTGTGGTCTTCATTCTTACTACTTATTCATTGACTGTATTTAATTAAAGTGTTTATATGCCATCCTCTCACAAAAGATCAGAGTGGTGTACAGCAATGTAAAAACCTTTAAAAGCAATATGAACCCATCATTAAAATTGTTAAACCATACGATTGTCATGCTCAGTTTCCACCCATTAATGTATGGAGGAATTGTTTCACATGATGGCACTGCTGCAAACTTGTTGCCAAGGGCTCCAGCCCAGGCATAGGGCGTGGAATTCAAGGTACCACTATTACAAACGTTCCAACTGTGCAGGCATATCAGCTTGAAGGATAGAATCCTACCACTACCCCCCTGTGTGCTATTCTGGGGGTTTTCCTGACCCCAAGGGAACCAATTTCCTGGGGCACTTGGAGGAGGAGAGGGGGAAAGTTCCACCTTCTTGCCAAGTTAAATCAACATCCCTCACAAACTGAGTCAGGACTGAGAACCAAGATAGATGAGATGCCAATTAGGTGGTTTTTTTTGGGGGGGGGACATAAAAGGGGGGGCAATCTGTAATGGGACCAAGGGCAAGGGCTAGGGGGGCTTAAATCTTTTGCCTCTTGCTGTGGTCCCAATCTGAATCAGCCCCCAACACTATTGGCTGGGATTTAAAAAAATTATTTGCTGCCTGCCATGTGAGCATTTCAAGGTGCTACGTATCACAAAACATTTCAAGATGCTGTATATCATAACGTATACAATTGCATTTAGAATCAAGTTCAATCAAGCTGTCAGTGGAATGCTTAAAATGCATCAGATAGCAAAGGCCGTGGTGAACAAAAACCTTTTACCTTGCAGTAAAAATGTTTCAGTCAGTGAGTGCCTTATTTCTGAGGGAGACATTTATTCTCTTGCATTTATATTCTACCTCTCTTCTTGTCATGGAATGCAAGCGGTTGTCAGGTGCTCCTCAATCCAGGCACCCATGAGACCCAGATCTGCTCAGCTTCACCAAGATGGTGGCCCCGTGTGCCTTCATGGGAAGCATTATAAGACATCCGGCAAACCTGAATTACCTTGCTTTGAGAAACGGAGTTTTACAAATACCTCAGGATGTCCCAGTTTTATTCTGACCAGTTTTAAACTGTTACAGTATTGACAGTGGAATCCAAATATTGGAAGTACTCACATAATACTTATTGCTGAAGTGATGGTTACGGACATTTCCCTCAACCACAGTAATGTTTCCCCCCTGTAATCCATAACTGCCCATTTTCGCCCAAATTCACCTCTGAGGTCTGGACTACATATGCAGCAGAATAAGAGAAGGGGTGCATTTTTGAATGCTTCACCACATAAGAAAAATAAATCCCCTTGCAAGAGGAAAATGAGCACATCAGGGACAGAAAACCCAGCATGGTCCTTCCTCTGACTGTGCTAGTTTTTTACTTACAGGGAGAATGTTATGTCAGGAAGCATTTTAAAACACCCTTCACCTATAGTCTGGAATGGTAAAGTATATTCTACTAAAACTTCATTCTGTTGCACGTGTAGATTTAGTCTGAGCATCAACCTTCCTAAATACAGGATCCACTTACTATGCATGAAGTGGGAAAGGCAGGATGTGGTGCCATTTTAGCACATATTCAGTTCTTCAGTTTGACTTTTAATTGTGTATTGCCTTGATACTTGTCCAAACCAAACAAAATATTTACCACTCACCCTACCAAAATTGAGTATCTATGTAAATCAGCTTGGGGGGGGGGCATATCTTAAGGTAGTTGGTTAAGCCAGTGGTTCCTAAAATCTCCCCCTACCATTTTTCTTCTTTCTTTTGTTTTGCTGATACCCTCCTTTGTAAGACCCAGATTCAATAATCAAGTACTTAATTAAATAAGCAGCTCTTTGTCAAACATAAGCTCCTGCCTATTACCTTCTGAAATATTTTTCATGCAACCTTTTAATTTTAGTACCCACACGAAGTCAGTGGCACTCCCATGTATCTCTACGAAGTGGCTACTGAATCTGTTTGTGAGTCTGCGGCAAGGCTTCTCTTCATGAGCATCAAATGGGCTAAAAGTGTCCCTGCTTTTTCTACTCTATCATTACAAGATCAGGTAAGATTTATATGGAATTGGGGGGGGGGGAGGAAATGACAACATTTCTGTTAAGATGATTGCTCAGGATTGATTTAGACCATGTAATTATCAGTGCTGTTGTTAGCCAAGTGATGGATTAAAACATATACTTCATCCAGTATAATTTAAAAGGTTCCTTTTCAGTTGCCTTCTGGTCTTGGCTTACTTAATTATATAAGATGAGCCTAGTGGATCAGGCCAGCAGTCCATCTAGTCCACCATCCTGTTCTCACAGTGGCCAACTGGATGCCTGTGAGACACTGGCAAGCAGAACCTAAGCAGAATAGCACCATCCGCTGCTGCTGCTGCGGTCTCCAGCAACCAGTATTCAGAAGCATAATGCCTCTGACAGTGGAGGCCGAGCAAAACCATTGTGGTTAGTAGCTTCACCTTCATGAACCTGCAGCTGATTGCAGAGCAAAACCCCTTCTGCAGAGCACCTGCTCTTTCTTTGTAGCACACCATGTACTGCTGTGAGTTGCTTGGTTGGAGTTTGTGGTTAATATTCCTGGCTTTTAGTAGGGAATTAGTCTGGCTTTATTTGTAAAGGGTTAGGCGGGTACAACATTCAGAACAATGGGGGGTGGAATAGTCAAGGTCATAGCATAACTGAAAACAAAGGCAATCATTATCACGAAAGGTTACCAAACACAGTTATAAGTCCCTGCCAATGCCACTTGCCTATTCTCTACAGTTTTATGTGGGGGGCAAGTCTTGGCAAGCCTCCATGGAAGGTGAAAGAGAAAGCCTCGCTTAGGGTTGCCAGATGTCTGGAACTTCCCGGACATATACAGAATCAGCAGCAGTGTCCAGGCGAAAATTGGTAAAATGTGCAGGAAAATCTGGACGTACAGCAGCCCATGTTGGCAGCTCAAAAATGGCATTTTATTTTATTTTTTGCAGTTTTGCCAAAACTAAAAAAAAAGTTCAACAACTTTTCTGTCCAGATATTCGCTGAAATATGGCAACCCTAGTCTTGCTTCATGTCTTAGTTCAGGGGTGTTCATTTTAAAATCTTCAACAAGGCCATAAGAGTTAATCAAACTGATTGGGTAATGCTGGCAGATTATTGATGTTAGCACATTCCATCGCCACCCCAAAACCAACTTGGTTGGCAGAAACTCCCACATGATCCCTTGCAGGAAGGTGTGGGGCCTCCAGCAGACTGCCAACTCAATGGGGATTGCATGAAGGTGTCATTGTTTTTTATTTTTTTGAGATGATTCCTCCAGGTGGGGGTATGCAGGACTGCTGAGAATTGCATACAAAAGGTGGCTCCAGAAAGAGCATCTGGAAATGCAGAAACCATGTTAGCAACATATATGCCTCCACATGGAGCTAATGTTTAATACAACTGGCTTCTCCAAGTGATCTGTTGGAGCAAGAGTTCAGTGGTGCCCTGTGCACTCAAGGCAGACTATATGTGTTGGAGCCCCTAAGCATCAGAACTGTGGTGGTGTTACACTCATGCACTGTTGAAATCAGTGGAACTCGAGTTAGTCATGTGCCTCCCTTCTCCCACTGATGTCAACAGAACTTAGGCAAAACTACTTGCATCATTGATTCAGATTGGTATAGGAGTGGACTGTGTTTCTCAAAACCAGTGGTTCTCAATTGGTGGTCCAAGGACCCAAGGGGGACCATGTAACCCACCCATGGCACCATTCACATAACAAAAACTACCAGAGATTTCAAAAGTAGGGGGTCCATGGCTTGGCTTTTGAAAAACAGGGGGTCCACAGCACTTAGCTAATTTATATTTTTTTGATAGTTATATTCCCCCTCCCTCACCTCCCAAAAACCTGACTTGTTTTAAACTATGTCAACTTAAATTGGATGTGAGCAATAAGAGCATTAGCAATCCTAACCATGCCTACTCCCGTTGAATTAAAATGGTGCTTACCTTAAAGCAAGCAATCATCTCTCTGCTTCTTCCTGTCTTATGGAAAAGACTACGTATTCCCCTAATTAAATTAGTTGCAACACCCCATCCTCCACATTCTTCCTTCCAGTGCAAATGCCCTGCCACCAGCATGGGTGACTTCTAATTAAGGCAAGGCTTCGTTTGCTCTACCACAGAACTTTCTCCAAAGCACATACTAACTGAGGAACTGAGACCAAGAAAAGTAAAGGGGGAAGAAACTTTCTCAGAAATGAGAGTCCCATCAATATACAAGGAATGGCTTAGTGCAGATTAAAGTGATCACTGAACAGATCTCTGTAAAATAGGCCTATTATCCATGTCAGGAATCAGATTATCCTGTCATTTTAAATGAACTGGCTGCATATCTAACATTCAAAATTAAAGGCAAGTTGCATGAATTGTTACATGAAATTAATCCCTTTTAAAGCCCAAGGATTTCATTAACTGCACCATTATCCTCTCTGGGCTTTATAGACCAGACTGTGAGTTGCAAAGTTTCGGCTTACCCAAAATTCTCAACTGTGGATTTTTGTTTAGACATTTTTCTTCTGCTGTCCTCCCACTTACATCAAATGCAAGTCATAGTTCCAATAATCACAGTCAGTAATGAAGGAGACAGAAAACAAAGAAGGTGTTCTTTATACTTAAATTATTCTGTTGTTTTTAACTTAGTCATTTGCACCTTAACTTGAGAACAGCAAAGACTTTACCTGCCTACTGCACACCTCCTATTATTGTAGATGCTGCACTCAGCTATGGGGGAAGATGTTGTGGCATCTTCAGTGCCAAAGTAAGATTCAGCTGCCTGTCCAATTGGATTCTGTATGTGGAACAGGAATGCAGTGTCTGTCTTCTCCTTTGCTCCAGACGGCAAAATATTTTGGGCAGGCAGAGTGACTGGTCCTCAAAACACTGGAGATTGACTTTGTCAATATGGGAAGGTTGTCAAATGTTGAGTCCCAAGGGGCTATCAGGAATCTCAAAGTCAGATATGAAGGTCACCTCTAGGTAATTTTGCCTCCCCAAGGCTGGGAAACTTGTGTTTTGGCCTTCTCCTGACCAGTGGAGAATGGGGTGGGGCTTCATACACAGCTGAGCAGCTTTGTAGCAGGTTAGCCAACATTACCACCACCTGGTGGCTGAATACCATCATTATCCATAGAAGTGGATGTCAGTGAAACCATAGTAGGGTTGCCATATTTCAGAAAGTGAAAATGTGGACACAAAAGTAAAGTTACCAGATTATTTTCAATGAATCTGGGGACATTTTTCAACTTCCTACTAAACAGATGGATTTGGTCAGGGGACTGATTTCTAAATCTGGGGACTGTCCCCGGGAAACGGGGACATCTGGTAACCTTACACAAAAGTTGTTGTGTGCCGGCATGGGCTGCCATAGGTCTGGATTTTCCAGGAAATTTCAGCGATTTCCTGACCGGATGCTGCTTAAGGGTGGCTTATGTCCAGGAAATTCCAGACAGCCCTATTGTACAGCAGTGAGAACAGCACCAAGGGATGCAGGAGGCCCAGTTAATTACAATGTCTTCTGGTCCCTTTTGTCCAGTATTTGACAAGCTTTGTGTGGATCTATACTGACAAAAGACTTGCATAACACCAGCACAACCTGTGCAGTCCATGCAACTGCTTTAGCCCAATGGGCCAGGCCTGTCCTGGAGAGAAGAGAAGGTACCTGGAACCACATGCGGCTACCTAAAGAAACCCAAGGAGAAATGATTATCTGCAAGTGCTATACAAATTATAATAAAACTTGTATGGTAGTCATATGCTTCCCTAACCAGATCAATTTATTACATTACATTGCAACTTATTTGGGACAAATGTTGGTAAGAAGGTTGCAAAAACAAAGAGGATGCTTGGTTGTGGAAGTCAAATTCAGTCTGGAAAATAGGTGCCCCCCCCCCCCCCAATATTTTCAGTGGTGGGAGAAGGAAAATAGCCTGGATGGGCAATGTTCATTTTATATAAAGAGTGGCGCTTTTGTGCAACTCTCACATGTGGAGTGCAAGAAGAGTTTCATGTATTTTTGGTTTTATGCAGTACCTTACAGCTGAAGCCATACCTTTCAAGCAGCACCCCAGCATTAAACAGGTGGTGTTTTATAATATCCATGGATGCTCTTAATCAAGATGAGAAAGCGAGAACTAAAATGTCCCCGGCAGGAGTGGAGATGGGAGAAAACAGTGCAGGCATTTTAAAGCCATTTCTAAAACAACAGAAATTTACATAGTGAAATTGTTTATCAATCTATAAATTATACACCATGTTATATCGTACCTCTATTGTATGACAGCTGATGCTTTTGGAAGATGCTTGGAGGGAACTGTTTGTTCTAGGAATAGCACAATGGGCCATTCCAGTTGATGCTAGCACTCTACTGGCTGTATCTGGTAAGAACTGCACAATTTAATGACTTTGTTATAGAAATTACCATAAAAATACATTACTGAAAAAAAGGACAACATGTAAAGAATAACAAATCCCTTCCGAACAATAGAGTATACCTGTCATTTATAAATCTATATTTAAATGCAAATAATGTTGTTTTGTTGCATTCACGACTGCTTGCATTGTCATTTAAATGCAAATTACTGTGTTTGTTATCATCCAACAGAAGATTTCATACTAACTTTCCTACATTATAGTTAGTTTTGTGTTGAAGCGGATCTCAATGTAACAATGGAATAGCTATTGATACATGTGATTTTTATTTTTTGCAGAAATCAATCCATAAAATACATTCAGATGACCTATTAGTGTATTTATTTCACATGTTTGTGTTCCAGGAATGAACGGAGACAACACAGATTCTCAAAAGCTGAATAAGATTATCTCAGAAATACAGGCTTTACAAGAGGTTGTGGCTAGATTTAGACAGCTTCGGTTAGATGCTACAGAATTTGCCTGTCTCAAATGCATCGTCACTTTTAAAGCTGGTAAGGGGAATATAAAAATAGCCTTTGGGGCATCTATCAGTAGGCTGTGCAGTGGCCAAGTATCCTACCTCCAATAGCAGACTACAACGAACATCATAGATTAATGATGTGGGCTGAAGGACAGAGCCACTTCTCAACTGGGACACCCAGAAAATTCCAATATAAAATGAGTACAAATCCTTGTTCCTTGAGATGGGCTCTTCTAAAATTCCATGGATTACAGGGGGCTTTTTCAGGAAAGCAATTGTCTTCTCAGTTGCTGAAGAATTTAGCATATTGGTATCTTGATGTGTCTGAGCAATTTTGTATTGCAGAGACTACTGGGGGCAGACCTATAAAACCCTCAATAGCTTGGGTCCATCATACTTAAGAGTCATGTCTCCCTTTTCATCCTATTGTGAACTTTATGATTGACCAAGACTGGCCATCTAAATGCTGCCTTCCACACACCATATTTGGTGAGAATAAACATTCGAAGATGGATTCCATTATATTCTCAGCCCTTTAATGTTCGCCAAGGCCCAAGCCTGAGTATCTTGTCAAAGGAAGTCCGCAAGGTTTTTATTTGGTTGGCCATTGGAGGTTGAAATGAAAACAAGTAACAGTGTTGGGCTCATCTGTTTAATGCTGCTAACTGAAAATGTGACACTGCTTTACACTTATTAAAATTTGCGGGAGCTTTCAGGGTGGGACACATGTTGACAAACTGAAATTCTAGAATGCCATAAGCAGTGAAATGGAATCACCAAGATGTGCCTTCATGCTTGTAGGTGGTGCTATGGAGTTAAGTGGTGAAGTGTAACATTAGTTGGCATCGAGTTAATATTGACTGTTCTGATTAATAAGTGAAGAGTGGTCAATCTGCTTTTCAGTACCTACGCATAGCGGTTCTGAACTCAGAAGTTTTAGAAATGCTGCAGCCATTGCAGCTCTTCAAGATGAAGCTCAGCTCACCCTGAACAGCTACATTCATACTAGGTGAGGACACTAGATTTGAATACATTTTTTTTCCCAAGCTCTTAATTTGCTGTACCTGCAGTAAGTTTATTCATCCCAGGCAAATAATTCAGATGAAAGGGGGAAGAGAAATAAAGGGCGTAATGTTTAATACCTGATGAGAAACAAAATGAATTTAAAACAACAGCACAGAAAGCTTCTCTCTCTTCACAACCAGATTACAGTCATACCTTGGATCCCAAACGCCTTGCAAGTCAAACGTTTTGGCTCCCGAATGCCACAAACCCGGAAGTGAGTGACTGTGAACTATTTTTGGAAGCCGAATGTCCAATGGGGCTTCCGCGGCTTCTGATTGGCTGCAAAAGCTTCCTGCAGCCAATCCGAAGCCATGTTTTGGTTTCTGAATGTTTTAGAAGTCGAACGGACTTCCGGAACGGATTCTGTTCGACTTGCAAGGTACAACTGTATTAGCATTTTTAAGACACTTTGCTTCTGTGAAGTGGCTTTTAATCTGTTGTGTAAATGAGAGCTGGTTTTAGCCTGGAATTTCAATCTTGTTGAGTTTTGGAATGCTTTCATGGGTGAAAATTTATATTTTTAGAATTTTGACTGATTATTTTTTTTGGGGGGGGGGAGCATGTTACATCATCAAAGTGTAGAATCAAGCTACAGTTCTGCAAGTAACCAATCCCACTGATTTCAAATGGGAGGACCTCATGGCTGTGCAGAGATCTGAGCCAGTCCAGCATTCACTCCATCCACTATACTAGCAGTGGGCAGCAGATAAATTGAAATCTACAGGAAGATCTCTGGAATTTGTAGAAGGTTGGCAAGGGCTTCCAATTCCCGATTTTCTGATATCAAGAGCAAAAAGCCCTCCTCTCATTAGGCTGCTGAAACAAAGAAGGGGGACAGAATACTGGAATGGCATTGTGGGCAGAAAAGACTGGGGAGCAGTTCTGGTACTGCAAATTTCTGGGCTGATCATGTGTTCAGAGGTGCCCATAAGTGTAATTCTAATGTGTATCTATCCCATGAGTTACTATTGTGTACATTAGTCTGATTGATTTCTAGTAAAAAAAAAAAAAAGTAGATTCTACAAGCCTGAAGTCTGTCCAGCTTTGCACTTTACCACATTCAGATTTCTTAAAGTATACTATTTTGCTGGCATTTTGATTGTTGGCTTTCACAAAGGCAATCAACAACATGAAAAATATTATGAGTGTTATTTATATCCATAGCATTAACTCTCATGCTTGCCTTCCAGGTACCCCACACAGCCCTGTCGCTTCGGGAAACTCTTATTGCTTTTGCCAGCTTTACGTTCGATTAGTCCCTCCACAATAGAAGAAGTATTTTTCAAAAAAACCATTGGGAATGTGCCAATCACAAGACTGCTTTCAGATATGTACAAATCCAGTGACATCTAGACTGACCTGGGGGGGAGCAAATGAGAATGATCAGGGTCACCATTTCTGAAGAACTTCTTGATCAATGGAGAGCAAGCCTCAGCTAACAAACTCTACGAGAAGCTGGAGCCTGGAAATGTTTTAACCTAGTGACAAAATACACCCAATAGATACGGTTTTGCAGCCTTGAACAGAGCAACTTTGAGTCCTTGGGGATGTGGGTGGGGAAATACTGTGCTCCGCGGAAAAACCTGCTGTAGAATGAACTTGGCTGCTGCTTCTCCCGGTGGAGCCAATTCAGTTGTCATTCATAGTTAACAAAGGCTGTGCTAGTCTGCCATTTAGTTGGCAGATGTGACAAGGTAAAGAAGAAGGTCCTTTAGGGTTGTTGTTTCTTCATACTTTAAAAAATGGGGTAACCAAACATTGTTCTGTCGTCATGTGTCATGAGGTGGCCTTCAAAAATGGTTTTTGTTTTTTTAAAAGTAGCTTGTTTAAGTGAATGCTTTTTATATGAGAGGCAACACTGAATACCAGGTTATAGAAACATTTGCTTCATCTGTAACGTAATAATAAAAGTGGCCTTCATCATGGATTTTTAAGAAGTACGCCAGCAAATACCTTTTGAATTCAATAGGCTATGCCTCCTTGTTAAAAAAAAACCACGAAGGGGTGGACTTCACGTCTAAGTCTGGCCAACATTTCAGTTCCGATTACCATCTCAGACAAAAGAGCTTTAAATAAAAAGTTGTTTTTCTTTTCATTTTAAAAAATGCATGTTAAGCGAAGACTAAACAGCAAAACCAAATAAAAGAAAAAGGAGAGGATTGATACAGCGAACTAATAGCTGTCCCACTGGCATAGTGCTGAAACCAAAGGCAACGGTGGTCAAACTCTTTGTCAATGAGATGTGCAAAAAAGGTACCTGACTTATAATAAAAACAGTTTTGAACCATCTTACAATGAAAGAAAAGGATGGTTGATCAATACAAACCTAATACTCTAGCGGCTTTTTAGAAAAGTCCAGGTTCTAATAAAAGCCTCTCTCTCTCTCTCACCACTCCTCACACAACACACATATTATGAGCTGCTTAATTTGATGAGAATACACTTATGGAAATGTAGGGGGGAATTAAAAGATAACTGCTGTACTTTTCAAGTTTTTATTTGTTTTAGGAACTAGCACTGAGAAAGGAGAACCAGCACTTGAAGTATCATAGAATGAGTAAAACTTCTCTTGTACAAAAATGGATTAACTGATTTGTGAAGTTAAGGTTGTACTCATTGTATTTACAAAGAATAAAAAATATATTAAGTTTAAAATGGTACGGCTTTTGATTAAACATTACTCCCCACTGATGGTGCAATTTCCAAGAAACAGGTAAAAAAATATAATGGGGTGAGTATACTGCTATGTTTTATTTAAAAGTGAACAGGTGTGGAGTACTTTGGCTCTCTGATGTTGCTGAACCACAGATCCCATCAGTCCCCATTAGCAACTGCAAGGGATGATGAGAGTTGCAGTTCAGCAACATATAGAGGGCCAAAGGTTACCTGCAGTTGCAGTAGCCCTACTGAGCAATTGCTTGCACGAAGGGGCAACACAAGTCGCAAGAAGCTCTGCCTTTAGTCCTATCCCCCAGTCACACAGCTCCATCCCACATGCTCATGGCAACTGTGCGCAGCCTGCTACAGAAGGGTAGGCTCCCAGTACAATTTAGGACCTTATCACACAAGGTTGTAGATAGTACAGGAGGCTCACAGCAGCACCTCGGTGCTTAATGCTGCCCCTCCATGCTAAGTGTGCCTGGACACAAAAAGATGCCTACAGCACCATTCTAACACCACTGGAATAAACAAAAAAATTCCTTCCAGTAGCACCTTAAAGACCAACTAAGTTAGTTCTTGGTATGAGCTTTCGTGTGCATGCACACTTCTTCAGATACACAGATACACCACTGGAATAGTTCCTTCAGAAGTAGTTCTTCTGCTCCACTAATTTCTATAGCTACCCACCAATAAGCATTACTTGAGCATCTCACATAGAAAATAGTAAATATGTAACTGTGGTGAAAGTTAGTTGGGTCTCAGCTAGAGCTGCAGAGGAGTATGTACAAGAGATGATTTAAAACTATCTAGAAAAACCATCTTAGCTCATACTGCTGAAATAAACTGGCATGCAAGACAGTATTATATACATAGTGTAATGAACCTGGAAAGCAAAGCTATTCATGGTAGTCATGCTTTTTTAAAAAAGCGTGCTTATTCTGTCAGCTTTAGAGAAAAACTCCTTGTGGGGCCCTGCATTGACTTTATACTCCTCTTGAGCTGTCCTATTGTCTACGGCAAACAGAACCTTTGGGGGCAAATGCCCTCAAGGAATGGGGAAAGTTTTAGCGGTAAACCAGTGTTGGTCCTCATCTGGAATGGCACATTTCTGGAGTGAAGCTCTGCTGCTGCTTTTTCATCGGAATTAAAGGAATGGCCAGGTATTAATGCTTAAAAAAATAAAATGTGAAGGGTTACTCCTGATTCCAACCCTACATGGGTTGCCTTCCACCATGGCACACTTGATAGCTGTTAAAACACACACATCTGAGCTATTAAAATTTGGTTCACCATGTTGACAGAACCTACAGATTGGCTCCTTATGCGGTTAGATCCTAGGACATGGGAGTGTTGCAAAGGGTTAGTTATGTTAAGTTCAAGGAAATCATTGACATACTAATGGATGCAATTAATCATTCAGATGCAGAAAACTCATATTCAGAGCTATAGCATGATGATTCTAGCTTACACTGAGTATTGTTACCCAGAGTAAGAGAAAGGAGTACTATAATTTTGATTCAGTACTCCATAAACTGTAACTGCACGACCATATGAAGGAAACCAACAATCCTATCCCTGTTAACTCAGGAGTCCCAAAGATTTATGTAGGACCTGCCCCGAAGCAATAACACATAGGACTGTAACTTACAATGGGCGTTTTAGTATTTCAAGCTGAATGAAGTCAAGTAATTCAGAACCATTTACTTAAGTGGAAGGTACAGCCAGTATAAAACACAGTGCAGTGGGGCATTTATCCAGGGAGATAAGCCAGCCCAAGGTATAGAGAGAAGGACTATTTTTTCCCATCATAGCAGGAAGGACATGCTAAGTGCATTTTTACATTTTATTTCAAAACAACTTTTAGACAAATGTTCTTAGTATACAAATCTGTTTTCTTTTTACACAATATAAAGAAATGCTCCCTCATTGCTTCTCAGTACAAAGGCTGCCCCACCCCCACCCCGCCCCTCGCAAGCTTAAAGATACAACTACAGAAGTGCTTATTTTATACAAGGGGGTATTGAATACAATGCACCATGTTAGTCACCAAATTGCAGGTTGAATACTAGTTGTTGTACAGAAATATTCTAGTGTTTAAAATCAAAGAAAAGTGAACGTGCGACACCATAAACAGTGCAAGTTCGAGTAAGGCTGAGTCAGTAACCACCACAAGGGTCATTGCAAAAGGAAGAAGGGAAGAGTTTCAAAATACTGAGATTTTTAAAAGCCATTTAATCAACAGTCTGACAGCAGGTTTACCTAGAGTTCTTTAATGCCATAAAGATCAATGCAAAGAACACGCAGTGCTGTTAGTATATCGAAGGCTTCTGGTGCCAGTTTGTTTGCAGCATGCTAAAAACCTTAAACTACATATCTTAGACGAAGTATGTCACCACTAACATTTATGCCAGTTAAAGTGTTGTGCAGCATTCAAGCATGTCTTATTTTGGAGGGCGTGTAGGTTTTGTCTATTACTTCATCCTGCAAGAACATATGAAGACAGCGTTCGTTCTGCGCCAAGGGATGGCCTGCAACTCTAGAATTTGAGAAGAAAAAAAATTAGACTTCCAGTTTTAAAAATCACTCTCCCACCCCGAACTTTCAGGAAGATTTCCAATTTAGACTTGCTTTTAAATACCCCACAACAACAAAAACCAAACTCTCCCCTATCTTAAGTGGCATTTAAACAACTCCACCAACGGCTAATGGGCTACCACCCACCCACCAGTTACCAGAATTAGCATCCTATCAGCATGACTGCTTTCAGAGAGATCATACTGTATACAAGTCAACATTCCTGACAAAGGTTAAGGGGGGCAGGTCTGTGGTAGGACTCTAATGTACCCTCCCCCACCCTCAAGGAGAATAGAGCAAATGACATTATTAGCCATTTGAAATTTTGAGCACATCCTATATGCAAAGACTCAGCAGCAAACCTACTTTCCCAAGAAACAGCTGCCAAGTTAAAGACAGTCTTAGAAGGCATCCAAAAATCTGGGGCTGTATTTAACTGTGCAACTAATCCTTTTCTTTCACATCTCCTCCACCTCCCACTCAGCTGCGTGCAACTCAGCCTCCAGTATTCAGTAGGTCCACCTGTCTTCGGAGAGGGAAAGATTGCTTACAAAAGCTGCCACTCCCCTCCTGCAGCCACTGGATGCCATCTGAGATGTTGAGAGCTCATGGATGATAGAAGCCAGCTATAAAAGATCACTGGCCCATCTTGCCTAGCACTGTTAATTTTCTTCAGACTCTGCGCTGTCAAGTCAGACAACCCTTCACAAGTCCTGCTACCTAAATTCACTTCACTAGAGACAGGCCACATTCCCACAGCAGTTTATTACATTTTCCCTACGTTCTCCTCCTAATTTCCATGTTATATTGAAGCTTTCCACAAGATAAAAGCCACATCCAAAAAGGTATGACAAGTTTAGTGCCAATTCCTGTGTCATTTGCAAACAAGTCCCCCACCCCCACCCCCCGGAAGCAATCTGTTTGCAAATAACATGAAAACCTCAGCAATATTACACTGTATTTCTGGAAGTGGCTTTGACATTCTGTGAAAGCTCAAATATAATGTGGAAATTAACAGGGCAACGTCAGGAAAACAGAATCAACAGCCGTGTGGCTGAAGCCACGGTCTAATCAGATGTCATAAGCACAAATTTAATGCCATTGAACTGCAATTATGAAGCTATTGGGACAAATACTAAAATGACAATGAGAAGCATTCTCATATTCCTATTTTATATGCAAATAAAGTCCATGCACAATTAAAGGTGACCATCATGTCCAAATAAGTTATTACCAAATGAGCTGGACTTTCAGAACTGTGTTTTTGATTTGATAATGTTCATCTTCTCCTTTGATTTATTAGAGGGAGGATGACCAATATTGGTTCCAAGAAGCAAAATGGGATGGGGAACTATGGAACCAATCCTGGTAATCCTCCCTCTAATAAATTAAAGGAGAACTAGGAAGTAGTAGGCCCAGCCTTCTTCCAGCAAAATAAAATAGTTTACACTTTATATCCAGAGGCCTTAAAATAAGCAGGTTTCAGAAAACAGGATGGAGAAACACGTGAAAAATGCATTCCCAACTACCTGTTATATCCCCCTCCAACTTCAGGATTGGAAAGCTTATAGGCAACTGCCAAGGAGGCAAAACTACCATGGAACTCCAGTCACTGCCCCCTCTGACCTAATATGGAAGCCAAGGCTTAACTGTTCCAGTAAGCAAATCTGAAGAGACGGCCACCCTAGCCAAGGCTATGTGTAAAAACCGTTTTGCCACATTACGAGCATCAGCTTCTCAGGCTGCGTAGTCAGATTGTAACCTAACTGTTCCAGCTGATGAATCACAGCCCCTCCCCACCTCCCCCCAGCCTTATTTGTATGATTCTATCTTTACATGCTGTAATTTTAGCAATTTGCATAAATTAAGCAAAACTGAAACAAAACCCAGGTCACGACAAATACTTCAATCATTGCAGCAAATGTTAAAGCATTTGTACACTGTTCAGCTTGGATGCTGATCGCGCTTAGATGCTAGTTCAACCCTGAAAGTAGTTCAGGTGCATTTAAAAAGGTGAACTGAGCTTTGCGTGGTACGAGAGCAACTGCATTGCTAAACCCACCGGAGCCAATGACAGATGTAAGCATGTATAATGTGGTTGCCTTTACACAACTGACATTTCTACACAACTCAAGAAATAGAATAGTGCACTTACTTGTTTATGAATTGTTCAAGCCCTTGCTTCCTTTCCTCTATAAAAGAGTCATCAAATATCCCATCGTCTCCTCTAAAAGGCAATTGGCGGAAAAAAGCTTTTCCAGGCAAGGGAGGCACTACAACCTGAAAGACAGTTGTGATCTAAATTACTAACACACTGAAAAACAGACTGCTTATTTTATGTAGAAAGCATCTAGCTTTTAATACAGTGCCTAGAAAATTTGTTTTAGGGGTACATGGGCTGTACCCTTCCCTTAGACATGGCACTCAAGATGGATGGCTGATTTAATATGGGATGCACAGAAGTGCCAAGCTTAAACACAGCTGCAAGGATTCAGAATGACCTGTGCTCGGGTCACAGTAAATTTCAGAACTGAGTTGGCAATCCTTACCACCACCACTGACACCACATTACTTAACAGCCCAGGGCAACCTTTTTCAGTGCCACAACACCTTTGTATCCAAGAAAATGTTTTGCCTTACCTTACTCTCTCTTTCTAGTTCACTTCGAAGCCATTCAAAGTCACTGTATCTTCGCCTGACACAAGACTCCTTCAATTTGAAAATAGGAAGGTTTGTCTAAAGAAAAGGAAAGGGGGGGGGGGAATGTTCCATCACTGTTCATCAACAATAGAGTACACAGGCTGGATTATGCTGAGACTGTCTACCTTCCTAACACTGCGTTCAGGATGTATTGCTCATACACTACAAGCCCAAGTGCCAAACTTAACATCACTGTGAGGGCTAAGTATAGAGATTTTACTATTTTAGCTCTAATTGTTGTCCACAAAAGGTAAGCATCTGTCCTACCCCTTCTGGATGATAAGTACTTATCTCCAGGCTGATGCTGGCATTGCAGCACTGCCTATCCTAATCATAAAAAGTTCATACTAACAACTAATCACAGCCTCACTCTTGAACATATTCTGAACACTTTTCTGCACAAAGTTTCATTTCATTTCAGGGAGCCTGTAGACTTCACTCTTGAAGCAGCCATCATTCCCTCTGTCCACTTCTTGGTTAGGTCATCCAGCATGACGAAGGAAGCTTGCTCCAAACTGGGCCCGAATCCAGAATTTATAGCTTGTTGGATTCTAGACTGATGTCCTCTTTGATGTACAGAGCAACACTGTCAATCTGGCTTTTCCTACACTTTATTATTATTATTTAAAACTTACATCCTGTACTTGGTTGGAAAGCCCTAGGACAAGTTACAACAAATGCATACATAACACAATAGCAAAAGCTTCGCAGTACACAAGCATGTGTTACTGTTTTTAAAAGCCAGCCTGAAAACAGGTCTTCAGGCAGCACCAAAGCGTGTATGATGTTGGCACCAGCCTACCCTCCAGCCAGGGAGATATTGTTAAGAAAACCTTCAGGTGGACAACTGATCCCTCATTTTCCCTTTAGGCTGGGCTCTCCGCCCCCAGCAGATCTCATTTCATGGACTAGATGTTAGAAGAGAGGTGTTCCTGAAGTAAACTGGGCCCCAAGCCATTTGGGCACTATTTAACAAAAATTGTACCCTAAAAATTAAAAAGAAATCTAAACAGAACTAGTCCAAACATGTCCACAATACAACCTTGAATCTGGTTCAGTGATAGATTAGCAACCACTGAAATTCATTAAGAGTCCCTGTTGTATGGGGCATGGCAAAGTTGCACACGTTTGCAAGGATGACCACTAGTCAACAGGACTTCCTCTTCCTGCCCCCTGCACCATCCCCAAATCTGCTGTGGGGGGGGGGGGACCCAGAACAGATTTGGGAGGATGCAGGGGGAAGATGAGAGGAGAGAACATCCCATTATGCAAGGAGAATGCCTGCCTTAGCACTATGTTGAATACAACCCGTGAGCTCTTGGTATTAAACCTTTTCTTCCCCCCCCCACCCCCACCCCAAAACTGGCTCAGGAGGTCAGGAAAACCATTAGAAGAGTGGGGGGGGGAGAAGGGAGATTGCTCAGTACGGCAATCCACAATGCTTGCCCTGACTAAACGATCACCTTAGTGTGACGCTGAAATCCTCCCACTGTGCTCCATCATGTACAGCAACATCTGTATGTACATGGTGTGAAACCCAACCCAAGCAGAATTAGGAAGGCACTTGCATTTTCCCAGGTAAGCACAACACTGTTCATTGTATTATGTCTTAAGGCATATTTTTTCTCTTAACGAGTTCCTTTATGCTAAAAAGTCATGCTTGCATTGAAAGACGCTGGCTTTTGTAAAGGCATTTTTGTCCCAGGCAGGGAACACCACTATACAGTTTCCCCAGAGCTGAGGAGTAAAGATTCCCAGAATAAAAACAGTGGATTATTGCTCTCTGATTTCACCTTTTGGCTTCTTAGCAGAGTTCCAAATTAAGTCATTGTAAGTGTGTAAGGCCTGTAGAGTTTTAGTGTTTTCTGCAGGTGAGATTTTCACCTTTAACATTCCATTTGCTCAAGTTACTTAATCCTTCTTGTTAACTGCTCTTTTATTCAGTAAGTTAAGATAAAGCAGTGAAAGGAGTGCTCGGAAATTCTTATTTCTTGGTACAGGAGCCTATAAAAGTTAATCTCCAAGCAATATATAAGGCTTAGAAGTACAGTGTTAGGTAAAATGAGCTGGCCCAATATAGGTACCCCTCCATTTTTCCTCCTTTGAACTTCTGACACAATCATGATTTAGACTTCCAACACATTTAGCTGTTTCACTCTTGCCAAATCGTTTCCTGTTAAGATATAAGCTACCTCAAGACAGCTGCTTAGAGAACTGCAAAGGAGCGTGAGACTTTCTGCCACACTGATTAACACTTCAGTTACATGCTTCTAGTACGTAGTCTGCAGCAGTGAATTTATCTCGGATTCATCCTAACCACTGTGCTTTTTTCTTTTTTTTTCTTTGCTTTTCTTTGCAATTACCTTAAAACCGAGTACAGTGGTACCTCAGATTAAGAACTTAATTCATTCTGGAGGTCCGTTCTTAACCTGAGGTACCAAATTAACTAATGGGGCCTCCCACTGCCACCGCAGCACGATTTCTGTTCTCATCCTGAAGCAAAGTTCTAAACCTGAGGTACTATTTCTGGGTTAGCGGAGTCTGTAACCTGAAGCGTCTGTAACCCGAGGTACCTCTGTATTGAGTATGTGAGAGGGAGAAATTACTTGAAATATAGAACTGAGCAGCTAAAAAAGCTATTCATGATTCTTGCAGGATATCTGCAAGACGGCAAATGAGATATTCTACATCACTGATATTCAACTGGTGGGTTGGGACCTTCTATATGGTTGCAACAACAGTGCTAACTTCATACAAATATGGTGGTGGTGGTGAGAATTAAGAAATGGCTTCAATACATGTTTGGGTTAAAGGCGGGTCCCAGGTCTGAAGACTACTGATCTATTCCAATGAGATATGTATAAGTGATAAGGGCTGCACTGCTCCAACCTTGAAGTTGATAATTTGCTCTGAGGTAGCAGCAATTCATTCCAGCAGACCAACTGCTAAAACTACATTACAGCCTCAAGGACAGAGAAGGTGTAACTTTATATGTGTCAGCAAGGCTGGATTACACTTGGATCCATCTCAAGTAATGAAAGGGAACACAAAGGTCTCAGTCTGATGAATTGTATGCTTTTACAACACTATAATGTAGGATCAATGGTGCAGTTTAGGCGCTGACCTCCCAAACCTATTTTGTTGCAACTCAGGGGTTTTTTAATTAAACAAGCACCTATTTATATTGACATTTAGTTACAAAGTTTACATCCCACCCTTCTTCCAGAGAGCTCAAGATGATTTAGCATTGAGGGATGGGGAACCTGTGGCCTTTCAGGTGCTGTTTAACCACAATTTCCATCCTCCTTTGCCACTGGTGATGCTTGCTGGGGCTGGTGGGAATTGGAAATTGTAATCTCCTAAAGAGCCATAGGTTCCCCGTGATGCCCTGCTTTACCTTCATAACCAGCTCCATGGCTGAGTAGGGATTAGATCCTGGGTGTCTCTAGCTCTAGCCCAGAACTAACCGCTACACTGGCTCACTTGACATACTGGCACTTAAGAGTCAATGCAGCGTTGTAGCCATGTGTTAAGTATCTGGTTCAGGATTCACATCAATGGCAAATTCATTTGTAACCACCTCATCAGCTGCCTTCTGAAACACTGGGATTAAACACCAACCTTCCTCACATTTTTACCAACAATCTTTGCAGGAGATTTGCACTTGCACACTGGAAAATAGACTAGAAGGTTCCATGTCCTAAACAGCCTCAAGGTAAACCCATAACAGTGGTACCTCGGGTTAAGTACTTAATTTGTTCTGGAAGGTCCGTTCTTAACCTGAAACTGTTCTTAACCTGAAGCACCACTTTAGCTAATGGGGCCTCCTGCTGCCGCCGTGCCACCAGAGCACAATTTCTGTTCTCATCCTGAAGCAAAGTTCTTAACCCGAGGTACTATTTCTGGGTTAGCGGAGTCTGTAACCTGAAGCGTATGTAACCCAAGGTACCACTGTAAATCTATAACACACCTGCAATAAAAGACTCCCTGAAGAGTCTCTGGACAAAGCCATCGTGTAACTTACACCAATTTTGATGCCACCTTCATAGTAGCTAGCCTTCCTACAACTCAGTTGCCAACAGGGAGGTGTGGGTGTTTCTAAAAGCAACCAGGTGCTCCAATAAACTTTCTATAGTTAGCTATCAGGTATGTATGGTGTATGGTGTAAAACAAGCATATCTGAGACTCTCTTGCATGTGCCACCTACACATTATGAAGGAGTTTAGGAGAAGTTACAATGCTCTTCTACTGCCTCCTGCTGGCAGATTCTCTCTGGTTAACATTATTTGGATACCTGGTGAACCTTTCTTAAGTCTGCTAAAGAGATGTGATTGTTGTTAAAAAGGTTTAAATTTAAGAGGGAGCCAAAGCATTTTTGTAAGCCACTCATCCGTCTTGACTAACAGGTGGGGCGATATCTTTCAACAAATAAATTTTAAAATGTGCTTTTATGTGGGCCATCACATACTCGCCCCCCAAGGAGAATTTCCATCTGGAAAAGCCAGTCCGCCCCCCACCCTGATCTTCATTTATACACCTTTACTTGTATCTGTTATGCATGTTGGAAAAATACCACCACCACTGACCAGCATCATCACTTCCCAACATGTTGAAGTGGCAAGATTCCTTTTTCAAATACTATGCAAAGATGTTACAATATATAAAACCAGATTCAAAACTGACCTTCCTTTTAAGTGCATGGCAAGCACTGGAAGACGGAGTGAAATTATCTAGATGAGTCGAGAGTTCTCTTATGCTACTCTCTTCATGAGTCAACAACCCTTAACACACCATCAATGGTAGTTCCAATTTAAAAATGGAAGGTATATTAATCAGTTCCTCCCAAACCTGAGTTTTTTCCATCTTGCATGACATGCCATAAGATGATGCAAGTGGGAAAGTCAAAATGATGTACAGCAACAAGAAGCCCTTTAATAGGTTCTGAGATATGAAACCGAAGGGAGGTTCTAAAAAAGGCCCTTTTTCTAAAAGATAACTAGAATAAGTGCTAACTGATTGTAGCCTATACAAACACAGCACTAGAAAGATCAAGTACTCATAGATTGGGCTTTGATACAAGATGCCATTCTGAATTATTAGAAGCGCAAGGCTATTCATCACGATTGTGTGATATTTCCACTGACTGATCAGCAACGCTACCAGATACTTATGATAGAAAAATAACCTTGAATCACTTTGCCAAATGTGTGTTGCCAAACCCATGATTACGGGGATAGAAGAGATGTTTGTAAGAGAATTGGTAGAATTCTCAGAATTAGTGCTGCCAGGTCTTAAACTCTAAGCAATGTTTCTCAACCTTGGGTCCTCAGATGTTGTTGGACTACAACTCCAATCATCCCTGAGCTCTGGCCTTGCTAGCTAGGGGTGATGGGAGTTGTAGTTCAACAACATCTGGGGACCCACAGGTTGAGAAAGGCTGCTAGAGGCATTACAAAAAGGAAGTTCAAAGTACCCACAGCAGTACTTCAGGGCAAATCCATAACGGCCGTACTAGAGGACAACTTGCAGAGCTTCCGTAAACTTTTACCACTGGGTACCCATTCTGTCACCTATTCAACAAATTTGTACATGTTTTATTTATGTGGAGGCAGCCTTTGGAGGGTGTTCATGTCACCCATCAAGCCAATATTTCGGATTGGGAAGTTATTTGGACACTTGCAACAGTGATAATAAGCCTTAGTCATTAAAAGAGAAATAAGGCTCACACAGGGGGATTTTAAATTCTTGACATTAACCACAGTTTAGAACACTGTACATATCAGAATCCCAGAGGGCCACACATATTGTTAACAAGGACTACAGCATATTTTTGGAGAGTATAGTAGCCTTGCAGGCTAAAAGCCTGCTATAACCAAGGGCCTAATGTGACAGACATTCAGTATCACGTTGGTCAAGGTCACGATTGTTCAGAATGGTGCAAAATTACAAGAAACAAGTGTAAGCAGAGCTTCAAAGGTT
The DNA here is from genome assembly GCF_964106915.1 of Podarcis gaigeae. Taxonomy (NCBI): domain Eukaryota; kingdom Metazoa; phylum Chordata; class Lepidosauria; order Squamata; family Lacertidae; genus Podarcis; species Podarcis gaigeae. Next base: position 50,273,884 of record NC_139680.1, read on the forward strand.
TCATCAAGTGCAGGAAGGTTGAATTTATGCCTTTGCAATTGTCTACAGAAAAGAGATTTCTCTCCTCCCTGTGTCTACCCTCTCCCACGTTTCTTAATTTGAATTATTTATTACCTGCCCATCATCTTAAGTGATCCCAGAGTGGAGTACATCAAAGCAATTTGAAATCCAACAATGGCAACCATCAGCACAATGTCACCATAAAGCAAAGAGCAGATAAACAATGGTAAATGGCAGCTAATACCGTATTTCAAAATTCAGGCTATGGGAGAAATCTGCAGCAGGAACAATACCAGAAATCAAACAGCAGCGGCACATTTAGGAGGCTAAAAATCTTAAGCACTCACAGTGTAAGTGGCCTGACTCTCAAATCCTAGTAGATAACTAGGGATAGATCAACTTGATGCAGTGTGGGGCACCAACAGAATGTTCTGCCAGCTGTCAAGGGCAATCCAGCCTCTTATGTAGGTTGCATCTGCAAAGAGATTCCTTACTGGAAGTCAGCAATCAGATGAAGATATCTGAAGGTGTATCTAACGTGGGTTCTTTAAAGCTTTTGAGAAGCTATCTGCTCTAACAGATAGCTAGCTGGATTCTTTCAAATATTAAATTTTGTATACTCCCGGAAACCAACAACCTACTGGAAATTTCCTTACTGCATCCAGGGGTTCCCAAACTGTGGTCTGTAGACCATCAGTGGTCTGTGAGTTTCATTCAAGTTGTCTGTGGTGCATCTGTAAAAATACAATGAAAAACCATGCAGCATCTAGCACAGTAGAGTATGGTTGCTACAATAGGCTGAAAAAGCATTAAGCGGTCCTCCAGGACCCTCTGCAATTTTTCAAGTGGCCCTTGGGGAAAAGTTTGGAAATTACTGCTCTAGTAAAAGGTCACCATGGCAGCTGGCACAACAGAGGCAGCAAATAAAATTCTCAAGCAATAGCCTCTGAGAATCCAGGAGGCACAAACTGCATTCCCTTTAAAATGCAGGTCAACAGTTTAGGAGTGAAATCTCTTCTCAAACAGACAGTTCAACCACTTTTGTCCATCAAAAGAAACTCCTTCATACATGGATTGTTTCTGCTTATTTCCCCTCCATCCAACCCATCATAGGCCTCAGGTGGTCGGTCATTCAAGGACTACCATCATACTTGATTAAGATGGAAAGGAGCAACAGCTGGGCATCATTAAGATACCAATGATAATCCACTGAAAACACACATTTCAGAAATCCTTCACCAGAAGTGTAATGTGAAAGTTAAGGAATGAGAGACTGAATGGAACTTTTACAGAATGTTGCATGAAGGCTCCCAGGGATCTGCAGGTGAAGTATGAGCAGAACTACTGCAAAGCAATGTTCCCTACTCAGAACCCCAGTTGGATCAGGGGGCTACCAGGACCAATGGTACCAAACATGGCTAAGCAGTCTGGGAAAACAAAAATTATTACATTCCTCCCCCAACGTCTCTCCTGGGGTAAGCTGCATGAAAGTTGCAAGAGAATCAGAACAAGCATCTTGTCCACAACCTTGAGTGTCAGTAATTGACACTTATCCAATAAAAACCAATCCGAAGAGAATCTTAACACCTCTTCTGTATTGACTTCAGTGTCAGTACAGATGCAAACTTTTTTGTCTGCAAAACTGTGACCTGCTAGACACATGTAATGATACCTGCATATGCAGAAATTTTCAAAAGCTTTAGTGGCCCTGCAGATGTTGAAACGTCACCCCTCAGCTCCAGGCACCATAGCTCAACCAACCCACTGCTGATGTAGAAGCACTTAAAAGCTGCAAAGCTACTCCTAAGAAATCCCCTTCCCAATATAAGCCCTCCAATTTGCATCAATAGTCAGCTATTGAGCATGCTAGCTCCAGCCATGGCCAAAGGATAGCCACCTACGATATTCTGGGGGAAGGAGGAGGAGGAGGAAGAGAGAAAACCACCAGAGACGTAAGACCACTCAAGGTATGTTAACCAATGACAGGAAAAAGGAGCTTCCGAGACTCACAACAAGCACACGCTTGCGCCAAACAGCTGAGTCATCAAGAAGGGGATGGTCCCTTCGCACTTCTGTTTTGCTAGATCCATCACTACAGTTGCTCAATTCTGAAGAGGACTCCAGCCTCCAGGGACAGTTCCACTTAATGCTGTCAACACATGGGCTGAACTGCTTCTCTGTGCAGACTTCCTTCACCTCACGTCATATCACAACAACTCTGCTTTGTACTGTTTTTAACAGCAGGGGTGGCATTCAGACCTGCTTGCAAGAAAGCTCACAATCCTTCTGAGAAAAGGAAGGTGTGTGATGTGTGGCATCCTGCTGATGGACTCTGGACCACTGATTTCCAATGAAATATTTTTAATCAGCTAAGTGGCCTTACCCATGTAGGAGCAGCTGTAAGCCCACCCAACAAGCCACCAGTTATATTATCCTCTAACACAGGTCGAGGAGACTTCATAGCCTAATGGTCATTTAAGCATTTGTCTAGAACAGATCCACGTTTTCAAACTTTTATTCATATTGAATTATTGGCCCATGTTGCAGAACAGATTCTAGAATGGAGGTCCCAAGCAAAAATCATTAACTGATTCTGTAGAAATTGGTGACTATTAGCTGGTGGTCAGGCCTTCAAAGCACCTTGCAAAGGTCTTTGCAGGGGCTACCAAATAACTTATCAGTGGTGCCTGCAAACCCCCTTTTGCCTCAGCCACCTAACATGAGGTGTGGGGCAGGTGGGTGTGGCCCGTGGACCAGAGGTTCCCCACTGCCAAATAGGAGAGTCATAGGGTTCTGTGTACTTAGCAGCTGTATGGAATCGTACTTTCTTTATCTCAGAGAAAACCAAGGTCTTTTTACATTAATTGATTAGAAATAATTTCTGGCAACACTAAATGGTCTGGCCTCAACCATGAAAAGTCACAATTTTTCTTGATATCTAGAAAATCATTATGAAGTTGCTTCAGTTAATTTACCAGCTGATTGTACATTCTTCCAAGTGTATAATCAGTTGAAGAACAGGTCTAAAGTGTTTTCAGGAAGTCTCTTCTTAAAAGGCCAGAGAATTTTAGTATAAACACTGAAAATACTTAGGGTGGGATTCAACTAATGAGTCATGTCAGCTGTGCAAGGACTTCTGCTTGCACAATGGGGCTTTCCCCTCTCCTTGCAAACTCCCCACCCCACCCCACCCTGCGACTGGCTGTGGAGTTAAGAGACGCCCCAGAGCAGTGCAGAGGGGAGGGATCATTCTGTCTGACAAGCTCAACTTGCCCGACAGAACGATAATCTTAGCAAAACATCAAATTCCCTCCTTAGTATTTACATAAGTATAGCTTTACATTATTTTTCTGTCACCAAAGTGAATTATTCAATATATTACTTTTTGAAATTATTTAATATTTGAGTGTCATGATGTATTGATTGCATTTGTGTTGTGAGCCACACTGGGCCTCGTTAAAATGGAAAAGGAGCATACAAATTGAAATAAAAATAATACACCAGGGACTTCTATCCCATGACTAAGTATACTTCAGACAGAGCAAGCACATGCTCAAGTAAGTGTTGCTTAATATTGTTGCCACCCGCATCTCTCCAGAAAGACTTTCACTTGGCTCTTCAAAGTTGCTGAACAGCAGAAAAGGAAGGAAAGAAAAAGCAGAAGGAAATATAGAGGGTATAGAACTGTTCAGCTTGGCCCCTCAAATCAGCAGAATTTGCAAGAGCATCATTCCAATGACAATTTAATTAACCTGATGCTCCGTTCTTAAAGAGATCATTTGACTCAGGACAATTGAGAGAAAGAAACACGCACCCATATCACCCAGTTTGGAAGAACACAGTAACTGGGAGAGTAACCTGAAAGGAAAATACCTGGTTCTAGGACAGCATATCTAATATCAGTGGAATCAGATACTTTTGTTCGATTCAGAGATGAACATTTTATCCCACCTTGCAACTCTAAGATTGTGTAGTTCTATGACATGCCAAGGCAGTAACTCATCAGCAGCACCAAGGTATATTAATCCCAATTGAGACATATACTTTTCTCCTTTGTAATTTTTGATCAGAATGCAACTTCTACAAAAGATGCTGACAAAAATAAAAAAATAAAACTATTTGATTTGATTGTTAGTGTTTAAGCTACAATATTTTAAAACTAACCTGAACTTTAAACTCTTTAAAACTCTATGATCCTCTTATGAACAACTACTTTTCTTTAAAGGGAATGAATTGTGAAAAAACTAACTTTGTCAGTCATCATACAAGTACACAACATTGATACTGGTGGACTGGCAAGTCACAAGCTTCACCCACCAAAGCAGCTAAGTGACCTTAAAACTTGCTTGATAATTGGCTTAATTCTTCTGTATTCATGATGCAAGCAATTCTAATGCAGTGTGACAGGATTATGAGTTATTTGGAAAAAAGCAATTATTCATCATTTTCTAAATAATAGGAAAAACAGTGCAGTCTTCAAGGTTATATAAAGGCTCTAAAGTTTAAAATCAACGTTTAAGATTATAGTAACCAGTTTGCATGCACTTTTACATAGGAAATATCTAAGTAAGTGGAAAACTCTGATTTAAATCAATGCTATGTTTTGGCCTTTTTTCTTGCCATTTAACTCTCCTTGATCTAAATCAATCCAGCCAGGCTTGTGATGACAGAATGAACCATCTGCTGCTACACTGTTAAAATATCTGACTCTTAGTGCTGTTTAATCTTTGTGGTATAAACCACTTGAAGCAATATTCTATTACATTGATATTTCTGTTGCATCAATCTAGGGTACCTTTGCTTGATGGAAGAAGTGAAAGTAGACAAGTGACTCAATTCCTACTCTAGTTTTTAACTAATCAACTGTATGCTTCATGATTTGAGAGCAACTTTGTTGTTTAGAGTGGCATTTCATATTTCATGCTTGTCACTGTCAATGGGGAATACCTGACCTCTACGGTTTTCACTGTAAACAAAATATTACTCACTCAAAAGGAGCATTTAGTAGAACCAATTTTTTTTATCTGACTACAGTGCAATCTTCCAAGTCCAAGCAGAGCTGGAAATACAACAGTAGAGAAACACGGATATATGCTAGAGACCAAATAAATGTGAGTGGTGCAGATCAGATCCTTTTCAGGATTCAATCCTTTTCACAAATTTGAATGGAAGACTGCAATCCTGTGCACTTCTGAATAGACAAGAATATATTGGGAAAGCCTAAATGGCTTTGAGAGACAGAAAAGTTCTAGTCTCAGAGAGGACTGAGACAATTCAAGAGTTTCTCGTTGTGCCAGGAATGGTGCCCCACTCTAAACCTTCTCCTTTCCCACTTCACACAACGGAATGGGAGGAAGGTGCCATCTCACCCTTTGTCTCACAATGCTTTGGTCTAGACCCAATGAAAGCAAGTTTTTGAATCCACTATTTTAGGAGTGCAGCTCCATAAGAAAGCATGCACTTGCCACAGTACCACAAAACAACGCCACTGATGTGTGCAAAGAACCGCTCTAACTGAAAGCTCACCCCACCCACTACTAATCTGCAGTTACAGTTCTTGTCCATTTCAGATAAAAAGAAATCCTAAAGTGCTGTTAAAGTGGACTTTTATGCCTTCCTCACCTTCAATTTCTTCAGCGCCTGGATTCGTTAATAATGGAAAGCCAAAAAGGGTACAAACAGGATGTGTGTTTAGTTAGAGCATTAAGCCAATTCAATGAAGCTTTTCTTAGGTGGAGTGTTTAAGGCAGCAATTTATTTCTAAAAAATTGTGAACATGAAAGATTAAATCTACGTGCTTTATATTAAAAGTTAATACAGGTTAAGTGGTAAATGCAATATATAATAGCTTTTAAGTATCTAATCTGAGGCTTGCCAAGAAAAAAGGAGCTTCCATTAGAAAGGCTCAATAGTAACTTTTAGTTTAGTCTTAGAAATGCATCTGTCCTTGTCTTTTGTGAAAGCAATGTACTCAAGTTACGTGCAAATTCACGTTGTTGATACCTTCCAAGCTCTCAAATCAAGTGTGGTCTACAAATTAGTTTTAGCCTTGGGATTCTGAGACACTTAAAGATCTTCCCATAGAAACAGCACCAACAGCATAAAAGCAATAAAAAAAAACCCTCATTTCCCATTAGTTTGGTGGCTCAGGAGCTGGGGAGAGTAGATTTAGCAGGCAGGCACATCAACCAAAGCTTGTTAGGAATCATCAACCACTGGCTGCTTCAGATGTGATGCTAAGCCATAGTTACAGCAGTTTTCTTCAACATGGGGCCCTCCAGATGTTATTGAACTCTAATTCCCATCAGCTTTGGTCAGCATGGCCAGCATTGAGGGATGATGGGTGTTGTGGTCCACAACATTCATGATGATGAAGGCCAAGATGAGCCTAGACCGGCATGGCCAAACTTGGCCCTCCAGATGTGTTGGGACTTCAACTCCCACCATCCCTAGCTAACAGGACTAGTGGCCAGGGAAGATGGGAATTGTAGTCCTAAAACATCTGGAGGGCCAAGTTTGGCCATGCCTGGCCTAGGCAAACCTCACATATATATTCACCACACCACCCCCAGCAATGATCACAGGTTCAGAAGCTTTCACTTCTGTTTTATATGAAACACATCTTGCCATATCATTTGGACTCAAACTGTGGTTACTCTTACCTAAGGTCTGTTTGAGCAAACCACCTTTAACTCATGGATTAGGAAGCTGACTTGTTTCAGCAAGCTATAGTTAAGATTAACCAGTCTGGAGTAATCTAAAACTGAAGTGAAAATTTCCAGTTTCCTTGAAGCTGCATCTAAGAACATTTCACCAGTGTTTAGTGTGTTGTGTGTGAACCGGTGGGTTTTTCCAATAATAATAATAATAATAACAACCATCTTGTTATCTCAGTTTCTAATTTCCTTGAACACTTCCTCAGGGCCCTTTCCCCTCACAAGAAGGAGATCCTTCTCCCCCCTCCCCCGCATACCAAACTTCTGTCTCTCGGCCACCTTTGCTCAGCATGCAGGGAGTTGCTGGTGTTGGCCCTGGTCTAACCATAAGGGAATGACCTGACTAGAAGACAGGATAGGCAGGTGAGGTACTGGGCTGGCTGAGGTACTGAAGGCCCACCTGAACATGGCTCAAGGCGGTGGTTGAGAAACACTGAAATAGTGTTTGCCTTGGGCGATACCACATTTCTCCCACATGATAGGACTGTGAAAAAGAAATGGGATAACCCTCTTCACAACAGGCTCTTAACCTTGAAGAGAAAAGGCAAGATACAAATGTAATGAAGTCTGGTTAAATGCAATGAAGCAGGCTAAATGCAAGGAAGTCACTGAAACTAAGTCCAGGTGAAACCAATTCGTTTGCAAGGCAAACTGTAGTCCTCCAAGCATTTCATGGGTCCCCACGAATCACAACTTTGCTGTTTTAGGAACCACTATTGGGCCAGTGTGTTCTTAGTAGTCATCATGGACGTAGCCAGGATTTTTGTTAGGAGGGGCAGGACTTGGTTGGGGGGGACAAGACTTTTGTTCGGGGGGGCAGAACCAACGTGATTAGTCAGTTAGTTAAGTATTTCTACTGTTTTACTTGATGTGGGGGCTGCTGCCCCTCAGGCTACGCCCACGGTAGTCATGGCATGGCCATGAAAATAAATTAATAAACAGCAAGAAATTCTTTTTGCTATCACCATCTGCTGAAGGGGGTGCAGTCTTATATTTTGATCTGACAATTTTGTCCTTCAAAATCTTCATGATAATACTGCACTCCGCAGCTTTCAAGGCAGCTCTAGCAACTGGTACACAACATCAACAAGTCTTGTGATGGGGTAGTACTAGAAGGGCATATTGTAGAGGTGCACTGAGGTTGGCACTGCCAGGCACAATTCACTAGTGTGAATGCCAGTTAGTACCCAAAGTAGGCAATATCCACAGGTCATACATAAGCATTTTCTGAAGGCATGGGTTATACCTTGCTTTCTAAGAGCCTACACTGCATCAGCAAGCATAGTTCATCAACTGGATCAGTTAAAAACATCGAGCCTTTCAGCTGGAACAGGATACGAGTGACATGCAGGCCTGCACAGACAACCAAGTGCCAAAGAAGCAATCCAATGGATTAAAAGGAAAACATGACTGTATTCGGTAAAACTTTCCCACACTAGCACATCCTCAAGCAAAAGTTCTTCCTCAATTCATTAAGCTACCTTATTCCTAATTACTGTACTGGTCAATGATCTAGTACCCTCTTCACTAACTGGCAGCAGCAGCTCTCCCAAGATCTTAGGAAGAGGTCTTCCCAGCCCTACTACATCAAGAGTTTTTCAACTGGCAATGGAAGGGATTGAATTCAGGACCTTTGGAATGTGAAGCAATGTGCTATGGCTCCCTCTCTGAGTTATCTAACCTACACAACCTAAACACATACATTCTTTCTCCAGTCCCACTTATGTACACAACCAGTTAAGATAACATTAGGCCATCTATTACCCTAGACCTTACTTACTTTCAGCAATCCATAAACATATTGTCCAATGGCTCTAGTTTGCATTATCACCCTCAGCTTTCTTAGAAATGCACAACCTGGTCCAGAGTAAATAGAAGCAACAAGAAATTTGTTACTTGTTTCAGATCGAACCTACTTTTACAACATTTATCATAAAAGGAAAAACAAATTGATAAACAAATGACAGTGGAAAACAGCTTCGGACAAAGTGTTATTCTTAATAAATTCAAGAACTGTACATTCAAGGAGATGTAACGTAAAATTATTATTTCCTCAACCCTTGCATGACAGTTCTTCCATTACCTGAAAAGTGGGAGAGGGAAAGAGAAAACAAAGATAAACCCTTATTTTCTCCTGCCAGGTTGTCTAAAACCCACAAGAGACAAGTGGTGGGCCCTGATCCACTACAGTGGTACCTCAGGTTAAGAACTTAATTCGTTCTGGAGGTCCGTTCTTAACCTGAAACTGTTCTTAACCTGAGGTACCACTTCAGCTAATGGGGCTTCCTGCTGCCGCTGCACGATTTCTGTTCTCATCCGAAGCAAGGTTCTTAACCTGAGGTACTATTTCTGAGTTAGCGGAGTCTGTAACCTGAAGCGTCTATAACCTGAAGCGTCTGTAACCCGAGATACCACTGTACTGCAGTTATAGAAGACCTTAAAGCCTTCCCCAAAGAATGAGATGCCACTATCTTAACTCTGTCAACTGCACAACCTTGAGATTATCTTTTTGTTATCATGTAGACACAGTTAAAACTATGAATTCGAGGTATTCCACCAGAGAATAAATTCCCTTGTTAGCCTTTAAGTTATAGGAATGCAGAGAATGTTATTATCACATGAGAGTGAGAATCAGAGAACAATGTATTTCCTTAATGTATAAGGCTGCTGTGGGCTTCCTTTTGCAGTTAAAGGCAGAGTACAAATACAGTAACATGAAAAGTGGACCAAAAGAATTACCATAATTGTTCAGAGGCAGTGACTACTACCAGTTACTAGACATTATGTAGGGAAGCATCACAATTTAAAGCTTTTGAAGGATGTATCACTGGTCACTGGAGGCCCTTCTCACAGCAGTTTTCTTTGTTCTCACATATCAGTAGGTACCCATAAGAGTATTGTGACTAACCAAAGTAGAGCCATATCATGAAGACCAAACAAACAATGAGTATAGGAAGCCAGCTACACAGACTACTTAGCATAACTCTGGTGTGTGATGAGAGACATGGGGCCAGTATGGAACAGCACCAAGCTGAAGCACACTGCATTTCTGGACTGCAGAGATAAGGAACATTGAAACACACACACACACAGTTCCAGTTACAAGCATCTGAAGGAAGCCAAATTGGGATCTACATGTGCATTCAAGAACCTTGGCATGCGCAGGCTCTGCATCAGACCTTTCATTCTGTATGAATATGGTGCTAACGGCATTCGGCATTCATATAGGAATCAACACTAGAAGATACTGAGAAAATGAACAGCTTAAAATATCTCTCCCTACACACACACACACACACACACCCCTCCCCCACCCTCAACTGCACAGGATGTCACTGTCAACCTCAGCTCAGCTTGCCAGATCAGAGTGCTAACGACATATTGGTTATGTATATGGAGCTGCAGCATCTTCTCTGAAGGTGTGCCAGGGAATCAGTGAGCTCTTCAGTGAGGAAATGCCCCTGACCTTCCACTGTGGGTGGGTGGGGGGAAATGGAAAAGAAAGAGGGTGGGGGATAAAAATAAGCCCTTCAGTTTGGCTCAGGCACTTCTAAGCTACACCCAGCCAGCCAACCAGGCAAGGCACGTATTTGAAGGAGTGAAGAGGCCTTACTGCTTGGAAGTTGCACAGGCAAGGCACCTCCACCCTCGCTCCCCAAAGCAGATAAGCCCGAGACTCCAGCAAGGCCCGCCCCCCATAATTCCCCATCCATCCGCCGACCCCCCCCCCCCCCGCCGTCCACTCCTGGCTGGGATCCCTCACCTTGACCCTCACGTCGTAGGTGGTGAAGCGGCCTCTGCCCACCCCCACCGTCTGAGGGTTGGAGACGTCGATCTCGAGGAAATTGCTCGGCGGCCCGTAGGCGTCGTTGAGGTTCTGCGGCTTCGTGATCAGGCGCCTGGTGTCCGCGATGGTCTCAGCCATTTCCCCCACCCGCGCGCGCCCGCTCGCTCTCAAGCAAGAGGACCCAGGAGGCAAAGGACCGCGGAGGAAGCACCGGGGGAGGGGAGAGGGGGGAGCGCCGACGAGGGCAGGCAGGCGGGCGGGCTGGGAGGTCGCTCGGGCGTCACGGCGCAGCAGCCCCACCCCAACCCCACCTCTCGCCTTCTTATTCACGGGTGACCAGCCGACGTGACGCCCCCGCGACACGCTCCGGCCCAGCCGCCGACCGCACCCGGAGGGAGCGAGCCCTGCTACGCGCGCAAAGCACCACGGAGCTTGTAGTCTTCCTATCGGCAGGAGGCCGCTTCGACGCGATGCGCAGCGGCCGCCGCGGGGACTACAACTCCCGCAATGCCGCGGCGATCCGTACTAGAAGGGGCAAAGCGCAATTAGCGGAGCTTGGAGAATTTTCTTTGGGGGCCTTCCTGGATTCGAAAGGGGCGTGGCTAAAAAAGCTGGAGTGATCCTGGTAAATACCCCACACAGCTGGGGAAATAAAGGGGCGCAGGCTCCGAATCATAAGAATCCTCAGCGTTATTTTCCCTAGTGCGCTTTGAAAAATGGCAATAAACGAGCCGTGTCTCTATGTGTACATATTTGAGCGTCGTTCGTGGGGCGAGGGGAAGCGGAAAGGTTTGCGTGAGATTGCTGACTCTTCAACCAACCGGTGTAGCTGTGCTTTTAAGAGGAGCCTGCCTGGTTGCGTTTGAAAATGCTGCAGAGAGTAAAAGCGGCGATTGTCTGCAGAGTGAGGCACGCCCATTGTTTCCGGGGGGGGGGTTTAGATGTCTTTCATTCTGCAGGACAGGAAGCCTGCATTCCCCTTCCAGCACGCGCCCTTCCAGACACGACAGAAAATAGCAGGACAGTTTCACAGCACATGCTTTGTGATGGGGGTCAGCCCTGTCATGAGGCAAAGTGAGGCAGGGACCTCAGACGACCGGTGCTGGCGACAAGGCAAAGGAGTAGGTACAGAGTTGCATGTGTCATGCGGCCTATTCTGCACCCCCAAGGCTAGCCTGGTACCCTCAGTTTTGGTGTAGTGTGCACTCCTGTTACCAATATTAAACTACTAGTCTGGTTGCCTTCTGTATATGGGCTGGGGGTGATACTTTGTCCTTGGCTTCAGGCAGCAAAATACCCATGAGTAGCTCTTTCCATTAAAAGCATTCCTGTTAAATGAGTAACAAAGAATGAACTGTCATAATGGTGGCACCCATATCTTTTAACATTCAACGTTATCTCTGATGTTGCTTACATTACCAAATTAACACCCATAAGTCACAATGATTATTAACAACTGTTCATTTATTAATTTAATCAATAAATGAGTACAATGTTTAATACCAGAAGTTATGAGGGTTGCCAATATGAGATCTCATTCTGTATTACAAAGCTAATATGTAGGTAAATTTCAACCATATGCAGCTACACAGCCCTCTGTCTGTCATCTCATCAGTACTAGCTTCAGGAATCTTAGAGCAATGAGAAAAAATATCTGAAAGAGCAGCTGTGTATGGGCTGGCTCTGTACAAGAAACCAGCACATCAGTACTGTTGTGTGAATAAGCTCTGGGACTGCTGGAGTACTGTGCACTCTTCCTTGCGAGTAAGTCCCTGGAACTCAGTGGGACTTTTGAGTAAACCTACAGAGAATTAGGCCATTCCTCTGTCAAATCTTCTGAATGGTTCAGCCAGCATGTAACCATGCTGCACATCACCACACCTGTGGTTGGAGTTTTTTATAGTAAGAGATAGTATTTTGAGTTATAAACATGGGATGAAATCCAATGCCCGTCTGCCAGTGGAATGGACTTCTGTTTGTGTGACAAGACCCCCTTAACTCTACTCCCCTTCCTCCTATTGCTCACCATGCCTCCCAAAGCTCCTGAGGGTTGGGGAACCATCCAGAGCAGATCTGGGGGGCATTAGGAGCCTCAGGGAGAAAAGAGAAAGGGTATGTTTGCTTGAACAACATTGGATATCATCCATGGCACATTTGAGATCAATGCATTCTGCCAAAATCACTGGAAAAAGTGATGTTGATTGTGCTGTATTAAAAATTGTTATGCAAAACGGCCCTTGATCATCGCTTTACGAGAAAACAGCTCAGTCACACTCCTCTCAAAGAGTTTAAACACATATTGCAGATTTTGAGGAAGGAACATTTACTTGAAAATCTTTCATCAGAATTTTGAGAAACACTGATTCAGAAACATGTCACTCAATTATGCAATACTTACTTAGGAAACTAAAAAGACACTTTCCTGAACCCTGAGTTCTCAAGTACACACTTTGTATACATAAATTATGCTTGAAATTGCTAAATAGAAGTAAAGAAAAACAAGATAGATTCATACAAAAACAATGGCTTCAATGATACTCCATTATAAAAAAAATAAATCTTGATACTAGGGGATAAGGAACCTCAGATCCAGGCCCAGATGCAGCTCTCCAGGCCTCTATGTGCCTGAGAAACTCCTCTCGGCCACCCCAAGTGTGTCAACTTGAATAAAATAAGGTGAGCAGGTAATCACATGATGTGGTGCATGCATGCCCTTTGAATGACAGTGTCCATCAACTTTGGAGGGGCCTGGTCCCCTCAAAAATTTTAGGAGGGGCTGAAGGGACTTTGGCCCTTAGAAGTTGGCTCCTATGGGCAAAGCAGGGCAACAACCGAATGGACTGCTGTGTCTTTTACTTGTATGAGAATGTATGCCTTACTTGTATGGACTGGCATATCTTGTAAGGAGATGTATATTTTTACCTGTCTCTTTGATTAGAGGTATTATAGGTTAATATGGAAACCTAGCAAATACTTTGCTTTGCTTAAGGTGAATATTTCTAAGGACTAATGTTTATTACATGGGTATGCTTATTTTTTCCTGTCTGTTATATATCTTCCTTGTTTGTTCATTTTGTATTGTAGGACTAACCAGCTATACCCTGAAGCTCAAATATCACGGCAGTAAAAAACTTCATTGCAGAAGAAGCATTTGGCAGGGTCTTTTTTTTAGTCTGTGGTGCAGCATTAATTTATGTGGCCCACTGGGAGGAGCATGACTGACATAGGGAGCCTAAAAAAACAAATTGTGCAGTGCCACAAATCCAACTCAATGGTGTAACATTGAAAAATGTCGATCATGTCTCCTACCTAGGCAGTTTCTTTCCACAAGGGCCAACACTGATGCCAAAATCTAGCATCGCCTGAGCTCTGCGAGTGCAGCTTTCTCCCGATTGAAGTGCAGAGTGTTTGAGGACCAGGACATTCACAGAGAAACCAAAATGCTTGTTTACAAAGCTATTGTACTACCAACCTGTGAAACATGGACCACTTATAAACGCCATCTCAAACTCCTCGAAAGATTCCATCAACGGTGTCTCTGAAAAATTTTACACATCACTTGGGAAGACAGGCGAACTAATATCAGTGTACTGGAAGAAGCAAAGATTACCAGTGTTGAAGCAATGATTCTTCAACATCAACTTCGTTGGACTGGTCATGTTGTGCAGATGCCTGATGATCGTATTCCAAAGCAACTACTCTATTCCGAACTTAAAAATGGAAAGCGAAATGCTGGTGGTCAACAAAAGAGGTTGAAAGACTGTCTTTAGGCAAATCTTTTAAAATGTAGTATAAACACTGACAACTGGGAAACACTGGCCTGTGAATGCTCCAGTTGGAGAACACCCTTTACCAAAGGTGTCATGGGCTTTGAAGACACTCAAACTCAGGACACAAGGGAGAAACGTGCTAAGAGGATCGAACCTGGACTTCCTTTGTGCAAGGCAGATGCTCTGCCTCTGGGGTGGGGGGAAGAAGAGTGGATTTGTTGTGTAAGAATGCCAAATCCACTTTCATTGCACAAACTAATTACTGGTATGCAACTGTATTCCACCAGCAAAACAGTGACAGTCTGGAGGCAGCCAATAATATATAAAGTCAACTAGATATCTTCTACCCTCCACTCTGTAGATAGCTAGGGATGGTTGCAGTTATATTTTCAGGTAAAGGCTAGACAGATAGGCCTTTATTGGGCATTCAGCAAACAACCTTTTGTTCAGCATCTAGTAACAGGCTATGAAATACTTGGAAATAGAGGACTAGTTTGTTTGACAGGATCACATGGCCCATAGCCCTTGGTTCTCATGTTCAGAAACACAGAGGAAAATAAGTAGCAATACTTAAACATATATGTCCTCCAGTTATTCACTGGCCCAGTTGTACACTTCATACCATGCCATCAAGAACAAATTTGACCCGTGTTTGAAATCTGATTGTTCCCTTAACAATATTTCCCTTTATTTCTTTTTATTTTTTGCATGGTACTAGGATCAGACACCTGGATTGGGCATGTTTATATCAGTCTCACAGATGCACAATTAAAACCCTGTTGTTTGCAACTGAAAAGAGGTACCTGCACTACCGAGACTGTAAATTAAAGGAAATGCAGACAAGATGGCACTCATATGTTCAACATGCTCTTTACTGAAATAATCTTCAGAGCTATATTTAGCACAAACTTGTTTCGTGTGAATTCCCAGATTCTGTGATTGGAGCCATGCCCCCGGGTCGTTTCAACCCCTGAGAAAGAAAGTACAGGATGCAGTGTTTGCTCTTCGTTCAACATACAATATGCAGTTTTGTTGATACTGTGTGAGAAGACGGAAGATGTTCATCGCACACAAATGTACAGTTCTTAGCCTGCTGGATTGCAGATCAAAAGGTTAAAGAGAGGATTTATTAAGAATGAGTAGTGACAATTTAAATAAATCAGATGTTTTTGCCAAAGAGTACGCTGTGATTTTCTCCAATTATTCCTGACATTTCACCCATTCATATCGTGATGAGAGTTAATAATGCAAAGGGGGGGGGGAGAGAAAGACTCTTGTCTCCTTGTTTATTCATTGTTCTCAAGGAGCTAAGCTGTTTATAAGAGAAGTTATTTGTTATTTAAATCACTTTTACTGAAGTTGTTTATTTCCTTGTTCGAGTTTCTAAAAATATTGCTTCTAACAATTGCAGTGCCTTTTTGAGATGTCTGCTGTTCAATTCATAGCGATGTGCATTGGAATTCTTTGTTAAATGAGCCCAGGTGCTGATGCATTTAACAATATAGAGCAAGCTGAACCCATAAAAGCTCCTAAAAGGACAGCGAAAAGGAAAATTGATTCTAAAAAATCATAAAGAAGTGGTTTGGTATCATTATTAAATTACAAATACAAAGCACAACATTTTTAACACTTTGTGTGTCTGACAGGGCGCAATCCTGCTGCTTTAAAAGAAGGTATTTATTTTTTAATGTGTTCAGTCTGACAAAATAAAGTACTTATTAGCACAGCGCATCATTAAGCTATGGAATTTGCTCCCACAGGAGGCAGTGATGGCCCCCAACTTGGATGACTTTACATTAAGATCATACAAATGCATGGAGGTAAATGCTATTGGTGGCTACTAGCCATGATGGCAAGTTGCTGGGAATCACCAGGGTGCATCAGCACACATTCTGTCTTTGAAAGTGGAGGTAGAACACAGCCATTGTGGCCAGTAGTCACCAATAGCCTGTACCTCCATGTGTTTGTATAATCCTCTTTTAAAGCCATCCAAGTGTGCTGATGTACTCAGATCCTGCTTTCAGGCTTCCCATAGGCATCTGGTTGGCTTCTTACATCTGATGAATTGGATACTACCCCATGAAAGATTATGCTACAGTCAATCTGTTATTTTTTTATGGTACCACAAACTTCTTTGTAGTTTTTCTCTTAACTGAGTGTCTGTCATGGACTGGCTGGATGCAGAGTAGCTGGAGGCACCAGCAGGGGAACCCCAAGGGAAGATGGCTCAAAGCCAGGGGACTGGTGTTGGGATGACAATGAGTGGTCAGGGGAAAAAGAGGAAGCAAGAGGTTGATACGGAAGGGGGGGCATGTCTTCTTCACCTTCTTCTTCGCTACAATATATCGATTTATTTCCAATTGTCAATGTCAAAAGGGACTAAAATCTATAAAATTCATAGAAAATCAAGGTGCCAATTTGCTCAATTTCTCTAGGACTCCATCACACCTTCCCTGTCCTCCATAATCCCTCAAGCAAGGTGTCAAGACCCTAATCCTGTCAAATCACTCTGCCAAGCCTTTCCTCCAGGAAATGCCAGTACATGGACCATTGTCTTCTCATCAGGATGTGCTTATCTGCACATATCTCCAGCTCTGCATATTCCCCCCTCCCTCCTCCATATGTTAATCCTGTGTAACCCAACCTCTTCTTAATGTATTCATGATGTAATCTGTATAACCCAACCTCTCTTTAATGTATTCATGATGTAACTGGGATGTATTTTGCACTGTATTCTGGGACATGGAGGGAAGTTTCAAAAGTTTATGTCACCCCTTTCTCGCTGTTCAATCTCGCCTTGAACCTGTTGCACAATAAACTTGGATCTTCTGCAGCTTGCTCCTGACTCCGGCTGAGCTCATTTTCCTCTGCAGGGACCCGCGGACGTAGTCCGACAAGCTGGGTGGCAGAGCAGCCTCGCACCCAGATTTTTACTGTAACAAGGTGTTGGAAGCTGAAGAGGTAACAGGGTTTAGGGAGAAGAGTCTGTGGCAGAGAACAGTCCAAAATCAGAGGCAGAAGCGGAGGCTGGAGAGGAGGAGAGGCCAAATGACGGAGATGAGTCAGGCTGGTGAGGAAGCCAGGGTGTCTCTCATTCCTGCTGCGACTAGCTCCCTTCCCTCCTGATCTCCCAGAACCAAAAGAGGTATGAAGAGGGCAGAGCAGAGAGTCTCAGATTGCTTTGGAAGGACCCTGGGGAAGGAGGAGACTTAAGGAAGTGTGGGAAGGTGGGGACCTTCAGGCCCCACAACTGCTTCAAAGGGGCAAGATCTATCTGGACGAGTTGCTGTGATCACTAGGCCTGGCCCTCTGAGTCAACTGTGTTTACTTGAGTAAAGAGTTTGCCATGTGATCCATTGCCAACCAGCTCCCGACTCCTGTTCCTGATACAGTGGCTCAACATTCCACCATGACATAATGCACACTAGTGAGTATGCAAGCATTCTATTATGCACTGGAATGGTGGGCAACAGTGCCATGTCTCCAGAATGGGAAGATTCATGGAACAGCAGGCCAGTTGTAGAGGATAGAGCTACTAATCTAGCTCTAATGGATGGATCTGTGTTAGTACATTCTCAACTGCAAGCTCTTCCCATACTGCATCAAAAGAAGGGGGAGGGGAGCTGAAACAATTAAGTGTTTTACAGGTTGATCAATGTAAGTAGCAATGTTATGACTGAGCATCTCTTTCCTCAACTGTTCATCAGTTCCTTTTGTTGGTGTAGTTACAACTATATTTCTAAGTTCACATCCACACCCTAACCACATACAAAAAAAATTCCACAAAGAATCCTGGGAACTGTAGTTTGTTGAGAGTGCTGAAAATTGTTGCTCTGTAAGAGGTCTGCTAACAAGTTGTAGCACCTTTAAAAAACCAAAGTCTCCAGGATTCTTTGCCAGGAGGGGAGAAGCCTTGAGAAGTGGTATAAGAGTGCCTTAAATGTGTGGTGTGGATGTGCGACGCAGCAAGCATTTGCTGAGATCTAAGGCATTGGTCAGCTCTTGTAGCGGTATGAGGGGTACATCCAAATCAAATAAGGAAAGAATGATAGTAGTGTTGTCATTCCAATGCATTTATTGGCATTAAGTCCAATAATATGGCAGGTAGTGATGTAAGAATTACTTTTTTAAAAAAAGAGGTATTAATGCTGTTTATATGTTAGACAAACTTTATGTCAATTGGTGCAAGATAGGGAAACTGTTCGCTATAAAGGGCAAGGCCTGCTTTATGGTCAGCCTCCTCTTGATTGTTTTTCCTGCAGCATAAACTTCTTTTCCTGCCTCAGCATAAAAGATGAACTTGTTTTGTTTAGGTGATGAAAGAGTAAACGCACAGGATCGGGAAGCACGTCATCTTGAGTAACTTCCCACCTAAAGGGATTTTGAGTTGCCTGGTGTCAATTATTAAGCTATCGCAGCGAGACTAGTGCAAAGTACAATCTCTTACACGGGATCATAAGGGCATGCACGACGTGTAGCTAAATAATACACGTTGTCTCCTCAGCCTGCGGTCCCGGTGGTGCACGTTTATTCACCCCAGCGATCTCCCAGTTCTGGGTCGACATCTGAGGGCATTAAAAACAACATTTCCCGGCATGCCCTTGTATCCGGCTGCTTTCCATCGGCGCGAGGGGAGCCGCGCGTTGCATTCTGGAGCGTGTAGTCTGTGCCGGGAACGCCGCCTCAAGGTGAAGGTGACTGGAACCGGCCTGACTCGTGGCTGTCTGCGTCCGTTTCTTTTCAATAAAGTTTTCCTTCATAAGGAAACGGGTAGGCGGGGGGCCTCGGCAAGATGGCGGCGCCCGTGTCGCCCTTGGTTACTGGGCGCTGCTTTCTAAGGGCTGCCGCTCGACACGCTGCTCTCCTGCTAACCGGGTGGGCTGAAGCCGGCGCCCCGCGGAAAGGTTAGTGCCGCTTAGATATGGGACTGCGCGGTCCTGGCCGCGGAGGGCTGAGCGCCCACTGCCCAGAGTTACGCTGACCCATATCAACGGGGAGCAGCAGCAGCCTGTCAAACGGCGACTGCTCCTCTGCCTCACCGCCGGGTCGTGACTGGGCCAAAGCCCCAGGCGCCTCTGGCCATGAGCCCCTTCGGTAACTAGGAGCGCTCCTTCTCCTCCCTCGACTTCCTCAGGAGCAAATGTATTGGAGATGTTCTGCGGGCTTCCCTTCACCGCCAACTTCACACAAACCACACTACCTTACATATGGGGCCTTTTGGAACAGTGGCGTTTATTCTCTGTGGCATTTAAGGATACTCAGATAAGAAGTGTTTTTGACTGTGATGTTTCAGAATATTTGTCCACCATGAAGGGATTTTCTGTTGCCTTTTTCTTAAGTTTGAAGAATTCAAAATGTCAGTGCTTCCCTGCAACAGTGTACACCCTGTTTTATCATTATTAGTAGTATTTTTTTGGTTTTAAAATAATGAGGTGCTGGTACTTTGTACTGGTGAATACTGTCACAAAAAAACTCTGATTATTATTATACTATATTTTTATGCTGCCAAGCATTTGCAGCTGTTTAAATGGATGAACCAGTCATTTTAATTCTTTTTAATGGTGTTTTATGTTTTCTTGTTCACTGCCCTGATATTTTATCTTATGGTGGTTTAGAAATATTTTCATAAATGTTGTGTCTAAAATCTACTAGATGCTGCACACAAGCTTTCAGTCCAGAATGTGTTTTATTCAAGCATAGTGAATTTACTGTGTAACGTAAACTTAAAACATTTTATGCATCCAGTGAAATGCACTGAAGTCCATTAAAGCTTATGTTGGCCTTCCTCAATCTCCTGTTTTCCAACTGTTTTGGACTTCAGCTCCTTTTAGCTCTAGGCTAATTGTCATAGAATACTATATGTGAACTAATAAAAATTTCAAACTTGAGCAATGAAACAAAGGGCAGAGCAAGAAGAATGGATAATTACAGATTTGACTTTTATCTATGCTGGCCAGTTCCAACAAGGACAAGGCTCCTACATTTTTTTATATTTGTGGTGAAGAGGAAATTTCAGCAGGCTGTGTAAGTGCATCTCATTATCCTACTTCTGTCCCAACACCAGATAACAAAACATCCTATCATATCCTATACATTCTACATATATACAGTAATGTGGTACCTCGGGTTAAGAACTTATTTCGCTTTGGAGGTCCGTTAACCTGAAACTGTTCTTAATCTGAGATACCATTTTATCTAATGGGGCCATGTGATTTCTGTTCTCATCCTGAAGCAAAGTTCTTAACCCGAGGTACTATTTCTGGGTTAGCGGAGGCTGTAACCTGAAGCGTCTGTAACCTGAAGCGTCTGTATAAGACATACTCCCAAGAAAGTGTGTGTAGGACTGCAGCATGAGGAGCCTAATAGGCACCTCCTAGACTAAAAGGCACAGTAAATAAATAGAGTTTGATATGGCTATGTGTATATTTGAACATATAAAAATGTCTCTGAATCTTCAAGCTTTTCCATTGACAATAAAATAAATCATTATTTACCTCCCCCATGTTTCTTTTTTACAGCTTACACGGTTCAGGCAGCTGAGAAAGCTGCCAGTGGCACTCGAGCAGATGCTAATTCCAAAGCCTTGTTAATTTGCAATGGACCTTTAGAACATTATGAGTTTCTAATCAAAGCCGAGGAGCTGAGGAACGATGAGCAACAACGAAAAGTTGTACAATGCCTGCAGAAGCTACATGAAAGCCTTAAAGGCTATAGTATCAGTCCAAAGCACATCTTATCAAAGGTGAGATTCTGTCACTAGGCATTACTGTAGAGTCTTTAATGTTCAACTTAGGTTTTCCCCCCTTACTTCTGATTGCAACAATTGTGTAGACGGTAACATTTAATAATTTTTATTTACACATGAGAAACGGGTTGAGAAAGCACACCTAGGACCACCCTGTGAGTCAGAGCTAGGACTTCGGGCCTCATCTCACAGTTATAAAAATAGTAATGACCACTGCACTGCATTATTTGTCTAAAAGAGAAACTTGTTAAAAGTTGATTTTTCCACAAAATGATTTTTAGCAAATTTAGAATACCAGTTTATATACTTGTTGAAAAGGGTTCTGATCCAAAATCATATGGTGCACATATGGAGCCCAGGTATGACTGTATTTCCCCTTTGATTTTGTTAGCTGCGGAGCTCTGCAAGTTCATTGGAAAAATGAAGCTTAAAACCATCATGGAAGGCCTTTCTTATGTGGGAACTCTATGTGCTCTATATCTGAATTCCTCTGATCACTAGTATTTTGAAAAACCTTACCTGTATTTCCCTACTCATTTTTTTTCATGCTTTGTGAATCCCATTTTCTTTGTTGATGGTGAACTATCCCATATCCACTTGTTTGTGCAGGGTGCCACAATGGCAACCTGCTTTGGTTTTAATCATGCAAAAGTGCAGTTGGTTGACTTTACCTAATCTATAAATCCAGGCTAAAGTACTAGTGGCAAGAGCTGATGGCGAGGGCAGATCAACAGTATGTTTCTTGGGTTGAAACCAGTATTGTAATTATGATCAGATCTGTAGGGGTAGCCACCATGGTACCTTCCAGATGTTGTTGGACTACAGCTCCCATCAGTCTTTGCCATCATGACCAGTGATCTGGGAAGATGGAGTTGGAGCCCATCAGGGCACCATGTTGGCCACCTCTGGTCAAATATGTCACTTAATAACTGATGAAGTTGTTCTGACTTGGTTATGGATTAGATGTGAAATCCCTACCTATTCATATTGAAGGAAGAGGCCCTACCCATGTACATGCCTTGTAAAGTTTTGTTCACAGTTAAACACATATTGTTTAAATGTCCACAATTCTCAAGTGTGTGGCAGGGCATTCTCTATTCCAAACTTAATCTCAGTTCTCAGAAACAATGTTTGGCCTACAAGCTTTATTCAGGTTTCTGAGCTCTGTTTCTCCTGCAATAAAGTAAGGCTAGCATGAGGTGCAATATAATCTAGCTGCCACTGTTCCATGAACTTCAGTACATCTGCCTATGTGCTTCCAAAATCATGGTGAAAGTCATTTCCCCCACTTCCCAGTGGACAGATTCTCCATTAGAATTGCTCATTATTGCTGTCAGAAGGCAGTACCTTGGTCCCACAAAGAACTTTTTGCCAAAACACAATTGTCGGAGTTGTAAACAGAAATGAATGATAGAAATTGATTATTGTATTGCACTATACTTGATTCCATCATCATCATATATTATTTATACCCCAGCCACTCTGGGCAGCTTCCAACAAAATGTTAAAATACAGTAGTCCATCAAACATTAAAAGCTTCCTTAAGCATAGCCTTTGATACTTCTGCCTAAGTCTTTGGATCATTGCTGCTAGACTTTCAGCACTAGGCTACAGAGAGGAAAATGTCAGTAGTCCCTTGTATTGTCATGTATTGGGAATTAACTAAGAAGACCCTTGGAAGGGTGAATATGAAAAGGGTAGGAAATATGTAGGGATACTGGACAAAGTGGATGAGATGAGTTGGGTAGAACATAGTGGTAGGCAGTTGAGTCTAAGGTTGTAATGAGCAACCTTGCACTCCTAGACCAATGGTCTATATAGACCACCACCACTAGTGGTGTTTAAAAAGTGTCACCCTGGTTGCCCATATGCTACCAGGCCAACTTGAATGTTCTTGTATTAATTTACTAGGCCCTTAACAACTTGGTTCCAGGATACCGCAAGGACCACCTAATCACTCATATCCCTGCTTAATCCCGGAGAACTTGAGGGAAGTCCCTGTCAGCCGTCCCTGTGGCTCAGATGCATGGCTCGTATCTACCAGAAGCCATGTATTCAGTATTGTGGACCCAATTTTGTGGAACTCTCAGTTGAGGTCAGGACAGGCCCCCTTCCAGTTGAGCTTCTGGCACCTACTGAATACTCTTTTATTCTAGCAGGCATTTTATTTCAGCAGTCTGATTTTATACTGATTTTATACCTTTTCTCTGTTGTATTTCTTGTACACCCCATAGAGACCATTGTAGTTAAGCAATATAGAACTTTTAAAAACAAAAAGTAAGTAGCTAAAGCAACAGTCTAACACTATTACTTTGTATTTACTTATTTTTTCTTTAAGCAAAGCTGTGGTAATGCAAGATATAATTCTTCCCTCAAAAAAACCCCCTATATTAGGAATTGGCCATTAGATCAGACATCCCCTCCACAGTTGCATACAACCTTTCCCCACAGCTTCAGTCATGAGCAACGCTATGAGGATTACCTCTTAATACTGAACTGATATTTTCAGTACATGTTCTGTTACCCAAAGATTTCTGTTTAGCACAAGTATTGACTCCCCTCTCAGCATGCATGCAATTAAGATTTTCTTTCCCTTCCATCCACTCTCTGCAGTGTGTATCACTGTTGTTCTGTCTTCTGGCTTGGAGACTTTTTTGGAGTACTTTTTTTGTTGGCGCTGCTTACAAGTTTGCCATCTTGAATAACTTTGTGTCACCTATAAACTAGTCCACCTCACTGCTCAACTTTAACTCCAGATCACTTATAAAAACTCTTCTTGCAAAAAAAAAGGAGCTGTTGGATTTGGACTGTTAACAATGTAAAATGCAATCTCCACAATTTTCTACTCTGTTCTTAAGTATTCTAATGCAGATCACCATTTCTGTTTCCTTATTTCTTTGTTCTTTTCTTGTTCAGTGTTTGAATATTAAGTAATTTTGAATAATTAAGTATATTGAATAATGGTAAGCAAGCATTTTGAAAACAAGTCCTTAAAAAACAGACAGGCTAGAAAACAACCCTAATTTTGTCTTGTATTTTCGCAGCACAATTTACTACAGTAGTTGCAGCTAACTATTACTGAAATAGTTTCAGAACATCTGAAACCTTGTTGCAAATGTCCACCGAATTAACATTTTGGGGCACAGTTTAATTTGGCTTTAAATTAAATCTTCAAGTGGTTTAGTTGTAATAGTTAGCTTGTGTGGCTTGCTGAATATACTGATTTTTAAAAGGCAAAGAAACTTGACAAACTGATGAGGAAAATACTTATCTGTAATGCAGTTTTTATTTGAAACAGTCTAGAAATTGCTCAGCTCCACGTGAGATCAAAAAATTTGAACTTTAATTTGTTTCAGCTCTAGTGTTACATTAAAAAAATTGTAAAAGCAATAACTAAATTTGTACATTTGTGAAATATGTTGATGAATATCTATGCAATCACATAAACTGATGAGACCTGTCTCACTACCAGTTTTTTCTGCTTAGAATAACATGCATATGTAAAAATAATTCTCTCCAGTTGCTTAGCAAATGATGTAGTGGGTTGAAAATCTAAAGACAAATATTTTCAGCATGCTTGATTGTTTTTATATAAGTGATAGATATCAAAGAGCTACTTGAGGTGAGATCAAAGGCTTTTACTAATGGTTCTATGCTTGTTTTCTTTGTACAGCAAACTTCCCAGTTTCAAAAGTTGTTTTCCATGCAAGTTCTGTTCAAGAAATGTTATTTTAAAGCCACACTGGGCACAATAAACCAGTTAGATAATTCTTTGGATGCTAGCTTATTTATCTTTAATTTTCAAATAGATTTGCCTGACTGACCACTATTAGTACTTCTAAGAATACCAGGGTATATAATGTTACATTAGATAGACTATATATTGATGCATTTAAAACATCCTGCCGTCCTGTTCCAAAAACTTGGTTGCTTCTTCCAAAGCCATAAATATGGGAATTGCATATAATGCTGGCCAGAAATATCACCATTACTGAATCTCTCCATCTTAGAAAATATAGATGGAACCTTGATCAATTTAGTGGTTGCTATATCCCCCACCTTATTTCATATATATATATATACATACATTTGGCACATATGGGGTGAGATGAAGAAGTGCAATTCATATGCAGATGCCTGCTCCTATGCACTGATATCTCCTATGTGATCAAAACCCTGTATCCATTATTGTTTTTTTAAAAAACAGATAACCCATGTAATTCTCATGGCTGCAAATAGCCACACTGATGTAATTGTGTATTTGATTTCTACACACACACACACATTAGCTGAAAAGATAGACAAGTATAAATTTACATTTAAAACATCTGCATTTTTCTAATAGCATTTTTTTTACAGACTATGGACATTTGCCATAGTTTTATTTTGTGGAGTTTTTTTGTTGTGTGTGTTGAAGTGGTTCTTGTTGCTGCAGATATGTACTAGTTTGCAATTTTTATTTCTAAATGCTTTGAAATGTGATTATTGGTATGTGTTTAATAAAATACAAGCTGCAGGGACTAAAGCTAAAGTGCAGTTTGATCTCTATGAGTCAACTAGCCAATAAAATATTTTGATAATCAGAAACATCTGCAACATGAATTTTGAGTTGCAGACACAATAGTGCTAGACACTGGTGACCATTTATGAGGTTTCTGTTTTGAGAGGAATTTTTAGATCACCATCCTCACCATTATTACTTCAGAAAGGCTAATTGTATGACAATTGTACTCCCAGGTACAGATCTAAGCAACCATGAGAAAATACCAGCATCATAAAACTAAAACTAAATTCAGATTAGTTTAAGTCCTTTTCCTGAAGACTTGTCTTGGACAGAAAATTAGTATACATCTAACATTTCCCAAGTAACATTGACACAAACTGTAAGACAAAGCTGTAAAGATTGGGTACAGGAAGTCCTCAGAAATGCAAGTTGGGTGAGTTAGGAAGCAAGGCTCACATGTTTAATGAAATAACTGTTTTAATTTAAAGGGTTAATTCCTTTCCTAGTTGAACATAATGGGAACTTTAACATTTTAAAAACAAACAAGCCTAAACATTATTTTTCGGGATATTATTAGGTGTATATGTTATCATCCAACCTTATATCCTTTCCCCTAAAATCCTTGCAGCATGCCTGAGAAGAGGTATATTGGGCTTACTGGATGATGATGCCCAAAGTCATCTATTTAATCTGGACTCTGCCCAAACCCAACAGTCAATTCATTGCATTGTGCTTGCTCTTAATTGATAGGACACCATCTGCTATCAAAGTTTGTTTTTTCATATATTTTCATTGTAAGTCAAAACTAAGCCAGACTCAACTTACTGCAAATGACAGAGTACCTGATAAATATGTGTTGTACATTGTGTCTGTTTCATTATTTAACTTTTATCAGAGCAAAATAAAGTATAATGAATAATTTTCTTTATTTTCAGTTGTTTACAAGACATAAACCCCCAAAAGGCCTTTATGTCTATGGAGATGTTGGTAAGTTTATCAGAAGTATATCCAAATGTTTACCCGTATAATATTTGCATATGTTTTCAAATAATACCTAGTCATTGAAAATGTTAATTCTGTTGATGGTAATGGGACGAAATAGATCAAAGTATTTTTGCCTTGAGCTGCTAAAATGTGTATTTCTTTATCCTTAAGTAGAAGACAGATATATCTATTGGCAAACATCGAAGAAGAAACAGTTAAACCCATATTAATTTGGTTCCTTTTGCAATGCATTAAATTTAAGGTTTAGCTATTGGTTCAAACAACTTCCAGATTCAGTTGCAGTGTACCTCTGAAGGCTTGGTACTGGGTTGCATACAGTGTAGTCAGCCAGCTGACCTGATGCCCTGCTTATGTGGGCTTCCCAGAAGCATCTGTCTGGCCACGATTGGAAACAGGGTACTTGGTAAATGGACCATTGGTCTGATTAAACAAGGCTGCATTTGTAGTTGATACATAAAAATTGAAAAAAAGAAGAGAGGCATCACATTTATTCATAATGTGTGCTGCTGAAAGTATTTCAAATGGAAGCAATAATTACAGTTGCTGGTTCTGATATTATATTTAGTTCAGATTCTGATAATACAAGCAATTCCATCCACATAAGCTGAAGTCTTGTTTCCCAAAGATAATGATTTTGTACTGTTCAGATCACGATTATGATTTCATTAGCTCGATGCTAATGAACAGTCATTACTGTAATCAGTACATAGTGTTTTAAATTAACAACCTGTTGGGTATGTGTGTTTTTATTTGAAGGCACAGGGAAGACAATGGTGATGGACATATTTTATTCTCATATAGAAGTAGAAAGAAAAAAGAGAGTCCATTTTCATGGCTTCATGTTAGATGTGCACAAAAGTAAGTTTAAATCTCTTTTATGCAGTACAGTATGGTATGGATATGTCCCATGTTCATAACACTGTCTGCCTCTTAATGTCTTGTCATCCTCCTCCTGAATCCTTTTGCTGTGACAGAAGAGAGAGCTATTATCTGAAAATAGAGAAGGGATTTTTATAGGTTGTTTCTGAGGGACCTTGGATCTTTCACTTTGAATAAAGTTATCCCAAAATGCTCCTTTCCCTTAGAAATTGCTGTGGGAAAATTACTGCAAGACTTGAGTATGTAGACTTCACTTTTTCTGTGACATCAGGCAGTAGACCAGTTGTGTTACATCATATTAATTTGCATGATTACAGACTTCTGGTTTTAACTAAAAAGCAGATCCTGTCTTCTGCATTCCTGTTACATTCATATTCAGTGATAGAAATATACATGAAAATGAGTAAAAGCCGTTTTAGTAAAAAAAGGGGGGAGGAAGAGTGAGAAACAGATACATCGTTTCTGTTTCTCACTCAAGTAAACATTATGGAATTGAGATGTTTGGACATCAAATTAGGAATATGGGAAAAGGCCATCAAATGAGAGTGAGTGATTTCCTTATGCAACCAACCACGGCCATCTTCCTATTCATATATAAGGTAGACTAAAATATCTCATTGCTGATTACACATTGCTGTGATGTCCTACATTCTACAAATATTATTATTCCAGTGCTCATTGCCCCACAGAAATGTTAAAAGTATCAATAGATAGATACATCATTCTGTCCCTAGGTCTGTGCTTGAGGAGGTGTTCCCACAACCATAAGAAGATGATAGTTCATCTCTCTAGTAATTTGTTGTCTGCAAGTTTAGTAATGCTTTGTGTAACAGGGGGCATGTTAAATGGGAAGTTTGATTTCTCCACAGTGCACCTTCTTCAGGACCTGTAGTTGAAGTATTTAGTTATTTTGAGTCAAAACATGAAATATGGGTTCATTGTACTTTGGCACGCAGACCTCTTCCACCTCCCATCCCAGTAATGTTTAGTCCTTAATGTTCCCTGACTTTATGTGAGGTTTCTTTATATCCTTTCCCGCTTCTCTGTTTACTTACACTTGCTCTATTCACTTGCCTATTCACACTAAGCCGTGGTTTGCCTTAATATTACATGTGAGCCAACTCACTATAGTTGCACAGGCCTTCATATTTCTGTGACTGACTCAGCTAACTGAAACCATTTCCTGAGATGTAGTTTTCAACAATCAAGGCTACATTCCTGCCTCCATGCCCACACCATTTTGTAAACCTATGAAGCTTTATCCTATTACTATTTTCCAGTACTTTGTGGTTACCTCACCCCCCTCAATGGTATAACTTCCACACAGAAGTGCTCTTTTTCTTTTTGTAATTTGGTAATTCAAATTCTCATCCAGGGTCTAGAAAAAAGCAATACTGAATAAAAATAAAATAAACCTCCAAAAAGTTGAATAGACAACTTTTAAAATGTATTTTTAAATTCACTTTTGACTTAATTGTCATATCGCTGGTTTTACTAATGGGTAAGCATGATGCTATATTTAGGCTTACTTAGACCAAAAATTAGTTTTTGCTTATTGTCTGTGCACTGTCTTCTCTTCAGGAATATATCGCCTTAAACAGACTCTGCCAAAACGGAAACCTGGATTAATGGCTAAATCATATGACCCAATAGCCCCAGTAGCTGCTGAAATAAGTGAGGAGGCTTGTCTCTTGTGCTTTGATGAATTTCAGGTAATAATACATTAGACCAGAAGTGCATTAATTTCCTTTCTGGGAAATAAGTTTAAACTGGCAAAACATTTTTCAGCTTAGCCATTTGAAGACTTTTCTGATACGAACTAGTCTAATTGCATGGTATCCTGGTTGTTCCACTAAGATATTTTGCTGGCTTTATATATCATGTGCTATTGGAAGTGTACTGTAGAACATTTCCCCCTTCCAACTTCTACCAGAGCCTGTAGCTGTTCTAGATCTAAAGTTGTACTATAGATGTTCACATGGCCTAAAGCCACAGCTTCAAGTAGATGTATAGGTGATAGACTCATCCTCTTTGTCCAGTATGTTCATGTAGAAGGCAAGTTGCAGTGAATTCACTTTTTCTTTAGCATGTAGAGAACTAGCTTTTTTTTACCACAGCTGATTCAGCTTCTAACTGCTCCCATCAAATATGATATATCTGTATTATACTGTTTATCAACACCTTTAACTGTAACACAGTGGCTGTGATACTTTAGCCAGCCACACTTTTATAAGTAAAAGTTACAAGATATTATTTATTTATTATAAACTATAAGTATAAAATAAGGTACAAACTGTAAGTCAGTTGTTAACTGTTTCCTTAAGACTTGTATTTGCTTTAATAAAGTTACAGTATCTTTAATTGACATTTACAAAGGTTTACCTAAGGCTGGCTGGTAAAGTGTAATTCCTAACCTTATTTCCTTTGAAATACCAGTACCTGGTAGTGACTGGGGAAGAGGGACTAAGGTGGTTGCATACAGTAGTGGCAAGTGCATTTTGTGGACCCTTTGTTAAACCTTCCCACACACCAATTCTTCCTTAAAAATGCACCCCAGCACCTGTGACAGACAGTACACCAGCCTAGGTTCAATTCTGTTGGCTCTGCCAGATTATATGCTTTATGTCATACACTTGTTTAAATGTAAATATGTGTTTAATTAAAAAAATACCTTATTTAACTGTTGCAGAGTTCTGACCCAGAGCTCCCATTGTCTGGTGCAGAAAACTGTGTCCTGCTTGCTGTCTTCTCCACCAGGGAGCACTTAATGGATTCTGCTGTCCTGGACAGTTACTGGGATAGCTTCTTGACTTAGCTAGGAGCTAAATGGCATCTTAAACCTAGGTTATGGGCACAACAACAGAATGTCTTGGCATGCTTTTCTTTATAAGAAGACTACAAAGCTGAAAATAAATGAACTGCAGCTAAAATATTATGTTATTTTTTCACATGGTCTAGTCCTTCCCTTCCCACCCTCCTAATATTCTTAAGAGGGCCTCTTCTCCAGTCTTAGGAGAGTAGCTGGAAGTGGCGAGGCAGGAAAAGGTCCTCCTTTCCTTCCACTCTGCAGTTTTAATCTGAAATCTTAGGTGCAGTACTGCGCCCAGAGCTCAGAAACTTCTCACGCTAATGAAATTTCCTGTTGCAAAATGTGCATGGAGCAATAGGAGTTTCTAACGCTGCTTAAATATCCACAGTCTGGTCCCCCTTCAAGTCCTACGTGGGTTGGAACCAAATAATCTACCCTTCAGGTTGGGGCATCTACCCTTGCAGGCCTGAGTGGCTTTCTTCCCCTACAGCTCTTCTTCCTTCCTGACCCATTTTTATATGGGCTACTTTGGCTTATGGAATTTCACATACAGTGGTACCTCTGGTTATGTACTTACTTCGTTCCGGAGGTTCGTTCTTAACCTGAAACTGTTCTTAACCGGAAGCACCACTTTAGCTAATGGGGCCTCCTGCTGCCACTGCGCTGCTGCTGCACGATTGCTGTTCTCATCCTGAAGCAAAGTTCTTAACCCGAGGTAATATTTCTGGGTTAGCGGAGTCTGTAACCTGAAGCATATGTAACCTGAAGCATATGTAATCCGAGGTACCACTGTACCTTGTTTCCATTCTCAGCCAGTCATTCTCCCCTCCCAGCCCCTAACCTTCTGCCTACTTGCTTCTCTGCAGTTAAAACCATAAGCCAGCCAAGGTGCAAGCCCCTCCCTCCCTCTTCCAGCTATCTGGGTGACATGCCACTAACCAAAGAGAGGAACAGGAGATATCCATTCACATTCCTCTGATGTCCATAAGGGGTGGCAGGTGACCTTGAGCCCCCATCCTCCACTTCTTACTCTCTCCCTGTTCCGTCCTCAGAGCCAGCTTGGGGAAAGCCTCCCATTCTGCTTTGTCCCCAGAGCCATCTGCCTCCAGCTGCCACTAGGCACAGCTATGCCCAGTTCATCTTTGACTTGCATCTAAAGCTGTTTCTCCACAAGTTGCTGCAGCAGGCACTTTGGCTGCCTCAGTCACCATCTAACCCTGTCACCCACAAGAAGCGGGGGGGGGGGGGTAGACCAATGGAGTTCGAAAGCAGGGGTGGGTGACCCAGCCATCCTTCCTCTGCACCCAGCAGACAGATACAGAGGGCCTTGAGTGCACCAGCCAGTATGGCATTTGCCAGATGGACAGTCAGGGCCTGCATAGCCCTTTTGCATTATGAAGCCCACACAGGGTTGAGAATCCTGTTTTTGACCTTGTAAAGTTTCATCTTGCACTACCTTGGGAATGAGCTGAAATCTGCACTGATCAGTGTACTGATCCTCTGGATGCCCTGAATAGCATAGTCAGTGTGGATGCTGTTTCTGGCCAGCACAATCACTTAATAATGTAGATTACTCTCTTTGTCACAGGACAAAACAAAGAAATGAAGCTGTGGATGCAATTCTGAACTGAGCTGCTTTCTCCGCTCCTGCATTCAATAGGGCATTTTATTCCACTGCAATAGTCAGTTGCTTCATTCAGCAGAGTTTTGTCCTACAAACAGTGCCTTCAGAGACCTCTTCATGCTATAATACTTGAAACAAGATTATCCGAAGTTTCCTTTAGACAAAAGTACATCTACAAAGTTGTAATCCAAATTTATTCCAGTTTTATAGTTCAAGAAGCCCAGACTCAGAGCTGTCCACATTGTTGTGTGGAATCTTGCCACTTCCCTTTTGCAATATCCCAGTATTTTTTCTCTTTGGCATGTGAAAATTCACAGCTGGGTTAATAGTAATCAAGGTGGCACAAGGCAATCAAGTGTGTTTGTTTCCTGACAGGTGATAAATCTGTTGAGGAGTTCATCATTAAAATACTTGTAGTCCCATTGTGTCCCTGTTATATCCAGCAACTGAGCTGCAGACCATTTGTAAATGACCAGTGGAGAATAGGGAATATGATAAATGGCATGAATCAGCCAAAGACAAATTATACCAGTCTAGCCTAATTTCCTCCTTTGATAGGAAACTGGCATAGCAGACTATGGAGATGTAGTGTATATAATATACCTTGACTTTAAGGCCTTGGATACTGTTAAATGGGTGAGTGAGGTAAGTGTTGGCTCCAGAGCCATTAGCTGAATGATCATAGAGTATGTGTATTAATGGGCTGCCATCAAGATGAAGTACAGTGAGATACAATTTAAATGGGTTAGATAGTTGGCCACTAGACATGTGGATGATGATGGTAGCTTTGAATTTCATATGCTACAACAATAGCTTTCTCCACTGGAAAAAGGGAGCATGGAAAGAATACCCTTGTGAAGGTAATTTTAGAAGCAAGATATTATCCACTGTGTACTTCTGAAGAAGAAAAAATGAAATGGCAACCAAGATACATTATCGGATAAGATACCACTTCCCCCTCAAAAGAGCTCTGTGGTCACGATGATTTCCATTTGCCAATTGATACTTGAAATATGAGAAAATGATTTCACCAGAGTTACCCAGCGTCAGGGAGTTGAATCTCAGCATGGGCTGCTGGACCCAAATGTCTTCTAGCATTCACTTTCTCTGCTGCTAAAACTGTTTGAAGAAAAGCACCTATAAAGTTGCTTTCTATAGGTAACTGATAGAAAGGATTTGAAAAAAAGTTAGAAGCTAATGTTTCTATAAAACATTTCTACATTGTTGTGCCCTGGGCAGTAACTTTAGATTGAGTTATTCCTTTTTCTTTCATTCCTCCAAGTGACAGCCTTGACACTGAAATACTAACAGCTGGGTAATGCATCTCCTCTTGTTCAAGGGGACAACAGCAGATCAAGAGCAGCCCTCATGTCGTACTGATTTTGCTCTCCAGCAGCCATAGTTGTTATATGTACAAATATCAGGCCAGGGACACGTGCCTGGGTTGGAGACTAAACTGGGCATATAGAGTGAAGCAGTAGTGCAAATAGAGGATGGTTGGAATGGTGGATGTGAGGTACAGTGGTGCCTCGCAAGACGAAATTAATTTGTTCCGTGAGGCTCTTTGTATAGCGGTTTTTTCGTCTTGCGAAGCAAGCCCATTGACAGCTTAGTGGATTAGCGCTATTAGCGGTTTAGCAGCTTTTAGCCATCAGCTGTTAAGCGGCTTATCAGCGGATCAGCTGATAAGCGGCTTAGCGGCTTAGGAAAAGGGGGGGAAAGGGAAAAAAAACCGAAGGAACTCGCAAGACTTTTTCGTCTTGCGAAGCAAGCCCATAGGGAAATTCGTTTTGCGAAGCGCCTCCAAAACGGAAAACCCTTTCGTCTAGCGGGTTTTCCATCTTACGAGGCGTTCGTCTTGCGGGGCACCACTGTATATCACCTGAGGCAAGCCACAAAATGGCACTCCCCTGCCAAGGAAGGCAGGGTGAGTGAAGATCTACATCGGGAACAAGGGTGGTAGGAGACCAGCAGCACCTATTTGTCAAGGGGCCACAGCTGAAGTGGCATGGAGGGGGCTACCAAGGATAAGGCAGATCCAACCTTCTAGGAGCTCACCACAGTTGTTGCTACTGCTGCCTTGGCAGGAGTGGGCGATGCATTCCTTGGAGGCCGGATCTGCTGTCCCTGTGGATCCTGCTACCTGAGGTGGCCACTCACTTTGCCTCATGGTTGGGCTAGCCCTGTGCCTGGGTTTCTGTCAGATGTGTAGTCCTGAGGCATGTATTATTTTTCAATGACTGCCACCATAATAGTCACTGCATAAGGTGCTGTGATTTCTAGCCGATTCTGGTATTTAACCTCAGGCGAGCTTCTGTGGCGTTCATTTCAGAATGGCCTTACTGCTTACCAGTGGCGGAGCTTCATGCTCCGGCACCAGGGTGCGGAGAGCAGGTGGGGGCAGGGCTGGCGCACGTCCCAGGGTCAGGATGCACCGCCCGCAGGGGCATGGCGCACATCCTGGGGGCGTGGTGTGGTGTGCCCCCAGCAGAGGCATGGTGCCCGTCACGGGCGGAGGGGGCAGCCGCGATGGCACCCTACTGGGATCGCGCTGCCAGGGGTGGTGCGCTTCCCTCGCACTGCTCTTCCTCTGCCAGTGCGGCTCACTAGTAACTAGGTGACCATTTTTATGACTGTGGCTGATACCCAACAAACCCTTCCTGAAGATTCTTAAGTCCATGGATTTCAGTGGGTCTACTTCAAGTACGACATTGTTGAATTCTCATCCAGTGTGTTCTTTTCAACTGTGTGTTTCTTGGGCATGTACTAAGTCACATGGCTTTCTGGCTTGTATTACATTCCTGGCCTGTGTGTTCATACCCTTTTCTACTACTTGCTGTGACTTGATGGACTTGTGTTCTCTGCTTTGAAGGAGTGGGATTCTGTTCAATTGATTGGTCAAATGTAATCAGAAACATTAAAAAGTGCTTGATTAATTGATTGGTCAACTTTTCAAGATGTCATATTTGTAGACTTGAAACAAAAAAAGAGTGTCAAGATAATTACAGTAACCTCCTCGTATGAAACAATATGTCTAAATTATAAATTATTGTATTCAGTTATTATTTATAAAAATTGAAACTGT
Organism: Podarcis gaigeae; assembly: GCF_964106915.1. NCBI lineage: Eukaryota > Metazoa > Chordata > Lepidosauria > Squamata > Lacertidae > Podarcis > Podarcis gaigeae. The sequence goes on from NC_139680.1 coordinate 50,308,808, forward strand.
TTGTAAATATGTAACTATTTGAGCTAACCCCGGGTCTTGAAATACATTCTGCTGTACAGTGGACCCTCCAGATACAGATTTAATTCCTTTCCAGGGGTCCGTGCACACCCCGAAAATTTTGTAAGAGGTGCCACTTCTGCGCACGGTGCAATAGAGCGCTTCTGCACTTGTGTGCGTGGCGTATACACTTCTAGGTTTGCCACGTTCACAACCCAAAAATTATGTTACCCGAAGGTAACATAACCCGAGGATCCACTGTATTTACTACACTGACAGTGTTCAAGAGATGGAAGAGCCACTTTGCCTTTCACAATCACAGGATTGATTAGAGCAGTTACAGATTTTGTTCCAAATGAAATTAAGCACACACGGTAACTATAAAATACAGAAGTTAGTTTCTGTCATTGTTATAGCATGTAGGTTGATTGTCATTGGCCAGATTCTGTTGCATTAGTGCACATTAGGATGGGCTGCTAAAATAAATACTATTGTTCATCCTGCATCCAGTGAATGCTCTTTCTATATTGCATCTGTCTTCTCCCTTAGTCTTATGTCATCCTCATAAATCCCAACCAGAAATGAAAAGGCTTTTCAGAAACATAGTATGAAGTCATTAATGGTAGGGCGGGGGGGAGAATGCTAACTGTATGGAAGACAGAAAAATTGAGAAGCACTGTGTGATGTTATCAATATCTCACGTGTTTGGTAAAAATCAATATGCTTTATGCAATGCTTATAGTCCAGAAAAGCTGTTGAAAACATGTAATAAAAAAACTTAAGCTCTTATTTTTGAGCTAACACTAATTACTGCTTATACATGCTTATGTTCTTCATTCATTATAAGAAACTGTACCAATCAGAGGATAACTGAGCTTCAAGCACTTACACACATACATTATGATTTTTTTTCAACTTAAGAGAAAAGAAAGCAACTCTAGGTCATAAAAATCTTTTCTCTTAAATGCTAATGAAATTTCTCCATTCTCTCCATTAGCAGATCCCTCTTATTGGTAATTTGTATCCTTTTCTTTTGTTCCCTTTTATAATGAATGCTGGGCACAGAAAGAACCTGGGCTTTGAGAATGCTTTCACTTTTGTCTTCTCTTCCAAAGCTACACAGGATCAAAAGGACATAAATTGGCACCCAAGTACACAGAATGACTCTTGCTTTTTTAATTATGTAGCTTTTAAAAAAATTAATGTATTTTGGTAGGCAAATAGATTCAAATTCTGAAACATCAAAACACCATCTGAGAAGGCCTCTTTGCATTTCCTCTGGTCATAAATATTTTGCAGCTTAATGTGCCAGAGTGTTATGCCTTGTCAAAGTCTCCCTGTTGTAAACCTAGATTGTCCTATTGCATGACGCCTTCCACTTCAATTTCCAAACTAGAAGAAAGGTGTGTATTTCTTCCTCTTTTCCTTTGTGTTGCCTTCTGCATATTTCAATGGTCCATGAAGCTGGTTTTTGTTGTTGTTTAAAAACCTGTTTAGTTCTCTTTTTCTTTCTTTATTTCTAGCCCCAAAGATCCTAATTTCTCTCATGGTTATATGTCAGGATTGATTGTGTTTGCATGTGCAGCCATCCCATTCACAGTATTGCAGGGCCCCCCCACCGCCCAGTCCTGCAGCCGTGAGTCAATTGGTTCAGACAGAGCCTCTTCCAAAACTAGCTCTTAATGTGTCACAAGTGCCTTTTAAAGAAGCATAGAAGGGTACTATGGGCAAAGGCAGCTGAGCTGTTTGCTCTGATTTCAGATGTATTACAGCTACTTTGTTCAAAAACTCAGCTCTGCCTTAAACCATTTTCAGCTGGCCTTTCTCATACCTGCTTCTGCATTTGTTCTCTTTCTCCATGGTAAGTTTGTGTTTAATTTAAATTCAGCGTATAATAAAGTTAGTATTTTGAGCCCCACTGTAATAATTTGATGAACAATAAGCAAGAAAGTGAAAACGTTCAGACAAAAGTTTCTTTTCATTATTAATTGCTGCCCTCATTTTTATTGAGACAACGAGTTAGTGAGTGTGTATGTGTGTGTCTATGAAGGGAGAGAGTGATTTGTGTCTGTGAAGGTTAGAAGAGGCTGACTGTGCTGGAACTGACTGCAGTGCCTTTTTGATTATTCATGGACAGTAATAGAAGGCACTTAAAAAGAACAATGAAATTGCTTATTTTTTGTGATGGGCCATCTGTTGAATTGTTTTGTGCAACAATTGCACAATAGTATCTATGTCATATCATTCTATTTTCAACAGCAGCTGATTATGTATACTTGGCTACTTGTCCTTTTTTCCAAAAGTTCCATGACCATTTAAAGTCACCTTTGTGATCCTTTGCTGGAAAGGTAATAGAAGTGTAAAGCAGCTGGTGTGTATTTTCTTCCTTGATCTTCGGAGGGTTGTGTGTGTGTGTTGGTCCAAATTAATTAGGCCTCTTAAATGTTTGGATCTATTTTTCTGTGTTTCCCACCTGTAGTTTTAGAATGGAAGTTAACACAGAATTGTTCCAGCAGTTTGTTAAAAAATGATGGGGCTCTGTAATAAAGAACCGACATATTGTTGCACATTCACTGCTTATTAATTATTCCCTCCTTTTCTGCTGCAAGCAGTAATTAGAATCTTCTGTCATTTAACCAACAAGCCTCTTTTGTGACTACAAAAAACCAGTTGCAGATCAGTTAATGGAGCAAGTCAAAATCAGCCTCTCATGATGGCGGTGTTGTCTTCCGCAGGTCACAGACATTGCTGATGCCATGATTCTCAAGCAGCTCTTTGAAAACCTGTTTCAAAATGGTGTTGTTGTTGTAGCAACATCCAACAGGCCACCAGAAGGTAAAACCAAACAATATGTTGCTATTGGTGTTTTCACTGGAAAGGAATAGATGCCTTGATAAGGTAGCATTACATGTATTCATTTTCTAATTAAGATCAATCTCTTGTGTTGTTTCTATTGTAATTTTTAAAGGTTCTATGCTGTGCCCTATATGGCACACTTCCTTGGCTTCTGTTCAAATATATGGAAGCGAGGAATATAGTCATGCTAAGGAAACTTCATGGTGTATAGGAGGTAGGAACTCTGAGCAGGAGAATTGCAGTCATGAACTTCTGTGAACGAAACTCTTCTTATGTGAATGGAAGTGTCTTCAGTTCATGGAACAATTGTTGTAGCACTGAAAAGCCAATGGTCCTTTCATGCTAGAAGATGGAAAGTGGAAGGAGGAAAAAGGTGAGGGGAAAGGGTGATCAGCATTATGCATTTATGACTGCCCCCTGGGTAATTATTTATAGGATTGGTAATATTGCTGATCATCAGGGAGAATGAGCTGAGAAAAATGGATGCTCACATAAATGTGATGTAGTATTCAGAGCGTCAGACTAGATCCAAGGAGAATGGGTTCAAATCTCCACTTAAGTCATGAAGCTCAGAATGGCCATGGACCAGTCATTTTTTTCTCTGCCTAACCTACCTTACAGGGTGGTCAGTGGGGGAGAACAATGTACATTGTCCTGAGCTCTGTGAAGAAAGACAAGGATAAGCATACAACGTAATAATAATTGCATGATAAAATAGACAAATGATAGTGATATATTCTCTGGCATAAGGCCCAAGATTAATGAGACCTACTCTAAAACAATCAGGTGTACCTGTAGCAAGAAATGTAATAAATAATTGGAATAAGAAACTAAGAAAATGACTGGCTGCTACAAGAAAGAACATGAAAATCTTTAAAGTTTCTCAACAAATGTTGAATGAAATTGCAAATTAATGTGGAAACATGTTTAATAAACTTAAAACTGAAAATGAAACTTCACATATCTTTGTTGCTAAGTAAACATCTAAAAGGAACAAAAACTTTTCTTTAATCACTTTATATTTTGATTGTTTCTTAAAAACTAGTAGGGAACAAAAAAAATCTACTAGCTGTACTATTACAGAGACATAATCTGTAATCAGCCATTTGTGTGTGAGAGGAGTGGTTTATGGTAAGTACTGCAAATATGATATTGCAGATAAAAACTGCATATTTACTCAGTACTGTTATTTTCTGCAATCTAGTGTAGTTATGTTTGTTTCTCAAGAATTTCTGAAAAACATATATGTATTTACTAATACTACCATTGCTGGTTCCGTGTGGATAATATGGTAAGATCCTTAGTAGACTTTCACAGACTTCATTCAATTCTTAAATGAAACAGCAGGTTCAGCTGGCTTCTCACATCAATAAATGACTGGTGAGGAAGTGCTCTCCATGGCCTATTACCAGATACTCAACACTGCAATACAAGTGAACAGAGTAGGAAATGGGAATAGAAATAAAATGAGTCTTCCTAATAAACAGAAGTTGGGTCTCTGGCCGGTGTCTACCCAGATAGTGATAAGAAGCATGGAGATCTAGCAAGGTGGGCCCAATTCATGACTTCCTATCTTCAAACAGTATCCTGTCCATCAGCTAATTGTTTGGAATAAACCACCTAGAGATGAGTTTTTGTGTTTGACTGACAGCTTTATGATTTCCTCTGGGAGCCAGCTTCCTCCAAGGTTATTGGAAAGGTCTGATAGCCTCCATTAGTTATGTTTTGCCTGTTTCAAGTTGAATAGTTTATTACACTTTATAGTTTGCTCCATCTCAAAATCTTGGAAATAATCATAAGCTAATCCAGTTTTTTAAAATACATAATTTTTAAAACCCAGAAGACATATCCCATGGTAACCTTGCCTGCTGTATTACTGGTTTATGCATAGTTTTCAAAAATGAGTACAAAAAGGGGGAAGTGATTGGCCACATTTCTCTGAATGAAGTTCAGACGTTAGGTGTTTTATGTCTTCAGAAGAAAGGATTTTGGGGCAGCCACTGAAAACAGCGCTTTGTGTACCCTTGATGAGCAGATTCTATATTCAAAGAACATCTTTATTGGGTGTAGAAGTTGTGAAGGGGTTCTGAAAGAGGATACGTTCTCTTGATTGAACCTGTACTGCTAAGAGTTCTAAACACCTACACACCAAATTATGCTCATAAGTAGTAGGAAGTCAGGCTAGGAGGCTCATTGGCATGATGAGCTTCCACAGACTGCCTCTGGCTAGAGGCATAATATTAATTTCTGTGCCAGCTAAAATTTCTGTATATCAGCAAATGCAACAATACATAAGGTGCATTATAGTAAGTCTAGCTCTGATTCTACAAAGGCATGATTTCGGCAGCCTGAAAAAAGGAGGCAGCCTTACCAAATGGCATTGGTGAAAAATCATTTGTGGACACTGCCAGCAACACTCTTGAGTGAACAGGAAAGACTGAACCCCTGGGATGGTAGGAGTTCTTGTCTCCTAATAAGCAGAACCATACAATGGTGATCTCACAGATATTTGTCCAGAACCCCATCATTAATACTGTAATGCAATGATGGGAAACTTTGTTCAATTCAATGGCCACAATTCCGTGTAGTGGCCATGTATCAGTGGTGGGTGTGGCTAGAAACACCACTTGCCATCCTTCATCAAGGCAAGCAATAACTATCATCATAATTCAAAGACACTTTCAAGCTGGTTAAGATTACTAGAGGAAAGGACATAGAAGGACCAATGAGGGGTTCAACCTTGGGCAAAATCCTGGGGACCAGATGGAGACACTGGAGGGTTTCATTTGGCCCCTGGGCCTGAGGTTTCTTACTCCTGCCTTAATTATAATGCTGAAGCTCATTAAAAAATGCCATAGCATCTGCAGAGTCCTGTTGCTATTTAGGGAGATTTAAACCGTGCATAGGCAAACTCGGCCCTTCAGATGTTTTGGGACTACAATTCACATCATGCCTGACCACTGGTCCTGTTAGCTAAGGATGATGGGAGTTGTAGTCCCAAAACATCTGGAGGGCCGAGGTTGCCTATGCCTGGATTTAAACCAATACCTCTAGCATAGTCTTCATGTAGTATGTGACTGACAAAATTGAGAAGTTCATAGAAATGAGAAAAACAATGTTGTAATTTCAGGTACCAGTCTCTGCCTATGAAACTTTAAAAAGCTTAGACCTGTGGTTCACAGACTTTCTACTCCCGGTCCTACGGACTACTTGAAAATTGCTGAGGATCTTTCTACCTGTTCTTACAGTTGTAATGCACTGAGCCAGATGTTGTATGCTTTTTAATTGATTTTTACTGTTTATTTTACTTATTACATATTGTAATAAGCAACCACCTTAATGAAGCTCGCAAATTTCAGTTTGAGAACCTTGTCTTATACCCAGCACAACATCAGTGTTAGGGCTGCCATATGTCCAAGAGGGATTTCTGAAATGTGGCGCTTTGTCCTGTATCTTAGGCAAGTCAATCTAAAAAGCTCAACAATTTTGAGGTCTTCCTAAAAATAAAAATAAGCAACCCTGTCTTCGTGCTAGGATTAACAATCATGGCATGCTCTGCCTCTCAGAAACTCAATTAATGAGTGTGCAGCTCTTCTGGAAACATCATAAGGCTCAATTGTTTTGGCTGGTTTTCAGGAACTGAAGCTAAGCTTCCAGAGGAGTAGGGATTTTAATGGAATTTAATCTGATAAAATCAACCTCAGCTTTATTGGAATTGTCCCGATCCTGGTTAAGCACTGTCATAGTCCCAACAAAGCCAACTGGACCATGATAGTTTCCATGTCATGCAAGATCATTTGCTGATATTGCATGACATGGAAACTATCATGGTTCAGTTGGCTTTGTTGGGACTATGATAGTGCTTAACCATTATACAAAAACAAGCATTGAGTTCACAGTCCTTTATAAATAGTCTGAAGTATGACTGTATATGCTTGAAACGGAAACCCTTAGTAAAGATAAGTCTTCAGGCTAACCCATATCCTTGGCCAGAGTAAAGATAATCCTGAAGTTTATTCAGGATTTAATTTTCTTATGCTTACCTCCAGACAGCAGTTTTGTTGCTCCAAATAAGCATTATAGCACATCCAAAGGGAATGTGTGTGCTGTCTTGGGCAAATGCATTTTTACAAACCTTTCCTCTGAGATACCTTCACACTTGCTGCAGAAGACCAACTCTGCTGACTGCACGCCTTGCATTGGATCCTATCAGCTTTGCTGGCTAGTGGATTATCACTCTGAGAATCCACAGTGTGGGTCGGGCATGCATTGGCACAGTGCTTCCTGTTCCTGCAGCTGGCCATAGTTTGATTAAGCGTAAAGCTGATGATTCCTTCAGGAGGCCCAAAGTGTGCTACATATTATATTATTTCAATGGGATGTGGGCGAAATAAGTTTGTATTATCCTGAAAGCTCAGCTTTCTCTGCTGCAGAGCAGTTTTGTTGGAGTGCTGTTATCAGCAGATTACTTGCAGACAAAACCATTCTTTCTCCTCCCCTACTCCTCAGTTTTGATGTGATCCATGGTATCTGCATTTTGCCAAATGAGTTAGAATCATATGCTGAGATATTCTGGGTCAGTTTCAGTTATTTATTTGTGTCCAATCTTCCTGAATCACAGATACTATAAAATACAACAAATGAGAATACATCTATTACATCATGGTGATAAATGCATTTGCTTGGGACAGTGAACTCCATTGTTTTAAATGGAACTTACTGTCAAGCACGTTTATTATTATTATTATTATTATTATTATTATTATTATTATTACCCTGTCTTTTCCCCTGATGGGACTTAAGGCAGCTTGCAGATAAAAACAAGAACAGCTAAAACATAGAAAATAACATCCATTAAAAACAATTAAACACTGATACTTAAAACTATATACATATTAAAGATATGTTTAAAACTGCAATATAATACATTTATTTATGATTGTTGCAAGAGTGGGCCCTTCCAGATGTATCATTATAGATGCTGTGTTCTGAAGTTTTTTGGAGCAAAACTGTAGTGGGCTGTCTCCACCAGCAATCATGTGTTGCTGATTATAGCTGTTACTTTTTTCCATCCACACCAGTGACAGGATGTGATCAGATTGAGAAAAATTCTATGCCTGTAATCACACTTCTTCCATTCCCTTGTTCCACTGAGCAGTAAATGTCAGAGTTATGAGCTTGTGCACAGGCTACTGATAGCCCTTTCATGTGTTTTGCCTTTTTCGGGGTGGGGGGAAGGGTATGATAAATTGCACAAAACGCATGCATGCATGCATGCATGCATGCATACATACATGTTTTCACATGTTTTATCATAGATTCAAATCAGATTTTCTGGGGATGTTCTATTTCTTCCCATTTTTCTTATTTAGAGTGTAATGCAGTCAAATTTATTTTTTAAATGATGTTTTTTGTCTCTTATACATTAGAGTTTAAGTATATTTTAAAAAGCAGATACTGAAATGTTAATCACTGTATTGTGTAGCTTTACTGTTTATGATTTATAAAGTTAACCTCTCCAAAGCAATGAGATACATTTCAACTATGTGGTTAATTTAATTAAGTAAGAAGAATATATTAATTACTTTTAAATACAATTTAATTTAAAAATAAATTGCAGCCAAATATTAAAATTTAAATTATTTTCTTTTTTCCTTCCTTATTTCTTGATTTGGTAGAACAGAGGTAGAGAGCCTGTGTTAGGGTTCCCATATTTCAAACAGTGGGGAAATGTTTTTTGGCCAAAGTTGTTGAGCTTTTGGGGGATAAAAAAATGCTGGATTTCCCTGGACACTGCCCAGTTTCTGCCTGGACACTGCTGCCGACTTCAATATTCTGGATATGCCTGGGAAAATCCGGGCGTATGACAATCCTAGCTGTGTTGAACTCAACCATACTGTTCAACTCTAATTCCCATTGGCACAGCCAACATAGCTGATGGGAATTTAGTCCACAATGCTAGGAAGACCAAAGGTTCCTTCTCCCTAATGTAGAACTTGTATTTGTAAGTAAGACCAAAAGACAATCCTGTCAGACGTATGTGGTGAGGATAATATCCATGTGTTCTCTTTCAGATCTCTATAAAAATGGGCTCCAAAGAGTGAACTTCGTGCCATTCATTGCTGTTCTTAAGGTAAAGGAAGATGTGCTCGATAAAGGATCTTGCTAGCTTACTGATAAGCATCTTTATTGCAAAACTGTTTTGTTCATATTTCTGGGAGTAATTTTCTTTAACCTTCTGGGATTAACTCAATTAGGGGAGGCAGAAGTTAAGATTTCATTTGTAATATTTTTGAATCTTGAGGCTCTACTTTTTCTCCAAACTGAATGACAGAGTTCAGAGCAACAACATAAAAGGAAACATTATCAGAACAGAATGAAATTTTTACTTCTCAGCTTTTTTTCACATGTAGTATTCATGAAGATAGAAAAAATCCCAAGCCAGGTCTAGGAGAGCACTATCCATTATTACCTGTTACTATTCTACTCTTTTCAAAAATACAAATGACTACAAGGTTCATTTTGCCTATGATTATTTATTTGTTATCTTTTTAAAATTATTCACTACCTTTCAGAATACAATATTTCCAATGGTGGCTTACAACCTTTAAAATAATTTAAAAGCATATAAAATATAAACATTATAATCACAGTCATAGTTTCCTGCTTGGCAGGGGGTTGGACTCGATGGCCCTTGTGGTCTCTTCCAACTCTATGATTCTATAATAGCAGTAAAAACATTTCAGATCAATGCATTATAGTAATCACCCATGCCAGATACCAAAATCAATATTTTTAAAAAATGAAATTGCTATTGTGTCATGGGTTTCACAAATTCAGGTTTCCCTGCTTTTAGGTTCAAAGAGAAAGGGAAATTGTATTAGCATTTGGATTTCTATCTTAATCTTACATGAAGAAGGGCTCATTGTTGCATGGTTTGGCTGTGGGTTACCAACTTTTATGAACTACTTTCTAATTTTTCTATGGGAGTCCAATACAATCTCAATTTGGACTCCTGGAGATTGCACTGCAACTGCACTTGCAGCCATTTTCTGATTGCTTAAATCCTTCTATGATAACCTAGAATTTCATTACTTTGATCAACATTTTAATTGTATAGGGAAGGGTTCTTTTTCATTTTATTAGTCTATAAACGTCTAAATACACATATTTCAGAAGCAAGTCCCATTGATATTAATAGGACTTACTCTCAGGTAAGTGAAAATAAGGCTGCAGCCTGCATCTCTCCCTTTAAACTGTCTTTTAAAAGTCTTCTACGTGGCCCCAAAATGCCAATGTAATATCAGTATGACATGAAAGAAGTGAATTTTTTAAAAATAGTGTGGAGAGCCTTCTATAGGTAGAAGCAAAGACATTCACTGTGGAAGTGATAAATCCACAAAGCCTGCTTAGATACTAAAGGTGCAACCCACGACCATTTAAGCCTGAGTTGAGTCTGGGTTATTTTACTTAGGTTTCCTCCTTCTATGAGTGGGATTCCAAGTAGCCAGCTCCTGATCCTTAGAAATCAACACAATAAACCTGATTTTGTGCAAACAACTGTGTTTAGTATTGATTCTCTTATAGAACAGCCATTAGCATTTATGCAGTGATAAAACTGTATGTACATTGCCTTGGGAATAAGTCCTTTAATTTGAACTCAGTGGTACTTGCTTCTGAGTAAACATGTATAAGCTTGGACTGTTTGATTATTTCCTATTCTTCCATCGGCTTTCACCCCACTAAATAATAATATTTATTTTTTGTCAAAAAGCCACTATTAATGTTTGGAAGAAGATTCAACTTTATACTACTATTAGGTCTGAAAACTACTACCAGCAGATTCAGAGTGATCTTGTGACAGGGGGTGGGATTCTAGCACTGGTTAGGAGATATAAAATGTCTTTGATTATGTGTTCTGCCTTTGTAAAGCCACCTGTGTTAGAAGCACACAGATCTGTGAATTGACAATTTCTTTTTAAAATAAAAAAGTCATCTTGGTGATTAAATTGATTTGTCAGTTAGTTCCATTCTAATGCTGTGATAGTCCAGTAGCTTTCAGTATGCTGAATGGTTAAAACTTGCTTTTGTGGCCAGTGTCAGCACCCTGACCTCTGCTGAGCTGTCACCTGAGTCAGAATTGCTGGGATTAAGTCTTTGATATTGTGATGTCTTCACTTATCAATTGACTTTTTCATTACTGAAGACGTTAGGCCTTTTGTTTCCCTTCTTAGTAAGTACCCAAGCAAGTCTTAAATAGAAGACTCTTTCTTTCCCAACCTGTGGAAGTTGTAGGCTCTGCTTTTCTCTTTTTCCCCTGTGTTAATTAAATGGATTACTTTTGGAATTTACAATACAGTTCAGTTGTGAATCATTGTGTTTAGCATTAGAAAACAAGAGTGAGAGTGAGAGAAAATGAGGGGGTACACACGTGCAAGCATATAATAAGTAAATATAAGACTAGAACAGACTGGCTCAAAAGTTCACATTGTATTTTTTTGGCTTTTTAATGTGATTGCATATCAGAGTTTGAGTTCAAAAGTAGCTACACTTTAATGCACAAAATTAGAACTCTAAATACTCAAAAATTCTGTTTGATCATCCGAAAACTGTCTTTTGGTAGGTATGCAAATCCATACCACACTGAATATATTTATAGGTTTTGTATCTCACAATCCAAATTAATAAATGTCTAAAAATCAGGTAAGGTTTTAAAATATATTTTGTTAAATTTATTGCATTTTAAGTACAGTAAGATGACTACTTGACAATCCTTCAATTAAATATATATTATATATATTTGTCATCTGAAGGTAAAATAATGATAGCAAACTCTTGCATTCTATTCCATTTTGATCTTAATAATAGTTGTTCTCTGTTGAAGCAAATGAACGCTTTGGTTCCAACAGCTGGCTCAAATTCTGAGTTAGATATGCAATATTGCATTGCTTGTAACGCAATTGATTTGTTTAATGTTTCCTTTGCTTGTGATGTAATGCAAAATAAGGTCTTCCTTATCTTCTTCCACCCCCCTCGCCCCAAAGGTCCGAGCCAATTAATAAGGCTTGTAAGTGCTTTGTCACAGGCTACCATGGAGGTCTGCAGAGAAGAACTTTAATCCAATAAACATTTCATTTAGATCATGAAAAGAAAGTGTGAGGAGAAGCTCCCGTAAGAGAGGGTGTTACTGGCAATTCTCTCCTTGCAGTGATATGAGGAATTTGCCAAATTAAGCAAAAGGCCTTCATATTTAACACATTAAACGTGTCAAAACTAATAATGGGAATAGTTTAATTTGGGTTGAACCTTACATTGTGAATATTCTAAAAAGCCACAACTGTTTTCTTCAAAGACTTACTGTTGAGCTGGATGGACAGGGCAAGAGGAGGTTGTGAGAAACCCAAATAGCAAATAACACTGGCCGAAAGTTGGGGTGGGGAGAGGAATAGATAATTAGGTGTAATTAGCGTGTATGAATTGTTGTCTCCCTGCCCTTGGCTTGAATAAATTTGGAAGAAAAAAACCCAAGTGGTGAAACTGCTTTGATGTAAGAGGAGTCATTGTGGCTTGGCAGCATAAAGGCAGTGTTTTATACTTCTTACATAATGGTTGTGATACAGAAAGACTGAATGGACTCTGCACCCCCCAGTCTGCTTTACAGCAAGGACTTTTGGATTCTCTTGAAACAAAATGCAGCAGAAGTTTTCAGTTGTTGGTAATGAGGTAGCAGACCTCATCAGAGATAGGCGTACGCCATCCTTAGTCTGCTTAGATCTTAAACATTTATTTTTATTCTGGAAATCTAGTTTCTGAAATCAACACTTTCCCTTTTCTTCTTCTTCCCTGTTTGGAGCTCTGGCAGGAGCAAAGATTCATGCCAAGGAAGGAAGTACAAATCAGATTTTGAAGTAAGAAAGCATTGTGAGCAAACTTCATATTGGATGGAACTGAGTTAAAGTAACTTCGTCATCTTTATATATTTGACCTGTTGTTGAACAACTGCTCATTTAGTCTCGCATGAAACATAGCCAGTCCTGTTCTGCTTTGCAGAAAGGCATACTGTATACCGCTTACTTACTAGAATAAGAGCTATCCTTAGTTGTGGGAGTGCATTCTTTGTAAGAGTTGTTTATACTTTTGGATATAATGCAAAGCACCTTGTCAAAGACCAAGATGTTGGTTTACATATCGCTTCTGTTTGGCGCAGTGGGTAGGGAATGATTCTCTTGAGAGACCTTGAAAAAGGAAGCCGAGTTATGCTCTTACCTTATTCCCCACTAAAACTTAATATTGTTCCCTTTGTTTAGGACTTTCTCTTGATTATGCACCCACTAAGCTGAACTTTAAAGAACTTTATAGTTATTGCAACTATAGTCAAACGATCTCAATCGGTTGCATAGCTACAACTACGTGGTATGCAGAAACAACTGTAAAGCATCTAATTTGAATTAAGGAACCAAATTATCAATTTTGTGTGCTGAAGCAGAGAAACTAAACTTATTATTCCAGTTGAGGTTCTGGACAATGATACAGCTATGGAGAATGAACAGTTACTTCATATCCACAGTGTTTTAACAAACATAGGAAATAAATCAATATTAATAGAGAATAATTGTCAGCCTTTAAAAATATTAAGCCCAACAAATCTGATTTAATACATACAGACTCCAATTACGCAATGTAGCAGCAGTAGTAGCTATAGCCTTACGCACACATTTTATGCATAGTATTCTTTTCCAACTTGAGGGCCTGAGCTAATCATTTTGGGTGTTAAAATGCTTTTTAGATTTAGCATTTTGTATTTATTTAAAAATGTAATATTTATGTACATGCACTCTATTCTCAATTTAGAGTTCTGTAGCTACTGGGATATGCTTGAGAAAAGGAAACTGGCATTTCATTTAACCCTTTGAGGGTTTATTATGTAGAACAAGTAGCCTTTTGTGCTTGAAGTTGTACACTCTGAAAAAAAAAGCAACACCTGAATATCTCCGGAGCTTGAATAATTATGCCCGATTGTGTTTTGCTGGTGTAGGTCACAGGAAATTCACTTAGGGTAGACTCTCTACAAAGCTAAGATATATGCAGATTTTCTGTTGTTGGATTGTGTAAAAATTATTTACTGTTAATACTTGCATAAAGGTTAGAAAGGTTGATGAAGTGATATTTAGTATTGCTTTACTATTCACTGCGTGTCAGGATGTAATTATGACTGATTCATGGAACTGTCTTAGGAACGAACCATCTTTATTAAAATGCTGATCAAGATAAGAGCTGACAGTAATAAAGAATAGAACATTTTAGTCTTGTTGCTTTTCAATGATTGCTAATTACCCCAGAGGTCATGTATAGTGCTTGGGAGGATTCATTGACATTATTTTCTTTTAAGTCTGCTGTTTGAACAACATCTGAACACGAAGACAAAGACTGAGTGCATACTGAACAATAGTTTGACCAAGTTTTTTTATTCCACAAATACTAGATGATTCCTCTCTTTTCCGTTTTGTTACAGAAATTTATGTTCACACGATAAGGCAGGATCTTTGTTTTAATATCATATCCTGATCATATCCATCACTGTCTTCAGAAGGTCAAACAAATAAAGATGAAACAATGTACTACTAACTCTCCTATAGTTTATTGTATGTAGAGCATAACCCAAAGGAGAGGTAATTAAAAGCCCAGTCTCCTTCCTATGACTTTGGTTATCTTATAAATCAGAATCTTCAGTTTCTTTATTAGATTACAAGGTGCATTTAACCTACAATATACCTTCAGATAGAAGGATTTTTAGTACCCTTTGTAACATGTTTGGAACTGAAGTGTGGGCAGTGTTACATGTCATGATTTGAAGACAAACTAATATCCAGACAGAGAAATACAAAGCATGGGGGAGAGATTTAGGCCAATGAAATAAGTATACAGAGAGGAGTAAAACAAATGATTTCAGGCTAAATGTGTTTCTTAAGGGTGTTTTTTTGGTCACAGACCCCTGTGAGAATCTGATGAAAGTCCTCTCCCCAGAAAAATACACATAAACACGAACACACACACAATTTATTCTATCGCAGTAGTAAAATATTGTGTATGTTCAGTCCACAGACCTCTTGAAGCCTATGGGGTCTATGGGCCACAGGTTAAGAACCCCTGGTCTGAACCCTCGGTTGAACAGCCTCCTACAAGCTAGGGCTCCCCCCAACCGATGTTTTATCAACAACAACTTTGGTAAACCCCAGGTGGTATGGCCTTGCTGGCTGAGGCTGATGGAAGTTGTAGTCCAAAACATCAGGAGGGGAATCAGCTTTGGGAATGCAGAACTAGAAGAAGTAGCACTTAATGGGAAGTGGGGTGTGGGGGAATGATTTCTGGTACGTGCATGAAGTGAGTAGATTAGGTAGGTGCACAGAACTCGGGAACCATAATGAGGGCAGCAGGGTTAGAAGTAGAGTAGCTTGGGTATGGGTAATAACCCTTCTCAGTAGTTAAAATAACCTTCTGAGGGCTTCATGATTGGTGGGCCAGAGGCGAAAAGTGGGTGGGGCAAAGGATGTGATTCTTATCTTGTATAGTGGGCTAAATTCAAGCGTGCATGAAGTGAGTAGATTAGGTAGGTGCACAGAACTCGGGAACCATAATGAGGGCAGCAGGGTTAGAAGTAGAGTAGCTTGGGTATGGGTAATAACCCTTCTCAGTAGTTAAAATAACCTTCTGAGGGCTTCATGATTGGTGGGCCAGAGGCGAAAAGTGGGTGGGGCAAAGGATGTGATTCTTATCTTGTATAGTGGGCTAAATTCAAGCCATGAAAAGGTTAGTGGTTTCTTCATACACATGTATGTGCATGCCCCTTCTCCTCTCCATTCAGGCAAGCAGAAGGCACCATCATAGTTCAAGACACATTTGAGCAGGCAAAAGCAGAGTCCCTAGAGCAGGGCTAGTAAGAGGACATGACTTAGAGACATATTTTAAGAGCTGGGTTCAGTCCCTGGGCCTGAGGTTGCCCTATTATTATTATTATTATTATTATTATTATTATACCCTGCCCATCTTGGCTGGGTTTCCCCAACCACTCTGGGCAGTTTCCAGCACATATTAAAACATAATAAAATGTCAAATCAACATTTCAGACAATTCATTTGCAATTCATTACAAAACCCATCAGCAAAATCATAGCAGTAGGTGCTTGTACTTGCAAGACACAATACTGGGGAGCTTTTCAACATGCCTAAGAGATCAGAAACTGGATACAGGATATTGTTCTCTCCCCTTCTCACTCTTCTTTCTGGGAGGAATTCCCTC
Organism: Podarcis gaigeae; assembly: GCF_964106915.1. Classification (NCBI taxonomy): domain Eukaryota; kingdom Metazoa; phylum Chordata; class Lepidosauria; order Squamata; family Lacertidae; genus Podarcis; species Podarcis gaigeae. The sequence goes on from NC_139680.1 coordinate 50,324,957, forward strand.
ACTTCGACCCTAACTAGAGCTATAACAGATGTGCTAGAACAAGCATCCACAACAGTTAGTGTTAACAGGGAAATGTTAAGCAGGAAATCACCTTAACCAAAACCTGAAATCAGATTTGGGACATTGGCAGAAATCCTAGCCAATTGTCTAAATTAGTGAATTGGTAATACAACCAAATCTTTGGAAGAAGTGCTGGCACATAGGCGTTGTAGCAGGCTTTAATGAGGAGGTATTCCTCCTGTTTGAGAAATATATTTCTGTTTAAGCTCTTGTAAGGACTTAATTATGTATTTATTTTTAAGAGCAGATGTTCAAATAAAATAACCCTTAATTTAATAATTGAACTTAGTTTTTTAAAGGAAAACTGGGTATCAGGCTGGGGGGGCATGCAAATCTTTTTTGGGATGGGACATAGCTCGGTGGTAGAACATCTGTTTTGCATGTACCGGTAGGTTCCAGCTTTCATACACAGCATCTCCATTTGGAGCTGGGAGAGAACCTGCCTGAAATTGTCAAGAGACACTGCTAGTCACTTTAGACCAAACTGAGCTAGAGGAACAAATGGTCTGACTTGGTGTAAGGCAGATTGCTATGTTCCTATGCTGTATTTTCAGTATGGATGTTACATCTAACTTGTAGTGATTATATGGAGGAAAGCATAGTTGTCTCCAATGGATGTATCATTTTCAGTAGTGTTAGAGTTATTATTTCATTCTAACAGAAATTCCTGATATCACAGTTTGTCTCCATTTCTACCTTACAGAGTCTAAAGTTTTCCCCCTTACAGTAACGTGTGTGAGTGATAAGGGTTTTTTTTTAACCTTCTTAATTATATTTTCAGAATGTAATTGTGTTTGTCCTTTGCTCTACATAAATACATAAACCAATACATAATAATGCGAGCAGCTGAATAATTCTAAGCATTAAAATTGAATAGTGTAAGAAGTCACAGTCTTTATGCCAATGGTATTGAAATGCTCCTTTGATGTGACATGCAGCTCTGCTATGACTAGCTTCTACTACCATTGGGAAAAGGACAGGAGACTTTTAACACTGCAGATGAAATAGGATTATCGAAAGACTTTAAATGTAAACCAACTGTTAGGAGTGTAGCTTTAAAATTAAGGGCTAAAATATGAAGACTCCAGCTAAAAGTTCTTTAGCTGCTGATTAGGATTCCCTGATGGTGATTAGTGAGTGTGGAATGCAATCATGCCTGTAAGCTTTAATCAATCCCATGATGGAGAAGTCAGTTGCTCAAAGAGAGACCAAATTAATACATGTATTGTTTCTATTGGGCTTATTATTTTTAACACTAAAAAAAAATAAAGTAGGCAAATTTGTGATGAAGTATTTCGGAGCATGCAGAATTTCGACAATCCAGAAGCACGTGAACTTTACTACCAAATATTCTGTCTGTCTCATCCTAAGAATGTTTTATTTTACATTGCACAACATTCTGACATGTCTTTTGTGTTGTGTTGTGTGAGCAATTAATCTCACTGTGCAGTAACCCAAGACCTTTTCAAATAGCAGTTTTCCTTGTGTAAGTATTTCAAATGTTGAGAGATCTCCATTTTTGTTTACATAACCACCTCTCTGTAAATATATTTAAAGTAATGTATTTCTGTTATTAAGATGTTCCAGTGTATGGAAGCTTAGAGAATAGTTTGTGATGTGAACAGGTCACCTGATAATAAGGGACCCTGCCTGTGCTGAAGTCAGGTGACCCAATAATATGACCATGATTTTGCTGCAGACCATGGAACTAGCACAGGGGTCAGCAACCTTTTTCAGCCATGGGCTAGTCCACCGTCCCTCAGATCATGTGGTAGGCCAGACTATATTTGGGGGGGGGGGGATGAACAAATTTCTATGCCCTACAAATAACCCAGAGATGCATTTTAAATAAAAGCCCACATTCTAGTCATGTAAAAACACGCTGATTCCCGGACCGTCCACAGGCCAGATTGAGAACGCAATTGGGCTGCATCCGGTCCACGGGCCTTAGGTTGCCTACCCCTGAACTAGTATCTCAAATGCAGATTCCAGAAGCTTGAGCGCAATTATAAGAACATCAGTTTTCACTATAAGGGAAGGCCTTCATGTTTCATCGGGGTGGGGGTAATCCAAGTTCAGATCTCCTTGTCCTTAGAAACAACTTTTCCCTTCCTACTTCCTCATGTGTTCTGATCTATTATCCACCATGCAATCATTGCTGTTATTATACTGTATAATTATTAATATGTATGTATGTATTGCCTTCATGTGCCAAGATAACACATAGTTTCAAACAATATTAGAATAAACAAATGATACAAAATACCCTTAGGCAACTTCAGGAACTGATGCCACAAACTCCCAGACCTTGCGTCCAGCTTCCCTCAGAGCAGACAGGTCCTAAAGAAGGTGGGAGAGGGATAATACCGTATTTTTTGCTCTATAACACGCACCCGACCATAACACGCATGTAGTTTTTAGAGAAGGAAAATCCGTAGGCATGCCACCCGTAGGCATTCCCTCCATAACACGCACAGACATTTCCCCTTACTTTGAGGAGGAAAAAAGTGAGTGTTATGGTGCAAAAAATACGGTAATATTACTAATAATAGCAATTTATACATTAAAAAATATTCAGAACTGCCCCTTCCAAATTGCAATTAAATTAAGCATTTTCATACACTGTGCAAATTTACTCAAACTGCAGAATACTTTTAAAGGCATTTTTCCAGATTTGCTGCAGAAATCCATTCTTGCTGACCACTGTGTGCTTGTGATGCAATTTTATTCTTGCTTACTTAGAAGAAAGGTCCACAGAACTCATTGGAGTTATTTATTTATATAGTATTTTTAAAAGTTTGATATGTAGCTTTTCTGAGTTCAAATGCAGCTTACACATTGCAATTCAAAAACACAATCTGTTATATTCAACTAAGTCATATTCAAAGTAGACCGGTTGTAAAAAATGAACTTGGTAGCTCAAGTTACTTAGGTCCATAGATTTCATTGAGTCTGCACTGAGTATGAGAGTTGGGCTGTTCTTGTACATTCAAACTAGGGCTGTGATTGCTGGCATTCCTAGCCCCTATTTCATATTGATGAGCAATATGAAACTATAGAGGTTGTTTGAAACTTTGATCACCTTTTGTCTGATTTGATAAACGTCCACTTTACGTTGTTGTTCTTGCCTGGCTCTACTACCTTGTATTGCTTACTGAGTGATGTTGAAAATGTATGTTTGTAACAGCTGTATTAAGGCATTCTTAGTGGCCGGGAGGAGAATTCTCAGTGATTTCTTTGTATTACTTTGAAGCAGCCTTGATGGTGGAATGAGCATAATCCAAGTGAATAACTTGCCGGACCCATCATTCAGTTCGCCTTATGCTGATGCATAGGGACATATGAGCTGATGCACTGCTAAGCTATGCTGTACACCCTTGCAAAATTCCATAGCATCTGCTTAAGGAAAGTAACAACTCTGTTATTTTGTTTCTGTATTCAGAAATACTGCAGCACTATCCAGCTGGATTCCGGAATAGACTATAGGAAACAAGCGCTACCAGCAGCAGGAAAGCTATATTACCTGTAAGTTGTTAAAGCTAAAGGTATTTTTCTTTTCTTTCTCTTTCCTTCACTAGCCAACATGTCTTGCCACAGGGGCAAGTAAAAATACTCCCCCCCACCCCACAAAACCAAACAAATGCCAACTATCTTCTGTTTTGCCACAGTGCTAGTGCCATCAGATGGCATTTTCAGTATCTTCAGTTACATCGTTTAAAATGTGTGACTGAATCAAAACTAATTAGATTTTGGGGGGAGGTGTGGTGTTTGCAGAACTGAAGTGACAGATGGTTATAAAGCAATGAATATCCTCTTGTAAAAGAGTGTGCAATTCCCTGGTAAATAAAAGAGCATCCTTTATTGTAGTAAACTAATTATTTATACAAATCCTCTGACAAGGACTCATTTACTGTTGGGTGTTACCATTTGTGGATTGAAAAACTTGTCTTATTTTGACAGATGATCTGCTTGTATCTAGGATGTTGATTTCCTTCAGCATTTATTCTCTGTTTGAAGATGATAAAAAAATAATACCATAATACAGCTATAAGTACAATTTATCTGTATAGCTTTGATTTCTGTTTCCCTAATGATAGTTTACCCTCAGAGCAATTTGAGAATACAAGTATATGTGATGCAAAGTTGTTCCAACATTTAAGAAGAGAAAGTGGTTTTAATCAAGCCAATACAAGTACAAATCTACTTGTAGCTTTATTATGGCATTGTTTTTTAATATTATTTTTGAAGAGTTTAAATAAGGACTGGGCTTTCCAGCTAGCAAAATGATTAGCCCCAGTCTAGGACTATAATGGGAGTGTATGATTTAGTTCATAATCCAGGGGTAGCACCTTGGATATAATTTTTGGGGTGAGTTTTATACTCAGGATTGCCAGACAACTGGATATGACCTGAAGTTTTAGGTTTTAAGCTTATTCTTAGGCTTCTGGGGAAGGAATAAAATATTGGAGTTAGGGACTTGTTAATTAAAAGTTACTGAGCATTGCTTCTCATCCTGAGCAGGAAAAAAAGAAATTTCACTTCACATAGTGAGTTCAAGGCCACAATTAGTACTTGCAATACTAACAAATGATTTTGAAATACTAAAATTTTATCTTTTAAGGGAGAAACAATTTATTTTCTCATATTGTGGTAGAATTCATGTATGTTGATATTGTATTAAGCTTGGACTGCACTGAAGCTTGGACTGGTACTTCTATAGAAACGTGGTTTTTCCTTCTGCAAATCTGGACTGAGCATCAAAGGGCTTGGGCAAAATTTCCCTGTTTCACCCATAAACAGTGTTCCCACTCCAGATCTATAAAGGAGAGGTGCTAGGTAATGTTATGGGGATGGATTTCTGCTTCTGGCATTGCTACATTTTGAGCTAAATGTGTATATATATGGGAGCAAGGGCAGAAGAATCCCACAGAATCTAACTTATATTTCAGGGCTTTCTCTCCTAGTGGGCAAGATGAGATACTAATGGATTGCTAATTGTGAGGCACCATCCTTAGTACAGTGGTACCTCGGGTTACAGACGCTTCAGGTTACAGACTCCGCTAACCCAGAAATAGTACCTCGGGTTAAGAACTTTACTTCAGGATGAGAAAAGAAATCAAGTGGCAGCGGGACAGCGGCAGCGGGAGGCCCCATTAGCTAAAGTGGTACCTCAGGTTAAGAACAGTTTCAGGTTAAGAAATAGTCCCAGTCCTTAAAACTACTAGCACTTTTTACTGCGCAAAAGAAGCTTATTATAACATTTTTGCATTCTGTATCCAGACTAAGTCCAGTTTAAACATAAAGAACCATAAGAAGAGAGACCAGGACTCTCTAACAATCGTTAACACCTAGACAGCAAAGCAAGCAAATACATATGCCACATGGTCATAGTATTTCCCACTATAGTAACATGTACTGCATTTCTATTTAAATTATAGTAAATGGGTGATGTCTAGCTGAATCCCTTTGAGAGACTCTGGAGCAGACTTGGGAAAGGTGTCAGGGGCTGCAGGGGAAGGGAAGGGAAGGGAAGGGAAGGGAAGGGAAGGGAAGGGAAGGGAAGGGAAGGGAAGGGAAGGCCCATTGTGCAAGTAAACTTCTGCTCATGCAACACAGAGTATCAACCTATAATTCTAAAATGGTATATAAACATATAAATCACCACTATATGCGAATTTTATGCAAATCTGCTTCCTCTTTTGTACTTTTTGGATGGTTATGCGTAAGTGGCTGCTTCAATCATTGCTGAAAATTTCCTGTAATTTCATAATCTTTGGCCATCTCAAATTATTTGGAGAAGGATTTTAGATATGTCAAAACTAATTATATACAGTATGATCCTATACATGTTTACTTTTAAGTAAAGCCCACTGAATTTAGTGGGACTTATTCCTAAGTAAGAGGGCATAGGAATGCAAACTTTATTCTAGAAAATGCCAGATCAACACATTACATTTTATTTGTATCTATTTAAACCTGTGATAAAATAATATTTACTTCAGATCTAATTTCACTGCACCCTCTTAGAGGTTTTTAAGGGTTCCCCTTCAGATGCTTGCTAGCTTTTGCTTCTTTGCTCTCATTTTGTGTGCAAGATATAGACAAAAGCTTATCTTTCTCACTGTGTGTGTGTGCGTGCGCGCGTGTGCATTATTGGCATCTGTCTTTCTCAAGAGACAATGGAACAGTGCGCCATTGAGAATAAGTCAAAGCATTGGGCAGTTATGGTGCCTGCTGTGGCTGTAGAGACCAACATGGGAGAGACATGTTTCATTGCAGGTGGGGCAAATGAAGGCGTCCAGTTTTGCTGCTACTGATGCACCATGGGGTTTCGTGTGTGTGTGTGTGTGTGTGTGTGTGTGTGTGTCTATCTATCTGATGGCCTGGCCTGGCATTGCCTCATTACTGGAAACAGCTTGAAACACAAAAGTCTTCCTATGTATGCAAATAAAGCAGAATCATCTACCTGAGAGTTAATGTTCTCTGCTTTTAAGTGTATTCTAACTCTAATGTTTGTATTTACAACATAACATCCTGTTCTGTCTTTCTCACTCTCTCTCCTTTTTTATGGGCAAAAAGCTAAGCAAGCTCAGGCAGCTGTTTGATGTTGGCTTCAAGTGTTATTAATTTCATATTCTATTATTCTTTTCACTGTAGCACAAGTGAAGCTGATGTGGAGGCTGTCATGGATAAGTTGTTTGATGAGCTGGCTCAAAAACAAAATGATTGTACGTAAGTTAATTTCTCTTGAAAGAGAATACATTTAGAACACAATGCCCAATCTCCACTGACCAATTAATAAGTTCCACTGCTGTATATGGGTTGATGCCACACTCAAGTGGCAGTCATTGTATCAGCATTTTGTCTAATTTATGTGTTGAATCATGTGCTATTATTCATCAAGCTATGCATTTCCTATCTGTAAGAGATGAGTTTTGTAGTAATTATCCAGACAAGATTGAGTCTTTGTTCATGTTCCCATAGTAACTAGACCAAGGATTTTAAAAGTACAAGGCAGAGAGCTGAGAGTGAATAAAGCGTGTGGAACCATTGCAGACTTCACATTTGAAGAGCTGTGTGACAGAGTGAGTACCCAGTCAAGCCTAGATCAGTTGGGCTTTTCAGGCTCCCCCCCCCTTTTTATTATATTATCCCAGCTCCAAACAAGCTTTGAGATATCCTTTGAACCTACAACAACAAGAATAACAAGAAAACTTGAATTCTAGAGTTGAAAAGTAAAATCAGTTTCTCTTGAAAGTGATCTCTATGATAAACAATTTAAATGTGTGAATAAAATTCTGGAACTTGCTAAGGCACTAGTGTCCAAAAGAAATTCACATCTAGATGTCAGTTGTTAAATGCTGATCACTTAGGTAAGGAGCACAAAGAATAAAAACTTCCTTTCAGAATCAGACCAAAGGTCCATCTATCACATGTCTCCAATGGTGAATTACATTTGATCTTACTTCCAGTGAGACAAAGGATAAGACTTCCATCTAAATACCTTTTCAGCCAAGGATTCACATGCTGCCCTTTGAATTACTACTCCATGGTGACTCTCTGTGAGACCCTAGAAAATATTCTTTAAGAAACTGCCCATCTGTACCTGTACTGAGAATGTAGAGCTACCAGCCAGGTAGCTTACTAAAGAAGCCTGTTGCCTTGATCAGGGGCAAAAGCTGTTCAATGGTTGTCTTACATACTGTGACTAGGTAAAGTAAAATATATTAAGTATATTAAGGTAAAGTATATTAAGATACTCTGATAGGTAGTTTTGTGTAATGTGAATACTAGAGTTCTGTAATTGCATATAGTAAATATTCTAAAAAGGTTTACTTTTTTATAATGTAAAATGATCTCTAGAAATCTTATCTAATGGCATTGTATGACCAAAAGTGTCTAGCATTGTGGGTCTTAAGTATTAGCCTTGTTGGGCCTTTTTCTGAGTACTCAGAATTGCAGCTCATGAGGAGAGCAGTTGTATAGTCAGGAAACTGCCCCTCTGCAGACATGCCTCCAATATATAGGTCATATTGGAGGTGGTGTGTGACTCAGGAATCCATGTAGGGATGATTTGTACAGCCCAGACCTCCTGCCTCAAACAGTTAATGGCTCTTATGGGACAAATAGGGCTTCTACAATAAGGACAGGCGCCACTTAAACTGGAGGGGAAACAGATTGCTGGCACATCAAAAAAGTGGCAGAGTAGTTTTGAAACCAATCATTGAGGAAAAGTTGATAGGAGCTAAAGAGCACCTGGTTAGGGTGAAAATGGGAGTGTTGCATATGGGAGTAGAGCAGAATTAGGCAATGAAAGTGTAAGGGTACATGATAACCATTTAGTTCAGTAGGGGGAAATTTGGAGAGCGACATCACAGATAGATGGTCATACTCTTCCGCAAGAAGTCTGTGAGCCAAAATGGGCAAGCTAGAGTGTCCTTCAAAACCAAAGGAAAGCATAGATATAGTAGCCAATGTGGAATGGAAAGAACCAGTGAGATACAGTTATCTTTTCGGTACTAATATTCTATGAAGCAAAGGGAAGGGCATATGAGAATGGTGTAGCTGTATGTGAAAGAGAACATAAAATCAAAGAAACTTGACATCTCCAAAGGAACAGGCTTTTTCACAGGAAGTGGGATGATAATGCATACCCCAAAGTAATAGAATTGGGGATATATTATTACCCCCTCAGCAGAATGCCCAGGGGGGTCTTGAGATGGACAATGCAATCAATTAGGCATCTAAAAGGATAAAGTGTTGTTGTAATAAGTGTCTTAAATTACTCTCACATTGACTGTGGGTAGATTCATGTTCTGGTCACAACACAAAGGTAAAAAAATATATATTATTTGTTGTTTAGTCGTGTCCGACTCTTCATGACCCCATGGACCAGAGCACATATAAAAGAAATCTAGAAAACTCTAAGGAAGGCAGGAAATGTGCTGTTGAACTGATGGGGAACAGTGATCATAGTGCTATCAAATTCAACATATGGACAATTGTCAGAGAAGTCCAACATGATTGCACTTGACTCCAGAAGCAGGGGGGAAATGAGGTAGAGCTGCATCGGTGAAACCAGCCACCTTCTGAGTCTCTCCTCCCTCACAGTCCTTCCTCTGGAAACAGCTCCCTTATAAAGGCTCCCAGAGCTGGAGGGTGGGGCAAGGCAGGTGGAAAAAAACATTAGCTGCTCAACTCCACCATGATGAAAGGTTATAATCTTTTGGAGTTTCAGCTGAGAAAAAAAGCCAAGTAAGAGGGAGGGACTCCTGTTTAATTCTTTGGCCATTGGCCTGTAGGACCCCTCAGGACTAATAATAATAATAATCATGCCATCAACTTACGCTAACTTTGAGTGTAACTTTGGGTCAGCACAAAAAACCAATGCTCTTCTAGTAAATGTGTTGGTGCAAGGTCATTTTCCTTGGTCAGACAAGTAGGCAATGAAACATGATTGTTGCCTTTTGTGGTAAAATAAAAAAATGGAAATTTAAGAGTTTAGTCCTATGCATTTGCATTCAGGGATGATTACAGCCAAATTTAGTGGGCCTGGCTTCTTGGTTAGTGTAATTAGGATTACATGCTAAATTCTAAACATTACAAAATTATTTTTAACAACAATTCAAGCCCCAGAAATGTTCAGATGGCAGTATTTAACACTGAAGAAGATGAACTCTACATACAGATTGTGAAAATGAGTGGGTAGTTATTTATAGTCTGAACACAGACTCATAAAAGTCTAATTAACTTTGAAATGGAAATATGGTTTTTCTTTCATTCCTAGGTCATTCAAGGCCAGCCCTACCTTCGTGCATGACCACCCACTTGATTTAGACATAGTGGTTGAATCATGCCCCCCCCCACACCCCACATGGATTAGTCCATATGCATTAGACTGCAACATAGAATAGATCTTGCAGGTTTCATATTTGCAGTTATATATATTTGTGGCACTCAGAGCTTTAAACAGTGACAAATCTCAGCAGACTGATTTGCACATAATGATTTAGGACCATGTGCATGATCTGGAAGGAGCCTGAACATTGCCTTAGGCTTGGGTGCTCCCCTCTCCTCTCCACATAAGGAACGAAAGGACCTCGGCAGGGTCTCCTTTCAGTTTCAGATAATACTGGTGTAGCTTTATGTACGGACCTGATTTTGTGCTTTAAAAGAAACTCTGGTTAGTTAAACAAGCCAGCTTCATAATCCATGGTTTGAAGTTGGCTTGTTAGAAACTTAGCACAGAGTTTCTTCTAAATGACAAAATCTGGTTCCTTTGTCACTGTCAGGATTTGTGGAATGTAAAATATAAGACTGCAGAACTCCTTCTCTAAATCACACAACAGGGTCAGGAGTGTGCAAATCTGAGCTTTGATCTTATTGCAGCTCATGCACATTGCACCAAACCATTGCTTAGTACAGAGGTTGTCAATCTAGAGAACACCTTCTTCTGTGCGTGGTGCACATGGGACCTATATGTGAGAGTGGGAGGGTGAATATGTTTGGTCTGTGAGGTTTTATGTGTGATTTATTGAGTGTGTGTGAGAGATGTATGTTTGTCTGAGGTCTGTATGTGTGCAGTGAGTGTGTTGCATGTACATGAGAAAGTGAATATTATTTAGCCACCTTGTATGGTTTCCCTGGTACTGAAGAATGCCCCCTATTAGACAGCAACAGCATTAGTGTGTGAAAGAAAGAGAAATCAATATTGTGCGATCTCCACAGGACCAGTCAGACATGTCTGACTTCCCTTGACCAACCAACTTGTCTGGAGCAGGGGGTGGAGTGGGGAAGCAACAATGACTGTACTTTCTTTAATCGCAATCTTTTTCTCCCCATGAAATGCCCCAAAGGCAGCTGTTTCGTGGCTGGTGCCCACAGTGCTATTTCAATATTCAAAAGTGTGCCCACTGTCCCAAACAGGTTGGCGACCTCTGTCTCAAACATACATACAAACTACAGAGTGCCATGAGTTCTTTGTAAGTCTAATTCATATATGTGTCAACATATTGGCCTGCTATGGAAGGAAGGGTAGGATCTTGGCCAGGGAGGGCAGGGTATAAATAAAAATTATTATTATTATTATTATTATTATTATTATTATTATTATTATTATTATTTGAATTGAATGAATGACAACAACAGCATACCCAGAATGTGTCAAGCTCAAATAATAAGCAAGTGTCATGTGCAGATTTTTATGTATACTATTTCACAGCCTCTGTGTTGGTCTTAAGTTCTAGACATTGCATAGCAAATGGAAGAAGGTCCACTGCATCATGTAGAACAATTGTTTTCATTACACAGTTGCTTTTTATAGATGGCCCTGACTGTGTAACACACAGAAAGTCATTTCACTTGTCTCTTCGCACCATCCACCTGTTTCATCCATTTAACCACCTAGCATCTGTGTGTAAAAAGCACACAGCATCTGTGTATCTAGCATCTGTGTATAATGTAAATTAATACTGACCAGAAAGGTAGGTGCAGCATAAATCTTACCTTTAATATCTCCATGTTATCTATATTTCTTAATTCTTCTTTGAAAGAAAAACTTTCAGCCATGATTATGCATAGCAAATACTGCCCTCTCATGGCAATACTAACTTTTTAATGTGATTAAGGCTGTGTGCTGATGGTTCTTTCTCTGCAACAACGGTGAACTTCCTGATCCACTATTAGTAACTTGATAGTGGTATAGACATAATGGAGACGCTCTCTAGGGGCAAAAGCCTGGTCACTCACTCTTCAAAATTCTTTGCAGCATCTTTTGGCAGTCAATGTCAGTCCTAAGGATAACTTGCACTTTTTTATTTTAAGAGCTACATGGACACCTATATTTATATGCACCCATCATTTGACGTACCAAAATATTTAATGGAAAAAAACAAAACAATCCAAAAGTGTGGTAACCATGAAGGCAAGGGGATAGTTACTTTTAATGGACACTACTCAATAGCTGCCAACACCAAACACACCGAAACCTAGAGAGAGAGAGCACAAGAGTTGTCCCCTCCCCCCCTTCCACTCTGCTTTTTTAAATGTTTGTTTGCTTTTTGAGGAGATCCTTGATTGAAGAACTGAGGTTGTTTTGTCTAGGGAAGACTGGTTCTAAGTAATGCAACTGCAGCCAATTGTGTGGAGAAGGTAGCAAGGATACCACCCCTTTCATGAATACAGCCACGGTCTCTAAGCAGTGATTTCTACAATTGCAGGAGTCCTTTCATCAGCTGCTACAATCATGGAAATGATTCTATTACAGCGGTTGTATCGTCTGTCAGGTTAGGTCACTTAGGAACATTCTTCATGTAAAGGATGATGCTGGGATGGTTACATATCATCCCTTAGCATGTTAAGCCTGAAAGTACTTGTTAATGACCAATTACAACCTACAGTACATAAAATGTAAGAGCCCACAAAAAGTACAAACGACACAGACCCAAATGGTAATGTCCCTTAAATAACATAGAAAGAAGGAAATTGCAATAGGTAGATTCCAGAGCTTGACTTTCTTTTCTGCTTCCTATTTATGTGGTTTTTTGTATTTCTAGTAACAATAATAAAAACCTCACCTCAGAGCAAAGGGCTGTTGCTTTGCTTTTTTTCTTCAGAAGCAAAAAAAAAAAAAAAGGTCAAAGCCATCCCCTTAGTGTGCATCTGGCACCTTCACTATACAGCTTTTGGTAAATGAGGGGTACCTCTTTACCCTGGCTTTTGGTACCTGAGATGTGTGGGACCCACCCTTAACTCCTGTGACTGCAATACGTTCTACCTGCTTTAAATACTGAATTTTAATACTGGGGACCTGCTGCTGAAGGGGGGTAATAAATTTAATGATAATAATAATTAATAGGAAAATAAGGAAAATGGAGTGATTTGTTAGAGCATTACAATATATAGACAGCTATTAAAATAACTTGAGATAATGGTAGCAGAACACTTGTTAACTTGGTAGTGAAATGGAAAAAGAATGAAGTGGACAGCTCAGTCAAGCAGACTAAAGTAGATTAACAGCTTGGTGGGCTTGAATTGGCATGAATGTGGTTTGAGTGAGTGTGACATCAATGAAATCCTACTTCCCAGTATTAAGAATTAGTAATAGAAATCCACAGTGGTTGGTCTTCATTATCCATCTTTTACATGGCAGCAACAAGGTAGAAAGCCAAGTCATTAATCGCAGAAGTTGATATTAAGATAACTGTAGACATACTACAGACTTAAAGGAGTTTCCCATGAAGTTCTAGAACTATCTGAAAATTGTTTAGAGTCCTGCAGAAAGGATCGGGAGTGCAGCTGAGAATTGAGCTAGCAATAGGAAAAGCACCCTGTCCGCAGAGTGGGTTTTGGTGGTCCCATCTGGTTAAAACAAAATCAGAACATTTGTTTACTACAATAGGTATCTTCATAAATAAATAAGTAAAATTAGATGTGGCTGAAGGTGTCATTGTGAGAATGAGGAATTGTACCAGGTAATCTTATTTGAAGCTTGAAGTGGAATAACATGCCCAAATACGGCACTAGCTGAAGTGCCATTGAGTATTCAAATTAAGCAAATCAGTTCTTCCTAGGGCATGTTATGTAGCTTCAGAATAATTATTTCTTTAAAACTAGGCATTGTATTGAGGCTGCTATTGACTGATACAGAAGCAGTAAGCTCTTCAGAAAGGTGACATTTCATAATAAATTATACCAATGTAGACTTCTAGTATTTACATGCTAATCAGTCAATCGTACAAAGCAAGACCTTGGACTCCAGATAGGTTTCAGTAACTTGTCTGGCTCATTCCACAAAATTAAAGCATTTCCCAATAAATGTAACTGAAAGAGGAACAAACTTCAGGAGGTGCATAGGAAGCCGCCTTATACCAGGTCCAGCCATTGGTCCATCTAGCTCAGTACTACCTTCACTGATTGGCAGAGCAGCTCGCCAGGATTTCAGGCAGGGTTCTTTCCCAGCCCCTCCCTGGACATGTCAGTGTTGAAACTGGGACCTTCTGCATGCAAAAGAGATTCTCTGCCACTAAATCGGTGGATCTTCCCTAACCAGAGACTGGATTTATATAGGTCTTTAGCTGGTTAGTAGGGATATGTTCAATGGGTTCACTGCACAATGGCTCAGAAGTTGTGCATGGCAGGGAGTCAGAGTCAGTGGCCAGACACAAAAGCAGGAAGGGCTCTTGCAGCTTGAATAATTACGTAGAAGAGGGAATGCTGTACATTGTGTGCTAATCTATACCTGGTGCAATTCCCTCTTCTACACAACTATTACAGGTGTAGCAGCCCTGTCCTCTCTTGCATCCGACCACCGTGCCTAGTAAGAGAACTCAAGATTTGCATGCAGGAGACCCCATGTTCAATTCTTGGTGCCCCTGCTTAAAAAGGGCTCTGCCAGCATAACTGGGAAGGGGGCCTGGCTGAGGTCTTGCAGACGTTACTGAGTTAATTGGACCCTCAATCTGACTTGCTATAAAGCAGCTCCACCTGTTCACAGGATCTCACTGGACTTCACTGAATTTGTGCCGGTGTTCCCCCCACCCAGGTTAAAAGAATACTGACATTATACAAGGCACCTGGGTTTGTGTGATATTTAGTGGCTTGTATTTCTTCCTTTGGAACTCTTGGCTTATTCATTGGCTTGTAGGGGTTCTCTCCCTGTTAAGAGTCCCAGCATAAAGAAATCATATTGCTTGTGAGGCTACTCAGGATCTGTTGCCAGGACCACATTTTCAGTGGCCAATTCTGTATCTCCTCAGCAGATGTGCCCAACACCCTCACAATGCCTTCAAGGGAACCGCAGCTGTATGGTGGGCAGCTGGCAAAGCTGGAGTAATGCTTTTGAGAAGCTTTTATGGCAGGGCACATGTTTTTATGTGTGGAGGGTCTAATTCAGTGGCACAGCTTGTTTTCCCCCCCCCTCCCAAAAAGGGAGGAAAACTCCTCTGTCACAGGCCTCCTGCTCCTCTGTAGAAAGGCAAGGTGCGTAGTAACAGTGTACAATATGGGGGAAGAGAACTTTGTTTCAAAACAATGTTGGGTAAAGACTTGGCTTTTTCATTTCATTTCATTTATTTTACAACATTTTTATATTGCCTAATAACTTAACCAAACTTACAATCATTTAAAATATTAGTCATTAAGTGGTATATAAATGTCTTAAATAAATAGTAATAAATTTCTCATTGGAAATAGAAGAGATAATACCACCAGCAGTCAGCCCTATAAAACAGCACTGCAAAGCACTGAAAGATTATTTTTACATACCATAGGGAAATAAAAAGTTTTCTAGCTAGTGTTGAAAGGGCCATAATGTGGGTGCTAATCAAGATTCTCCTGGCAGGGCATTCTTTATGTTTCAGGGGTTTCCCTCCATTCCAAACATGGAAGAGTGTTTTTTATTTTAATCTTCTGAAACCAGAAATAAAGCCTAAGGACTTGGTTTGCTTTTATAATCTTAGGTATCCAGGGCCATTTAATTAATTCACAAATGTGTGGTGTACTAAATGATCCATGAACCATCTTTTATCTTTTATTTTGTGGCTGCTATTTTAATTCATAGGAATTTAGTTAAACCAATCTGGTATTAGACTGGATGGTATCAGGAACATATCTACTACTGTTGGAATTTTTCAGACTAATTCATATAGCCTATTTCTGTAACGTGTGCATTCCTGCATGAATTCTCTGCAGCTGTAGTTAGAGCTTGAGTATGTGATTTATTTAGGGCTTGTTCACACATCTGGGTTTATTGCATTGTGCTTATATTCCTTTTGCTTTAGTTTGAGTTAGAATGCTTCAAGAAAGTGGAAGACTTGATGGCAAACTAGATGTGATGTTAAATGTGTGAATGCATTTGTGTCCATGGACTGCTGCCCCCCCCCCCCAGATCAAGTAAAACAATAGAATTACTTAACTGACCAATCATGTTGGTTCTGCCCCCCCCCCGACAAAAATCCTAGCTATGCCCATGCTTGTGTCTTTTAAAAAACGTACTTTCAGTGCAACAGCTGCAAGAGGGGATCAGGATCAGGACTATGGCATATGAGGAGGGAGAGTTTTACCCTCCTACCATATCACAATCCTGCTAAAACTCCCTTCTCTCTGATGCTGTTATTTACCGCAGGAGGGAAGCTGCCAGTTGCACCAATGGTAGCCTTCCTCCCGGAGGCTCTGGGAAGGGGAAATTGTATCTGCTTGGACCACAGCATAGGAGGTAAAGGCTAAATCTTCCTTGCTGTGCAACACATTTCCAATCCTAACCCCTTCACTGTGGGTATTAATTTCATAGCTGAAAATAGACTTATTAAATGATTAATACTGTCTGCATCCTATTTGGTTTTACCCTGAGGAAGTGACTCCATTTTCTTTAAACTTTATCCTTAGCATTAACATATGATGTGGGTGGGTGGTGGGGAGGCACCTGCTGTAGTCAATTAGTACAAAATTTACAAGGATACATTCACAGAGTGCTGTTGTATGTAGATCCTGCTTTCCACAGGAATCTCTGGTCAGCCACTGCGAGAACAGGATACTGATCTAGATGGGCCATTGGCCTGACCTTCTTATTTGGTCTATAATTTTGGCAATACCCAAGCAAATTACTTTCTGATTTAATTTAGAGATCATAAAGCTAAGCTTAGCCACCAACTTTAGGAATCAATCTGTTACTATCACAGTCAACCTTCTCACCTAATGTAAAAAGAAAACAAAATAGGAGGGATCACACTGGTTTGCTTGAGATATGATGGTAGCATTTCAAAATATATATTATGTTGGTCTGTTGGCTTTTCAATGGGTTACAGTTCCCATTTTCTGTTTCAGCCGCTTGGAGCCAGTGATTACTTGGAAGTAGCTATGCATTTTGACCTAGTCTTTGTTCGTCACATACCTGAGTTCACAATGGCAAAAAGGACCCAAGCTCGCCGCTTCATTACTCTTGTTGATACTTTTTATGACAAGAAGGTAAGCAGTCAGTTGGTAAATTCTTACAGGATGAAAGCATCTTGAATTGCTCTGGAAATTATCAGTATAAGATTAATGGGTAATGTAAGTTAAATCTTCCTATTTTCTCTCATATTTGCTTGCTGCTTTGGGAAATTGGTTCCACATGAGATGACAGGGGTGAACAAGTCATGGGACAATTTAACCCAGATACAGTTTAGGTCATAGGTCTTCAGCAGGTGGGAGTTAAATTTGGTTTAATTTCATTTGGTGTGTTTTTAATTTCCTGGAATCAAATGGCAATTTCATTAGGTGAGCCTGAGTTCCAGCACTATAAAAGAAGAATGAAACATTCTCTCTTGTTTTCTCCAAACTAGGACACATAGATAAAACATTGCTGCTCACCAAATCCTATCCCTGAAAATCTGCAACTCCAAGGTGGAGTTTTAAGATAGCTTTAGTTGGTATATTCTGCCCCATGCCCCCACCAACTCTCCTGAGTCAAAATAATATCTTTCCAAGAGAAATGATCATGATTCTTTTTTCTTGATTGGTAAAAAGTCACATCATGTTTTGCAAGCCAAACAATAGTTAAATTGAAATTATCCACAAAGTTTTGTTTGCTGCTATAATTCCAGGGTACAGATCTGCTTTGTTTTCATCTTATTTCACCTAGAGTCCCAGTCATGATTCGTTATAAGTGAACAGACGAGTAAAGTGTTAATGGGTTTGCCCCAAAGTGATAATAATTTTAGAAGAAACAGCCACTCTTGGTTTTAGTCTGAGTTGTGGGACCTCTAATGAAATAGTAATGATAAATGCAGCACTTAGCTTGGATTTACAAAGGTTTCAATCATGGGAGCAAAATCAGCAGTATTAAAACAACTAAAAAAGGCTCTTTATATTTAAGCTGATGTTTTAAAAAGTAATGGAAGAGATTAAGCTTCACCCTATGTGTGATTATAGCCACGCACTTAAATATTTATGCAATCAGGAAATATCAATTGAGATTAAAAACCTTTTTCAAAAATGTCCTGGCAAAGAAATTCAAACAAAAACAAAAAACCACCTTTAGTTCAGCAAGATAGTTGGGACTTATCCAGACAATCTTATCTTTGTTTAGTAAATGACTTAGATGCAGCTCACTTTTCCTGATGGATCCAGATGTCTTTTCTCAAAACTACTGGCTGTATTTATAGCTGGGAGAGTGCTTGTTCTTTCTTCACTGGACAATTGCCTATCATAGAGACCAACAGTTTAAAATATACATTGGCACCTGCAGCTTGTGAAATGGCAGGCTGTACACTAGAGGTTCTCAACTTTATTAACTTTATCCTCTTTTAAAAAAGGATGCTAAAACTTAAAGGCTGACAACTAGCAACTCACATTAAATGTATTTTAGACCATAACCCCTATTGGGCCCAGGCAGCAGACCATCTAGAGGGCACCAGGTTGGGGGAGTCTGCTCTAGCACTTGTAGAACAAACATCATGAAGCAAAATGCGTAGGTACCATTCCAGGAATTGTTTGGTGGCAAAGGAGCCGCCTCCCACCTTTCACTGAATTTAGTCAATGAGTAAAGTCACAGCTGTGATTGAGGAGTACTATGGCAAAATTTAGAATTGCACACATCAAAGACGCCAAAGTGACTTCAGAATTGCTCCAGGCAGTGTAGAAGGAAATTCCTGGTTCACTTTGAAACTGTGTTTTGGTCTTCCTTGATGTACGTTTGCGTGGCTCTATATTGTTCTCTTGACTCAGAAAATGGTCATTTTGAAGCTGACAAAAATTCCCTGGTAGAGAAGTGACAATTGTCTAGAAAAAAGAAAAAAGAGAAATACAAAACTGTAATGTTGCGGTGCCTAGCTATAGTATTTCCACCCAAAAGCAAAAGGTAGTAGCAAAATTTATTCTTTCTGATACAGTTTTCATGCCATGCCAAAATATATATTATTTTTTATTTAACATTTCAAAATTCCATGAGTTACACTTGGCTTTTCATATTTTCTGGTGATGCATCTATAAGCATTAATGTTGTTTCAAAAAAATTAATGATAATAAATCACCAATTAAATTTGTCACAACTGAATTTAATTCATCTAACAAAGCATAACCAATTAGTGGCCTTATTTCAGTTAATTTCTGCCCTGCCTTCCATTGTGGCACAGAGTTTCAATATTTTTTTACTACAAAAGGAAAGTAGCTTATTGCATGATAATGTTCGATGAGCATAAGTATTTTAAATTGTGTTTTTGTGTGTGTGTGTGTGTGTGTGTGTGAGAGAGAGAGAGAGAGAGAGAGAGAGACTGTAAGCTAAATGCTGTACAAAACCAGTAGAAATAAATGCCCTAATGCTGACTTACATTCTTAAGAATAGTAGAAGAAAAGAATGGCCTACATTTTGATTTTGAGGATATTTACTACATATAGGTTTTGATGGTAAGATGCTATACCCAATGACTATGTAAAAGAACTAAAGTTAGTGGTGGTTGTGTTAGAATGGCACATTTTTTATAAATGGGTTTATGGTTAGTGTTTGTGAAGTGAAGAAATAATGATGGTACAGTACAAGCCACTTTCATTCTGCATTCTTATGGAGAGCTACTTATGCTTGGCAAAATCAGAAATCATTTCAGTTGTTGTTTATATCAAAATTGCTACTTACACCATACAAAATGAAAACATGGTGGATTTTACAAAATTCAAATGGAGAAATAGGAGCTATATATGATAGCACCTACAGCTTTTTCACTCTCTTCCAGGTGCGTATTGTTTGCTCTGCATCAGCACCACTCCAAAACATATTTATTCAAGAATCCCATGATGGTGGATTGGACGAAAGTAGGGTAATGATGGACGATTTGGGGTTGAGCCAGGTAAGCACTATGACCATTAGAGCCTTTGTTGCAGGAGAGCATAATTGGTTTTGGTCTGAGTGGTGGTGCTCGGGGGGCAGTGAGCAGCAAAAGCATTTAACCGGTCATTCTGTAGCTTTCTGGCAGGATCAACGTTGCACCTTTTCTTCTATTCCAACTTAATGCAATGCTATTCATAAATGGTTTGAACCAATCCATTTTAGCATAATTCTAGAGATACTTCTAATCTTTTACTCAGTATGTGTTTCTAATATATTAGAAATATTGTGTCATGCTGCTGCTTTAATACATGTTCTTCAGATTTAGTGCAGCTACATTTAGCTTTGTACATTGCACTTGTATCATCATCATCATCATCCCACCTTTTTCTTGGACTGGAACTCAAGGCACCTTATTTTACTTGGGCCACCATGTTGGGAATCTGTTTATTGTCTAATAGGTGTGTTATAAGTGTCTCTATCACTCCAGGTTTACAAAGGAGAGAGCTGATAAATACTGCTTCCCCAAACTGATATGCACAGGATTTGTAATTAACTAACTTTTACTCAGAGTAGGCCCATTGGAATTAATGAGCCCAAGTTGTTGTTGTTTTGTCGTGTCCGACTCTTCGTGACCCCATGGGCCAGAAGCACGTTAGTCATGGTCATTAAGCAATTACTCTGAGTAATTGTTGGTTGAATACAACCCAGAATACAAGAATCTGTTGCTTGCATTTCTGCATTATAGATTATATTTCTATTCTTACATTATATAGTTTATGAATACTAATACCTAACAGAAAGTTAAATCAGAAGTTAGAAGCCTCAAGTAATTTTATCTATGGCAAATAGTTTCCAGTGTTTATCCAGTAAAAATAGGTTTCCTAATAAGTATTCTTTTCTAATAATGTCTCCCTTTTATATCTTATAAAGAAATATGGTGGTTCTGAAAAGTAATTTAAGGGTTGCAGCTTAGTCCTCTTGTTGCTGATCTTTCAGTGTATGCTGTTAATGCACAGTAGACTCACACAGTTTTCTATCTTAGTGCCATTCACCTTGGTGGGGGAAAGCATAATGTTTTCAGAATATGAGCCAACACACATTTTAAAAGCCTTGTCCTAGCATGTTATATACTTGAGAAAACTTGCTTTCATTTTAGTCCTGCTGTGAAAGGAAATTCAAAGAAAGTGAGAGGAATGTTTTGTGAACCCAGTCTGTTAACTCCTAACTGATAAGGATAAAAAAAAACACATTACTGAATATATGTTAAACACAAGTGTCTCTGAAAGATCTCTATCATACAAAAATGTTGTACAAAACTGTGATGTGATGCACAAATGGGGGGAGGTGGGAATGGAAAGAGATTCATCCTCACAGTACATTGGCCCCTGCAGGGCAAGCTGTGTTATGGTGATATTTAAACCTAATATTTTGTTGTGGCTTTACCACTGGCAAAGGAAGATATAGGTTAATTGTTATCATAGAACAAGTGTGTGCTTTTCAATTAGCCTCTATATTTGGGGTGGAAAACCAGATGTTATTGAACTGCAACTTACAACACGTCCGACCATTGGCCATGCTGGCTGGGGCTGATGGAAGATGGAGTCCGCCAACATCTGGAGGGCCATTGGTTCCCTATCCCTATGAGGCCATCAAACCTGCCACAAACATGTAACGCAGAGACCTGCAATATCACCAAAAAATATTGCACAGAAGCACAGCCAAAAGCAGCAACTGGTGCTGCTCCCTGTATCCTTTTTTTAATATTTAAGAATAGTTTTGTTCCACAAAAGCATGATTGCAGAAGAAAGGGAGCTCGATAGTTATGAATTGCACACAAACCTGGGGGGTGAGGCGAGCGGACGGACTGTGACTATGTGGGCTCAGGCCACACTGCAAGTTTGAGAAGTCTTTCCTTTTCTGGTTTCTTTTTAATGCTGTCTGCATTTAAAAAAAATGTTCTTTGCCTCCATCTCTCTCTAGGATTCAGCTCAAGGACTTTCAATGTTCACAGGAGAGGAGGAGATTTTTGCCCTTCAGCGTACCATCTCACGACTGACTGAAATGCAGACTGAGCAGTACTGGAAGGAGGGGGACAGGAGCAACCAACCACAGTTGCAAAAAGACTAGCAAAACACAAATAGTACTTGTAAAGAAGAAGAGTTCTAGCTCAATGCAAAATTATTTTTAACAGGCACACTGCCCAATTTTGCACCTTACTTCCTAAACATTTGCCTTTTTATGTGTTAACAAGGGACAGGTTGCATGCTGGAATGCTGGTGGGAACAGTTTTATGCCTGTGTGTGGAAGTCCAGCCTAATATGAAGTCTTTCCTGACCAAGAATCCAAATCTACAAATTATGTGGAAAGGAGTGGCACATACAGTTTATGACCTGCATTTGTATATCATACTTGAAAAACTACAGCTTGAACAAATGGTAGGCTTAAACCAGGCAAATTAAGTACATATTATTGCACCCGCCTACCTCTAGTATTTCAGTTACAGATAACTGCACCTTCAGTATCCTTGATTTTTTTTTTTATGATTCTGAGCAGCAACTGAAAAAAATCAGTTTCTCATTTTACTAAGTACAAAATCACATAATTGCATTTTGGTAGCTCTGTCATTCTAAATACATTTCTTATTTCTGCTCGCCTACTGCCACGGTAGACCAATTAATTGTTATTCCTTTGCTTGTATGTGTGACCCCCTGTCTCAAATTCTTCTGATAGGGAGGGTGCAAAGAGAAAATAAAAGTGGAATTACAGAACCAAGAGTAAAAAATGTCATTAAGTGGATATGTATCAAAGCAGAAGTGAACTCACTGTGTCTTGTATAGGCAGACCAGATAGGACAATCTTACAAGATTTGAGGTGAACTTTGTACTGGTAGTGAAAATGGACTTTATATTGGAATTTGACTAAGTTGTCCTCCTTCCCTCCTGATGCTGAGGATGTTTTCAAGCAGCTATGCACAAGACAGTAAGTGCAAATCTACACACACTCACATACCCGCCACCACAATGCAGTGATCCTTCTACACCAGATAGTCACCATTGCCATGTGTAACATTGGTGGATCATGCTCTTTCACTGAACAGCACAGGAAAAAGCAATGCAAACACAGAAACATCTCTTAGCAGTTCAACCACCCATCAGTCATGATATTGCTTTACTAATAAGACCGCCCACATTGTTCATTTAGGAAAGGTACCAGTCAATGAATGGTGTTGGTAGCATAACTCT
Source organism: Podarcis gaigeae (assembly GCF_964106915.1). Taxonomy (NCBI): domain Eukaryota; kingdom Metazoa; phylum Chordata; class Lepidosauria; order Squamata; family Lacertidae; genus Podarcis; species Podarcis gaigeae. The sequence continues at coordinate 50,348,057 of NC_139680.1, forward strand.
TGGATACCCAATGTACACCACAAACAATGCACAGTCTGGCATCCTCAAAGGCACACTTCCCAGTGCAGACCACCATGGTACAGTAAGCAGGAGCACCAAAACTGGCTTATGAATATAAAGGACAATTTTACTAGAATAGGTATATAAACTCATAAACCTACTAAACAATGAGCAGGAGGTCAACACTGATAGTTATGGCTATTTACTCCAGGGCTAGTTAAAGACAATGTCTTGCAGTGGACGAATGCAGACAACCAGCAAGCAGCCAGCATTTTGTGAGTTAAATAGGGCCATGCATAGGAAGAGAAACCAACATTTCTTCCATAATAGTTGCCCATGGGCAACTATTTGAGAAATCAAATCCACTAGGAAAAAATACTTCCAGACAGGCAATACAAACAATGTAACCACTTTTGTTTGAAGGACACAAGCTGTTTTCAAGGTAAAAAGCTGTATGACAAGGAAAAGGAGGAAAGGGATTATATTGTGGGTGCTCTGCTAGCAAGAATGACATCTGCCGCAAAAAACGACGGGGAAAACTGAACTAGAAGCCATCCTACCCACCCCATAGACCTGTTTTCTATCCTCACAGCCACGGGAACAGAAAGACGTATGATGAGGTCTTTATCATCTTCCAGAGGCAAAGGTCACAATATAACTCCAGCCATATTGACCAAGATTGACGAGGTTTTATGTGGACCCATAAATACACATTGTGTCAGTCCGCATCCCAAAGGCAGCTGAGCTAAGTTACAGTACTTTTACTAAACTTCATAGGTTGAAGATAGTTCTGATAGCTTTGTGAACACCAAGGACTGTGCATTTGATGGTGAGAAATAAGTACATCTCCCCCCATCGTTGCCCCTCCATGCTGGGTACAGCTATATTTGCTGTAGCAACTGTCTGCCAGGCACGCTTAAGAAAAAGTTACCAATTCCACATTGTAGTAGCTTGATTCCCACGGATCACTGCCTCTTAGGCAATGGGGAATAACCTTGTTTCTTCACCTCTTGGAAGGTTTTCTGTAGAGAGCCAAGTGCGACACAGGGACAGTAATGAGTAATAGTTAGCAACTTCATCAGTGTCTGGAGGCAGCCAAACCAAACTGGAATATTTATTTTACTTCTTGAAAATTGTATACCACAAATACCTGCAAATGCCCTTCCAAGATGCCAAAGGACAACGTGTAAGAAATAGTTGAATGTGGAAGATTATTGCTATAATTGTAAAATCCATTTTAAGTGTATAAGCCTTGTGGTATACAAAGTGTAAATAAAAATGTCAATTATATTTAAAGCCTACTACCAGCATCTAGTTGCAATATCATAATATTTCAAGGGAAATGGTGTGGCAATTTAATATACTCCTACTCCTCCTTTTCTCCCCATTAATCTCTATTCCGTGAACCCTCTGGAGCAGATTTTGAGGATGTGCTGTAATTTGGAGAAGAGTTCCACTGTGCAGGTGGAAGTCTGCTGAACTTGTGGAATAGCGACATTGGATACAGCCCTAAGAAGTAAGCTCCACTGAATTTGCTTGCATTCAACTGAATACAAATGCACAGGACTGAAATGTTAGCTATGATTTTGCCACAGAAGGCGACAACTATGCTGTCGTATTATGGATATGTGTGCATAGGCAAACCACCCAAAAGAATCAACCCCAAGTAAAGAATGAGCCCATAAATATCACCCATATTAAAATTGTCCAGGGGTTATTATTAAACATCAGGTATTATTTCAATTTATCAATGTTTCCATTAGAAAAGACTGGTGGTAACTTCCATTCCAATATACTAAAAATAGATGACAGCCTCTTACTCTCACAGTGGATACCTAGGGGAAACCCACAACCAAGGTCTGAGCCCCACAGCACTCTCCCTGCTTGTAATTCCCAGCAAGTGGTATTCAGAGGCATACTTGAAATAGCACAACCTGGCTAGGAGCCATTTATAACCTTCATCTTCCATGAACCTGTCTAATCCCCCTTTAAAGTCTATCCAAGATGGTATGTCCTTAGCCATTGGCCATGCTTGCTGATGGGAGTTGTAGTTCAGCCACATCCAGAAGTCAAAAGGTTCCCCACACCTGCCAAGGAGGCTACCTCCATGGGAAAAAGGGGGGGAAATCTGTCTACTTTATAGCATTAGGTCCTATGGGTGATGTCCAAGCCTTTGCTTCCTACAATGTTTTTGAAAATCCTAGCCATGAACTTAACACTCCTGAGAGAAGGAAATGTGCATCTGTCAACCATCAGTGGGTAGTTGATGGACTATGGTGAAATGGCAAAATTAACTGGGAAGCTCAGGAATCTAGAAGACAAGAACTTTAAAAAAGAATGGGAAAAGTTTATAATTTATATACAAGATCATTGTAAGCAGGTTAAAACATTGGCAGGATTTTAAACACACTTGTAGTGTTACAGAATGTATGAATAATTTAGAAAGATAAAAAATTGGGAAAGTATTGATATGCAGTGGATAATAGGATCAATAGGACCCATGGAAGGGATGGGGGCAAGTCAGGAGATTCAGAGTAATCTCGATATTCGGATTATGAATTGTTTTGTTACATGTTTATATTTTTGAAAATCAAATTAAAAAAATTCAAGAAAAAATAAATAGTGCATCTGTAGGTGCAGCTCAATTTTCTACAATATTGTTGGTAGCCCCAAAAATGAAAAGATTTTGCTAGAAAAACAATTGGGGGAAAGAGAATAAATCAGTAACCATGCTCTCCTCTATCCCAGAAAACAGAAACTGACACTGAGAAAATTTAAAGATGCTCTTTGTCACTAATCTCCCAGTCATGATAAACAAAAAGTTATGAAATGGGCAGGACCTGCAAACAGGAAATATTTAATAAAGGTTCAAGAGAACTGAAAACAGTTATTTGCTTGTCCACACTGGGTTTTATTGCCCTGCAAGTTTTATTGCCCTGAAAAACATTTTAAAAAAAAGAAGGTGCAGCCTGTAAAAAAAGAGTGAACAAAGGATGGCAATTCCAGGAAAAAGGGGTGGTGCGGAAGCAATCATCGTCAGGTCGAAAGAACTTCATAAATTTGAATTCTTTGATAGCAGAATACATTCTGCCATCTTTATTCTGTTATATTCCAGCCAAAACCTGCTTTGTCACTCAGGTACATGCCAATCATATTTATTTATGATAACAAAAAATAACTGCCATTATAGTTGTGTGATACAGGGCACTGGAATAACACATTCCCCCCTGTTAATGATCCCATTAAAATAATAAAGTTGCATCTCAATATAATGTTCTGAAATTGATATTGTTACTTGTAGCTGAAAACTGTGAATTTGCTGTCTGTTCCTGAATGCAGTTTTAAGGAAACACCAGAAGCACAGACTCCATATGTCGGCATCTAGCACCACCAAGTGTTCAACTCAGTTTGTCTGCAGCAGAGCTCAAGAAAACACATGTGTCCTTTTCTCTGTGCACCATCGCAAGGCACAATCTGTGATGCTAGAAGCCTCCCATTGCTTTTAAATAGGCCCACCCAAGACCATCTTGGAGGACAGTACTCTGTTTGAAGAGCTGCTGTGTGACCAGGAATTTGCCCATCAACAGCTCACACCAAGACACCAAACTCTGCAAGCACACAGGTCGCTATGTAAGTTCTCCTCACCAGATTGAGATGTATCAGAAATAGCTATTACAGTGGTACCTCGGGTTAAGAACTTAATTCGTTCTGGAGGTCCGTTCTTAACCTGAAACTATTCTTAACCTGAAGCACCACTTTAGCTAATGGGGCCTCCTGCTGCCGCTGCGCAATTTCTGTTCCCATCCTGAGGTAAAGTTCTTAACCCGAGGTACTATTTCTGGGTTAGCAGTCTGTAACCTGAAGCGTCTATAACCCGAGGTACCACTGTATTTCTAAACTTGTGTCTGAATGTAAGCAAGTTTGTATTCCCCTCTGTCCTCTTTTTTTGTACTTGTAATGCTTTCTCACTTTTTATATTAACACATAGTAGCCACAGTTAGCCTTCCTTAACCCTCAATATTATTTTTCTTCAACCAACTGAGCTGCACACATTTTAGGAGAATGATGACGTTCCTTTCATCAGGCTTTTGAAGGTGAAGAAGCATAATCTGTCTGACATTAGTTTGTAGGGGACCCTCTGCTATATTCTTTTTTATTTTTTTGTGTTTCTTTTTTATTGATGTTTGAATCAGTTTTAGAACATATATTGATGTGTCTCAGTGGGCAAGAGTCAACTAAGTTGCTGCAGGTGCAGAATGAGTTCTGCACAATGAGACTCTCCCCTCTACATGCCCTGTGCCCCCCCCTAAATCTGCTCTGGGGGGTTGAGGGGAAACATAGAACAGGTTTAGGGGAGGAACAGGAAGAGGAGAGGGTGGGCCTTGCTCCCTGTGAGCTTACCCCACTTAGCATGATGTTGAATTCCACCTCTTAAGGTCTGCATCACCCTGTGACCATACAGTGAAGGGTGACAAAGTAATACCTAAATAAATAAAATTATTGGCCCAGCTCTGTTTATTGTTCATCAGGGATCAGCCACTACCAACTTTCCCACTCTTGTGCTGTCTGAAAGGGGGAATTCCCCCCCCCCAAAAAAAATCTTAAATGGGTTAGAACCAAAATGCTAAGTTCTAGAACTGTAATTGTCATTGAAAATGTTGTTGTCATTAAAATCCTCAAACAATGAGGGAAGGGGGCTGCCAATGGCTGCAAGTCAGGATGGCCATATACTACCGCCAAGATCAGAGGTGCCATGCCTCTGAATCCCAGGTACTGGGGAACAGCAGCAGGAGAGAGGAGACCTCGCTCTCATGTCCTGCTTGTGGGTTTCCCAAAGGCATCTGATTGGTCACGGTGGGAAACAGAATGCTGGATTCGGCTCATAGTCAGGTCCAACAAGACTCTTCTTACACTCTTAAAAGATTGTTCTTTTCTTGTTTTTAGAAAGGTGGTCACCAGTTGATCATAAAACAACAATTGTTTATTATTCCCTGGAACTCAAGGCAGCACACTCAGACCCTCTAAGTGTCCCTATTTTCCAGGGACAGCCCCAGATTTATGGAAGCTGTCCCGGTTTCTGTGATCCCAGAATGTCCCACTTTTCCTTAGGATTTTCATTGGAGAAATGTTGGAGGGTATGGAGTTATGCGACCCCTGAGTCATCTGAAGACAGCCCTATATAGGGAAGCTTTTTATGTTTAATGTTTTATAATGTTTTTATATATGTCGGAAGGCACCCAGAGTGGCTGGGGCAACCCAGTCAGATGGGTGGGGCATACATAGAATAATAATAATGGTGGTGGTGGTGGCATGGGACATCCCTATTTACATCAGAGAAATGTTGGAGGGCATGCATACTTTTGAGTTTCCAAGTGGTCCTCCGCTGGCACTGAGAGGACTTAGGTCTGCCTGGCTTCAACAAGATTGCTGCAATCAGCCTTCAGGCCACGCCCTGGGACCATTGTGGACAAGTATATTCTACGCATGTATGACTTAATTAATTAATCTATTTGTCTGGAGAACTGCAAGATTGTGGTTGTGAACATTCTACATTTGCTTGCTGGACGTTCAAGACCTAGAATTTGACTGCAAGTTTGAATGCAGCCACAAGATGGCAGAATATAATCACTGTTATTCAGGGAAGAAATGCTTCTGAGTTCACTCCATGAGAGGGTTGGTTGTATCTTCATTTCACTGTGATGTTTAAGGGACCGCATGTCTAACTGGCTCAGATAGTCTCAAAAATAACCATTGAGTACTGTATCTTTTACCTTAAGAATCTACCAGTGTAAATGCAGGAGCCTTGTTGGGTAAGACATCACAGTTGATGGGGTAGCTTTTACGAGAATTTCCCTGAGGACTGATTGAATACATTGGGGGGTCCATAAGAACTCGTGCTAAATAAATGTGGAATAAACAGGATGTCTGGAGGAGCTCTTAGACCCCCGGGGGTCCATCCCCTCCCCATACACACACACCTTTGTCACTGTCAGATTTTAGATGTTTCTCACATTTCACTCCTGCCACAGGGCTTTTGTGCACAATGCAGCTCCCATTGGGAATGGTTTCACCCCTCTTTTTAAATCAGCATCAGCAGACACACCCAATTCCTGGGGAGGGTCCTAGCATGCCAAAACCTCTGTTGCATCTTTGGGTGGTTCTGTTCTACTGCTCTGCTTACTAGCATGGATGGAACTACAAAGTCTTTGGAAGTTCAAAATCCACAGCCCCGAACACCATGGCAGATTCTATAATATCCAGTCTACTTGAACTTGATTTTTCATGGCATGTTGAGCCCTTCTTAATAACAGTAACACTAGTTGATTGCATAAAGCTGATGTCAGAAAGCCAAGCCTTGGGCTTCACGTACTCATTATATTTCCCATTCAATTATTGTTTTGGTTGTTAGCTGTCTTGAATCAAAGACAAAAGGTGGGGTATAAATCCCTAAAACGAACGAACGAATAAATAAAAGTGACACATTTCCAATAAATCAATTGGTTGATGACCCTTTCATTCAGGCTGCAGACACTTGCTGGGGAATTAGCCTCCTTGGAGAAGTAAGTGGGGCTTACTTCTGAGTAAATATGCATGGGATTGTGGAGATAGTTTAAAAATAGTGCAAAAGAGAACAAATAGGAACCCTTCAGGCAGCTTGTAGCCAAGATACTAGCTGTACAGTGTATCTTTGTACGATGTTACACATCATGCTTAGATACCACTCTGCATTTTAGAATCTGGGAGATATTTTATTGCAGTTAATACCTACTGAAGAAGAAGAAGAGGAGGAGGAGGAATTAATTAGCCACTTAATGTTAAAATAGGACCACTCGATGCCAGTCATCTACTGAGTGTACACATTGAGTGTCAGGAGGCCCACTGGCATGAAACCACCAAACTTGATAAAATGAGGTAAAACCATGGGGCAGGGGGTCTCCATGAATTGTGCCCTGTCTAAGGCCCTCCAGAACTGAGACTTGGCACCTACACAGTGGCTTTCTATGGTGGACAAGCAAGATCCATAGCTTAGGTAGGAGCTTAGGAAGCTGCCAAACTGAATCAGAACCCTAGCTGGTCCACCTAGTTCTGTATTGCCTAAATTGGCACTCTAGGGTTTCAGACAGGAGTCTCTCCCAACCCTACCAGGAGATGCCAGGGATTGAACCTGGGATGTTATGCCTGCCAAGCAGATGCTCTGAGCCACAACAATTCTCTGCCTTACACTTGCCCCAGCTCAACATCAGAAGATCAAATCCTGAACAGGCTAGCCAATGTGGTGCCTTCCAGCCAGCATGCCAATGGTCAGGGTTGCTGTAGCCCACAACATCTGGAGGGCACCATGTTGTCTACCCCTGCTTTAACTCTTTCTGGTGTCCCCTGGCCAACCCTTCTCACACACGGCTTTAGCGGGTGTTCTGTGTCCTCTTATCTGCTTCACAGCTTCCTCCCATCCCCTTTCTGGAGGGCTGCATCCATCTAGTGGGTCATTTAGAGGCTCTGCATCTAAGCAGCAAAGCAAGCGCTGGCTGAGTTCAGAGTTTCCTTTATCAGCCAAAGAAATGTCAAGCAGCAGCAGGATCTTTGCCAAAGGTCTACGAGGGAACAAGGTTAGGGCAGGACTTGGAGTACTTTTCAAAGAAGACACAATAACCACACAGACACCAGCCATGTCACTGTTTTCCACTCTGTGTCCTCGGACAACTTAGTTGGAGAAATTGGAAGAGAGGCTTTGGTTCTATCCTTCCAAAGCATCCCTGACATAGGATCTAAAATTCACTATCCACATAGGGTACTGGCACTGTGGTCTAAACAACTAAGCCACTTGAGCAGGCCCCCCAAACTCGGCCCTCCAGATGTTTTGGGACTACAACTCCCATCATCCCTAGCTAACAGGACCAGTGGTCAGGGATGATGGGAATTGTAGTCCCACAACATATGGAGGGCCGAGTTTGGGGGGGCCTGCTCTTGGGCTTGCTGATCAGAAGGTCAGCAGTTCGAATCTGCGTGACGGGGTGAGCACCCATTGCTTTGTCCCAGCTTCTGCCAACCTAGCAGTTCGAAAGCACACCGACACAAGTAGATAAATAGGTGGCGGGAATGTAAACGGCATTTCCGTGCGCTCTAGCATTCATCATGGTACTCTGTGCACCAGTAGCGGTTTAGTCATGCTGGCCAATGATCCGGAAAGCTGTCTGTGGACAAACGTCGGCTCCCTCGGCCTGAAGCGAGATGAGTGCCATACCCCAAAATCACCTTTGACTGGACTTAACTGTCCAGTGGTACTTTACCTTTAACCTACTTTGCTAATATAAGAGAGGGGTGAAAACAGATTAAGTGCCAGGAAAGACATAAACAGTGGCCCATAGCACAAATCATGTACAAAAAGAGCCACACAAGAGATGCCAGCACCAAAAAGTCTGGCAAGAGGATGTTTGTTCATACAAGCTGTGAGACTGAGGTCAGGAGGGTTTGTATAACATGTGGGTAAGCGTTCACACTTTAGCCTAGCCTAGAGTGAATGAAAAGAGAAATATCAAGAAGTAGCCAGGATGAGGGTGGAGTCCATGCCCATCCTTGTATAAGTGTACTTGATACGCAAAAAGGTTGCATGACAAAAATAGTGGCAGGGGTATGAAAAGTGTTGGTGTGATTGTGATTTAAGTGCTGCTTAACTATGCCAGAGTTACCAACTTTCTAAAGCAGACATGGCTCCCGTGTGGTTAACTGCAATTGATCTACAGACATTAGCAGGCTGTGATGCTTATATCCATGTCATGGAAAGCTACAGGCTGGTTTCTAAAGATCCAGTTGTTGTCAAAGGCACAGGAGCAGCCCAAACACTTCTTTTATAGTCAATCAGCAACCCTAGGAAGCTGTCATTTTGGAGGAGAAGCAACAAATAAGATGGGGTGCTTACCATAGCTGTCAACTTTTCCCTTTTCTTGCGAGGAATCCTATTCAGAATAAGGGAATTTCCCTTTTAAAAAGTGAAAAGTTGGCAGCTATGGTGCTTACGCCTTTTCCTATCCTCAATTACCCTACCACAACGCCCAGAGCAACCAAAACGGAGGTGGGTAAGTGGTTCAGGGAACATTTGGGACAAGAAAATGGGTGGGGAAAGGGTTAAGAACCACCTCCTAACACAAAACTACTCAATTCCTGATCAGCCCCTCTGGAAGTGACCATTTCTTCTTCTAAAGTGTTTTCAATGTGTTTGTCCATAATATGTAGCCCTACCCACTGTAGAGGGGAAATAAAAGCGCTGAAGAGCGTTAGGTGTATCTGCCCCTAATGTCTGTTCTTAGCAAGATATCAGTCCATTAATCTGCTCTCAGCCCGTGGATTTATGCTTCTATCATAGAAAGGAATAGGCACAACAATATTATGAGGGTATTTGAAACCATGGATTCCTTTATATATATAAAAAAAAGCCAGGTTCTCAGGGTAACTGGATTATACCAATGAAGAAACACAAAGCACAGATCTGGAAGGAAGCTGGCTTGGTGCTCATCCAAATGTTAAATGACAGAGGATAATCTTTTCTCTCTTGTTCTAATGGCCATTTTGCTTGGCTATCATGGAAGCATGGGAGTGTGCCCCTGATGGCTCTGATCCTTTTATCTGGCCTAACAAAGTTACACAACAGGTCATGACCTAGGCAATATGATGGAGTGAAAACCAGTTCCTCTAAATTGTATGCTTATAAAAAGAAAGCTCCCAATTCCTTGTATCTCTGTTAAAAAAAAAAAGTGCACTAAAAGGCTGATCAGAAGGCTTCCCCCCCCCCCCCGCCAGCCTTTCTGTACTGGTTTATAGAAAGTTGCAGCAAAAATCCCCAGAAAAGTTTGGAACAATATTCCTATTAAATCTTATAACTTGGTCCATGCCTCTGTTGCCATTTAATACTGTAATCCTATGCATGTTTACTTGGAAGAAAGTCCCAGTGCATTTAATCATGCTTGCATCCAGAAAGGTAAGTAATAATGATTGCAGCCCAGGAATAAGTTCCAATGACTATAGTAGGGGTACGTACTCAATGCCATCTTAAAACACAGCTGGGTTGTTCCAATTCTCAATTCAGATCAAAGCTGGTTTGGGACAAAATACAGTATTTCGTAAGAAATGACAGGATAAATACAGGATACATATGTATTGTGGCTAACATGGTGTGGGCACCACTTTCCAAACCAGTGGGGGGCGCATAGTAGATGCAAAATACAGTGGTACCTCAGGTTAAGTACTTAATTCGTTCCAGAGGTCCGTACTTAACCTGAAACTGTTCTTAACCTGAAGCACCACTTTAGCTAATGGGGCCTCCTGTTGCCACCGCACGATTTCTGTTCTCATCCTGAAGCAAAGTTCTTAACCCGAGGTACTCTTTCTGGGTTAGCGGAGTCTGTAACCTGAAGCGTATGTAACCCGAGGTACCACTGTAAACAGAAGAGTGTACAGACTCATTGGGCTGAGTTCCTGTGACATCTTGTGCCCACATCTTTAGCCTTCAGGAGCTGGTGTAAAGCAAAGCAAGACAGAGAGCTTAAAAGCTCCTTCTATGCTGGGAAAACCCAGCAAGGCCTACTGAGCACACCAGCTCTGGAAGGCAGGAGATGCTCCGGTAGGGGTGGTTCCAAGGGGGTGGTTTGAGTACCCACCCTTGGAACTGAACCCCCCATGTAAGATGTGGTCATACTATACCTTTTATAGTTGTGTGTTGAGACAGGAAGTGAATTTTTATTTTAATTTTTAAGAAGAGGAGGGCAGGCAATACTAAGTACACATCAGCAGTATGAGTTAATAAAGTTGTGTGGTCAAATTTTGAGGGAAGATATTGTTGTGAAGGTTAAATCTTCCATGAGATTCTCAATTTTTTCAAATGAAAACAACAAGTATTTCTGGCACAGAACCACTATCTCTAGTGGTCTAAAACCTGGTTTGGAAAGACTAAACATAACAGCCATGATGAGGTGTGGGCTCATGTCATTAAGCGCTTTACAGGTCAAAACACCTTGTGCCTAGAAACTAATGGGAAGTCACAGATGTTGGAGCACATGTGTAATGTTCTGTGGGTGATCAACCTATCAAAGGATTGGTTCCACATTCTGAACAAACTGAAGCTTCCAGACCATAACCAAAGGTAGCACCATGCTAAGAACATTACAGTAGTCTAGCCTTGAAATTACAAGAGCATGAATAATGGATTATGGGTTCTGATGAGACAGAAAGGACTGGAATCTTCTTATAAGATGGCTGTTCATGGAAGATATACTAGAAATGTCACAGTAGAATGGCAAAAAAGAAACAAAATAGTCACCAGGCAATTTTTATTTTTAAAAGGGCAGTAAGTGTACATTAAAAATCAAACTAATCCTATGTCACATTCCTGGTCATGATACCAGAGAATAATGAAAATCATTTGACTTCCCTAAAATAAGAAAGGAATAAGCTCTCAATTTTAGCCTTCATTTTGGAATTGCAGCACCCATGCTAGCAGAAGCTGCCAGTTATGGATAGACAAAAATGCACAGGTCTGCAGGGGGGAAAGTTCCTCTCAGTGCTCCATTCCCTGAACAGCTGAGACAGCAAAGTCCTGACATGTTGAAGGGCAACCTAGCCTTCTTTGGACAAGAAAGGTCACTTCTGTTTGTTTTAATATTTTGGTTAAAAGAAAGAATACTAGATATGGCAAAATAAAAGGAGAATTCTTTTCATGCCTAAATCCAGGCTTTGGTGAGAGAACCCCAGCAGAGATTTAAAATCACACACAAAAATGCAGCAAAGCATGGAAATATAGGTGGTTAAACCTTTAAAATGTCCCCTTCTGATCTTCTTCCAGAGCACCTTACTTCCCTTAGCATGGAAAGAGACCACACGACTGTTAAGTTAAAAACACTTACAAGCTCTTCAGAGGTAAGATTCATGGGCTTTTCTATACAGCATCAAGAAAAGACAAAATTTAGTTTCAAAAAGTAGTAAATGTTTCTAAATTATTTGTACAGGAACACAAAGATGGCTTTCTTAAGCAACATGGTCTAAGCTTGGAACATCCAGCTTAGACATCCCAACTGGTAGGGTTCACATGGTGGAAAGGAAGAGAGAACAAGGGTGATGGGTAAATGACCTAGCTAGGCCTGGAAGTATGGCTTACTCTATGGTCTTAACCACTTCATGCGTTAATTAGACTTAAGTATGTTGGTTATATGAGGCTGGATATCCCACAACTTCAACATACAATTGCCCTCAAAAATGAAAGTGTGTGTCAGAACTGAAGGGAAATAAGCTTCGCCTGATCATCGAAGCGCAAAAGAAAACCCCCTACATGCAGCAGAGTTACACCAGACTCTAAATTATTGGAAATGGGCTGTCTTAATAGAAAAACCAATGGAGCCTCTTTGCACCTCAAAATAATGTATAAATATGCTTCATCTGGGGCTGTTCCACACATGGCCTACATGCCTTACATAAGGGTGGGGTGTGCAAGCAAAATGGATGGCTCTTCTGAGACATAGGAATTTACAAGCGTAGACCCCCATTCACATTAAAATGCTCCTACACAGCAGGGAGGGTTACATGAGCCTGAGGCTTAGACCTACACTCTGCTACATATATAAACAGAAACATAGGCCCTGCACAAACTAGCCTTGTGCATCTGAACATGCAGGTATTTAGGGTTTTGTTTTTAAAGCTTAGGCACAACAGATGTACCTACATGGCTTTAATAATTTCAAGGCATATCAGCTTAAACCCATCAGATCTAATAACGCAACTGTTCAGTTGCTTCCAGCTGACCTGTTTATTGAGCATTCATCTTGACTCGTCTGAAAAAAGTTTGCAGGAAGGTTAGACAGCTTTGACTATTTATTGAACACTCGTTCCAATTTGTTTGCAAGGGAGGCGATATGATCTTGTCTTGAGCAAATGTTACCCCACACCTCCCAGTCCATTTTCCTGTCACTTCCCTTATCGTAACATGTATAATTTTGGCAAGAAGTAGGCTTGTAGTGTGAGAGCCCCAAATCAACTTTAATTGCACAACCTGAATCTGTCAGTGTCTGGTTGAATCTCACCCCAAAATAATAACAGGCTAGAAGCACCCTTTGTCCTTGTCAATCATAATTCCCATTTATTTTAAAAGCCTTTTTTCTTAGCATATGTCTGGATAGTGGATTTAGGAATGTTTTGGGTTTATTCTGGTTTTTTATTTGTACATCACACTTTCAAAATCTCTCTAGATTTATCTGCCTCTCTCATTGTCACGGATTCACTGTTCCAGGGACATCCGTTACTTTACGGCAGCCTGATGCAGGCAGTAATCTTGATACATATTTGGTGACCCTGCAACATTAAATCACACACTGTAGTGCTTTATTCCTCCTCCAGAAGACTTTCTGCATTAGTGGGTATCTAAAATTACACCCGAAAGATTGAATACACCCTGCAAAGTAATAAATGACACCATATGGTCTTCATTTTTCAAAGCAATGCACCACTGTTTTAAAGCAATTTGTGTTTAATTTTCCAATTAAAAGGCTTGAAATAGATTTCCTAACACAGGGACACAGAAAACAGTCGCTTCAGGGGTTCTCCCTAGCTAAGAGATCAGGTGAACTAACAGCCTTGACAGTCACATGTTGCCCTTGGTCAGGTAGCTACCAAGGGGCCCATAAGCCTGAGCTGTTAATTTCTTCCCCTTTCTACTCTGAAACAGCGAGTCATCATTACAGCAAAGACAAGGGGCATGGTGCCTCTCTCAACAAATTAAAATGAGTATATGCTTCCTTAAGCCTCTTGGGCTTGAACATATGTCAGCTCTGAACTACACCCTTACTACCCCCACTTTCCCACTCAATTTGTAAAGAAAGAAAATCCATTTTAAAAGGGCAGATCTTTGCTGTGCTCCATAGAAAGCAGCTATTAAGAAACAAACAAATAAATATTGGAATCTTCTTCCAAAACAGATCATTCCCTTGTGGGCTTGTTTGTTTGCTTTTTTAGTTATGCCATTGACAACTATCAATGTTGACTATTATTTTTTTAGATGTATGAAAGATGTATGAAAAAGTGAAATTGAGAGGTCTAGAAAACTTTTATGGCCTTTTCATTACTGAATCTACTGAGTTTCTGAGAAACCGGAGATTCTGATGTTTTATTGTCAAATAAAGTGTGTCACATACTCGCACAGCAATAGTGAATGATTGTGGAGATATGGCTGCGTTCTCAAGGGGTGTGTGTGTGTGAAATATTAAAGTGAAATAAAATAATATGCACACTTTGCCTGTGAGAGAATGTGGCTTCAGTCACACCCACTTGGAAGCACTTCCCATTGAATCTAGGGCTCATGCATAGATCCTGGTGTGGCCATATTTCAAACAGTGATAATCCAGACAGAAAGGTTGTTGAGCTTTTTTCAGTTTTCGGCTCGGACATTTGTTAGATTTCCATCAGGGGTGGAGAACAGATGTTGTTAGATTGATCAGCCTGAGTCAGGGTAATGAATCATGGATAATGTGAGTTGCAGTCCATTCTGGAGGGCCACAGATTCTCCATTGTTGCTATAGGTGAAGCTACAATCAATTTGTCCTTAAACTGCAAAACACAGACTGGAATACAATTTATTTCCCAGGTCTATTTCTCATTTATAATACTTATGCATGGTATTTAATAAATAATAATAAAATAAAGCAAAAAGGAAGCTGCAGGCGGACAATGACTTATTAAAATATTTTATACTGTACCAACCTTCCAATCTGTAGATTCATAAAGGAGGTAACAAAATATTTTAAATTACAGCAATAATGAAATCAAATTCAATAAAGAAGCAGTAAGCACAGCAAGAAAACAATGAATTAAAACAGCCATAATCAATACGCAGTGAACCTCAAAAGCTCTGTAGAAGAAACCTGAATGTCTGGAGTCTAATGACAGTGCAATGGAACTCACTAGGAAATGATTTCCATAATTTTAACTCCAGTTTGGGAAAGGACAGTTGGGGAACCAACTGGAAATCAGTGAAGATTGACTCAAACCCACATTATACCTACATTATATGGTCCATGCAGTCCAGCTCAGTCAGTATCCTAGTGGCTGCATTTTGAGGTCCCTGAAGCTTCCAAGTGTTCTTCTAAGGAACTCATAAGTAACTTATTCCCAGCAGCAAGAAACATCGAAACTAGACACTGGAAGGATCTATCAGAA
Organism: Podarcis gaigeae; assembly: GCF_964106915.1. NCBI lineage: Eukaryota > Metazoa > Chordata > Lepidosauria > Squamata > Lacertidae > Podarcis > Podarcis gaigeae. Next base: position 50,363,249 of record NC_139680.1, read on the forward strand.
GTGAACACAGACTACTGGTACCAAAATGTATCGGAAACCGGCCTAGACTAGGAAAGTTAACCAACAAACTTAAATTAGCACGGGGACAAGCAAAGGAAAACCTCTTCATCCCGGTGTGGTTCCCCTTTATCACAAACACAGCACAACAGGACAATGACCTATCCCCTCTCCACAGTACAGTGGTACCTCTGGTTAAGTACTTAATTTGTTCCGGAGGTCCGTTCTTAACCTGAAACTGTTCTTAACCTGAAGCACCACTTTAGCTAATGGGGCCTCCTGCTGCCGCCGCGCCGTCAGAGGACGATTTCTGTTTTCATCCTGAAGCAAAGTTCTTAACCCGAGGTACTATTTCTGGGTTAGCGGAGTCTGTAACCTGAAGCGTACATAACCCGAGGTACCATTGTATAAAAATCAATATGGCTAACCTGAGTCAACAACCTTCCCCCTCTAACACACACACATACAGACAAGCCACACTCCAATCAACTGAATGCAACAAACCAAGCTCTGGATCCCCTAATCTTTCATAATTGGTGTGTATATGTGTGTGTGTAACAAAGGATCTACCCATGTGATGCTAACACAAATCGGTACAGTAACACTCTGCAACAAAAGAACAATACCCCCACCTCTCTCCCTTCCATCAACTGCAAGATGCCTATGACAAAAGTGTCTGTCACTACATGTAAACGAACTGTGAAAAACACTCTATGAATTGAAAGTGGAGACAATAGATGTACTTTTCCCTGTTTATTTTTTTGTTTTGTAACACAAGAAAATATTTAATAAAAACTAATAATAAAAAGAATACATAAAACACTTCACTGTAGCATCTTTAGAACCATGTGTGAAAACAGACAGCAGACACAAATCTTGCATTATGGAAGTGAATACCTCTGTACTATCTTTTTTAAATTTAATTTTTTAATGTACGACTATAACACAACACACACACAGTGTGACAAAAACAAACATGATAGGAGAGCTTGTAGTAAATACAAATGAAGAGACTTATAAAGCAGATAACAATACAATTACTATCACAAGTTGGATAAATGCATCTTTCCAGAAAGGTAAATGTAATGGCCGAGGACAAATTTACTGGTGTAAGAAATTAAGGAAAACTATATTGGTTCCCAAACCTTTCCCAACATGTACAACTTGAAAATTGCTGAAGGTCTTGGTGAACCACTTAATGGTATTTCTACCTGTTGTAGCAATTCTAATGCACTGTGCTAGATGCTGCACGATTTACAGACCCACCAGAGACCACCTGAATAAAACTTGAGGACCGCTCTTCTATGTTCCAACCATATAAACAGACAGAGTAAAACAACAACTCAGAGCTATCTTATTTCTGCTGAATTTGCTTGAATATCTTTTCTATCATCGCATATGTTCAGCTTCCCCAGCCCTAGGCCAGAAAGAGCAAAGACTTCCACAAATGATTGCATATTTAAGAATATACTCAGACATCCATAAAAAAGCAACATTGTGAAGCTTGGTGTGTATTTGCCATAGACATCCTTGTAGATCTATTTCTCCTCAGGCTGTATCTAAGTTTTTTGACAACCACAGACCCCGGATCAAGCTTGTTCAATGCACTCTCTTTAATTAAGCCAAATAATAAGCTATATCATACTCAAGGCCACAAACGTGCCTGTTCCTGCTCACCCTTTGCCTTCCTCCCTTTACACAAAGTCGGGGTGTAAATAGTTCCACGCTTGGCCCTATTGCTCGGCATCGTGTCAACACAGAACGGGATTCAGATCTGCCTTTCCCGCAACAATTCTCCCTTGCAGAACATCCTGCTAGGCACCTTATTTTATCCTTTGCAGGGCAGGCAAAGAGAGAAAGAGATGGAGCCGTGTGATCCAGTTGCTCCACTCGCTCTTTCTGCTGGGCTTGCTCCAAGGACGGCCTCGTCCGAAATCCTCCCCTGCCTGACCCCCCAGCCCAAATGCCAGCTCCCTTCACGTTCTTGAGGTACTCAAGATCTTGCCCTTCCCCTTCCCTGGGTGAAGTCTCGCCCGCGAGGACATGCGCCTCCCTTTGCAATCCCGGGGCTGGCAGTCTCGAGCCCCCTCTCCCGCTCGTGCCACGGCCACCGTGGGCCAGATTCCCTCGCTCCCTCCCCTCCAGTGGGAGGCGCCTCCGGGACAGAGCCAGCTCCCAGCAATGGCACTAACACGGGACCGGGGCATGGCGAGGACGCTCCTCTTGCAGGGGCTGCACAAGGGAGGCTCCTCTTGCAGGGGCCGCTCGCCCCACGCGCCTCCACCCAGCCGCCCACCGAACCCTCCGGCCGTATTTTACTAGATTGTTTATTATTTTGTAGTGGGCGGGGGAGGGAAGAGCAGCTGGGCCAATCGCGGGAGCCCCCGCCTAGACGGACGGCACCTTCCGAGCAATGCGAAAAGAGGGCGGGCCCCGGTGGTCACGCGCTTATTTAGAGAATGACATCATCCCTTGGCGCGCGGCAACCGAGCTTGGTGGCGATGGGGCGGGGCCGAGGGAGGAGCCAGGGAGTTGGGGCGGGGCCGGAGGGAGGGGAGGGGCTTGGAGGAGAGGAGGCTTGTGCATAGAGCAGGATTGTGGGGAGAAGGAGGTCTATTGTGGCGCTGCGTTCCCAGCCCGGGCAGGTTCCCCTTCTTCTCCCCGCTGCACCCAGGGTGGCTGCGCGAGGGCTGAAGAGGCGCGATGCGAGGGAAACAAAGGCAGCCGCGTGGGCCCCGCGGGGTCAGCAGCTGCAGAAGGCGCTGTCGACAGCGCACGGGCGCTGAATGAAGGGGAGCGACCCAGCGGGTTCCTCTGCTGCGGAGCGCTATTGGGGGACAGGCGGGGTGGGGGCAACACCCCTCCAGGGCGGAAGGTCGCCCGCTGACCTTTGCGCCTTCCCCGGGCGCGCTGGCTCAGCAGCGCCGAGAGGGGCGCCGTTTTGCGCCTCCCTCGGTGGTCCCGTCGCCGTGTTTGCACCAGCGGAAGAAAGTTAGAGGGCTAGTAACAGGAGGAGGCGCAGAGAGAGCCAGATTGGTCCTTCAAATTACCGCTCCGCCAATGATCGTTTCCGCAAGGAGCCCTTAGAAATACCGCTGACCTATAACGCGGAGATGGCGCGATGGTTCGTCTGTTGTGCAGGCAGTCCTCCCGCGCGGGCTGCTGCAAGCCGTGTTGCTAAGCTTTCAGGGGACGCTTTAATTTGCCCGTTTCGCATTACCTAAGCAAAGCAGGCTGGTTAAACTCTTGCAAAAATGTCTGCGCTTGGATCACGCGAGGTGCAAATAACTAATAATCACGCTGCAATTAGGGGTTCATTATGTGTCATTATCCCTATTTACCTATGGACAAACTGATGCAGAAACCGGTTGTGTCGCTTATGCAAGGTCACAAAGGGTGTCACCAACAAGGCAAGGAACAGAATGCGTGTATCCTCAGTCCTAGTCTCTTCCCAGCCATGTAAATGCTTTAGGTGACACACTGCTTGGGCAGTTCATTCAGACTAGGGATGGGGAATCTGCAGCTTCCCACCAGGCACTGGAGGACATCTATCATCCCTCACCCTGCAGGCTGGGACTGAGGGCAGTTCTGTCCAATTATAGCTCCAGGGCCTGCTACAAAAATCAAATGTAAAATACTGCTTTATGTTGTAATGCCAAATGATTTTCTTTCTACAACCTGGAAAGACCACCTCTGCATCTTCTGAATGGGTAGCTGTGTTGTAGCAAATACAGAAGAGTCTTGTGGTGCCTTAAAGATTAACAACTATAATAGGACTAGGGCTGGCCCAAGACATTTGGGCACCTGAGGAAGATCCAAAAATGGCACATCCCTCCTCACCAGGGAAGAAGGGGTGGGGGAAGATCTACATCAGGAACAAGGGGGTGGGAAAGACTGTCATTGAGATTTGCTGTCCTGGTGAATCCTCCCATCTAAGGCAGACACCTCACCTTGCCTCATGGGTGGGCCGGCCCTGAACAAAGATCTACACCAGGATCTGCTGGCCCTGTAGATCCTACCACCTGAGGCCTCCCCTTGACTCATTTGCAGTGACTATTCACAAAGCAGGGCAGGTGATAAAATAAATAACATGGTTGGCTCTGCTCTCCCTCCGTGATCAGCAGCTGCATGCTTCTGAAGAGCAATTCCTGGAAACTGTAAGAGGGAAGAGTGCTCTTGCACTCAAGGCCTACTTGCAGGCTTCCCACAGGCATCTGGTTGTAAGAACAGGCTGTTGGACCAGATGAGCCACTGACCTGATCCAGCAGGCTCTTCTTATGTCCTTATGGTGAACTAATTGTTATATGAACCCTCTTACCCTGATTCAATCCATGGATATTAGCATTGAAACACATGATAATTTGTAATCCATCTGTTTCACACTGCTCTCTCCCCTTGAAGGTCCTTTGTTGAAGAATGGCCATCTTTAGGTCAGGGCAGAGTAGCCTGTTGTCAGGGTTGTGTCTATTTACTCTTGTGCACAGAAAATAGGCCTTAGGTAGAATGTAGAAGGGCAGCATCTATGCCACATTGGAAGATAATGAGTGGGTAAATTAACCCTCAGTGGTTTGGCTAACATTGTTCATTAGGTCTTGCACTTGTGTTGCTTCAGTAGATAAGGGGACAGAGTTGGCATCTGGTTTTGTTGTGGCATCTGACTGTAAACAATGTAAGCAAGGCTACCACCCCATCTTACAAAAGAGGAGTGCCATTATCCAGGGTGGGCTATAGATCCTTGGTGGTATGTTGCAGTGGTTTTCACCTTTTCCTTAAAAAAAAAAAAAAGCCCCTAGGTTTTACCCCTTTAACAATTATGCAATTTAACAGGGACAGCATTGCCAGGCATTGCAAATTCATGGGAAAGCTAAACCTGCTGAGTTTCTGTCACTTGTGCAGCATAATACCAAAGCCTCCAATATTATAATTGTTGTTGTACCCATTAAGGAAGCAGCCTCACTCAACAGCCCATCTTTCAATAATACCTGGAGCCAGATATCTGCCAACAGGCAGACACAATAATATTTTCACATCAATATTGAATTTTGTTTGACTCCCAGTAAACAGCACCAGTGATATTTTAGGGACAATGAGTACGACAATTCAAAGATATGAGGTGTGGGGCACATTTCCTCATATCATGTGGACATCTTTTCATAGTTGCTCATCTTTCACATTTATTGTCCTGTTGTTTTTGTAGCACCGAAGAGTGAATAGAGGTTTCCTTACCTATCTTTTTGATCCCATTCATTATTTGTATGCCCACGTCATGTATCTTCTTACTCATCTTTGTTTGAAGATCAATAGCCCCAGTCTTTTCAATTCCTCCTAGGATGGACAGTTTTATTAAAGTCATTTTTGTTCAGTGGCTCTGTTCTACTTCTTCTTTACACATAGATCAACCTGTCCTATTGGGAAATTTTTTTCTTTGTTTTAGTCAAAATATAACACAATCCAAGGCAGGAAATGAGAATGGCCTCTGAGCTCTGCACTGAAATAACCTGTTTAATCCTGCCTCTACACTGTGGACATAACCTACCATAGACTGAAAGTTGATCAAGTTATTCCATCTTCCCAGAGAGCCACAAGTACTATAGTTTAATGATATGGGGCTAGAATATTTGTTGCTGCCCCTCCAAACTATCACTCCCAGGATTCTTTGGAAGGAATAATAAAATATAAACACAACAAAAAAACCTCAATATATTTCTAGAGCAGGGATGGGGAACTTACAACCCTTCAGATGTTGTTAGATTTCAACTCATCATCCCTCACCATTGTCTATGGCAATTGGACTAGAACATCATCTCGGGGGTGGAAGCAGAGGTTCTCTATCCCTGACCCAAAATGAAACAACCTAACCTTCTTACAACTGTGAAACCATTAGTTCTTTAAAATTTTCTCAATTTTTTGTGGAATTAAAGAATGGGTACTTTGTATGCTTATATCTGACCTGCATTCCATATAAAGAAATGATGGACTAGGCCTTTTCAGTATAAGAAGAGAAACTGGAAATGGATATATTTATTGAAATGATGCTAGTATGACTAGAACAGTAGTAATCCTGCAACAAGGACTGTTGTTCAAAGAACTTTGAACAAAGAGCTTTGAATTTATAGTCTCTAAATGTGAATATGGCAATGGGTAACCAGAATTGCCACTTGACTGGTTTAAAACCACCCTGGCTGGTTTTGTGTGTGTGTGCGCGCACACACACACGCACACACTTTCAAATTCACACACAGTGATGGATAAGTACTTTGGCAACTGGCTTGGTGGGTTCCAAGTGTTGCAGTCTGCCCTGAATGTAACACATAAAATTATTTGGATAGTCTTCATTTGGTAATTGCTAGGTTAGTTCCAGAGTCAACAGCCCTGAGAGATAAAGGGAGATAATAAAGTGGAAAGTATCAAATCCTAACTACAGAAAAACAATAGAACTGCAGGCTCATGTTCCCAGGTGTCCCAGGGCAAAGTGGGGTTCCACAAATGAGACTTGAGAGATCCATGAAGAGCACAGTGTTCCACTGCAACTGAAGCCTCAGGATACCTGCTTGCAGTAATAGTGGAGCAAATTGCTCCAGGTGGCTCAGGCAAACTGAGCAAAGCCATATCCTACAGGGAGTAGAGGTTTTGTTTTGCTTTTTAAAGGACTGCTATATGTCCAGAATTTCTTGGACATACAGTATCCAGGACTCCCCCGCCAAAAATAGCATCCAGGCAGAATTTGGTTAAAATGTCTGGGAAATCCAGGCATATGGCAGCCCATATCAGTGCAGATTTTGTTACGAATTTCCCAAAAAATAGAGTTCAACAACTTTGCAAAAAAAAAAAAAAAACCCTCCAGATTTTGTGTCTGGATTTCCCCTTTTTGAAATATGGCAACCCTAGCTTTTTGTTTCTTTTTTAAACCCTGCCAATATATCTTGGTAGAAAATTCCTTATCAGCCCCAAATATGAGAGTGTATGAGGTCCTAAATGTGGAAAAAAAAACCCATTCTGTCTTTACAAAATACATTTAATTAGAATGAAAGTCTGAGAACCCTTTATCCGTAACCCTGGGCTCCATCTGAAAAACCCTTTTAAGACCACAACTGTGGGCCCAAATGAAAATAATAAGAAATGTGATAAATCCTAAATATATTTAAATTTTGATTTGAAACTGGACAAGTTCTGTGAAAAGTAGGGTTAAGGTGTTAGTGATACAAAGGAAAAGCATAGGAAGGAGGTGGTATCCTGGGACCCTGTGCTAGATTTTGCTTGTGTTTGCATTTGATGTCACTGAGGCTACAGAGAGCAAAGCAGTTTGGACTGGGCCTATGGACAAAGCTTTTCCAGTGGAGAGTAGTTTAAGAACATATAAATGAACCTTGCTGAATCTGTCTGAAGAGCTATCTCAGGTATGGGGAACCTCTTGCCTGAAAGGCTTGTGTCTCAAACCATGCCTTTCTGCCCCTTTATCTGACATCTTAAGTGATGTCATGTCTTGGCCAGGTAAACACATGGTTCTGCTCCAGTATCCTGTTTCCCAAACTGCCCAACCAGATGCCTCTGGGATACACAAAATATCCACATTGTAATACTGCCCCCACCTCCATAAGTTAGCTCTGATATGCATATAGAATGGGATTCCTCCGCATTCACCATAGTCCCTATTTATATCAGTGTCAAAGTAGCCACATGTTCTGCCTTATAGAGGATGGTCCTGTATTAGATGGAGTCCTCTATCTGAAAGGCTGTTGGGAGTTGATGGCTGGAATATTTCTGTGTATTCGCAATGTATTTTTCTATTTCTTTTTTTAAGAGATGTATTGTGGTTCTTTTGTTCTGTTTTCTTTTTCTAAGTTTTTTGTGTGTGTATGTATGTGTTAATTTTAAACCAATAAAGATTGAATTAAAAAGAAAGAAGAAGGGGAGTCTGGTCCAAGTGCTGTTAATGGATGAAGAATCATGTGGGGGAGAGGAGGGGGGGACCTTAAAGTTGTCAATCAATAGTTAGTACCTGGGCCGTAATTCTAAATGTGCATATATACACAGAAGTTGGGGGGGGTATGCAAATTATTAGTAGCTAATGAAACGTGATGCAAGATCAATTATCAGTTACAAATTCGAGACTGTATGGGAATTAACTGAACAGTCAGTCCTGGATAAAGTGAACCCTTTATCTGTTTGAATGAAATGTTGACTCTTTCACAGCCTCTCCACTATTTAAACAAGGTAGTGTTTAAACAGAGCACTTTCGGAATAAACATCAGGGAGGGGATGAGACTTTTAAAATGTAAGAAAGCGCTGTTAATTTCCAATCTAGTTCATATTGTACAGTGTAAGGAAGTGATGTCAATTTATAACTACCAAATTACTTGAAATGAAACGTTCAGAATCATTGTAAAGGGTGCAGTGACTGTTTCTGCTGAATAATATATTAAAACCAATATCATCCAGCTGGATCCTGAAATTATATATAAACCACTGTAAGAAAATGCTGCCCAGTTCACTTGGAAATAAGTATGCATGGGAATGAAGTCATTAAAAAAATCTATTATTTCCCCACATTACTTCAACCCATTCTATCTGGATACTTGAGTGTTACATAAATGTAGTCCAAGATCTTGCAGTCAATTGCTGATATTGTGTTATCTAGAATAAACAGTGGTGAAAAGTTCTTCATGGGAATTCTGAATCTGGGCCAAAACACATACATAATGTTGCAACCTGATGGTGCTATTTACTTAAGGATCCCAATAAAGAAAGGTAAAGGCCCAACTCTTACTTGGTTCTGGCCAAAGAAAAATCACATGTACATGTATATCAAAATAAGGCATTTTTACACCCATCTGTTTCAGTTGGACAACAGAGCACATGTATAGTTCTCACTCACTAAAATTAATGGTATGGTGTAAGACACATCTAAACATGTCTAAATTCCTCTCAATTTAAAAAAGTGTGAAAATTAAAATACGCTTCTGTTAGCTAAATTTGATGGTTACTTTTGAATTTTCAAACATTAGCCTTAGCTTGAACTGCCAGAAGGATTGCCTTAGTTGGCACCTTTGCGGCAGAAACTCCAGCATCACTGCAGAAAACTCCAACGGCTACTGCTTTGTAAAAGAAAAGGCGTTGTTGTGTTTCCAACCCACCCACATGTTTTGTAGTAAAACAACAGAGAACTGCAAAGATTGTCCCCAACCTTCCAGCGCATGAAAAAGTGGTCAGCAGGTGCCCACACAACTTCTGTGTTTTCTAAGCTCTGCTTTAAAGGTAAGAGGCCTGAGTGGAAGGGAAAGATTGAGGGCGAAGGCAGTAAACAAAACGAGGGGAAACGTTGTTCCAACAAAACAAAACAAAACAAAAGCTAAGGTAACACGTAGTAACAAACACAACCCAGATCTCCTAAGACACACCTCTTTATTAATGCATTGTTTCTTTAAATCCCTGCTCCTCCATGAATGGCTCCATTTGCTGATTTTTAACAGCGATGCGTTTTTCCAAGGGTTAAAGGCAGGCGACCGAGCGCGCCTGTTGGCTGAGATGCCTCCAGATAGCCAGCCTTGCACTGGCGGCGCTGGCAGCTCGCTCGCCCCTCCCGCCGACGACTCAAGGCCTTCCCACTTGGTGGGTGGCGCCCAGGCTGCTGCTACCGGGTTAGGTTGAGGCTCCCTGCGTGTGTCTATAACTTTGTGTTGCCGCCGCTGGTTGTTAGGAGAAGGAATGTGGAAGTCAGCAGAGCGGAGGGCGGCGGGCTGCTCGCGCGAGCTGCAGAGGCGCCCTTCGTCCCCGACAGCAGTGGCGCCTCCTCCTCCTCCTCCTGCGCTTCTTCCAGGCAGGGGGATCATCCGCGTCGCTTTGTTTTAAAGCCTTCTTCCTCTGCCTAAGGCGAGACGAGCTGGAGGAACAGTGCTAGCAGGAGCCATGCAGCAGCAGCGACGCTGCGTCTTTCTCCTCCTCCTGTGAATTCCGACCTGGATTTTCCGCCGTCCGAGCTGCTCGCCGCTGCTTGGAACCTGCCGCTCGCTCCTTCGTCCCTCCGTCCCTCCCTCTCCCTCCCTCCGCCTGCGTGACCTCCCGCTCTGCCTTTTCGCCAAGGCTTGTTTAAATGACTTGAGTGAAAGAGGGGAAACTGTCAAGATGGCAGCAGCAGGAGCGAGGAGGTGATGAGCGGGGTGGTGCGGATACTGGAACGAAAACCTTGGCAGCCCTAAAGGACGAGGACTCCGGGCTTCTGGACCTGTTGGAAGACCGGCAATTTGACTTGCCTTGGATCCCGAGTCCTCGCTCTCTTTCCCTCTCTCTTTCCCCCACGTTGAAGATTCGGATTTTTAAAAAACCACAGCAGAGCGTGAGTTTCCCAGTGTTGTTGTTTTCCCCCTCTGCGCCCCCTTTTTGGGGTTTTTTTTTTGCTTTTTTGTGGGGCGGGGAAGAGGAATGGAGCAGACGCGATCGGGTGCGTTTTAAGACTTCAGTTTCCCAGCTAAGCTGTTTCGAAGTCAGCGGCGGAGAAGGACTCCTGGAGCCGAACAGAAAGCGCCCGCCAGAGCAACAAGCAAGAAGAGACTCGTGGCTCTCTCTTTATTTTTAGGCGTGCGGAGGGGGAGAGAGCCCGCGGGAAGTGGTCTCTTTAATGCATACCGCGAGATGCTATTGGAGCAATCCTGCACGGGGTGAAAGATAAACAAACACACGGGCGCGCCGCCGCGGAGATTTGCTTTCCCACTCTGCAAGGGTTGGGTGTTTTTTTTTGGGGGGGGGGCTGTTTCTTGCAAAATCGGCGCTCCTCAGGATCCGGAGGAAGAGGACGCACCTGGAGCCGGCTTGACCACCTGATCGTTTCTTTTTCCCGATTGATTTTATTGGTTGTTGTTGCTGGCGGTAGGGAAGGAGAGGTGGCGGGGTGAAAAGGAGGCGGCCGGACCTTTAATGGAGCGTGGCATGTTTGTACAACCTCGCTGATCGCTGCTACTAGGAGGTGCGAGAGGAGGAGGAGGCAGCGGAGGAGGAGGAGGAGGGACGGCCGAGGTGTGGATCGGGCTCCTCTCCCCTGACATCCCCACTTGGCAGCGGATCGGCAGGCAGGCAGAGCAGCCTCCCGAGCGGGGGAGAGGCCAAGATGGCAGAGGCGTCTCCCCCCGCCCCCTTGTCCCCCGTGGACGTGGACCTGGACCCCGAGTTCGAGCCCCAGAGCCGCCCGCGCTCCTGTACGTGGCCCCTGCAGAGGCCTGAGCTGCAGGCGAGCCCGGCCAAGCCCGCGGGGGAAGCGGGCGCCGACGCCGCCTCCATGATCCCCGAGGAGGACGACGACGTCGACGACGAGGAGCAAGGGGGCAGCTCGGCCATGGCCGTCGGAGACGCCGTCCCTAGCGGCGGCGGCGAGGCGCTGGCCCCGGAGGACACGGCCCGCCTGCTGGCGCCTTTCTCGGGGCTGTCCGGCGACGGGTCCGGCCAGGGCGCCAGGGCGCCGAGCGGAGGGCAGCAGCCGCAGCAGCCGGGGGCGAGCGGGGCGGCGGCGGCGCCGAGGAAATGCTCGTCCCGCCGAAACGCGTGGGGGAACTTGTCCTACGCGGACCTGATCACTCGCGCCATCGAGAGCTCCCCGGAGAAGCGCCTCACCCTCTCGCAGATCTACGAGTGGATGGTGCGCTGCGTGCCCTACTTCAAGGATAAGGGCGACAGCAACAGCTCGGCCGGCTGGAAGGTGAGCGCGCGGCGGGCGGGGAGGAAAGTTGGTGGTCGGCCGGGCGGGTGGTTGTGCGAACGGGATCTCCTGTGTGGGTCACAGTCTCGTATTCCTTTTTTACTTTTCCTCAAAGTAGTGGGTCGGAATGGATCTATCTGAAGGCAAACCACCCCCACCCCAAACTCCATTGCATGATCCGCACGGTACGATCTTCTGTGTTAATTAGTGCAGAAAAACGACCACCCCTCTCTATCTCCGTTTGTTTCCCAGCCATAACAAGCGCTAGCGCTGAACCTCCCCTCAGGACGCATTGAAAGGGCGGGAAAATTCCTACTCTCTTAAAGCTCTCAAAAAACAGAACAAAAATGCCGCCGTGGTTTCTGACGGTGGAAAAAAGTGGTTCACGAGTGTTGGGGGGAGGAACTGGTTTTAGTTCAGTGTTACAAGTGACTTTGTGAGAGTAGGGTGTACAGTATTTGACTCCGTTTTTGACCCGACAAAACTTGAGTTCTCTGACATACACTTGAACTGGTTTTTCGTGGTCAAGATCGACAAGCCTAAATAAAGAGCTTAAAAAAGAAACCACACAGAAACCACCACCAAACACACTTGACCCACATCATCAACTAACCCACATTTCTAGATTATAGCCTGCTGCTGGTAGGAGCTGAAGGAGATGCCCGAGTGAAAAAGGTGACTGCGTGGACATTTCTCTCATGCAGTGCACCCCAGCCTTGCGAATCTCCCCTTCTCCCCTAGGCTTTAAGCCTGGTTGGTCCCATCCGCAGGGTGTGGTGGGGCAATTGCAGAACAACTTTCCAAAACTAGTTCTTTGCTGTCCTCTGCAAGGGTGACCTTCAAGGTGTTGTGAGGAAACATCAGCGCCTCTCTCCCATGGATCCTGCTTCAGGATCAGTCCATAAGGGTTCTTTAAGAGCACCTTTACTTTGCCTGGCTTAGGCTCTGATCCCAGCACCTGCTGCTGCCTAAGCTAGACCAATGTCTTCTCAGTCAAAGGCGACCTGTGGTCCCCTCCTGTGTTAGCAAAGCAGGAAGCTTCTAACTTATGCCAGAAATGAGCAAGAGTATGTCAGTGGCGTGTCTATTTACATAGTGGTGTGTTTGTGCTTGTTGCCCATTATCTATTTTCTAGTAGCCAAGACTTCCCCTAAACAGTTCCCCCTAAACTGTGGAATCGGTACTGTTCAGCAGATAGGGAAGCAAAACAATCCCCTGTTTAAATCTGCCATGTGGGAGACTGTCCTTTGTTTGATGGGATTATATGCATGCATCAGCCTCTGAACCTACTGAGCTAAAAAATAGGTGAGGACATCGCTTGCTTTTTGTATTTCTCAATATTTGTGTATTTACACTGCCACAGTCTTTTATTTTACATTTTAAATTCCTTTGTTCAGCAAAAGACAAGACCCAAGAAATAGAAATTAAGAACACTTTTAAATAGCAAGCAATGTAAATAAGTGCATCTAGAGGGGACAGGATAGTATTTTTAAAAAGCAAACAAACCCAGAACCTCAAGATGCTAAATAGTGAAGAGTTATAGAAAGCAGTATCTGTTGCTAGTGGGGTGAACTGGATAGCTATTTTTTCCACATTAAATAGCCACACAGATTATGGCATTCCGTGCATCGGTACGTAAAAGGCACCCCACAGCCTTTTTAATAGTGCTATACAATAACTTGAGCTAGGAATTATAACTCCTGTTTGTACTCACATACCGTCTTTTGTTGCTGGTGACATTTTAACACATAAATGGGATGTGGAACACTGGCACTTTTTGAAATGCTTCCATCTGCTAGTATTACAAATATAAACCATTCTACTTAAATCACCCATGCTTCTTAGAGGTAGTTGCTTAGACAAGGCAAAAGTTTTGTAATGGTCAGGCACTATGACTTTGTATGCAGAGGGTCCCAGATTTGGTCTTTAACAGCTCTAGGTAGGGATAGGAAGGACTCCTGTCTGAAAACCTGCGCAGCTCTCGCCAGTCACTGTAGCTAGTTGGTCTAATGGTCTGATTTGGTATAAGGCAGCTTGCGACCATCAGCAGCTGCTGCCAGTGACTTACAGTGGCTGGGTGTTTGAGCCCCACCAGCGAATGTCTGCACCGTAGTGGCACAGCACATGCTTTCCATTCAGAAGGTCCCAAGTTCAACCCTGGAAGGTCCTCCTGTCTCTTAAACCATGAAGTGCCAAGAATCTTAATGGTCTACAAAGGCAGCTTTCTATGCCACAGATTAATAGGATTCTGCTCCTGCACATGCTTTTTCGGAAGGAAGTACCAGTGAATGTGAGTGAAATTTGATTAATTCATACTTAGGGTAGACCCACTGAAATCAGTGGACTTAAGTCCACTGATTTCACTGGGTCTGCTTTGAATATGACCATAACTAACATTGGATATCATCTTGTGGTTTTGTGTGTTCACTTGGGAGTAAGCCTCGTTGAACAAGATGGGACATCTGCTCCACTGAATATGCATAGGATCACACTCATGGCACATTGAAGCTGAGGACACAGTTGAAGCTTATATAGGGTTTGCCGCTTGGGGGCCAGCTGCACATTATGCACAGATAATTGTGTACTGGAACTCCAGTCCTCATATTTTATTTTAATTTTCTTAAAAAGCTTCTTAGGAGGAGGCACCTGAGAGTGCTTACCTTTGTCTTTACTGCCATTTTCCCATTCCAAAGCCTTTTCCCTGTTGGGGTTTAAAATGCTAACCTACCACATAAACTGGAATCGGCAGAGGAAGAACCATGTAAGTTGCCTTGAGCATCTTGAGGAAGGGTGGAAGAAAATAATAGTCATTTTGCCCTTTCTCCCTTCATGCCACCCAGCCACAGGCCATGGTGGATTGCCACGGGAAGAACATGCCATGCAGGACCAAACCTATCTAGTTCAGCATCCTGTTCTCACAGTGACCAACCAGGTGTCCATGAAGCCACAATGCAGGACACGAGCACAATAGCATTCTCCACATCAACAGCTGATATTTAGAGGCATCCGACTTATGATAATAGAAGCAATATAGACTTTATGACTAGCAGCCATTGGTAGTCTCCTCCTCCATGAATTTGTCTAATACCCTTCTAAAGCCCTTTAAGTTGGTGGCTGTCACTATATCTTGTGGAAGTGAATTCCATATTTTAACTCTGTACCATGTGAAGACCTATTCACTATCCCCGTGACTCTGCCAATTTTCAACTTCACTGGATGACCCCCAGTTCTGTCCATCTTCTCTCTTTCAACTTGCAACCCCCGTTGAGTTTCTTGGAGGGAGGGTTTAATGAAAACATGATAATTGAGTAAAAGTTGCTCTGAAAACCCATATCTCTCTGTCCCTCCTCTTTTCAGTTCCTGCTGAACCATTTGTTCTGTGTAAAGAAAGTGCTAAGCCAGCAAAGCAAAAGATGACGATTTGCACTGGAGATGACCAGCCTTCACCCAGGGAGATGTGGATGCTATGACAGAGGCATATTATTGCACATGGTGTACGCACCTCTATTGTCTTTGTTCACAGGTTCTGCAAGGTTTTGTAGACCTCCAAGAGCCAGCAAAACCTGTTTGACCAGAACTATTGGTAGGACAAAAGAAATGTATGTGTGCACTACGTAACTGATGATGCCTCTGTCGTACCACCCTCAACTCCCTTTGAAAAGATTGTATTTAATTCTAGTGCTTCTCAGAGTCAGCCCACTGAAATTAATTAACCTAAGTTAATCATAGCCATTAATTTCCGTGGGTCTACCCTAAGGTCTGTCCCCATCCATAAACACATAAAATAGGAACCACTTCATGCATTACTAAATTCCTGTATTGGCAGGCACAACACTTTTTTCCCTACAAAGTAAACAATTTGCATCTCCGGTGTAATAGCGATCACACCCAGTGCATCTGTACATGTAGTTAATCTGCCATGGTCATGTGGCACACCTGTGTGCACGTTAGAATTTTAGAATTGCGGAGTTGGAAAGGGACTGTGAGGGTCATCTAGTCTAACTCGCTGCAATGCAGGAATTATTTTGCCTGACATGGGACACAGCTCAGATATTAAGAGATGCACGCTGTACCGACTGAGTCATGTTATTTCCTTCATGAATGTGCCTATTGAGTGAATATTTTGTAATTTATGGTGAAGTGGCCCTGAGTTTTTTTACACAGTTGAAGAACAGCAAGAAAATATTTTCTTTCATATTTAATATGTGACTGTGTTTTCACATGATATATATATATATATATATATACAGGTAATAAATATGGAAAGAAGGTGTTGATACAACACAGAACCATAGCAGATTTATTTTCTATTACAGTGGCCAAGAATAAATGCCGTGACTTTTTGCATTTGCTCAAATGTTGCCTATTGTACTTGCCTGATGCAGATCCCATGTACAAAGATTTTATACACCTACAGTATCCATCTCAGAGGCATGAATGAGTCCATGCATTCAGAATTCTTTTAAATTTACAATGAAACTGTTTTCCTCTTAAATATTTTCATTTAATGGGAATAAAACAGAATGTAGGCTGTTCAGTGGAAACAAGTCATTTGGAAGTTAGTTAGGCACCACAAAGTTTCTATTAGTAACCTTTTCATGTGTCCCAACTTCTCTGTAGGACACACCAGTAGAAACTTAAATACAAATGAAGGGCTTTCAATCGTCATGAACCGAACATGGAAGGATCTCATAATTCAATACTACTAATAATATATAATGTCCAGCAGTTTAAAAGAAGGGAGTGGTTATGTCATAAAATACATGTGTATTTTTGCATCATGTGCTGCATTTCCAAGAGTTATCATAAATTCACCATAAAAATGCCATAAAGTTTAGACGTGGGATGTCAGTTGTTGCTCTTCTGACAGAGCCTGCATCGTTAGCAGATGTAGTTGTTTGGAGTCCAATCTGTAGTGCCAAAGCCTTTTAAGCTGCTGCCTTAAGAAAACTTTCATATCAAATGGGCTACAGAGGATCGGTTAAAACAACAACATGTAGCAACATGGAGGACTGTACTAAATTTATGCTCATTGATTTCAATAGCAGCATACTCTAGACCATGCAGCAAAGTGCTTACATTAATTAGATTGCTAAGCATAGTTGAAACATTTCTAACCATTTATAATTTTAATTTGATATTGATTTCATTTATGAGCAGCCTTAACTGGTACTTTGAGCTAATTAAAATGTTAAAAACTTGGATCCCTGGATACTTGGTGATATGTTAGTTCAGAAATTTTGCAATAACCTCTAACATGACCTTACTGGAAGAGGAGACCAAACTAGACCTGTGAAATCTTGTTTGTTTTTAGGGAACTTGGGCAGGCCGAAATAGATGCTACTATCTTTTATCCGCAAGGCATTTTCTCATCTAATAGAAACAAATTATGAACTGCCCATGGGAAAGTATTGGAAAGCCTTCTTTAAAAAAAACATTAATTTTCTTACCTTTCTATCCTGCCTTCTGTCTGTCATGGACTCAAGTGGTGTAGATGTGGTTCTCAGACGATTGCCCTCCAGGTACTGGTCATATCCAAACCGTCAGCACAGTCTTGGCCTTGTGTGCCTTGCTTCAGAGTAATCTGAGTAATTTCCCTGGTTTATGTAGAACAATGGAGAAACAAGTATTCGTTTAGACTTGTACCTCCATGGGTCAGAGCTGATCACACAAACATGATGGCTATGGCAGAGAAAGTACGGGACCTTATAGCTAAGTTTTTTTAGTTGCTGTTTTTTCTAGATTCTGTACTCTTAGCTTGGACTTAGTTTTAAAAATCAAATTATTAAGCAGATTCATTGCACTGAGAATGTTTATGTACTACTTCAGAAGTGCACCACTTTGAAGTTCTCTGTGTTGAAAAGGACACATCTTAATGATTTGGAACATTTTTTACTTGGAGTGTGTGAGATACTAGTCTACAACAAACAGACTGCTCTATCCCCACCCCCCCAAAAAAAACTTTTATGGGTTTAAAAAAGGATAATGATAATCAATGATACAAATAAATAGACTGTCGTCTTGTAATGTGTAAATAACAAAATTGCACAATAAATTTGCAGAAATATATAAGGCATCTGGTTCATTACTGAGGAATTTGCAGGTAACATGTTTAACATGCAGCCGTTTGGGTGAAGGTGAATTAATTGTCCGGTCCATACCTAAGCTTATAGTGCATCAAGCTACTTACTTTTGAAAGACCTAGAATTGCCACATTTTATATTTGACCATATGTGGTTATTGTTACATAGTGCTGCATAGATAACAAAGCATTGCAATAGCTAACAGTAATAGCTATAACCAATAGGAAAGGCAAATTGCAGTGTGTCTCCCAGTGTTTCCATTTGTGTGTATCTTGTATTAACTCTGTGGTCCATTTTAAAAGTTACATCCTTCATATGGGGATTGTAACATTTGTGAGCTGTTTAGCATGTGGGACACCAATAACAACAACAACAACTATTACTTACACTTTATAGTGCCCACATACCTGAACTGTCTGGGCAGTTTGCTAAGATTAAAATAAGTAAGATGCTATAAAAAAGTAACCAGCAGAATATCATTATAATAACTGTAACATCTGCATACAATCAGAAAAACCACATAAAACCAGCACAGCAAACATACAAAGCAGTAAAACCATCAACAAAATTTACTAAGTGCCAGAAATCTAAAATGCACTGAAAATTCACATTAAAAGGCCTGGGAGAATGGTGCGCTGTGCGCGCCCACACACACACACACAAAAGGTCAGTTTCTCTGGGGAGGGCATTTTGTAACCAGGGCTCTAAGACCTCTGCCACAATGCCACCCACCTCACCTGATTGAGTGTGTGAACCTGGAGAAAGGCCAATATGTGAAGAATTATTTGCGACACAGCTGCATGTTTCTGATTGGCTCTGTCATATGACTCTCCATGTTCCTACGTCGTTATGGCTTCTGTGAGGAGTTACTGCCAGGTGGAATAATTTTTGGTGGCCTCCACCAACAGCCACCATCTTTCTTGATGGTACGCAGTTGAAAGTAATCGGCAGGATCCAACTAATGACTCTTTTCAGAGGACACTTGCACAAGGACATCCGCTCAACCCCCACCCAATTGGCCCAGGAAGGGTCAGGACAGAACATTGCACAGGGCAAGGAGCAGGGTTATTATTTCACCTGGCAAGCTAAATAGGTCTAGGGTTATCATTCCTCCCATTTGCTTGTCTGGAAATGTAGTAATAACCACAGGAAACAATATGTTGTTGTTGTTTAGTCGTTTAGTCGTGTCCGAATCTTTGTGACCCCATGGTCCAGAGCACGCCAGGCATTCCTGTCTTCCACTGCCTCCCACAGTTTGGTGAAACTCATTTTAGTAGCTTCGAGAACACAGGAAACAATATACTTGGTGCTAATCAGTTACTGTCTAAATAGCATATGGCTACAAGTATGGGACCTGAAAGCATTTGTATACGTGTAACAGCTTTGTTTATGGCAGGTATTTGTCTTCTCACTTTACACATTGGTTGCAGAATGAAGAAATTATAAATAAAGAATACATCAAACCAAGAGAAAAGGTTGATGTTGGATTTTGGCACATACATTATGTACATATAATAAACCAGTTTCCTATGACTTCCCTGTGAGAGCATAATACAGCACACATCTGTAATAGAGGCATCTTCAGGAGTTGATGATCCGGGCAAGTACAGAAAGTATGAGCAGATTGCACTAGCACTCCTGTATCTGTGTATATGAATATACCTAAAGCTGCTCTCAGTGGGTCACAGAGTCCAATTCTTACCATAGGGCGAGCATCCCTGACGGATACCATATTAAACAGATATCATGCCTGCTTTCACACTGGGCATTTACTGTGAAGTAGTTACTTTCTTTTTATGAGGCATCTCAGTAATGGTGTAGTCAAAACATGGTCCTTATTTATTTTATTGTTTAGTTTCTAGGGTCCCCCCCAAAAGCTTAGACAACCCCACTTTTTAACACAGTGGAACAGTTGCTCAACTTCTCCAGTTGTAGATGACCCATTGTGCAGCTGTTCTGTGGGTTCAGGACCAGTTATGGCCTGCACAGATTATGGAAGGAGTGGGAAACCTTTGGCTGTCCAGACTCCAACTCCCATCAGCCCCAGTCAGCACACCCAGTTGCTAGGGATGATGGGAGCTGTAGTTCAACAACTAGAAGCACTGGGTTATGGTAGAGACATTTCCTTCATTGTAGTTCCTCTCTCCCCTTTAGGAATCAACTCTCTTTAATTTTTTACTGTTCAAATTGCATTTCTTTTTTTCTATTTCTTTTTCTCATTCTAAAGGGCAGCTGAGGGTGGGAGAAGAGAAATTAATCCTTTGTCCCCATCAGTTCTTGAGACTGGGAGAATGGGGGTTACCCAGATGGCTGCAGAATGTCATTTGGATTCCAGAGGCCTGGAAATTATAAGTTGCCACTCCACTGGCATTGCAGTGGTAATTATTTGCTTCTTAATAGCCCATGTTTGGAAGCACCTCATCTGTCGTAGAGGGAGATTTATTTGTTACATTTTCAAATGCCTGCTTAGGAGAAGGCATCTACTTCCTGCTTTGCTAGTGCAAGGTTGTAGATCATACCATTATGCTGTTATAGGCAAGGATCCAAAACATTTGGCTTGTCTCAGTAACTAACTGTTATTTGTGTTTGCCACCAATCCTTTCCCTCCCCTAAGTCTTCAGCACAGGCTAGAGGTTTTGGGGATGAGTGTATGCATGTATGTATGTTGATATATCCCATAAGACACTGGACTCGGACATGCTCCAAAGCTCAGGGTCACTCTTCTGCATATGTCAGAGGATACAGAGGGAGGAAAGGTTCTCTTAAGGAGGGTGAAGTCTTGTACTGTGCTGAGCTTTTCTGTGCCAAAGCTTAGCTGGACATACAAGATCCATACCATTTGTGAAGAACTCGAGGAAGGGAATTGTCTTAGGGAGAGCTTGAAGATACTTACTGCCATTGATAGATCCCATGCTGATGTCATTGTTTGAGGAATCTGGTTAAAGCCTATTGCTTATATCTGTTATTTATGCAGGACAAAATGAGTTTGCTCCAGTGTAGTGGGGATAAAGATGGGGTGCAGCATGTTCTCTTTTCCTTAAGCAATGTCGTTGTTGTTTTATTTTATATGGCAGAAGCATGGGCTCCTTAGATGAGTTTTTGTAGGCATGGAAGATGAAGCGAGAAATGGCTAGTCAGCTTTGGTTAGTATTAAATTACATTTCCTCTAACATAATTAAGATTTTGCCAGTTTCTTCAGCAGCAGGCCTGTTTTTTTCCTTCTGTTCTCCCATACCCTGATAGAATGTTATCTAACCTAGCATTAAGCACAGCAATACAATACAGTAAATATCTCCAGATCCTTCATACCGTCTACGTTTTAATAAACATATGTGCAAGCTATTTTAACACTCACCTACACATTTCCAAGCCGTCCCACAGTGATTTATTTATATGACTCAGTATCTGCACACTCCTTTGAATAGCTGATGAGGGTGAAGGAAAAAAGACTGTAGCTTCTGGTTCTAAAAGATCCAAGGGTTTGAGAACGGAAGGGCTGAACATTCTTGCTTTATGTGGAAATGAATGTTCTGGGAACGTTTTCCCTTTTGGTAATTTTGTCAAGTCGCCTTATTTAAGGTGACACTTCAGCTTATTTCCATGCAATTTTTGCCATTCTCACTGTTGTTTCCTTAATCAAGGTTTCTCGGTTGCTGTAACTCATAACAAAGCTCTGGAATAGAGAGGGGAACATTCCTGCGTGAATTACTCCCAAAAATAACTTGGGTAGAATGGTTTTTACCCCAAAATAACTTGGGTAATATTTGTGTGAGAATGGAAAGAAGCAGCTGAATGGTAAAGGTAGTAAGCAGACAGCAATCTGCCTTAAGGAGAACTGTTGGATATTTCAGAAGTCAACAGAGGAGTAGTAGTAATAGTATATACAAGAAGCTTGGTTTTTATAACTGACAAGGGGCAGAGAAGCACTCTTTCTTAGACTAATTTCTCTCTCTGCATGCATGCATGCATGCATACACCCACACCCACGCACCCACCCACATCCCAATCAATCAGGATGGGAGGGAGGAGCTTCCTTTAACTGGTCATTATCACAGCTTGAGTTCTAAAGACAAAGTATTCAACCACTATTAGCAGAGTGCTGCATTGCAAAAAAAAAAAAAAGTTTCATTAAACAAGCACATCTGTAGTTGTCTTTATTAACTTGATTTATGTTAATAACTGCTGCTATCAGGAGGCAATATTTATTCCCCACTATCTCGTATTGATCACTTCCCTATAACCAAGAGTGCCAGCCACTTTCATATGACATAGAAATTAGAAAATTTCTTGAAAAAGCTTTAAGTACTGTGTGCATCACCTGGGTAATTCTGTTTCCACCCCCATCTCCAACTTGATGGAAAACAGTATTTGGTCTTTTCTACATGAACAGGGCACCATGTATATTCTAACCCTGTAAAGTTGGTGGAGTTTCTTTATATACAGTTGAATAAACAAGCAGATCATTTGCTTTATTTTGTTTTATATCAGAAGCCTAATTATTCTATACATTATTTATCTTCCCTGTTTGAGACAAGGACTGCTGGTATATTTAGGTGTGTGTGTATTAAAGCTTCTGTTTCAAAAAAGCGACACCATGCAACAACAACTGGAATGCAACTTGCATCTTGCTTAACATAATAAATAATATATCCTTAATGGCTTTGGGTGGTTCCCCCCATTTGTCAATAAACATATACATGTTAAGGACTTGACGGGCTGCTCATCAAATCTGCAGATGACACCAAACTAGGAGGGGTGCAATGCTGCTGGGATTCAAAATGACCTTAACCGATTGGAGAACTAGGCCAAAACTAACAAAATGAATTTCAATAGGGACAAATGTACGGTTCTACACTTAGGAAAAACCAGCTGCACAAATATACTTGCTTGCCAGTAGTACATGTGAAAATGATCTAGGGGTCTTAGTAGAGCACAAACTTAACATGAGTCAACAGTGTGATGCAACGGCAAAAAAACCACACTACTGTTCTTCTAGGCTACATCAACAGAAGTATAGTGTCCTGATCAAGGGAAGTAATAGTTCCACTCCATTCTGGCTTTGTTTGACCATACCTGGAGTACTGTGTTCAGTTCTGGGCACCACAATTTAAGAAGAATATTGACAAGCTTGAATGTGTGCAGAGGGCAAACAAGATAATCAAGGGTCTGGAAACGAAGCCTTGTGAGGAACAGTCGAGGGAATTGGGTAATGTTTAGCTTGGTAAAGAGGAGGCTGAGAGGAGATATGTTAGCCATCTTCCAATATCTAAAGAGCTGTCACATGGAGGGAGGAGCAAGCTTGTTTTCTCCTGCTCTGGAGCCTAGGACCCGAATCAATAGAACCAAGGTACATGAAATGAGATTCTGACTAAATATCAGGAAGAACTTTCTGACTGTAAGAGCTGTTCATCAGTGGAGCAGACTCCTGGGAGAGGTGGTGGACTGTCTGTCCTTGGAGGTTTTTAAGCAGAGGTTCGACAAATCATCTGTGATGGATGCTTTAGTTGAGATTCCTGCATTGCAGGGGGTTGGATTAGATGTCCTGTGGGGTCCCTTCCAAGTCTACAATTTTATGATTCTAGTTTGGTTCTGTGAATTGGGCCTTCCCTTTCATTCCACTTACCATTTCCAGCTACTAGGGAAAAAAGCTGGTTTGGTCATTTGTGTATGAAAATGGAATACTGTATAACATTTGGCTGTGGACTTTTGCTCTGACTTTATCAATACACTTTAATGCATTCTTGGCTTTAGTTCTTCCAGGCCATGCTGAGTCATGGTTCTTTGTATGGAGCAGCAACTGTGGGCTCAACGCTGAATGATCAGGGAGGGTGGGAGAGCAACCCCTGCCTGATAGAGCTTACGGTCTGTAAGATGATAAAATGCAGCTCTGGCACTGTAAGAAAACCATGAGATGAATTTACTTGGTTCTGGCTAGTGGGGCTGCAGGGATTTCTCTTACTGAAGGATGGATTAGTTGCTGAGCCTAGAAATAGTCAAATAGGTTTTCATTGGGAGAAGCCAACTCTTCTCTCGGCTTCTGGAACTGAATGTTGAAGAGTTTGAAGGAGAAATAAATGGGAAATTATTGAGCAACATAGGGCATACAGTTCTAAGGCACACACAGGAAGTGGTTCTGAAAGTTGAATAAACTGATTAAATCACCCCTTGCCCACCCTGCCCACATGTCCTAAACAAGTGTAGAAGCTTGGTTGCCATCCATCTATTTTGCACATGATGTTTAAGAGCTGCTACACATTTGCCAAAATCCATTGCAGTGGGTTGTAGTGTGACAGTAGGAAATGCAAAATGTTGAATAATGTGGGTTTTAACAAAACATGTGTATCTTTTAAAATGTCTTCTGATGATGTAAGACTTCCCTCCATGGCCATGTCACTTCTCTCCATGAATTGTCTTGCTTTTCAGTTAAAGTGGCTTTAGTTGTTGCTATGGGATGCCCAGGTGCTTTTTCCTAATTTCAATGATTGTGTGTGATTGATTCTGAGGCCCAGTGGGACAGCCCTCTGCTTTTTTTCAGAGCCTTTTTGTGTCTGTAGCTTTCCTTATGGACATAGAAACACTCCGAAGATTCATTAAATTCTCATTTCCTGCTGTTTTAGAGCTTGATACACATTACAGCTGCTCTTGTGGGCGGATTGTTCAGAAGCCTGATGATCTTTCTCTCAATGGGCAGGGAAGGCTGGACACAATGGCTTTAGTACCTGGTATCCTTGGGCAACTGCCATGGCCCACTGCTCCAGCAGGGCTTGCTGCAATACATAAAAAAGAAAAGCGCCTGGTCCAGGACTATGAGCATCACCAGGAAGCTGTGTTTAGCAACCATTTAAATTTCCCACAGTGCCCTGGATCACCACTACATTGGGAGCATTGTAGAAAACAAAATGGCCGCTAGACCCAACTGCCTGGTCCTGGCATCAACAAGCAGGGGTCACCAATGGAAGAACGGCTCAGACGCTACCTCTGCCTTTCCCTGTCCTCCCAGGAAGGCAAAGGAACCTTTGGAAAACAAAAGGCGTAGGAAGGAACTGCTTCCTTGAGAGGAATTTCATTCATTCTTTCTTCTTTTAATCTTCTGGTTTTATTCAGTGAAATGCAGTCAATTTGCAAATTACAACTCTTCTCTGCTGCTTCCCCAATAAACACCAGATTGTTTTAAAGAGCCCACCTGCAAGCAAGGTGGAGACTGACTTTCCTCTGGGCAAGGAGCTGTTCCCTTCTCCTCTGTTTTCCTGGAACTCCTTTACCTTCTTGGGAGGGTGGGGAAAGGTTAGGTTGGGCTAGTGCTCCAAGCTACTTGAAAGGAGATCTTCAGGACTCTTAAGCGGCCAGTTTCTGACAGGAGCAGCTGGAACATGTAGCCAGGCATCTAAGCGTTGTGTGACAATCAGTGCCACTGGGTGCTAAGGGCTGCTTCAGACATTTCAAATCTAGCAAGTGTGCCGTATGAATCCATGCTGTGTTCTGTGAGAGATGTTCCCTAAAGGAACTAAGTTCTCATTCTCAAACCATTTCATTGTTTCCCCCCATATGTGTGAAGCATGGGAGGGACCACATTTCTCTTTACTTCCTCACTGCATACACTAATGTTGAAGCCTACGCATTGTCCACTTAAAGCCTGATGGACTATTCTGTGGTGGTGTCTCCAGGGCTGTGTGTTGCTATTGCACAATGTTACTTTAAGTTGCCTTTCTTTGGAGAGGCATGAAAGGGGCCTAAAATAATTTTATTATCAAAACCAATTTGGTACCCCCCCTCAATTTAATGCCATAGCCTTTAAATTAAAAAAAAGGAAGGAGATTATAGCATGTACCAAAAGTGCCATGTAAGTGATTATTGTTGTTAATTATATGTTCCAAGATTGAATGTAACTGGATACTAAACTGTATATAAAGATTTTGTAGACTATAAATGTAGAACTACTTTCTCTTCTAGAGAAAAACCTAGTGTCTCATTCACATGTGCCCATGTATGTGCATGAAAGTTAAAATGACCCATTGATTAATATTGAAGAGTATGAACTAAACATTATATAGTCAAACTAGTTTAAAATAAGCCATGGGCATACACAAATAAAAATGATTAGAATGAAAGACAGGTTACCTGAAAATACATGGAGCCTGGTTGGTTTCATCCTGGCTTATTGGCTTGTGACAAAACAGGCCTTTTCACTGGTGGTGCCAGTGTTGTGGATTGCTCTCCCTGCTGAAATACGAAGGATCTGCTGGTATTGGCTTTCTGAAGACACATCTGTTTAGCCAAGCATTTTCCTGACCTGAACCTCTTGTTTTTAATTCTTTTAATTGCTTTTTAAACTCTTAATTGTGCTATTTTAATTGGTTTGTTTTATTGGACATTTGAATTAAATTGTAGCTATTTATTTTAAGGTTTTGATGGAATTGTTATATTATCTATTTTAATTGTGTCTGTTTATTTAGTGTGTTTTTTTTTGTAATTGGTTGTATACTTATAAACTGCTTACAAACCTTGGCAGTTGAGTGGTATATAAATCAATAAGTAAGGCTATAGTGGGCATTTAAGTACCTGAAGGCCCCTTAAAGAGTTATATCACTTTCATTCAGTATGTTAATCGGGCCTTGGAACTATCGGGTTCCCCAAACATAGCAAAGATAGACAGCACGGCATCCTCTATCAAGGCTGGAGGCACCCGTCAGGCTCTTGATAAGTTCTTAACATGTTGCGTGGGGTCCCCTGATAAACTGAACTCTAAGGATGTGTGCTTTTGCTATGGTTTTAGATCTGCCCCATGATGTCTGTGCGTTGACATGCCTAGGGGGAAAGGTTTTTAAAAAATCTGTCATTGTAAAAAATGTGTGTAATGGTAGCATGCCTTCGTAATGGTGAGGAGTTTAGCGTATCCCCTGCAACACGAGGGATGATCTCTATAAATACTTTTTTAAAAAGTATAAAATAGTTAATCATTAGAAATCCCAGTATGTCAGGATTTCTCCGATCTCGCTTTAGGACCATTTTCTCTTAATCCTGAACCCAACAAAATGTTATATATATTCCATTAAAAGCCTCATTTTCTCCATTTATGCATTTCTTTTGTGAGTTCATGCTGTTTTATTTGTGTATGTTTGCCTGACTGTTACCACATGCTATACTTTCTAACCTTTTGTCTAAACTAGGAAATGAGGTGTGATTAGCAATTTTGATAAGTAGCATGTATTACCTTGACACATTTTCGAGGATTGCTTAGTAGCTAGGGTAAATAGAAGGTGCACCCTGCTTCTTATATGTAAAAAGGCTGCTTCCCCACCAGTAGAAATGGGGGGCTCTGTGTTGGGAGATATGTCAGCTTTAGGACCGACTAAAGGACATGGAGAGTATAGGAATTGGGGACTTTCCCAAAAGGGTGGATGCGAGAGTAAACACCCACCCACTGAATGTTTTGTTAAGTGTTTTGCAAAATATATGGGCTGGATTGCATATGAAGAGGCCAACTGCTGAGTTCCATCTCTTAAGTGGCAATCCTAACACATGAATTCTGTAGGGCTTACTGCCAGGTATGTGGCGTTAGGACTGCAGCCCTAGTCGATATTAGCCTTCTGCTGAGGTATGTTTTTCTGTCCTTTAGGACGTAAACATATTTCAAAATGTTTTATAAGCAGGGAACAGGAGGAGCAAGGCATATTTCTGTGTGATGTGAACTGAAGCATTTTAGGATTCATAAGAAGACACCTTCCCTCACCTCAGGAATTAACTGAACGTGTGATGAGGGGAGCAGAACTGTGCTTATTAGCATTGCCCGAGAGTCTGAGACTAGATCTGCGTTATAAATTTAAAGCTCAATGCAACTGACTTTTCTCCGTCTCTTCTCCCCTTGCACCAACTGCTGAGTTCCATCTCCCCAACCCACCATTTGTGGATGGTGCTGAGCGCATGCAGAGCAAGGAAGAAGGGCATTCCTGTTGCTCTAGTGCTTATCCTTGCGCCTAGTGGAAATATTTTGCTGAATGTTGCCCCATGATACCACCTGAACACTCATGGCTTCCCCTACGGGATCCTGGGAACCAAACCTTGTCAAGGGTGGCAAAACTACGCTTCCCAAGAGCCTTGGGGGGAGGCCATGATTGTTAAAGTGGTATCACAGCGCTTTAAATATTGAGTGCGGATGTGGCTTGACATCCTCCTGTGGCCCCGTATTTGGCATTTATGAGAGAGTTCTGTATGTACACAGATCTCTTTCTCACAACTGGGAACCCTGAGCCTGTCGTAGTCCCCAAGCATGTGGAAGGGCCCATCTCATGCACAGTCCTTTCACATTAACACTAAATGCCCAGGAGAATTAGCCATGTTCCACCCCATATTCAATATACGTATTTGGGGGTAGAATATCTGTAGAGCTCAGTTGTCAACCAAACATAGAAGCTCTGAAAAATCTGTCTGTCTCTTTGTACTGGAGATTGCTTCCTGAGATGGGTAGGTCAAACTGGCTTCCATTATCTTTGTTGCTGTCTTGACTCTCCGGAGAGGAGGAAAGCCTTTCTCTCTTGGGATTCATGGGGGTAGAGAAATAGATAGCTTTGCTGGTTTCAGTGAAAGTGAACAATGGGAGGAGTTTTTAGTGGGGTGGGGGAGCAGGGAATAAAATATAAAATGTAAATGTTTTCCAGTTGTTTTCAAGAATGAAACTGCATTTCAACAGATCACGCGACTGCAGTTATAATCTGCGTATCAAGGGCTGACTATCTTACTGTGCCATGAGTTGTGACCCATGGTTTTATTTCTGCATTCAGATATTGGAATAATAGCCACTGTTTATCTTTGTTGATCTGAAGCACTTAGCTAGAGTTGCTAATTTTGGTGTAAACATAATGTAGCTACTTAATATCCCGAGTCATTTATTAACAACTTGACAAAAGAAATTACAAACTTCACAATGGTGGTTCATTACAAGAAGAATGTTCACGAGTCTCTCAAGTCCCGTGATTAATCTCTGTTCTGTTTAAAAAAGAAGCAAGCTTAACATTGAATGTAGAGGATACATGTTTTGCACTTGTAAAGAGGTTTAAACTCAGACCTTTTAGACACATCCTGGGTGAAATTCTTCAGTCAGCCATTAAATTTTCTCCCAAAGATTGAAAGTCTATAGACTGAATCTCTGATTTTATGTAGCATTTTTCTCCAACTGTTTATCATATACAAATCCAGTTAAAAACAGGATGTTATCCACCACTGTTAACATTTTGCAGAGTGGCAGAGGAGGTTTGCTTTCTATCAGTAGTTGTCTTGTTTGTTTCATTTTATATAATAGCTTATATTCATTTTATATAACAGCTTTCCCATACAGAAGAGTGGTGCTGTTACACTCTGCTTGGAACTCTTCGAAAGAACAAAACTGGAACTGATACAGGTCCTGTTGTTTTTCGCATTAGAACACTGCAACCAGAGTCCTTCATTCCAATTGCCCTTCCCATTCATTCTTTTCAGGAGTGTTTACTTGAAAGTAGTTTGCCAAATCAGGGAAGCTGGGGACATGCAGAAACATGCACCATGAAAATAACCTACTTGTTATTGCTTTCCATTTGGATGTGTTTAGGGCTTGCCACACATTTTATTTTATTAAAGCCAATAGAGTAGCTTCTGGCTTTCCCAATCCGAAGAACAGGTTGATCACATGTGGTTATGTGATTTAGTGAGATTCTTCCTGATTTCTGCTAATATAATTTCAAGTTGTCAGGGTGTTCGAATTAACTTCTTGGGGTTGCTTTCTTAGGTTAAATTTCGTGTTTGGGAGCACAACATGAACATGGGCCCTATATGTAAGCGGCACTCCATGCATAAATTGTGAATTCCCACCCATCCCTTGCAAAAATAGTCATAAGTGATGACCGAGAAAGGAGCCAGCTCTCTGCCCATCACCACCTATGTATTCTATAGGCAAAGGCTACTCATAATTTAAACATAAAGGCACCATCCAGAAATGATGCTGAGCATGTATATTTTGTATTCTAGAGCTTTCAAGTAGAAAAGATTGAAAAAATCACATTTGTTTTTAGACCACAGATCTTAGCAATAAAAGCCGCTAAACTCCCAAAAGAACAAAAAAAGACGATTTGTGACCAAACACTGAGGCAGTAAAAAATTGTTTTCTGTACATTTGCAGGATCTCCATAATAGCTTGCCCCCCTGTTAGTGAGCAAAGTAATTCAAACATTTGGAGGTTTGACCAATAATCCTTTCTACCTAGCATAGAAAGTATTTGAGATACTTTGATCTTTCCATAATGAACATTGTACAAATAATGCAGCAGGTCTTTAAGAAGCCCACTTCCACATACATAGTGCCTCAAAGTATATGGTATTGTCCTATAATGGCCATTTGGGATAGCAGTGGCTATTCGTTGACTGGAAAAGAGTAGGTCTCCTAATTGGATATTTAGTAAGAGTAGATAAGTAGCTTTCGTACCCATGAGAACATTTAATCATATAATAACAGGGGGGAAGTGAATGAAGCAGTCCGCAGGGCCTGTAGCTGGATGCCCTGTTGTCAAATCGAATGCCTTAATTGTGTTTCATAATATTAGGAGCCTCTAAGACTGTGAAATGCAGTTGCTACCGCTTTGGAGAGGAGAAACATAATCATTAGTCATTTTAATAAGGGAGCTGGAAATATATGAAAAATTTAAAATTGCCCTGCTTACTAACATTAAGAGTGAAATGTGACAGCTGTCAGATCAATAGAAGAGTTCCCACCTGGTGCAGGAGCACCCATGAGGGGTCATTTTGGAGATGTGGAACAGGTAGATAGAACAGAGGGCGCATAACCCAATCTGCTGCTGCTGCTGGATCCTAAATCCTATAATGTTGGGGACATCCACTTTGTTACAGTGATATGTTATGCTGGTAAAAATTTGTGACAAGGGAAGTTGGTGTGGTATGCAGAGGCTTGTAATTATGGTGTGCAGTTGATACTTATTCCTCCTACCTCTTTGAAAGTATAAAAGCAGTTCCTAGCAGTGCACCTTGTAAGAGTAGGATAAGTTTGCTCCTTTAGCTCTTTTTAGAATTTGCTATTGTTGTTGTTGTTCTTCTTCTTCTTCTTAGTACCTGGATGCTGCTATATTTATTGCTTTGCAAATGCATATGTAGATTATGTAGTCCACTGCTCACTTGAATTTGTCAACCATATTTGAATATCAGTCAAGTTGGGTTCCAGATGATGGTGTGCATTTAGGGTGAAATGAAACTCACATGAGATATGGTCTATGGAAAAGACTTCTTAGAAAGAGTGCATATTTGCACAAGTCTGGAGCCAACCCATAGACAGATAGATCCATCCATAAATAACGTACATAGACAACATTGTAGAAAGAAAATTGTGTCATTTATTTAAACAATAACAATTTATCCACCCATAGTTTTACATCTGAAGACACTTTAATGTACATTTTGATCCTCTTTTATCAGATGCGCTGGTGCACATATTTTCAGAAAGAGGCATGTGGGGTATAAAGTAACAGCTTGCTTCATGTTTTGAGATGAAGACCAGATCCTTCAATATGAGTTGGAATTATGTCATTAACTTGTATGCGGATCACACCTTGTGCCTCATATAAACACTTGTGCGTATGATTGAGCATCTAAGTGGAGCAGAACAGATTCTTATCAAAGTACTGTTTACCCCCTCAAGGGCTTTGTCTGATTTCATAACGCCATACATCCTCTTGTGACATACCGCCTTCTTCTGGAGCTTGCATGCATTTGCCAGTATTGATAGAGATGGAATAGCTGATACCAAACAATGAGGTGGAATGATTTCTGTGGATATGTATAACTGCTCTCTTCTGTTCTCCACCAGTCCTGCATTGAAGTTGTCTTGGAATAAGCCTCTGCTGTTCAGCATTGTCAATCAATTTTGGGTCATGTTGAACTGGATCCTCCCCAGTGGATGGGTCATTTGGCAAAATTTGTGACTAATAATAATAATAAATTATTATTTGTACTCTACCTATCTGGCTGGGTTTCCCCAGCCACTCTGGGCGGCTTCCAACAGAGAATGTATTTTTTAATACATTAAAACATCAATCATTAAAAACTTCCCTAAACAGGGCTGCCTTCAGATGTCTTCTAAACATCAGGTAGTTGTTTATCTCTTTGACATCTGATGGAAGGGCGTTCCACAGGGTGGGTGCCACTACCGAGAAGGCCCCCTGCCTAGTTCCCTGTAACTTGGCTTCTCGTAGTGAGGGAACTGCCAGAAGGCCCTCAGTGCTGAATCTTTATGCCACATAAATGTTTCTTAGCATGGTAATATGATAAAATAGAACTTTAAAGAAACAGTGTTTGTTAATATGGTACTTATTGATGAAATGCCTCAAGGTTAGAACTTGACAAAATAGGATTTCCTAATGATCTTGCAGTAAGCAAGGTCAGCAGGACACTAGCTACAGCTAGTTAAGATTAAGAACTAGGATGATTAAAAACAAGTTCAGAAGTTTTGACAGCATCATCACATTCTTGGTAGGTTTAGGACACCATGACCTACAGTATCAGTCGCAGCTGGTCAATCCAAGAATATAAATAGTGAAAAGAACATTGAATTGGCTGGGAGAAAAGGTTCACTTTGGGTTTTTCCAACAGCTGTTTCCAGGCTGCAGCTTTGATTGAAGTTTACAAGTTTATCAAGTCAACTTGTGAGCAGACCTGGAACATGATAGTGGTATATTTAAAGTGGTAATTACAGCTAAACAATGTGATATATTCATATTTGGGTA
Organism: Podarcis gaigeae; assembly: GCF_964106915.1. Lineage (NCBI taxonomy): Eukaryota > Metazoa > Chordata > Lepidosauria > Squamata > Lacertidae > Podarcis > Podarcis gaigeae. The sequence goes on from NC_139680.1 coordinate 50,395,773, forward strand.
GTATTCACCACTTCAGATTTTCCTTGGTTATAGCTGTGTTCTTATGTGCAGTGGTGATGTCCACATACGTCTACTTAATTATAGGGTTAAAAAGGCTTTGTGGAACTTGAATTATTAAACTATTGTTTGTACTACAGGATTTAAGCCTTTGTAATTTATTTGCAGTGGCCAACATCTTCAAACCATATTGAGATTGTTTGTGGATAATTTACAAGCCTGATATATCAGCACCTTATTGTTTCCATGTGCAAGGTGCTTTCAAAGACAGACAGACATTCAATGGACATTTTTTCCTAAGTGGAATACATTTTGTCTGAGCAGAATAATAACTTTAAAACTAGTTGATAACATCCACTTGCCACAGTTGAATCCGTATCTATGATGACTCCCATTGCTCAGTGAAGGAGCATATTAATGTAATAAATTTGACATTTAGCCACTCTAGCACTTATCTACATATAATGGTAATGCTCATTCATGTAGCCATTTTTCCTTAGAATAAGCTTGGAAGCATTACTTTGTTAAAGGATGATCACATCTTTATTCTCTGGGGCTCTCTCTCTCCCCTGGAGGTGGGCCAAACCCAGAGCCTCTTTCAGAAACTCTCAAGATCTTTTCAATTGCTGGCTTTCAGTGGGATGACTTAAACTTTTGTTTTATTTTTGCTTGCTCTCATTTTACTTTTGTGTGTACGTTTTTATCAATGTGGCCACCCCGTGTCCTGGGGATGAGGTACATGAGAAAGAGTATAGGTACTCATTTTGTCCTAAGTTATGGTTTTGTGAGAGTCTTTTGCCAAAGTGCAGCTGAACTAGGTTCCACAAAAAAGACTCCCACAATAAATGAAAAAACACATACAACAATAAAAATATTAAATATAAAATTGTAATAGAGATTAATAATACATGGTTTATTATTGTTTATATTTTTAAATAGATATATTTGGGGGCACCAAAAGCTTTAAAAATTGCTTAGGGCATCTAAAGGTCTTAACCCAACCCTGTATTTCAGGACTGTTTCCAAAGCCTATTAAGCCTGTTGGTAGACGGTCAGTGGAAGAACCAGTCACCCACATCTCTTCCCACCCACCCCCAAGCAAGGCAAAGCCAGAATTTCTAAACTCTTCTTGTCTGTCAATCTGTAAGATGCATTGCATTCAAGAAATTATTTGTGGTAAATGTGCTGTATCCCTGCATTTAGAGAAGAGAGAGAACAATGAATATTACCCAGAGTTTAAATGTTGTTGCTTTACACGGGGCTTAAACTGGTTTTGCCTTTCCCTAGATTGAGCCCAGTAAGTAGCAAGGTGTATTACTCATGGTATGACATTTGAAACAGGTGCATTGTGTATTATGTTCATAAATAGGGCTCTTTCATTAAGAATGGTAACAGGGCGATAGTTCAATGAGAATTTGCTTGCTTGTTTTATATCCCAAGGAGCTCAACATGGCATATATGGTTCTTCCATGCCTGTCCCCCCACTTCAGCCTATGAGGTGGGTTAGGTTGAGAGGTAGTGACTAATGCAAGGTCACCTAGTGAGCCTCATGGCTGAGTGGGGATTTGAACCCTGGTCTTCCAGGTCCCAGTGCAACATTCTACACCACAGAAGTAGTTGGATTTCTTGTTATGGAGCGCCCTCACTGTGTGGGGCTGCTTCACCTTCCCTCGCGATTCCTAGCCTGTATCTACCTCTTCATAATACTTGGCTGCTCCCTCTTGACATGGAATCATTGAGATTGGCTGGGAATGGATCTTGCAAGATTTTAGCCTCCACATTCTGTCAGTCCAGATGGCACTTGGGTCCTGACAACATTTATTCACATCACACATCAAAGTCAAGTATTACAGCCTGGCGTAAGCTGCCAAATATGATGTCAGTGCAACACCGTGCCTTTTTGCTTCTACAAGGCCAAGGCAGCTTCTCTTCTAAACACTCCTCCTCCCGGCAAGATGCAGGGTTGAGGCTCAACATAACGCATTAAGGAGGCTTCATTAGTGTTTTAGTGCAATACGCATCTTCGATGGTTCAGTCAGCTTTTTATTTTCTTTTTCAAAGGAATGGCTGTGGGTGTAGGTAAAGGACCCCTGGACGGTTAAGTCTAGTCAAAGGCGACTATGGGATGTGGTGCTCATCTTGCTTTCCAGGCTGAGGGAACCGTCATTTGTCCACAGACAGCTTTCTGGGTTTTGTGGCCAGCATGACTAAACCGCTATTAGCGCGTGGAGGATCATGACAAGTGCCAGAATGCACAGAAACACCATTTACCTTCCTGCCACAGTGGTATCTACTTGTACTGGTATGCTTTTGAACTGCTAGGTTGGCAGGAGCTGGGACCGAGCAAGGGGAGTTCACCCTGTCACACAGACTTGAACGGCTAACCTTCGAACTGATAAGACCCAAGAAGCTCAGTGGTTTAGACCACAGCGCCACCCACGTCCCTGGGTGTGTGTGTAGGTGTAGGGTGTGTGTGTGTGTATGCTACCCAGCTAATGCTGTGGAAACCTGTGCAGGGTTGGTTTTCCATCTTTAGCAAGTGGGTCTCAGGTTTAAACTGGGACTATGCTGAAGATGTAAACAAAAGCACTGACTTTATACATTCTCCTCCTTTATACATTTATGCCTTCCATCCCATCTTTTGCTCAAAGGATTTCAGGGACATGTTCAGTGCTAGCCTATGCATTGCTACTTAGAAGTAAGCCCCACTTAAAGAGACTTACTCTCCAGTTAATGGCTAGGGAAGCTGTAGCTCTCCAAATGTTGGTGGACTCCCATCAGCCCAAGCCAGCATAGGCAATGGAAAGGCATGATGGGAGCTGTAGCCCAGTGGCATCTGGACGGCCACAGGTTCTCCACCCCTGCTCTAAGTGTTATTAGGATTTACAGCCTCAGTGTGTGCACCCAGGAATTTGCAGCCCAGTAAACTACATGTGGTCATTGGCAGAATTTCATGTGGACCTCAGTGTCATTTGGCTCTCTGGATGCCATGTGCACACACTGATCTTAGAATATGTTCCTCTTATGCTCTGTGCGCAGGCAAGAGGTAGAGAAGGGATGGAATGGCATACACAGAGAGAAATTGCTGTGCAGTGCAGCAAACTCTGTCCCCAACAGCTTTGGCTCCCAGCTGACTTTTCCTGAGTGTCTGTGGTCCTTCATAGGTAAAATGATCCCTCCCTCCAGCTTTAAAAGTATTGGCAGCTGATAATCTTTCAGTGAATGAAGTCCCAAGAACTTTGGAGGGCTCCTTCAACAAGGAGGCTTCAAAGACTATCCCTGAGCACTTGCACAGGTGAGCTAGCATGACGTGGTGACAGTTCTCCATTAAGGTCTCACTTAAGGAAAATGTTTTTCTCTCTCTCTCCTTTACCATCAGTGCCCATGCGACTGTGGTATTCAACCATCCTATGATAATGCTTACCCTGAGCAGTTTTCTGTTGCCCCAGGCTGGTGTTAACAACTGGGTTAACTTGCCTCTGGGTCACATGAGCTTTTCTGAGTGATCATAACCTTGCAGTTTGTAACCTTGGAAGGGAATTAGGCTGGATGTAATGTTTCCAAGAATTGGATACACCCTGTACTATTGAGCTGGTACAGATCTCTGGATCAATTACGACCATTGGCTCAATATTGCTTTAAGGGAATCTTGCAGCTGCGCCATAAGCTTGTTATTATTAGATGGTTAATTGGGGTGTATCAGTGCATGCTAGAGAAACAAGTTATAGGGGGCAGGAATGAAGCAGCAACAAGTTTTGCTAAATAATTTCCATACACACTGCATATTGAAACAGACTCATGTGGCTAGTATGTATTGTTTATATTTGAGAAACAAAATATATGATATAATTTTATGGATCACTTTGTGTTCATGTAGGAATATGCAAGCCTTTGAATTACATACCGTTCTTTAAACTGCAGAGTGGATAAGATACCTAATATTAAGGGGTACATATATGTATGAATACACATAAAACAGAATTGGTTACAATTAATGTCATTCACCAGATAATGATGCACAACCCATTTTGCCTTTTAATTGTTCTGTGAAAGCTATACGATTTTAGCTTTCTTGTTCTGTCTATCTATCTGTCTATCTGTTGTTTATTTAGCTCCCTAGTTTATAGGAAATTGTTTTCTTAATGATTTGGTCTAATCAGACAATTAATATACTACTTAATATATTTTGAGAAAATTGAGCCCACTGTACAGAGCTATACTAGGCTTCCCCAGGCAAACCCATTTTAGAAGAACATTTATGCCACCATGTTTACTTTTGAGTCTAAAATTAAAATGACTGCCAGTTATTGTTTCCATGGTCTTGGTCTATACAGTACTTGTTTGAACTGAAACCACAGGGAAAAGAAGCAAAAGCGAGAAGAGTGCTAAAGCACTGAACTACCGCTTTTTCTGTTTTTTTAGTGTGCTGGTAATAAAATTATAGAATTAAATCTCAGTGAGGTTATTTAATGTTGTTTGTAGTTTGCAGAGGTAGCAACATGCAATAAAAGATATTGTCTTTTTGTCAAATGGGAGCATTTCAGACATCTCATAATGCTCTGGTAAGCCATTATATTGCAGTCAGACCCTCATAAGTACCTTCTGAAAAATCTTTCCGTTTGTTCTGCAATATCACCTTTTGTCTGACCTGGTACTGCTTGTCTGACGACAGTGTACTTGCTAGTTAGGTGACTCCATAGTTTCTTTGTATGTTCTGTTTGTCACAGAACATTTAGTTACTTTATCCTTGTGACCTTAGGGGTTCTTTTGTTTGGGAGGGCAGAAATGAGTAAATTGTAGACTTTTTTTTTTTTACAGGCCACCTGAGATAAGGTGGTGTTTATATTGACTCTTAATCTTTCTCCGAGAGCCCTTGATGAACTTCTCTTATTCCGTGCATAACAGCTGGTGACTTTGCATTTAAGCAGAAGTCACAGCAGCAGTGTTATTGTTAGCAATTATCTCTGTTCTGTGTTTGAAGGCATAGCATAAGGAATTGTTCCCGTGTTGTCCCTAGAGAATGAAAGATACAACCAGGGATGCTGATGCTAAAAGTCAAACAGATTTTAAGAATCTCCTTGCTTGATCAGTCCAAGGACCATTTCCCCATGTATTCTGCTTAACACTTGCCAGGCAGATGCCATTGGAAGGTTTACAAGCAACACATTAAAATTATAGCAATCCTGTGTTTGCTTCTAGTGTCTAGTGCTTCCAGATATACTACCTCTGAACATGCATGCTCTACTGCTTTATGGCCACTGCTACCTTTCCTGATACCTGGATCAAGGTAGCAGCATTAAGTAGAATCCCAGTGTTCACATTTATATCAGACGAACAGGTGGTAGTGCCAGAAGCAATTGCGTTTGGTGTTAAGATGTCACTTGATTGATACATGTCTCTAGAAGCAAATATTGAGAAGTGTTGCTATCACTGACAATAAGTTTAGCAAAGGCTAAGGAGAAATGTTCTGTATCTTGGGAGACTGAGTTTCTATTTTACAGTAAAGTCAATTTACTTAAGATACACTAAATAACTCTGCAGCGAACCAAGCCCCTACTCCATGTCTGCAGAATGTGTGAAATATGTAATTGTGTATAAAGTACTTGGGCTACTATCCTGTTTACCCATACTTTAGAGTAAGCACCACTGAACGGTGTGCTTTAATTCTGAGTAAATATGCATAGCAGTGTTGAGGGTACATAGTTCTAAAATGTAAAATGTCTCTTCTAGTTCCCCATCCCTGGGCTGTGGTATTGTAGTTAACAACTGGGAGATCTCTGACGTGTGTGTTTCATAACTCAAAGTTAGGCATTCTTTACAGGCTATCATATTTAGTGCTGTGTGCATACATATACACAGAGAGAACATTGTTTACTTCCTCTGTAAGTGCTGGGACATTCAGTACTATGAAGTATGATACGCTTGCATAAACACTGGGGCCAGATTTATCTTTCACTCCTATCTTTCCTTTCCAGTCTTGGAAAGTGATTAATCTGCAACACACATTTGTTCTTGGATTGCACTGCATTATTCTCTAATCATTTCCAGTTTTGCTGAACTCTGTTGCTTTCTTGAAAAAGCGTTTCTATGCCAGTTGAAACAGAGCAGGTGGGCAGAGCCTAAGTTTGCTGCTAGTTTTGTATTTTTTAAAACAGTTCAAATTTTATGCCTAGGCAGCCAGGTTTTCTGCCTGGTGCATGTCGTCGCTCTTGGCACTTGTTCCTCACCCGTTGCTGTGAGCACAGCACACCTCTTTCCAGACCTTTCCATCTTTTGATTTAATTCCAGACTTTGCTCCAAAATTACACTTTAAAAAAACCAACACAAAACCCCACCAGAATCCAAAAAACCCTCAGTATTGGAAGCGGAATGTATTATGCAAAATAAGCCAGTAGTTGACTGGATTGCACAGTTTGAATTTCCTTGGCACAAAATTTAAAGGTTGATAGATGAACCCCACAGGGAGTCCTAAGAAGCAGTATAATGAGCACCTGGTGCATTTGATTTCTCTCTACACCACCCTAATGTCCATGACTATGTTTCTGACTTTTATAAAGGAATACTATACCAACAACATCACAGGGACCTGATATACCATCACTAGCCATGCTGAAATGTCCATTGCATCTGTGTGCAGGTGTTATATTAATAACGGTGATGGGATGATGATAATGATAATTTATTATTTATACCCCGCCCTTCTGGCTGGGCTTCCCCAGCCACTCTGGGTGGCTTCCCACAAAATATGAAAGTACAAGAATGCATCAAACATTAAAAGCTTCCCTAATAATAAACACTGCCTTCCCTGTGGTATGTAAACTTTCCACATGGAGGGAGCTTCTGATCTTGTGAAAATTTTCAAATGAGCAATCAGAAGCATCCTGGGGTGGCACAGGCATAATGAGGACTGTACCCCACAAATTCAAAGAAGAGTTAAGATGAAGGAATTGGAGTTCAAATTTCTCTTTAAAGGGGACAACATTACTGAAGTTTGACTCATTCTTCTGCTTTACCAATGTGCAGAGTAGGTGGTAGTTTATATTGTACAGGGGTGGGGAACTTCTGGCCCAGAGGCAGAATGCGGCCCTTAATGCTCCTCTGTGTGGCCCTCAGGACTCTCCTAAGGCTGCATACCATTCCTAAGCCACACCTCACACTGGCCTTGCTTCATATGTTACTTGAGTATTTTTGCCTGGCTGCAGTGTGTCCTTCAGCTCTAGTAATGCCATTTGCTTTATCAGGTGGATGACAGAGTTTCTACACATACTAGTATTTGAATGTGTGTAGAAACTAGCCTGCTCTACAAAGTTAGAATTCATATTCATTGCTCCACTCATCATTGCCTCTGGCCTCACTCTCCACAGACATGTGCTGCCTGGAAGGTTGTCCGGAAGGGGGAAGGTTCACCACCTCTGTACTATACAAAGCATAACCAAGAACTCTGGATACACCCACATGGGACTTCACTGAATGGAATCCTTCCGGGGGAGCAGGAGAAACTGACAGCACATGTACTCATGTTATTAAAATAGGCATGAAGAGAAGCACAGTACTGCCGTAAGGCATTGATAAGTCCTTTATAAGTATCTAACACAAACCATCATCTTCCCTGCTGACTCTACAGCGCATTTGGCCACCAAACTCTGCTACTTTATAGCTACCCACAATTCATCTTTTGGAAGAACATGTATCTTGAGATCAGTTGTACCATGACTGGCTTGGAACAGATCCTGTCCCTAAAAACCTCTCCGCTGCCTGACATGCTTTGATGACATATTTAGATTTTAGAGCTACAGAGATTTCAACAACTTCCACCCACTATTAACATAAACCCAGCAGGTACAGTTTTTGGACACTACGGGGAACAACATAATGTTCATGTAATCATCATAAATCTGCAGCCAAGATACAGTTTTACTACTTTATCTGTGGTTTGTGAGAACTATTCCAAGGCACCACACCATGCTCTTCAGCTTCCTCTGAGGTGGTAGTTTGCTATATTTTGATCTCACCATTCCTCACAAAGGAGTCCTGGCCAGCAAACAGCCAGAGAATAAAAACATTGCAGTTTGTTTTTTTTAATGTGCACACAAACCAAATATCATCACAACTAATTCCAAGGTGGGTGGAAACAATATCTTTTGGTATCTTCCATCCCTCAAGTGTCTGAGCAAACTGAAATGTTTTTAAATTCCACCTAAAAAATAATGAAGTTGTTTATCATGCTCTGATTATATGCGAGTGCATAAACCAAGAGAAAACGTCTTAGTTAAAAGTGCCTTAAGTTCTTTCATTCTTTCAGTACTCAGGAATTTCCCCCAGGATAGTGTGTTATGTGTCTGCATTATTATAGTAAGTTATACTTGGCTATGTGTAGTTTGTGTGTGTTTGTAAAAAAGCAACTGTGCACAGGCATGAAATGTGGCTACTGTTACAGAGATTATTTTAGGTAGACAACTGTTACCAGAAAGATGTCAGCTGTGCCTGCCATTTCCCATTCAGTTGTGGCCACCCTAGATCACAATGGAGGCGGAGCTACTTTTCAGTTTCCTGGCTGCCGTTTAACCCCCTTTGCTTGTTTAGGAGCATTCCTAGCTGAACTAGAATTAATGCTACATGCATCCCACTTCACAAGAACATTGATAAAAGTGTGTTGCTTGTTTGTGAACCGCCAGTTTCAGGAACTATTGTAGCGTTCTTCATGCGTTACTTGCATGAAGGGGAAACGCAAACAGAGAAAAGGTTCTCTGTCTACAAAGCTATCCCGTGGCGAATGGGGAGGGCAGGTCCTGGAGGCGCCATGTAACTTCAGGGGCGGGGCCTAATGCATGGACCCACAGCCCCTTTGTATCCATGTTGCCCTTTTAGGTGGGTAATGCATGAAAAGAGCTGCAGTGTTGCAATTGTAAGAATGAGATCTGCAGCCTGAGCTAAAGTAAGTTTAATTATTCATATAAGCTTCAATAAATAAATGATTTATCAACTAAGTTTAGAAGTAGGTAAAAACAAAATTACAGAAGGAAGAAGAATTATTCGTTTCTAGATTTTTTTATGCCTTGTAGCAGGCATAATTTTAAAATCCTCTTCCAGCCAAGGGCAAAATGTATGTGATCCAGTTCCCCTCCTGCATTAAAAGGTTGGGAACAACTTTTCTGAAGTGATTTGAGGAAGAAACTGAACATTTAGGCTGTATCTTTTCTGCTCTATTATAGTGTGTTTGGTTTTGCCTGTACAAAAATCTGGAGCATTCTCAAGGCCATTTGTGGATTTTGGAGGCTGTCCAGCCTCTTGTCTCTCATTGAGCTTCTGAGGACCTATGGCCACTGTGGCTGCAAAGCTGCAAAGCACCAATGCTGGACTTCTGTTGACTTGAAGTTGAAATAAGCATTCCCTTTTGCTTTCTGAGCTCACAAAGCTTTGGGAAAATGCAGACTAAAGGGATGAAACAAGTTTAAATAGCAGTTGCATTCCCACAAGTGCTGCAATATTTAATCAATTAATTGGTTAAGATCAATCAATTTTAAAAAAAACTTAATCTACTAAGAAGTGTCCCCAATTAAGGGGGCAACAGATTAAACAAGGCATACTCATTGGCCTTCTATGCAGTGGTTGGGCAAGAGGGAAGCCTCTCATGTACCGAACCTTCTTTTCTGCTGTTCCCTTTCTGTAACCTCTGAACCTCATGAAAACATCTCTCTTGGGGACCTTACTGAACAGTGGGGGCTATGTTATTTGGGGCTACAGAGAAAGGGAGAATGGTCTGAAATCTGGTTGAGGAACTTTGTGAAAGTTTCCTCTGTCCAGTTCCAGGAAATTCCCCTTCCCACTGCAACCCTGTAGCCCACACAGCTCAGGAGCTGCCCCACCTCACCTGGGGAGAGTTGAGGGCAGCAGAGAAGGAGGAGAAGAGAAAGATCAGCTAGCTACATACACTGTCTTGTGCTCATGGAACTGTTGAATACAAACCGTTGTTTTTAACACTGGTACTTATACAAATTTCACATGGCAAGTCCCATTTTAAGATGCATTCTTCTTTCCTTATGTCATATAAGAGATATTCAGTTGTTGCTTTGGATTCAACTCTGATGTCACTTTTTCCTGCTGCCCCTTGGCCCACACTGGCCTCCCCAATCACTGCCAGCAACATGGGACTCAGCTAAAGGTACGGGGTAAAGGGACCCCTGACAGTTAAGTCCAGTTGCAAATGACTCTGGGGTTGCGGCACTCATCTCGCTTTACAGGCTGAGGGAGCTGGCGTATGTCCACTTCCACAGACAGTTTTTCCGGGTCATGTGGCCAGCATGACTAAGCTGCTTCTGGCAAAGCCAGAGCAGCGCATGGAAATGCCGTTTACCTTCCGTCCGGAGCGATACCTATTTATTTACTTGCACTGGTGTGCTTTCGAACTGCTAGGTTGGCAGGAGCTGGGACTGAACAGTGGAAGCTCGCCCTGTCGTGGTGCCTCGAACCACTGACCTTCTGATTCGCAAGTCCAAGCAGCACAGTGGTTTAAACCACAGCTCTATCCGCGTCCCTGGGACAGCTATACAGCTGCAAATAAAAGGTTTTAAGTGTGTTTAAAGTGCAATATACAATGTGGCACTAGGTGGCAATTGTGAGCCTTATGGAAAATTCAATGTATTTTTTAAACTCTTTTTAAAAAAACACATTTTCAAAGCAACCAACTAACCTTTGGAAATCACTCTCATAGTAGTAGACTTTCCTGGACAATGAAAATGCCTTTGTTGCATATTCACTGTGCATTCTGCAGAGGCAGAATGAGGAAGTTGGTACAGAAATTAAGAGAAGTTAGCTCTTGGTATAAATAGCTGTGGTGACGGTGGGGGACAGTAGCACTGGTTTGTATTTTAAGACATGCAGACCTAAGAATATCTTGTGAAAATAAGCCCGAAACTATTCACCACAATGAATTCCTCAACACTGAAACCACCATATAATCTAAAATAGATATTCTTGCATGCATTGACATTGGTAATCTGATAACCCTACAGTATTATCTACAGTGCTCAACACAGAGCACTGTGATTTGCAAGCAGATGTGCAACAGTGATGTGCTGGTAACAGGATACTTCTCATTCATGTGGCTCTTGAATTTCTGTGCTTTTCTGTTTAGTCCTTCCATCTCCAGCAGATCCAAAGTGCAAACACAAACACACACACACACACACACACACACACACACACACGCAGACCCAAATACTACAGAAGTAGCAGAAGAGTTGGCTGTTGTGTTTTGTCTCTACACACATAAAGGCTTTCTTCTTTGGAACCCTGATGCCCATGCAATGGGAAAATGTGAGTAGATTAGGGTCATGGCAGGGAGAAGCGATGATTGGTCCAGATCCTGTGCTTGCTCAGGTGTTGGTCCTGCTCTGACTCAAGGTGACGTGAGTAAAAACAGCCCCGCTGGAGTCAACGGATAGCCCAGGGCAACTGCCTTCCATCCTCACTTCCACACCAGGGGATCAGATTCCAACAGACTCAGCACACAGCTGAAGCCAAGCACTAAAACTACATAGGTCTCAGTTTAAGGGAACACAGTGCATGTCTCTACTGGAAGTATTTTGTCTGGCATAGCGTAGAATCAAAACTGTGCTGTGCCAGCATTAGCCCAACCCTAGCAGCCCACCAGTATAGCAGGAACTGTAGCACCAGCCTCTTAGAAAGCTCTGCTAGAAGTTCATGTTTCGCTCAGAAATTCAGGAAGCTGCACATTATATTTTTGTCCAGGCTTGGCTTTCGATCATCACAGTTCCTCATCTAAAAATAATATCATGAACTTCAGCAATAAATATTGAAATGAATTTGCTCATTTAAGCTTTAATTAAATGGCTGTAGCTGTGCTGCATTGAAGGAAGAAGGAAACAATATTGTCATAAATCCTAAATGAAAAAGGTGAACTCACCTCTCCTTCACAGATCATTTTTGTGTGTGTGGAACAGTTTACAATAATGTGTAAATGCTGCGATTTACTGTTTAGAGACCCCTTTTCAGAGGCAAAATGGGAGTGAGGCATTCTAATTTTATGACTTTTTTGTAATCCCATCTCTCTGGCAAGAAGCTCAGACTGGTATACATGCTTTTCTCCCTCCCATTTAATCCTCACAACAACCTTGTGAGGCAGCTTAGGCTGACAGAGTGATAGGCCTAAAGTTACTTCCTAGTCACCTATGACTCTGAGGTGAGCATAAATCCATGCTATACATGTACAGGACACAGTTGTACATTTCTCTCTCTCTCTCTCTCTCTCTCTCTCTCTCTCTCTCTCACACACACACACACACACACACACACAGACACACAAACACAGGTCACCCCAGACCCCAGTTTCCAAAAAGGATGTGTTATTATGTAGGTTCATGTTTGGATTTACAGTGGATGAGGAATATTCTACCTCTTCATTTTTTAAATCTTTATTTTGATTATAATTCTTTTTGTTTTTTAAAAAAGACATAGATGGTTCTATAAAAGGCTTATCACGCTTTTAATTTCATTTCATTTTTGTCAGTGTCAGCCATGAAAAAGAATGCATATGCTGTGACTGTGATTTGTGTGGTGCAGCTGGGGCCTCTGAGCCAAATTCACCATTTCTTGTGGATTTGAGAGGCTCATCTGGGAAGCCACTTAAGCAGCCCAGTTCCCGTGAGAGAACTGATAATGGTCAGCGAAAACAATAATCCCAAAGGCCTAAGGGGATAACAACCAGTCAATAACATGACTCCCATTCTTGAAACTTAATCATGAAATGACATCCTTAACATTTAGAGGAGGTTATTTTTCTAAATGTGTCTGTGGCAGGCAAGGCATTAGATACGTGCATAATGAAAAATAGGCATGGGAACGTGATAAGATAAATACATCAGAAGAAATGTTGCTTGTTTATGTTGTAATTATTTTCTCAGGTGGTCTTGCACAAGGGTTTTCCAGCTTTCCAGACATACTGGCCACATTTACACAGAATTACACATTTACATAGCTTAGCATAAATATTAAAACATACTGGTTTCTTATGGTTATAGATCATGGTTAAGGAGGAGCGATATTAATCACAGTCTCAGGTTCAGATAACATTCTAAGCCACTGTTCTAAGGCAATACTTGGCTTAGCTGCCATCCCACACTGACCTAAAAAGCCAGAGGAGGAGAAAAACCGAAACAAGCCACTGTAACCACCTCCCCGACTGATAAGAAATTAATGTTTTAATTCCTAAAGGAATATAGAAACTGTAGTTTCTATATCACTTAATGTAAATAACCATTGTTAAAGTGAAAGAATGGAAGTAGATAACCACATATATCAGAGCTATGGTTGCCAGGTGGAAAACAAAAGTCCTGTTGCTGCAGCAGGTTGGAAAAATGGGTTGTTCACAGGGTGCAGTGGAGAACAAAGGGGGCGATGTAGTGTCTGCATCTTTTACTGCTTTTTGAAACACTTTAAAGGAGTAGACATTATCTCCGTGGGACTGAGATAGCCCTTAGTCAAAGCTCATGCGCTCAAAAGAAGGCATCAACAAATATAACGGCTTGTAGAAAAGCAGATATAAGAGATTGTACCCTGTCAACAAATTCTTAATGTAAACCCTAGCAGCTAAATTAAAGCAATGTGCTGCTTTATCTCTGTGCTGATCTTCAAACAGTCGTCAGAGTCGACGTGCTTGGAGGCTACCCCAAAAAGGCACCCACTTTGGGTTCTCTAACTTTGTCAAAACCTAGACAAAACAAAAATAACTCTCTTGGACTATGTCTTGTATTTATTCTCAACAGAACTGACTCATAATACAAGGCAAAACTCTACACTAGTTGCCGTTCTTGCTTCTGTGTATTTTATACTGGTGCTGTTTGTTCCTGTTCCTAAAAATCCTCTTGGATGACTTTGCAGGCTGGTTCAGGGCTAGCTTCCTGAATGCCCAGAATTTCTTTTTGTACTCCTGGAGGCTTCAGCCAGCCTCCTTTTGTTCTTGCTGCTCCATCTACCTCTACCGTGATCACCTCTTAACAGTATAGAAAGCAAACCTGAACGGGAGCTGTGTTGGCAGCTTTCCCATAGGCTTTTATGGGTCCCCTCCCCCTCGCCTCATTGGCCAACAGCTTTTAGCTTGGCTCAGCTGACAGGGAGTGGATATAGGTCAGTATAGCAATGTGGAATTGACTCGTTGTTCTCATTCCTGAATCCAGCTTTGTTTAATCTGGCACTTTGCCAGTTCTATAAAGTCTCTACACTAGGCTCCTATGCAACAAACAGGACACCAGAGGCAGAGCTGCAGAGATCGGCAGCGGCAGCACCGAACTGATCTTTTTTTTCTCAGTAGGAAAGGAAACGAAAAACTGAGACAACTTTAAAAACACACACGCAAACATTTAAGCTGTGTCAATAAAAAAACCCAAAAAATTAAAGACCGCTGCTGAGTTAAACGAGAAGCCCTGTCACAATACTTTCTGCATAAGCACAAAGAAGATGAGTGTGTGAGAGTGTGAGGGGCTGGTGGATTCTTGCTGGCCTCTTCCCACAACACACACACACACACACACACACACACACCAAAATCGGGTCACTGGCTCAGAAGTTCATTATGGTGCATTGAGACAGCAAGGATTGACAGTTCTTTTTACTTTTAGCAAATGTCTTGCAGTTTAAGGGCTAGCCCTCATTTGAAAAGGTTGCGCTTTATTGCAGTCCCTTACAGTACCAATTCTGGAGAATGGATATAAATACTGTCTAAAGGCCTTTGGCTTTGAATTGTTGATCTTTGCCCCTAAACTTCGATCCTAACTGTGTAATCCTAGCTGCGAGATTTTTTTTGTTTTTAAATGAGTGTTTTGTTTCATTTTTAAAAGTGTTTTAAAGTTGAGTAGTTTTTGCTGATCTGTTGTTTGTTAGCAAAAGTTCCTTTGGGAGGGATAGAAAATAATAATAGTAATAATAATAATTATTTATTATCCTGTGAAGTAGTCATAGAAATTGTGCCATTTTAAAATAATAATTGTGTATTATGTACATGAAAGGGGCCAGATATTAATGTTTTTTTTATTTTCCTGGGGGCAAATATGTGAAGATAGTGGATCTTGGTTGGGGGTGAAGTGTTTGTGGCCTTGCTAGAATGGAAATCTGGGGTATGAGTTGGGAGAAAATGAATAAAGAGCAGATGTAGAAATGGCAGTTTGGGTGATGAAAGGAGAAGCAGTGAGGGTTTGCTGGATGGAGATAAAGCAGCATAGAATATCAAGGAAGGCCTGGACACCATTAGCTCACCAGGCACTCACAAGCTAGAATATGTTTAAGATTGAAAGCCTCTAGCTTAGGAGGCTTCCTGCTGTTCAAGTGGTCACCCTCCAACTCATGGAGAAGGATGAAAATAGCAGTGGGTAACAGAGCTAGCACACTCGGCCATGTGCCCCCCTACATTCACAGAACCAGAATATTATTATTAATTGATTTAATTTATATACAGCCCTATACCCACAGGTCTCCTGCCAAGTAGTCAGGAGAATTTTACCACACATCATGTGGAACCTGAGTTGTTTGGCAGCCAGATTCCCATGTGGTTACATGTGCACTGTGGTAAGTTACCACTTTGTTTGGAGTTGTTTGTATCATATCTATGTTAGTAACAAAAGAGGAGACAGCTTTTTTGCTCAACCAGCTGTGCTGTGTAGTCACAACTCCATTGAAAAAAAAGGTTTCAAGGCCAGGCTCCACATGCCCAGATTGATCTTGCTCCGCCAAGACTGTGGCTGCGATAAACCAACAGAATACGCCTGGCTTAACCAAACAACCTTCTAAACTGGCGTCTCCTTTTACCCCTCTCCTTTTCCTTCCATTCAGTGGCTGTAAGCTGTTTGGCACTGACTGCTCCTTGGTGCTCCCTTTCTGTATTATGCAATTAAAATGCCCTGTTCATCCATGGTGCTATCTAATCTAACTCAGGCCATTTCTAGAGTCCCTGTTCTGTCATCACCATCTTTTGTTTGGCCCCATTTACAGAGAGTGTACTTTACTCAGCAGATAATTGGCTCATGCTGTGCCTGATAAAAGTATTTTCTTCTGCTTTGGATCAACTGACCTGGACAGAAGTCATAACTCACGGATATTTCTGTCTGTATCCATGGGAAGGGGACTGTGTTTGTTTATTTTCTCCTTTGCATTGGAGATATTGTTCACACTGGGTGCTTTTCTCCACATTTTCAATAGCTGTAACCAGCTGCATGCCTTCACATTTTAGAGAAATGCCAGGCATTATAACCGGAGTGTCACCTAATGGTGTTTTGTCAGGAATTGTTGTCCTATTTCTAAGATTTGGTTGGGCTGGCCATGACTGGGATTGATGAAGCCTGTGGTAGGAAGAGCACCAGAAATAGCCTTCACCTGCAGGCACAGTTGATGGATATTTTCTCCTGTCCATGTAACTTCATCCAGAGAAGGGGACGTGAAACAGACAGCCCACTCCACCCACTCAGCTGGGACCAACTGTCATTTGGTTCCTTCTCCTGCAACTGCCATCCATCAGCATCCTTTCCACCTGGCTGCAGCAGAGGGACAGGTGGGAAAGTGCTGCACACACTATCATCTCAGCTGAGAAACTAGCTGCCATTTGGCTGTTCCTCTCACAGGACTCATCGGTGGTCATTTCCAGCTGGTCTATTTTTTTTATATAAAAAAGATACAATTTTATGAAGAGCTTTTGCCTGGATTTTGCTTAGGTTTTCCTGTCTCCTCTCCTCCTCATTACTATAGGCAAGGACTGTGCTGTTGATAATCTTTGTACACCTCCAGTTGTTACTGGACTATAACTCTCATCATCTGTAGTCACTGGCCATGCTCGCTGGGACTGATGGGAGTTGTATTTCAGCAGCATCTGGAGGGCCAGAGGTTCTACACACTTAATTTTAGGCACATTGGATAACCACCCAAAGTTAGACAAACTCAGGCCTATTGCTTTAGTGCGTCTACTTTGAGTATGTCTTAATTTTGTTATGTTTATAAACAGTTCTGGATTCTGAGGCCTCACACAGCAGAAAACCAAAAACCCTGTTTGGTTTTGAAAGCGGTTGAACAGAAACTAGCAAGGGAACAGGTTTGTTTGTAGTCTTTAAGATTGGGGCCTCCAGATGGGCAGGACTGCCACTAGCTCATGGGCGCCAAGGGGGGGGGCAGGAAGGCACAGCTGCCCCCCCAAATTAAAATCAATAAAAATACATAACTAACTGAGGTTCTGCCCCCCCCAACCAAAAATCCTGGCTACACCCATGCACTAGCCTCAGAATTGTTAGTATGGGAAATAGGCTTAGAGCATAGTGTATTTCCCAAAAGTTACTGCTAAAGAGCATTTCCTCTTTTACCCCCTGAAGAGAGAAGGAAAGCTACCCTGAAGATAGGGTGATGTGGCCTTAGAGATACTGCGGAGTCATGTGCTAAAGGAAGAGTCACAAGTGCAGCCCTTATAAGCTCCTGCAACTGTATTACAGACAGATGCTTATCAGTTCAGCACAGAAGATACATTGAGTCTCCTGGTTAGGTTTTTCAGGGCTAGAAGGAAGTAAGTGAGATAAAAAAAACAGGACTGGAAGCTCTTCTGGTTGTTATGTTTAGCTCATTACTTACTGGAAAGATAATATTTCCCTTAGCTGAACTTTCCTTTGAATGTAAGTTAACAGAAGCAGCCTCACATAGAGTTCATTAGAGTAATCTAATTAGAATTTTCCAGGGTATGAATGGCAAAAGTCAGATCTTTATGTTGTATGCAACCACTTTCTGAAGCTGCGATACCAGGCCAAGATGTGATTCCATGCCTTCAGAAGGGAGGGTGATCCTATTGGGACTCCATTGCTTACCTATTTCCTAATTAACAGGCCATGAATATCTTTGTCTCATCAGGATGCAGCTTCAGTTTATTGGCTGGCCTGCTCCTCATACCGGTTATTTAATGAGCTTCAGTGGCTGGTAGTGGATCATTCTGAGTTTGTGTACATTGTAATAAATTAACATATGCAAAGGACTGATGCTCAGAATTTGTTTTTTGTTGGCTTTAGTTTTGTTTACTGCTAACTAAATTGGAAAGTCAGTTAACTTACTGGAGTTGATTTCAAGAATGCTTGGCAGGTCTGTAGTAAGGTTGCCAAAATTGAGCAATTTCCTAATAAAACTTAATAGTATAGAGAAAAACTATTCCAAATTGCGCTTAATTTCTGCTCTTAATAATGTCATCTATATGTTTCCACAAAAGCCTATGCCATGATAAAATTGTTAGCCTTTATGGTGCCACAATTATTTCTCAGTGTCTAGCTGGCTCATAATTTATACTACAGATTTGTATTTTATATATTGAGGATCAGATCACACTTCTAAGAGCCAAAATTAAGTACTATGAAACTGACAATGGACATGGCTATTTTTTTTTTTTTACAAGGATTCAGGAAATAATTTCTAGATGAAAGGAAATCAAGGCCCTAATTTCTGAAATATAGCTGGAACTATAGAAAGTTGAGATATTAGGAAAATACAGGCAAATAGCCCTGAGCTGTGGAAAGACATATAAAGACACTGTGCTTCTTAGTATGTCTGTATCACAGTTAGAGTAGAGTTTAATAAAATTATGCATGTAGGGCAAATAGCTCTGAGGTAGAGAGCTTTTTAATGCTTGATAGCTGCATTTCCTAATAGATCACTTTCTGGGGGCCACAAGACAGTGGTGGGTGGAGCAATACCTTGCTCTTAGCTTTGCAAGGTAGGCTATAGTCCATCCACCCAAAAGCCAGAGGTTCCTACTTGTACATCTCCTCATCCAAGCAATCTAGAGGCATTATCACAGTACAAGGCAGTGGCGTAGCGTGGGTTGTCAGCACCCGGGGCAAGGCAAGTAATTTGCACCCCCTAACCCGTGGATTTGCGCCCCCTAACCCCCAGATGTTGCACCCGGTGCGGCCGGCCCCCCTGCACCCCCCACACTACGCCACTGGTACAAGGACATGTGTCACCTGGGCAAAAAAGGGGGGTGTCAAGGTGTGGAGCAGTGAGGGGTGTGGCCTATAGAGAGTCCCAAGGGCCAGAGAAGCCTGGAGGGCTGAGGTTTCCCTACCCTGTATAGATGTTAGAATGTGCTTAACTCACATTGAAATCAATGGGAGATCAAAGAGGTTAATAGTGAAATCACCACGTTGGGTTGCCTCAAACTACTCAGGACTTACTGGTAGCATTTTCCCTGAAAAAACTGGGAAATATCAACAATGTTTGTGTCATTTATATTAATGTAGGTACAGGAAATACAACAATGCAGGTAAAGGAAAAACAAATAATGCCCACGTTTGCATGGAGAGAGAGATTCCTGTAGTAATTTTTAGGACTTTGCGGGGGGGGGGGGTTAGCCGTGTAGAAGAAAATCTTCATAGTTGTGAAACATGGTGTCAGGGTTTCAGGGACAGAGAGCGAGGGGGAGGGGTCCCAGGGTGACGAGGAAGAGGACGACGATGACCCGAGGTTGTCAGTGAGTCCGTCAAGTGAATCCGAGGATTCCCAAAAGGGAGCCCCCCTGGTCAGGCCAAGGGGCAGTAGAGAGGGAAGCAGTCAGAAGCAGGGGAACGAAGAGGGAATCCCCAGTGGGGGTTGGAGATCGGGACCGGCCTCTCCGTCGGAACGGAGTGAAGGGGGTGGAGTTGCCAGTGTGTCAGAAGGAGCAGAAAAGGGAGCAGAGAGGGGAAGGAGTTCGGAGCAGAACGTCCTGCAGGAAGGGGAGGAGTGTAGTACCGAGAGTAGCGTAACGGTCGAAAGGAAGGTCAGAAGCAACGTACGCGCGCCAAGTTCAAATGTGGAGGCGCGCGGAAATGAGGAGAGCCCCGAGGAGGAGCCTGGTCCCAAAGCACGAAGGAGGGGGGAGCAGGCGTCAGAAGACTCAGCCTCGGGGGAGTCCCGAAGGGAGGGAGCACAGGGGGGCAGGAAGACCCTGCGGAAAAGGAAGGAGAGGAAAAGGTGGAGCAGTACAAGCCTCTTAAGCTGGTGCAGGGGCGGGACTGACTCAGAGGGGACTTCAAACATCTAAGGGTAACAGATGCTGAGCCACGGAGCTTGGATGTAACGACAACAATGTTCTTCAATAAAACCTTTTGTATATAACTTGGACTGGATTTTGGTCTCTTGTGAGCTGGGACCTCGGGTGGCTCTGACACATGGCAAAACATGACAACCTTACATTACAAAAGCAGGAATTTATAGTAGGAATCAAAACACGGTGTCAGATAGTCCAAAAGGTACATACAATATGGCTAGTATTTTATTTTTAAAGCTTTTTTTTCTTTTTTAAAAAAGCAAAGGTATCACTTCCTCAGTTATAGCTCTTCATTTACAGTTCTTAATTTTGGTTTCCATGGTCATGGATCAGCTCTCTTTTTTTATCTTACCTTTTGTAAAGCTCTCTTGACTACTAACCTGCTCACATTTGGTGCCTATAGCCAATGCTGTTTTTCTAGCAAAAAAAGGTGCTGGAACTCACCATGAACACCTTCCTTTTTCTCTTATAATGAAAATGGCACCCATCTAAGAGGTGCCAGAACTGAGTTCTGGTGAGTTCTGGCTGAAAAAAGCCCTGCCTATAGCAATGATGCAGAAAATGGTGGGTTTTCTGTTGCCATAAGTGAGAGAGCAAACATCCATTAACTCATGGCTAACTGCTGAAGAGGACAGGGCTCCTACAGCTTAAATGGTTATGAAGAACAGGGGATTTCAGCAACTGTATCTTGCATGAAATCCGCTCTTCTACACAACTGTAAAAAGAGGAGTCCTGTGTTTTTGCATCTGGCCACCCTAATCACCAGAGACAGTTCATTTTTAGAACTGAGTATGGCCAACCAGTAATTTAGCTAGGGGTAGCTAATGTGGTTCCCACCCACCACCCACAAAATGTTGAGACTGCAATTCCCATTTGCGGGGGGGGGGGGGATTAGCTGTGTAGAAGAAAATCTTCATAGTTGGGAAACATGGCAAAACATGACAACCTTACATTACAAAAGCAGGAATTTATAGTAGGAATCAAAACACGGTGTCAGATAGTTCAAAAGGTACTTCAAAGATGGTAATTAACTGATATTTTGGTGAATTGTGGAGTTGCCCTTAGAAACCCTGTATCTAATATAATAATAACATTTTTGATACAATTTTTTTTTTAAGAATGAGAGCTTAATAGGAAGAAAGTAGCAAGGGACTGAGCAACTTAAGAGTTGGAATATTAAGGACCAGCTGAGGAGTTGAAAGTGCTGCAGCAGTGATACTTGTGGTTAAGTCTTTCCATGCTTTGTTCTGAAATGGCTGAGAGCAGTTTGGCAGCGCCACTCTGGCCAAGAACTCTTTGTTCAGAGAGAAAGTTATGCTTTGTATTCCTAAATTGACGGGCAGCGTGTTTTTTATCTGTCCCAGTCAACCAAAAGCAGTTGCCTCAGTAGAAACTGTGAACATTAAACAAAATTAAAGAATGAACTCATTAATATAATATTTTATAATTTAGTTTGCATAGATCACTTTCAAGAGCAGTGCAGACTGTAACTGAAAACTAAAAACTTTGATTTCTACAGTTAAGACAACTTTCTGCTGTAGATTATGAGCCTGTTCCAGTGACCTTTAAGCACTTTTAAGTCTTTTCAATTTCCATAGAAAAGTATAGCATGTTAAAATCTCTTCCAGTGGAATAAATGGGATTCAAGTGTAGTAAACTTTGGCTGTCATTAAACTGGATGGTAATTACAGTACTCTCCTCAGTTGTTTTGCACCCAGTCAGAGGGATGCAGCAGGGAACCAGGCAGAGAGCCTTCTCAATAGTGGCGCCCTCCCTGTGGAATGCCCTCCCAACAAATGTCAAGCAGATAAATAACTATATACAACTTTTAGAAGACATCTGAAGGCAGCCCTGTACAGGAAAGTCCTAAGATGTAAGATGGGATTTCTTATTGCTGGCTGAGACAGGGAAGAGAAAAATGCCCACCAGAGCTTAGGCACCATAACTAGCAGTGGGGGAGCCCCTGGGACTCTGTATTCTGCAGCTATTATATATACAATGTCAGTATAGTGTCTTCTTTCAGACACAACGGAAAATTTAAGGTAATGTTGTTGCAAAACAAAAACTCTGCTTTCGCTATACAGTAGAGGGGCTGAGAAAGTATTTTAATTAGCGCTGCAACTTATTTTAATTCCTTCCCATCCCAATTACTTACAGAAAAAACCATAAAAGATCTCATTCACATCATCCAAGCTTGAATAATTAGTTCTGAAAGATTAAACTTTTGTTCTAGGGATTTACTGCCAAGATACAGTTGTTCAGCCAAAAAACAAAACAAAAATCCCTTGGATACTCATTTATTTATTATTTTAAGAATATACAAGGGCTGGTTTTTTTGTTGTTTTTTTAAAATCAATTTATTATACAAAACAAAGTGTGCAGGCAACTGTGAAGAGAACAAGACAAAATAAGGAATGGTTAAAATTTAGTAAGTTTCCAGCATGTCCCACCCCCAGCTACCATTTTCATAATTCAGCACTTTGGAATGGGCTGCTGTACTTTCAAAAATAGCCATCTAGCCTGTTTCACAACCCGCGGAGTGCTTGAATTGAAGGCAGTATTCCTGTCCGGGCTCTTGTCACACTTTTAAAATGTATGTATGTGTGATTAGTAGTTTCAGGATGTGGTTGACACGTTCTGTTATTGTTAAACAATTGGGAGTCAGAAACCTTTCTCAAATCATTCACAAATTGTTCCGGTGATCTGTCAGTAGGCCCCAATCATTTCATGCTGGAGACACTGATGATTTCCCTTAAACCTGTTAGCCATGTGAAACCTACAGTGGCAAGAATGTACATTAGATTCATCTTCCACACACTGTATACAGCCACACGTGTTAAGTGGCACATAGAAAGCTTAATGTTTGTTTTAGATACCTTGCTGTTGCTGCTGTAAGGAAGGACTTATGAATGTTTTCGAAAGCCGACAACCCTATAGCTTGAAACCACTGAGTCTTACCCTTTTCTTGGTGCTTGGTGTGATAATAACCCCCCTCAGTTTTCTTCCATAAATGCATTTAAATATTTGAAAAATTACCACTATATTTCCCCTTCATTTTCCTTCTGACCAATTTCCAAGGCAGGCAGATTAGAAGATCCAAGGGAAGGTGGAACGAGAGGACATCCGTTCCATATCCTTTAATCTAGTGTTGCTGGGTCTGCAGGCATAAAATTCCTCAAGCGAGTCTATTTCAGGAGGCAACAAAACCGCACTGAATTTAAGAGGAAAGATAATTAATGCAAACTGAGTAGAGCACCCAGTTTCTTTTTCCAGTACAGTAAAGTAGTGCAGTAGTACAGGAGGTGCCTTGGGAACTGAAGATCGCTTTGAAAGCACTAAATGGCTTGTTTGACAGGAAAATGAAGGGTAGGGAGAAATAAAGTATTAAGGGGAAAGGTTTTCCTTACATTGGACTGTTGCAGAGTTTCCTTAAATGTGTAGTGGTTTTGTGATCTGTGAGAGGAAGGGCCTGGAGTTGTGGAAAATATGGGGGGGTGGAGTGTTGTTGTTTTTGCTATGCAAAAAAAGCATCCATTTCTTTGAAAGTGTCCTTCGCAAATGGTGTAATAAACAACCTTATCACAATGAATCTTCTCTTTCTTTGCGTGCAGTTGTCACTAGAGATTTGTAACTCTTTTCTTGGTTCATTGTTCCCTGGCCAGTGTGTACTCTACATTCAGTGGTGCCAGAATTAAGATGAAGCCTGCCTGTTTCAATAAGGCCGCTTTGTTGTCAAAATGGCAATACTTGTATAGAAATTGGATTGACTCCAACAGCGCTTGCACGATACACAGCAATACTATTGTCATGTGATCTCCTTTCTTACTTACAAACAGCCTTTTCTCAAAAGAGGTCCTTTTCCCTCTCCCTCCTCCCTAACCCAAATAAGGAGCGGAGGTGGGGAGGGGGGGTGGGGAACCATCCGCAAATTCATTCTGTGTGCATAACTTCGTTTTGAAACCAAGTCTGATGATTTGAGTAAAGTAACAAGATCAGATTAAGTTGCTGCTAAAGTAGGCCATAGATTCGTGTCAGTTTCATTTTATTGAACGTTTGATGAACTTGAATCTGATCAGCCATGTGTTCTATCTAGGCCTGTGCAAGAAGACTTTGTGGATGTGTGGATATTTGCACATTAAAAATGTACATAGAAGAAGTTCCTGCCCGGGAAATAAAATGCAACCCATGTAGATAGCAGATGTTTGGTCTCTTTTTCCCCAGCACATATGCCCAGTGCACATGATTATCACATCCAGTTGTGCAGTACAGGTTACTACATTTCAGGCATATTCTGCTATGTGAACTGGCTCATACCATGCCTTCCCTTTGTCTATGTATATTTGCTAAAGAGATGCTATCAGTTAATTTCTAGAGGGTTGGCTATGTTAGACTGTTTCAGCAAAAACAACATAAACACTTGTGGCACCTCAAAGACTCACAAATTTATTGTGGCATAAGCCCTCCTGGACTACAGTCTGCTTCATCAGATTCATAAAGTGTTATCCTGAGTTGCAGTTACATATATACTAAGCTACTAGGCTGCTGAGGGCAGATTTCCCTGCAATGGTGAAAGCTGCAGTAATTCAGTGATAAGGACCTGTATGAACGTAATCAAGGTTGGCTCTGCAGCTTTCATGGAGTACTCAGTTGTTAAAAACACATTTCAACAGTCATATTGCATGTGTTTGAGAATCCTGGGTCAGTCAGTGCTCCTAGCACATGTGCATGGTTATTTAAAGGCCAAGGCCTTTAAATTTTCACTTCTACACATTTATTGCCTGAAGTGTGAGACTGACCACAATAGTAGCATGTGTAGGAGCAATATAATCACCACCCACTAATTGTAGCAACTGGGTATCCACAATCCACTTAAGCAGATTTTATATTATTTTTGATGGTCATGCTGATGGATTTGGGAGGAAACCAAATGAAAAGATGGCAGTTATTCAAAAGGACATTTCTCATTCATTGCTTTCACTCCTTGGGTTGAGAAGCTTTTCATCAGAATGCAGAATCTATGACGATTTTACAGATAAGGCCCATAATCAGAAATAAACAATAACTTAAGTTCTCTGTTTACAGATTTCAACGTTCATTTGATTTTGTGTCCCAACACAACAATTTTCAAGTAGTCTTCCATTGTTTGGAATTGGCCAAAACCTCGAAAGAGGGATATAACTAAATGAAAAGCTGCATTCTCCTGTTCTTGAAAATCTACATTCACATGAAAAGAAAGAAGAGCAAATCACTAGTCTCAAATCCTTGAAGTTCAGAGAATTGACTCAATATTTGTTACCTGTTATCTTAATGACAAATACTGCAAACAGAGGTCCACACAGGGCTGCAATTCTAGGTACCCTTGTCTGGGCATAATCTCTGTTGAACTTAGTGGAATGTATGAGTTTATGCTGCATGCAATAGTTACTTTATAGCTAACATAATCCTGTTGAATGCAAATATACCATCCATAAAACTGGTTTGCTGCAATTCAAAAAAGTTTTTAATATTTAAAATGGAAATTGAGCCATTATTGGATTTGCATACCATTTTTGGCAATATATGCCAAAATAAAGTTAAAGTCACAACATGTAAGAAGTTACAGGCTGAAAGCAAAACACATCATTCAAAAAGCTTTAGGAGGATCATGAAGCACTCTGTTTCCATCCATGTAAGATCTGTCAGACAGAGTTCACTCAGAATTGCTTACCTTTTTAATGTGAGCAGTATAAATGCCAAGTTGTGACTAATTACTGCTTGATGATCTTCTTTTAGAAGAATGACACGCGCGCACACAGAGGCAATTGGGGAATGAATTTTCGGTGGAAACGGAAGCTAAAAAAACAACATGTGTTTGGTTCAGTAACTTGTACTGCAAGCAGTCCATATGCTGGCTTCTGTTTCTGTACTGCTAGACTGTAAACACACGGCTGCACTTTTGCAGTCCTGAATTGTGGCCTTTTATACACACACACACACACACACACACACACACACACATTGTGTTGTTCTTGTGTGCGCGCGCATGCACTTTTCTGCTTGTTTTTGTACAATAACTGTGCACTAGTAGAAGCTCAGACATTTGCTCATATGAGTCAGTAATCTAAGAATAAGAAGTACATTTTTAGGAAACATTGTGCTCTGTGATCAGTGTTTGTAAATCTTGGGGGATGAGAGGGGAAGGTGGTGCTTGACTCTGAAGCTTTCCGTTTGCTCTTGCTAAGGATTTATTTTAACAACTGAGCTATTGCACCTAGCAAAATTTTTAAACAAACAAGCAAAAAATAATTGAGGGGGGCTAGTAATAGGACCAGTGGTTAGCGTCTAAGAATATCCTCTGTCATCTCAAGTACATTCATTTTTTATTTATTTAAAGCATTTTTACCCTGCTCATAGGCTGAAGTAGTCCAAAATGACTTGCAAAGTGAATTAAGAAAAGAAAGAAATCCAGACACCATTTCTTCAAGTTAAATAATGGTTCTTAACTACATTCCAGTCCAGCTATGATAGAATCCCCATTTCCACATGTTAACCTGTCTGAGTCCTTTCCCCTTTGGTTCTCAACACCCACCATCTTAAGACCCCTTCCGACTTGCCTCCAAAATCCATTCAGATGCAGAGAAACAACTCTGCCACACAAATCTTACTGGCCTCAACACCATCTGACTCTCCTTTTCTAACCACCAGAAACTACCTACCATTCATTTCACACCCTCCTCCCCCCACCCCTTTAATGCAAATCAGGAACATTCATTCTGAATTTGGTGCAAATTGGAGATTCCACATTCATTGATACCCCCTCAGATAACTTAAATGGAGGGAGCTGCTGGGAATCCTAGAATCCTAAAAGGATGAGGAAGGATGTCAGTTCCTTGTTTCAGAAATCTGTGACAGCAAAGCCACAAGCTCAATCCCAGCACGGGAACAGGAGTCTCTCAGGGCTCTGCAAACTGACATTTGCTGCCACCAACCCCTCCTTTTTCTCTGAGCTTGAGGTGAGGAAAATTCTTATGGCTCCAAGTGAGTAATTTTAGTTATGGAGAGGAAGGGAGCAACCAACGCTGTTACTCCCAGGGGGAGTAGGGGAGCTTGCTTTCCTTGGTCAGAATCCCACTGACACACCCTTGTAGCATGAAGTGGAACGATTTGGACATGTGAGGGCAAAATGCCTGTTTTGCATCTAGCACAAGCACCTCAATGCCAATTTTAAGAGGTTTAGTGAAAGAAGGCTTAAGCAGGCAAAATGGTACAAGGTGCATGAAAGAAAACAAGGAAATATTTCAATGCTTTCTATCCCAATGTAGCTACAAACAGGTGACTAGTCTCCTCATGAGTAACGTCACATCTTGGATGTTCAGAGTGACGTATGCTGACAACATTCCAGCTTTCAAGGGCTACTGACCCAGGTGGGCTCTGATTGACAAGTTGATTTTAAGTAGGTGACTCATGAGAAGGCCATATACTTCAGGAAAAGTTGCTTTAACACCTTTCGGGAAATTGGAAAGTGGGCTCATTGTTAGAGTCTGCCAGATATATTCCTTCTTTCCTGCAAGTCAGAACTCATTCCTCAGCTTGTATATTAGGGGAAGACAGGAAGTCTTCATTTGAACACAGTGGAAGACTAGAGGACCTGGGTGATCTTGAAGTGACAGGCTAGGTAGTGAGGGGGAACTAGATCAATGCATATAAATTTGGTCCTTTTTGAATGTATCTTATTTGCGCATGCAAATCTTAGCTCTATGGTTGATGCGGTTAGGGAAGGCTGCTTTAGTGTGTCCAGATCGTGTCCCTCCGCGGAAGTGAATGTAGAATGGAACTAGCAGCAGTTGTGTGCATATTCATGTGCATGCACACAGGTGTCAGACCAAGCTCTGGGCAGAGGTGGCAAAAAGCCTCCCTGGCACTTGAGACTGACATGCCAGCACAGATCCTTAGGGGCGCATAGATTTATCCATGAGTCTTGTATCCCTTTAATTGCAGTGACATATTTACTATTTATTTGCATTGCTGCACAAGTGATCCAGTTACTGTCTGTTGGAGTACTTGTGCTATATATTTATGTACCAAGAAGGTCATTGAAGCTTGTAGTTGCCAGAGTCAGTTCAGCCAGACCTTTTGCCAGTCTATTCCTGTGCTCCTGACACTGTGCTTGCCTCTTAAAAGCAAAGCGGCAGCAACGACTATTCTGCTAAGGCCGCCAAGTGCCATAGTTCCTCTTCCTCCTGTTGCTGCTGGAAGTATTGCTGGAGCTCTTGGAAGAGAAGGAGGGCTTTATGAGTAGTTGCAACTTCTGTAAGAGCTGATGGGGAGTAACTAAGAGTGTAAGTGGCAAATGGAGTTCAGATTTTACTTCTGCACTGAGCTCAGTAGGCGCTGTAGGGAAGGTGTTATGTTCACAGAATCAGCTTCCTATCTGCAAACTATGAACGATAATTTTGGACTATCTTACAGGGTTGTTGTAATGATAACTCTTATTAAGTATGTTGAATGCAGTATGTGCCATAAAGCATGTATGTTTCCTGTCATCAAATATGCTTACTTATGTACAGGTTGAATTCACCCAGAGAACTGCTTTCTGTGGAATTAGCCTTGAAGCAAACCTAGGGTCAAACTATAGTTGCATGTAACTTTGCTCCAGCATTCCTTTTAGGGAAAAACAGATGTGAGAAGCTGCCAGTATGAGTGTAGGAATTGCTTAACCCTTTCCCCTCTGGCTGTTTCATCTCTTAAAATGCTCCCCTACCCCATCCCCACCTGCCAGCTGCTTTTCCACACAGGGAGGAAATTTCTTCATGGGTTTTTGGTAGATTTTGAGTACTAAATAGTCCAAGGAGAAAGGGGTTATGGGGCCTCTTTGTCATCTCTCTGCCCAAACTGGCATCTTCTTCCCACCAATAATTCTACTAAAGAGTGTAGCTTCCTATCTCTACTTCTGCTTTTTTGTTTCTGTTTTTTAAAGTTGCTTGCAGATTTGCACACAACTGCACTTCACATAACATTTGGCTCCAAGCAATTTGATACACAGGGATATCTAAAAGAACATTCAGGAACAGTTGATGTAGATCGGGGGTCAGCAAACCTATTCAGCAGGGGGCCAGTCCACTGTCCCTCAGACCTTGTGGGGGGCCGGACTATATATTTTTTTGGGGGGGGGGATGAACGAATTCCTATGCCCCACAAATAAGCCAGAGATGCATTTTAATTAAAAGGACACATTCTACTCATGTAAAAACACGCTAATTCCCAGACCATCCGTGGGCCGGATTTAGAAGGCGATTGGGCCGGATCTGGTCCCTGGGCCTTAGTTTGCCTACCCATGATGTAGGTCTGTGAAAGGGGTTCCAACTTCTGTGGTTGGGTGATTGCTTGAGGCCTGCTTCACACATTGTGTGACAGGAAGCAAGTGTTTGACACTGGAGGTGCATTTGCAGGGGTTGAGCACACCTTAACAACACAATTTCACATGGCCCTTACATCATTCAACAAGAAGTACAGGGATAATAAGTGGTCAGCTAGAAATGCTAAATACAAAACTTATCAAGTGATATCAGTTAATACCCAAATAATAATGCAGTGTGTGATTACAGCCTAAGAGATTTGCATTGCAAGTTACTGCTTGCAAGTTTGTTTACCACTGGTCCTGACACAGTAATAAAAAGTGTAAAGGTAAAGGGGCCCCTGAACATTAGGTCCAGCCGTGGATGATTCTGGGGTTGCGGCGCTCATCTCGCTTTATTGGCCAAGGGTGCCGGCGTACAGCTTCCAGGTCAGGTGGCCAGCATGACTAAGCCACTTCTGGCGAACCAAAGCAGCGAACAGAAACGCCGTTTATCTTCCTGCTGGAGCGGTACCTATTTATCTACTTGCACTTTGACATGCTTTCGAGCTGCTAGGTTGGCAGGAGCTGGGACTGAGCAACAGGAGCTCACCTGTCACGGGGATTCTAACCGCCTACCTTCTGATCAGCAAGCCCTAGGTTCTGTGGTTTAACCCGCAGCGCCACCCGTGTCCCAAGGCATTTATTACTGGGAATTTAATGTGGCAAAGCATATTTCTCATTTAACCATCAATATCGTTACGTTTCTTTTCTGTTTCTTTAACTTTAACGAAATGGGGTTCAAGCAGATTCCCGGATGCTCACCTTTGGTAGGATTTAACCACAAGAGAAAGATGGATCACAATGTTTAATTCTACAGCACATTTTCTTATACTATTAAAGATTATTCATGGTTTACCCAACCATAAAAGAGATTTCATTTAGTAAAAGTGAATTATAAACTCAGTTTTACACTATTAAGATTGCATTGCATAATGTAGGCAGTTTTTAGTTCGGGAAAGGAAAAGGATCTATCTTTGCTCTAGTACATTAAGAACATCATGTGATATGTACAAAAAGACACAACCTCACTTCAGCCCTAGCAAGGATGATGGGAGTTGTAGTCCAACAACAACTGGAGGGCCACGTGTTCTCAGTCCCTGATCTAAATAGGTAATTTGGTAGCTGCTACCTATTTTTTTCAAAATGGTTGTGTTTAATCCAACTCCCAAGGCTAGCCCAAACAAGCAAATGTTACAGTACTTCCAAAAAGTTCCCTGGGCATGGTCATTGTCATATCTGCAGTGCAGCTAGACACACAGATGGTAATTTGAAGACAGCTTGCTCTGGATCCCAGTGACTGTAATTGGTCACAATGAAGGTCTCTCAGGTATCCTTGGCAATAGCCAAGGCTGGACCAAGACGTTATGCTGTCTGAGGTGAAAAACAAGATGGCCCCACTGTCACCACCATTTCACATACAGAAGCAAACCAGAGTGGAAGTTGAATCTGATTTAAACATGCAGCATCTTCTACCACATTTGAGACCATCAGACAAGATTAGGGGACCTAGGGCAGGCTGTGTGGCACACACCTCACTGCCACTGACCCCACAACCCTCAACACCTGCCAGCAGAGGCAGCTACCTCACTCTGCCTTAAATCAGGACCAGCCCTAACCGTGGGTGTAGGCAGGGGGGCAGCTGCCCTCCCCCAGTCAAGAGAATAAATAAAAATAGTAACCAACCAATCAATCACATCACAGGTAGCTCGGTTCTGCACCCCCCAATGAAAGTCTTGCACCCCCTAACATAAATCCTGGCTATGCCCATAGACACCAGAGAGTCACTTTCCAGAAAACAGCAATGGCCTAAGAGGTGTGTCTCTCACACACTGTCCCTTCAGTCACAATACATTTCCTTGCAGAGAGCTAAATGCCCAGCTAAGTGGCGATAATTAAGGAACATCTCTGCCCTGACAGACAGTTAATCCTCTTGCCCCATTTGCCTTCCGTAATTAATGAAACACCTGGGAGGACCATCTTCAAAGCTAACTTTGCCATTGGCTGGTCTCAAATCTGCTAGTGAGACTAAGCCCTGTGTCTGATATTCCTTACTCACTTCCCAAGCTGATCATTTAAGGGTCCCAAGGCAAAATTCTTTTTCCATGGGGGTAGGGATCTTTAGTTGCCCATCCAGAATCAATAATGGTTCTGATCCATAAATGTATATATAGGTGCTACTGAGTAACTGAGGCCTGGTTCAATATATTAGTGCACTAGCACACTGGTGCAGAGCCAGAATTTTTGTTGTTTTTCCTTTGGTTTCTTGTGTGAATTTTTCCTGCATCCGTTTATGCTTTTAGTTCCGGCCTCTGCCTTATACATTGTACTCAAGCAGAGGCATTAGGTATGCTTTGCCTTAGGATTTCCTACATCAAGCAGTGGGTTCATCTAGATGGCCTACATGATCCTTTCCAAGTTAAATCATTCTCTGTATTCTCCAATAAAAAGGCCTTTTGTTTAAATGTGCAAAAGTGTGTTTCTAGATGCTCGTGATCAATGCTAAACAACTGGACAGGCATGCAATATTGCTGGTTCCAAGAGAGTAAAGTTGGGGGGAAATAAGAACTGTCACCAAAGGAAATAATCAACAGGGATCTGGTGACAGGATACTAGCAGAGAACAGTATCGTCTGAACATACAAGATCTTGTGCAAAAGGGATTGGTCAGCAATCTCATGACAACCGGAACATTGAATTGTATTTTCTGAATACCTATCACAAAAGAGGGTGACCGCAGGACAAACTCAGCTGCACTTCCTTCAGGTGCAGAGGAGTCTAAGCACGGATGCTGAACAAAGGATGCTGTTGTGTTGTTAGTATTCCCTGAATATAGAAGGCAAACAAAGAAGTGGTTTCTTGCCACACTCTTCTTTTCACTTTCTGATGAGAGATGAGCAGCCTAAAAAAGAATGGTTTCTGTTGAAATGATTCTCGCAGGAAACTGCATGCCAAATCCTTAATGGTTATGGGCACTCAGGGCAGAATGTTCATCCACGGTACCAGTTCCAAGAAGTGGGAGTGGGAGCATTAAAACAAGTGTATCTCTGTTGAGCTGTCTGAATGCTTTTGAGACGTTATGGACAAATGATTCCTTCCAGGCATATGGCACAACTATCTTCATTTAGGACCTCTGTGCAGTGGAAGATTTACCTTTAGCTATTTTTAGTGTTCTACTGAGTACTCCTGGCTTGAGGGGTAGTTTTGTGGAGAAGGTCATTTAGGAGAATGTCTTTACATTTTATTATG
Organism: Podarcis gaigeae; assembly: GCF_964106915.1. Lineage (NCBI taxonomy): Eukaryota > Metazoa > Chordata > Lepidosauria > Squamata > Lacertidae > Podarcis > Podarcis gaigeae. The sequence goes on from NC_139680.1 coordinate 50,428,447, forward strand.
AGATTTCTTGGGGCAAGGTAATCTCTTTTCTCAAGAGAACATTAATGCTGCTGATAATGTAATGACCACATTTTCAGATATAACATAAACTATGCACAGTATGAAAAACCGCCAAGATTGCCCCAGTAGGGCAGTGCAGTATTCACTCATGCAAGCAGATGACCATGGGGCAAGAATAGTTCATGGAAATGTTGTTTTCTTAAGGTTTAATTGACCTTGAGTGAGTTGGGGATACAGTTGGCAAAATCAGGTAATTGAAAGATTGGGATAATCAGGTTTCATATAGTCTACCGCATATATGTCCACCAGTGATAAATGTGTTTAGGGAATGTCTGTGGTGAATTGCATCCTGATTGTGGAAACACTGTGTGCACTTACGGAAGCTGTTTCCTAGATCAGTATTTATGTGTGTGTTGTCTATAATACTGTGTTCTTTATTTCTAAAGGTAAAGTGAAAGCAATTAAAGATTTTTCAGTAGTTTTCACATCTTCTGTAGTGCAATAACTTTTATCTCCTTTGAAACTTAGATCCATTGATTTTTGGGCAGAGACTTCATTCTGGGCCGGCCAGCTTTTCTGTTCCCTGTGACCACTCTGTACTCCACAATGTGATCTGGGTTGCTAGCTAGTAGTTGGTGCTAGCTAGTAGTAAAGGTTTCTTAGCTATAGAACACACCTTGTTGGTCCCAACTAGAGAATTGCCTACAAAATCCAAAGATGTAACCGCCCCCCTTCCTTTCTCTGTATGTGGCCTAGGAAGCAACTTCAGGCCCATACCTCTGGTCCCATTCAGACAACCAGACATGCTTGGTCTGATGAAGCAATCTTCTTGGCACTACATTGAATTCTTCCCATAGTGAGGATTGTCCTGTAATATCTGATGTTTATCTTTTGGTCAGCAAGCACTGCATTCAATGGACACCTGAGCTATGTAGTTGTAGTGATCTAAACTCTCGCGTTACACTCCTTATGTGGCACAGATAGTACTTTTTGATGTCATTTTCAGACCTGGGCTCACTAGATTTAACTGACGGAGGTGTCGTCAATGTAGCACCCTTCAGACATTTCTGGACTCCGACTCTCATCCGCCTCAGCCAGCATGGCCAATGACTAGGAATGACGAGAATTGTAGTTGAATGGCATCTGGAGGCTGCCACATTGACTCCCTCTGCTGCTAATGTGACGCAGTCTAAGTAACCTGGCACGGTGAAGCCTGCCTGAATCAGGGCTAAGTCAAATGGTCCCTGCCAGAGTAAACATTATCAGAGTAAAAAGGGATAATTTGGAAGGTATTTTTATCCCCCACCAGTTGGTGGCTTGACCACCTCACCAGCCAAAAAAAACCCCAGCAGCACCTGACTCTTCTTTTTCTTAGGAACATTGGATGTTTCCTAGGAACACTGAACATTGGAATATTGGGTAGATTTCTGATGAGATAAAAAAAGAAGACACATCTTGTAGTAACTACACCTAATACCTAGACATGATTGAAATGAGGCACCTTCTTTAAAAAAACAACAACCTAGACCTGCTCTCCCTCCTGCTTTCATTGCTTTATGATGCAAGAGCGGTGTTGGTATTTTAACACCCTCTAACTCATCCTTCATTTATCTGTGGATTGAATGAAAGAACATTTATCAGATAATTTTGCTCCTTTGACAAATGGCTGACTACAGAACACAGTGACTTAGCAGCGACCCATTTGGACTCCTGCCGCTCGCAGTGCCATTGAGCAGGGAATTGTGACATAAATTTTAGCTCCGCTTTTATGTTGAGGATTGATGAGTCTCATTTCATGAATGTTAATCAGCCCATTTGTGTTCAGGTATTAAGTTATTTCTTACATAACTGTCATTTAATACAAAGTGAATTTGTTTGACCTTTGCCTATCCCACTTCGCTTCTGTCACTGTGTTACTGTAGAACCTCATGCAGCTCTTTTCCATGGAGAGGTTAATACCTCTTGATTATGGCTAAAGGCAAAGACCTACATGAGCATATGCTGCACACTGCCTTATCTGCCGTCATGAGAGTGTGATTAATGGCTTTAAGAATTTTAATTTTGTGTGGTTAACCATTAAGACTCTCTTTCCTAAGGTTGCAAAGCTGGCAAATGACTTTTTGCGCACTTGTGGAGTCTGGTAGTGATGCCAGGTCTTGAAAATAGCCTGTTCAGCAGCTGAATGAAATCCATATGTAAACCCTTGGAGAGCACATCTAAACACCTGCAAAAGTGACGAGTGCTGCAACTTGATTCTAACTCCCTTATGTGCAGCACCCCTTTAAAAAATCCTTGATTTTTATTGTTTTAATAAATAAGCAGCCCAACAGTGGTGACTTGGTTTGGTCTTTAATCCAGGCACAAAATGCTTACTCCAAGTCCCATCAAACAAACTGATAAACTTATTTTGTCTTCTATACAAATGACATAGTGTTAATATTAGAATTGTTTTTAAAAAGATTCGCATTCTTCTTCTTCTTTTTAATTTATTAAATTTGTTAGTTGCTTCATCTGGCCCAGGCCAGGCCAACCCAAAGAGACTTACCAACAGACAGACAGGTTTACAACTTCCTCGCAACCAATCCGATACATTAAAACCAAGAGGAAAAATAAATACATTAAAAACATTCTGCCCACTTCTAAAAGGCTACATATAGTTGAAGGCCAAAGGCCTAGTTATAGAGGAAAGTTTTTGCTTGACACATAAAGATATATAGTCGTACCTTGGAAGTCAAACGTTTTGGCTCCCAGACGCCGCAAACCTGGAAGTGAGTGTTCCGGTTTGCGAACGTTATTTGAAACCCAACGCAAGTTCCGATTGCCTGCAGGAGCTTCCAGCCAAGCCATGCCTTGGTTTCCAAACGTTTTGGAAGTCGAACGAACTTCCGGAACGGATTCCGTTTGACTCCCGAGGTATGACTGCATAATGATAGCACCAGGCAAGCCTCACTGGAGAGAACATTCCACAAATGAGAAGTCACGGCAGAGAAGGCCCGTTCTTGCGTTGCCACCCTTCGGATCTCTCGTGGACGCACACAGAAAGGGCCTCAGGTGATGATTGCAGGGTCTGTGTTGGTTCATATGGGGAGAGGCGGTATTTGAGGTATTGCAGTCTTGGGCCATTTAAGGCTTTATAGGCTAAAACCAGCACTTTGATTTGGGCCCAGGAACTAATTGGCAGCCAGTGCAGTTGGGTCATGATCAGTGTAATATGCTCATACTGTCCTGCCCGGCTGAGCAACCAGCTCTGCTGAATTCTGCATCAGCTGAAGTTTCCAAACCATCTTCAGAGGCAGTCCCACATATCATGCATTGCAGTAACCTTACCTAGAGGTTATCAGTTATGGGAGTGAATGCTTAAAAACAGGAATAAACACTTGTATAGGCCTGAGTTGATCTTAGTGAACATAAGCCCATATTTAAGTGTCAAAAATAGATGCCATATCCTTGTCAAGATAAATCCATTTATTAGTAACCATGCCACTTTACTGTAAATTAAAGTCTCTATTTATGCAAAATGATTAGTACTTTGGTGTTGAAAAGGTAAAGCTTTGACGTCACTCCTACTTCCTTGAAATTTACATTTTCTCTCTACAGAACTTGGTATTTATGTGGTGACTTTATAGTCCCATAAACCAGACTTCTATGTAATTATTTACCTTGGAAAGAGCACACACACATTGCATTCCTTCATGTTAGGCAACCTGGTGCTTTTGGTTTGGGATACACTATACATATCTTTTGAATTATAGTTAATTGGGGCGTCTATACTCTGGAGAGAGATTGCGCTTCCTACAAAAGGTAAATTTGGAGCGAGCTGGAGGGCAAACTAGTGGCATGCACTTTGCGTAAATTAGAAGGCGTAAATTAGACATACATCTAGACACAGAAACAAACACACTTGATTTCTGTCCCACAGCGACAGAAATCTTGATTCCTGTACTGGTTTGCTGGTGCTTCTTCCAGTAGACAAATTGGAGGACCTGGCATAAAAGGAGCAGTAATGAACAAGGGAGAAAGGATAAATGCTGTGCATATGCTGACTTGTGTAATAGGAGTTTATGAAATAGGATTGAGGGGTGGAAAACACACACTCACACAGAGAGAGTAATTGGGCACATCCTGTACTTACTGAATCACCCAGCTCTACTGTAATAAACATTGTTCCATTCAGGCGAGTTCATTCTCTGCTCTGTCTCAAGTGCAGGAATTGCTTAGAAAGAGAATTTTTGAAAAGATACCACCTACTAGCATGCATGTTGCACAAAGCTTTCATTCTTTTTGCATGGGTTATTTCAAGATACAGATTAGGGGAATAGGCAACTATCCAATTGACAGATTTAGGATACAGGCACCTATCCAATTGAATGAGGTCTTCCTTACGCGTCTGTAAAAGCCCTGCAGAACACACATGCCAATTAGTAGCTGATGCAGCTTACTTGCATATGGCAGCTGGAAAAAGTCACAATTTCTGTGCAGCATGTGAAAATAGCTTCCTTATTACTGGAAAATATTATCCTAAGTCATTCTTGAAACATCTAACATCTGGCTATGTTGAATCAGAGTTCTTTATGTCACTTCCTAGATATATATATTTTAAGCACCTTTTGCAACTACATAAATTCTCCCAAAGATACTTCACATACACACAAAAATCCAAATGAACACAGTGTGCTATGATCCTTCCTTACACCCTGAATCAGTGTAGTAAGAGTTTCTCCATAGTTCTTGTCTACTCTTCAAAAGCCAACAGGACAATCCAATGTCCCTTTCACCATTGTAAATCCCAACTCGGTGACACGCTGACACGCTGGGTCAACCTAAGCCAGCCATTCATTATCTAGTGGTGCAATATACATCACAAGTCTTGCTTCCACTTCCTGCCATGTCAGATTGGCAGCAGTGGAGAATCCTACGGAAGAGACCAAAGGAGTTGTTCATCACAGGGTAGGTTATATTTTCTGAGAGGTTGCTTCACTGTGTACTTTTAATTTCAAAAGGAGAGCTGCGTACAATGGGGGAAAGATAAATAATTGGCTTGAACTTTTGCTTATATTAAGCCCACAGTCGTCTTTCCCCCACCAAGTTCAAATAAGGTCTCAGACTTATTGCTGCTTCCATTAGAGATTTTCCTTCTCTCTCTGTAACCCAATCATTATAGCCACCATTTCAGTTCTGTTGCCAGAATCTCTAGCAGATAGAAAGACATTTTCTGGTTGTCTCCCCAAATTACTGTGAGAAGTCAACATAACTGATCTGAGAATGCTGAAAATGTCCAGATTTTCTGAAGTTTAGAAAAGTGAGGTTTGCTAACAAAGGGATATGGAAAGTGCACATAGGTACTCATATAATGGGGTTTTTTTGGGGGGGGGTTAGATGCAGCAGTCCTCCTGTAACAGTAGTCCAAAGTATAATGTAGACTTCTAAGACTCAAAGCATGGGACTTTGCAATGCAAACGGTCTCCAAACACAGCTGTGGCCAAAGAAAATGGATGCAGGGCAGTTTTGACACATATATTTTATTCATGTAAATGCAGGGTAATTAATCTCCTGTCTATATGGCAGGTGGTGTTTTCGCTAAGAAGTGAATAATCTAAGCTATAGGCTGTGGGGAAGGCGGGGTCTGGAAAGAGATTCAGGTCATCTGTGATGAGTTCATAAACAGAAACAAGGGAGGGAACTCATTCCCTGCTCTGTATCCCAAACAAATTTATAACCTCTGAGGTTTTGTTCTTAAATTTATGAGTAATTTTCATTCACAAAGCCTATTACTTGAATGCAGCTCTTTTTTTCAGGACACACAGTTTGTTGCTTTGATGTGTGATGGGAAATAGTATGAGGGAAAATGCATCTGAAAATCAGAAAAATGATATTCCTTGCAGTTCATTGCAGTTGCAAAGTTATAGATCAGATTTTGAACAATACCTCTACAATATAGCTGTGAAGAGCCACTCAAGTTTGGAGCTTTACTGCTTTTGAACCCACACACCTTCTTTCTCATGTATGTTTTGCTCAATCATTTGTATAGTTTTATTGGTTAATTAAATGAGACGTTACTAGTATAAATGTTCATTGAATCCCTTCCTAATTTTTAATATTTTTGGGTGCCATCTTCTGTTCTCACCAAAGGTTTACTGGTGTCCATATGGAAAGGAGGGAGCCTCTTTCTGTCCTCCTGAGGCCTAGTAATGCATTAGTTGGCAAGAAGCAACAGCAAAGTGTTCTGTGATGGATAGATACACATGTTTTGGCCTAGTTCCACGAGTGGCTCTCTGAGGATAAGGTTTGGGGAAAACGTATCTAATTCACCCAGCCTAGGGTGTGTTTTCTTGGCATAAGATTACTGGTCAGGGATGGCAGAGCATATATTTCAAACACTGAAGTTTACTGGAGCAGAATGTTTCTAATTTGTTCCATTACTCTTTTTATTCATGCAACAAAGGCAGTAGAAGTACCAGTAGCTATTCTGGGTTAGCGTGGGGTGTTTTTGTTGTTGTTTTTTTTAATCTGTATTTTATTGTTATATGTTGAAAGAATGTAATTTTTTAAAAGCTTTTTTAAAAATTAAAGAACCAATAGTAAGAGTTTTCGAAGAAAAATATTTCTTTGTGCATGTTTTTCTTACTGCCTATAATGCCTAATGAATTTCAACACAAACTGTTTTGAAAGATACAGGTTGCTTCCATATGAGGAAGGGCCATAGTTCATTCAGTGGTGCATGCAAAAGGTTCCAGGTTCAGTCCCCAACATCTAGGGCTGAGGAGTATTCCTGCCTGAAACCCTGGAATGCCACTGCCAGTCAGCGTAGATACCAAGCTAGATGGAGCAATGTGGTATAAGGCAGCCTCCTGTGATCCTTCGTTTAGCCCTGCTGAAGGATTGCTCTTCCAGGAGCAGCTGGAAATGGAATTATAATTGTAGTTACACACACTTAATAACAGTGCTAGATCTTTATTAACATTCTGTAGCTCCCATCTTTACAGCAGAGACAAAAATGGGTGGTTGCAGCTGTACCCAAGGATCCTAAGAATTTTGGTATTCGGTGCAATGGGACTTACTCCCTGGAAAGCATGCTTGGCATTGCTGCCATTTCATGTTGCAGTACTGTATTGATTTGTAAAACATTTTTGCTTATTATCCCAGCACGTGGACTGTTGTGCAACAGTGGGACTTTGTTGGCATCTGCCTGTCTCGAGAGACAATGGAGTGCGCCTCCAGGGGTGAAGTCAAACCGCTGGAGAATCACAGCGCCTGCTGTGGCTGCAGAGCCCGGTAACTCATAACTCCTGCCTCTTGTGTTGTTTTTGCTGCGATAGCAGCACAAAAACACCTCTCTGGGGCACAAGCCTAGGCTGTGTGTATGTTTGTCCAGGGCTGCCCAGATGACAGGACCCTCCCCCTTTTTGCCTCGCTGTAGTGGTCCGAAGGAAAGCAGAGCAATACATTTAGTACTAGCTTGGCTGCAGGAGTTGCTGCAAGAGGCGTACAAGTCTTAGGGACTCTACTCTGGACTTGTGTAGGGTTTACTCCTTAGTGTTTTCTTCTGCTGAAGATGTCCCTCAACGCGGCAATGGGACCGAAGGTGGAAAAATGTCTACCTGACTTGATTGAGCTCAGGTTAATAATAATGGGGAGCATGTGGTGTGATCAGACCCAAGAGCACTTACTCAGATAGCTTGCCTTGCTGGGTTGCAGCTGCAGAGAATGAGTATTAGTGATCAAAGGCTATTCTCCCCACACTGGGTTGCGCCATCCTGCTCAGATGCACCAATAGAGAGAGAGTCAGTGAGCAAAAGGGTGTGGTTTTAATGCCAAAGGGCACTGGCTTGTTTCTGGTGTGTCACAGAGGAAGAGTTCCTGGAGCTTTCCATTGCTTCTTCCAACTGCAGGCAGCGAGATGGACCAGCTGAAGATTCTTTGTCACAACAGCATCACCAAGCTGGGCACAGAACACAACTCCCACCACCTTACAAACCACATTGGCAGCACTTTGCCAATTCACATGTGAAAGGCTGGCACTTCAATTGTAAGCCAGGAAAATTCCCACAAATCAGGTTGGTTTTAAAAGAAAACACCGAGGGTAATTCAGAAAAGACTGCAGTGCAGTCAGCTATTGTTGTTGTTACCATATTGGCCTGAATATAAGCCTCACTTTCCACCCAAATTCCGACTGTGAAAAGTTAAAGTGTGGCTTATATTCGTGACCTTAACGGTATGCAGCCAGGAGCGCGGAGCAAACAGTACCAGGAGCGCAGCAAAGCGGCGTCCGCCTTGTGGCTAGTCCCCTGTCCTCTCCCCCAAGGTCGGGAAGGGAGAAAGCGAGGAAGGGGAAAGGCCGCCGGCAATGCAGCTCGCCCCCCCCCCCATATGCAACTTAGGAGCAGCAAGGAATGGAGTGGCTTATATGTGGGCTTTTTATCTTCCCCCCCCCTCCAATTTTAAAGGTGTGGTTTATATTTGGGTGCGGCTTATATTCAGGCCAATACGGTGGTATTATGATTATGATTAATTACATTTACATACCACCCTTCATCCAAAGATCACAGGCAGTATACAACATAAAAATAAAAAATGAAAACACAAAATACATAACAAAACAAAACACCCAATACCCACTCCAACGAAAGGCTTGGTTGAAGGGGAATGTTTTTGCCTGTCACCCAAAGATATGTTAAGAAGGTGATAGGCAAGCCTTCCTGGGGGGAGAGCATTCCACAAATGGGGAGCCACTGTAGAAAAGGCCTGTTCTCCTGTTAGAGGGTGATTGCAGGGTCAATGTTGGTTCGCAAATTCAGGGCATAAATATTTGTTTGTTCAGAAGTAGGAGAAACATTTTCTCTGGTTGCAAATAAGTATATATATTGGTGTTAATATTTTGACACTTCTGTGTCAGGGCATAATTCTAGAATTCTACTGTCAAGAGCCATTTTGGTTCAGTAAAGAGCCTTGATTGGTAACAGTTGAGCTTGGCTAAGTTGGTACTTCTCAACATGGCCTACAGTGGTGTTGTAAAGATAAAGTATGCAGTTGTGAAGCCCGCTGGGACTACTATTAAAATGTTTCCATGAATCCAGCCACTAGGAAACCTGTGCACTGGTAGATATATTTCCAGTAGTAATTCTAGCAGTAAGGCTGCATTAAACCGCTAGAATGAGCACAACCATATCTCGTCAAGAGCACACAGAAGGTTTCTGACACGTTGGCTAAAAACAAGAGAGGAGTTTTATTTGCTGTCTTAAATCCCTCAGGGCTATATTCATAGGTGACTTAATGACTTAGGGCATGCTCTGTCTCAGAGATAAGCAGACATAATTCACAGCAGTCAGGTCATTCATCCTTTGAGATAGCAAGCAGCTGTAGGCCATAGGGAACAAGAGATAAAGATACTAAACATCAGCAGTAGTAGTTCAAGGTTGTGGACCTCTCTGTCTCCTGCCCTGACCCAGCAACCATTTGCAGTTAATTATTCAGCCATTTGCATTTTCCAGGGTGAAATGCTTTAGCAGCAGATGGTTTTAAGTGAACGCATTGCCAATTTTGGTTATGATCTCTCCATGCAACCAGCATGACTCAGAGATGTATGTGTGTGTTTTAAACGAGCACACATTATTTTTAAATAAAGTAATTGACATTTATTAGTATGTTGCAAGTGCACATGATCTGTGATACTACACTATATAGTGAGGCTGCAAAGAACATAGGCGTTAGTAGCAGCACACATGGTTTCTTACCTTTAGAGTCAAGAGGGCGGTATTTTCTCCCTTCTCTTGTCTACCCATCAAATGTAAACCAGTTTAAAGCCAGTATATAATTATGGCTACCTGAGTTGAACCCTGGGAAGTATAATTTGGTCCTGAGGATTCTATTAGAGACCCCCTTCTGAAAAGCTACAGTTCCTAGAATCCCGTAATGAAAATTGCAGAAGTGAAGCAGGTTGCCATTGGTGTCCCTTTCACCTACTTTTCCTATCTGGCAAGCGCTGTACTTGGAACTCATTAGATCCCGCACACACTTCCCCTTTAAAGCTCTGGGATGAAAAGCAACCTATTTAAATGTAATGCATGGCATTGTCAGTTGTGCCTGCATGTTTCAATGGGTGTCCCTGAAATAAACAGGAAAGGGGAGCACTTAAACCGTGTGTGTGCATTATTTTGCATTTGAAACTCTGGTACTTCAGCCTGATTTTCAAGTGAGAACTAGCTCTTAGGCTGCATTTGGTATTGTTATCAAGCCTTGGCTTCTTACCCTCCCCTCTCTCTCTCTTGCTCTGTTGTGGCCTCAAAGAAGAGATTGGAAGTGTTGGCTTCTGTGTTTTTCTTTTTGACTCAGTTTTGATTAATCCAGGCAAATTGCGGGCAGCAAAATGGCAAATACAATTCAGTGCAAACAAGTGTAACATGATGCACGTTGGGGCAAAAAAAAAAAAAAAAGAGGGGGGGGGGAGTCTGACTTAAAAAAAATAATCCTTGAGCATTTTCCATTCTGACTGGGGCGGGTGGGAGTCCACAGCATATGGAAGTTCCAAGGTTACTTATTCCTGATGTAGAATATTTTGGATAGAAAAAACAGTGAGTTTCCTACCCCAGAATGCATGGAACAAGACTCTTAGCAATGCATTCCTCAGAACGTTTACTCAGACAGGAGTCCCATTGAGTTCAGTAAGACTTGCTCCTGGGTAAGGGTGCATAGGATTGCAGTGAAACAAACATTAGCATTACACACAGAAACCCCTTCTTTGCTCCCTCCCACACATAAGCCACAGTTTATAAACAGGGTTTAATATCGTGCAAAAGTATTGAAGCAGACCACTGGAAGGCTTTTGACAGAGTTTTGAGATGACTAAACTGTAGCAAAGTATTTTTATCTCCTATGTCTGCGTGCAAGAGGGAAGAAAGAGCAAAGCTCTGGCTTCGCCATGAAGGAGAAGCCCATGTTCTCTGTGGTGCGTCATGATTTGTAGTGTGGTTTTAGCATGTGGCAAATTGGAAGTTCTGCAAGGGAAGTTTTCCTTCCCCCCTTCTTTATTTTAATTACTTGGACTATTTTTGCTTTGACTCAGCAATTCTGAAGAGTACAAACTGTGCTACTGTATCTGCGAAAAGGGAAGTTTAAACGATGGGGATGATAAAAAGCAAATATCCTGCCTTCTCAAAAAAAGGGGGGGATTAGCAGGAGGCGAAAGCACTATGCCTATTAGACATTTTTTTAAAAAATAAATAAATAAATAAAAAGAATCTCCAGAGCTTTCTGGATGCACACTTCATTCCAAAAACTTTAGAACTCTTCCACCCTGGCTGCCCCCCCCCCAAAGAAACACAGAAAAAGAGTGAAAAGTGAGAAAGAGAGAAATAATTTTAACTGGCTATGGTGATTAACAAAAAGAAGAAAAGAACCTTCCCCTCCGCACCCAAAATATTGAAAACTTTGGTTTCTTAAGCAGGTCACAGCAAGCCAGGGTTGCCGGCTTGTGGGGTGTTGTGAATGAGCAGTGGGAATGAGCTAGTGCCTGCTACCCTACTGCTCTTACTTTGCTCTTCTCCTGGCAGTAGAGCATGAGACTCTTAATCTCGGGATCATGGGTTTGACCCCCCCAGATTGAGCAAAAGATTGCTGCATTTCAGGGGGGTTGGACTAGATGACCCTCTTGGTACATTCCGACTCAACAATTCTATGATTCTATGGGTTCAAGCATCCCAGGAAGCCAAGCTTAACAGCAGATTCTTGGTATGTTTCTCCCTGCTCATTCCAAGGCGCAGCAAAGCAGGAGTGATTGGACGGCATGCACCAGAACACTGCTCATTCATAAGAAACCACGGGACAATCCAGCGCTCCTACGATGACATGCAAATGCAGCCTTTGCATAGACAACATGCTTAACAATTAAGAGCAATTGCTGCCATCACATCAGAGGCTAGAGAAGTGGTAGAAAATGAAACGAAAGCAAATGATGTATCTGCTGAATCAGGCCTGCGCGATTTGTGGGCCTGTAAAGCGGAAGCATGCCCAGTGCTTGTTCTTGCTGTTCCAGACAGGTGGCAAAACTTTGACAATTTGTCGAGTCCCTTATGAGCCATCAGACTTGGCTGGTAGGCTGTGCTCACCTTTCTGAATTGCAAGTTGTGCATCTGTGTACTGTGCAGTACTTCAGAATTCCACTAGTAATCCTGTGTCCCTATTCTACAACTTTTTCTCAAGTTAAGGTTATTAGAGGGGGGGCCGAGCTATGGCCTTCAGGACACCCTATAGCTGAAGCTCTCCAGAATATTGTTTCAAGGTTGAACCAAAGGAGCAATCATTTTATTATTTATTAAATTTATATACCACCCTTCATCCATGGGTGTAACCAGGGGGAGCAGAGAGGCACAGCTCCACCCCCATCAATAAAAATACATAACTGAGGTAAGCGCCCCCCCCCCGCAAATCCTGGCTGCACCCATGCCTTCATTCGAAGACCATATTTTTGAGTCAAGGGGCATATTTCAAATGGCAGAGGAACACATTTCTTGACGAAAGTAGATAGATGGATATGGATGGAATAGATAACACAGTAATAGTGCTGTATAAAATATTGACATGCCTGCCTGCCAACAGGACTTATACTCGAATGTGGGAGAGTTAAGGAACTGACAACAAGGATGAGATAGCAGAAAGTCATGTGGCAGTGGATATAATGTAACCTGATGCAGGAGGTTAATGCTTCTGTTAAATACAGGGATAAGAAAGACAGCATCTTCTGAAATAGCTTTAAGTGACTGTAGGTCAGTGTTTCCCTAGCTTGGGTTTCCAGCTGTTGTTGGACTAGGTAAAGGTAAAGGTACCCCTGCCCGTACGGGCCAGTCTTGCCAGACTCTGGGGTTGTGCGCCCATCTCACTCAAGAGGCCAGGGGCCAGCGCTGTCCGGAGACACTTCCGGGTCACGTGGCCAGCATGACATCGCTGCTCTGGCGAGCCAGAGCCGCACACGGAAACGCCGTTTACCTTCCCGCTGGTAAGCGGTCCCTATTTATCTACTTGCACCCGGAGGTGCTTTTGAACTGCTAGGTTGGCAGGCGCTGGGACCGAGCAGCGGGAGCACACCCCGCCGCAGGGATTCGAACCGCCGACCTTTCGATCGGCAAGTCCTAGGTGCTGAGGCTTTAACCCACAGCGCCACCTGCGTCCCCTGTTGTTGGACTACAACTCCCATAATCCCTAGCTAGCAGGGCCAGTGGTCAGGGATGGTGGGAGCTGTAGTCGAACAAGAGCAACTAGTTATTTTTTCACTATGCAGGATGGATACAACCATTATGTCAAGTGCATCCTACTATTGCCAGCATAATGTCTCTGCTGAAATACGGTCTTTGAGATACATCTGCATGACAACAGGACTTCTTCTGCACTCTGTTGTATACTTCTGAAATTTCCTCTTACTCAGTATGTGGATCTGTTCTTGTTTCATGTGAAAAGAGGGTAGCGGATAAATTCCAGCTGCTTGTGACAATTATGATCATATCAGAGTTTAAAAGCCAACTTCTCATGTTGATACTCTGTTAACCTCCAGGTTAGATTTCTGTAACGTGTTATACATATGTAATGTGTTATATCTCTGGAGATGGTTTGGAAACTTCAGCTGACGCAGAATTCAGTGGCCAGGTTGTTCACTGGGGCAAGACAGTTTGAGCACATAACGCCAATCCTGGCACTGGCTGCCAATTACTTCATGGGTCCAATTCAAAGTGCTGGTTTTAACCTATAAAGCCTTAAGTGGCTGAGGACTGCAGTACTTCCAAGAACCGCCTCTCTCCCTGTGAACCGACCCAGACCCTGTGATCATCATCTGAGGCCCTCCTTTACGAAAGGTCAGGAGGGTGGGAACCTGAGAACAGGCCTTTTCTGTGGTGGCTCCCCACTTGTGGAATGCTCAGCCAGTCAGGCTCGCCTGGTCCCTTCATTGCATATCTTTAAGCACTAGGGAAAAACATGCCTCTTCTCCCAGGCCTTTGACTAATTAAACGATCTGTGGCCTTTTAAACTGAGGAGTGGGTGTTGTTTTGTTTCTTGTTATGTCAGGTATTTTTGTGTTTTTATACTGTGATCCTCAGACGAAGGGCAGTCTATAAATTTAACAAACAAATAGCTACATGTCATAATAGCATAGGAAAGCCGCCTTGTACTACGGCTATTGGCACATCAAGCTCAGTACTGTGGCAGAGCTGGCTGGAGCAAGCCTAGCCTCTCCCATGATGGTTATGGAACCTGTTATGACAACTGAAGGGTTATAAAGTGGAAATGAATGAACTGGGAAGGAGGGGTACACCCGTAAATGTAAAACCTGCCTCTGTGGCAGGTAGCAATATTGAATGAACAAATGTGATGTGGAAAAGGTTTTAAACATATAATAATACATGTAAGCCTCCTTTTATTTTTCCGTCTGACAAAAAAAGAGTTTCCAACCACATTAAGAAAGCACAACTGTGTGGGTGTATGGTGAGTTACCACACCAAGATTAGTTTAAAGTTTCTCTGGATGTTTGTTCCAGCTCGTGTCAACCAGTTCAGAGACAGTCTTGAACAGAAAACCCCCACAATTAGCATTGGAAAGGTGATACCATTTATTGGGCCAACACATTTGAATACTCCTGCATTAACCAACCTGTGACTCTTAAATATGTTTGGTTAGTCTCACTTGTAAGGAAGTGTACTTAGGACCGTAGGCCTGAAAAGATATCATCGTTTTATGTGTCTCAGTTTCTTTGGGTTCAAGACAGAGACAACAACCGTAACTCCAGGCCTAAATGACTCAAATCATTCTGAATGCCACTTTTACATGCGTGTTTTCTAACTCATGAGGGCTGTAGCATTACATTAGCCACAAATTTTTACCCATCATTTCCTCCTCCTAACCATTTTTTAAAACATATTGCTCCTTAATGTATCTTTTATTCTACATCTATATTCGTTGTACTCCTTCTGTAACCACCACCTCTGTCTCTCTGCGGTTCCATTCCTCCTTGTTTTGCTTTGGTCTTCAGTTTCTTCCCTTCTTTGTTTCTTTCCCTACTCCTTAACATCACATAAGATTTTTGTTATCCCAACATTTTACACTGTTGGGGACTTTCCATACTAACTTAGATTTGCAGTTTTGTGTACCACTTGACAAAGAACTGCAGCTAATGCTGCCTCAGCTGGTGAGATAACAGATCGTTCCAATCGTCTGTTTCCATTTTTAAGGTGGACCCTTCCATCTAAGAAAAGTAGCATGTGCAATGGCCCTGAGGAAGTGTATCAGATGCAGGCAAGCTGTGCAGTGTGTCTGCATTGTTACAACATACTGGCAAAACTTCCACCACCGTTGCTGAATATGTATGAGTCGGGGACAGGGGTAGGCAAAACCTCACACTGAGCAGGATGACAAGTGGGATAAACCAACACTGGGAAGAGGAGCAGGGAAACAGCAATCCAGAATTGGGATTAAAAAGGGTCCTTGGGAGAGAGAAACTGGCAAGAGGAAGAAAAGAGAATCAGCATAGAGCTGGCCTTTTGGGGAGATGTAACTCACTTCCCTAGGACACAGGTGGCGCTGTGGTCTAAACCACTGAGCCTGGGGTTTGCTGATCAGAAGGTTGGCAGTTCGAATCCCCGCAACAGGGTGAGCTCCCATTGTTCGGTCCCAGCTCCTTCCAACCTAGCAGTTTGAAAGCACGTCAAAAGTGCAAGTAGATAAATAGGTACCACTCCGGTGGGAAGGTAAACGGCGTTTCTGTGTGCTGCTCTGGTTTCGTCAGAAGCAGCTTAGTCATGCTGGCCACATGACCCAGAAAAACGGTCTGTGGACAAACATCGGCTCCCTTGGCCAGTAAAGCAAGTTGAGCGCCGCAACCCCAGAGTCATTCGCGACCGGACTTAACTGTCAGGGGTCATTTACCTTTACCTTTTTTAACTTACTTCCCTAGAGAAGCCAGCCAGAGTAAGGGAACATTGACCACCTAGGACAAAAGAAGCTATCTAAGATGATGTTATTATTGGTCTCCAGGCTGTATATAGAACCTACATACAATGGCTGCATACTATAGACCACAGCTGAAAATGCAGGGTTAACTGAAAACTATAACGACACAAAAAGCAATAGCTTTTTAATTGTTGGTGACAGTCATAGAGATTTCACACCACCGACAGACAACTGAGTCTGGAATGTTGCAAGTGAATGGGAAGCCCTTAAGTATCCCACCCTTAAAGTTGGGAGAGGCTGAGATTGGTAGAGAGATTGAGGTAGACTATAAGAACAAATTAAAGTTCTATATGGGGGAAGTAATTACTACGTGATTAAGGATTTCAGACCAGGTGGAGTAAGTTATAGACCAGTTCTGGCAATGTTTCATAGCTGCTGAAAGGCTGACAATTATAGTGCAGTAAGATAGATGGTTTGGGGATCAAGGATTAGTGCCAAGGTTTCAGCTGGTAAAATTAAGGCTGAAGTAAGGATAATTCTAATGGATATGGAAGCATGGAGAACAACTTTTTATTGGCTAGGAGGATTTTATTTAGTTACTCAACCTTTCATTTACAGGATGCTAGGGTGTATGTAGCCAGAAGCTGGCAAGCAAATTGGTAGGAAATGGGATGGATCTGAGAGTGAGTCAAGTTGCCCCTAGAACTGGGAGTCATCCACATACAAAATAAGCAATTATAACGTTTTTTCTTAAGAACTTGTCAAAAAACAAACAAACAAAAGGAGCCTTACTCTTTTCTTAAGA
This sequence comes from Podarcis gaigeae, assembly GCF_964106915.1. Classification (NCBI taxonomy): domain Eukaryota; kingdom Metazoa; phylum Chordata; class Lepidosauria; order Squamata; family Lacertidae; genus Podarcis; species Podarcis gaigeae. The sequence goes on from NC_139680.1 coordinate 50,445,179, forward strand.
GTTTCCATGCCAGCAGTAATAATATCCTTAGTGCAATATCTCTCCCCCTACCCCATTTTAAAGCATACACTTTTCTGTCTTCATCAGCATAATTCTTCCCTCCCACCCCACCCCCATGCGTTTTGCCAGTTACTATTGTTAATCAAATTGAACAGAAGAGTCTAAATACCTATGGATTCTACAGTCTTTCTTTGTTATACAAGCGAGTAACATGGAACACTTCCAACATGTCTTGGCTGTGGGGCCATTGCTTATTGGATCCTTTTAAAACAACCTAGTTCCACTTGATTCACACCAGTAAAGCATTTGCGCAAAAAAGAGAGAAAAAGCTCATTGAGGAAGAAAATGGGTTTATTAGGTAACAGGTATACTATTTCTGTAGCCAGATTTTATTGAATGACTATTATGTTCAAAGAATGTAGAGCAGGATTACTCAATGCCCAAAGAATGACCCTTATATATACTTCTCTTTTGCTGCATGTGACCTTATTCCCTCCCTCTCTCTCCCTCCCTCCCTCTCTCTCTCTCTCTCTCTCTCTCTGTGTGTGTGTGTGTGTGTGTGATTCTATTTCTGTTTCTGGGTATGTACTGTTTCAAAATGTGTTATGGGTTGATGAGCTGTTGTCACAGCTCAGTTATGACTAGAGATGACTTCTGTTCTGCTCCCCTTCAACATATTTGGAGCTCCCTCTTTTCTTTCTTTCTTTCTTTCTTTCTTTCTTTCTTTCTTTCTTTCTTTCTTTCTTTCTTTCTTTAAAACACCAATAATGTCTGTGAAGGCCAAGCAGGGTGAGGGTTGATTGTTGTGTTTTCATTCTTAAGAAAGAAAAGCTTAAGTACTCTTCCAAGCTACAGAAGTGAAGTGTGTGTGTGTGTGTGTGTGTGTGTGTGTGTGTAGGCAGGATGGGTGGGTAGGTTGATTGGTACCCACACTGTAGCTGTTGTTTGTCTTTTCATTTCTGAATATTCACTAGAGAGATTATGAGCACTCCTGTAAAACACCCTACTCTAAATCTGAATAATTGATTTGCATTTGGCTTTGATTCGAGCTGCAACAAAATAGCATGTACAATTGTGAAATAACCAGTTCTTGAATTTTCCAACCCAAGTGTTCTTATCATTAATGTGTTGTGGTATTTCTTGTGTCATTGCCTGTCCTTTGGAGTTGGCTAGATGGCTTGAAAACAGATCGGCCTTTTCTGTGGTGATAGCATCTCCATTCCATCTACCTCACTTTCATTTCTATTCTTCTTTTGTATTGAGCTAGGCAATTTGATTTTGTTGACCTATTTGTTCTAGTCCTGCTAGAAAATGAAAATATATGAGCAATTTGTGTTCCATTTAAATATAGTCTTGACTTTTCTAAGAAGTAACTAGATAGACTAGGGGGAAATATGCTTTTTGTTCGATTGCCTTCTACCCTGATTCCAAATACATTTAATAAAAACCCAAGTCCTATTTACTGGGAGAAAGGAGACACTGTTAAATGTTGTTCTGTGTTATTTTTTAAATAGTGCTCTGTACACCATATGTTGTGAGTGAAGGATGCTGCGAAAGAGCAAAATTCATGTAAACAAGAGATTCCATAGATCGGGGTGGGGAACCTTTCTAGTCCAGCAGGATAGATCCTTCTCTGTTCCCAACCCCGTGCACCAACTTTGATCATTGGGCAGGACAATTCACTTGCCCTTCACATGACATCATTAAGATGTCACATTCTTGACAGACAGGCTATCTCACCCATCTATCAAAGTCCCTTACAGAGCACTTGCCTAGCATGCAACAAAGGGCTGGTAAAGCTGGAACAGGGTTGGAAAAGCTCCTTTCTTCAGCCATCAGCACAGTCAACTTTCCTACAAGAACTTGGTCATGTAGCCAATCAAGGCACATCTGCCTTCCTCACACTTGACATCACATATGACATCATATGTGGGCATGGTTTTGGAAAAACGGCCTTAAAGGCCAAACAGGGACCCATCCTGGGCCAAATTTGGCCTGTGGGCTAGAAATTCCTCAACATTGCCACAGATGGTGGAAGTTCTAGTATATATAGGTTCAAGCTGTCTATCAGAAATTTCCACCTTTTAATTTTTTTATAAGACTACAGGCTGCATGAAAAACTAGCAATTCAACTGCACTGCTTCTAAAATCATGGTGATCATAGCTCGGAATAACTGAACTCATGTATTATTATTATTATCATCATCATCATCATCATCATGATTAAAATTTGTATACCGCCCTGTACCCACAGGTCCCAGGGCAGTTCACAGGAATAATGTATATTATTGGCTCCTATGACTCATCATGAAATGTAATTTAATCATAATAATTAATTAGAATATAACTATATATTTATTATGGTTAAATTACAACATTTCACAGGGAACAAAAGATATGAGTTTACCTTTTTACCCTGAATTCTCCTGATTATATGAATGGGGGTGGAGGTGACCCTCTATAACAGGCTTCCTCAACCTTGGCCAGATGTTTATGGCCTACAACTCACATGATCCCTAGCTAGCAAGACCAGTGGTCAAGGATGATGGGAATTGGAGTTTCAAAACATCTGGAGGGCCGAGGTTGAGGAAGCCTGCTCTATAACATGGATGGGGAACCTGTGATCCTCCTGATGTTGCTGAACTACAGCAAACTTCAGCCCCAACCAGCATGGCTGATGGTCAAAGATGATGGGAGCTGTAGTTCAGCAATGCCTGGAGAGCTACAGTACAAGTTCCCCATCCCTCTAGAGCTAACCGACTCTTAGTTTTGTAGCACCATGTTCTATTGGTCTATCACATGACGTCAGTAGACTGCATTCCCATTTACACAAATTGTATAGACTGAAATTTTTCAGATGGCACCATCTCAATGCCATATGCTATGTCCTCCCAAAGCTATAAGTGTAATTGATCCTGGCTATGAGATGTGCTATCAGTCGCCACCCATTATTTGTCACCCAGAAAGGAGTTGCAGCACTCAAAATGAGTTGGCAAGCTTCAATTGCTCATGTAAGTCATTGTTATTACTCTCACAATAATATGCATAATAACAGGTTAGGTTACCACGCAGTGTTTCTTGTTAGTATAGATTATAAAGCCTCTGCGTAATGAGGGGGTGGCAAATCACCTTAATTTACATCCTGTACTTTTGTTCCCTCCAAGTTTATATGTCCCGTCATTTAGGGCAAGGCTGCCTTTTTTTTACATAGAAAAAAAAGAAAGAACATTGCATTATGGGATGGTGAAGAACAAAAAGCACGGCAATCCTATTATGGAGCTTATCTTACTTGGTGACTTGCTAATTTTCATTCATAAGCTAGCAAATGCTCATCATTACAAGTGTGTGTGTGTGTGTGTGTGTGTGAGAGAGAGAGAGAGAGAGAGAGAGAGAGAGAGAGAGAGAAGGGTTCATATACTACAAGGAGCCCAGTGTATCTTCCTCATCTATTGATGGGACAAATCATGAGCCTGGGTTTGGACAGCATGCCAAGTGAAACCATGGCTTAGCTCACAGCTTTAGCTGCAGGGCCAGAGAAGGACCAGAGCAGTCACAATCTCCTCTCCAGGAGCCTGCACACTCACATTAAGCCATGGTTTGGCTTAGCATTATGTGCACTTAGCCAGAATGTTAGTATATATGCAGTTTAGAACAGGAAATTCTCCACCATGCATAACCTAGTCCAGGCAACCCCAACCTGCGGCACTCCAGATGTTTTGGCCTACAACTCCTATGATCCCTAGCTAACAGGGCCAGTGGTCATGGATGATGGGAATTGTAGTCCAAATCATCTGGAGGCCCGAAGGTTGGGGATGCCTGACCTAGTCACTTCTATCATGTCCTTCCTTACTCTATCATGCCTACCCAACTTTTTTTTTCTAAATTAAACCCCCCCAAATGTAACCTTTTCTCATAGGGGAGTTGCTCCAATCCCTTTATCATTTTGGTTGCCCTTTTCTGAACATATCTCAGCTCTACAATTTTTATTTTTATTATATAAACCTTATAGACCTTATAGTTGCAGAGGCTGGTTGTGGCTCAGATAGATGTAAGTTTTGGGCAGATCTTTCAGTGGACATGGGGAAACCCTTTTGAGTGTAATTTTATGCACATTGGAAGCATTTTCCACCGAAGCGAATGGGACTGGCTTCTAAGTAAGTTTGGATAGGATTGCAGGACAGTATCACGTAGAGCTAGAAAACGGACCCACTTAAGTCCACAGGTGTATCAACATTATGCATATGCACTAAGGCTACTTACTTAAGTGTAAGGCGGGCACAACACTCTCTGGGTCATCCCATGAGTGTAAGCCTGTGGATTGCAGAGGGATTGGTGACATGGCCGCTATTGCTGCACCCAGGAGGCCTTATAACAGAGACGAGGAAGCTCATGCATCCCCAGACAGTTCCCCTGAGCTGTGGTGGGGTCATTTGTTGCTGTATAAGGAGTGGCTGTATAACCAACTGCTTGATGCACCTGAGCTTGGGGAGATGAGATGAGGGAGCCTATGCTGTCTCCTCTACCCCTCAGCAGACTGAAAGCCTTGGAACATGTGCAGAGAGGCCTAAAACCATTCCAGGTTTGACCAAGTTGGAGTGGAATGGAGCTGTTCCTTTAACCTGTTTTTTCGCTTTGCTTTAAAACATTTAATTTCTTCCATGCCTATGTGACACTTTGGGCAAGTTGAGGAGCAGATTGTGTTCTGGACAAACATGCCCAGCCCCTGTTCATGCATTCAATAATTGGAACTTTTATGGCCCTTCAACCTCAGTGTTTTATTGCCAGAAGAAAATTAGTTTGTATTCCTTTTAAGCTATTCCAGGTAATGATTTGCATATGTGACTGGAAGGACCTACGGTGACCCAGCACAGATCCCCAGAGGGACGCCTGAAGTAAACCAAGGCGATTTGCCTCAAGGGGATTTGGTTGGAGGATTGGAGAGAGTGTCTGGATATCTGTCTTCAACCGCTTAGCACAGAGAAGACAGCAAGCATTGATTCTCCACAGCTGTTTTGTGGTGCAACAAATGCAAGCCTGACCCATTAGTCTGTTGGATTAGACCAGCAATTCACAAACTCTTGTCTCAGTAGAATGGCTGGTACTAACAGAAGAATTAAATTAGTTTAAAACCTGAATTTGGTGTCCTGCGAGACAGAAAAAAACCACATAAAGAAGATGCTGCCCTTGTTTTCTTCCACTGAGTCATATCTCTGCATCAGGTAATACTGAATTATTTGCTTCCAATGCAGAGATGCAGCAAAATTTAGAGGAGGGCCCATGCTTCAGTGTGCTGGACTAGGCCTTGTGTCTTAAATAGACCAGGGATTAAATCCCTAATCAGCCATGAAGCTCATTGCAGTGACCTAGGGCCAGCTACTGCCTCTCAGCCTAACCTACCTCACAGGATTGTTGTGAGGCTGAAATGTGGACAAGAAGAACCACATACACCACCTGAAGCTCCCTGGAGGAAAGGCGCAATGTAAATATGCAAAATAAAATAAAATGGAGCATATGCAAGGCATGCTTTGCATATAGAAGATGCTAGATTTGATCTCCAGCATGTCCAGGAAAACTCCTGCCTGCAAACATGGACAGCAGCTGCCAGTCAGTGCAGACAATACTGAGCTACATAAGCCAGTGGTACAGAGACTGAAAGAAAACATGTTGGGGTGGTAAGAGAGCAGCATGCTTCCAGTTTCAACTCGGGGGGGGGGGGGAGTGCCAGCTTTCTGAAGTTTGCTGGACTCCTGTCGGTGCGAGATGGATTCTGGAGGCACCTCCCAATGTATGACTTTTTAACATTTCATTTCATTCTATTTTAGCTTCTCAGTAACCGCTGTGTACTTTGGGGAGTGGAGGCATGAATCAAAATAAATTTAGCTGCTTGGCAGGTCAGCTAGTCTGTCTACACTTGGTAGAAATGGATTCTTAATCTGTGTGTGTGTTCCCTCCCCCCCCCCCCCAATTGCCTGCCCTTTTTTGTGCTACAGTTGTAATCCAAATATGCAAACTCCAGCTCTGTGTTTTCTGTGAGCAGAGAGCCTGAGAAATGATCCTGTTGTCCTACAGGGGCTCTGTTTCTTGTCATGTGTTAATGCAGCCAGCGTCATATCAAATTTTAAAACACCTGATTCAGAGGGCAGGAAGCTAAAGAAAGATCTTTGTGTTCACCAGCCAAGATGCCACACAAGGTGAAGGAAGCTTTGCCACTGGGCACTCTTAATTGTCGCAGTATAGTTTTTTTGGCGTATGGTCCAGTATTTACAGCTATTTGACATGCAGCTGCACACTCAACAGTGAACCGAAAAAGTTGTTCCTTGTAGGATGCATAGAAGCGTGTGAAACCAAGTATATAGAGCCAAACTGTATCTACTTGAAATTAGGTTCTGTAATGTGTATACAAATAATATTTACCTTTGGAGTTTGAAGCACACGGCCCTCTTAGCGCACACATACTACTTCTGTTACTCAGAATCTTCTTGGCAGATTCTGGGTAATCGTTACCCCTTTTCCTTTCATCCTTCATTTTCTGAATAGCCTTGAATCATAAAAGCTAGCATATTATGGCTTTTCTCCCAATAACATGAATGTTGTCAGAGTAAAGGAGAACATAGTATGCTTTATACGAATGCCTAGAAAGAAGGCAGACAGAGAGGAAGGAGATAATCCCTTCATGAACCGAAGAACAAAATCAGACATCACTTTCCTCCAGAGTCCTACTGAAGCCAATGTGTGCTTCTTGTTTGAACATTGATACTATTCCATTCATGGTTATTAGCTCAGTATTGTCAACACTGACTGGCAGCGACTCTTCCAGATTTTAAAATGAGAGTTTCTCTCCCAGTCCTAACTGGGGGGATACCAAGAATTGAACTTGGAAAGCATCTGATCTTACCACTGAGCCCTTTTTCTTAACTAACAGTTGCTTAAATTTTTAGTTGAGCTAGTAGGGACTCCTTTCTCTCTCACACACAATTCCTTCTTCTCATGTCACAGGCAGATATCTTGAGAAAACAGCTGAGAAAGATGTCAGCTGTTACAGCTACAAAAAATAAATACATAAATGAAGGAGTAGAAGGTGGAACATCCCCCCCCTTTCTGTTGAAGATACCTCTTAAAACGGGGAAAAAAACCAAGGCCAGTTATGTGGCAGTTACTAGCTACTTCCATCAACACACCAAAAACATAGGTTGTCCCTTATGGAGTAACTTTCAGTCATCATAACCCACCCACCCCCACCCTATACGACTGTGGCAAGTAGTTAGGGTTGCCATATGTCTGGAATTTCCCTGACATGTCCGGGATTTAACCGGTGAAAATAGCGTCCGGGGGGAATTTTGGGGAATTGGCAAAATGAAACTTTTGAGTTTCATTTCCCTCAACAACTTTTGTGTCCCGAATTTTACTTCTAGAAATATGGTACCCTTATAAGTAGTAGTACAACCCAGACAAACATTTGAAGGGTCAGCAAGGAGTTAGTGATGGTGTGTATTTCTGACCGTCTTTATTTGTAAAAGATCGGAAATAACTAGACTGAGTTTACCTATCCAGGCACAAACTGTATTGTAGTTACAGAAGAAGAAGAAGAAGAGTTTGGATTTGATATCCCGCTTTATCACTACCCGAAGGAGTCTCAAAGTGGCTAACATTCTCCTTTCCCTTCCTCCCCCACAACAAACACTCTGTGAGGTGAGTGGGGCTGAGAGACTTCAGAGAAGTGTGACTAGCCCAAGGTCACCCAGCAGCTGCATGTGGAGGAGCGGAGACGCGAACCCAGTTCACCAGATTACGAGTCTATCGCTCTTAACCACTACACCACACTGGCTCTCTATGAATGGTCATCCATGCACAGACTGGAGGAGCTGACATGTTAACCTTGTAACTGTTAAAAGTATAGAAAGGATGCAGTTCCTTGGTGGGAAGGAAGGAAGGAAGGAAGGAAGGAAGGAAGGAAGGAAGGAAGGAAAGCATTTGGTTATGCAGCAGTTTTATTTTTCTTAAGTGTTATTGGGCCTAGTCATTTGCCAACGTGACAAATTTTCAGTGGCATCTAGCAGTGTGTAATTTTGACCTAAAAATAGAAAATAGTGAGGTCAAGTACTAGTTCACCTATAAACATGCAGGGAGACCTTGGACAAGTTCTTTCTCTGTGTCCCGTATGTACAACAAGAGCAGTAATGATTGTGAGTGGGATTGTGAAGGGGAGACAAATATAAATGCAGAACACTGGGATATAAATGGTTAAGTAATAGTAACTATAATACAAAATAGCTAGATGGAATTAACTTTTCAATCGGCATCAATTTACTGTTGGTTTGAAACTGCTACAACTTCTCTTGCAACTTAAGACTGAAGATCTGAGGAGCTGTTCAAGCATGCCTTCTTTGAGTATGTGTATGACACTTTTTATTCAGCTATCTAGTACTGCTGCTGCTGCTGACCATATTGAGGGTGCTTCTTTGGATGAACATGCATGAGAAAAGTTTGGTCTGAGAAGGTCATCTGTGGAGTTTGGGGTATAGGTGGTGGACCTCCGGTTAAACTGAAATGAGATTTATGACTAGGAAATGTCCAGAAGCTGTGGCCTAGCCTCCTGGGCTATGTATGCTCAAGTTTCAAGGCTCTTTTCAGGCGCGGTAGAGAACAAGGTTGTATAACACCAGACTGTGCAATTGACAGGCACCCTCATGATTGCCCAGGCCTCATAGAAGCACTGGGAACCTGAGTTTCTGCCCTTGTGTGTGGCTGTACCTTCTGCAGATCAGGTGATATTGCAGATGCCCTCAGGGGCTCTGGGTTGGAGAAACACCCTCCAGATCAACATTCAGACCTGGCCACCCACAGCTTCATCCTGCTGGAACACCTGAAAAGACCATTTACAGACCTGTTCATGGAGGAAATACAGGGCTGTTATGATACCTTTATAAGAACCTTACTAGGTATTATTGCTTCTTTGGCTTTGCAGATAAAGTTTTCAATTTTTTTCTAGTTGAAATATGATTTATCATTTTCATACATACAAAGAAATTTGTGTTTTGAATCCAAAGATAACTTTTTATGCTTATTTAATAAATGAATCTGATCACTGCACAGGCCTGCAATTTGAAGAATCTTTGTCATATCACACCACTTGAAAAGAATTGCAAAACTGATTTGGCTCTTTCCCCGCCATGCATCACGTTAGAGTTTTTAACAGGGTGGAAGTGGGGCATGTCCTGGAAATAATTATTCACCGCAATACCTTCTCATCTGGCCCTTCCAGTTCAACCACAATTCAAGAGGATCTTACATCATGCTATTATTCTTTAGCATTAGGAGCCCATCCAGTAAATTTAGAAGCTAAAACATTCCTGAAGTTCCTTTGTGTACTTCTTTCTTAAAGTGTGTGTGTGTTCGTGTGTTAGATGTTGTAATTCTGCAAAGTCTCTAAGGCACAGAGCCCCACAGAGGGCACCCATACATGGTGAGAGTGACTAAACCAGGCCACTCATGTGAGCATCTCCTGAACATCTGGCCTGTGTTTAGCTAGAACCTTGTTGTACTGTTTTCTTAATTCTATTATCCAACGTAAATGCTCTCTCTTTGACATATCCTTTTTATTGTATATCTTGGTGTCAGATATTCTTTTATCAATGGACATAGAGCTGTCCTGCTTGTTATATCAAGGAGGGAGATTCACAGAGGGTCCGACAAGCTTTTAGTGTTTAAATAAGATCTCTCTGTCTCTGGGTGGGTGACCATATGAGACTCCATACTGAGGGCCTTCTAGAAACACCTTTGCTCCACAGTTGCCAGAGTGTCCCACTTCTTTCTAAATGGCAATAAGGCTATGGTGTCACGATGTTACCTGTTCCGAGCCTTTGGAGATTCAATAGGTTGTAGGTACAAAAAAATTAAAAAACAAAACCTATTTCTCTTTTCAGGTACTGCCTCTTTCACTTCAATGGGAGTGTTTGCTGTAGATCTGAGCTCAAACTCTGGATGACACATATTCAGGCAGTAGCATGTCTGAATAATGCTGATCAGTTTTGTGAAGCCATTCTTTTGTATTGTTAGAAGCTATGGAATGGACTTAATTCAGAACTTCACAATAAACATCGAAATGAGAATGTATAAGGAAAAACCACAAATGGGGGTGGGGTGGGGTGGGGTGGGGTGGGGAGGGGAATAGGTCAAAGAAAGATCCATACATTTATTACCTGTTGGGCTGTTTCCAAACATTGGTAACAGCTGTTCCCTGGTGGTAGAAATTAGTATGATATAATTAAAAATGTTTGCATTCAAAGCATAATGGTGATCTGGTTAAAAATAACTAGTGGCACTTGGTTTATTTGGTTAAAATATAAACTTGAACTCAATCTGTTTCTTTTAAAAAATGTTTCTGAATATGCAAAAGAACCATGATAAAAAGAAAAGAAAAAACCAAATGCTAGCTACTTCCCCCTCTACCACCACCCCTGATGAAGGGACACAAACTATTAAGCTGAAATGTTCTTTGTCTGTTGGCAACCAGAATGTAACATACTTTAAATTCTAGAGGTTTTAAAAATCAGATTATCTGCTCTCTGCAATGATAAACTTATTACATGTTTTAAATCTCATGGAACAGAGGTTCCTGTTTCTGATTTGTATTCGTAATAGAAAAATCAAGGCCAGAGGTGGCTTAAAGCCTCTGGCTAGAAGGGCTATTATGTCATGCTAATTGTTGAAGGACCTGCACAGACCTACTAAAACATGGGGGGGGGGGGTGTCTGTGTGTCTGTGTGTGTGTGTGTTGAGGGCAAGGGCACTCCTGCTAGCTGACTGGATGTGGGTGGGTTTACTCCTAGGTGAGATATTAGAGCACCCAAGTTGGGGGATTCAAGTTAACCTGGCTTCCAAGCATGCGGTGAAATGTAGGAAGCATAAATGCAGCCCATAATACATACTTAGTATGATTGGTGGGTATATATTGTTTTTGCTTTCTTATGTTGTTTTGATGAACTTATTGTACTGTATGCTCATTTTATCTTTCTTTATATTAATATGCTGCTCACTGCTTTGGGGGCCTTTGGTCCCAAAAGCAATGTATAAGTGAAACATAGCATAACATAATACTTCCCAGACTCAAAGTCCCTGAGCTTCAGAGCTAGTTCACATGTGTAATATTTAGCTTAAATAGTGTTCCAACTCAGCAACTTAAATGCTCAGTCTGGCCCATATCCAGCCAACTTGGTCATTACTAAGGTGGCTTCCTATGCACACTTACCTTGGAGTAAGCCCCATTGAACTAAGGTCTTGTTTAGACATGCAGAATGAGGCAACGGAATGCTAAAGTGGTACTATGGATACCCATGTTGGATACCCAGCATGTTTAGTCAACTAGTTATTCCTTGTACCCTCTTTTTTCCCATGCTACCTTTGGGAAGGGCTTCTGGGGGCATTTCTTGCTTTTTATATGTGAAGCACTCACACAATTGTGGCAAAACTTTCAGATTCCTAAAGATAAAGAAGTTTTTGCAAGTCCAGTTGCTCTCACTGCCATGGCTGAGGTAGCACACAGACACACCGCACTTGGCACAAGAAAAAAAAACCCTTCAGGATCAGGGTCTTTGAAACTTTGCTGACACACTGGTTTGATTAGTTTTAGTGTTTGTTCCCTGCCTAATACACAGCATTTCCTGTTATGGAATAGCTAGTTTAGTCACAATTTCCAAAGCTTACTGCTCTCAATAAAATGGGTAGATTTCATAACAGGAGGGCCAGCACTGACTCACCCTTGTAATTTTTCACATAAAACTTAACATTTCTAACTGAGGAAAATAATAACATGGGAACAATACATTTAAGTGGCTATAGAAAGAGGCCTTTGAATTGATTCAAATATGCAAACTACAGGATAGATTGTGTGTTGAAAAATAATAATTTTGAGATAGCAATTTGGTGTTTAAAATTTTAATTGAAGTTAAAGGTGTCCTCATACGCTGAGGGCTACAATCACAACAGCAAAATTCAGTCATGCATAATTTTGTTTGTATGCCACCTTTCTACAGTTCAAACCATGCTCAAGGTGGCTTACAATGTGAAAATAATACATAAGTACAACACAACAAAAGAAGTCATAAACAATAAATAAAACATTAAAAAGTACACAACCAAACTGTACAATTTCTACATAAATCACAATATCTAAAATAAAGATGCAAATAAACAACAGCAACACCAACTTCAACAGAAAACCCCAAACAGTCCCACCCAATCACCATTCTTTTGCACTGTTCACACAAGATTCTTATATATAAAACACTTTCCCCCCCATCAAGAATGTTCTGATTCAGCAAAAGCACCACCAGAATGTTCCACATTCCTCTCTTAATGTTTGTCTCTTCAGTTTGTTTCAAGCCCTCATTGGCTGTGCTCCCTTCACATACTAGAAGCAGTTGCTATAAAGAGCTGCTTCTCGGAAAAGCAAAGCAGGTTCATTTCTGGGAGAAAGTGCCATGTGCTGTGCCCAGTCACCACCACCATGTGCTCACAGGCTTTTAAACATATTTCAAGTGTGTCATGGGTTGACCCTGCAGAAAAGCAGCTTCCACACTGGGGCTTTAACATGTGCAGCAAAGGGGATCAGTTTAGCAACAGAAGGTGTTGGCGTGGGTTGACAATTTGCTGAATTGATGTGTTTTAAGAACAAGGTGTCTTCTCGCCAATCACTCTGCTTCCCATCCCACCTAGAATGGAAACAGATGACCACTTGGACATTTGCAACTCTTTCACATCAAAGTCTAGCTACACAGCCTATCTAAAGACTTTCAGGGCAGTGTGTGAAAGAGAAGAAACAACTCCAGGTGCTTGAAAGACAATTTACTTTTGGCCCCAAACATTTTGGAATAATCCAGTGATGGCACATTTTGTATAGCTGACTATCAAAGTTGCATGAACCACTACAGCGCCTCCTACTGATAACCCTTTATTTGAACTGCTGGAGTTTCTTCCTCTCCCCTCCCCCCATAGACTCTGGCCACAATGTGAGACAAGTATTACCACACATGTACCTATGGGGAAACTGTGGTGTTGGTGGTAATGCTTTGTCTCCGCAAACAGCACTTCTCTGTCCCTCCCCAGTCTTCATTCCTATCAGGTTCCTCTTCTCACTGCAGTTTCTGTAGGAGGATGAATGGCAAAGGTTTACATTGGTTCCTTAGGATTCTTAGGTTCTTTAGGACTCGGTTCCTTATCAAAAGCTCCTGAGAAAACACAGCTTGAAGGCTTGAACTTACAATGCTAGACATGCCCCTCAACTTTCTGAATAAGGTGAGCACTACACACAGGAGCAATGTGTAAGAGAGCCATGGCCTACTTAAAAACAAAGGAAGACTTCCAGATGACCCTCTTACAAGCCCTCTCCTAACTGTGTGCTCCAGAGCTAATCCTACCAGTTCAAGGACTGACATTTTGAATCAAGTGCACGGTCCATTTTGCTTTGTGTTCACCTACAGACATCTACATGCCCAGGGATGCTTGCAAACATCTCTGTTTTATTTCAACGATGACTTTAAACTGGGATTTGGTCAAGGCTTCAAAGCATCTGCAGTCCTTATATAGGTCATGTTCAGCAGGGGTGGGGAACCTTTGGCCCTCCACATATTGCTGGACTACAACTCCCATCAATCCTAGCAAGCATGACCAGCATGACCACCAGCCTGGGATGATGGGAGTTGTAATTCAGCAACCTCAGAGGACCAAAGTTTCCTCACACATAATGTGCAGGTAGAGGTGAGACGGGCCTTTTTTTGTTTGCTGGCTTGCTTTTGTTAACGATTACTCCTTTTACATTGGTCTAGTCAGTTTTTTAATAAGGATGCAGCATTTCAGAAAATATATTCATTTTGGAGCTTAATTGTTGCTCATTTGCAGAATTCCCATGTGCCCAAGGTCTTCCCCTCCATTCAGTACTGCAGATGCTTTCTTGCAGGCATCTTGGTTACAGAGAAAGTTCTCTCCCCGATGTTACAGTGCTTGACAAAGCCCTTGCGAATGCTGGCACTTGTGCATGAAAGAAGCTCTGTATGTGTGTTGCAATGTACGTGGGTTGCATGTACTGGAAGCACAGATACATGCATGCAGCCTTATACTAACAAGAGCTGCTGGAGCACTTGGCCAAAAGACAGTGTTCAGGGCGGGGGAGAGAATGTGTCTGTGAGAGCTGCTTCCAATGTCCAATGTGTGCCGGAAGTGCAGGTTTGGCGGAGTGGAATGGAATGTTCTCTGTAGTTTTCCAAGAACAAAAACAGCTGGGCAAGAAGCTACTGAGACAGTTTCTAAATTTGAAAAATAAAAGCCACACAGCCATTTAACCATTGCTATCTCTCCTCCTGAAGTTCCTCATAAACAGAGCACACATGTAATATTTTTAATCCGAATGAAAGGTTATTCTTGATACTTTTCCTTTAAAAACTTAGGCTACCCCTCCTTTTTTGGGGGGGGGGTTAAGACTTTGAAAATTGCAAAATTTGGATTATTGACAGTGACGTTTCTCCCTGTATTTCTCTTCCCAGTGGAAAAAAGTAAACGGCAAACAGCATGCTCTCTTCACGCAAAGCAAATGTTACTTATTAGAGGTCTCCTGTGGTCAGCAGAAGGCTGTCTATAGGATAACTGGAAATGGTGCTGCTGACTGAAAGTCTGATGTGTTCTGCCAATTCCCAGATGCTATATTTTCAGCCAGGGTGGGTTTATTTATTGTAGCAGTTGAAAGTGTTGTTAGAAAGGGAGGGAGGGAGGGAGGGAGGGAGCAGTAAGCAGACTGTTTCTGGCCCTGATTCAGTTCTGGTTGAGCACAGCTAGTTGTACGCACCAGCATAGTACGTATCTCAGGATGATGCCTCTCCATCTGCATCTATCCAGCCACTTTGGTGAGGATAAGATCAAGACTGTGGCACAGATCCACATGGACACCTTTATTCATTGATTTAAAAATCATTAACAATTCATTAAAATCAACAAAATAATAAATCCCAAGACCATAAATGCCAGCACAGTCCAATTATCCCTGGCTCTAAATTAAATTTAAAGTTCTGAAAAGAACCTGTCTCTGCCATTTTTTTTAAAGAGAAAGCTTGCCAGCTAAGCCAACATGAGCAGGGAGTTCCTCACCTGGGGTTGGACCATTTGCTGCCTTTGCATCACTTCCAACAGTAGGACATTCAACAGGTAATGGTGCACTCTGAGGGCTTCCTAAGGAGATCTTAACCAGTGTTAGAAACGGAGATATGAAAACTAGGAGCTAAATGGCACCTTAAAGCTAGGTTACAGGCGCAACAATGGAATGTCTAGGTGCACTCTTTACAAGAACACAAGAACACAAAGCTGAAAATGAACGAACTGCAGCTAAAATTTTAAGTTCATTTTTCACATGGTCTAGTCCCACCCACCTAATATTCTTAAGAGGGTCTCTTCTCCAGTCTTCAGCTGGAAGTGGGGAGGCAGGAAAAGGTCCTCCTTTCCTTCCACTCTGCAGTTTTAATCTGAAATCTTAGGTGCAGTACTGCGCCCAGAGCTCAGAAACTGCTTGCACTAATGAAATTCCCTGTCACAAAATGTGCCTAGAATAATGGGAGTTTCAAACACCGATCTTAACATATCAGAACATGTATATGAAGCTACCTTAAAGCAAGTTGGACCGCTGGTCCATCTGGTTCACTACTGGCTATTCACTGACTGGCAGTGGCTCTCCAAGAGATGCCAAGTATTGAACCATACATAGCATGTGCACTGCCCTCCTCTGAGCTATGGCCCTAGGTGATACATAGGTCTGTGTACCTGAATCAGTATCAAATACATGTGTAAAATGCTGCTTCCACACACAGATGTCTCTTTCTGGATCAGAATTTGAATAACAGATAATGAACATACCATTACTACTTAAGCAAAACTACTCTATTAGTAGTAGTAGTAATAGAAGTAGTAGTAGTAGTAATGTATATACACTGCTTAATGCCCAGATGGCTTCTTAAAGAGTTCACAAAATATAAAAAACCAATTGCACAACATTGTAGAAATATACCATAATTCAAGTGCACAATTATTAAAATACACAATAAAACAATCCCATTAAAGCAGCACACCAATTCAAACCACAATTAAAACAGGAGATTCAGGTCCAGCGATCATGGGAATCCCTGTGTAAACAGGTACATCTTCAAACTGGACTCCATTTAAAAGATGGTCAAAACTGACAGTCCGATAAAGGACACACGTACAGATCAGATCTCATGATGCCCTGTGTGCTAAACTATTCATTTCCATGCTGCCCCTTTTAAAGTGAGCATTGAAACACTTTTTATAATGTTCAATTTTCTGCTCTTGGTGTTCAGAACAGATTCTCCTGGGGTTATTTTGATGAGGTACTTTAAATAGTTGGTCATATGAAAAGCACATGGAGGCTATTTGAAATAACCTCCACATGGCTGCTATTCCCAGCAACAGCTATTTTATGTAGAGGATTGCCCCATTATGAAGAGAATCGCCACACGACCACCAAGCATTCCTGGGCGACAGCATAGAGACATTCCTGGCAGTGAAAATGATCACTGCCACATGGAGCATTTGCCATGCGTAGGCTGCTTTTCAGTTGGTTTTCATCAAATAATTTCCCAACTTGAATTGTTTATAAATATTACTAAGGACTTCAGGGAAAAGCCCCCCTCAACTGTTGAAATGCCTGGTTGTATGCTTTTGAAATAACTTCGTGCAAAGGCTGGAATGCTAAGTAGAATTCACTGACTGTGATCTGAAGGGCTGGAAGTCCAAGAGGTGTGTGTGTTTGGGGTGGGTGTGTTCCTTTTGCAATTAAGTACATGCAGATTAAAGATATTAGGATAAACGTTGTTTTTGGATTTTTCAAGCTCCCATATTAAGGATAGTTATTTTTATTCTGACAAAAAAAGTTATGTTTAGGTAAATTCATACAGTAAACATAATTAACCCCCAAAAATTTTTCACTGAGTTGGAAAGCCTAATAGAGCTGAATCAGCTACCGCTGTGCAGAAATTTGAGCCAGACCTATCCCCAGAATTGTAGGGCTGAACCCTGAAATGCTTAGAATAATAATAACACAATGTCTTGGAGCACCTCAGAGAGCCTACAATAACCTCAACTGTCTACATGCCTGTGGTGGGTGGGAGGCTAAAGTGGGCAGAGCAACAAACATAAATGAAACCTTTTGTACAGAAGGCTAATTTCTACACACAAACTCCTCTCTACCCCCCATCCAAGGAAGCATGACACATTAACAGAGTTCAAGGACACATTCCAGCCAGGCAAAAACTCTCAAGGAGGGTGTGAAGCAGGGCCAGTGTGGAGCCTGCAAAGAGAGGTTGTGGCTCGGTTTGTGGGGCCTCGCAAGAATCTCTAGGATCCAGAGGTAGTGTCCAAGGAAATTCATCCCACTTTACCAGTCCTAAGGAACCTAAAATGGCTCCCAGTATGTTTCTGAGCACAGTTCAAAGTGTTGGTGCTGACCTTTAAAACGCTAAACAGCATTTGCCCTATAAAGGAGCATCACCACTCCCGTTGTCCAGCCCAGACAACAAGTGGTCCAGGTCCGAGGGCCTTCCAGCGGTTCCCAGTGAAGTTACAGGGAACCAGGTAAAGGTTCCTCTCAGTAGTGGCTTCCACCCCGCCCCCCAATCAGATGTCAAGGAGATAAATATACAACTCTGAAGGCAACCCTGTATAGTTTTTAATGTTTGATGCTTTATTATGTTTTATATCGGTTGGAAGCTGCCCAGAGTGGCTGGGGCAAGCCGTTGTTGTTGTTGTTGTTGTTGTTACCAAAATCCAATGAGGCATATTCAGTGGAGAGATAGAGACTCTATTTGTCGCATGTGCCCCCGCCCCCATTTTGTTCTGCTGAATGTGGAACAGAGAGGCCCGGGCTGAAATCTCTCATTAGCTATGAAGATGAGTCAGTGACCTTGGTTCAATTGCTGTCACTCAGCTTAACCTACTTCACAGATTTCTGGTTAGAATAAAGTGAGATAAACCTTTATGTATGCCATTCAGAGATGCTCTAAAGAAAGGCTGGGATACAAATGCAATAAATAAATACTAAGCACTGTCTAGCCCTGACCCATAGCTTGAAAATAAAGCACTTTTTTTTTTCTTGAGCCCAGTGAATTCTGTGGGAAGCCCTCATGCCATAGAGTGAACAAATGTAAGCAATCAGTAAGCTCGGGGAACAATTTTCTGGAAGCAGGATATAAATAAATATTGCCCCTCCCCTGAATTATTTTACTCAGTAGTAAAGTTTATACCCTGTTCCACATTGCTTTAGAATAGTAGAACAGCCTCCTTAGAGAATATTACCAGCATTTGTAGGCTAGTCAGACGGTGCTGCTGACTTGTAATTCATTGCTTCTAAATGACCCTGTTGCGAAAATAAACTCTTGCTTTAATCTGCAAAAGGTCACACTTGTAGCTGGGTATAGCTTTATACATTAGCGTTTCCTTTCTCTGCCATGCCCAGTGAGCTGCTAAAAAAAAGTGAACCAAACACACAGAGCCAGTTAGTCATGTAGCAAGGATTCCAAAGCTGTATCTCATCTTGCTAATCTGCAGGCTTATTTTTTAAAATATAGAAAGGGGGAAGACTTTTAAGAGTTAAATCACACAACCCTTTTTATTTTTAAAGCAAGTGGATTCCTTGTTGCGTTGTTGGGAATGATAAATTGATACCACATGTTGATCCCAGACAAAAAAGCCTCTGTATTCCAGTAGGTAGGCTTGCAGCTGGTGTCTGAATTAATGGGCAAGCTCCATAAGGTAAACACGGTATGGAAGAGACTGAAACAGACAGGAGCTAGGAGGAGTGGGGAAATTCTTGCAGAAGGGGATCTGCCAATTTTCCTTGACCAAAGAAGATGGGGGAAAGCATGAAACACATTCAAATAGCATACTGAAGTAGGAAGGCCAGTTAGTGGTCCTGGTCAAGCTAATGAGACAATATAAGATGCTCTGAGAACAACCTCCAGGGCCCATAGAGAACTATGAGGAATACTGAGGTGACCAAGTCCACTCTGGGATGTTAGGGGTCAATTTGAACCCAGAATGCCTTGTCAAAAACACTGACCTCTCAACCATATTGGCTCTCCTATTTGTGAATATGAGAATTGTGAAGAAAAAAATCCACAATTGTTAGAATTATGTTTTTAAGAAAAGAAATAAAGACATATTCTCCTAAATTCAGAGATTCTTCTATGCATGTGGGAGTTTCAGTGCATACATACGTAGAAACACTATGCGCCCATCAGAGTATATTCACAGGGCTCTGGGTTTTGTTTATTTATTTATTTATTTAAATTTATTAAATTTATATACCACCCTTCTTCTGCGGCTCACCCTGCCCTTTAAGCAGGGTTCCTCAAACTTTTTAAACAGGGGGCCAGTTCACTGTCCCCAAGACACTGTTGGGGGCCAGACTATAGTTTGAAAAAAATATGAACGAATTCCTATGCACACTGCACATATTTTATTAGTGGTCCATGAAGAACGATTTTAATCAACATAAACTTGTAAGTATTTCAACGGGAAGTACTGGGCCTGCTTTTGGCTAATGAGAGATGGTCAATATCCGGTTCCATATTTGTCACTGCTAGTCATAGCAAGTGATGCAAGTGTACATCAGTTAATCTGAATCTGGTTGGAGATTTCAGGTGTTTCATTCGGGGGAAAGTCTGTTCACAGACATAAGTGGTGCCAAAGATGGTTGCAATTTTGAGTGCATGGTTCCTGAGATTAAGATATGTCTCAGAGGGGAGAGATGCATAGAAATTAGTGAGGCTGCTTGATTTGAATGTGTCTTTCAGAGAGTCGCAGTTCTGTAGTTCGGCCAATTCCATTTGGTAAATCGGATCAACAATTTCAATGTCAGCAGAAAATGGGTTCCGGAAAAGCTGTATGTCCTGTTCATGGTGATGAAGTCCTTTAAATCTAATTTGAAACTCCTTTTGCAACATTTCTAGTAAATCCACACATGTTTTGTTTGGGAATGCAACTGCTGGTTTTTCCGCCAACAGGTTTTGAGTTGTGGGGAGATGGCAGAAGTTTCCTCCTCCACTTGTTTAATGAGGAGGTCTAATTTTACTTGAAATGCTTTCACGTGTGAATGCATATCACAGATGAGCTTCCCCTTTCCTTGAAGTTGAACATTGAAACTGTTGAGTAGCTCTGTTACATCTGTCAGAAAGGCAGGGTGCCATTTCCATTCTGCCAAGGCTGCCGCATGGGACCCGTGTGCATGTTAAGGAGGCAACCAGCCAGTGAGGTGCTGCTCTGGCGAGCATGGAGCCAGCCAGAGGGGAAGGGAGGAGGGTAAGGGCTGGCATGGAAGGGGTTCCTTCGCTGCCACCCTGCCCTCCGGCGGCTTAAAGGGGCAGTGCACCGTTATCCAGCAGCCATCACCAGCAGTAACAACCGCATTACCTCAGGGCTCTTCCCGCCCAGCCGCTTCCGAGCCTCGGGCCTTGCCAAGGGGGGTGGGGTCTGGAGCGATCCGCCGCGCAGGCAGGCCGGGTTCAGGACCCTGGTGGCCGGATTCGGCCCACAGACCATAGTTTGAGGACCCTTGCCTTTAAGGCTTTATGACTCAAAACCAGCACTTTGAACTGGACCTGGAAACTAATTGGCAGCCAATGCAGTTGGGCCAGGATTTACATTATATGCTCAAACTGTCTTGCACCAATGAGCAACCTGGCCGCTAAATTGAGCACCAACTGAAGTTTCCAAACTGTCTTAAGAGGCTGCCCCATGTATAATGCATTGCAGTAATCTTAACCCAGAGGGTGCCAGAGCAAATGGTTTGTGGATCAAAGCCGTTATCTGGCAAAGTGAAAAGAAAATGCTCGGGAACCTTTAAAAAAATTATTGGAGCCGTTCATCTTTGCTTACACAGAAAGAATAGTGGCTAGCATAACTTTTTGTTTTCTTAAAGTGATACTCCAATATATGCCTACTGTGTATAGATGCAGGAAGAACTTGGGTCTGGCTTTTTCCTTTAATTGACCTTGCCTCAGACAAAACAGGTTTTTTTAAAGTGCTTACTATTGAATTAAAAAAGCATGTGGACCAGATTTCTTGTATACCCAGATGTCTTCCATTTACTTAATGTCATCCATCCCATTTATGTCAGTGGTAGGGATGCCAATGTGAATCATTCACTTTATCCCTGTGGTACACAAAAAACAGTTTTTTATGCATATAAAAACCTGTATTTTGTGAGCTCTTGATGCCTTTTGTTTTCAAAATATGCTGGCAAAAGATGTATATTTGTCTTTCAAACCTAGATACAACCAATATTCACCCATATTTCAAAAAGAACTTGTTAATCTCCCCATTTAAGCATTCAACATCACAGAGGGATTTTACCAGATTTTAAAACTTTAATCAAAAGTGCTACTCTAGGCTATACTTTTAAGTATAGACTCTACAGGTATTTTGCTCAGTTCAGCTATTGTAAACTTGAGGCAGTTCTCATAGAGGTGGTGGAATGGCTTTTCAACTCTTGGTTCATTTCCTCTTGCGTTGAGTCTATCCACCCTAACAAATGTCCCAAATGGCATAGAAATTTCTGGGCAGTGGGTATGTTTTCCCTTTTAGTTGAGGCAGTTATAGGCATATCAATGGGGCTTTCACTTCCTAAATTTTTCACTGAAAGCTTGTCAACATGTTGGAACTTTTTACAGGTTGACTAGTTCTTTATAACGTAACAGTTGGCTGTGCTGTTGTATATAATGGCAAGCATTCTTTGGGAAATTATGAGGCTTTTCTGGGCACCAGAGTATTAGGCCAGTTTCAGATGTCGCTGAAGGAGTGTCACTAAAGGAAAAGAGGAGGAAATACATAACGAATCTATAAACTGTAGAGTGAGTAACTATAGCTAGTGCTATTTGTAGAAGGCCATTAGGTTAAAACATGTCAAACATGTTTTACGTCCTGATCATGAAGACCTTGATTTGGACATAAGCTTGTTACAAAACTGGTTTTTGAATACATGTGCTTGGGATCACAGCATATCTTTACTAACTATCTTGGCTTCTAGCAATGTACTGATGCATCAGCTTACTAAAATAAACATACGATTATCTCAGTAAAGTTTTTCAATGGGAGATTTTATTTAATGAAGGAAAGCGGGTTCTCCTTCGTTAATGAACCCACAGAATCGGAGGGGAGGGTCAGGTCAAAAAGTCATATTGAAGTTGTTCAAAAATTCACATTGAAACACGCAAACCAACAATGACATCAGTTCTAAATACACTTTCCCAGGAACATCTCTGACCCAAAGAATCATGATAACCCTACAGCAGGTCTAGCTAACCTGTGACCCTCCAGGTGTTGTTGGACTACAACTCCCAGCAGCCTCAGCCAGCATGGTCACTCCAGATGCCAGCATCCGTGTCCACTGGCCATGCTGGGTGGGGCTGATGGGAATTGTAGTCCAACAACATCTGGAGGGTCACAGGTCAGCCAGCCCTGCTCTTTAGGAATGGACCATATTAATTCAGTGTTCCTAAGCATCAATAAATGCTGATAATAGATGTAGTAGTAGAATTAGTAATTTTTCTTATTATTTTCCATGTTATTTTTAGATTGTTGAGATGGACAAAGGAAATTTGCCCCTATTCTAAATTTCCTTGTTTTTTGTTTGTTTTGTTTTTTGTGGCTCTTGCAGAACTCGATCAGGCACAACTTGTCTCTTCATAGTCGATTCATCAGGGTACAGAATGAAGGAACTGGGAAAAGTTCGTGGTGGATGATCAACCCTGACGGTGGGAAAGGTGGGAAAGCGCCACGGAGACGTGCTGTTTCGATGGATAACAGCAACAAGTACACCAAGAGCCGAGGACGAGCAGCTAAGAAGAAGGCAGCACTACAAGCTGCACAGGAAACAAGCGAAGACAGCCCCTCCCAGCTCTCCAAGTGGCCAGGTAGCCCAACTTCACGCAGCAGCGATGAGCTAGACGCCTGGACAGATTTCCGGTCTCGTACAAATTCAAATGCCAGTACAATAAGTGGCCGCTTGTCACCAATACTGGCCAGCACTGAGCTAGATGAGGTTCAGGATGATGATGCTCCACTTTCCCCTATGCTGTATAGTAGTCCACCCAGCATGTCTCCCTCAGTAAATAAACCTGGCAATGTTGAGCTGCCAAGGTTGACTGATATGGCGGGCACCATGAACTTGAACGATGGTCTGACAGACAATCTTATGGATGATCTTTTGGACAATATAACCCTCCCCTCTTCCCAGCAGTCGCCCACAGGGGGACTCATGCAAAGAAGCTCAAGTTTTCCATACGGCTCCAAAGGTTCAGGTCTTGGTTCACCATCGAGTAGTTTCAACAACGCTGTGTTTGGACCATCATCTCTGAATTCCCTCCGTCAGTCTCCCATGCAAACCATCCAAGAGAACAAGCAAGCTACATTTTCTTCCATTTCGCATTACAATAACCAAACACTGCAGGATCTGCTGGCTTCGGATTCGCATAGCCACAGCGATGTCATGATGACTCAGTCCGATCCACTCATGTCACAAGCTAGCACAGCTGTGTCTGCCCATAACGTACGCAGGAATATTATGCTCCGGAATGATCCCATGATGTCGTTTGCTGCCCAGCCAAGTCAGGGGAGTTTGGTCAACCAGAATCTGCTCCACCACCAGCACCAGTCCCAGAATTCCTCTCTCGGTGGCAGTCGTGCCTTGTCGAATTCCGTCGGTACTATGGGCTTAAGTGACACAAGCAACGTTGGGTCGACAAAACACCAGCAACAGTCACCTGCCAACCAGTCTATGCAATCGCTTTCTGACTCACTCTCAGGCTCTTCTTTGTACTCCAGCAGCGTGAGCCTTCCAGTCATGGGGCATGATAAATTCCCCAGTGATTTGGACCTGGATATTTTCAACGGGAGCTTGGAATGTGATATGGAGTCCATTATCCGCAGCGAACTCATGGATGCAGATGGGTTGGATTTTAACTTTGATTCCCTCATCTCAGCCCAGAATGTTGTCACTCTGAATGTGGGAAACTTCACTGGTGCTAAGCAAGCTTCGTCACAGAGTTGGGTTCCAGGCTAAAGGATTTATGCAAAGAGGGGGAAATGGGCAAAGCAGGTTAGCGATGTTTAGTCCGTTGTCATTTATTAGATCTCATTAGGCGGTGCCCTTACCATATGCACATGCGGTTTATGTAAAGTACAGCCTTTTACAACAAACTCCATAAACCAAAGTGGGGTGCTGATGAGTAGGTAGCAATGCCTTGTATTCCAGTTATGTGCTTATCATAGCT
This sequence comes from Podarcis gaigeae, assembly GCF_964106915.1. Classification (NCBI taxonomy): domain Eukaryota; kingdom Metazoa; phylum Chordata; class Lepidosauria; order Squamata; family Lacertidae; genus Podarcis; species Podarcis gaigeae. Next base: position 50,469,502 of record NC_139680.1, read on the forward strand.
GTGACTAAGAGCTGGTTCAGGTTTACTCTCCTACAAGGTGATCACTATAGGCACATCTTATTAACAGATGTACAGTGATATTCTTCTTCTACACATGATCAGCTCCCAAGTGTATGATGCTGGTGGTGGGGACCATAGTCTGTTGAGAGAGGATTCTGACACAGAGGCATTTTGAACCTCTGAACCTATAGTTCCTTTCATATAGCTCATAATGACAATGCAGCAACACATCCTCAGATAGTAAAACTATTCTGTTTAGTGATTGTTTGATACATGTTGCATCCGCTGTCCATGATATTCTCTCCCCCCGCCCTGTTCCGCTCCCACCAGAATAACTGTACCACAACATATAAGTTACTTTCTTATATGTTTTGTTTTTCTCACTAGTCGGTTTGCCCTGAATTGCACATGGTGAGAAAAATGAATGGTATCATCAACAAAACAGGCAATAGAGAAAGCTACATGTTCCTTTCGTAATGTGGATTATAGATAATGATCAAATAATTAAAGGCCTAAATTTTTCAGGATGATGAACAGCAACAATCTCATGGTAGCTTGTTTGTGTTGTTGCAGATCTGCTTCCACATTCTCTCATGCCACCTGTAGCACAACAGAGAAATTCTGAACAATTGACACTTGAAAGCCACAACAGAAGATGGTACAAGGGAGTGAAGCAGCTTTTTTGAGAATTTATGTGTGTTAAAATAACCTCCCTCAAAGGCATTTACTGCCCACAAAATAAAAAAATATATGAGTATCCTGTGACAGTGACATCCATTGTGTCCAATGTTAACTCTATTTAGTCTGAAATAATAGAGAATGTTTTTCAGAAAGAGATACCGTATTTTTCGCTCTATAAGACGCACCAGACCACAAGACGTACCTAGTTTTTGGAGGAGGAAAACAGGGAAAAAAATATTCTGAATCTCAGAAGCCAGAACAGCAAGAGGGATCGCTGCGCAGTGAAAGCAGCAATCCCTCTTGCTGTTCTGGCTTCTGGGATAGCTGCACAGCCTGCATTCGCTCCATAAGATGCACACACATTTCCCCTTACTTTTTAGCAGGGAAAAAGTGTGTCTTATGGAGCAAAAAATACGGTACCTTCAAAAACAGGACCTTTGAGGGCCAAAGTAGACATCATGTTGAAGGCTGATAATTAGGATCTCCCACAGTTTTGAAAAAGAAAATTGAAAGCAGGACCCTGAATTGGATCAGGGCCTTGGCAACAGGAGAAAAATAATCCTTTCCCTCTGTGCCATTTCCCCAAATAAAATCATACACATTCCCTCCATAGGGTCCTTTGGTACATGCAGAAGGCTTGGGGAGAGGTAGAGTTATATTATTTGCATTGGGTTTGGGGAAGTTATGCTCGGCAAGGCGTTTCTTCCAATGCTCTGAAGAGACTCTCACTGTGTATTACCTTCTGCATATGCAGCACAAACGAGAGTTTGGGGGAGGTGATCTATATACTGTTGGGCATCCAGCTCAGCAGAGGTCTGAGGACACTTGTCTATGGCAAGCAGGTGAGTGGATCTGTGGATGCCTGGCATAATGCAACGTAATATAATGTAATACAATAATGGGCCATCAGTTGAGATTTTTCTGTCTGCGTTTTAAAGGCCATTATGCTATTCATGTGATTCAGCAAGGATAATTGGAAACTAGCTGTTCCTACAGATGCCAAAATTATGAGATACCACACTCTCACAAGATGACAGCATTGCTTGGTATTTTTAGAACACACAGAGCAGCATCAGGTGGACTTCCTGGCACATTGCTTCTTGTATCAATAGTGTTAGGAAGTGCAGAGAGTGACTTTTTTCCAGTTGCTTTTTCTTCTTTCTATGAATGAATGTTTCCGTGAGCACTACATTCTGTTTAGCTTTAGATCCCAAATTCCTCTTACCCAGTATGCTTGGAATCTGCAAGGTTTTTTATTATGTATAATTTGCCTTTTTATAGTAATCAGGGTTTCTTTCCTGAATCCTCAGGTCTATTTTTAAAAAAAACCATAAGGTTAAGGTAAAGGGACCCCTGACCATTAGGTCCAGTCATGACCGACTCTAGGGTTGTCGCACTCATCTCGCTTTATTGGCCAAGGGAGCCAGCGTACAGCTTCTGGGTCATGTGGCCAGCAGGACTAAGCCAGTTCTGGTGAACCAGAGCAGCGCACAGAAACACCGTTTACCTTCCCGCCGGAGCGGTACCTATTTATCTACTTGCACTTTGACATGCTTTCGAACTACTAGGTTGGCAGGAGCAACAGGAGCTCACCCCGTCGCGGGGATTCAAACCGCCAACCTTCTGATCGGCAAGTCCTAGGCTCTACTAGGATTTTCCCTTCAATCTTTAATATCCATCTTTTCTGTGTTATGAATTTGGGTAGTTTCCCATCATCATTCATCTTCACAACATCTGTATAAGGGACATCAATCATGTTCCCAAATTATTGTGGATAGGAAACGAAAGCTGGGAAAGATTGACTTGCCCGAGGGCACCCAGTAGATCTACGACAATGTTGGAATATGAACCCGTACAAGGTTCACCCTACATTTAATCAGGCCACATTGAATTATAGTGGTACCTCAGTTTACAAACTTAATCTGTTCCGGAAGTCTGTTCTTAAACCAAAACCATTCTTAAACCGAGGCACACTTCCCCTAATGAGGCCTCCCCCTGCCGGTGCCCTTCCACCATTCCGTTCATACACTGATGTAAAGTTCGCAAACTGGGACACTACTTCCAGTTTTGCGGAGTTCTTAAACTGAATAGTTCGTAAACAGGGCTGTTCTTAAACCGAGGTACCACTGTATACCTAAACCATTTATCTTTTAACATCCACTTCATAAATTAACAGTGACTTCTTATGTGCTAGATTGTAAAATATTATTGGAAAATAGATTGTCCTGAATAGGCACCCATTTTTATTTTATTTTTTTAAATCTGAGCCAGAAGAGAGCCATATTGGCTTTGAAAATAAATAAATAAATTATGTGTTGGAACCTGAGTTGTGCAGAGAGGAACAAACTGGATGATCCCACAGGCAGTAGAAAGAAGGTAGTTTTTGCTGATACTCACCCCAGTCTCCTATGCCCCCCAATATCTGCTCTGCGGGGGTTAGAGGAGTGCTCCCCCCACCAAGGGAATGAGTGAATGAGTTCTTCTATTAATGCAGGGATAACTGGATCCAACTATCTTACCTTCAGGTCACCAGACATAAATATTGCTCTTTTACCTTAACTTGAAAATTCCTTGTAAGCCTTGGGAGTAATTTGTAACAGGTTGTCGCCCAAAGCATTGTTTTATTTCCTTGCTTGTTTAAAAGTATCCTATCAGCTGATGGCAACTCAGATGTTAAAATACAATTCTTGATTCATACACATCTGTGACCTACAAAGAATAAAGCTGAAATCCTGTTCATGGGTAACGGTATTGTATTAAGTAGGGCTGCTCTGGAGTAGCAGTTAGCAACAATATTATACCTGTACAACATGATCCATAAATTATATAAATAGTTAGAGATGTGAAGGCCTGGGAAAAGATGGGGGCATTAACACACACAATTTGCTGGGTTTTTCAGGGCCTTGGCATCTCTAGATAAGCCAGCTTAAATCATTTTTGGATCACACAGTGATTATTGTACTTCATTCATTGCTTCACTCCACACATCAATACAGTGGTACCTGGGGTTACATACACTTCAGGTTACAGACTCCGCTAACCCAGAAATATTACCTCGGGTTAAGAACTTTGCTTCAGGATGAGAACAGAAATCATGCTCCATCGGTGTGGCGGCAGCAGGAAGCCCCATTAGCTAAAGTGGTGCTTCAGGTTAAGAACAGTTTCAGGTTAAGAACGGATCTCCGGAACAAATTAACTACTTAACTTGAGGTACCACTGAATTCTCCTTTTTCTAAATGTTTATATTGGATGGAATGTTATGGCTTCCCTGTTGATTAGCTCAAATTCAGGTTCACCAGTGACACATTTACTGTACCTTGCACTTGGGGAAACGTCAGTGCGTCACCTTTCCCATTCTGGAGAAATTTCCAGCACAGCATAATTAACACCTGTGGGAACCCAATGGGTGCAGTAATCTGCATTAGGTAATACTTATGGGCTTCTCTCTTCCCACTTCAGCTGAGGTCAGAGCTTGGGGAATTCAATTCTAAGCTAACAGTGGTGGAATGAGGTTAGACAGTAGCAAATAAAAAGACTTTTCAGTCCAAGCAGTATAAAGGTGGAATAACTAGAATAGTTATTTTAGGGCAAAGCAGACTGGGCTGGAAGGGAGGAGGTGCCACAGTTTGCTATCCACTTTCGTACTTTTTCCGCTTTTGATGGAAAGTTAACTTGATTATAATAGTTCTTTGTTTATTTATTTTTTTAAAATCAACAAAGTTGTCACCTAGCAACATAAAGTGCCACTAATTATAAAGCTCGTTATAAAGCAAAGAAAACACTCTGCAAGCCAGTTCATAAGACCTCAGGCCACGTGCTGCGGACTGGCCATGTGAATCAGCCTTTAACCTGTCTTGATTGACAAAAGTATATTTCTTTTCAAATGAATCCCTATTTATCTTGTTCGCCAACAACCCTTATCTGTTTTACTTTACAAAGTGTTGCAGTGGAGAAAATCTAAACACTAGTTCTTATTACCATTGCCAGCTCTTTTGAGATTCTTAAACTCAGAGCCCAGAAAAAAAGAGCTTTGGAGATAAGCAGGTGGTGCCTAGGCAGTGGAGGAGGAACCCTGTTGAGGGATGAGTGGAGCCTTATGGCTCCTTGGGGGAGGCAGGGAGCAGAGCCTGGAAGCAGGAGAAGGACATAGCTCAGATGGCGATCATCTGCAGCAGAACGTCCCTATTTCAATTCCCAATTGGACTTGGAAAGACCACTGTCGGGAATCTGGGAGAGTCATGGTCAGTCTGTTTAAACATTGCTGAGCCAGATGGACCAATGGTCTGGTTCTGATTAAGACAGCTTGCTGGGACAGGAGTAGAAACTGATAGACATGGGAGTTTGCTTATCTTAAGAGCCAAGCCAATGCTTTTCAATGGAATCCATTCCCCATCCAGCTGCCAGTCATGAATGCAACTTTAATTCTCTCCCTCATAAAAGAGGAAAGGTTTGCTCAGGGGTGGAGCATGCAAATTTTCATGCAGAAGATCCTAGTTCAATCCTTGGCATCTCCAGCAGGTAACTGATTGAGACTCTGGGGAGCTTCTCTGCCAGCCAGAGTAGATAATCCTGGGCGAAATGGAAGGCAGCTTCCTCTGATCTGTGCTCCATGTGATCAGCCCCCTGACAATTGGCAGAGGAATGTGTGAACTAACCCCACTGAACAGCAGTATGAAATTATACAAAGCAGTTGTGTGGTGTTTTATCTGCGGTGCCCCTTGAATTTTGCACAAGTGCAAAATCAAGTGAAGAGAAAACCAGTTTCTCTTCATGCTGGGGCAGGTGAAAAATAAATACCCCATACACCTCATTCACAGGGATCAAATTGTGAGACAGCATTTTGCCAGTTTTCAGCAATGAGCTGAAAATTGGGGGATTGGTTTGGGGCAGGAAAAGAAAAGGCCCTGCATCTTTTTCTTTGCCTTATGATGTGTGGTATGACAAGCGACAGCTTCTTCCCTTCCTGTTTCCCCACTTTATCTTTGGAAAGAGAGACGTGTACTACTTAGCTGGCCCACTAGCAGGTGCATCTGTAGGAGTTGTGTTTATTGGCTGGCTGACAGCTGCCATATCCTTCACTAAAGAAATTTCTTGGGGACAAGGAAATGGTGGTGGTTGAGTTAGCCACACCTACCCAGGCAAGTAGAACATTACTCCTCCCCCTTAGCCTATGAAGGAGGGAAGCCAGCACTTGCTACACTCTGCGCCTAGGGGGCAGAGACGTTCAGCCTTCTTGCCACCCCAAAACCAATTTCCTGGTTTTCTAGCCATTACCCCAGGCATTTCAGGGAGCCAGAGTCAATGAAGCAATCCACTTCAGTTAACCAAGTAACAGGGTGAGTTCTTCCATATGTTAACAGGTTTTGACCCTTTGTTCTCGCTGTAGTTCCATCCACTGGGACAGGCCATGCTTTTTCTAAACGAGGTGGGGAACCTATTTCAGCCGGAAGGCTGCATCCCCTTGTGGGCAATTTTCCAGGAGCTGCCTGCCTGTGGATGAGAGGGGTCAGAGACAAAAAGGAGTGAAGAAGCAATAGTTGTGATTCATACCTCTTTACATTAGGCTACATTGCAGCCCTGCAAAAGCCAGAGGTTTCTATACCCTTCCACACCCCCCCCACTTCTCTCTCTAGTTGGGCAAGCAAGAGGCATTGTCACATTTCAGGACACATTCCATTCAGGCAAAAGCAGTCTGGGGGTTCAGAGCAGGACTAGTGAGGGTTCTGGGGGGGGGGGAGTTCCAAGCCACACAGTCCTGCAGTTGCCAGGGCCCCCAAGGCCTGAGGTTCTCCACCCCTGTACTAAGCATATCAAGCGGGGGGGGGGGGGACGGACGGACGGACCAGAATGAGAAAGTAGACAGGGATTCTGTACGCTGATGAAATGAGAAATGTTGCACGCGCTGAAATTCCTTCTTCCACACAATTTGATAACATTGCAGGTGCCCTGTGTTCCCTTTCACCATACTTGCATCTTAAATCCGCACTTTGTGAGCTGGTTGTTTCTTCTTAGCATCCCTTGTTGTTCTTGTTAGGCAGCACACAGGATGGTAATCAGAACAGTCAGCTTTTGTTCTCTTTTGTTCTGATCCAAGAGAACTTCAAATAGAGGCCAGGCAACCAAATGATATCAGTGGAATTTTGTAAATCGGGTACCAAGGATTTATTTATACCTCCTTAACGAGGTAGGAGTTGCAAGGGATTAAGCATCAAAGATTCCCCAAATAACTGGAGACTACGTGACTGATCCGCTGCCCTGGACTAAGCCACACGTGTGCATGAGCCCTAGAAGAATTAGCAGTTGTGTTCACATACTCCGTTGCTCAGGTTGCATTACGAGATTCAAAGGCTGGCTGAGTGTCAGCAAATATCCGTATACCGACCGTTGAGACAGATTTACTAGGCGAGATGCCTGCTAGCCAGCCAAACACTCTGATGCCTGTGATCCTAATGTTGACTTTACAACAAATGGAAAAAAAGTAAATGTATTGATCTATCCAATTGCTTGTTCATAAAATGCTTGACAGTGTCAAGATTAAGGATAAGCTAGTTTTGATTGCCGTAAAACACACAATATTTTTATCATTCTCCAAGCTCTCCTGAACTTCCATGATAGGTGTGGGAGCAGTGCTTTCTCATTGGAACTGTGTGAAAAAGCATGATTCCATTATTTTACGTAATGCCCAAAGCTGCTCTGTGTATGCGCTCCAGAAAGATGACAGAAAAGGAGTGACGTTGAGGATACCTCACCTGTCTAGTGCTCTGCATGTGTTTTTGCCATCAACAGTGATAGCATAGCATAACTGCTTTGCATGGTTCTTTATCCCCAGCATCTCCAGAACTGGGAAAGACGGAAAGGAACTCTGGAGATCTGCTGCCAGTCAGCACAGACAACACTGGGCTAGATAGACCTGTGGTCTGAGTTGGCATAAGGTCGTTTTCTGTGTTCCTACAACCCAACATTTTGGATTTCCTTTAAGGTGGAATTGTAATGGGGGTGGACTTGGATTAAATGCCATTCTCTGTAGCGACGCGCCTTTAAGGTAAAGGGATATGTAGCATAACAAATGCAGGTCTCCACAGGACAATGCTAAACTGTCTAAAAAGCCAATGTTTCCAGTTATCTGCCTCTTTTGACAGTTTGTGGACATTCGTTGATGCTGTTTTGTCTTGCTTTTTTCTTCTTCCAGGCCCTTCATCTGACACGAGAGCTAGAGGGGGGAAAAACTTTGCCAAATCAACTGTCAGCAAGGACAGGGATACCGTTTACAGCTTATAACCTTTGTGAACCCTGCATTATTTTCCTAACAAAACAGAGACTGTTAAAGAGCCCCGGAACCAGAGTGATGAACCGCCGTGTCTGGAATTGAACTCATTCTGAAGTATGCAAAATCTTCCTTTTATGGGATGTCCCACCACCAACTTGAGGATATGTTGGTTTAGCCACCACCCTGTTTCAGAACACACTGTGTAGCCTTTACAATAGTTTATTTGTCAATCAGTATATGGGGTTCCAATATGTTTATGGGTTGCAGGATGCTTTCGGTTGGCTTTTATTTTTCAGGGTTTCCCCTACCCCTCTTAAGGTGTGAGTATTCTCCCTCCACCCCCACCCCCGTGAAATGCTTTAAATTGTTCCTTTTCACATGCCGATTCCTCATGAATATGAAATGCAGACTAATATATGCACACTGAAAAGCCGAATGGATTTTGGCTTGAAAATACCAACAGCACTTGAATATTTCAGTCTTTATAGCACCTACCAACTGTTTAAATTTGAAAGGTGGTTTATGAGGGGTTTTCATGTTTGCTTGTTATATGGTTTGGGCTTTTATTTTATTTTTTAGTTGGTTGATTCTGATTCAGAACCCTTCCCCCCACCCCCAAAAGTCTTTGCTTAAATTTAAGGGTACTCCTTTCTTTCCTTTCAATACCAAGAGGGTGCATTTTACCTTACAAAATTAGCCACCACCAAGGCTGCATCCTTACCAGTGTTCGAAAGCTATGAGGCGGTGTGTGGGGGAGGGGTAAATTCATAGTGTTTTATGAGTCAATAACTGGCTTGCTATTAGTCAAATCGACTCGGGCCTAGTGCGTAATCCTAGCAGTTCTGCCAAAACAGCTGCAGTGATGGTGATTGTGATTTTGGCCTGCCCAGGCAATTTAGCAACTGGCTGATCTTGAAAATGAGTAAGTTGTCTGCCCTGGTTGCCATCTTGCTAGACAATTAGTCCTTAACAGCCTAGAAGGCAGCAGCTTAATTTCAGATTAAATTTATTAATAATAGTAATAACAACAACAACAAAGACCTAAAATAAAAAAAGACTATATTGCATGAAAACGAGAGTTTTATGTATATGCATCATCCAGGACTTGGATGATTTATTACATTGGTAATTATTTTTACATCCTCTCCTTGATTATTCTTTCCTTCTTCTGAAGTGTCATCGAGTCTAGGAAGAGAAGCAGAGGGAAAGGCGGGAAGGAGAGACAGGGTGGGGGAATACATACAGATAGCTTTTCATAGGAGCGTAGACTGTAATTGGATAAATTCCACGGAAAAACAAAGTAGTTTTTATATATTTTGCTTATATGGGTTTCTTTTGTAAATTTATATGGTAATAATGACTGAAAGGTATGGTGCTGTGCAGGTCCTCTCTGTTTGATTACTTTTTATTGATACCTTTTGGGGAAGATAAGGGCAAAGAGGGAAACCCAATGGTACGATTCAATTTTTTTGGGTGGGGCGGGGCAGGAAGTGGTGTGAAGTCACTTTGGGTAGGACAACGTATACAGGATTTCTCCAAAGTGGTATATGAAGAACTTTTCTTGGCATAAAAAAGACATAATGCATATAAATATATAAATATATTTTATTATGTACAGAAACGGATCATTATGCATGAATGTTAGGAGAACAGGCTAGCATTTTAACCCAAAGTTTCAGTGCATGAGTTTCCACTGGCACATGAACCATGTACTTTGTGGTGTGACTCCCTTCAGCTGCCACACTTGTAGGCACCCACAAGCACCCACACACTTATACACACGCACACAGACATCTGTGGGCCCCATATTGCTCCTTCTTTTCCAGCCCTTTGAAGTAATATTGGTGAAATTACAGCTCCTTATATGATGGAAGTTTTGTTTCGTACTGTAGCCTCTTCCTCATGACTGTGCTGCGCTATTCTCTAGATGAACATGTGAACTCCATCATGCAGTTCATAAACTGAATTATGAAAACTCTGTGCTGTCGTGGTTCTAAGTAGCTCATAGAATATAAACTTTCCAGATAGTTTAAAGATTTTTATCATTTTCCAAAAAACGCAAAATTAAAAAAAAATACAGGCTATTTTTTTAAGAATTAAGGTGGTATATTTATCAATGGCAGGGTCCAGTTTATCATATTTCTTTAATCAGAAATAACCAATGTGTGCGTTTGTTCTCCACATTGGAAAGGGCTTCCCCGAGAGGAAAACACTGTACAATTGTCATCTGTTCCAGGGGCTTAAGGAAGGTGTCGTTTTCTTTTAGAGAGACTCAGTTACAGGTACCTATTACCAAAGCTAGTTAAGAATTTTTGCTCACATGCCTTCACTGCATAGGAGTATCTGGTACATCATTAAATGTGAATTCAGCTGACAATGACATTTTGGGGTGTTTTGTTGTTTTGTTTTGTGGTGTTCCTCCCCCCCCAAAGTATAGCAATGTGTTTGGTGACTAACAGTTTATTTTATTTGTAAGTTTCTGTCTTTCTTCTCAACAGGAAGTCTGTATAAAAAATCCTGGTACACAGCAAGCTTTACGGTTTCCTCATTTGACTTCTGTTGAATTTCCTTTAATATTTCAGGGAGTTCATTAGAGAAACAGGTATATTCTTTATTTTGCAAGCTCTAATATTAGTAAGGTGATTAATTTACACAAAGAGTAGAAACTGTGTGTGCAATCTGTCCACAACTAAGCCTGTTTCAGTGGAAGAGAGTTAAGCACCTGCCATCATTGGGGACTTTTCAGGGGACTTGAGTAAACATGCATAGAATCAAACTACATGGCCATAATCCTAAGTACACTTATTGGAGATGACACAGCTCAATGGTTGCAATAAGCTTCCCATCCTCATTGTTAAGCTCCCATATGTGTTTATATAATGCCCAAGTGACAGGCTTCCAAGGAAGCCCAAGCACCTGGACCATACGTAGATCAGTGGTTCAGCATGTGCTTCACATGCAAAAGGTCCCAGATTCCTGGCATTTCCTTATAGGGTTGGAAAAGACTCTGTGTAAACACTACTGAACTAGATGAACCAATGGCCCGACTCTGCAAAGGCAGCTGCCTATGTTCCTCAACTTTTATACTTTATTGGGGGTATTGCTGGGAGACAATTGTGTCATCCCAAAGTATGTGTAAAGAGCATGCATCATTGAACCAAGGGAGACTTCTGAGTAAACAAAGAGCCTAAATGCAAGCTAGTTAGATTAGGGTACTGAAGCTACAGGCAACTTGCTTCTATTGACAACCATAGGATAGTCACAGTGAACAGCATCAAGCTATATTTAAGCACTTTGTAGCCTGATTCTATGCATACTTACTCAGAAGTAAGTCTCACTGATAGTACATTGCATTCTGGACTCAGTCATAGGAATGTAAATCTGAAAAGAGCCCACAAAGGTTTATCAGTCAATCCATTTTTTGCCCTCCTCTATAGCTAATCCCTGAAGCCTCTCACAATACACAACTCCAAGTATTTGACTTCTGCTCTCAGCTGGAAGGCTAGTCAACAAACCCTTCTCTTCAGACATTGTCCCAACAACTATATTCTAGTTTATAAGCATAAGTAGCCTCTGTGTCTCATCTTTTATCTGGAGACTAGAATGAGCAATGATTTCTCAAGCTTGCCAGACTATGGCATTTACATGGCTCTAAAGCAGCAGTTCTCAACTTGTTGGGTCCCCAGATGTTGTTGGACTACAACTCCCATCATCCCTGAGCTCTGGCATTGCTAGCTAGGGGTGATGGGAGTTGTAGTTCAACAACATCTTGGGGACCCACAGGTTGAGAAGGGCTGCTCTAAAGGAATCCCATGTTAGGGGAAAGCATGATCTGAAAAATCCTCTAGTTAGATCCTAGACCACTTTAGAAGTAACACAAAACCATGGTTTGGTGTTATAAGTTTCAGTGAGTCTCAGGCTCTCACACTGCTACACCCTTCTTCTCTATCTGCAAGATTAAAAACTTCCATTTTTCCTTTTGAATAAACTGCAATGTCCCATTATATTTCTAGACTCAGGACCTTGATTTTATTGACTGTGGTTAGTCAACAAACCAGAATCCAAAACAATAATTTAATCCTGGTTTGCTTAAACAAGCCACAGTTAGAATAAACCAGTTTTCAGAATTTGGATGTAGAATCATATATATCTATATCTACCCCTCTTTTTAAAAGTGGCTTTTGAAAGTGGAAGCTTTCAGTAATCTTTTTCTTTTGCATGTGAAAGGGATGGGGAAGAATCCAAGCCCGCAGATCATCACAGCCCATTCTCATAGTACTCACTAAACCATGGTTTACTGTTAAACCTGAATGGGGTACTGTGCCAAAAATTCACGTATTTTCTAAATTCAGAGGCTAATATTATTGCTTGGAACCTTTGGCCACCAAACTACATTTTTCAAATGCAAACCTCAACCTACTTACCTTGAAGCAGTCCTGGAGCACCTGCAAGTGATTTGAACTTCCCAGCCATCCACTATCCCAATTATCCATCATCCACTACCTAAGGGTTCAATTGTGAAGATCACTTCAGTCCTACAGAGCATTGAAAAGTGGTGCATTCCTGATGAGTTCACCCTTCATGTCCTTAAATGCTATGGTATATGAGCATGATTATCAGTGCACAAGCTGCAGTTGTTATATTGTGTCTATGGGCAACTTTGCAGGCATTGTTGAATCGTTTGTGGAATTATAAAATGCAACAGCTAGGTAACTAGCCCTAGTCACCCTAATTTTTTGAATTATGAGTTCATTACAAATTGAAATTGTGTCCATTAAATAAGGATTTGGCATAGATGCGTAGGCAATTTCTTTAACTGTCTACTGAACAGTTCATAGGATTCTGTTTTTAGAACACTTCACATTTCTTTTTTGATTTCACTCTTGATGAAATAATTTCTCTAATAATGGGTTACCAGACTGCTGCCTATCATATCACACCGTATTCAAGAACCAAATGTTGGAATGCTGATCTCTTCGAAATGACATCATTGCTTGGCGAACAACCTTCATTCACTAGTTTCTATACATGATGTATATTGGAAATACCAGCAGATGAGGGGGACCAGATACTTTTACTTGCTATGGGGAGGGACTAGGGAGGGAAGGGGGAATGTATTGTACATTTTGGCTTCACGTGTGAAACTTTTTTTAACCAAAAAAAGTTGCATGAATGGACAAAATATGTATACAGTATCTGTAAAACTGTCTTATCTGGGTTATTTCTTTCACTGTCAGACCACATACTTTGGAAGAATATTCCATCCACTGCCTTACTGCATGGCCATCTTTCCTAAGAGGTGCACAATTTTTACTTTTCGTACAAGCTACCTTGCAGTTTCGTTTGAAAGCCAGCACTGTTGCAAACGCAATGGAGACTTTTTGTGAAACCAAATGCTGACATGGGTGAATATACTACCTTACTACATAATGATTGGATGTCAGTTTGATTTTGAAATCTTACCCCTTTGCAAATGAAATAGCAGTGCAGAGCTTATCTCCACTTGGTGTTAGTAGATATTGCCTCATGTATTCCATTCTCAATTGTAATCTAGTTTGTAAAAGAAATGGTGACGCATGTAAATAAAGCATAATGGATCTCTATGCTGAAACATACAGACTTGGTTTTGCTTCATTAAGTTGTCTTTGTAGAAGGATCCAAATGGGTAAGGTTTTTTAAAAAATAAATCATAGGTTTTTACATTGTATTCAGTTAAGTAACACCCCACAAAATAATAAAAAGGAAGAAAAATAATAATATCCACATAGTCTCCTTTTATCATTCATTTTACAACATAGAGAATCCCTTAATGATATTCAAAGGTCAACTATATACTTTACAATCAATGAAGTATCCCATCTATAATTATACACCTTTGATCTTACATAATTGATTGATTTTGCCATCATTGCATAATCCCATATCTTACTATTCTGTTCCTTAATTGTCAGAGTAGTAGCCAATCTCCACAAAGCTGTGAATAAGGTCCTTGCAGCTGCAATAAATATGTCATTTCCTTGCGTTCTTCCTTCACTGGCCCTTCTAGATAATTTAAAAGAAACATAACTGGAGGTAATGGGACTTTGTATCCCAGAATTCTTTATAAATGTACTATGATCTACCCTCTGCACAGTAGTTTCATATTTCTATCAGATGTGGGGAAAGTCCCACTTTCTAGCATTTCTAGCCATTTCTAGCATGTGGAGGAATTGTTTGTATTTAGTTTATTTTTACTGGTGTGATATACCATCTACTCACTATTTTATAGCAGTTTTCCCATTATTCATGAATTCAAAGAAGCCCTGTGTCCATATAACCATAACTTTCCCCACACATCTCTTGGTATATTTCCCCCAAAGTTCTGAGCCCATTTTATCCTTGACTTTTTCTGGCCCCATATTATAGTTCAATAGCAACTGGTAAATTGTTAATCTGCTTTAAATTAATTTCTCAAATTCAATCATTTTTCTGATTTGATTAGATATTTTTCTCTGTTCTTGCAATTTAGAACAGATTCAGAAGTATTCAAAACAGAGAGGATTCCTTCTCACCATCTGTCTCCTAATCTCTCAATATGAACATATATCTGTGCTTAATTAATCCATGAAATCTAAAAATATTGTAATTTTCCCACATTTTTAACTTAAAAATATTCTCTTCTATTATGTCTGCATTGGTTCCAGTGAAGAGAATTTAGGATTGAGTTGTCTTTTCTATCAACCACCTATTCTTAACAAATTAGAAAATCATTCTCATATATATATATATATATATATATATATATATATATATATATATATGAGATCTATTTTTGAATGTTTCCCACAGTATTCTGTGTAATGGAACTCCAGTCAAATTTTGTTCAGATTTAACTATTGCCTCATAAGGGCTCACAATCCAATCTACCAACCAAGTTATTACATTTGAAAGATAAAAAAAACTTTCTATTTGAAACTTGGAAGCCTCCTTCTTGCTTAGCATTATAAAGATGCTTTAGATCAGGGCTCACCAACCTGGTGCCCATGGGCATACATGCACTCCATTAGGCTTTGACTGTGGTGTCCTCACCCCTCTTCCTGCTGAAATCAGGCTTGAAACAAGCATTCCATTGTTGCTGACACAATAGATTGCAGTGTGTGCTTGTTAGTGATGTAGTGTGGTGCCAATGCCAGTGTCTCCAGTTAGCAAAAATGCCCATGGAGCCAAAAAAGTTTGGTGACCCCTTGCTTTAGAGTCACTGATTGACTCATAAAAAGTATAAAAATGGTTAAGGTACTTCCATAGCTGACACAAACTTTGATGTGTGCCAGGTATTAAATGCAATACAATTTAGGCAATGGCTGCATCAGATTAGTTTAGGCTGTAGGATTGATACATGGGATCAGTTACAGATAGGTAGCCGATACATGGGATCAATTACACTGCACTATTGTGGCAATGCCCTGATAGCTGCAGGATTCACACCACAGCTCAATAAACTGCTGGCCTAGAGTTAGGGTTGGAATTGCTCCTGTGTTATCCTACACCAGGCTGCCTCTCATTTCAGAGATGCACTTCTTACCTACTGCTCATACTGTGTTGGACTAGCAGCAACGGAACACACTGGCACAGCCTTTGGCATCAAAGCCTGAAAGGTTGGGCAGCCCAAGGAAACTTTGCTGAAGGAGTAAAGTATAATTGCTTATGGAAAGTGGGAGGGGAAGCATAGCTCTTTTACTATGTTGCTCTCCAAACAGCTAAGAGGTAGTAGTGCCATCAGGGCAGAGTGAGTCTCCCAAGTGCCCAACAAAACCTGGAACTAGCTTTGGATGCAGTAGTTCTTCTGTTGAAAGCATGTGAAAGAGTCTGTGCCCGTGGAACCTGTGTGTGTTTCTCTGAAACCTCTTGGTTCATCAGATAGTCTGCAAGAGACAAATTAGTAGATGGATGGGATCGTTAGCTTCCAATTCTTTCTTCGGCCTTCCCACTTTTATCTTAATTTATCTTCCTTTCTAGTGGAAGTTAGCACAAGTGAATTGAGATGATGCTCAGATAATAATGGCTAGAGAGAGGCTGTCAGCATCATGAAAACCAAGTGTTTGCTGCCGTGCCGTATTGGAAGGAGGGGGTGTTGCTAGATGGTTCTAGAAACTATTCATGCTATTCATGCCATGGAAGTCTGGCCCTGGTGTTATGACAGTCCAACATTCCTTCTGATAATAAAACTGGTAGTGTGTGTGCCTTCTGCTTCACTTTGTCCTACCAAGGGCCTAGTAGAATAAAGTATACTGATGACATTGTGTATCTCTAACTCCAACCTGCCCTCATTCAAGATCCTTTAAGCCAGGGGTGACAAACCTGCCACTCACAAAGCCATTTGAAGTAAATTGCAAGCTCCCCATTTCTTCCCCAGTCCAGCTCTTCACCCCAGGGACATATAGCAATCATTCGTCCATGCAAGGATAGTGACCACCCCCCAAACTGCACCATTAATTGCAAATGGTTGGAGGGAGAAATGATACACCTCCAGAAATTGGTGGTGGTGAATCTCAGTCCCACACCCAGGAAAGGTCCTGTTACCCCAAGGTGTTTGGGTGTGGGTGAGGGTGTGTTGTGTACCTGCATGTGTGGCTTTGTGTGTAATGGCATGCAGCCTTTGGAAGAAGGGCCAAACCTTGAATGCAGCCTCAGGTGGAGAAAGGCTAACCACTCCTGATATCAGCTGCTAGGGCGTCTGCCCCTCCCACAAGACTTTAAGAAGGGTTCTCTGGCATTGTTAATTAAGATGGGAGGGGAAAGTACCATTTCTGATCTAAATTAACTCACAACATCCCAATCTTAATTGAAACTGGGACGGTGGGAGGGGGGAAAGACCTAAAATCTTAATGATCCAGAAGCAGGGAAATGAGAGTTACAGGAAATGAGTCATGACACCTTGATGGCACTTGCATCTCAACCACAATTTCTTTCCAAACTCTTCCATACAGTGTGGTCACAGAAAGTTAATCCACTTTCCTGTTCTGTACTGGTCAGGTTCAAGGACATTAAACCTGTTCCCTACTCTGTAATGCTATAGTACACAGGTTCTGCAAAAAACACCAAAAACTCTCCCCGATTATGTGGAAGTTGTTATATTTGGTTGTTTACCGTCTGATGTTTTATTTACTGCTTATGACTACTTTTGTTATATTCATAATTACATAATTTTTCCATGTTGTAAGCTGCCTTGAGCATGGCTTTAACTATGGAGAGGTGGAATACAAATAAAACGATGCATGTATGAAATTGAGCATCTATTGCCACAAACAGATACTTGATTTTGCTCCAAAGCTATCTATAAATAGCTGAGCAAAAGTAAGGCTGAGACAAGGAATTATTTAGAAAGAATATAATGCAACAGTGCACCATACTGATTTACATACGGCCCTTGATGACTTTGATAACATGGGAATTGCCTGTGCAGCTGGCTCTTTTGCAAAATATCCTGTTTGAAGTGCTATCATGTGACGCAAAAACATGGTCCATTGTGATGAGGAGATCTGTAAAGTTTGTGTGTTCAAGATGGTGCATGTGAATTAACCGCAAGAGGGATGGACAAAAGCATCCTAGCCCCTATACATTTTATGTGAGTACATTTAGTTCTAACCACTTTAAAAAAACAGTGAAAATATTCACACATTCCAATCCTGTGTATACTTATTGCAAAGTATTTGCTTCTGAGGTCAGTCGGCCTTATTCCCAAGTATACATTCCTGGGACTGCAGTTCAAATACGCAAGGCCGGCTAACATATGCAAACTGCCTGCTTTTTCTCACCACACAATTCCCCTGGTTTCCATGTTTACAAGTGTAACTTGGCCCTAATTTGCCAATTATCATATGCAATAATTATAGTATTGTATTCTGCCCAAGAGCAGGTCAACAATCACAAAGAGCTGGCCCCTCTGCTTTGTGAAGTTGACCTCTGTCAGCTACAGACTTGTTGCAAAATCTGTAGATTGATGACTCATGAGTTCGCTTGAGGACTTTGACTTTTCAGTCTGAGGGTGACAATGCTAATCTTTTGTGCATTTTTTCACTACATTTCCTCATTGCCATGTAAGTTAAGACAACATTTGAAGCCACAACCCAGAGTCTTTGGATTTTTGAGCTAATTTAATCCTTACAAATGCCAATGAATTCCAGGAAAATGATCCCTTCATCTGCAACAGGAGATGGGCTTTTAAATAAACATATTTCCAGATTATAAGACTTCCAAATAAATGTATTTTGGACACATGCTGAACCTCACAAGCAATTTAACCCTACATATTTTGATTTAAGATTATCCCGGTTATAGTCCATAAACCAGTTAAACCAGAGCACTTGGATGTAAGCCAGCTTTACACCCATTTACGTCAATGGAACTAATTTGATTTAAATCGGGGCATTCCAGTGTAATTGGTTTGTGAATCAGGTTGTTACTCATAGATGTCAGTAGGACAAAAGTGCTTAAATCCAAGTTTTTAAACTGAACTAGATTAGTTTGGCTGTTCAAACTTAAAATTGTGTATTTGCTTGTTTAAAACTAAATAAAAACCTCCGATTTTTTTAAAAAAGAAGTTTCTAGCCATCTTTATTATGTAAGAATCTGAAGAATTGTTTTTTAAAAAATACAGCATGATTCTACGGGTCAAACACCACAACATTTAAAAAGGTCAAGGTCAGCCCAATTGCTGAGTGGGACTAATTCCTTCCAGGCTTATGAACACGCCTTGGCAACCAGTTAAATTCCTGACATTCTACATGCAAAACAGATACCTTGGGTTACATCTTCCTCTCTGGACATCTTCCTTTGCTTCTTGATTCAGTTAACAACATGATGATGGAGCCACTAAGCCAGATATGTGTACATCAACATTACATTGTTCATAAAAAAACCTCAGTGTCTCTCAACAGCTGTCAGGATGATGGGGGGGGGGGGGAAGAAGAGGATCCCAGTGAGGGGTGCAGCCAGGACTGGGATACTCTGGGAAGCAGAGGATGGTGAAAGATGGGGGTTGGTGCACAGGAACCAGAGCAGCAGGGCCCATCACTAGAGCCAGAGGGGCCGCTGGCCCAAGAACACGGTGGTCTTTGAAGCTTAGGGAGCAGCTCAAGGGGCGATCTAGGAGGCTGATGCAGGCAAGGGTCCACAACCCAGCTCCCTAGCTGGCCAGGTGGGGCGGGCTAGCTCTGGGAAGAGGGATTTGATTCCTCAGCTGGAGCAGGACTGGAACAGGTGAGGGTCAGCTGCCTCATCAAGCTCAGCTGCTGCAATCAGCAAAGTACAAAAAGGAAGCAGAGCTGAGGGGCTGTGTCTGCTGTCCATGTTGATGGACGTTGGCTTGGATGATCCTGGACTTGGGAGCAACACTAGGCTTTATTTCACCTGGGTCAAAGACCCTAACCCCCTGCACGCATTAGCATATATACAGGCTGTGAACCGCAATGGCGCCCCTTTGTAGGCTTCACATGGGGCAAATAAAAACTGGCTATCCCCCCTGCCCCATGGCTCTGCTAGACCTCTATGGGACTGCGCTTTGGTTTTGATTCTGGACTATACTCTGACTCCTGGACTTCAGGCTTGGCTGCTTGGACTGGCCCTCGACCACATATCCTGACTTTTGGATTTTGGACTTTGTTTGACCCCCGGACTTGGACTTTGGACTTGACATACTGACGTGCTGCCAGGTAGGCCAGGGGTTCAGGACACCAGGAAACAATACAAATAAAAGTAAAGAAAGATTGCAACCAGGGAGGCTTCATCTCCAAATAGGAACCATAGAGTTAACTTTTAGAGGAGGAGCCATTTGCCTCCTGGTGGACTGTGGGGAAAAGAAGCCCCCTGGTGATTAAGATGGCTGCTGGAAGTAGTTTTCAGTTGGGATGCAGCATGTGGAATTCCCTCCCCAGGAAGTCTTGCCAGGCACCAAGTATCCCTTTTTACACCAGGTAAAGTCGTCCCCCCTTCTAACATGTTATCTAATTGTTTGTCAATCCTCAGATAGTTAATGTGGGCTCCACTACCGTGGCAGGGCCTACTAATGCTGGCACTGCCCTGGGCTTCAGATACAGCTTCCCTCAGGGCATTGTGGGAAATATAAAAGGGCTGTCAAGTGTTGCTGCTTCTGTCACCTGTAAAAACCCACACTTGGGGCCACACCATTGTAGGAGAGGACTGATCAGGGTGTAGTTTTGCCAAAGGCCCTTAAGCTGGACCTGTACTCTAGGGACAATATTTTTACTTCACCAATTTTTCAGGCGCAATGTTCTGCTGTATTGGAAGCGGCACTGACCTATGATGAGCAGGTGTAAGGCACCCTCATCCCCTGCCACACCCTAAGGCCCCCATTCTTGCCATAGCTGTCAACATTTCCCTTTTTTTAAGGGAAATTCCCTTATTCTGAATAGGATTCCTCACAAGAAAAGGGAAAAGTTGACAGCTATGATTCTTACCTTTTGCATTGCCACAGTGAATTGGTATGGCACAACATGCAGGTGCAATAGTGGTGAAACATCAGCGTAAATCCACTCCTGTGACAAATCTTTCAGTTTCACACAGAGAGAGGAATTTGGGAGTGATCTTATCCTTGCCCAACAGGCATTCCTTGATAGAATTACAACTCTAATCCATAGCATTTTCTTTCTTAATGCATTATTCCTTATTACCAGTGTGCAGCACATTTTTATGGGCCTTATGCACTGTATTTGTTTAACATATTTATAGGCTGCTTTTCTAGGTCAAACCCCCTCGTGGTGGTTTCCAGTATACAAATCGTTATAAAAAACAACAACAATAACATAATGTTATATGCCACCCCCACTCTCTGCTGTGTAGCAGTAAAATTCATGTGGGGTTCTATGCGTTTACCCAAGGTTGTTTCTGTTGGAAAATTCAGGCACAGCAGAGACTGTAGTGTCTTTACACCTAAGTATTGACGGAAGGTATGCAGAGCATTACACCCCAAGAGTGTCCCATGCTGCTTCTCCCATTGTTTCAGCCAGCTTGGGTCCAGAGAAGAAGCTAGCCATGCTCTCTGGGTACAGTCTCTCCCAGACAGCCTGCATGGAGTTTTGCTGCCCTCTTCCTTCTTGATCTTTCTAAAAACCTCCTGCAAAAGGACACTTTTTTACTGTAGTGACATCACACTCCTTGTAGCCCTGGCAACACCCCCTCCCAACTCTTTTGTCTCTGCCCACTATTGGGGGGGGGGGGACAGTATATGCATTGTCAATCACTCTTAATGGCTCAGTAGTCTGCTTTCTTTGGCTGATAGAGGTGCCATTAAGAAACAAACTCCTGAACAGGAAAACCTGTGTTGTCTGTATTTTTACACTGCTAATTTCAGAGCCTGTTAGCTTGCCTTCGTCTAAATACTGATTAAACCTCAGCACCCAGGAATGTAGGGAGAGGCAGGGCACCCAGAAACCCAGGGGAATCAGGGCACCCACAAATCAGTAACGATACCAACAAGTTGGCACTAGCAATAAAATATTAAGCCCAGCATTTTAAAACTACCATCTGACCAAATTGTTTATTCTACTTATGTATTTTTTATTTCTTTTATTTTATATACTTAGTGTCTACTGATTTCCTCCTCCCTTGAGCCTTTTCCTGTTTTTCAGAGTGGTCTTTAATATATTTGTAATTTGTATACAGTTTTATATTTTATACAATGCTAAATGATACTGCTTGGAAACCACATCTGTGCTGTCTTGGGTTCCATGATGTAAGAAAGGTGGGCTATAAATGTAGCAATAAATTTGCAAATGTATGCGAAATCTGATGAAAAGCTAGTGGTGTGTATGAAGGAGTATAACACTAAAGCAGATTGGGTTTTATTCAGAGTATAAGATGCCCAGGAATGGGGAGGCGGGATTCAGACAAAATGAAACAAAGGTGTAATGAGATCTCACTTGGGTTGTTTCCAGATGATTTGTTTATTGAGCATTCATCCTGATTTGTTTGCACAAAGCTTGTAGGAAGGTTATACAATGTCTGCTGTTTATTGAGTATTAATTCTGGGGGGTTTTCGGGGGCGTTGGCCTGTTGGAAGCCATATCAAAAAAATGTTATCCCACACGTTCTAGTACATTTTTGTATAATTTTCCTTACCACAAAGGGACTGTTTTTCTCAAAGTGAGCTTGTTATACAAGAGCACCAAATTCACTTTAATTGTGCAACTTGAATTTGCCAGTATGCAACTGAATCCATCCCACAAAATAGTGACAGCCTAGAAGGATTTTGGTGAAAATGTGTGAGTAGACCAATATGTAACCTGTTGTTTTTAAAGCAAAGAATATTGTGACAAATGTGAGAGTATCAGAACAATGCTCAAGATGGGAGGTGGCCAGGAGGTGTCAATGTATTTACACATGATTACATGTCTATCCAGCTCTACCTCCATGGAGATTAAAGCAGCATAATTTTTCCACTCCATAGTAGCCTCACAACAGCCCTGAGAGGTAGGTTACACTGAAAGTGTGTGACCAGCCCTATATCACTCAATGAGCTTCATAGCTGTTGCGATTTGAAGCTGGGTCTCTCCAGTTCATATACCTGCATTTGCAAATCAAGGTGGAATATGGAATTAATTATGGGCTGCATAAGCTACTACTAGAATATATTCTTGGTAGAAACAGGCAAAAATTATTCAACTCATCCCAGACTTCCCAATATATTCTCCAATGTTTTTTAAAAACATCATTCCATCTCTCCCTCTTTCCTCCCAGCATAATTTGAATAGTGTTGAATCAGCACATCTCAAAGAAAGTCTTGTGCCGATTCAGCCTACATTTGCAGTGTTGGGACTTGCCCTGGGAAAGCAAATTCTCATTTGTTTAAATGCAGCAGGGTTGTATTGTATGGCTTGGGGTGATTCTGGACTGAGTAAATGAAACTAACACACAACACAAACATACATACATTCCATTTGGCTGTCACCTTGAAGGCAGTGCATACTTTTTGCAAAACACTGAAGTGTAATTATTGGCTTTCCTTCTGTTTCACCAGTCCTTTCCTGTTGCTACCTTTAGATGCCCTTGGGAGATGGTGCTAATGAGATGACCTGCTGCCACCAATATCTGTCTCTTTAGGATTATGAAATTGAGTTGTTCAAGTGGATAAAGTCCAGAATTAGAAACTGTACGTCACCTGCATATTATAGCTACGTGCTTCATTTAGATTTGGCTGGTGACACACCTGTTTTGCATAAACATATTTTCTCATTGCTCCTCCTTAGAAAGGAATCTCTTTCTGTTAATGATGTTTTTCCAGTAATTCAAGAAGTGACCTATCAATCTTCTCCGTCTCTCCAATAAGAATGTATTAAGGAAGCAATTATCCTTTATTTGGATAAGAATTATTTTCCTCCCTTCCTTCTACAGCCTGCCTCCTTATGCTGGTTTGATTCCAGAAAATAAAAAGGCAGACCATAGTCTTATTTGGGGACCAAATTCTGCAGGTGAAGCATGTAAATCACAGATCCCATTCCGCCCTGCTGAAGAGTTTTGTAACACTCAAAAGTCTTCACACACCAACAGAAGGTGTAAAAATGCCTTCATTTCCTTTGAAACTGGCCCAAGGCAGAGAATGCATTTATGTCTCCAGACACTTCTGTTTCATTTGGATGAGCGTTGATTAGAACATTTTTTTATATAAATTAAGTGCAATAAGTAGAATGACCCTTTACAATGTCTTCCTCTTCTTTGTGCATACTGTCAGTCTGGTAAAGCCACTAGTGTACTCTACAAAAGCAGTACTTCTGTAGAATAAAAGATGTGGGCATGTGATTAAATCAAGTCTGCATTCCTGTACATTTATGAAAAAGGTTATGTGGATGTACATGTACAGTCTTATAAGGCAGCCCAACCTTTGTCCAGGCGTTGCTCTTGGAACAGTCTTCTTAACTGCAGTCTGTTAAGAGGTGATACCAATATCTTCCTCCCCTCAGCAGATTCAACCACTGGAACCTAACTCTAGTTGTTTTTTAAATAAAGAGTTATTATTATTATTATTATTATTATTATTATTTAATTTATTTTTTTAAACCCTGCCCATCTGGCTGGGTTTCCCCAGCCACTCTGGGCAGCTCCCAACAGAATATTAAAAGCACAACAAAAGATCAAACATTAAAAACTTCCCTAAACAGGGCTGCCTTCAGTTTTTTTCTAAGAGTCAGATAGTTGTTTGTTTCCTTGAGATCTGATGGGAGGGCGTTCCACAGGGCGGGTGCCACTACTGAGAAGGCCCTCTCAACAAATTGATAAAATAAAAAGTACAAATAAAGCAGCAGAACCCAACCATAGTTGATTCTGTTTGGTAGGAGGAAAAAGTAACAAATAAGGAGGCTGGTTGGTTCTCTAGATGCACTGCTACAGGGCTTCCCACAGCATTATATTGTCAATGTGGAGTGAGGGAGTTTGCCAAACTGGAAAGCTATGCAGACTCTTTACATTGTCATGACAGGCTGCAGAGAGTGATGAATGCCTCTAGAATGAGCAAGGAAATGGTTGGGCAAAACCCGCATACAGGATATAGCCAACATATTTGAATAACAGTGTTGGCAAAGCTGTTGGTATGGGATGGGAAGTAGTGAGGAGTGGAGTCACTTCTGAAATACGTGGCTCATGTGCAAGGAAGCCTTTAATGTGGCCACACCCCCTCTGCTCCCATCTGCAATGTTCTGATGACCCCTGTTGCTGTTGGTCATCCTTGATGTTCCTGAATTTATCCACCTATAGGATTGGTATACTGCCATTCTTAAAAAATATTTTCAGATTTTGAAAATATGGCCCCATTTGCCCTCATGTAGCCATTTGTTTTCTTTTATTTTAAAAAGAACATTTTGTTGGCTTGATATTGAAGCAAGTCAGAAGCTGTGTTTGCAATTTGGTTTTGTAAATATCGATACTTCACTTACTTGCATGGGAAATGGTTGCAATTAGGAAAGTGGAGGAAACTGACTGCAGGTGCCTGATCTCAGGTTTCTGATCTGCAACCACGTTGATGACAAGGGATGTAAAGCTGTGTACGCCTTGCCAACATAAAACACAGCTAGGTTTTTCTTTCTCTCAATTTGGATTGAAGCAGTGTTTCATCAAATGACAGGATAGACATGGAATGCTGTGGCTATGCCACTTCCCAAACCAGTGGTGGGAGGGCACTGGATATAGAGCAAATGGGAATGTGTACCCAGCCTAATTTTACAATGGAAATATTTGTTTCACAAGGTTGCAGTTTAATGGGTATCAAGTTTCCTTCTCCCATATCTATCCTGCTGCCTTGATACATGGATTTGGGAGTACAGTCTGAAAATCTAGCATATCAGCCACACTTTACCTTCTGCTGATTTAGGGAAAGAAACCTATGATTAGGCAACAAATATAATGAGCTGCACTATTTTTGAAATCTAAATGTTCTAGTACAAGATTTGTCATGTTTTTGGTGCCCCCAATGAAATTTAACAGCAGGCCTATTTGGGTGGAATGTGACAAAAGACTGAAGCTTGAACACTGAGAAGGATACACAGATAATAAGCTATATTTACTGCACAACCACTCTGATCTAGCTAGGAGATATACATGTAGAAACAGGCATTCAGCATGTATCTGTTCCATTGGATTAGGCAAGCTGCACATGCAAACAGGGCCTATGCATGGTGGTGTGGAGTGTGTCCAACTTTTGGAGCTACATATGTGTTTCCCAACACTGGATTTGGAACTTCTAGCAAACTCCACTCACGATGGTCCTTTTTGTCCATTCTAACAGTGTCAACCCCTTGTTTAGAGTGGCAGCAAAACCATCTCAATAGCGGGTATCACCTGTAAGAAGGCACATTCATATCTGTATCCAAAATAAAACGATTCATGGAAATTGTTATTACTACTATTTATTACATTTTTATGCCACCCTTCATCCCTGGATCAGAGGGTGGTTTACAATAAAAAACAGAAAAATACATAACATAGTACCAAACAAAAATAATACTGCCACCCACCTAGTTTAAAAGACCATCAATTGTTTAATTAGCCAAAGCCCTGGAAGAAGAGGGATGCTTTTGCCTGGTGCCTAAAGATATGCAACCAAGATGCCAAGTGAGGTACACTGGGGAGAACATTCCAGCAGTGTCGGGTCCTTGCAGAAAAGGCCCGTTTTTGTGTTGCCACCTTCCGGACCTCTTGAGGAAGGGGGACACAAAGAAGGGCCTCAGATGATGATCAGTCTTAAATCTTAAGAAATGAATGCAGAGACACATTACTGTTATTCTTTGTTCCTTTTTATTCTGGCTTCCTGTGGTGGTAATTGTGGTGGTAAATTTGTTTTATGATTTGTATGTAAGAGAGCTAAATAAAGTTCTGCAGAGGGATGATCATG
Source organism: Podarcis gaigeae (assembly GCF_964106915.1). Lineage (NCBI taxonomy): Eukaryota > Metazoa > Chordata > Lepidosauria > Squamata > Lacertidae > Podarcis > Podarcis gaigeae. The sequence goes on from NC_139680.1 coordinate 50,495,826, forward strand.
TTATTGGGCAGCTTTTTTATAAATATAGCAAAAATAAAATGAACTTCAGTAAAAAGTATATTTTTAAAAATAGAAACTTTTCCCCTAATTATAACCTTAATATTATTTGTTGGTAGCTTAAAATATTCAAAATGTTTGTCCATTGTTTGATTAATTGCAAAGTTCAATATAAAATGTTAACTTTCATGTGTTTTACTTGAAAATAGTTAAAATGTACTTATACTGGAGGCTTCACTAAAATAAAGTCAATGCTAATTGCTCCTTCAATTGTAACAAAAGTATATCTTTCTAGAAACCTATAGCTTTGTTACTAATGGAGAAATATCAGGCCGTTTCCTCTGTGTTCAACTGAAGTTCCGGTGCCTTCTTGATATGTGCAATACATTTCCACCATAGCTCTCTTGTTAAATTGGACTTCGGTGTTTCTGTCTCTCTTAGATAGGCAGGAAGTGTAGAAGACTTTCAATAACTAAGCCAGTGTTCTTAAGAGTATTTTGTACTTGACACTGCTATACATGCAGTATTTATAAAGTACATGTTTCTTTCAACATGTATACTAAAAATAGGACACATCCACAGGCCTATCACAGGCTTGCCAGAAAAGACATGTCTGGTGTCAGGACACATCAGTAGTGACATTAATGGGGAGGTGAATGGCAGCATCCCAAGAAAACTCAGCTTTGCATTCCAATAGCTCTGGTGTGATACATTGTCTGTGAACAAATGGGGCAGTGGAATAAATGTAATGGTTTTTAAAAACCTCCCCAGCTTCATTTATCAGTCGGTAAAAGTTCATGATTTCAAGCATAATGGATAAGAAGCATTCCCCTGATTAAAGTCACCATTCCCATGCCTCAGCTGATCTGAACCCCCCTTTAAATGGAGTCTGGTGCAGCCAAGGTGTAGCGTGGGGGGGGGCGTGGCCCCAGGTGTGGATTTCTGAAGGGCTGCTTCCATGCAGGCACCCCCAGCATGGCCCGGCCTGGCGGTACCTTCCTGGTGTCAGAGGAACCAATGTTTGCAGAGAGAAACACCAGTGTGTGCTGCATGGGGGGGGGCTGCTTCTTTGTGCCGGCCAAATGCTTTGTCGACTGGCTGGGTTCCCCCCTGAACAGGTAGGCAGGCTTAGCAGTGTGTGGTTGTTCCTTCTTGTGCTGGCGCCACCCTCCCTAGATCCCAGCCTTGTAAGGCTGGTGGGGATGCAGCAGCCATGCACTCTTTGATCCCAGCCTCGCCTTTGCTGGTGAAGCTGGTATCGAGGGCACATGGCTGTTGCGTCCTTCTCGTGCCACCCTCCCCGTATCTGAGCCTTGCTGAGAAGAATCAGACTTGTAGCATTGTTTTTCCTGCCAGATGGTTACAGGAATGAATGCAGGTTGCTATAATCCTGTGCTCTTTCACTGAGCTATCAGTAGTGCATTTAGGTATTTTTCTACTCTGGGCTCAGTTGGCACGGTGATCTTTGTATGGCTTACTTCAAAGTACGATAAGCCAGACATGATGCATCTAGTTACATTTTCTGCTCATTCTGCTGAATGAGGCTCTGGACTTCTGCCCTGAAGTCCTGTCCTGATGGCACCACTGTAAGCAATGGGGCCTTCAAGAATAAGAAAATGTGTGTATTAGACAAATGGGTTTTAGCATTAATGCATACATCAGTGGTTTATGGAGAGAGAAAAGCTGCAAACTTATGAGCACTTACCTTGAACTGTGTGTGTGCTTGAGTATGCATAACATGCATAAAAGCATGCTAAAACTGATATTTGGATGTCTTTCACAGGATCGACGTACATATGTGATGATGGTGTTTTACTATGCCAATGTTTTAGCTGTTTTTTTCTATTGTATTGTTCAAATGATTAATAAATAACATAACTAACAAATAAAACTACATCATCCTACCCTCTGAAATTACTAAAAAGGCATCCTGAATCATAAGGCTCAATAACTACAGGATTGCTCCATAACTCTACATTCCATGACTTAATAATTATACTTTTTTTCTGCATATCCTAATATTGCTTAACTTTGAACTTGACACTTGGCTACTTTTTTAAAAATGTATTTTAGTGTTACACCTGGATTGTACATGTGGGCAGGAACCTTTTAATGTAAATTGAATGGTGAAGCTTTTAAATATGTTCACTTGCTCCTTTGAAAGTGTTACCTGACTTAGCATCTTACAACAAGTGAGAGAGCAAATTGTCGTTTTTATACACGTAGTTAGTGAATCTTGAAAATTAATTCCATTTAAAGCAAGTCTATTTTCATTCTGTGAGAAATTGAACTTTGCTTCTGAGTCCTGTAGGGTGTTAGGATGCTATTAAAAATTGGTGATTGGATTCCTTGGTCTGTGGTTGGTTGTCTGGACCCCTCTGTAAGGATATACAAAACACACAAAGTCCTTCAGAAAAAAGGACCCTCCAGCAATTTCTCTGAAGTATAGAAATAAGTCACGTTTATTTTCAGAAATGGTGTGTGGTTAGCAATAGCTCTGTGTGGGATCACGTACCCCAGAGCTTATTACAATTTATAGCTTCCACTGTGAACAAATGCTGCCAATAAATCTGTTCTCTGTGTTTAAGTCCAGAGCCCAAAACAGGTATAAATATAATGTATTTATTCGAAGATTCATAATTTTCATTTTCTTAGTTTTAGCTGTTTTATCAATTTCTATACTGCAAACATTTAATAATAATAATAATAATAATAATAATAATAATAATAATAATAATTTTTTATTTATACCCCGCCCTCCCCAGCCAAGGCCGGGCTCAGAGCGGCTTACAAGCAATAATAAAAACAAGATGAATGATTACAACTTAAAAACAAAAATAAAATACAACATTAAAATAATGGAACATTAAAATATTAAAATGTAGCCTCATCGCAGGAGGAGAAGGAAAAGAAAGAAAGAGGGGGGGGGGAAAGAGAGAGAGAAAGGGAGGGAATCAAATTGGCTCCAAGCCAAAGGCCAGGCGGAACAACTCTGTCTTACAGGTCCTGCGGAAAGAAATCAGATCCTGCAGGGCCCTGGTCTCATCAGGCAGAGCGTTCCACCAGGCCGGAGCCAGAGTTGAAAAGGCCCTGGCTCTGGTTGAAGCCAATCTAACTTCTTTAGGGCCTGGGACCACTAGGGTGTTATTATTTATGGACCTTGAGGCTCTCCGTGGGGCATACCAGGAGAGGCGGTCCTGTAGGTACGAGGGTCCTAGGCCGTGAAGGGCTTTAAAGGTCAAAGGCAGCACCTTAAATCTGACCCTGTACTCCACCGGGAGCCAGTGCAGCTTGAAAAGCACTGGGTGACAATTGGAAATTGCAGAGTTTGGAGAAAATGAAGGATAAAGTGCGAGACTGGTTACACTACGCTCAGATTAAAGAAGTCTTTAAAAATGATAAAAAGTTAGGGCAGGAACTTTTAGGGTTAGGGTTCCAGGCGGAGAAATCGAAGTTGGAAACAGAATTGTTAGAACCAAAGACTAAGGTATTATCAAGAATGTATAACTTGCTGTTAAAATGGAATACACAAGACGAAATGGTTAAATCGGCTATGATAAAGTGGGCTCAGGACATTGGGCATAATATTATGTTTGAGGACTGGGAAAGGTTGTGGACCACTGGGCTGAACTTCACTGCATGTAATGCTCTGAAGGAAAATGTAATGAAAATGATATATAGATGGTACATGACCCCAGTTAAACTTGCCAAAATATACCATTCGTCTGATAATAAATGTTGGAAATGTAAAGAAAATGAAGGAACATTCTTTCACCTTTGGTGGACCTGCCCTAAAGTGAAGGCCTTCTGGGAAATGATATATAATGAGTTGAAAAAGGTGTTTAAGTATACCTTCACTAAGAAACCAGAGGCCTTCCTTCTGGGCATTGTCGGCCAGAAGGTGTTAAAGAAGGATCGAACATTTTTTATGTATGCAACAACGGCAGCAAGGATACTCATCGCTAAGAGTTGGAAAACTCAAGATCTACCCACGCTGGAAGATTGGCAGATGCAGCTGATGGACTATATGCAACTGGCCGAGATGACTGGCAGAATCCGAGACCTGGGAGAAGAGAGGGTTGAAGAAGACTGGAAGAAATTTAAGATTTATCTACAAAAATATTGTAATTTGGTTGAATGTTAAGAAGGATGCTAGATCATAAATAACTGCCTACCACTGAATTAGATTCGAATTTGACGATAAGTGAGACTAAGGAAAATATAATTTTTTTGGAGAACTGCTAGATTCTATTTAAATGAGCAGATATAAGATTGTAAACAAGATGGTAATTTGCTTAGAAAAACCTTTTTTAACGATGTAAGTGAGAGCGGGTGACGCAAGGGAGTCCAAAGAAGTGATGAAATTATGCTATGATATAAATAATGTTGTTTATTATTTATGCATTTGTATTTGAAAATCTTAATAAATATTTTATAAAAAGAAAAAAGAAAAGCACTGGGTGAATATGCTCCCATGGCAGAGACCCCGTGAGAAGCCTCGCTGCAGCATTCTGTACCCGCTGGAGCTTCTGGGACAGCTTCAAGGGCAGCCCCGCATAGAGCGAATTACAGTAGTCAAGCCTGGAGATGACCGTCGCATGGATCACTGTGGCCAGGTCGGGGTGGGAAAGGTAAGGGACCAACTGCTTGATGCGGCGAAGGTGGAAAAATGTCGCCTTGGCTGTTGCTGTAACTTGCGCCTCCATGGAAAGGGAGGCATCAAGGATTACACCCAAACTCTTAATGGAAGGCAGTGGCACTAATTGGGCCCCCGCAAGAGAAGGGAGTTGGTCCCTCATCCCCATGCCATCCCGACCTAGCCATAGGACCTCTGTCTTCGAAGGATTTAGTTTCAATCGGCTCCCACGAAACCATCCAGCCACAGCTTCCAAGCATCTGGTCAGTGTGTTCGGGGCCGAGTCAGTGTGGCCATCCATCAGCAGATAGAGCTGGGTGTCATCAGCATATTGGTGACAGCCCAGCCCATAGCTCCGGATAATCTGGGCAAGGGGGCACATAAAGATGTTAAAAAGCATCGGGGAGAGAATTGCGCCGTGCAGCACTCCACACACCAAGGAGTGGCGCGACGACATTTCCCTCCCTAATGCCACCCTCTGTCCCCGACCAGAGATAAAAGAGCACAACCAGTTACGGGCTATGCCCTGTATCCCTACGTCTGCAAGGCGGTGGTCCAGAAGATCATGATCGACCATGTCAAAGGCTGCTGACAAATCTAAAAGGATCAGCAGTCCTGACCCGCCTCGATCCAGTTGTCTACGGAGATCATCTGTTAGGGCAACCAGAGCCGTCTCCGTCCCAAAACCAGGACGGAAACCGGACTGAAATGGATCTAATGCCGATGTTTCCTCCAGAAACCTACCAAGCTGTTCAGCAACCGCTCTCTCAATTACCTTACCCAGGTATGGAAGATTTGAAACTGGGCGGTAATTGGATAGGTCTAAGGGATCTAATGAAGTTTTTTTTAAGAGTGGACACACCACTGCTTCCTTCAATTCCCCTGGGAATGTCCCCGTGTCAAGGGACAAATTGATAATTTCAACCAGGGGGGTCCGCACAACATCTGGACACTCCCTAATCAGCCAAGACGGGCACGGATCAAGGAGGCAGGTGGTGGGCCTACCAACTTGGAGGAATCTATCCACATCAGTAGGGAGTATCCGATCGAAATGGTCCAACACTGGACCTGAAGTCAGTTGAGGGGCCTCCAGTTCAGTCACTGTATCTAAATTGGCAGGGAGGTCACGGCGGAGCAACAGGACTTTCTCCGCAAAAAAACCCGCAAATGCCTCACAGCTGTGGGTCGAATTTGTGCTTAAATTTAAATAATCTACTGTCTTTATCTTGATTGACATAACTTGCTAATACATGATCAGTTTTCTATCTGAAAACAGAATCCTGACTGAAATGTTTGTGGGTCTTTAGTACACAGAGTATAGCAGCAGCATGATTTTAACACCTAACAATTGAGACTGTAGTCCTATATATATTTAAAGGTAAAGATAAAGGTACCCCTGACCATTAGGTCCAGTTGCGAATGACTCTGGGGTTGCGGTGCTCATCTCGCGCTATAGGCTGAGGAAGCCTGCGTTTGTCCACAGACAGCTTCTCGGTCATGTGGCCAGCATGACTAAGCCGCTTCTGGCAAACCAGAGCAGCGCACAGAAACACTGTTTACCTTCCCGCAGGAGCAGTATCTACTTGCACTTTGATGTGCTTTTGAACTGCTAGGTGGGCAGGAGCTGGACCAAACATCAAGAGCCCACCCAGTCAGGGATCTGAATCACCAACCTTCTGATCAGCAAGCCCTAGGCTCTGTGGTTTAGACCACAGCGCCACCCACATCCCATATAGATGCTTACCTAGAAGCAAATACAGTGGTACCTCGGGTTATAGATGCTTCAGGTTACAGACTCCGCCAACCCAGAAATAGTACCGCAGGTTAAGAACTTTGCTTCAGGTTGAGAACAAAAATCATGCGGCGGCATTGGGAGGCCCCATTAGCTAAAGTGGTACCTCAGGTTAAGAACAGTTTCAGGTTAAGAACGGACCTCCAGAATGAATTAATAATAATAATTTTTATTTATACGCCGCCCTCCCCAACTATATATATATATATATAGTTCTTAACCTGAGGTACCACTGTACTAAAAAGTACTTTTACACCAGAAGCCGCTGCCGTGCAATTTCTGTTCTCATCCCGAAGCAAAGTACTATTTCTGAGTTGGTGGAGTCTGGAACCTGAAGTGTCTGTAACCTGAAGCGTCTGTAACCCAAGGTACCACTGTATCCCTGAACTCTGTGGGACTTAATTCTGGTAATATATTTAGTTTAGTTGTGAAGAAAATACATAATTAGTCCTCTTTGCACAGTTCCTATTTAGGTTGAAGGAAATTTGACCTCCTACTTATTGTAGGTACTATTTTGCAGTGCTATCTATTAAGGTATGACTCATTCTAGAAAATAAAGTCCAAGCCAAATCTTGATGTACAGCCTTGAGTTTCTTAACCCATTCAAATGTCTATATACTATATAGATAAACACTTAAACATTAACTTTGAGAGAAAACTGGATTGGCCTATGTATGTTTGCTGTTTCACTTTACCTATTCAGGAATCAAGCACTGTACTATCTGGTCAATTCATGCTAAATTATTCTTCCTTAGATGGATTATTTTTAATTTTAATTTCACTTCCTCTTAAATATGAAGGACAGCATGCTCCAATTCTATTTAACTTCAGATTTTCATGCCTACAGAATGGCCCAGTTCTTCTCCATTTAACTCATTAACCTAGGTGCAAAAAAATAGTCAAGGTAACTATACTCTATAAACTATACTGTATAAATGGGTATTTATTATATTGATATATTTGTAGCTTAAATATCCTGGGTGGAAGTGAACTAAGTTTTACTCAGAAATTTTACTCAAATTTACTGAAATTAATGGACCTAACTTAGTCATGGTTATTAATTTCATTGAGTCTACTCTGACTAAAAATATAGTTGAATACCACCCCCTCTTTATATATTATTTTTACTGATTGATAGTTTGCTGTAGATTCCCATCATACGTAACATCCCCTCCCGACTGACATTTTAAAAACTCTTTAATGCTGGTAATTTTCATGTGTACAATGCAGTGCTTTTTTCCCTAAAAAATGTTTAGGGGTACTCTCATTTGGACTCAAGAAAATCACAATATTATAGTTCAAATCGGGGGAAATACCGTATTTTTTGCTCTATAAGAATCACTTTTTCCCTTCTAAAAAGTAAGGGGAAATGTGTGTGCGTCTTATGGAGCGAATGCAGGCTGCGCAGCTATCACAGAAGCCAGAACAGCAAGAGGGATTGCTGCTTTCACTGCGCAGCGATCCCTCTTGCTGTTCTGGCTTCTGAGATTCAGAATATTTTTTTTTTCTTGTTTTCCTCCTCCAAAAACTAGGTGCATCTTGTGGCCTGGTGCGTCTTATAGAGCGAAAAATACGGTAAATACAGTAAATGGACAAAAGTACAAAGATTCACAAAATGTTTAGGGGTATGCGTACCCCTGCGTACCCCCAGAAAAAAAAGGCACTGGTACAATGCCTCCTTTTCATATTTAACCCTAAGATTTTGAACTCTCCTGGATTTTTTTTAAAGAGGATCTTACATTTTCTTGGGATTTAAACTAAGTTTTTGACTTAACCTTTAAAAATCTCTGTTATTTTATGCAATCTATACCTTGCAAGTGTCCTGGAAAAACATGGGACATCCTATTTTTTCTGTGAGAGCACAGTGGCCATTGTGGGCACTGTGATCTTGCATGATGTCATGCTGAGATCTTGCCTCGAAAACGTGCTTTTTGGGGGGCTGTGAACTTGTGTGGTGCCCCAAAAGATGCATATTTGGGCTCCATGGTGTCGTGCGTGTCACATGACTTGCCTGGGAGCCCAGACGGGAAGGCACGCATCCTGGTTTTGGGACTCGGCATGTTGCAGGGTATGTGCAATGCACAAAGCTTATTAAATTAATAAAAAGCAATGATGGACAAAAAACCTTTGATTTTTCCTGATGTCTAATTTTTATGTCACTATATAGCATAAGCATAAGTTTAATGAACACTGAAATTAGAAAATATATTATTATGTAGCACATAGGTCCAAAGGCTTCACTGTGCCAGACTTCACTGAACCTCAGCCCTGGACTGAGTGCCAAGATTCAACTCTAGAACATGGGAAGGCTGAATGCCACATTTGACTCCTTTGAGAAAGTGGGATATAAATTAAGCTAATAAAAAAGCAGAATGGAATTGCTTCTGAATAGATGTTGAATACATTCCCCCTAAAACTTCAGTGTTTTAACAGAAAAGTCACAACTAATAGATCTAGAACATCATCGCAGAAAGTATCCCCTCCCCACATCTAAGAGTCAATGTGGAGCAGATTTACTCTTAGAGAATGCAGACTCCCTTCACAATGCAATCTGTCACCTGCAGTGACTATTAAGTTTGCCTCACTTACAATGAATTGCCAATTGTCTAGACTTGGAAGTTATGGTTGTGGTCCATAATATACTGCAAATGAGATCTTCTCTCCATTAAATCAGTTTTCCATAAACTAACCTGTGAAGGGTCTGTCCGTGTGTTCAAAGCACATCTCCCATTTAATAAATGCCAACAGATCCTGTTATATTTCGGCAAAAATGGCACAATCTATTCTGGTAGCAGCCATGGCTTGAACTAAAAGTTAGGAGATGCCGTACTGAGAGAGATGAATTCTCTAAAGAGCTGTGACAGAATATAATTATGGAAGCCTTTCTGAATTTGGCAGCACCTCTCGCTTTGGTGCGAAGCCATCATTTCCCCTTGCCATGTAGCTAAATTCTTGTGCTTGTTCTCACCAATGCTGAATTCATCACTGTGGCAAGGTTCTTTCACAAACTTCCATTTGCCCCTTTTGCCAGTTTCCAAGGATCTTATGGACAGAGGCAGCCTTTGTCAGTGTGGGGTTGCTTATGAAATGGGTGGTTTCATGCATCAGTGTGGGAGAATTCTCATCTATTCAAGGCCACGATGTGCCAGGTGCATCCACTTACCCAGCCTGGAGGAACTACTGCTGTCTCATCTGCTGCTGCCAAGAAAATTGTTTAGCCTTGTCTTGGGCCAAAAGGGTGGGGATTAGAAGAGCAAGGGAGAGCAAACTGTTTTTCTCACACACAAATTAGTGCACCAGCCTCTTAACTCCCAGTGGCTTTGTAACATTGATGGGATTAGTGCATTCGCCTCTTCTTCTTCTTCTTCTTCTTCTTCTTCTTCTTCTTCTTCTTCTTCTTCTTCTTCCCCACCTTTCACCAGCAGGTCCCAGGGCAGGTTACAACAGTTTAAAATTCAGAATTAAATTTTAAAAAAGCAGATTACAATCACAGGGCTAGGGCTCTTAGATCTGGTGGAAAGGCCAGGGTGAAGAGGTGTGTCTCCAGCATTTGCCAGAAGCTTTGTAGTGAAGAAGCCAGACATGCTCACACCAATTAAAAGCCTGATACAAAGCAAACTTCTATGTACCGCCTTAGGACATGTGCAGAATGATAAAAGGAAACAAAAACTCAAATGCAGAATAGCAATTTTCTCTCTCTTTATTTTTCTGGGTCCACAATGCCTACATTTGTCTGCAAACAAAATTGCTGGACCAAGACGACATGCATGCCTGATGATCAAGAAAAGCCTGCCTATCCTACATTAGGGAGACATTGTTCAGAAATGGTGCATCCTTTTGTAAATATTGCCCATGTATTGGTGCCAAGGTTACTGTCAGTTCAGGTTATGTGTTGAAGAAATAAAAACAATGCACGTGCTGCCTGAGGGAAACTTTTAACATGTGCCCCAGATTTAAAAAGGGAGTAATATCCTTTCAGCGATCCTTCTGTTCACTCCGGCCTAATATCCCTTAGTGCCGGATACCTTTCAATCGTCTTTTAGATTCGTTCCTTTTGCTGCTTTCTATTGGGCAGTCAAATTTGTAGTGAAAAGATGGCAACTGTAATCCGTGTAAATTTGCTACCCGCTCCAAGTCACAGAAATGCGACATTTCCTATATAGTCCCACCGACCATCCCTATCTGAGTTTTCATGGATAACTGGACATTTTATATTTATTATTTATTTAGATCCTCTGGCAGCTTTAACACTGTCAAATTGAACACGCATATGAGAAAGTGGAAATTTAAAACAGGTTCCACATGAAGTATGTTTACAAACGGTGGGGGCGTTTAAGTTATATTCAGAGTAGACCCCAACAACAACAATAACAACAACAACAAATATGTTGCCCATCTTACTGTGTTATCCCAGTAAATATAATAAACAATTAAATTAGGTCCATTTTCAATGAGTCTACATACATACATACATACATACATACATACATAATTTCATTTGTTTGCCACCTTTCCATAGTTAAAACCATGCTCAAGGCAGCTTACAACATGAAAAATATATAATTACAAACATAACAAAAGTAGTCATAAACAATAAATAAAACGTTAAAAAGTAAACAATCAAATTAAAACAATTTCCACATTAAAAACACAATTTCCACATACATTTCCGCATAATAAATCTAAAATAAAGATAAAATATATCAATAATAGCAGTAACAACACCCCTCCTTCACCCAAAAACCCCAACTTCCTTCTAATCAATACCCAGCAGGCTCAGCTTTTGTAGCTGGAGTCAGTCAGGGCTCTGCCTTTCTAGGACAGGTGGAAAAAGAATGCAAGGCAGGGAGCAGGTCTTCCAGCACTTGCAGTCAATATGGTACTCTGAGTAAAACGTAGCTGAATGCTACCCAGAGCATCTGAACATCTTTATTTCCCCATTTGTCATCCTTTGGTCAATGTCAGTGAATACTTGAGTCAATGTCACCACTACAAAATTGGTTACAATAGTGACTACGGAAAATTAACTGTTAAAATGCTCTCCCTTTAAAAAAAAAAAAAAGCAAGCTAGGCAACAATTATTCATTAAGTTATTAATTCCATTTCAACCGTGTTTGGTTTTCCCTCTTAGAAAGAAACTGAAACCCGTTTGTTTCTGAAAGCTTTTAATGGTTGTTTGACTGACCATGTTGCCACCTCAGGCTTTAAAGCTTACTTTATTATATATGGTGTTGAATGGCTGCTTTTAATATAAATGGCTGTTTTGTTTTTTGTTTTTGTACACTGCACTGTGTGCAACTGCAGAGGAGTGAGATACATGAAATATTACAATTACAGCAACTTCTTTCTTCCCAGTTTAAAGGGCGGGGGTGGAGGAGAGAAAGAAACATTGCTTGTGTGACTTGAAGATAGCAGTTACAAACGTCATCCTACATAGGTTTCCTTAGATATTTCTGGACAAGATCAGGTTTTATTTTCCAGGTTAAAATATGATCAACTGGAAATTTGTCATCGGCCTTTAATGAGGACATCTAAAATACCACCAAATTTTGTCATGTTGTTTATGTATTTCTTTTGTAATAAACAGAAGTGTATTAATTGTCACTCCCATAATTTGCCAACTTTTAGAAACATTTCAGTTCTTCTGTTTCTTCATCTTTAAGGGTTGATTCAGTCGTCAGGTAGTGGTTCTGACTAGTACTCTGACCCTAAACATTTATATCTCTGTATTTTGTCAGGGATGTTAACTAGCTTTGCTAACATCCTGCTTTGTGTTCATTCTGAGCACCTAGGCTGATGTAGTAAAGCATAGCACTGGACTTTAGAAAGTCAAGATTATTTAATTTGAAACAAAGAACAAAAAAAGAGTTTCCTCATCAAATAACATTATGATAAAAATAACAATTCAGCCTCTTTCTCCTGAGCCAAATCTGTGCTTCTCGGTTTTCTAAGCTTTTGCTCACTGTAGCATTAACAGGACGAGGGAAACCTTTCAGTTTTGTGTATAGTTACATCCATGACAGGGAATGGCGAAGTTCACCACTGGCTTCTAACTGTTCACCAAAAGAAATATTGGATGGGAGGACTCTTGTGAAATAAAATAGTTCACATTTTGTTTTTCTTCTTAAATTTCCATTTTTATTCATATACATTATTGTATGCAAAAATCCGTTATTCCTCACTTCCCTTGTTTTCTCCTCTGTTTTTTTTTTTAACCAGCAAGTAGCGCAGTTTTAAACACTAGAAAATCATAAAACAACAATAATAATACATTGCTAACCATAAATCTTACATTGCTAACCATAAATCTTGCTAATACATTGCTAACCATAAATCTTGGACGCGGGTGGCGCTGTGGGTTAAAGCCTCAGCGCCTAGGGCTTGCCGATTGAAAGGTCGGTGGTTCGAATCCCCGCTGCGGGGTGCGCTCCCGTTGCTCGGTCCCAGCGCCTGCCAACCTAGCAGTTCGAAAGCACCCCTGGGTGCAAGTAGATAAATAGGGACCGCTTACTGGCGGGAAGGTAAACGGCATTTCCGTGTGCAGCTCTGGCTCGCCAGAGCAGCGATGTCACGCTGGCCACGTGACCCGGAAGTGTCTTCGGACAGCGCTGGCCCCTGGCCTCTTGAGTGAGATGGGCGCACAACCCCAGAGTCTGTCAAGACTGGCCCGTACGGGCAGGGGTACCTTTACCTTTACCTTTAACCATAAATCTTAAGAGCCAGGCCTTGATAGAATCTGCTTATTATGGATATTTCTGTTTTGGCTGAAATCTTTGAAGGGGTTATATTTTGATTGATTTCTGTCAGAGAATGGAGAAAAAAATAACTCTTATACATTAAGATACTGAGATGTGTACCAACTAATATTATTGACAAGAAACAGAACAGACAAGGCATGGTGGCTTGCCAAGGCCCTCACCTGAATAACCATTATTTTTCTTACAGAAAAAAATATTATTTAAAAAAGGCTACTAGCCCTAACTTAAAAACAACCCAAACCCCAGAGTTAATACTTTGTGTGTTTCACCCAATACTTTGTGTGAAATAATGTCTCGTAAATAAATAAGCAAGCAAGCAAGCATGCTACGTGCAAAGTGCTAGAATAAAATAGATGTATATAATAAGAATGAACAAAGAATCTACACAAACAATGTTTCACCTGAACAATATTTTACCTATGGTAAGGAATGCCATTAGTTTACGTTGGTCCACTGTTTCCTGACAGATTTCTCTCCGCCTGTGAAGAGTATGAAGAATATGGCACATCTGTACAACATAACAAATTATTTTCAAACAGATCAAAGCAGCACTTTGAATGAAGCCTGGATGCCAGTGTGAAGAAGCCCAGTAACTCTTGTAGCATGCCATACATTTGGGAGTCAGGTTGATGCATTCTGCACTAGTTCCAGCCACCATGCAATCTTCAGCATAGACCCAAAAGCGACACTCTCTTTCAGGGACCCTGGGAAAGCAAAGGTGGAGTGCTGTGCAAAAACATTCTGCAAAATGTGGCTTCTGTTGTTTGTTTTCCAGCAACTGGCTGCCATGAAGCACCTAATGTGACATTGATTCTGCTGAACCGTCTTGGTTAATGGATTATGTAACTGAATTCTCTGTCATTCCCCACCCCCCCATCACATACATTTAAACTGATGCCTGTATGACAGAACGAATACGACTGAACATAGGAATTTCATATTGATTCAAAATTGCTATAATTTATCAATCACTGGGTCATAACTTTATATATTTACCCCACTCTTTGGTAGACTTTGTTCCTATTTTTAGTTGCTTCTTTTTACAATCACAGATTGGTAAGTGTTTGTTAATCTATGACATGAAAAACAAAACAAAATCTTGTGCTATCAGGTATCCCAAGCTGCGGGGGGCGGGGGGGGGCAGGGCAGGATCCTCACCTATCTACAATTCATGGGACAATTATAAGGAGAAAATGATCCTGGTGTGTTTTGTTATTTGCTGAAAAAATGCTTTAAGAACTTGTTCTCAATTTTTATAATTGTCACACCATTAACGAAACCTTAATTCGTATCAACCATATAAGGTTAAACTGAGTAATCAATCAAATCTGCATAAAAGTGAAGGGGAATAAAATGAGTTTTAAAATAGAGCATCATATATCAGTTATTTGCGGATTATGTATGTATGTATGTGCCACACAATAGATACCCGTGTGGAAAAAAACAGGGATGAGCCTGCTGCCTGCAATTTTTACAAATACTTGGATTTAAAATATATAGTTTAATATATTTTAAAATGCATCTCCTGGTTTAATAAAGAGCAGCTCTTTAATCAAAAGGTTTTATATCCATGAATATAACCTAATTGACTCAAATGATACAGCCCTATTTTTTATTTTGAATAGGATTTGCATTAGCAATGTAATGCAATTATCTTAGGATGTACCTTTACATTTTTGTAGATCAGATTTTTAAAAAAAGAAATGATTTGGTTTGGTTTGAGCAGAGTACTCTTTACAGCTTCCGCAAAACTCACTGACAGTGTTAAAACAATAGTATAATTGAAGTGTCATCATTATGAAAATAGTTTTCTTTCAACTTCATTTGTTGTAGTACTAGTAAGATTACCACTCTTCAAGGTGGCTATAGTATAGTAGCATTTTGTCATTCATTTAAATATATGCAAATTTAAAGTCACCCATTACCTAGTACTGGGTATTTGAAAAGCCCTCCCTCAAAAAAAAATTGCTAAAAAAGATGAGTAAAGCAGGCCAAGACACTCTACATGTTACCAACCTATTAAAAAATTAAGTACCAGAAGAAATATTAAATATGAAACATTGTGTCTTGGCCTGGTATATTTCCAAGAGAGAAATCAATATACCTTTATTTAATATGCAAATTTCAATCTCTTGAAGGATCCCCATATGCTTTATTATGCCAGCTGAATATAACTATCCTAAAGTGCAAGATGCCGAAGCAAAATGAGCTCGTTGAAGATGTCCCCCTACAAAAAACCAATTACCATCAATTATCTTGACTCTGCCATCCAATAACTATTGCACTTCATAGAAAAATGTACGGTTTAAAACAAGCTATGATGGAGGCATTGTTAAGTCGCTGGAAAGGCTCTGAAGAATAACGGACCATGATAATAATATTGGGTGGGATCTAAAACAATTAGAAGTTCTGCATTCCAAATGGGACTTTATTTTTTTGGGGGGGGTCTAATAATTTCTAGTTCATCTTCAAGTCCATTCTTTTGCATGTATTTTTTTTTTTTACACACATTTATACTTTTTAATCGTTCATGGATTTTAAACAATTCACATTCCTCCCTCTCTCTCTCTGTATGTGTGTGTATGTTTCAATGCTTTCTTAGTGTTCTAAAGTATATTTTATACTTCAGCATTGCATCTTGTAACATAGTGAATGGTGAAACATATTGCCGACGATCATTTGGATGAACACAAGATGAAATGAACTAGTCAGTTTTATAAAAGGATGAACTGCATCTGGAACTTGTTCCTTTTTTTGGATATCATAACACAACCCCTTTTAAAATGAATTTCCCAAGCTCTGTTCTATGTATCTAAATTCATAGGCGCACCCAAAGTAGGTCTTTGGAGACACGGGCAATTACGCTTTTGCTAAGTAAGTTTGCCCATCCTTCCAGCTACATTCCAGCCCTTCTGACACCACAAGACAGGAGTGAGGAATCTGTGGCTCTCCAGGTGTTTGACTCCCAACAGCCCTAGTCAGCATGGACAATGCAAACCCTCCAACATTCCTCAGATGAAAATAAGGACATTTCTTACTCCTCCCCAACAGACCCTCCTCAACACCCCCCCTTTTTTTGTTCCCCTCCCTGCAGAACATTTCCTATCAGAAGAAGGGTGGGTGCCATTACCAATGGGACACAGCCCACACACCCTCCACTGTCCTGAGAAAACTCCTTAATCCCGCTTTTATTCTTTGGTAGGGTTACAAAAAGAAAAACATACACCAACAAATAAATTTTAGAAAAGAAGATTAGATGTGGATGCACAAAGCATTCTTTAATGAAAAACCAAGACTCTACCACTCCTTTGTTCCCACCAAGGGTGGCCCTGCCCTCTGCCTGCCTCTCAGAGTCAGTGGGGCTGGGCCTCAGTGGCAACAGCCTCTTCTCCTCCTCATCCGCTCTCCAGCAGCCGCTACAAGCTGCCCAAGGGAGGAGGCCAGCGGCGGTACAGTGGTACCTTGGGTTAAGTACTTAATTTGTTCCTGGGGTCTGTTCTTAACCTGAAACTGTTCTTGACCTGAAGCACCACTTTAGCTAATGGGGCCTCCCGCTGCTGCCGCGCCGCCGGAGCCCAATTTCTGTTCTTATCCTGAAGCAAAGTTCTTAACCTGAAGCACTATTTCTGGGTTAGCGGAGTGTGTAATCTGAAGCGTATGTAACCTGAAGCGTATGTAACCCGAGGTACCACTGTAGTCCTGGAGAGGCAGTGGGATGCTCCCTCACCACCACCGCTGCTTGCGACAAGCCCCAGCTCACCCTCTTCTCCAAGCTCAGCAGCAGCAGCAGTGGCAGGGGAAATAGGGACAGTTCGAGATGAAATCAGAAGCCGGGATGGCTTTCTTAATTCCAGGATTCCCCCTGGAAAATCGGGACACTAGAAGGGTACGGACAACGTTCAGGAATTATGGGAACTGTAGTCTATCAACTTCTCCCCATTGATGCACTATAACTTAGTTATCTTGGTGGATGTTTTAATTAACGGTAACCTTAATATACCAGAAGGACAGATGCAGCCAAGTATGTAGAGAAGGACTGAATTCAACAACAATGCACAACAATGTTTATTACAGCATTATATTTAGAGGTTGTTACTGTATGAATTAGCACACTTCAAAATAGATTCAAATGCTTTGCTGCAAATATAAATACTACTGTAAACAAAACAGAAAAAAGCTATAAAAAAATCATGGTAAATGATTTTTTTTTTTAACAACCCTGATAGCAAGAACAACCAGAAACTGTAGTGGGGGGAAAGCTAGGCTTATGTAAGTGTGGAGTTATCTAAACTGTCACTGTAGGAGTTGAGGGCAGGGAAATAATGAAATATACACACATGCTGGATGAAGTTTTGCTGCAATTAGGTTGCCAGATCAAAATTTAAAAGCATAGCAGACTGCCAAGCTGAAGTCTCTGTGAAGTTCTATGGAGCTGGAAGATTTTAAAGTAAGGAGGGATGATCATTGCATTTATGGAGCTGTGCTGTTCTGGAATAAGGAAAGTCCTTTAAGTAAGAGACATCTGGCAACCTTAAATTACATGATATGTATGTAGACCTGACCTTGCTTCAACTTTCTAGCGGGCAAGGAGGCGATTTTTCTATATTTATCTGATGACGTTTGAGTCAGCTTGGGCAGACTTCAGTAAGAAAAAATGTTTAAAAGCACTTCAAAAAGATAAGATCAATAGTTATTTTTAAGCATTATTTTCCTGTTTTTGCTGGCCAAAACTTCCAGAGTTGCAGAGGATGATCATTTATTTTTTATTTTATTTTTTAAAAAAAACAAATTATTGTTCAATCAAAACTTCATCCTCAGCTGCTAAAATACATGGCTATCACCACTTCTGAAACTGTACTATGAGCATTCTTAAAAGCAATAAATTAAACCAATACTACTATTCAATTTATTTTAGCCTATCTGTAAGCATATTTTATCTGCTTCCATTATTTTGCCTGTAATTTGTCATTACTAAAGAGTGTAATCCACATTGCATTTTAAATTATAGAAAAGCTCCACTTACATTTAATAGATTTGGATGGCACCTGGCATTTTTGCATCAGATTAGTCATTGTTTTTCCTTGCAATCAGAATTTCCTTGTACTTGAAATATATTTGGATTGTGTCCATCCTATTAACACACAGCTAAATCTGGGGACTCACTTGAAAGCTCCACATTTCCGGTGCTAATCATGATGCTGATGCAGAGCGATAAGTACCTATCTTAAAATACCTAACTTTTAAAGGAATCCTCAAATCAGGGCGAATAGCATGAATCCATTAGTTGGCATGGGCAGTTGATCAATGAATTAATCACAGCTTTAGCAGATGGATTTCTGTTCCAGTTGCAATCAGAGATGTAACCCTTGCAGTGGTGACAGCCTACGAACACCTCATGAGTCACACAAGTTTGATTTCCCAAACAGTGACATTATATTGTATACTTAGGAGAAGCTAGTATATTTATAAAATAACTGCAAAACATCATTTGCTTTGAGACATAGTACTAACTGATCTATATATTTATTTACATTAACTATTAAAACAAAGTAACTGCTTGACCGAACACTTTTAATACATTTTCATTTCAAAAGCAGAGAATCATAGTCTGAAACAACTACCTTTCAACGGATACGTCAGGATACACTTGCACTGCGATCGTACCAGCACTGTATAACGATGAAGTGCAGTGATGTCTATTTTAGCCATATCGGAGGGGGGAGTATGTTGCCGAGTAAGATGCTTCGTATTTTGCTGCTGCATTCTGCAGAGCAAATCAATTTTTAGCTGTCCAAAACGTTTATTTCTGAAGAATTGGGAAATAAGCATATGGCAAAAGTGACCATAGCAAAAGATGACTCGTTTAATCACCTCTTCGTTACAAATATCCAGAATTCATCTCTTGAATCCCGTCAATATGAAGTCTAACTCCTCAAGAACATAAGATTCATCTTCCAGATATTCAACCTAAGGTCGTGTAAAATGTAAAACAAAACAAAACAAAACAAAAACCCCGTAAAGAAACAAAAACATGTATTTCGGGACTCTGTAAGCTTACTCCTGTACAGTATATCAGAGCTACTAATATTTACTACCACTGTTAAATTCAACAGTGGTTTACAAACAGTACTTGCTCCATCGTATTTAGCTGTATTTAGTGCAGCAAAATCTGTTACTTCAGAATTTGCCGGTATTGATTTATTTAGACTGTAACCTTGGGCACAGGGACATAATCTTTTAATTATTATATATATTACTCATGCCCCAAATATATCTGTATTTACTCTGACATATATCCCATTGAGTTCCGTAGGAATAGGGAAAAATCTTATCCACAATTACCTAGGAGTAAGCTTTACTGAATATAGTGTTGTCTACTTCCAAGTAAACATGCATACAGTTGCACTGCATGTTTAAAATTGCAACCAAAGGTGAATAAAATAGTCAAGAGAGCTAGAGGACTTGTTTTTAGAAAGCATCAGATGGTGCTTTTATGGTGCACCTTTACACTCTATAAAACAATCCCAACAAAAATGTCTTCGAAGCAATGGAAACTTGTGTCAAGCAGCATATATTGCATTTAGATTGCATCCATCACATTATGAATTGGTATCTCCTCACTTGTATATAGTATAGACTGTACAAATTAATCTAAGAATTGAGGAGTGCTCCTTTATGAATCAAGGAAATCCTAAAATATTTAAATTATTCTGTTTGTATTCAGAGGTTTTAGAAGTCAAGCTGATGAGCAAGAATATAGTTAACCATCCACCTTCCAATCTATTTACTTTTAATGTAAAAGGTCTGCCTTTTATACTGTTTATCCATGGTTCAGTTGTACCGAAGCAACTGTCTGGCTCGAAGCAGCAGTCTAAATGTTCTGCTTTCTTTCTGCCTTCAGTTAAGTGATTGAGAAGTAGTGAGAAGTGGAATGATTTATCCAGACTTTTAAGTGACTTTTAAGATTTACATTTTTCGCTCAGGCCTCTGTGGCCATAACAGGATACATATACTATTTCAAGAGTATTGAATTCTCCTCCATATCTAATTTTTGTGGCTCTATCAATTGCATCTATACTGCAAAAGGAATTCCCTGTGAAAGCCTCATAAACTCCAGCAAAACTGAGTACAGTACATATGGATCCTGCTCCACTTTATCACACTGCAATTGTCAAAAGCCTCATTTTTACTGTGTGCCATTTTGCTACAGAAACCTTCGGCTCTGGGAATGGTGGAATCTTATTTTCAAGGTGTATCTTATATATAGGAAATGTTGGTCCTAAACAGGTTTTATTTCTATCCAACTGTAATGGGACTTGGGGAACTACTCCAGGGTATCATCACTGCAATATTTGTTCAGCTAATTTTGTTCAAGGGTGCTAGGAATATTAACACGGAAATAGTCTACATCATACAGAATCCTTGACATTTTAAAGGTAAAAGCGTAGTCAGTTGAACAATAAGACTAAATAATTTACAACCAATTTTTTTAAAAAAATAATGGATTTAATATTTAAGTTTATATTCCAGTTTTTAATTAATGCACTAATCCTAAATATCTTCCCACCACTGTCTATTAAGTCACCTCTCTTCCCTCCTTCGAATCTGTCAGCACTACTCAACTTTTCTACAGATATTTTACTAGCACACTCTGTCCTCAGGGCTCCTCCAGACATCCTGTTTATCGAGCATTCACCCACATTTGCTTACACAAAGCTTACATGGAGGTTAAATTCTGTCTGGTCTTTATTGAGAATTTGTTCTATTTGTTTGCAAGGAGGTTCTATGACAATGAGCATTCATCCTGAATACATCCCAATTTGCTTGTGCATCTTCCTGCTAATCATTCATTCACCCCACACTTTGTAGTTTCATTTCCCCATCACTTTCTTAACTGCAAAAACCAGGTTTTTTAAAAGTGAATTTGTTGCGGCAGAGCTCTTTCACCTACTTTAGCTGTGCAAACCTAGATTTCGTGTTCACTTCAATCCCTCCCTTGAACTACAGATAGTCTGGAGATGCTGCTATTCTTTTGCCTGCAGTCATCACTATTTTATCCTTCCTACTTTTGCTTATCAAGTCCTGCCCTTTCCGTTTCCCTCTGTCCTATCTGTAAAAGTCTTCTTAACAGACAGTGCAATGGTCCACTGATTCTACTAAACAAATGCTAAATAGCAGCAGTAATAATGATAGTGCCAGCACCAGCACACTTATCCAAACGTTGCCATTTATACACCCATTGGACTAGCACTCTAATTAAGGAGGTAGCACAGAGGGGCACCCTTCCGGGCCTTTCTTATACTATTCACGGCCTACGTGAAGCAGAAGACTCATGTGTCTAAATAACGGTTTTAATAGCTCTTCCTTTATAAAAACAGGGTGGCTAATAAAGCAAAAACCATGCCATCAAAGTAGAGATCTGTGAATGCAGCACCTGCCTCCCTTGTTACATTATATGCATGATGGAAGAGAGAAACTCCTCTTCCAGCTCATAAAATGGAGCACAGGTCAGGTGAGTGCATAAACCAGGCCGCAGCTTATGGGGTAAGAACTGTAGCTCATTGGTAGAGCATTTGCCTGAAACTCTGGTGCACTTCTGTTGGTCAGTGCAGACAATGTGGAGGTAGATGGAGCGTTGAGCCAACTCAGTATAAGTTAGTTTCTTGCATTGGTTGTATAATTACCGTATTTTTCGCTCTATAGGACGCACCCAACCATATGATGCACCTTGTTTTAGAGGGGGAGAACAAGAAAAAAAAATTCTCTCCCTCTCTGCGCAGCACCCCTTCAGCAAAGCGGCAGCCCCTTCCATTTCTCCTCCCGCTTGGCTGAAGGGGTGCTGCACAGAGAGGGAAAGCTGCGCTGCGCCTCTCCAGCGAAGCAAAGCCAGGAGAGTGAGAGGGGTCGGTGCGCTCTCCAGGCTTCAGTGAAAGCAACGCAAAGCCTCCGGAGCGAGGTGGGAGCGCTCCCACTGCGCTTCAGAGGCTTTGCGTTGCTATCGCTGAAGCCATGGAGCCTGCATTCGCTCCATAAGACGCACACACATTTCCCCTTAATTTTTGGAGGGGGGAAAGTGCGTCTTATAGAGCGAAAAATGTGGTAAATGAGAATAGCAAAATCGTCACCATTTGTGAGGTATTCTTAGGCAATAATTCAAACACAGCCTTTCCCCGCAAACTGGCGTCTGAATATTATAGGACTATAATAATAATAGCAAATAATAATACTTTTATTATTATTTATACCCTGCCCATCTTGGTGGGTTGCCCCAGCCACTCTGGGCAGCTTCTAACACATATGAAAACATAATAAAACATCAAACATTAACAACCTCATGATACAGGGCTGCCTTTTCTTCCTTATGTGAAATCTCAGCTTATCATAGCCACTGAACTGGGATGAGAAAAAGGGCAGGGTCTTTTGATTTGCTGCTTCAGCAAGTGAAATATTAAGACAAGATGGATGAAACGCTGGGCTTGCGCAGTAGCCCTAATTTGGGTCTGGTATTGGCCTTTCAGGACATTACTGCCAGAAATGCTGATAACCAGATAATAGAAGGTTTGGGTAACAGAAATGAGGTTTGGATCATGGAAGTCCCAGTAGTAATGAGTTCCGATATAAAAACTAAACTGACGCATTAGTTGCTGGTGCTGAAAATTTATTTTGCAGAACTACTGGGCTATTTCCATCTATAATGTTTTTAATTAATTCAGTCCTGATCAGTGAATAAATTAAACCAAGACTCACAACAACCCTTCTGAAGTCACATTTAATCTTCACTCGTTTCTGGAAACTGTAAATGGGTTACAATGCTACACAAGTTTCTCCTTGTATGTTTAATGAGCATAGGTCCTCCTTGATCCCCTTCTCTCCAAGCACGTACATGCATGCACATCACCAGTATAATTTCCATGCACAAGTTCTGAACGCTGTGAATGAGAAGTCCAGCATCTTTTTAGTGAAAGCGGACTGCCACCTATAGGTGTAAGTTAGGCTTAGCAAATAGGCTCTTTTTTGGGTAACAGGCCCTTTATATATACTATGATAAATTCAACTTAAAATTGTTATAATAGGATGACACAATCCTAATATGAATGTAGTTGCATAGTATTGTTTTATATGCATTCTGCTCTTCTATCCATTAAAAAAAACCTAAACCCTTTAGGAAATTATTTCTACCTGCAAGATGGGTAGAAAAGCAAAAAAAGGGTTAAAAAGAAATGTGGTATGTTCATTTTAAGAAGCAAAGCAATGTTTTAGTTTCATTATCTAGGCAGACCATTGATAGTAGACAACCTGTTATTTTGATAAAAAGAGTGTTGTAAAAATTGATACAATATTACTTTATAGCATACCTATCTGTCTATATTGTTGCCTATTTATCACTTACATAACCATAATTTTAGGCATGCATTGTATTTCCATTAAATCTGATATGTGTCCAATGTATCGCAACAAGGTTTATTAAAGATAAACAGCTACATTCCTTTCTTTTGTTCTTCATTAAATCTTGGGCTAAGGGTGGGATGAAACGCTTGTAATGCAAGTCTTGGTTATGTAAGACTCAAGGATCACATAATCAGTCTCATCAGCATACACCTTGAAAATGGAAATAGAAATTACAATTTCAGATATAGAACATTTTAGATTATTACTCTTATATTTTGCAGGTCAACATTTTCTAAATCACTTGGATAGATCTTGGAACAGTTAAAAGGTAAATAGAAATCCTTTTTATTTTTACTGTGCAGCCAATGACCTGGTCTATGCTACATGTATTAACATGGACGCTACTGGAGAATTTCTGAAAATTAAAATCATATAGCAAAAGTTGCTATAAATGCTTTGATGGTGTATTTGGTTTTGTGTTGCTCTTTTTAAAAAAAGGATGCATTAAGCTTGATGCATTGAAAAAGAGTTAACAGTAACATTTTCAACTCTCTTACTTAAGAGTAAATGTTGCTGATGGCATCTGACTCGGAATTACTGGGGAGGGGGGAGAGGGAATTAAAAGAAGTGCAGCTTTTATAAAGTTCTAAGATTGCTAAATGACTATTTAATTTTTTTAAAAAATAGTCTTAGTATTGAAAAGGCCCGTTTTAAAATGTCCTGCTTTCTGGGTTTCCTAGTTTACCCTTTTTTCGAAACGTGGTACCTAGAACAATTGGCGTCTTTGTGTGATGTATATATCCTTCTTATTTATATCAAATTATTTAAAATTTATTTTATGCTATAACTTGTACAAGCTTGTAAGTAAATGATCTGTGCTGCAGGATTTGGACGTTGTGTGTTAAACGACTGTCCAAAAAGGAGTACAGCAGTATCCATTTGTGTTAGTTTTTTCCTCCACTCAATTCATGGTTGCTGCAATACATTTTAGTAATAATTTGAACAACATTTCCCAATTACAACAAGTTCAGCAGACATATTTTGAAACAATTCCACCCAATTCATATATTTTTGTTTGGATCTGGCCCACCATCTTTACACTTTGGATAGCAGGATTTACTTTAAAGATTATTTTACTTTGTAAAGTACAGTGTTAACTTTAGAGGAGAAGTGGCCAAAAGTATGAAAAGCCACATCCTTGAGCATTATAATTCTTATTTGTTTTCTAATCTATACAGCAAATGGCCTTCTTGGTAAAACCCTTGGTAAAACAACTGCCAACACTTCCACAAAATATAGAATACATTTGTCATAGTCCAAACCAAAATCAATACATAATACAGTAAGAGTCCACAGTTTTCTGGAAAGGGACAAGATATTTTAAACATCCCCTCAAATACTGGATGAAATAAGGGGTAAAAACCCACTGTAGTACTTACAAAAGAACCTAAAAATTAATGTAAAATTACCGGTATGCTCTGCAATAATGTGCTTTTATGAAATACTGTTCTATTTAATGTAGAAAGAGAATGGCTATGTGGGAGACATATAGGGTGGGTGGAGAGCACAAGTAGAATTTGGCCTTATGTCATTCCATGTTATATAATTAGAAAGCCAACTTTAGAGCCTTCATCCTGAAGGATAATTCAAGCAGAAAAGCGGGGGGTGGGGGTGGGGAAGGGCAAGGGCAAGGGTGCTATATAAAATTTGGAAAGCGATGACCAAGAACATAGTTATATGATATATCAATGAGTGATTGTCTTGCATGGAGAATTTAAAAAGGAAATATTAAGTAATCTTTCAAACTGCTGTTTATTTTTTTATGTCAATTTCATATTTTAATGAAAGAATAGAGGCAATTTCCTCCTTTTTTATAAAATGTGAAAACGCCAGATCATAGAATTTGCAAGGCAACTTTTTAAGTTGTATAGAATTCTGCTAATAGTTTACAACTATATTACTATATAACTATATTACAAAGAAATATAAAGAACAAGTGTTACTATACAGGTAATAAATCTGTTAGTACAGGGGTCAGCAACCTTTTTCAGCTGTTCACCATCCCTCAGACCAAGTGGTGGGCCGGACTATATTTTTTGGGGGGGAATTTCTATGCCCCAAATATATCCCAGAGATGCATTTTTTTAAAAAGCACACATTCTACTCATGTAAAAACACCAGGCAGGCCCCACAAATAACCCAGAGATGCATTTTAAATAAAAGCACACATTCTACTCATGTAAAAACACCAGGCAGGCCCCACAAATAACCCAGAGATGCATTTTAAATAAAAGGACACATTCTACTCATGTAAAAACACGCTGATTCCCAGACTGTCCACGGGTTGGATTGAGAAGGCAATTGGGCCACATCCGGCCCCCGGGCCTTAGTTTGCCTACCCCTGTGTTAGTATATGTAAGAGAGTTCAGGTGTCTCAAGATAAATAAAGTGTAAGTATCCTGTAGTAACATTTGCACTTCTATGCTAACATCCGATTGTCATCAACTAGACATGATAATGCCTATTACGGGACCAAGAGTTTTAAAGCCTTCAAATATCACATAATTCATCGGACAAACATCTAACCAGCAGTCCAGCACAGTAAAATGTGTAACCAAATTAGCAACCCATAAATAACACATCTTAGCTTCATTGGAACTATGCTCATTGGAACTATTAATTGCACAAATGTGTGCTCCCATGAAAAATGTTGCAAGGTTGAATTGCACCATAAATAAGTTCTGGGAGGTTCTTTTATATCATGTGAGTGGGGGACGGAGACGGGAACAACAGCATGTTTTCTCCGTAAAGTCCAGATCTCAAATGTATTATGTAATTCATTGACGGCCTAATGTTTCATTTGTTCGGTTACAAAAGAAAACTACTGTATGGAGAATATAGCTAAAAATCCAACAATAGCTAGAAAAGAAGTTAGTTGCATCACCAAAACGACAACTGGTGGTCTATGAATCGATACATAGACTGATCAGAGACATTTAAGAGGGAATGCAATCACAGACTTGATTATAATACATAATATGTATGTCTATATTACTGGTATCAGGACTTGGGATTCCTCAAGTCGGGATGCCTGTATCTCTAGCTAAGACTAAATTTTATTTTATTATTGCAGAGAAGGAAATGTCCTCCTATAGCCAATAAATGTATGGATTACAAAGTTTCACTGAAGAGTTGCAAGGAAAGTAATTAGTCTTGTAAGAATTCTGTAAGATGGGGAAAGGGGAAAGGAGCTCTCTTATCATGGTATACTCGCTATTCTAATAGGGCACCATTAGCTGTTACATAATCACAACTATTTCTTCCTCTTAGCCTATGTTTATGCCCGGCATTTAAGGTCCAGTATAATTAAATTAAAATGTCTTTGACTAGAAAAAAAATGAATGATGTACTTTTTTGTTTCAGCTCTTTACACTATGAAAC
Organism: Podarcis gaigeae; assembly: GCF_964106915.1. NCBI lineage: Eukaryota > Metazoa > Chordata > Lepidosauria > Squamata > Lacertidae > Podarcis > Podarcis gaigeae. The sequence continues at coordinate 50,522,839 of NC_139680.1, forward strand.
AGAAGCCTGATACTTGCTTCGACAAATATTCATGATCTTTTTAAAAAAATTCCTACCAGAGGTAGAGACCTTTACTGATGTAAGATTGGGATCTGTCTGAATGGGGGATGTGTTTTTTAAACTGGCTAAAATTACTGGAAGCGTTTCTGAAAATAAAGAGAAAAAATTACAGTGCTCATCTGCCCTAATATTTTCACACACAGCATAGACTGGTTTGCAGTGTCAGTAACATGCATCTGATCTGTGTCACCTGCTTTGCCATCTGAAAATCAGTCTTGGTGCAGAATTGCTGTGGCCTCCCATTGGTGTAAACTCATCTATTTGAAGAGGCAACATTATTCCATCCTGCAGCTTTTCATTGTTACAGTTGTGTGCCACAACAATGTAATTTATCTATATGGGCTACCACTTGAAGTGTACCACTTTCCATCTAATGCCCAGTCTTTAAGGGCACAGTCTTTAAGGGCACAGTCCCATACTAAAGATTTACTGGACGAGGAGATAAAAGATTTGATGGGAGCTCTATATGCTGGCAGAACACCAGATATGCTGCTGCCATGGGAGATACATTGGCACAATTGTTCAGATACGTTGGTGGAATGGCCAAAACCAGAGGAAGATCATGTTTATGCTCCATTCTAGACTCTCCCAGACTATGCACACCCCGGTCAATGGTGCAACTTTACACCATCCCTAGATCAGGTGCAGTATTTTTTTCATCACACACATTTTATGCTCATAAGGGGGAATTTTGGTAGCAGGAAATTATGAAGAAAGAACACTTTGAACCCTGAGCTTGCAACACATCTGGAAATTGGAGCACATCGCTAACGCTTCTCTAGAATTCCAGACACAAATATCCAACACCAAACTCTACTCCACTCCAATACCCGGGGATGCCAGGACAGAGCACCCACACAGGGTACTCCCGCTCCCATGCCTCCCTATGGGAATATGGGTATCGTCTGAACTATACTGCTCCTACCTTGCAGCAATTAGGAGCAGGATCGCGCGAACACAGGCAAGGCCCTTATCGCGCAGCCATGCAAGCTCTCTGCCGTCAAAGACCAGGTACTCCAACTGTTGCCACTACTGTACTAGCCAACACTCATGAGCATTTTTACCTTGCATTCTCACAGATGGATGAATGGGGCAGAAAAAGCTGTCCCCATTCTCGCAAGAGTTCCACAACAACCCCCAAAGGGGAAGGAGTATGTCTACTCACAGTCAGTGTAGTCTCTCTTCCCCCACAGGGTGGACAGCTAACAGTGGCAGAGCACTTAGGTAGCATTACTCCCTCTTCTCTTTCAATCCCTCACACACTGTGTGTTCAGTATATTGCTTGTTATTTGCTGTGGTGGTGTTCCAAGGGCACTATAGCCATGTCGGTCATTTTCACATTTTCTACTTGTACGTTCTTTCCCCTCTCCTCCAGGTTGAACACACACTAGATATCGTGTCTGAGCGTAAGTGTTCAGAACAGGGCCTTGTCAGTGGTGGCACTACAGTTTTGGAATCAACTTCCTAGTTGTATCTCTGTATCTCTCTCAGATATCACAGAGGTTTTCTTTTGACAGGCTTTTAAATTCAACAATTTAATTGCTAAAGACAACTTCTATCCATTTTTTGGTGTTGTTTGTCCTTGTTTTATTCCAATTTTGTTTTTATGCTCTTAGTGTTTTACTTTTAAAAAATGCTTTAGCTGTTTTGGAGCAGAAAGGTGGTATAAAAATGTAAAGCAAATAAACAATTTGCTTTGGGGAATCCTGTGCATTTAGACAGAAGTATAACGAAGTACTGAGTTAGCATACCAGGTCCAAGAAATTAAAGCCACCAGAAAGTGCCTTTGTTGTACAAGAATCATATTGATTGGATATCATGGTGCATCACAATTGTTTCCACATTTCCATTTCCTTGAATTTCTGTTTCTTGCTTATCCTTTCTTCCAATATCCAAATTTAGACAACAGTCCCCACAATTATAAGTAACAATACAGAAAACACAGAAAGTATTGACTGTTGCTTGCAGATGTGGGGATCATGCCTCATTTAATGTTTATAATGCACACTCTACTTGTGCCAAAATTCAAGGTAGTTACACATTTTATGAAAAAATGAGTAGGACAACTAAGAAGAATGGAAATTCAAGCTTCACTAACTCATTTCCTAGGAGAGGCCATTGTCTCAGAAAAAGGGTATAAGTAAGTTCGACAAAAAATCTCATTCCCTGAAAGGCATAATATCAGAAAGAATACAGTTGTGTGGTAAGTAATCTGAGTCAACATTGCATGCACGCACACAGTAATGCACAGTGCAGAAGGGGCCCTAGTGACATCACTGTTTGCTACCAAGTGTGGTTTGGGCTCAGTGTATGTTGATAATTAATGCCTATTTGTAGCACATGAGAGAGGAGAATCGTCCCATTGCTTTTATGGGAATTTTTAAATCTGCATTTGTTGACTAGTGGAGAAAGATGATGAAGTGAACATGCACTTCATATTTCATCCTGCAAAGTACACGATTCAAAAAAAGAAACAGCCCTTCAGTGCCTCTGATCTTTAATTAAAAAGTCAAGATTCTACCAAAAAATAATATAAAATTAAATATAAAAACTTCTCTCCAGGAAAACAGGAAAAAAATAGCCCGTGGTTCACTTATGCCTATGATTAAATATAGAGAAATGGCAGTTTCTTAGAATGGAAGGCCAGCTAGCCAGACAGCACAGCTTTTCCACAGAATGTTGGGATGGGAAAATGCAGAATGTGTTTATTTGGAAGAGTCTTTGACTCATCTTAATTTTGACCGCCATTCAAGGTCTGTGCAGCTGAATTGTCGTTCTTTGGGGATATGTGCAACTGGACCCAATATGTTTATGATCTTGTGGCACTATTTAAAAAAATAATAATCCCAACATACCATCTGCACCCAAATGCTTGAGGCAGAAATTATTATAAGTTGTTGTACTTTTTAGATCGGTTTATATGACATGGGACAGAATGGATCGATTTGCCTCAGGCAAGAAATCGACACTAGAAGTGAAGAATTTTATTTACAAATAGCTGCCCAAGTATCTCCTTAAACACACTGCATTAGCCCACCTCCTGTTTGGGTCTTTAAGACTTCCCATGCATTCCCCATCTCTGCTCCCCTTACTGAATTGGATCCTAAATACATGACTACTTCTTCCACATTGTCATCTCCCAGACTCATCAATAGTATGTTGTGAGGTCTTCTCTACTGCAATGTTAGAACTTGAAAGTCATTTCTTGCAAGGTTAAGTTAAGGTTAGGTTATTACACTGATATCTCACCAAATGTGATAAAAGCACTAGGAAACATTTAAAGACTTTTTAATGTTATTTAGGCTGGCTTTTGGTGGCAGAAGTTAGGCTAGGTAGGATTTAGTTTTTTATTATGATCCATCCACTGCATTGGCTTCAGTTATATTATATGTTGTTTAATGTTAATGTATTATTACCCATCTGGTGCCTTTGTTCAAATAAAATATGTATCGGAAGTAATTAGGCCGGCCCCGCGCTTCATTGTGCTGCTGCTGCTTCTCTTTCCAAAATCGCTGGTATAAGAGTGCAATAAGCACAGGTGAAGGATAGATATAATGTGGATCATCTAGAAGTGGACTACCCAGCAAAGTGAAAGAGGCCACAACTCTGACCAGTTGTCCAAGGTAGTAAACGTTGCCCGTGGCTGCAATGCTTTCAGTATGAAAAGCAACAACATCGATTAGAAAAATGTGAGACTGTCAGCTCACTCCCAAGTTGGAACTTGTCCCTTCAGAAATGTGGTTAGGAGTGTAGTGTGGCTGTCTTTTTATATTTCCATATGAAGCCCTAAATCTAAAACGTACAAGTTTCTGCATTGGACCGTAAGTTTTGTGTTAACGTTTCTAGTACTTATGCTGACCCATAAATCCTAGAAACATCATTACTGCCATCAGTTGATTTGTTTTAATGTTTGTTTTATTTAGAGAATTTATTAACGAGGAAGTGAGAGCATTATCCAGAGCTGGGTTTATGGTGAGCTGCTGTAAGTATAACCCTATGACCTTGATTCAGCCCTCTGTGGAATCAAAAGATTAGAGGGCCACCATTGCCATTCACAATATGAGGAGGAGGAGGAGGAAGAATAATGAAAAATATATTATTTCTAACAGGACCTCTGAACGGTCTGGCTGTTCTATGAGATTCTGGGTTTCTGATGTTCCACATTGGTTTTGTTCCGCTTCATTACCAAGCAATTTGTAATCTGAGAGTCATTATCCCGAGTTGAAACTAGCAAGGATTCCAACTACCTGTTTCCTTGTTAAAACATCCTAGGGAAAAAACATATTTAGGGGTATCTTGGATTCAACGTTCAATTTAGAAAAACACTTCAAGAAAAATAAAATTTAAGTGAAAAATGATAATTAAACAGAAATGTTTTTAAGCAGTAATATTATCCTTTGCTGGCAAATGCCACTTTCTTTCACATCTGGAAACATGTCTTGGTCATCAAATGAAGCAAGCTAGATTGCCTAACTGCTGTTGCTCTGCCTCTGCTTTTTAAGGGGTTTGTCTCTCAGTCTAGAAAAGCATACCTCTTCCACATCACTCAGTCAGTCAACTATTATCACATAATGCAACAGTCTCAAAGCCCCACATGAGTACCACAGCTTTACCATGTTCACTTAATTCTGAAAGTTGTGTGTGGCAACCAAACAGCCAGCTGTTAGTGGTTATCTAGTCATATTACACTGTTCAGGTTTTAAATATATTTTAACATTCTGTTTGGGAAACATTTATTTTGTCTTGCTTTGAGGAGAGGCCCAGAATTGATGAAATGAAGCCAATAAAAGACAATAAAACAGAAGTAAACATAAGCTTCTCTCTGCCGTTACATACTCAACTAGTTTGCTTGCAGTGCTATATACATGCACTTTTCATTTATAAGCTCTAAATCATCCTCCCAGTTTCTTCTTTTCTGCTTTCTCTAAAATAGTCCACCTATGTTAGGTTTGGATGAAAATTTTGTAAAAGAGGCTTATTTATCTGCTTTGGCTCAATGGACAGGTACATTCATTTTGGCTGTGCCAAACTGTAACCCAGAAAGCACTGCTTACTATTCTGGATTTTTAAAAAACTGCTCCACACTGGCTTTTCCTGAAGCTTCTCTTATGTATAAAAACCCTGTCACGGATTTGCAAGCAGCAATAGCAGCAGCCTGCAAGTCTTTCAGCATCTCTGAACAAGCCAGTACCCTTTTCCCTTTCCTTATTTTGTAAAAAAACCCCAAAGATTTGATAGGACATTAACAGTACATCTAACCCCTCTTTCCCTCCTTGCTCTCAATCCCCGGCTCCACTTTATTTTCCAAACACACAAAGAAACACACACAGGCACAAGTATCCATGTAAACAATGTATTTACCTTTCTTTTCTTTCTTTCTTTTTTTTTTTTTTGCTGCTGCTTCTTTGCATAACATTCATTTTGGGATACTATTAAATCTCAGCCGTCTGCTGAACGCACAAGCCATCTTAAGATGGTTTTGTTCTGCTTTCCCAAGCCCTTCCAAGAAAATTAAAATGGAATAAGGAGGGTAGGGAAGAGACAGCACAAGAGGAGCTACATTCGGCATAAGATTTATGCTACATTTCACTGCCCGGAGGATCCTTAAAAGGGGGTGGGGGCACACACACACACCAGAAAGCAAGGGAGAAAACTGTACTTACATTACTGCACACTCCTGCAAATCTCCTCCACCTTCCCCCTCCCCTTTACAACCTGATAGTACTACACATCGCATTCCTAGTGAGCTCCGTTCTCTGGATACCGAATTAGAACCCCGAGCAAAGGATCAACCACTTATCTCTTTAATCTACGATTTAAAGTACATTAAGATCAGAGCGAAAATAAAATCACTGACATGGCATGAGAATATTATAACACACGACAGACCTTTCATGCTTCTATGTATTTCCCTCCCTTAGTGACAGACGTTTCATTGGCTTCTCGCCGCGGCACGAGCCCTGCCGCTATTGGCTGGCGAGGTCGGGCTTATCCCTGTTGGTAGGCAGAGGCTGGCTGCCGGACTGGCCAATCGTGTGTTTTGTTTCCAGGAGAAACATGGCATGTATAGCTATTTAAATCCTACTACACGGTGATGTAAGCGAGGGGGCTGTTGTAAAAAAAAAGAGAAGAAGAAGAAAAGGGGGGGGGGGAGAGAGAAGAAAATAGGTTAGTAATAAGGCAAACTGAAAGGAAAATCTTGTCAAGCTGAATTATGTACAGTGCATGAGCTAAATCCAACTGGAGACAAATATAAGTGACCCACCACACCTGCATATTGAACCAATATGTTAAAACCCTCTTCTGCAAAGAAATCTGCACAAACACATATGGCCCCTCTATCCCTAATGCTGAGGTAATTTAGAGACATTGTTTTTGTCTCTTGACATAAATCTTTAAAATTCAAACACTTGAATTAATATTCAGGACGCATCCTCTCAAATACTCTGTTGTTGCTGTATATGATTATATATATATATATATATAATCCATGATCTACAACTCGCTTAGGGAGAAAAGCACTTTTAAAATGCAGTGTAGTGCCATTGTTAGAGGGCTGTATTTTTGGAGTAGGGTTATTATTTTAAAGGACTGTCCAAGAACATTACTGCATGGAGTAGTAGGCACAGAGGTTTTATGGAGAATCATTTGGAGTACCATATCCCTTTGACCCATTTGCTATATTCCTTCTCTTCCTACATTCATGCAAGTGGTCAGAGAGATCCATGCAAGCATTCTTCCTCCCCTGACCCTGTACAGTTTATCCCACCCAGTAATACAGCAGGCATAGTAATGGTAATCCTGGTCCTTGTGCTGTTAAGCTATCAGTATTTGAATTTCCACCCAGACAAGATTTTTACAGCAACTTATTGGCAGAAAGGACAAGATTTGCACATCCACTGTATCTGGGAATCCCAGAGAACAATACTACAACATGGGCTTTTGTTTTGCAGGGGCACCATGGGTGTAGCCAAGTGGGGGGGTGGCAGCTGCCCCCCTAGATCAAGTAAAACAATAGAAATACTTAACTAACTCATAAATCACATAAGTTCTGCCCCCCCCCCCAAGGTCTTGCCCCTCCTAACAAAAATCCTGGCTACGCCCATGAGGGGCAGAGGATTTAAAGATCTGTTCAAGGAGAACCATCTGAAAGCTTATTGCAGCTATCTTCAAGTAGAAGATCTCTAATAGCGGATAAACAGGCTTGACCTCCATTACTGTCATGGAAGACTTAGTGGACATTCAAGTCAAGAATTGCCCCGCTCAAGCAGAATGCAACACGCAAAGGTCGCCCCCCGTTTTATGCGGGGAGCGGTCATTGTGTGGCTACACTGGTGTTTTAAAAGTATACTCTCTAAACAACAACAGCAACAAAGTAGCCTTTGTTCGCCATTGCGGATTTATGGTACAATAGACTGCATTTAATTCATAAGAAATGCAGGAATTGAACATTTTGGAATGAGATTTGGGTCTCAGACTTTATAAATAAATGACAGTTATATGGCAGAAATAGGCAATTTCTTCAGCACTTAAAATCATGCAGAAAACCCATTAAGCCTGATGGCTGTTTCTTCAATTTGCTAATTTTTGTTTTTCTGCAATACAGTTTTGTGTGCATTTGGTAGACAGCATCATTTAGCTGGCATAGAAGAGATATCATAAATACCACAGTTTTTATGTTAAGTATGATCAGACATGAACCAAACTATATGCCAAATGTGAAGCAGATCCCATATTTTAATGCTTGGAATAAGGTATAACCAGCAGTTACATAACTGATTATCATACTCTGGACACAGCATTGCTTACTGTTGTAAGAACATTGCAAATCTTCATTATATATGCTAGTGGCATGTACATGAGTCACTTAATTTTTCACTATTTTTATGTATTAATTGCATATGTATTTAAATCATCCAAAGAGCCTGAAACATGTGTATTGTCTTTTTAAACCTCCCTTTTATCCCCACAACATTTCACACAAAGCACATAGTTAAAGTTTGGAATTTGCTCTCAGAAGATGCCTTTTAAAAAGGGTTATAGACAGATACATGAAGGAAAAGGCTGCTATCAGTGGTTACAGCCCATGATGGTTAAGTTCTACCTCCAGTGTCTGAATGCCAGTTTCTGGGAACTGCAAGTTCCAGCAGAATGATGTTGTGCTCAGGTCCTGCTTACAGGCGTCCCATAGGTATCTTCTCATAGGCTAGACTTTTTATGTTTTTGTGAGGTAGGTTAAGAATGGGAGATTGTAGCTTGCCGCAGCCAGCCAGCCAGTGAGATTGATATCTGTTGAATATTACACCTTAATTTTATCCTTGCTCCAACAAGTTCAGGGCAAGTTTTCTCCCTCACTGAATCCTTAATGCGGTGAGTGCAGTTAGTCTGCAAGACTGTGAGTGGCCCAGGGTCACTCAGTGAACTTTATAGCTGAGAGAGGATTTGAACCTAGGTCTCCCTAGTCCCAAACTCTGCCTGCTGCAGGCCACCGTACTGTACACTGCACGAGTCCTCTCAGAAGGCAAGAATGATTCCTGCAAAAAGATCAGGAGTGGATTCCCTAGTAGACATTTTTGAGTGTACATGGGCCTTCTGTGTTAATTGCAAAAAGAAATGTCCCTTAAACCATCAGAAGTCTGGGAGACACAGCTCTTGCTAGTGGGAGACTTAAAATACCCAAAATGCCACTAAAGCCACATGAACCAACATTTCTTCTACCTGACAATCCTGTGATTGGAGAAAGGCTTTTCTTTCTTTCTCCAACCATTTTCAAGACAAAGAGCTCAAAATAATAACCTTTGTGCTTCATTTTGAACTAAAAGCATCTTCTTCTAGCACCCTACAGAGATGATTTATTCATGGAACGGCATAATAGGTAAGAGTAAAAATAGTTGAGGTGCCCTTTTGGCTTCAGTAAAAAAATAAAAATCAAATTAAATTGCATTTAAAAATAACTACTTTGACATTTAGTTTAGATAAATACTTTACCCTTCCCTGGCACCAGTCCGTCAGTTTAACTGAAACATATGCTGCTTCCATTTACATTATCTCTCCATCAAAGCAGTTCACATCTCCACTTTTAGAAATTATACAAACCACAGAGACATTTGAAGAGCCTGCTTCTTCCATAATGCACAGACTTTAATATTTTGCCACTTCTATTACTGCCTTTTAAAAATTGGCATTTCCAGCAATTTAGTGACTATGCTGGTTGCAGCAATCAAGAAGATTTGGTTTGGTTTGGGCTGTGTTACTTTTAATGTGAAAGTACTTTAAGCTTTTGTATCCCACAGTATTATATTTTTCTGGTTCTGGAAGGTCAGGATTCTAGTTTGAATTCCAAATTGCAGAATTCCAGCTTGAACTGGTGGTAAGTTACCTGGTATGTTACCAAAGGTTGCCACGGACTAACACGCATGTGGCAACCTACAGGCCGCACACAATCATAAGGAAACCTGCAGCCTCTGTGGGTGCCTTGCTACTCACCAACATTCCTTCCATTAGTGAATTTTGATGCCTCCCCAGTGGGTTTGTGCCGAAGCCCACCCACCTCCCTCCCCGTATAAATCATGCTCCTTACCGCCTGCCAAAGTGGAGTTTGGTGGTCTTGGGGCAGTGGGAAAGAATGTGAGATTAGAGATGGCAAGCCATTCATCTAGGACTACTGAGACCAATTGGTGCTTATTATATTTTAAAATTAGTTATTATTTGAAAGAAGAAGAAGAAGAGTTTGGATTTGATATCCCGCCTTTCACTCCCCTTCAGGAGTCTCAAAGCGGCTAACAACCTCCTTTCCCTTCCTCCCCCACTCCCTGAGAGACTTCAGGGAAGTGTGACTGGCCCAAGGTCACCCAGCAGCTGCATGTGGAGGAGCGGAGACACGAACCCGGTTCCCCAGATTATGTGACTGCCGCTCTTAACCACTACACCACACTGGCTCTAATAGATATTAGAGTGCAGTAGGAACAATTAACACTGTGAGGGAGCTTTTAATGGGAGCAGCATAGGGCATCAATATTCCATATATTTGTCCTGGTTATTTAAAAAAAAAATGTAATATGTACTATTTGCAAACAGCCAAACTAAGCAACATATTGTTAAGAATTTCGGCAAATCATTGAAGATAATAATGCCATGGGACTATGTTGTTTTTTCCAAATGACATGTAACCTGCCTTTCACCATGCAACTTCTTTTTTAAATGGCCCACACTTTATTAATTTTTGACCAGGCTATTTAACAACAGATATCTGTTTATATTGCATGGCATCTAGCAGGACTGACTATTCTGGTTGTATTTTTTTTTTCCCCATAAGCAAGCACTAAGGAATTGCCTGAGAGCAAACTTTATACTTCAACATCTTTGCCTTGCAGCAAGTGATAACTTCAGAAAAGGCAAATAAATCTTCCCACTGTCCTCTCCTCATTCTCTGACTCCAGTAACTGCTCTTGTCTCACTGTAAAATTTGCCATGGCAGGTTACCTACTTGATTTGTCCACTGCACTTGAAGTGGTTGCTTCAGCCTCTCTTCAGCCTGTCTTCTCTGTCAGTAAATGCATCCCCCACCCCACCCCTGTCATTAGGAAAATACACGAAGATCTACAAAATGAGTCGATGAGGACTGGATTCATCAGCTAGTAACCATATGGTCTCACTCTAAATATAGAGTGATGATAATCAAAAGATTATGTGATGGGAGTCATTGCCTTAAAAATAAAGATAAAATGCAATAAAAATAAAACACAACCACAAATAATCCTTACATCATTTTTGTCATCTTTATTTTATTATATTATGATATTACCAAAGACTTTTATTAACTGGGTGGTATCCTTGCCAGTTTTATATTGTGTTTTTAACAATGAAATCTTATCTGATATACTTGAATTTTAAATTTTATGATTGACCTGGCGGCCATTGTATGTTCACATAGAATCATAGAATAATAGAGTTGGAAGAGACCACAAGGGCCATCGAGTCCAACCCCCTGCCAAGCAGGAAACACCATCAGAGCACTCCTGACATATGGTTGTCAAGCCTCTGCTTAAAGACCTCCAAAGAAGGAGACTCCACCACACTCCATGGCAGCAAATTCCCGTGTCGAACAGCTCTTACTGTCAGGAAGTTCTTCCTAATGTTTAGGTGGAATCTTCTTTCTTGTAGTTTGGATCCATTGCTCCGTGTCCGCTTCTCTGGAGCAGCAGAAAACAACCTTTCTCCCTCCTCTATGTGACATCCTTTTATATATTTGAACATGGCTATCATATCACCCCTTAACATGCACCATTTTAATTGGATAGTTTGTTTTTGCCAGCCACTTGGGATATTTCCCAGTAGAAAGATGGGTTATAAGCAATTGTAAAGGACCCCTGGATGGTTAAGTCCTGTCAAATTTGACTGTTGGGTGTGGTGCTCATCCCCATATCTAAAATCCAGTCATTTAGCACCTCTACTAGGTGAACCAGAGGGTGCCATATAATGAGGTATGGGGGAAAGAGAAAGCTTCCTGCTCCATAATTGTATGAGGTTCTTGTACACAAAAAGGTCCGAAAAGGGTACAAGGTAGGGAGCAGAGATCGTCACTAGTCCTAAAAGCTGCTTCATTTGTTATAATTTTTTTACACAGAAGAAGCTTCTGTGTAGGAAATAATATAGGAAATATAAAGACAAGGACATTTCTGTTTCCATATAGTGTGCATGCATTAGGGAACCATGGCCATTTGTGGTTTCCTAGCACTTATATACACATGTTGTTGTTGTTGTTTAGTCGTTTAGTCGTGTCCGACTCTTCGTGACCCCATGGACCAGAGAACGCCAGGCACCTCTGTCCTCCACTGCCTCCCGCAGTTTGGTCAAACTCATGCTGGTAACCTCGAAAACACTATCCAACCATCTCGTCCTCTGTCGCCCCCTTCTCCTTGTGCCCTCCATCTTTCCCAACATCAGGGTCTTCTCCAGGGAGTCTTCTCTTCTCATGAGGTGGCCAAAGTACTGGAGCCTCAGCTTCACAATCTGTCCTTCCAGTGAGCACTCAGGGTTGATTTCCTTCAGTATGGAGAGGTTTGATCTTCTTGCAGTCCATGGGACTCTCAAGAGTCTCCTCCAGCACCATAATTCAAAAGCATCAATTCTTCGGCGATCAGCCTTCTTTATGGTCCAGCTCTCACTTCCATACATCATTACTGGGAAAACCATAGCTTTAACTATACGAACCTTTGTTGGCAAGGTGATGTCTCTACTTCTCAAGATGCTGTCTAGGCCTGTCATTGCCCTTCTCCCAAGAAGCAGGCGTCTTTTAATTTCGTGGCTGCTGTCACCATCTGCAGTGATCATTGAGCCCATGAAAGTAAAATCTCTCACTACCTCCATTTCTTCCCCTTCTATTTGCCAGGAGGTGATGGGACCAGTGGCCATGATCTTCGTTTTTTTGATGTTGAGCTTCAGACCATATTTTGCGCTCTCCTCTTTCACCCTCATTAAAAGGTTCTTTAATTCCTCCTCACTTTCTGCCATCAAGGTTGTGTCATCTGCATATCTGAGGTTGTTGATATTTCTTCCGGCAATCTTAATTCCTGCTAGGAATTCATCCAGGCCAGCCTTTCGCATGATGAATTCTGCATATAAGTTAAATAAGCAGGGAGACAAAATACAGCCTTGTCGTACTCCTTTCCCAATTTTGAACCAATCAGTTGTTCCATATCCAGTTCTAACTGTAGCTTCTTGTCCCACATAGAGATTTCTCAGGAGACAGATTAGGTGATCTGGCACTCCCATTTCTTTAAGAACGTGCCATAGTTTGCCGTGGTCAACACAGTCAAAGGCTTTTGCATAGTCAATGAAGCAGAAGTATATGTCTTTCTGGAACTCTCTAGCTTTCTCCATAATCCAGCGCATGTTTGCAATTTGGTCTCTGGTTCCTCTGCCTCTTCTAAATCCAGCTTGCACTTCTGGGAGTTCTCGGTCCACATACTGCTTGAGCCTTCCTTGTAGAATTTTAAGCATAACCTTGCTAGCGTGTGAAATGAGTACAATTGTGTGGTAGTTGGAGCATTCTATGGCACTGCCCTTCTTTGGGATTGGGATGTAGACTGATCTTCTCCAATCTTCTGGCCACTGCTGAGTTTTCCAAACTTGCTGGCATATTGAGTGTAGCACCTTAACAGCATCATCTTTTAAAATTTTAAATAGTTCAGCTGGAATACCATCACTTCCACTGGCCTTGTTATTTGCAGTGCTTTCTAAGGCCCATTTGACTTCACTTTCCAGGATGTCTGGCTCAAGGTCAGCAACCACACTACCTGGGGTATACGAGACATCCATTTCTTTCTGGTATAATTCCTCTGTGTATTCTTGCCACCTCTTCTTGATGTCTTCTGCTTCTGTTAGGTCCTTTCCACTTTTGTCCTTTATTATGGAAATCTTTGTACGAAATGTTCCTTTCATATCTCCAATTTTCTTGAACAGATCTCTGGTTCTTCCCATTCTATTGCTTTCCTCTATTTCTTTGCATTGCTCGTTTAAGAAGGTCTTCTTGTCTCTCCTTGCTATTCTTTGGAAATCTGCATTCAATTTCCTGTATCTTTCACCATCTCCCTCGCATTTTGCTTGCCTTCTCTCCCCCGCTATTTGTAAGGCCTCATTGGACAGCCACTTTGCTTTCTTGCATTTCCTTTTCATTGGGATGGTTTTCGTTGCTGCCTCCTGTATAATGTTACGAGCCTCCATCCATAGTTCTTCAGGCACTCTGTCCACCAAATCTAAATCCTTAAACCTGTTCCTCACTTCCACTGTGTATTCATAAGGGATTTGACTTAGATTGTATCTTACCGGCCCAGTGGTTTTTCCTACTTTCTTCAGTTTAAGCTTGAATTTTGCTATAAGAAGCTGATGATCTGAGCCACAGTCAGCTCCAGGTCTTGTTTTTGCTGACTGTATAGAGCTTCTCCATCTTTGGCTGCAGAGAATATAATCAATCTGATTTCGATGCTGCCCATCTGGTGATGTCCATGTGTAGAGTCGTCTCTTGTGTTGTTGGAAAAGCGTGTTTGTGATGACCAGCTTGTTCTCTTGACAGAACTCTATTAGCCTTTGCCCTGCTTTGTTTTGATCTCCAAGGCCAAACTTGCCAGTTGTTCCTTTTATCTCTTGACTCCCTACTTTAGCATTCCAATCCCCTATAATGAGAAGAACATCCTTCTTTGGTGTCACTACTATAAGGTGTTGTAAGTCTTCATAGAATTGGTCAATTTCAGTTTCTTCAGCACCAGTAGTTGGTGCATAAACTTGGATTACTGTTATGTTAAAAGGTCTGCCTTGGATTCGTATCGAGATCATTCTATCATTTTTGAGATTGCATCCCAGTACTGAGGGCCACTCCATTTCTTTTGCGGGTTTCTTGCCCACAGTAGTAGATATGATGGTCATCCGAACTGAATTCGCCCATTCCCGTCCATTTTAGTTCACTGATGCCCAGGATGTCAATATTTATTCTTGCCATCTCATTTTTGACCACCTCCAACTTACCCAGGTTCATGGTTCTTACATTCCAGGTTCCTATGCAATATTTTTCTTTACAGCATTGGACTTTCCTTTCGCTTCCAGGCATATCCGCAACTGAGCGTCCTTTCGGCTTTGGCCCAGCCGCTTCATCAGCTCTGAATCTACTTGTACTTGCCCTCCGCTCTTCCCCAGTAGCATGTTGGACGCCTTCCGACCTGAGGGGCTCATCTTCCAGCGTCATAACTTTTATATGCCTGTTGTCTTTGTCCATGGAGTTTTCTTGGCAGGGATACTGGAGTGGCTTGCCGGTTCCTCCTCCAGGTGGATCACGTTTGGTCAAAACTCTCCACTATGACCTGTTCATCTTGGGTGCCCTGCTCGGCATAGTTCATAGCTTCTCTGAGTTCTTCAAGCCCCTTCGCCACGGCAAGGCAGTGATCCATGAAGGGGTATATACACATGTACAATGTGCAATATTAATCTATGAAACTGCTGGGGCAAGTTGTCCAGATATTTGGGTTGCAGCATCACCAGTATCGGGGTGATACTCGACTCTACTTCTTGTTTCTATCTTCTGATTCCAGAGAGGGGAGGCTAATAAAATCCAAAACCAGTGTTTGGAGGTAGTTCTGGAATGGATGAGAGTCTGAAAACTGAGCTTGCAGCCAGGTAAAAGAGCAGTAGTGTAGCAGATTGTTTCTTCATCATCATCATCATAAATTTTTATTTGTACCCCGCCCTCCCCGGCCAGAGCCGGGTTCAGAGCAGCTAACATCATACAAATAATATAATATCTATCAATATCTATAGTTGTTGCTAGGTAGGATTATACTCCCTCTGAAGGACCAATTGCACAAACGTGTTTTCCTGGATCCGGTGCTAACTGGAGAAGCTCAGTTGGTGGCAGTTTTACCAATTTAGGCTGGTATGCGAGGTGCAACTGTATCTGGAGAGGCCAATCCCTTCCTCAGTTATACAGATTGGACCACTGCAATGAACTGCACATGGGGCCACATTTTAAAATGGTTAAGAAAATTCAGCAGATCCAATTTCAGCTGCTTGAGTTCTGTTGGGACCTAAACGGTCACAGCATGTGGCACCATTACTGTACCAGCTATACTGATTAAATTGTAGCATTTCCATGCTTTAATAAAAGTGCTGGTTATGTTTTTTGAAGCTTTACATGTTTTGGGTCAAAGCTATTTAAAGAACAGAATCAATATGCCAGCAGTCTGAGGTCAACAATGGAGACTCTTCTGATTTGCCTACCACCAGAGGGTACAAGTCACAGGGCATTTTCCGTGGTAGCCCCCCAGCTATGGAACTCATTGTTAATTGGGTTCTTTCAGACTGCAATACTGTAGACTTTCCAGAAACATTAGGAGACTTGTCCCCCCCCTTTTTTTGGTAGACTTTTTCTTGAAGGACAACAAATTTGGAGGGATTATTTTCTGCTGTTGGGATTGGCTCTATCTCAGTAACTTTGCATTGGCTGCATCTTTTACTAATTGTTGGTTTTTATTAGTATTTATCCATTAGTATTTTTGTGTGTGTGATTTGAATGTTTCATATATTATTGTTATTTGCTTGTTTAACTTTACATTCTTGTTTGCCACTTTGTGAGAAATGATCTAAAAGGCAGGATATAAATTTTAAAAGTAATAAATACAAAAATATTACACTCTCACATATGTCCTACACTGAAGGCACTTCTGTCAGGGAAAGCTTTGTATAGTGCAAGGCAAGGAAGCCTTTCAAAATGAATGATGATTGTAAAGTATTATTCAAAGTTTTCAGGAGCACTTTTTAATGGGATAATCTTTAACGCTTGTAATTCATAAAGTAATAAACAGCAGCTGAGATTGATTAATAGTCAAAGCAAATTTGAGGCATGTAATCAATCTCGACAATTGTTTATTGAAAATACTTTTCAAAGTGACAGAAACTGTTGGTTTTTCATAGTAAACTATAAGATTAAAAGTGGGGGTTGTTTATTTCCATTGGCAGGGTTCAGAACTCTGTTGTCTTTTGGGACTTCTTGGTTGGCTCAGATTGTATATTACAGGGAGTCACCTTTCTAGATACAACATTTATAGCAGGGCAATACCTTTATTAAGTTCAATCAAAATGACACAAAATTGTGAGCAAACTTAGATGTTCTTAGATGTTAAGTGAAACATCTAAGGGGAATAAAAAAAGTGCAAAGGCCTATCTAATCCAGTATCCTGTTTCAGCAACCACCCACATGCCTTTGGCTCAGACCTCATCAGTGTATATCTGAAGATGTTTGCCCCCGTGAACATCATTTTACATTTACCTATATGTAGGTGTCGCTTAGTGGCAGACCACATGGACTGCATGCAAAAGCTTCCAGGTTGATTCCCTGGCATCTGCAGGTAGGGCTAGAAAGACTGCTGTCTGAAACTCAAGGGAGCTTCCGCCAGTCAATACTGAGCTAGATATGGTCTGACAATATAACTCACGTTCTTATGTTATCATTTCAGACCTTAATCTGGGGAAGTTTTCTCCTTTTGACCTAGGTAGTGAAGCTGAAGGTTTTGTTCTTTGGATGAAGCCAGAGTTAGCTCAGATAGCTTTTGCAACATCATAAAGCTGCTTATGTGGGTGCGGGATTTTTGTTCTCTGAGTGCATCAGCAGAACACGCATAAGCCCGCCCCACCCTGTCACACCCCATTATGCCCCCATTCTGCCCTCCTCTGGGTCCAAAAGGACGCACCCATCGGCGGTCGCATATCAGTTGAACACACACAAAATGGTTGCCAGCTGTACTAAGAATTATTATCTAGACCAGTGGTTCCCATTTGGTGGGTCACAGACCCAGGGGCTCCATGACACCATTCACATAAAAATGTGAATATCAGAGATATCAAAATTTTCAAAAGTAGGGGGTCCATGACTTGGCTTTTGAAAAACGGGGTCCGCAGTATTTAGCTAATTGGGAACCACTAGTCAAGACCCTTATTTCACTCAACAAGATTTTCAGAGCCAACTGATATTTTGTGTCATTGGGTAAACTACAGAATTTTGCAAAATCTATGGTAATTTTGAAAACAATCAGCCTTAAATAGAGTACAGTTTTTAATGGCATGAACCTTACACAGACCTAACTGTAGACAATGTTGTTTGTAACCACAGGTTATTCCACATGGAGAGTATTTTCATGGACGCCAAAATATGCATCCAGCCAATTCAATGAGGCCTGCATGAACATTGTGATGCAGAGAGTAAGTTTATCCAGATGCACATCTGTATCTACATTAGCTGGGACACTACAGTACTTCTAGGCATGAGTTTTTCTTACTAGATTTGGTGGGATTCGGGCAATGATCATATACTCCCCATCTCACACTATGCTCCTGATTTTGTATAGTGGACAAGATAAACTGTCTTTAACATAGGAATGGTAAATCATGGTTAAATGCAAATTACATACTACACACTGTCCAGACCCTAAATTTCCTCCCTCATTGCCTTTGGTACAGGAACCCCAGATATGGAATAGGTTGCCCAGAGTCTTCTCTATTGTGGAGTGTTTTTTTGTAAGTGAATAACCTTTCATTCACCCATATTTTTTCATTGTGTTTTGAGTCTGTGCTGCAAACTGTTTATACTGTCACTGTTGCAAGGTTTTCTATTTAACATATTTTGCTGTCTTTTACTGCTTATTGTTGATTTTAATATGTGTTGTAATTTTTAATATTGCCTTGTTTGTAAGCCATCCAGGGATTATTTATTTATAAATGAAATTTGTGATTCCAAATCTTTCCCACTATTTTTCAGATGTCTCTGTCAATGAATGATATAGCAACACCCACCACAGATTTTAGTCTCTTTTTTGACTCACGCCTCTATCAGCATGATGACACACTAGTTTGTAACTGTGCTGAAGCCATTGTTCAGGGTGAATTTAAGGAGAAATTACATTTTCTAGAAATACTTTTTCCTTTGCAGCATTCCATACAATTACAAATAAGTCCCAGATCCTAATGTATGTTACTTGGTTTGATGACACATCCTAGTGTAGTCTGTTCCAGATATAGTAGATGGATGAAGAAAGTATGTGTATTTGAAGAAGGAACCTTTTTTACAAATTAAAAGAATGAGGTGCATGGGATTTCAACCATTAAGACATGGCAAATAAAAATTACAAAGGGAAACAAAGCAGTGGAATAAAAATTAACTCTTGAACTTGACAACCTAGAGAATGGGGAGAATAAAAATAATGTGCATATGAAAAGAGTAAGAGAAGGAGCCAAGAAAGCCTAGTGACTTTTATACAAAAGTGGCTCAAAGAAATGTTAGATTATGATAATCATAGGGAAAAGGTTCATGCTCATTATTTTGCCAGCATCATGGAACTAGATCCAGAGGTTTTGACTGGATGCTATATAGGTAAAGGAAAGGTTCTGGGGAGAAAGCCAGAGAGAACAATTAATTGTCCATTATGTGTCAGAAAATGACTTTTGGAAATATTTTTGCCTTTTGATTCTTAAACCAAGAGGGGGACCAGAGAACAATGGAGCACCAAGAAAAATTAGTTCATTGCAGATGGAGTTCGATTTCCTTTGTGGTGTCTGCCTGCACAGGAAAAGAAGAAAGGAGGAATACAGATGAGAAGAAAAATAATATATTTCTCTTTGTGAACTTGGTGACACTACATAGCCAACAGGGAAAACGTCTCCTAATTTCAGTACTGGTATTATAAAACCAGAATGACATATGGAAATGATTTTTCTTATATATCAGGTTATAATCCCAATCCAAACTACCTTTACTTGGAAGAAACTCTTCATTTCTTTTAATGGATTTTACATCCAAGTAGGTTGTTTAGGACTGAAGGCTTAGGTGCTAAAAAAGACAGAACTTTTTTAAGTGCTGGAAGCAGTATTGTTGAATTGCCATTGTGCCACCATACTTCCTTCTTTTTGTCCCACCATAGTTGTTGATCAAGCTAACTTTTCAGGTTATGTAGCACTTCCAGGGATGGGCTGGCCAATTTCCCCCAATTTCCCCCTTTGGGGTGCAGCAGAAATTTTACCTCAAAAGGGATATTGTAGAGTTGGAAGAGGTTCAGCCACAATGATAAGGGTCTGGAGCAACTCCCCTAAGATAAAAGGTTGCAGCATTTGGAACGTCTTAATTTTAAAGAAAAGGTGAGCAGGAGTGGCATGATAGAAGTTTATAAAATTATGCATGGCATGGAGAAAGTGGATACCTTGTTGGCCACTGAGAACAGGATGCTGGACTATATGGGCCTTTGACTTGATCCATCAGGTTCTTCTTGTGTCCTTATGTTTATAATTATCTCTGTGAAAGAACCAGGTGGTGGACTATATATGCAATTTGCCTGATCCAGCAGGCTCTACTTATGTTCTTATGTTTAGGTTGGTTAGGATGAAAAAGGCCGGATAGTCAAGCATAAGGGGACTAGGACCTGTGATGTGGTGTTTTCCCAGTTAAGTAGTTGTAGTTTCATCACTTTTTGTATAAGGGGTTGCCTTATACTGAGGCTTGTAAGTTTTTTGTTAAGAAGTGTTACTGTACTTTCAAGTTTTCCTTTGTCTCTCTCTATGCTCCTCCCCACTGTGTTTTATCTTGTCCAGGGCAGCCCTAAGTGACTTATAACCAAGCAAGCAAGCAAACAGGGAAGCAAAACTCTCCACAAATACAGTAAAACTGGAGGGGTGTGTGTGAAATACATTAAAAGCACGCTAACCAATTCTATTTTTTAAAAAAATATTTTTTATTGCTTTTTAACATACATATCATACATATCACATACTTACACAGCCAAGAAAAAAGGAAAAAAGAAAAAAAAGAAAAACAAAACATGTAATACATAAAAACATAGACAACTCAACTTACATTGACAAACACTCATCGACTTCCCTTTATCTCGATTTCGGAATAAAGTTATCATATTTTTTATCCGCAGTGTCTCATTTTTCAAGCAATTTTTACGTAGTAAGTGTTATCTCATACCTACTGTGAATTTTTCAAATATATTTGTTTTTTATCAACATTTTTATTTTCCTTTTATTTCTGTTTTCATATATAACTTAAATTTATCCCATTCATTATTAAATTTTGTACTTTTTTGATTTCTTATTTTCTGTGTCAATTTTGCCAGTTCTAAATAGTCAAATAGTTTAGATTGCCACTCTATTATCGTTGGGATTTTAGACGTTTTCCAATACTGTGCTATGAGGGTTCTGGCAGCCACTGTTGCGTATTGAAAAAATGTTTTATCTTCCTTTTTGATTTCTTTGCCAATTATCCCCAGGAGGAAAGCTTCAGGTTTTTTGCTAAAGGTGTATTTGAGGACTTTTTTTAATTCATTATAGATTCCCAAAAAATTTTAAGTGTCTCACATGACCACCACATATGTATAAAGTCGCCCTCCTTACTCTTGCATTTCCAACACATTTTATCACCTGTTTTATAAATTTTATCCAATTTTACCGGCGTCATGTACCATCTGTACATCATCTTATACATGTTCTCCTTGAGTGTTGTACATGCCGTGAAGTTCATACCTTTACACCATAAAGCCTTCCATTTGTCAAACTCTATATTATAACCCAAGTCCACTGCCCACTTCACCATCACCTCCTTCACTTCCTCATCATTGGTGTCCCACTCAAGTAACTGGTTATACATTTTTGATAGTAATTTTGTTCTTCCTTCTATTATTTCAATCTGAAATCTATGCACGCCAACCAATTCTAAAAGGCCACAAATACCAGTAGTTAAAGGCCAAACACCTGGTTATAGAGGAAAGTTTTTCATAGAATCATAGAACTGAAGACTTGGGACTCAGATGGTCATTTAGTCTGATTCCCTTCAATGCAGGAATTTTAACTAAAGCATCCATGACAGATGGCCATCCAGCCTCTGCTTTAAAACCTCCAATGAAGAAGAGCACCACCTTCTGAGGGAGTCATTTCTGCTGCTGAACAGCTCTGGCACCTAAAGATATGTAATGATGGTGCCAAGTGAGCCTTATGCTTATTCATTTGTTCAGTTTCTTTCTCAACCTGATGGTTTGTGATTGCCTTACATCTTTGCATTGCAGTCTGCTGGCGCTGCTATTAAATGCAAAGTCAGTTCCTAACAAAATCTCATTCACCCATGATTCCATGGGGGATAAAAAGGCTGACCTAGCTTGTATTACTGAAAGGTGGCTTGACGAGCTGAGGGTATAGTTTCTCCTAGCTATGCCCTCCTACTTAAGTACTCAGTTCAGTATCAGAATAGAGTCAGGAACTGGTGGCAGCAATGGAGGGTTTCTGTAGTCTCACTGTCTCCAGGCTTCTTGTCCGTTTGAGTGCAGTATGGAGTATATGTATCTTGTGTTGAGTGACCAGGACAGATTAGAAATTCTGCTGGTGAATCACCTGACAGAGGTGGTATTGGATATGGTGTTGAAGATTCCCATGATGGTTGTTCTGGGCTGGGGGGAACCTAGTTTTCATGCTAAGGTACCAGGTCCTTGATGGCTCTGGTCTTTATGGGCGCCATTACAATCCTGAGCTATTCCAACATGGCTTTAGCCCAACACATAAAGCAAGATACACCTGATAGTTGTTTCTTGGTCACACAGGAGGATAGTAATCTGAAAATGGGGGATTTTGCATTAATGTGATTGAACCACTTCCGGTTGAAATCTAGACTTGCATTTCCCCTCTGAATGCATGGGAGGTCTATTAATGTAATTCCCACTCAGATGCTTTTGGGCACTGATGGACTCCAAAGGGCTTTTGGGGATCTTCTGATGAGCATGACAGGCACACTTGCCTTAGGTCTTTACATGTATGAAATAAATGTCAGTAAGGTCATAATGGAACCTCTTTATAAATGCCTCAGCTTTTATATGTTTTGGAATCTGACTTTGGAATAAAAGCAAATAGAAATACAAATCAAGCGGCCCGGAAATGACCATTGCTAAAAGGAGTTGTTTTGGGGAGAAAAGTCAAAACAAAGTGAGCTTGATTAATTTTCTGCATCACTTAGACTAAAAGCTGGTCAAAATAGGGCAGGAAAATCTTGTACAGCACAATTTTACTAAGAAGTCCTACTGAGTTCAGTGGAATTTACAATGTAATCCTATTCATTGTCTGCTTATAAGAATGTAAACTTGAGTCCTGCCGGATTAAACCGAAGCCCTTCCTACTCCAGCATAATCTAGAACCAAAACCCTGTCTAGAAGCACAGGTTCTGCAATAAATGCCCATCTGGAAGTACCTACCCTTTTCCTTTTAGCAAGCCCACTAATGATCTAGAGCCCTTGCCAGATCTGCAGCTGCTGCTATAATATTATAATATTATATAATATATCTGTAGATCAACATGGTTTCAAAGATTTAGGGTGTGAATTAGATCATTTTTGGGGGTCCCTTCCATCTCTGCAATTCTGTTATTTAGGCTGAGTGACAGGGCTGCTGACATAATATATATATAAATGAAGCAATAATGTAACATATAAATCTTAGAGACGACATACAGGTAGAAAAAGTAGTCGTGATGTTACATATAAGGGTGTTGCAGTTATAGTGAGTAAGGAAGAAAAACAAACCAGTGCAATTAAGATGGGGCTAAAGTCTGTTGCGCCGATGTAAGGCGTGGGCACAGAGCTGACTTTGTAACACTATGCAGGGCAGAGTAACGATGCTGCCAGAGAACACTTCAGCAGAACCAGCGGCAATGTGGTGCCTATTTAAAGGTAAAGGGACCCCTGACTATTAGGTCCTATTTAGGTCCATTAGGCCTATTTAAACTTGAGCGCTAATAAATGACTTCCCACCTAGCACAGTTAGCATGGACGAATACTACGGTGTCGTTTTTGCGGCAGAACAGCCCCGCCTTTCCCTCCTGCTCGCCCGCCAACATTTCGGGGCAGGTTGCCGTATTGAAAAAACAACAACGCGGAAGTAGCTCGAGAGGGGATAAGGGCAAATGCTTCGGCCGCTGCTACAGAGCATGCGCCGTTCTTCCGAGCATGCCCAGTACCGATGACGGAGGCGCCCGCTGCCCACTCTTACGGTGCACCGGTTGCGACGGGAGCAGAAAAAGCAGCAGCGGCTGACCCGGCGACCGTCCTTTCCTCGCAGGTTCTCGGATACCTTTCTTCCCTTCAGTAGCTTGGAGGACACGGGGAGCCCAAGGTGTGGAGAGTTGGAGGAAGGGGGTAGCTAAGTAGGGTTTTTGCGCGCGCGCGTGTGGTTGCTAAGGTGACCGAGGCTACCTGGTCGGTTCCCAGGGAACAGGATGCCGCCTGGAGCAGAAACTGCTAAGGACTTCCTGGCCTGACTGCCTAGATTCTCCTTCTATATACCTCCGTCCGTCTGTCTGTCTGTGTGAGTGAGTGAGTTACTGGACTTTTCCTGGGCTTCCAACCCTCTTGGCGGATGGCATCAGGGGTGCCCACCTGCACTCAAGCCTTGGATTGGGTCTGAGGTTTGCTGGTGGTTGTTAGAAATGCACCTATTCCTAGAAGATACTGAAAGTTAAATAGGTAAATATGTAGAAAATGAAGCCTTAAAGACAAGAAGAACCACGCTGGTACCAATTCGGTTCTCTCTAGAACCAGCTTGTTGTGTGAATTGTTGTGATTAGCAAATACATAAATGTCCTACATTTTGCCTGTGCAAAAATATAATATGCATAAGGCTGCGATGTCGGTCAGAAACCTATGAGTAATTGTGAACCCAGCTATTTAAATCACGTAGTATTTCTTTGCAGCTGAGTGCCTGTTATAACTATATTGAAGAAGTGTGCATGCACACGAAAGCTCATACCAAGAACTAACTTAGTTGGTCTTTAAGGTGCTACTGGAAGGAATTTTTTTTGTTTTGACTATGGCAGACCAACACGGCTACCTATCTGTACTTAGGCAACTGAGTGCCTGTTCATTTAGCTTGGGTAAAAAAAATGCATATAGAAGTTTGTAATAATCTAAAACACACACTCCAAATACAGTGCAACAAGCACATGTTTGCTTTCAGGATATAGGAATGCAAGGGTATCCATTTGTAGAGGAAGGAGGAGGAGAAATCGGCATTCTTAATAGCAGTTTATACAAAAAAAAAATTCCTTCCAGTAGCACCTTAAAGACCAACTAAGTCAGTTCTTGGTATGAGCTTTCGTGTGCATGCACACTTCTTCAGATACGAAGAAGTATCTGAAGAAGTGTGCATGCACACGAAAGCTCATACCAAGAACTGACTTAGTTGGTCTTTAAGGTGCTACTGGAAGGAATTTTTGTTTTGTTTTGACTATGGCAGACCAACACGGCTACCTATCTGTAACTAGCAGTTTATAGTTATTTATTAACTTATTTGTTTAAAACCATTTATATCCCTCTCTCCCTAAGGGTATTAGAGTGGCATACACTAAAATAGTAAAATATATAAAAAGTAAGTATTCTGGAGGGTGGGGAGATTAGAATTGGGTGGTGGTATATGCTTTTAGAGTTAAAATAAACTCCCTTCCTTGGACTATACTGGTATGTTTCAGAATGAAAGACAGGGGAAAGGGACACGCCTAACATTTTCCAGCATCCTCACCCCTGCTATTCAAAAAAGAGAGTTGGGAATAAATCAAGGCAGGCAGGCAGCCCTAAACCTAAATTCTCTAGTGCTATATAGACAGCGATAGCCAGGGGTGTACCTAGGTGTTGGTAAGGTTGGCCCTGCCAAGGGCCCAGGTCAAGGAGGGCATATAAATTACACTCTTCCACTTTGACTCCATCATAGCAAGCCTGTAGGGCCGCCTCTCTGGCCGGCTGGCAGCACTACTAGCTCCTTGCCTAGGGTGCAAGTGGGCCTAGCTATGCCTCTGGCAATGGCCTTAGCGGGGCTTCAACAGAAGAAAAACAAATTTCCTCCTTCCTCTCCTGAATTCCCTTCCTCAGACCTGATCAGCACGATTCTTTGTGAGTTTTTAATCTTTTCGAATCACTGGGAGGAAAGTAGCACTGGTGTACTGCTAACTTTTATTTTTCTTCTCAGAATTCAGATTAGTCTTTATTTCAAAGACATGATGGTTCTTCCAGTGTAGGAATTCCATTCAGATTAAGGATATGTGGCTCCTTCATTATTCAAATAAAACATAAAACACAAATACCGAAGGAGCATGTTTTTAATAATGTGCGTTTTATTATTTTTGAGGGAATTATGCCATATCCTAAGAATAAATCATAACTTTTTCATTATGAGCAGAGTTGGTCAAAATGTGGTAAGTGAGGAGACAGGAATTTTTTGTTAATAAAAGTCTGTTTGCAGGCTTGACTATGGCTCTGCAGTACAGAATGTATTCATGTCTCCCAGGTTGCCAGTTACTTAATTAAAAGAGAGCAAATATTAAAATCCAATAAATGGTATATCTCTAGAGCAAAATGTAAGGATTTTAAAGTAGAAGGAAATGACTCATTCTTCAAAGACTGAGACCAGCGACATAGGAATTATTAAGGTGTTCTAAAACTTCAGAGTGCAACAGGGAGTATAATAGAAATTGAAACTGAAAGATTTTGTTTCTGTTTATATTCCTGTCACAAACTTAATTTACCATTTGATTATAGCACTTATTTAATTAAAATATAACCTACTGTTAGTACTTAAAAGCCAAAATCATGACTCCAGCTTGGAGTTTGTGATAGAAGAGAAGAAACAAAAAAGAAACAAAAACAAAAACAACTCACAAAAAATATACATATCTGATGCAATTTTCCAGATTAGAAAATTGGTTTGTTTGTTAATCTCCTCTAAAAATTTGTATAGTTCAGTCATCATTTTAACTCTCATGACTTCCTCAAAGGAACCCTGGGTATTCTAGTTTGGTGAGATAGCTAACAATTAATGGAAGTATGTGAAGTTTACTATCCACATCAAATGAGAGTATGGATGAACCCAAAGCCAAACCATAGCTTAGCCCCAGATAGCACAGCAGCAGCAGAATTGGATAAGGAGTACAGCAGCCGTGATCTTCACTTCAGGAGCCCACATGCTGAGCCATGGTTGATGTGTGAACTGGGTTACCATATACTGAATTGTATTTTCACATACATACATACATACATACAAACATACATACATCTAACCGTTATAGAAAAGTCCGTGTAACTACTGAAATAAGAACTTAACACTTAAAAACTTTAAAAACTTAAAACTTTGTTGGCACAGCCTATGGTTCTGAAAAGGTCTGGCAGGAAGTTCTTCCTGCCAACAAATCCTTCCAGCTTGCTTAGCGTTCAATGAATGTGTAGTTTCCCAGCTGCATTTTCCGCATGTTGAATTTCAGAGGCCAGTTGGCATACCTAAGAGCAGTTGTTTTCAGCCTATTTTGTTGAAGGTATCTCAGAAACTTTTAAAATGATTTTTAAGTGAGAAAAGCCACAATAGCAGATCAACCTGTTTGAGAAACCTGCATTCGCCTGCCAGTCATCCAGTGTACATTAAACAAGTACAGAGAAATCAACTGTGTATATACATGTGTGAAGTCACTGTTCAGTAAGAAGCTTTGATCCCTTGAAAGAATGTAATAATGGCTGTGGAGTTTGTGCTTAAAAAGAAGTGGTTTGAAAAGAAGCACATTATACAAACTTAAGTCCTGAGAAGTTTTTACTAGAAGTCAAACTGCCATGCCTTTTTATGCAGAGGAGGCAACAAATTAACAATAAATATTCTGGTTAGATTTTTGTTGGTTATCTACAAAGAAATTGACTTGGCATGTTGCCTTAAGCTGCATAAATGTGGAAGAAATCTTTCATTGAGATATGGGCTGTCTGGAGCTTGCATTTTTTAAGTTGATGATCTGTCTTGTGTAGGATATTAGTGTTTGTTCTTTTTGGCTGTAGTTTCGGTTTACATTTTCTATTAGAACAATCCCTAGATAGCACTGATAACTTGTCTTGTTTGTTTTGACAGTAAATGTTTTCTTTTTATCATTCAGATCCTGCTGTGATATCATCATTGTAGTATTGTGGTAAATACTACAGCTTGTGGGTGTTTATATGGCTATTTAATGAAGTCTTCTATGGAGTCAGGAAACTGTTGTGTTTGGCCCTGAAAGTGCATAGCAGTGAATCCTTTGGTGAGTATCTTTTGTGCATATGTTTGTGTGACTTCCTTCCCGCTGGAAGTGATGTTCTGTGCTCACTGTACTTCTCCATTGTTTCTTTGCCATTAATAATAAAGCAGTAGGATAATAATCATTGGCAAAGAAGCTTGAGTTATCTAAGAGTGCCTTTCTCTCCCAGGTTCCAAAAGTGGCATCTCTGAATGGGCTAATCCACATAAGCTCTAAAGTTGTGGGAAAGTGGGATCACAACCACCTGGCCCATCAGCTGAGTGTGTCTGGCCTGCCTTAGTCTCCCAGTAACGCAGCTACCACATGCATAATGCAGGTAGAAGTTGTAAAAAGTAAAGTTATAAAATGTATACTGACGGAAGTTAGAAAATCCCACAGGAGATACTCTGACATAGTTCAGATGGAATATCCAGGACACTTTCCAAAATGGCCTTAAATGTATGTTGGAAGTCCTCCAGGAGACCATAGAGTTTAAATAATGCTCTTCTACTCTGATCAACAACCACCCCACATGCATACCAATAGCTCCCAATAACACCCCAAGGGGATTTTTCAAATTTGGTTTATTATCCAGGATTTTTTGCTGAACAAGAAGAAAATGTTCAGTAAGCCTTACTACAGAAATGCACTGAAAAGACAAAAAATATCCAGCTTGTCATCCTATATAAACAATACACTGTAGACAAAATGCTCTCTTCAACATCACATAAGTATTACTTTCATGTGTGTATTAAGCTCATCTTACATCTTACCATGGGCCGCATATTTTGGATTCTGAAAGCAATAATTTATTATTGTTATTATTGCATTTATTTAAAGTAGCCATATCTGATGGGCAAGGCTATGCTGTGCATAGGTTCTGTGAATTTAGAGAATGTCTGACATAATGTTTTACAGTGGTACCTCGGGTTAAGAACTTAATTCGTTCCGGAGGTCCATTCTTAACCTGAAACTGTTCTTAACCTGAAGCACCACTTTAGCTAATGGGGCCTCCTTCTGCCACCGTGCCGTCGGAGCACGATTTCTGTTCTAATCCTGAAGCAAAGTTCTTAACCCGAGGTAATATTTCTGGGTTAGCGGAGTCTGTAACCTGAAGCGTATATAACCTGAAGCGTATGTAACCTGAGGTACCGCTGCATTTTGTAATGGTCTTGATGCTTTAAGGGTGCATTTGCACTTGCATGTGCTGCTGATTACTTTAATTGTATCAGGAAGTAACACAAATATATCAATAATAGCAGAAACAAAGCAGCACTGGAGAATCCTGCAGCTTCCTGCAGAATAGCTTCTGCTGCCATGCAGACTAGACTGACCATGCTAATCTGTGGTGCAGACAGATGGCTGAGCAGCATGAACTAATGACCAATGCAGTGGGAAACACAGGGATTATATGTTCATCAGAGTGTGATCTGAACCTTGAAATACTGACATTGCAAACAAGTTTCTAGAACTTTTATATTTCCTATCTCTTCTGCACAGTGTTGGAGTACTTACTGCAAACTCATTTCTATCAGAAAAATGAAGCCCTCAAAGAACAAAAATGTAGAATATTCAGAAGGTTTCTATAAGCCCCCATTAGCTGTCCAGAAGACCAGTGCTGAGATAATAAATGAAGCACGAAATACACTAAGGATTTTAAAAACTCAAAGACCGTTCACACCAAGGGAGGAGCAAAGGAAGCTTTTTGGATCTGCGTCTTCAAGAACACCTGAAAATAGACCACCTTCTGCTTTTAGGTATGGGGTTTTGGAGGGAAGGGCTATAACCCTACATTCCGTGTCAATGGGAGATAAAATCTAAGTGTCTGTCTATTGATTCAGGTGAATTAGAGAAGTATAAAAACGCAGGTATAAAATTGTCCATCTATTTTGGTAGGGAGTACATGCTTCCTGCTGTATGGATGTAGCTGATAAGAAGTTTGGCTAGAAATAACTGAAGTGTTTCTGACAACTTAGAGAAGCACTATCACGATATGGATTGCCATTACAGCTGCTCAGTAGCCAGCATAGAGAGGACTTGGAATAAGGCAGCATTATTCCTTGTGCCGTTGAGTAAGTAGAATAGGCACCATGGCATATAACTAGCCCCTTTATTTTCTTTACATCTTCTCTAACCTGTGTTTTGTTTTGCATTCCAAAAAGCGATTTTCAGTAAAGCAATTTGGCAAAGGTAGAATTTTCGCTCCATTAGTATGCACATAGAAAGTACTTTGTGAAGAAAAACATGTTATCTACACATTTAATTAATATGTTCTGTTTTTCATTCCAGTCTCCATGCTTCCAGCTTTGAATGGGTTGAATCAAGGCCTGTCTCTTGTGCACGTCTAAGCCCACTGGACCATGTATGTATTATCTTTTAGCAGGGCTTTGTGTATTCTGTGCTCCATTAAAATTATGTGCCAAGAAAGACTGCATTCTGCAAACTTAATGCAGATTGACACTTAAGGCCACTTTCCATCACCTAAGTATTTTTCAGCTGCCTCTCTGGCTCCTTAGGTCTCTGCAAGCATTTCTTACACAGCACAGGAGGAACTTGCTTTTTACAATTAGATTATCAGGAAAGTGAATTTATGCCCACTACCACATTCGGTGCTTTTTCTGCAGTCTCATGGAACTGTGGCATATTCCTAGTCCTATTCATTGGAAGTAAAATTACAGAGGCTGATACTGAAGCATCCATGTCTTGCTTCTCCCCACCCCCCTTCTTTCCAAAACCATCTTTGGAAATGTGTGTAAATAAGTTTTGTGGCATTTCACTACAGTGGTCTGTAACAAGAATACCCTTCGGAGTATTTGTTCCTTTGTGAATTCACTTAAGACCTCAGAGTCAGCTCCTGTTATTTACCAGGAAGATAAAATGAAGTAGTAAACAGACTGGCTTAAGTTTAGTGGAACTTCTTGCTCAGGGAAAACTATTATGAGAAGAAATTTGTCAATAAATAGATTATGGCAAGACCCATAATGTTAATAACCTCCGTCTTCTGATTCTTACAAGTGCCTGCATGTTAAATTAGATCTTTTCTTGTAACAGAAGCCAAAGTTGCTGTCATCACCCAGGAATAATGAGGAGCATCATATTTCACCTCCTAAATCACCAGTAGATTCAGAGGAAATTAGGAGAATCAGCAATGCTCGTGCCCGTTTGTTTAGAACCGCATCTCATGGAAACCTTCTCCCAGATAAAATACTACTTCCCAAAGAGAGTAAGAATGTTTCTATTTAATCCTTTTTACCAAGCTTTTGTAAGAACTCAATTACTGTATAAAATATATTAAAGTCAGCCTAACTGAACAATTGGATTTCATAGAGTCATAGAGTTTGAAGGCATCTCAAAGGTCCCCTAGTCCAACTCACTGCTGATGCAGAAAATTTACTGCTCCACAGCCCTAGGTTGCGGTCATAGGAACATAGGAAGCTGCCTTATATGACTCAGACCATTGATCCATCTAGCTCTATATTGTTTCTCCAGGATTTCAGGCAGGGTTCTCTCCCTCCCCTTCCTGGAGATGCCAAGTGATTGAACTTGAAACCTTCCACATGCATTTCAGATGCTCTGTTTCTGAACTATGGCCCTTCTCTTAAAGTCCAGTGTTTTAGTTTGCAGTTCATCCCAAGTGAAATTGTCTTTTCATACATTGGTGTAGATCCTAAGAGCCAAACTGTGCAAGATGCTAATGATGTGATCAGAAATAGTGTTGTTTTTTAAATGAAATGCCAGGCTGGGGGAGCTGCAGTAGTTATTGGCTTCACAGCATGGGAGGAGAGCCTTAATCTCATTAAAAATCACGCGTACCCAAAACATAAATGCTTGGGCAATTAGCATTTTGTGGAAGCGGGACCTCCAGTTACTATGTTTGGCTGTGTTTGTGTGAGATTGTGGTTGGGAGGGAAGGCTTAAATCATAGAACTGGAGAGTAGGAAGGGACCTTGAGGGTCATCTAGTCCAACTTCCTGCAATGCAGGAATATGCAGCTGTCCCATATGGGGATCGAACCTGCAACCTTGGTGTTATCAGCACCCCTCTCTAACCAACTGAGCTATTTAGAAAGCCATGCTTTCCCCCTCCCCTTGCTGTTCTGTTGACTATCCGCCTCACCACCCCATGTGCCTGGTATTTAATTTTAACAAAATCAGTGTCACAAATACTATCCTGCCACTAGCTTCACGTGTAGTTAGTCCATAAATTAACCTTCTACAAATGGATGGGTTCCTTCCATCTATAGAAAACTTTCAGTCCAGTGGAGGAACCCACAATCAAAAGGAGGGAGGACATTTTTCACCAATTCCTCCTGTAGCCCCACCACTCTGTTCCAGAGAGTCCCTGAGCCCTCCAGAGACTTTCAGAGGGTGCAAGGGGCTGCAGGGGGATGGGGAATCGCCAAAAGTCACCTTCCTCCCATTTCACCAATAGAACTAGCCAAGGATCCAGACAACTGCAGTGAAGATACTTCAAACTCTGGAATAGTTTCTTTTTTAAAAAATCTGATCCCTTTTTTTTGGGGGGGGGGAGGCAGGATTTAGTTGAATGTATGAAGGAAGGGTTTGGGTTGAAATGCCAGGTAGTTCGATTGGAGCACATCCATCTTATAATATATAGTTCTTGATTTCTATACTATGTAAGAAGCTAGATGGGATTACTTCTCAATCAAGGGGGTGGCATCATAGAATTGTAGAGTTAGAAGGGATCCTAAGGATCATCTAGTCCAACCTCCTTGTAATGCAGAAATATTATTTCAGCTAAAACATCCCTGACGAAAGCATATTTCTACTGCTTTGTCCTTTGGGAAGAAAGTTAGAGAGAGACTGCTTTGGGGAAACTATTAAATTTGAGTGTGCTTCTCTAACCTTATCTTACTACTGATGCTGCAGTACATAAAACATTTTCACTTAGTTTAGGAATAAAAGTTTCTATACAGTAGAAAGGTTGAGCTCTTATGAATAAAGATGTCATTCATGTGTCTTTAGAAAAAACTTTGATGGAAAGAATACCAGCCTGCATCAGTTCCTTTTATACAGATTTCTCTTATTTTAGTTAATGCCAGCTAGCAAGGACAGTTATTACAATGTGAATAATAATATTTCAGAAGACTAGCTGTCCTTTTAAGGACATCTTTCTGTATGTTTCCTTTATAAGAACACTTTAACCATTTTGTTAAAACAGGTAAGACACTGAATTTTGAAGACCATCCTACCACGTGTGATAGTTCTGGAACTAGAGGTGAAAGTCAAAACCTGACTGTCCAGTTGACCTTTAAGGATAAGTGTGTTCCATTAACATATAAAGAGCATCAAAATAAGATAGAAGGGGAAGAAGTATATTCACAAATGACAGACATTTTGCCTTCACCTCAGTGCAGCAATCAATGGTCAGTATTTTATTTATCTTCAGGTATTTTCACACAAAACGTTTAAAAGTGGGAGCAGCTGGTGTGCTGCCATGGAGCCACGCTACTGGCATCAGCATCACTGTTGCTTAGTGGGGTGGTGCAAGGGTGCAGGATGGCACAGGATGCAGAAGGGCCATGTTGGCTCCAGCAGTGCACCAACACAGCACTGACCTCACTGCCCTTCCCTGTGTCCCAGGTGACAGTGGTATTGCTGTCGGGAGGGTGACTTCATGGCACTACACCACTGTTAGCCATCATGATGGTTATCACAAGAAAATGGATATATTTAAGAAGGATTAAATAATGATTTATGGCATAATTAAATCTGGCCCATAGCTATTGCTGAAAAATTAGCTCAAAAATTAACGTATGCTAGAGGCCAAATAAAAACATTCTTTTTCAACTACATGGCAAAAAAATGGTTTTACATATTAAAGATGATTTGTTCTTGTTGTTTAGTCGTGTCTGACTCTTCGTGGTCCAGATTAAAGATGATAACAGTGTTCAAATTCCTCCTGTAAAATATGCTACTATTTGGAATTCTTAGTAACTCTCCAGTTACTGATAGTTATAAATGAAACAAATCTTTCAAATAATGTTACCACCCAGCAGTTTGAAAGCATACCAGCGTGAGTAGATAAAAAGGTACCATTGTGGTGGGAAGGTAAACAGCGTTTCCGTGTGCTCTGGCTTCCGTCATGGTGCCCCGTTGCTCCAGAAGCAGTTTAGTCGTGCTGGCCACGTGACCCAAAAAGCTCTCTGTGAACAAACAGTGGCTCCCTCGGCCTGAAAGTGGAGATGAGCACTGCACCCCATAGTCAAATTTTACTGGACGTAACCACCCAGAGGTCTTTTACTCAACACCAATAATAATATTACTATTTCCACCCAGGGATTTTGAATGAAGCGACCCAAATGTGTGTGTGTGTGTGTGTGTGTGTGTGTGTGTGTGCTTAATTTTCATCTTCATTAGATTTTATTGTATTTCTTTATTCCTGGTTCAACTGCCAGCTTCCTAAAAAGACACTGGCTTGCTTTCTCCCCTTGGCAAGTGTTTTTAGCTTTATCCCCTGATGCAGTAAGGAAAACTAGTTCCTAATCTACCAAAGGATCAAATGGTTTCCTCTTGCATTGGTGTTAGGAATCTTAGCACCAAACCTTGTGCTTCCTGCTGTTGTAAATTGTAAAATGTTTAAAAAATGGTAGACAACTGTTTACAAAATTAAGGAATACTTCCTATGCCCCTTTTCCTGACAATAACTAATCGCTGCCCCTCTCCAAATACTCTTTATGGATCTAAACATACAGGACCCAGGGTCAAAACTATCATTCTTGTCCAGGCTGTATTTTAAGCCTCTTGTACCTCTTTCTCAAAGATTGATGCTACATTTGTTTGCATTGTTTATAGGAACATTATTTTGTTTAACAATGATGACAACTAATGAAGCTTCCAAACAAAAAAGTGGCTAGGGTATTGGATGCAGACGTTCTGCTACATTCCCTAAAACATGGATTCTGAGCCCTTGTTAGATGATTGCAAAGAAAAAATATACCACTGTTTTCCCAGGCAATGATTTTTTAATGTCCTTGGGCCTATTAACTTTAGTGAGATGCTCATTTTGTCTCCATTCAAGCAGGTGTCATTGATACTTAATTCCCCAGTGGTTATCAGCCAATAGTTCTACTTTTTGCCTTTCTTGCCAGTGCATCTGCTCTGCTTAAGATTGATCAGGACTGTATGCATGCAATTGTTGCTGCAGAAGAATCTGCCAGTTCCAAGAGGCCAGGGGTAAAAAAAAGTCTAATTAATTTGTACCCAATTTCTCCTCCACCAAACGATTACC
The DNA here is from genome assembly GCF_964106915.1 of Podarcis gaigeae. Classification (NCBI taxonomy): domain Eukaryota; kingdom Metazoa; phylum Chordata; class Lepidosauria; order Squamata; family Lacertidae; genus Podarcis; species Podarcis gaigeae. The sequence continues at coordinate 50,557,736 of NC_139680.1, forward strand.
TGATTGTGCCAGCTGTTGCTATGTTATCACTTTTCTAAAATAAGATGGAATTAATGCTTGAGTACGCTTGAGTTTATTACAATACGTTTCATAGTAATATTTCAGAGTAATATTATCAGCTAAAGTTTCTTTAACACTGAGCCTGAGAAAGTAATTTGATAACCAGTTCTAACAGTTTAGAATGTAGCTATTGGAAAACAGCTTGTGTCCTGGACTTAATCCAAGTCTGCACATTCTACGGTATATTAGAAAGACCAAACAAAAGGAAAGAGATTGAAAGACAATGAGGAATGGGTGCAGAATGGGATGCCAAACACAGGGCACTTGAAATTTAATAGGAAAATTTGGGGGGGCGGCAAGTTGGTGGAAGGAGGCAGATATAGAGGAAGGAATATGCTTCGTTTTCTTCCTAAGCTGATTTATGTCCCTTCATACTAAAATATTTTGTATAGCGGATTTCATGGGCTGCAAAAACGTATTGAGCTTTTCCAAACTTGCTTTCATTCTGCTCATTTTGTATGGCAGCGAGGCTGGAAATTAGTTTTCGTCCCCAAGTGAATACTTGCTTGCAAAGGGTTTGCATCTACCGTTCTTCATAATTGATGAGACTGTGCCTCGCACAGAGTGATAATTGTTAAATTTGCAGGTATACTCAAATAATTTGTCACTTCGCAGAATTACTGTTGCAGTTAAATTTCTTCACATTCACCTAAACTGATTTATCTCTATCGGCACGTTTTCACTTTTTCTTATCCATTATTACTTTTGAATACTAGATGTTTACATGCCCTCCAGTTTTGAGGCAGATTGTTCTATTTCATTTTCACTGTGCTTAGTGAATATGATTTGACAATGCCTAATTATGGTAGCAAAGTATGTAGGATTAAAATCTTATGTATGTGGATTGATGCTCTTTAAATTCTAGTATTCACACTGACAAAAGCACTGCTCTACATAATAGGCACCTTTAATTTTTCTTATGTCTATGTTATTCAGGTACATGATGCTTACAGTTATAAGGTTGTCTCTAACTAAGTCAGAGTAGACCCAATGAAATCAATTGACCTACTCATAAGTATGAGTTGTATAAAATCCTATGGGATCTAAAAAAAACTATATAATTCAAACATAAGCTTCTGCTCTAGTTCCCCTCCTTCCTTTCCCCCCTAACCTTGTGTCCCCTTTCCTGGAATTTGATAGTAACTTAGTCATGAACTTCTAGCCATAAGAACTGCCCAGTGGATTCACTGGCTGTAAATGTTGCTTCATATTAACATTTTGTGACCAAATTACCATGGGACCATTGAAATTTAAGCAGAACTCTTGTTTCTTTAAAAGTACTCTATGCCACTTTTCACAGCAAAGCCTTCCCAAGTTGGTTTACAGAAGCTTAATATGCATAATGGGATGGTTAGATAATTACTCCTCATAATTAAGAGAATTGTCTTTATCTCACAAGCACCAACAAGTGTGGGGATTTTAAGGGTGAAATGGATGTATGGTTGTTTTGTGCAAATCTTAACTGAGCTCAGAAATGAGAATTCACAGACTCTTAACTGCTTTTTACACTGCAAAATACTATTGAAATGATAGAAGAGTATTTCAAAGCAAAAATAAAATAAAATCTACCTGATGTTTTCTGTTGAAAATATAAAATGTATACCTTTTTTGAAGATCAGATGTTAATATATACATTTTGCATGAGCACCAATTGCTTTAAGAAAGTACCATAAGTAGAATTTAAAATAAGATTTAGATTCACTTCATTATTTCATGACAGCAAAATCCTTTGTACTGTTGATTCTCTCAGTCTTGAATAGAAAAAGAAGTTTGTCAGTATTTTATGTTCAATAATGGCGGCCTCTTGTGGCCTGACGGTTTAATTGCAGCATGCTTTGATTGATTCGTGAAATATTGTTTAAATACAACTTGTGGGAAAATGTAAGTAATATATAAAATTATTAACTGTATTAAACAATTGACAAGTCTCACTTATGATAATGGTAAACACAAGTGGTACTGGTATTAATCAGTGAGGTGGAAGCACAAAAGGAGCTTATAGGAGCTTTCATTGCTCCTTTAACTAGCTGATTAAAATGTATATAATATGATGATGGGCCTTTTGCCTCAGCTGGGGATTGCCTGTTGGCTTTCCAGACTGGCACCAGAAGACATAAATAAATTTATGGCTATTTTTGCTTAGCTAAGGCTGGACAGAGCAGACAGACTCCTGCTCTATCTATAAGATTCCCAAACTGATTGTGGTGAGTTAACTTAGGCCAAAAATTTTCTCAGTGTCAACACTTGGCAGCCTCTGCATTGATCCTGATTGTGAGCTGTGGTTGGTAGTCCCAAACAGATAATAGGAAGTTATTGGGCTAGGCGGGAAGCCCAACTCTCCAGTTTATCAGAAAGTTTGCATTTATGTTCTAGTTTGGGTTGCTGAGAAAACCCCAGAGTCTGAGACTACAGTGTGTGCATTTTCCTGGGGGATGATTTGGTAAAGTTCTACCAGCACTGAGGTGCACTTTTAATTTTCCAAAGATAACTTTCCCAGTTGTGTGCATGGGAAGCTGAAAGTGCTACTATGTACATGATGTTGATGTGTACCTACAGTTTTCTCTGTGTTAATCTCATCTCCCATTTTTAAGTGACCAGGTTAACGGACAAGAAAGTCCTTCATCATGCCTAGAAAACACTGAGTGGACTAAGTCTGCAACTGTGTCAGGTACATCACATAGTTTGGTTGATTATAGATTTTTTAAAAAAAACAAACTGGTTTTCTTTCTTGTACGCTGCTGGGTTGCACCTTTGCATTTAGAAAACATAAGAGATATGCGTAGTTGTAAGCATCTGATTTTTTCCATGAAGCTGTTTTTATTGTGATAGCAGTCAGACATGTGATTTGCTAATTATGTTCTTTCTCAACATTTTTCTTCAAGAAGTACTCACAGCTAACATTTTACAGGGTGTTGTAACATAATACCTGGAAATAACTCATTGGGGTTTACTTCCAAGTAAACATGCTTAGGAAAGATTGTGCTTGATACTAGCATGCCAACTAAATCTAAAAGTTGCACCATGCCAGCTTTCACACCTTGCTGCATTGTGTCAAGTTTCTGAATAGACATGATGTTCTGTTTTATTTATTTTCTAACTAAAAATATAATCTATACTTGAAATTTGAAATAGCCTTTAGATTTGTTTCACTTACATAATTTTTGAGTGTTCCCTTCTAATTAAAAACTGGGCTAGAAGTGATTCAACCTGCCTGGTACTCTAATTTGCTAAACAGGCATATTGGAAGCAACCCATTACAAAAGTCTTTTTAATGGAGCATTCAAAAGCTGCAAAAGAACATCATCACTCAGTATTATGATATGCTAGCAGTGGTTAGAATTTGTATGCAGCTGCCCAATATACATTCTCATTTAGTACAGATTGACATAGATTAGGTAGTCAAGCTATTTTACACAGCTAAGAACCTGTTAGAGTGATTCACTTATACGTAAAGCTTAGTGTATTTCTTTTCCATTGCTTCTGCAAAAAGGTTGAAACCGTAAACTTGGAAGGTTCGACTTTCAGTGTTGCTAAGGCTTTTGTATTTACATACTAAGAACAGCAGCCAATAAATGCAAACCAATGTCATTTCTCTGACCAGACTGCAAAGATGTGGTTATGACTGACAAACCACCAAGACATTTTGTTCAACTTGTCAATTTTTGTTGTTTAAGTTTCCTTTTAAAAAAAATCAAACATACACTGAGGTAGTTGAAAATAATAACCTTAAATAATTTTTTATTGCTTAGGCAGATACTGTACTTCAGATTGTTAAGATTCCACTCATTTACACATTCTAAAGTATTAATATGGTTGTAGTTTTAAAATCAGTTTTGCTTATGTTGTGTAAATTTCAATGTGTGGTCACTTAATAACATGTTTTCAAATTTCAGAAAATACTTTGGAAGCTAATGAGACAGAAGAAGAAGAAAACTACTGGAATATGAAAATTTTACCAATTCTACATGAATTAGAGTCTGGTGCATAATGGTTTCTATGATACTTGTTATGACTTTCACAAAATAGATTTTCCAATACTTACTTCCAGTAATTGATATTCCAATTAATGTTCTTGCATTGGTAATATATTGTGGCCTGTGGTTGAGGGCGTGATCCACATCCGCTTTTCAGCACTAGGATCAGGACTGCCATTTCAGATTTGGGGTAGAGGGAAATGTTATTTAACATGTACATGAAGCCACTGGGAGTGGTCATTAGAGATTTGGGCAGTGTGCTATCAGTATGCTGATGACATTCAGCTGATGCCGATCACAGTGATATCAGGTGACCTGCTTTTGCCTGCATGGTGTGAAATCAAACCATAGGGGCAAAAGCATAACCCGCAAGGTACTGACAGTCAGCTGATCATCAGTGCTTGTAGAACACTATGCACAATGCTTTGCAAGTTCCAAGGATCAGCTGGTCATTGAAGGTTGCAAAGCTCTGTGCATAGGGCTTCACAGCACCTGAGGTGCTTTGCAAGTGTTGTCAATCAGCTGATCAGTGATGCCTACAAACCCCTTTTGACTGAGCCACATGTTTACCTGCACCACATATGACATCATATATGGCATCTATGAATAGGGCAGGTGGGCGCAGCTTGGCCAAAATGGCATTACAGTACAGACCAAATGGAAAGAGCTGATGGGCCTAATTAGGCACGTGGGCTGGAGATTCCTCACCACTGACCTAAAGGTTTCAGGTTTAGGCTACAGTTTTTAGAATCATGCTTGATACTGAGTTTCTTATATCTCTGTAACGCTTTTCCTTTTAGTCAATTTATGGTTTTGTTTTTTCTTGGTGACTCTGAAAAATGTTTGATAATTGATGTTGCTTTATTCTTTTCCATATCAAATAGAGGACAACGTAGAAAGACTTTGCCATGCCTGTACTATTCTCTATAAGGCCTTGGAGGAAGGAAATATGCTTTGCAAGCAATTTAAAAGACGAAATTTGCTTCTGAAGACTTTATACAAATTAGTTGACATTGCTTCAGATCCGCTTGGCCTGAAACTTGCAAAAATTATTCTGGGCGTAAGTTAAAGTGTGGAGGGATCATGGTGCAATGTGATGTTTTGTATGTGCTTTAAGCTCCCTGTTTGTGTGAAATTGTATGATGAATCCTGAGTATCAAGAAACACAATAACTTTTCACAAACGAGAACACACAGAGTTTAAACCAAAAGTTCAAAAATACGGGATTAACATAGTTTTATAAGTCTGAAATACAAATCCTGTGAGCATGTGATTTTTAATAATTGCCCTATTAAAACAAAAATCTGTATTGCTACATGGTATCCCAAATATATGTTTTGTATTATTGGTTTTAGCGCACCAGAATATCCAGAATATTTGTCTATTAATGCTGTGCTATGCATCAAACTGGAAAATTATAAGCCTCTCTCAAGTGAATCAGATGTATTAGATTGTTAAGTAAAGCCACAGAAACTTCCTGTCAGAAATATACCATTAAAATGCAACCCACAATAAAAAAGATGAAATCTCTGATTAAAAAACCTAAGGATCTGGAAAAGAAATCCAGTGATTCTCTCATTGCTCTATGTATCATAGGCTCTTGTTCTACATTGAAAATATTGGAGGGAAAGAGGTGAAACACATTTGCATACTTTTAGTTTTCATACTCAGTTAAAATTTTAATACAGCTTGAATGACTGTAATGGGTGTGAAGGAACAGTCTTGTCAGCCGTTCTGACATGACGTTCTCATTTTTAGATTTTAAACTGCATTTGTACAAAAACCCTTCACTCCTATAAAAATAGACCTCAGAATCATGAGTGCAATACAGGTAAAATTAGGCACATCTGTAGAGATCTTTGACTTAAGCACATGAATATGAACGAGTCTTTTAGTTGCCTTTTGGTTTCTATGCTTTTAATATATATTGCCCATGAAAGGTTGTAGTCTCATTTAAATCAAGCTCATGCTTAAATCTCTCACACCCAAAACAGTGGAACTTAGAAATTGCATAAATGGTTTGAATTGCACCCTTTATTTTGTGTTATGCCTGATTAAATTTTTGTGTAGTATTTCATGCATGCTTTCCATATCTTCTCACCAATGTGTGTGTGTGTGTGCGCGTGCGTGCGTGTGCCTTTATATGTGTGTGTGCTTTTTTGGATAAGGAGCAGTCATATCACTTTTGCCCAGGAATTCAAGAGCACAGTTAGGAAAGGAGAGTCTGAGAATTCTGTGATTAATTATACCAGACAGCCAGTTATGATGTAACAACCCCAGCTTCCTAAACCATAGTTTAAGATTTTTGGGAACCCATCAAGTCCTTCCTGCACTTTTTTGACACGCTGATCCTTGTCTATTTAAAACAGATTTCCCCATCAAGTATTGATTGCACTGATGTTGCTTTTTTTCCTGTGTTATTTGCAGCTGAAAGTAAGTGGAAAGAACCTGCTTAATGTCTGCAAACTGGTGTTTAAAATAAGCAGAAATGAAAAAAATGATTCCATCATTCAACATGACCAAATATTGGGTAAGTATCTTATAAATTCTACCATGGCTGTTCCCATGTTTTATTTCTTGGGTAATTTATAAGAGAAAATACACATTTAATTTGTTGGGGGAAATGGAGCAGTCTAGAAATGAAGCAGGAATGCAGACATGATTTCCAGGCTGCATTTTGATTTTAGATTGCTTCCCCCTCCCCCCCCCCCCCCGAGCATAAAGCACTCTGAATTTCCCACACTATTAAGTATCCAGGTATGTCTGCCTTTGATACTTCAAGGATGGAGGGAAGTTTTTATTTTAACCTTTTGAACTCAAATAAACCACAACTGAGCACCAGAAAAAATGTCAGCTCACATCTATATTCAGCCAGCCTGCTATCTTGAAGGTAGTGAATGTATTTAATACCAGAAAGTAATCAGTAATTATGATACCTCATTTTGATTACTTAAAGTCTTGCATATGTACACTCTAAAATTGGGTGGTGGTAGCTTGTGTGAATCGGAGCTCTGCTCACTCAAGCTCCCTCCAGCCAGTTTCCCTGATACTGTAGCCCCTCATCCCAGCCCTGTTCCTTTTCAGAACAGGTTTTTTTTGGGGGGGGGGGTACACCAGGCTGCCTTGGGAAGGAGGAGGTGGGGCATTTCCCTTGGGCAAATGTCTGGGCACTCCCACTCTTGGTCACTTCAAGGTAAGAGGCAATAAGCATTGTTCAGATTAGCATTCACAATTTTCTCCATAGATTCTCTGCTAGAAGTTCTGAGAGCTGAAGACTTGCAAGCAACTACTGAGGCCTTTCTCTATTGTATGGGCGCTATAAAATTCATTTCTGGAAATGCAAAGTTCATTAATGAGATGGTCAGCAAGGGAACTGTTGAAATATTGTTGCAACTAATGAAGCAGATCAATGAAATTAATGAAAATGATGCTCGGTTTTCCAGTTCAGGACACCTCTTGGTTCAGGTTAGAGTTAAACTTTTATTTCAACCAGATAAGATTTGGGACCAGTCATGAGACTTTGCATAAAATATAAAATAATGAGAGGGAGAAAACAGGTATGTGTGTATTTATGTATAACAGTTGGAGCTTCACAAGTTATGGTAAAGAATAGGAAATATAGGAACAAACAAAAAATAACTAAAGATAGCAATTTATATATTCCCATATAAGATACAGTTATCTTTTTAAAACACTTTTGAATTTGCCCCTTAGATATTTTGATTTCTACTGGTTATATTAGAGCTTCCTTATAACAAAAGGAAAACATTACCAATCACTGCTATTTGTTTATCATTCCACACTTGTTTAAATCCATTCAAATCATGTTCAAGTGTAGTGCAAATTTATCTTCTCTGACTAGCTCATGTTGCCTAGATGAATTTGTTTAGAGTTGCCATACCCCTTACTTCAACATACTTACTAATCTATTGAATCTTAGTCTCTGGTTTTATTTCCTGTACTTTACATATACAATTGTAGCTGCTATGATCACTTGAAAAAGAAGAGGTAATGAAGTATTACTCATAGAAAGATTCCCTTTACAAATAATGAAGATACTGTATGTAAAAATAAAAGTATTCTGGAAGCCAAAACATTCTGCCACATAAATAACAAAAGCTCTATTTTGCTAAATATAGTAACATGTGCTTTATTTTAGTGATTAACGAAGTCCTTAAAAGGGATCCAGAGCAAGCTTATAGGAAGTGCTGTTTGATGCTCTTACAATTATCTTATCTCACCTGTTATGCACACAATATGGTGGTGTTAGACTGTAGTGTATAGTAATCATGGGGTCACTATGAGAAAATAGTAGTACTTCAGCAAGGGAAGGCAAAAAAAAAAGTTTAATTCTTGTGGCTACTTTCTATGCTTTTGGCAAGTTGGGGGGGGAAAGTGATAAAGGAATGGAATCAAATGTCTTTATGCCCTATTCTATTATTTAAGAGGCAAAAGCAAGCTAGCAGAGAGGCAATTTTCAGAGGAGATTAGAAAAGGGATAGAGAATCAGTGAAGCAAAGAGATGCAAGATAGATGTTCCGTATAGCAGCAATAGCCGATGAAAAAGCTCTTGTTCCAGTATGGATGATGATGAAACATGGAAATTGAAGTTTGACTATTGACAAGAGTAGAGGGGGCATGCAGATCACTTTGCAAAGGGCATTTATGTAAGTCTAGCAGTGGCAGTCATTGGTAAAGTTCTCATCAAAACAACCCCACTTTTGCTTGTCTTGTGCTTTGTAGAAAGTTTACAATTTGGAGGGATTTTAATGTTGAATTAACCAAGATTATCATTACTATTGTGGTCATCACTCTGTAGAAGAGGAGATGCGACTCCAAGAGAACAATATTGTTGATATAACTGACAACTTAGCAGAGGCAGAGACAATACAGAAAAGAGCAACTAAAACAATGAAAGCATTGGAGCATGTTCTCTATGAGGAAAGGCTGGAGTATTATTGGGAGTTTTCTATTTTTGGAAAAGATAACTATATGAGAAAGGATTATAAGTTTATTAATGGGGTGGAGAAAGGTGCATAGAGAGACTTTTTATCCTTTTTTCTTCATATTAGGGTCATGTAATGAAATCAGTTGGCAGCATATTCATAACAGTCAAGAGGAAGTATGTCATCACACAGCATATAATTAGTGTGTAGAATTCACTGCTGAAATTATTGCCAGCCATGATTGTTTTCTTCCATGGAAGGAAGTATACCTCTGAATACCAGATTCTTGAAGGGTTGTTGACTTCATGGTCTGCGTGTGAGCTTCCAGGAAAAACAAAAGTTGCTGTGTTACAATGGCAAGCTCCCTTTAACTAGCTGCCACTCTTCCAGAGCAACCCCAACTTGCCTTCCTTCATATCTCAGTTCACATTTTGTTAAAGCTGGATTATTTTTGTTCAGTGGGTTAGCTATTCAGAGAGTAGCAAATGAAGACATCCAAAATGTAGGAAGCTTTTAAAAAAACCCAAACCTGCTGTTCACCACCACCTGTCCCACTATTGGCAATCTTGTCCTTGCTGGCTTTACCAGTTGTTTGTATGTATAGTCTTCTTTTTGAATGCTCTGAAGTACATGAAAGGCAAAATGTAAAAAGTCAACATTTAAACAGCATTAACATGTGGAACCAAAAATTAAAATAGCCATAGCTCTCAGTCACTGACAGACCAGAGGCCTGCCTAAAAAGAAAACACTTAAATTGCCTTCTGAAAGGGATTTGTGCAGTGAACTCTGATTTGTGGATGCTATGTCAAAAAAAGCTTTACTGCTGGTAGAAACCACTCTCTGCTACTGATGGTGCAGCACATACTATCAGACCTCATGCTTCCTACTTTATAGCATAGCAAAGTACATGTGTAAGAAGACAAATTGTCAAATACGATGGATCCATGCAGGGTTAAAAAAGTTAAAATCAGCACATTGAAATTAGGCTGGAAACAATGACCAGTTGAGTTCTTGTAAATATGGTATAACATACTCCATGCAGTTAGTGGTGGACATATCCTGCTGTATTCTGAACCAGCTGAATTATCTAATTATCTTCAAGGGCAGCTTTACACAAACTGTAATATAGTAGTTAAGTTGTGAGGTTATCAGGGCATGCACATTACAAGTTGTGTGTTTAAAGAAGGGTGCCATTGAAATTTGTGCTGAAAGGGGCACACTGAGCGCCACATGCAACACTTTGCCAACCCAGGAGGAAACTCAGATCCAGAAATATGCCCCAAATGCATTCCTGGTTCCTTGCCCTGGATGAGATAACATTCCCCACATTACTGATTTCAAGCAGTTGTTAAAGCAAGAAACTGCCAAAGCTAGTTCTGCTGGAAAAGAAATGGAGAACTGGGTATTGTCAGTATACTGATGACATCTCACTCCAGACTGCAAGACAACCTTCCCCGATGGTTGAATGCAGATGTTAAATATAAGAGAAATGCTGCAGGATAATTCCTGCAGAGAAGGGCAGCAGCCTCCTAAAACCACCTTCTGGATCCTTTCAGCAAGGTAGGAGTAGAACTACTGCAAAAGTACTGTCCTGTACTTCTAATGCACAAAGTCGGTCCAGAAAGATACTGAAAATGAAGGTGCTGAAAGTGGCAGAATTTGTACCCCTTCTGTCTGTCTCCTGGTGAAGGTAAATATTGGCCCCAGCCCTTGGTAAGAAGCTAGATTGAAATGGGTTTAGGAAATTTGGTTTCATCTAGGAGTGTCTGTCATGGTTTGCTCTAGTATTTTGGCTAAAAAAAGGAAGGATCATCACACGCACATGCAGTAGTTCCCTGCCCAGTTGTGAAGAGATCCTAGATAAACAAGACAGGTCAAAAGGCAGGAGGAGATGGATTCACTTGTATCCAGGGAAGGAACAACATACTGTCTGCTTTCAAAATAGAGAAATGCGACTCGTGCTGTCCTCTATCCTGTTTTTTTAAATTATGTCTGCATCATTGCTTTGTATTCCAGAGTTTAAATAATCCACACTATTTCATACATGTCTGTAGAGTTTCTTAGAGCGGCCATCAGAGGAGGCTTAGGCTAGATCTAACCTTGTTAAATTTTCAAAAGTGTCTGGGACTCATAATAATGTGATGATTTATTCATGTTTAAATATATTTTCTCCAGCTCACTGCCACTTTGCGGAACTTGGTTGACTTGCCTCCGTCAAGGTGCAAGCTCCTGGACTCTGAAGCAATTCCAGAGCTTTGTCTGATGTTGGAGAAGCGTATGAACGACAAGGATGTCTGCACCAATGTGGCCAGAATATTCAGGTAAAGTCCTTTAAAGAAATGCAATACAGTTTGTTTGTTTCCCACAGAACAAATACTTGCAGCACCCACTTCTTCACCTCCATCCCCAGCCATGCTGGTTTATTTTGTACTACCATCTTTTGTATGTGTGCAGCTTTAATCCTTGAAATATTGTTGCGGATATTGTTTTGAAGGGGAAATGCTCTGCCTCATAGACTTAAGTCACATAAATGGACATACACAGAAACAGTCCTTAAGTACCGAAGTCAGTTTGTATGCAGTTAGGGAATTTTAGACCCTGGACTTCGTGGTTTTTATGGTGCCCCTTTTCTCTTTAAATAGCAGTGTTGGTTATTTTGCTTACTTCACAACATGGCAAGCTAGCTCTCCGGTGTTTTGCTCATTTCACTGACCCCAAAGTTCTGACCTGATGGCACCACTGCTTGCATTTGCCTTGCCTGAAATAGGACCCAGTTGCACATGCAGGCTGTACCTGCAGAATTAAATACGTTCGCCTCCTCAAATCGTATGACATTATTAACTAAATCTCTGTTTGGTCTCTCCTTTGTGCTTGAGTCACCAGCATTGTTTGTGCATTGTAGCCCTCAGTTGTTCCATACCACTGCTCACTGTTATCACATCCCATTGTCACAGGACCACACACCCTGCTCATATGTTTCTTGGATTTAGTGTTATTTTGCTCATTTTGAAACCCATGGACCCTTTGTCAACAACCCATAAACCCAATTACACTCCTATCTGTCACTGTTTCCAGCTGAAATAAGGAAAAGCCCATGGCCTGCTTCTCCCTGCCCCCCCCCCCCAGTATTTCTGTGGCACCATTTGATTACCTTTGCACTCTGAGTAAACATCACTTCTAGGTGTAGCAATGCAATTCAGTGATGTACTCCACTATCTCACCCTACTATCATCTCTACCAGTCAGTATAAAACCTTTTCTTTCCCAGAACAGCTGTGATGGATGCTTCTTCATCTGCTTCTGAACCTTCCCTTATTGAGGCTCCGAGGGGGCATGACAAGGAAGGAAGGGTTTTACAGTGCAATCCTCTATGTGTCTATTCATAAATTAGCCCCATTGAGTTCAGTAGAACTGACTCCCAGATAAATGCATTTAGGTTCTTAAGAAAAGGAGGTAAGGGAAGGGGGGCTGTGGGTGCTACTTGTCCTTTGCCCACACTGAAGATCCATGTTACTTTGCACTTTCCTTTGAGGCATGTTGGCCTGGATGGGGAGGGGTGTGTGTGTGTGTGTGGAGGGAGGGAGGGAGGGAGGGTGGGAAAGAAAGAAAGAAAGAAAGAAAGAAAGAAAGAAAGAAAGAAAGAAAGAGAAAGGGGTAGGCAGCACCATAGCTGAAACCTTGGATTTGGCATTCTGTCTGGGTCCCAAGGAGGCAATGGTTTTCTTGTCTTCCACTTTAACTGGAGATCTCAGATTCAGCTTTTGATTGTCATTGCCCTATGCAATATAATTAGCTACTCATTCATAACGGCTCAGCTCCTCTGTTATATAATCCTTATCTTTACTGAATTGGACCAGAATCCTAGCCTATCAGTATGAACACTGAAAAATATTTAAAAATGGAGCAAATGACTTGGCTTGGGCAAGAGCAGGGGACAACTGTAGGAAAAGTTACCCTACTGATGCATGTTATTATTTTTAAACATACAGCAAACTTTCTTCCTTCAATGACTGCTGTACAGCTTTGGCAGATTGCTCCAGATGTTACGTCTTATTTTTAGCCCTGCTAAACAAACACCCAAAGAAGCAGGTCAGTTTTTTCATCTCCTGCTTTTTATATTTTAATCCTCGGATGTGTCTGTGGTGTCGTATGTGTGTAAGCCCATATTCAGTGACCTACTTTCATGTGCATTTACAAGATAGAAATTTTAAACGGTTGACAGCATTTCTAAATAGTAAATTATTGAAATGGACTCAACTTAGATTAACAGCGGGGGCGATATAAGGGACAGGCAGTTGATTAACTCCCTTCTTCTACTTCTTAGCATACAGATGAGACATTTTTTGGAGTGTTGGGGCGGGATTCAACTGAGTTGTTGCACAAACAGAACAACATCCGCTTGCGCAATGAGACTTTTCTCCTTTCGCCTTCCCTTGCTTGATCCTGTGCCCCCCAAATATGCTCTGAAGAGGGGAACCTAGAACAGGTTTAAGGGGTGCATTGGGGGAAGAAGTCCTGTTGAGCGAGCTCTCACACACCCTTCTTGATGCTGTGTTGAATTCCCCACCCTTGACACTTCTCCTCATGGACTTCATTATCAGAAATAAGCAATATGAGGCCTATGTGTTGTATCGTGCCAAACTTTAATTCTGACTGCCAGCCAGACATTGGCTCCACCATGCCTGCCTCGATGCCCCTGCACCCCTCCCTTTCTCTGTTCATGTATTCTGCAGAGTGTCAGCCAGACAGAGGTCAGGCGAGAGGTGCAGCTCCACCACGGCATCTGCTGCTGTCACCAGGCCTGCAAGAAAGTTGCCACACAGTAGCAGTGCTACAATGGCTGGGTGACCACAGTGCATGGCCCCAAGCTTCAGTGTACTAGACATATTTCACAAGCCTTACACTTGCTTACCCCTTTCTTTAAGTGCTAAGTAGTCTGACTCCGTTCATGCTTACTCATAGATAAATCTTACTGCATTCATTGGGCACACCAAAGTAAGTGTGCATTGCAGCCTTAGGCTGATCGTAAGAATTTGTACTTGTAGGTAAATTCCATTGAAAACAGGCCTTCCAAGAGGAAATGTGTTTAAAAGCAGGAAGCCACCCCATGATAACTAAGATAATATAAAATTCCCTTTGTTATCTCACAAATTTGTGGGAAAAGCTGAGCGGATAAAAATAGTTATTTTGTACTGGGAATTTCAAAAAATGTTTCACCCGAATCCTTTGGCCTTTTATGCCTGGTGGGCAATTGGCCAACATCTCAGAAGAATAGAGTAGCAGAGGCTAATGACCTTTCTTCACAGTGACAAGAAGTTATAGTGAGTGTCCCAAGAATATTTGTACTAGGGTCTGTTCTTTAACATGTTAAGCACATGAAAAGGGTATGACCAGTGATACCCAAATGATGCATGAACAGCTAAATAGGGATGTCTTGCTTTGTTTTAAGCAGTTGAATTTATGTGCTTGAGGTCAAAGCCCCCACCTTTTAAATCTTCAATAGGGATTGCTTTACTTTTAAAGTGAGAAGTTTGTAATCCTTAAAGAGATGTGGGTTTACTCAAATCTATACCAATTCCCCAGGGGATTTTTGTGGTGACTGAGCCAAAACCAGCCACAATGGGTCACTCTTTCTTCTTGGTAATGTCACTGGTACGAGGCTGGGCTGTTTTAGGCTGAATAATTCTTACTTAGAATGAAGTTATCTGAAATTATTGGGACTTAGTTCAAGGGAAATAAATTTAGAACAAAAATGTAATAATTTTAGTTTTAGGATACTAATAGAGATATAAAGAAATCATGTGTTCTAATACATAAGGATAATAGTTTCTGTATTTTGGACCAAGTCTCAACAAATCTGCCCTCCCAGCTCATGCTGCTGTTAATGCTCATCTGTTTAAGATTTAATGACTGACAGCTATTGCATTTCATGCTTCAGGAGTAACTTTCTTCCATTAAAGTTCTATTCTTCTTTACTAAAGCTCAAACATAGATTTTAAAATTATGGAATATCCAATCAAATCAGAGTGATTAGACTCATTGGAGAATTCATGACACCAACCAATGGACTATTGAGGACAAAGTTCCAGCCTAAAATGACTTTGAAGATAAGAATTTACTCCTGATGAAATACTTATGAGTAGCTCTGCATGTCTTATAGCCGCCTCCCACAGGGAATAGAGATATGGGAGACTTGTTTTCTGTGGGCTGACCAGTGCATGTTTTATTTTTCTTCTTGTGCAAAAAAGTATCAGAATTCTGAAACCTTCCATCGCTTCCTCTAGTCTGTACTATAGTACCCTGAAATTTACACTACTAATGCAATGCCAGACTTATTTTAGTAATTTTCTGGGGGCCCACAATCTCACAGTAGAAATCCCACCCTATCACACCCTTTTATTTATGTCTTTCCATAGCCTAGAATGTTACGTATTCTGGTATAGCAAACTGCATAACAGCATGGACCTGATGTATGCAACAAATAATAACACAGCCAGAGCACTTTATGTCTGGTGGTAATAGCATTGGTAGAACAGTATATTCAGTCTCAGACCACCAGCCTATTGAACTAACTTTAAATCTGTCAGTCCAAGGTCTTATTTGTGGTAATGTTTTGTTTCTTGCTATGTAAGATCCCATAACAAGCCTGCTGGATTGTACTAGTGGCCCATCTCACAATGGCAAATCGGATGCCTATGGGAAGCTTGCAAGCTGGAGATGAGTGCTTCAGCTCTCTCCCTGCAGTTCCCTGCAACTGGGAAACCCAGCCAGATGGGCGGGGTATAAATAATAAATTATTATAGTCAGAAGCATCATGCCTCTGACAGTGGAGGTGAAACATAGCCATTGTGGCTCATAGCTGTTGATAGCCTTGCCCTACTGTGCTAGCTGTCCTGAGAACATAAATTGTGTGAAGGTGCAAGATATAAATTGATTATATCTAGCTGATAATTCTAATTTATGACTGGACAGTCTTGTTTCCAGACTGCTGCATTTTAACAAAAAGAGAAAGTCAAAAATATTTTAACTTTGTTCTCCTGATTCATCAGTTGCTTGGTAACTAACAAAGAAAGGTATTCCTGCATTCACATATGGGGATTAAAATAAACAAAACTGCAATAAAACAATAAAATACAGCTAATACAGTACCACCATATAATAAAATCACTTTAAAACAGAAATATATGTACTTAGGACTATTAACACATTCTATTTTTAAAATATCACAAGGCATTCTTGGCTTCTATAAGGTTTTGACATGAGACAGAAGAGAGGTAATTTTACATGCTGTGGGTTTTTTTCATTTTAAAATACTGTACAATAGATATTAACTGAAGTAAAGATGACCATTTTCTTCTTGCAAACCATTATTGATCACTTTTACTTACAGCAGGGATGTTTACATCTTCTTTAATTCCAGGATTTAGTCATCCGTATCATTTTTATTCTTGGAAATTTAACAGCAAAGAACAACCGGGCCCGGGAACAGTTTTTTGAGGTGCAAGGAAGCATTAATACCCTGATAGCAATATTCCAGGCTAATTGTGAAGCTGATTTAAATAGTAAACTGCTGAAAGGTGATGGCGATATAAAAAATCTCAAGCATCCATCTGAAGCAGAAGATGTGCTCATCAAACTTGTAAGAGTGGTTGCCAATTTGTCCATCCATCCCACTGTAGGCACAAGTCTGGCAACAAACCATCATATTGTGACATTACTCATTATGGTACTAGGTAAGAACTGCTTTGTTCTTAGAGGAAGAAACGTTTTTCCTTAAGTTTCCCATAGTGAAATAATTTAAATCCTGCTAACGTGATGAAATTGGTTGATTAATGATACTATAAAACTGGCTGCATCGCCAAAATTTCCCTAGTATTTTTCCAGTCATCCCCCAAACCATATTCACCATCATCTTCCTTTATCTGCGAGCTTGTCTGCTGTTTCAACTGCTGCATACCAGCAATCCCCTATTCGATCTCCTATAAACCATAGTGCATGTCATTTCTCTCCCTGATATTTCCTATATTAAGTTCAACATCTCAAAACTGAACCTCTTCACACCACCCTGTACCCTCTAGCCAGTTCCAGCTCCCACCCTCAGAAACTCAGGCACCCTTTGCTGATTTAGCCCATTGAGAAAACAAAGCAAGCCGACCATGCTGATTTTCTTCTCTCTGCTGCAAAAACAATACTGAAACCAGAGGGAAGATGGTGTATTTTCTAGTTATATGACCCTGAAGCCTTAAGCCACTGGGACCAAGCTCCTTTTCACATTTCAATGGAGCTTACTACTAGGTCAGTGTGACTTAGAATTTCACCAGGTTTTTCTGTAGTGCAGTGTAGAGAATAGTGGTGGGCATACATCATAAATGCATAATACTTAAATGTTTGTATAGCACACTCAAGCTTTCAGAGTTCTTCACGCATGCATTCGGTTTGTAATCCTTACAACACCCCCCTAAGGTAATGTGATAATATCTCCCATATTGCAGATAGGATGGTTGAGGTACAGAGAGAGTTGCTTGATTAAGACCACCTAATTAGTTGATGTATTCAGTTTTTTGGGCCACTATGCTACACCAACAAACTGGTATCAATGGTAAGCAGGATTGCTGGGGCTGTATTCTGTGATAATGCACTAAGCTTTGATGGATATAAATTTGAGAGCCCATATAAGTAAGGACTGGCATTGACATGTCTTGAAAGCCTCTCTCCTCTCACTTGCAAATTTTCACAAGTCTTGCTGCATATTGCTTATTAAAATAGCAGTGTGAAGGATTTACATTTTAGCAAGGAGAATGGGCACATATGAACACCTCATGGAAAAACCAGGCATGATCACAATGCGGTTTTGGAATGGCCCAAAGCTTTCTTTTATGTAGGAATGTTGTGAACAACAGTCACCGAAGTGTCAAAATGATAAGTGTCTTGAAAAAACACATGTCTTTTTTTGTCCAAATTACTAGAAAACAAATCAGTTGATGAATGTGAGGAGCTGGTTATTAATACCACAGCAACAATCAGCAATTTATCTTTCTACCAAGTGAAGAATTCTGTAATCCAGGAGAAGAAATTATATATTGCAGAGTGTAAGGATTTTTTTATTTAAAAAGATTAGTATATCATATTTCTGTTATTATAATGATATAATATCTCTCATAGTATTGAGCAACAGTGAGAAATAGCACTGAAATAAGATAGCTGTTATCTACTTTCTCAGTTTTGGTTGGTAAAGCTGATCTCATTTGATAATCCTTGTGGATGTAATGATGAATATGAATATGAAATTTGCTCAGTTTGCAAACTGGTTAGGCTGGAGAACAGCAGGTTGAGTGTAGATCTAAACTCAAAGTTGCTCTTTCCCATTGTAGATTAAAAACTATGATAACAAATTTAAAGCTCACGTATTGGGCTCAAAAACATTAAATGAGAAGGCATTAACAGGAGTCTACACATAATCCAAGACTAGAAACTTTGTATTTCCTTGGATTTATTATACACTAGGTAGTTTTTTTGGAGTTGTAGTTACAGGAGAACTAGAAATTATTTTAGAATACCAAAAACTCAGTGAGTGATACTGAGTTATTGCTGGCTTACCAAGTGTAACCAAAATGTGCTTGTCTAGTCACACATCAATATTTTCATATGACAGAGATTCAGTGGTTTAGTTTCCAGCAGACTCTGGGCATTGAGCTTTCCTACTTCCATTCCTCTACGTTGTAAATTTGCTTCAATCATTTAACTGTGTTGCAAAGGTGACCAATTTCTTGAACTATGCTAAGTGCATCTTTTTTGCTTCTGTACTAACAGTGCTTTTAAAGCTACTTATGAGCAGTAATATGGATGGAATTCTGGAGGCCATTCGAGTCTTTGGTAATCTTTCACAATGCCATGAAATCTGTGACTTCATCATACAGCGAAAGGGTGAGTTTCTCTCCCATTAGACCAAATAAATAAATATCAGTTACATGACTACAGTATGTTGCCTATTCAAGTTTAACATATCGAGTGCTATAATCCATCTACACCAAAATGGCACCATTTGAAAGCATATGGATTAGAACAATGTGTCCGATAGGCTGCTTATAGCCCTTGGAATTCAGAGATTCTCATTATACCAGAACAGGTAATGTTGGGTAGATACATCATAATAACTCTCCATGGCTAGGGCCACTCTGAAATCATAGCAGATAAACCATCAAAAAGGCAGAGGTTGCAAGAATTGGAGGGAAGTTCAAGGACACCTATGGCCCATCGTGTTGTTGAGCATGTAGGTAATGATAAAAGCAAAGATGTTAACAGTCTGAGCTGTTGGTAAAGCACATCTTATTTTAGTTGTTATAATAAAGAAGTTTAATGATTCAGCTTTGTAGTGCTCATATTGTTGAGCATTAGATAACTGCAACTTGGATGCTGGGAGTGAGAGAGTGGTATTCCGGCAGCGAACCACATAAATTCATGGGTTGTTGGGTTCTTCAAACTCTCAACACACATTTGTTTCATTGTTAACACTGTGAAAATTCTTAAAGACAATTTTGTTCTCTGAAATAGTTCTTTCTTGCCATACTATCTAGTGTACAAGTTCATGATCGCTTTGCTCGATACCAAACACCAGGATGTCTGCTTTTCAGCCTGTGGAGTTCTCCTCAATCTTACAGTGGATAAAAGCAGGCGTAGTATATTGAACGAAGAAGGAGGAATTAAAAAGTGAGTTCAGAAAACTAGTGGGAGTTGGAGGGTTAAGTGAGCTTTTACTGACCTTTATGTTGGGGTGGAGAGAAACAGCCAGGTTTAAGGACAGCCACAGAAAAGGTAGTCCTGACAAAAGTGTATCTTTACTCCATTATTGCAACAGGTTGATCGATTGTTTGAGAGACTTTGGGCCTACAGACTGGCAGCTGGCTTGTTTGATATGTAAAACTTTGTGGAACTACAGTGAGAATGTTAGCATGGCCAAAGCTTGCTTTGAAGATGACGAATCAAACACCTTGCTCGTTATCCTTGCATCATTTTTAGGTAAGCTGTAAAAGCCAATCTCATTACCCTTTCTTAACAAGTACAATGAAAATACAGAAGCTACTCACTCAGGCAGCCATATTCTGAATACTACGTATAGTGCTGGTTACCCCCTCGCAAGAAGAGGTTGGACACCTACCCTAGATAGTGTTCACTAGTAAGATCCAAAAAGTCTTCCTTAACTGCTCTGAAGGATTCTGGGGAAGGAGAGGAATTCCTTTTTGTGCAAGTGGGAAACCACAACTGGATATCACCTATATTGTCTTCAGTTTGCTGGGAGGGAAATGCAAAAGGCAGAGGCATGACAGAATTTAATGAAGTCATTAAGGGAATGGAATATATTTTTCTTCCTCTTAGGTAATACTAGAATTTAGTGTTAATGCCATGAAAGTGACTGGCAGTAGTTTCAAAACAAATGAAAGCACTTCACAAAATGCACACGTACCTTATGGCAGCAAATGCCATAAATAATGGTAATGGCCACAGGCATAGATTGCCTAAAATCCATGGGGGGTGTATTTTTGTCAATAGTTATGCGCTATAATAGTACCTTCATGTTCGGAGGAAGCATGTCTCCGAATACCAACTGTGGTGAGGAGCAAAACATAGGGGAGGGCTGTTACCTTCAAGCCTGTCTTGAGAGCTGTCCAGAAGCAGTCAGCTGTGGGCCGTGATGCTGTACTAAATAGCGTCTTTGTCTAATCCAGCAGGGCTCCAATGTTTTACCTCTACTTCTGATAATTGTAATTCTATTGTGTTGAATCCAACTAAACCATATTTACTGAGAAACTACCTCTTGTTCAAATGGCAGTATAGCAGCTGTGTGAAATTATCTATGCAGTGTTCTATCTAGACCAGGATCAACACTCACTGCTGTACCATGCACAAGGTGGATTTTTAAGAAGACATTGGCACTATTTTTTTCAGTCTTACTCATGTTTACTAAAAGGAAAATCCTGCACATCCTGTGAAGAGACCCTAAATAATTTAAATGCATTGTTCTGTTTCATCTTGACTGATAATGTCATCGTTGTTCTTGCTGCAGATGAAGAATTAGCTCTGGATTACAATTTGGACGATTTAAGAGATTATCACAAACTTTACTGGGAAACAGAGTTCAAACCTGTGGCGCAGAAGCTTCTCCAGAGGATTCAAAACTGCAACTTTTGAATTCCTTATTTTAAGGTGGGTGCTGAGGATACTCCATTGGCCGTTTATGCAAAGTTGTGGCACTCAGTGCTTTGACAGAAAGTGGCTTTAGGTAGTTTTCTTTTGTATTAGGATGTACGTTCATTGTATGGTACCTTTTCTTAAATTTCCAGTGGCATTTAGGGATGTAAAAATAAACCAGCTACAGCATCTGGTTTGTGTGTCTTTTTAGAAAGCTAAAAATATGTCCCAAGACAGTAGAAGTTTGCAGAAAAGTGATTATCTCATGATGAGCAAGGATTCACTGTTCCTTGTCCTATTGACTTGGGATATTAAATATGCATTTATTAGATCGGATTGTAGAAAATAGAGCCTTGATGGGAAAAAAATAGCAACTTCTGGCCTCCCCTTCTGTGGTTTCCAGAAATTTAGAGGTGCAATAAATCAGCATTAAGAGGGTTTTTTTCATGAGTGTAGCTAAAATTAGACATTGCCCCCCAATCCTATATTTCATACAACTGTTTTTTAGATAATGGAGTGTTCTCATACTAACTCAACTAAGACATTGCCCATAGAGAAACTGATTATTACTTTTCATCTTGGAAATTTTTATATGACTTGCTATCAACAAAATAGTGGTGGAAAATCTCTACTACATTATACAGAAGAGGCACGTGCCCAAATAACCTCTATAGGAGATTTTGCATCATTAGCTCCTATTTGGTTTAATGCAAAACTACTATATTCTACTCTTCCCTCCGATGCTTTAAAAAAAGGACTGCATCTGTTTTAAAACTGAAACTAAACAACCTGCAAAGAGGCAAGCATCAGCTTTATACAATATCCTTGAAGAACTGAGAACATCTTTGGATGTTGATATTATTAGACTTCAATTGCTTTATACAGCAATTAGTAGAAGGTATGTTTTAGCCTAAGCCAATTTAAGAACCACACATTCGTTCTATGATTTTTTGGATCAGCATAAACCTTGTATTTTATTTTTTTTACTAGAGGAAATAGCAGATGCTTCCTGTTAAACTGTCAAGGGTTGCATTTTAGTTTTTTGTTCTTTCCCCTCAAACACAAATAGACAGCAGTGCAGGGCCAGATATCGCACTCACTACTCTATACTAGTTAATGCTAGTTCAAATAAAATGCCTGAAATAAGAACAGAACAAAAATTGTTTTATTTAAACAATTCAGTAATACTGACAGATTTTATAGCAGTTCATGCTGCTCATACAAAAGTATCCATATATTTTCCAGAAACAGCTGTATGCCAAACTTAAGGGTTTTATTGTTATGCTATTTTTCCTGCTTGACTACATAAGCTAAGTGATGGACCATAGGCATGGGTAAGCAAATGTATTGAGAGGCTGCCTGATAATCTGAATTAACTTTCCCACACCTTAGATAACTTCTAGGAACAATAAGAAATAGGAGAATGTTTGTCCTTGTTACCAAGCATTTAGCATTTCACATAGTTGCAGTCTTAAACAGCTTTGAAAATTCTTACTCCTTTTCACACTGTTGATTTAGCCACACAACCACTGTGAACAAGTCCAGGCCAGTAACTTTTTCTTTTAAAGCTAGACACTCCTGTTACAATCAAAACTGTTAGTGTGAATACAGTTCAGTTTCAAATAATTAGCAAGGACTTTCTCTAGTAACCATATAAGGCTCAGATTTCATTTGTAGCTTAATTGGAATTGCTAGTCTCTTCATTTCACTAGCAAGTACAGCAGCATCAAGACGTTTCCTTTAAAAAATATCAATTATTCTTATATCAAAAGCAGAAGTCTTTTTAAATTCTCCTCGTGTCCCCAGATTTTGTTATCTACTTGCAACAATACAAGATTTGCGTAATTAACTACTTGGCTGCCACAAATCATGGTTTCCTGTGCTATCAAGAGCAGGCTGAAGTGATCAAGGAGCCTCTCTGAACAATTTTGTCCACCAAGCCCAGTAGCAATATTCCACCAAGGAAGGAGCTGAAACTAAAAGAAAGTTATGGCACAATCGATCTCATGGCTTTTAGCCACCACTGGTTCCGAAGCTCGGTAGCATCTCCTAGTAGGCAGCACCTGCTGCACCTTCCAACCTAGTTAGCCAGCCAGCCAAACATTTCAGGTCATATAGCGAGTAATGGCTCTCAGAGCATACAGCAGTTCCGCCTGCATCCGCGCTTCTATGAGAAGCAAATTGACATGAACCTTTAAAGAAGAAGAGAAGAAACATATCTGAGTTTCAAGTATGTCTCCTGTCCAGAGTATTGTTGTCAAGCATGCAGGATTTCTGTGATTAAATGTTTCACTGGTCAACCCATTAGGCTGTGAACCCAGTAGCAGTGGCATGGTGGCTGGCCCTGGATTTGTAAAGAGCGCATGTTTCTCCATCTGACAACCATGGTCACAGTTTGAAAATATTAAAATTATTAAAATGAATCAACACAAAAAAATATTAAACCACTAGAATCCTGTGTACAGAAGACAGGCAAGTGGGAAATAGTGTCCAATACATCTCTGTGTGATAAGGTTGGCCAATGTAAAATGAAGGCACTGTGTAGAGCCTTCCCTGGGATCCAAGAACATACTATGTAGGTGCAGCAGGCAAAGGCCTACCTTAATGAGGTCTTTGATCAAGCTTGCTACAATGATGTGAACCAACATTATAATCCTTATTCTCTCATACTATGAATGTAAAAATACAAACACTGCTTATTTGAAAAAAGTATACAAGTTTGTAATAGATGGGAGATTAAATCTACGTAGAATCATGAGAGTTGCAAACAAAATGTATTGGCCTCATTATCTAACTATCAAGCAACATTATTGCTCAATATAGCAAAGTCAAAATATATGTTTGAAGAACTTACCTTCTCAGAGTGTTTGAACTGTCTCCAAAAGCTATCATACATTCTGTTTGTGGTCTTCTCAGGAGCACACACCACAGTTTTGATGTAAATTTTAAAACTGCGGTCCAGTAGCTGGTTAATTTCACCATAGTCATAGTCATCATATCTGGTTGGAATTAAGGGGAAAATTTTATCTCTCCAAAAACAAACATTTTTGTCATTACAGTACAATCAATCATACTAGCTACTTGACAGGAATAGGTGTTTCTGTGGATCTCCAACCACAGCCCCATGACAGTAGTCTTCTGAATATTTTCTCCTCTTCTCTGCAGTTGAACAACTTCCCTTCTCCAGTGCTTTTCTTTGCTTCCCACAGCTCTGGAAGATTACTTCCTTTGTGTGAATAAGCACTATCACATGGTACTTACAGTCCTACAAGTTTCTTCTGCCTTTCTCTATCCTGCAGATCACTGCTTCCCATGCCCCTATCCACAAATAATTCCAGTTCCATGGCGATTTCTTCAGGCCATGAACCTGAGAGTAGTATAAAATCCTATTCCATTCTAGCATTTTATTTTATTTTATTCAAATTAAGGCAAATTACATTCCAAGCCACTAGGCTGTTTGCTCTGACCTGGAACTCCTGATAAAGAGTTACTAAGAGCCACTACCTTCTCCTCTTGCTTATCCAATTAATGTATCCATGACTGCTACAGTTTGGGACAACATAACTTTTGATGTAGGTTTTGCAAAGTATTCTTTACAGGTTATATATACTAAACTCAGAATGTCAACAATGTCTACAATAACAAACAAGTGCACAGTGTTACCATAAAGCTGCCCATATACAGATAACAGGACCAACCTTATTCCAAACATACAATGGATATAATTCCAGATTGCCCGCCTGAGCATTGAGGTATCCACATCTTTATGCATAGCCATTGTGTTGTAAGTCAGGTTGTATGCAATCTGAAACTTCTCATCTATCAACTGCCCCACATCTGGATAGAGACGATTTACCAATGAATAGCCATGGTCTTCCCATGAATAGTCCTTAAAAACAAATTCAGTACGTGAGTGCAAGTTCCCAAGAAAGATGCCATTGTATTACACACACAGTTTTAAACTAAGCTTGGAAACACTATCTTATTTTCTTAGGATAATAGTAAAGCCCTACAATGAGCTTAGTGTATAAATACTAATTATGCAGCGCACTCTTCCAAGTTTTGTTACTTGCAACCTAAGTCCTACCTGAACATGGAACGTAGGTACTTGCATTCCATGTCTGGAGAAATCTTTATAGCCATAGCTAGTATCCTCAAAGTGGCGAGACACATCTCTTGTTGGCACAGATTCTTCATCTTCTGTTAAAAATGTAACAAAACATTGCAAAACTTAACACAGAAAGCCCTGATGCAAATGGCTACAATTTAAAAATTGAAAATCCTTTTCTAGACTAAAGGGATACAAACTAAATACACATGAAATCAATTAAAATTGAGAGTTTATTAGACAAAACCTTTTTCAAAATGCAGCACTGAACCTCTATGATAGAGGGCCACCAGTTCCCTCTCCTTCAGTTATGTGAAATTCAAGGCCCTAACTCTATATTTTGTGTTTATTTTGTATTTTTATGCTGCGAACCACGAAAGGCAGTATATAAATAAAATAAATAACATCCACATATTAATGCAAGTAGTGAGCATATAATTTCTCTACACGGCAGATGCAAAGTACAGATGCATTTCTTAACTATTTTCAAATGAGAAGAAACGTTTGACTTGATGAACAGAAAAAAATACAGGGCCAGAAATTAGTAACAAGTCTTCTTGTTTCTGGTCTTAGCATTTCAGGCTGTATATTTCAGGCTGTATATTTCAAGCTCGTCAGTATGGTCAGATGGGATTGAAACACATTGTTGCTTTAAGCTGAAAGCCAGTATTTTTAGGATTTCAGCCAAACTTTGGGATAACATGCAGCCCAACACTACACTAGTTTTTCATTGGTATGTCCTTGCGCATCCAGGTGCTCTTGACATGACACTGCACTGACACAACAATACTAAACTTTCTAATAAAAAATGAATGCTACAGAAAACCATGTCAGCAACTAGCAACATCCTGCTTCTAGGTTTATATGGCAGTGGAAAAGAGGATATAAACAGAATTTAAGATGAGAGTAAAACCAAAGTATAGCAAAAGGAGGACATCTTTAGTTTCAAGCACTATTTTGCCTGTGTATTTCCACCTAATCATGTATACATGTTAATGGCAAACAGTTCCTAATATTTAATGCTTTCTCTGTGTTGGTATGGCAACACTCCAGATGCAGACTCACTCCCCATTGGGAGGCCATAAATTCCAGACTCACAGAAGTAACAAGCATGGTCAGGTACATAAGATTAGCTGTGGTCTTGGTACAATCAACAGTGTTGATGGAAACAAAGTCCATACTCCCACACCCCATTATGCTCCAAAATAAACTGCACAGCAACAGTGTTAGGTGCAAGCAGACTGCAGATCTGCTTGTTGCTGGGTTTGTGTTTTCATTTTAATATACCTGGACATTCTTGTGTAGGTGCCTAACGAATGAAATAAACGACTCTAGGTGGCTGTTCCAAGTAGGGAAGGCCAGGGCTCTCTTCTGCTGCTAGTGTTAGCTGACAGCCAGTGGGAAAGGGTCACCTTAATTAAGCAGTAGACACACTGGGTGGGGCATCTCAACACACACATCCCTTGGCAACATACCTCCCTACATGCGTAGGTTTGTCTTGGGCAACTACCCAGATGAACTGATTAACTTGTAATTAAGATTTTGAGTTATAAAGGAGATCAGTGTTTTAATGTGGTGTTTCATTATCTATTCATGACAGTGGAAACTTGCTGTGATCTGGAATTGACAAAAGCATTTTGCTGTTTAACTTGATAGGCAACACTAAGACATGCATCACAAGCCAAGATGGTTTTTAAAGATATGTTGACTTTAACTATGTTCCCACCTGAGCAACACACCAACATGCTTTCTCTCTTTTCCTTCTCAAAACGAGTGGCCTTTTCTTCTTGACTGGCTTTAACATCATCTCTACATTCCTGTAGTTGCTTCAGTTTTTCCATAAGTGCTTCTACTTCACAGAAAGGCTCGGTGGTCTTAAAAAAACAAACCAATATTCTAATGCATTGGGATATTGTACTGAGAGTATACAGTCACAGGTAAGTATAAGCATTATACCATGTTCCAGTTCTATGCCTCCCTTACTTACCTTACTTATCTATGCTTACTACCTTAAATTCAATGGTGCCCTCAGTTTCGTGGATATTCTATTTGCCTTTATTATGCAATGATGTAATGCAGAATTAACAGTTATAGCTGTTTCTGGCTACAGTGTTTGATGCATTAGTAGCTTCGACTGAAGTACATCCTATTAAGTTTTGTCCAAAAGCTGCAGCTTGTGCAAAATGCTGTCCAAAGATCTAAAGTTCTTTAAAAATGCCTATTTCAAAAAAAGGTTCCACATTCTTAAAATGCTATTAACAAAAAACACAACAGCTACATTTAAAATTGGCATCACATACCTACAAGAAAATTTAGTTGATATAACATCCAACATAAGTGACATAACATCTAATTTCTGTCTATCACCTTTTTCTCAGGCTGTAGTTTGATGTAAAAGATGTTAGGAATAATTAAAACAAATGTTCTGTTCCCGCTAGTACTTCACCCCCCCCACCCGCAAAAGATAGCAACATTACTGATTAAACATCTCACTTGTGAAATGTGATGTGTTTTTTATAACTGAAATTCATTAGGACTGCTTTTCACATTGTGTTGTTGTTGTTAATAATAATAATAATAATAATACACATACATACAAATTGTATGTGCATTCTTGGGAGTTGGAATCTGCTTCATGGTAAGCCTGTCTCTCACCTTAGGAACCTTTTGATAATTCTCAGTGACACATTGTTTTTGACAATGGCAAAAGTCACTAGACCAGCTAAACCAGGGGTCGGCAAGGTTTACTTTGCCTTGGGCCAGTTCACTCCAGGGGAGATCCCTCCGTGGGCCAGATCACGCCCACAATTTTTGGCGCTGCGGAAGTGAGTCCCCACACTGTGCTGGTTTAGCACAGCCCATGGGGACTCGCCGAGCAGGCGGCTTGTGGGCTGGTTAAACAACCCCTGTCGGCTGCTTGTGGCCCATGGGCCTTAGGTTGCCGACCCCTGAACTAAACCATCATATTAAATTAGTGAGGACTTGAACAATTTCAGTTCAATTTTGGGAAACTCAGATCAGCTCCACACCTCTCACAGCAAATAAATTTCTTGAACTGACACTTGTATTTTTCCATATCAAGTGTGTACGTCAGGCATAGGCAAACTCGGCCCTCCAGATGTTTTGGGACTACAACTCCCATCATCCCTGACCACTGGTCCTGTTAGCTAGGGGTGATGGGAGTCATAGTCCCAAAACATCTGGAGGGCCAAGTTTGCCTATGCCTGCTGTACGTTATCCACATTTAGGGACCTTGGTCTAACTGGGCTTCCCTGATGTGTTTGCTTCAGAAAATACAAATACAGTTTCTACGTTCATACAAGTACAAATACATTTGCTGCTTTGAAAAGTCACTGATTTGTGCCCCCACCCCCAATGAATAAAAAAGTGCTACTGGGATTTTTCATATACTTTCATGTATATATACTTCACTACCAGTGGAAATGCTGGAAAAAAATGTTCATGTATGTAACTTACTTAATATATGTGAAATACTTACAGCAATATTTGCAGCTGGGCCCTGCGTCTCATACACACCATGATTTCCATTTGCGATATCACAAATGCAGTAGCCACTAACAGAAGGTGGCCTGAACGTGTGACCACCATCACAGTGAATTTCTGGGTTGATTCCACAGCCAAATGTGAAGGACGCAAGCGAATGATAATGTGTAAGGAGAACTACAGCATGGATCAGTTCTGCCAGGGACCAGCTATGTTCTTCAGTCTTTAGAAGTTGCTTCAGGAGGAAAAAAGATTTATAAGTTCTCTTAGAAACTTTGCTTGTAGCTACCTCACAAATCTGATTATACAATAAGGCTACGGATGTTTCTACCATGACACACACTCATGCTTTTATATCAGAAAGATCCTACTAAATGCAGGGACTGAATACCCATGAACAAGATTCTCAACTAGGTGAATACTTTATAGCTCTGCAACTTTATACGTGGTATTGCTCTATTATCAAAGTTGAAGGTAGTTTAGATAATTTTGAAACAAAAATGTACGCTAGCTAAGCTATGGGAGACCAAATAATCCTAAACACAAATTTCTAATTACTTTTTAAAGTATCTAAGGTCAGGTGTTCAGGGACAAATTAGTCACTGATACACTAAAATGATACTGTCTAGTATAATGAGAGCTAGTTAAAAATAATAATTCAGTTTTGTTTTGTTTTGACAAATGGAAATCAACATTAGATGGTTAATCTCAGGGTTCAAAAAGGAGAAAGAAAGAGAGAGAGAGAGAGAGAGAGAGAGAGAGAGAGAAAGAAAGAAAGAAAAGAAAAGAAAAGAAAAGAAAAGAAAAGAAAAGAAAAGAAAAGAAAAGAAAGCACTTGGACCTACCATGTCCCTAAATGATCCTTCAGCATCAGGTGCTATATGCGAACAACATGAATCATAGTTTAAGGATGGTGCCCATCCACCTGAGAGCTATATATCAAGACTTGGCAAGTACCTAGTACTATGCCATGCCCCCCCCAAAAAAAACACCAGCTGGTATCCCAGTAGTAAATTTCCAAGTAAGAAAGTTGTTCAGCACAGACACTTAGCACTTGTGTTTCTGTTAAGATGGTTTGAATGTTTTAGCATCTTATGACACAGCACGTGGTAGTAAATATTTAAAAAGGTATAGATTAAAATGCTAGAGACGCTTGAAAAGCTTTAAATATAAATAAAAATGTTAAGGGAGCTTACATATATAGTATTTATATGTAAATAAGTAAGTAAGTAAGTAAAATACTCACTTCAATATGTTCTTTGGTAATGAGCCATGGTCTGTGTGCCAATATTTTATTCAATTCACCCAAATTCTGCAGTTTTTGAGGTGCATTCTCTAGACCATTCAACCACTTAGGGTCTCCCCCAACATGAAGAAAGCAATTGACATGGACATTAACCAAGTAGGAGCACTGGTGCCTAGCTGCAGCCTGGAGGAAAAACAAGCACAAGAACTATCAAACTGAGAGATTCCCTGCAGGGAAGTTCCTTGCCTATCAATATGGATAATTACAGAGTATAGCTATGCTCAAGAATGGGAAACAGCAACAAAAAACCAAACTTGCCTGTGTAGTAATGTTTATGTATTTTGTTTGCTTAGTGGTTTATTTCTGTGTGTGCTTTGTAGATGGCAAAAGCAGTACAACAGCAACTTTTATTTCTTTACCATATACAAATGTATTCACTTTATAAACCAGTGTACTCAGAATCAAGTCCCACTGACTGGTTGCATCCAATGAAATTGTTCTTTCCACACAAATACTCAAGCAACAGAACTTCTCCTCCCTTATCTCCTTGCAACCCCCTCCCAATTTGCTCCAGAGGATTGGAGGATGCCCCCAGAACAGATTTAGGGGGCATGCGGGGGGAAGGGGTATAAGAGGAAGGGCAAATGCTTTTACACAAGATGTCCCAGCAAAAAAGGGCCACTTTGTTCCAGGTAAAATTATATAACATTGCAGCCCATAATTTTAACTTAAATATATCAGAGATACTTTGTTTCTGCTATTTTAGTCTAGTTCCTCCAATCCCTTTTATACATGAAGGCTAGAGAAAACAGCTTGAACACTGTTTTAACAACAGCCATCATTAGATGTTTCCTCCCACAACTGTCATTCTCTTTGTTCGACAGATTTCCTGGAAAGCTGCAGCAATAATACTAGAACCTCAACAGACAGTCTTAAATTATTTGGTCACAAATGAGCCAACTACAAAGTATTAAAAGATGCGTGACTCGGTCTCTTGCCATTTTAGATTTTGCTTATAAGCAGCCACGAGGCAAAATTTGATTGCAGCAACAGTGCTAGGAAAGAAGTTGTTTAAACCTTTTCCTCTCCTACATTATTTCACTAATCTAAATATATCCCCCCCCCAAAAAAAACCCTCCCTATTGTTTGCCCTGAATTATGCACATTTCAGTCGTTTGTTTTCTTTGGAGGGGAGGAATACAATTACTTTCCAGGAAGAACTAATAGCAGCTTGGAGAGGAGATTTAGACCAGTGAAACCTTTTCCCCACTGCTGCAGTCAGATTTGTTCAGGGCAAATAGAACTGAACAGAATAAGTAGAAGCTGACAGGATGAGGCCACTCACCTCACCTTCCTGTCGCCTTTGCTGGTGGTGGTCACCAGGAGGTGAAGGGGAGAGGCAGAAGCAAGGTACAAATGCACTTGTAGAGCCACAATCCAGTGTTCCCATCCGTGTGTTTGCACCATGCCTTTGTCACTCCACCTCTGGCTCTCAGTAAGCAGCAGTGGCATGGGTAACAGGAGGTCAGGTGAGTGCAGCTGCCCTGTTCCACTGACCACTACTAGCTAGAATGCCTTAAATAATTCCTCTGCTATTCTAGCCACTGAAAAATTATAATGTAGAAATAAGTAAAAACATTAGAAATAAGTGTTCCAGATTGCAAAAATTAAACACATTTGTTCCTCAATACTTTCTGACCAATATACACAACAAACATGCACAAGAGATGCCCAACGGTGTACCCCTGATGTTGTTCGACTTGAAATCACATCATTACCATCCATTGGTCATGCTGGCTGGAGCTGATGGGAATTGCAGCTCAATATTACCAAAGGGCTACAGGTTAGCCACAATATGAACACAGAATTCCCACAAAATTAACAAACTTCATTTATATTTTACACACACACACACACACACACACACACACACACACACTTCATTCAATTTAGAATTTTCTGACTGTACAGTCACTTAAGCATTTTAAAGAAACAAAAACTAAATTATTAAAATACACACAGGAATAAAATGCATGGGTGAGCATACATGTTTTTTAGTTTAGTGCCAAAGAGATTGTAAAGATACTAAGTTTCTCTTAAGTACAGCCATATCTGATATAGAAACTTTAAAAGATGTACAAAATACTGCCATTGCTTTCTGTTTCATAGTTTAACCTACCATGATACCAATGTAGTGTCGATAGTGAAGAGGCAGCGGGCCATCCATCTGCAACAGATAATGCTGAGTTTTTAAAAAGCTCTCCAGGTACTGTGGGTGGAAAACCATCACCAAGGCAATGTTGTCCAAATGCCCTAAAGTGGTGAAAGACTCTGCAAACAAAGCATGCATGTGGGTATCTTCAGCGCTCACTTGGATAATCTGTTTGAATTAGAAAAAGAATAGTAGCAAAACATTGTAAGAAATAAAGACATAGCAGCCAATATGAATATTTGTTAATATTTACTAGCTCCAAATCAGTTCTTAAATCTTAATATACCAAATGAGATGCTTCTCATAACTGAAGGACTTTAGTGAATCCCCAAGTATAGCAAATTGTGTGCTGGATCAATAACGTGTAATAATATGTTTATTATTTATACCCCACCCATCTGGCTGGGTTTCCTAAGCCACTCTGGGCAGCTTACACCATCTATTAAAAATTGTAAATCATCAGACATTAAAATTTTCCTGATATGTGGCTGCCTTCAGATGTCTGATAGCTGTTTATTTCCTTGACATCTGATGGGAGGGTGTTCCATGGGGTGGGCACCACTACTGAGAAAGCCCTCTGCCTGGTTCCCTGTAACCTCAGGCTTTATATCAAATTTTAACAGATAAGTGGACAGGGAACATATATTTATTGAAGGGCAGTATGCTAGCCTATAGAGGCAACAGTAGTACCCCAAAATGCTGAGCTATTTAAATAGTTAGCTGTTGTGGGAAACATGTTTATGACTACTAAGCTTGGCGTAATGTTAACCAAAGCCACATTGATAAAGCCTCTTATTACCACCCAAGTTTTATATCAGCCAGCGTGTGAAGTAGCCCGGGAAGATCACTTGTTCACCTTCTCTCATACATTCACACTATGCACTAAAAACATGCTGGTTAATTAGATTTAAACAAATATACATGTCCACTACAATTAAAGGGCAAGCTAATCCTTACCTACTATCCAAACAACACTGGGTTTATTAAGACAAGCTAGTATGAGTGTGCCATTAAATATCAAAATTCCACATGGACATTACTGTTTTCTAATTCAGCAGAATTCTTGCCAAACTCCTGATGATTTACTGTGGACATGTGAATAATACTTTGCAGCTGTTCCTCAGCCAATACTAGATTCACCACCACCCAAAAATGTAACAAGTTCTCTGTGTACTTGCAAAGCGTAAATCACCACGCACCTCCATCTCTGGGATGAATCTGCTTGGTCCTTGTCCCAGTGGTCTAGGGATCCTAATTCCAAGTTCCTAGAAAAGAAAATTGAACTTTTAGCTATAAACATTTCAGCTGTGGTTTCAGGGGAAAGAAAGAATTCACTGCTGAAACCAACAGAACTGTCCTTGTTGCAGAAGTGCTGTCTGTGGAAATTTTCTATCTGTGCTTCATAACAAGCCACACTTGTTTACAGTATACCATACTGATGCCATTAAAAACAATGCGACCTGGTTCACTGCAAACCTAGTTTTGCATAAAGCACTTGGCAAAGTGTCCAGAACAAGGAGTTCAGCACACAGCTGCCAGTTGACTAATGTCAGTGATACTAAAGGCTTTTGAAGTAC
This sequence comes from Podarcis gaigeae, assembly GCF_964106915.1. Taxonomy (NCBI): domain Eukaryota; kingdom Metazoa; phylum Chordata; class Lepidosauria; order Squamata; family Lacertidae; genus Podarcis; species Podarcis gaigeae. Next base: position 50,591,548 of record NC_139680.1, read on the forward strand.
CTCTCTGCACATCCGCAAACCAGAATGTGAAATCTGTCAGTATCTTTCAGGAAGCAACACAGCTGTAATCTTATCGAAGGTTTTTGCATGAGTGTGGGAGTTACATGCATTAACCACAAAAATATATGCAACTGTGTTTTTAAGTTCACTGTTTAAAAATGACAAAGAACAAGCAATGATTTCTCAGATTGAAATTTCATGTCAATCTGAAACACATCTACCACAATACTTTCACTAAAAGAATCAACAGACTCCAGTGCACAACTAGAATCCTACAAGTCAGCAGACAGTGGGAAAATATTTGGCAAGAACCTGTGGCATGGGCCACAACATGCATTACAAAATTAGTGAGTGGACTTGCCATATACCTTTACAATTAATGTGATTAGAAAAAGCCATCTGCATACCTATATCAGGGCCAATCGTTGCGCGGTGTGACTACATAGTCAGAAGGGCGGAAACTGAAACCTGCTGTGGCCTATCTGAAACACCAGGCCCACAGACTTATTCAAAGAGTGCTGCTCAACCCCTGCTTCTGGGAGATGCTGAGCAGTTTGGGAACAGGGAGAGGCACTATCCTTGGGCTGACATCAGAAGGGGAAGACTGAAACCAGCTGCGTCCAAATTGATGATGAGGATGATGAAACTCCCCTCATCTTGTCTTTTCTTTTGTTCTCCTGCCCTCCCCCATTTTCTTTCTCTTCCCCTGCTTCCTTGCTCTTTTTGCTGTTTGTAGCAGTTGGCCTGATGAGCAGTTGGGCATCATTTTTTACAGCTCAGGGTAACATTTAAAAATATTTGTACCTGACTATTAATATTTTGTATTGTATTTTTTAGTCTGCATAGTTGTTTGAGACACAGTTAAGTTCTATTTGGTATGTAGATTTGATTTCTTTTGTATTTCTAAGATTCCTTTACACTATATTTGATTATTATATTGCTTACTGGCTTAGAATCAGAGAACCGTAGCATTGGAAGGCACCCCCAAGGGCCATCTAGTGTAACCCCCTGCAATTCAGGAATTGTAGCTTAAAAATCCCTGACAGTTGGCCATCCAACCTCTGCTCAAAAACCTCCAAGGAAGGAGAGTCCACAACCTTCTGAGGAAATCCATTCCACTCTCAATCAAACAGCTCTTACAGTCAGGAAGTTCTTCCACACACACACACACACACACACACACACAAAAAAAACATGTTTACCCCATCCTTCTTCCCAAAGGAGCCAACACTTTAGCAATTTCTCATAATGCTAGAAGTTGTGGACATCCAGTGAAGCTGAATGCTTCAATATTCAGTATAGATAAAAGAAAGTACTTCACGCAAGGCATAAACTATGGAATTTGCTCCCACAGGAGGAAGCAATGGCCATCAACTTCAATAGCTTTAGAAGAGGATTAGACAATTCCTTCAGGAAAGAGCTGTCAATGACTACTAGCCATGATGGCTACACTCGGCCCACATGGTCAGATGCAGTATGTTTCTGAATACCAGTTGCTGGAAACCACAGGAGGCACATGCACTTTGGTCCTCAGGTCCTGCCTGTGAATCTCCCACAGGCATCTGGTTGGCTGCTGTGAGAACATGATGCTGAACTAGATGGGCCTGATCTAGCAGGCTCTTCTTATGTTAAACTGAAACTGAATTAGTTTGGTGTTGGAGCCGCCCATGGTTCCAACCATGGGTAGATATTTCCAATGCTCTTGTTCTCACTTTTCAGTACAGAAATAATGTGTGTTTTATAAAACCACAGTATTGTACCTCTTTAGTTATGTGAGAGCAAGTTAAAACTTCCATGCCTTGCTCAAATGTCACTTGAAGACAATAACTCACTGATCATGATACTGTTAATGTCAGCTGCCAGTTATACTTTCATGCAATGAGAGGCATTGCATTGCAGTCATTGCATTAAAGTATTTGACATCTCTACACAAACTGATACACACTGAAAATAAATGTTTTCATTTCAGCTTGAGACAAGAATGGTACTGTCTCGAAGAGAGCTATCTAGACTCAGAGGCATACTATTCTTTTTGTCCCTCTTGTGCATAAAAATGGCATGCCTCTCGCTACTTGCAGGGCAGTAAGGTAGACAGTCAACGAGCTTTTCTTTGCTTAGTCAGAGATGTTATCCACACACGCTGTTCCCACTGTAGCCTAACACTGTAGCCTAACATAATAACATTATGATTCATGACTGACAACTTACATCACTTTCAGATGTTTAAATTATTTGCCAGTTATTTACAATTTTGGCACTCGATGCCTTCAGACGACTTTTTAGAAACAGAAAATATTGTAGTGCCGGTATATAAATGTTAAACATTCCAACTAAGTTCAGACATAAATCAAGTAGGTTTAATTGCTTATCAATGCTGTCAAAATTGTACTGTAATTTACTGCTAATATTTCAGTTCCCGTTTTCATAATGTTTCTATGTTCACTACAGTCATGCATAAATAATTACTTTTAGTTAAGATTAGTGCTACTAAGATCCTTGTGATGTCTCCAAAGTTATATTTCTGATATGTAAGAATGCAGGAGACTGGAAAATTCCAGCATTAGTTACTGTTATTCATAAACTGATATTGTGGTTCGATGTGAAGTTTCACATTTAATTTCCCCATCAACACTTTTACTAAGTTTTCCCCACATTCTCCAAAAATTCTAACCATAGAAGGGAACTTGAGCAGTACACTTTATACTAGAAGGTGGTTTTGAAAAGACTGCAGACTATTACAGTGGTTTTTCATTTGTTGATCAAGTTTGTGTTTGGGATTTGAAAAGTAAGTGCAGGGGTAGACAGTGCTGTGCCCTCCACCTTGTTATTGGACTTCAGCTTCTATCAGTCTCAAGCATCATGACCATTGATCAGGGATAATGAAAGTTTTAATCCAGAATCACCTGGGAAGCACCACGTTGGCTACCCCATAGCTATTATCACAATCTTTTGTGTGCTACTCTAGAACATGCACATAGCAAAAACCAGCTTTGTCCTCCAAACACCTGAGCCCTTCCAAAATAAAGCTGCAGGAGCTGCAGGAGGCTTTCAAGGGAGAAATATTGCCATCCATGAATAAACAATACAAACAAAACAATTCCGACATTTAAGCATTAAAATGGGCTGCAATACCCAGTTTCGAAGCACACCCAACAACTTTTAAAGACAACAATGGCACTTAAATAATTGCCCTTGACCCTATGTAGAATTGCTTTGCCAGGTCTGTTGAAACCACAGAAGAGGATCTTTTACAAGCCAGTCACCCTTTGTTAGGTTCTTAGCAGGAGGACCAAATGAGCCTTCAAGAACACGCCGATACGGCAAACCAGGGGATTCAGAAGCAGATCCTCACAACGCTGCAACGCTTCCAGCATCTCCCCCCCCCCCCTCAAAAAAGGTGCTATTCTTCCCCTACATGCTTTTTCTGCAACCCTGCCTAAGAGCATGCAAGTGGGGGGTGGGGGTGGCGAAATGACAAGCGACGCCGACGAAGCCAGCAAGAACACCTGAAGCTGGGAGCCTTTCCGTAAACAGCTGAATCTACCTCAGGCTCGCTGGCTCTCACTCCCGTTGACTGACAGCCGAACAAGCGGGGCGCGAGCCGACTCTACTTCACAAGCAGCAGACTGAAGCACCTCCGAGCCCGAAGCGAGTCCCCCTCCTCCCGATGCATCCCGCTGGTTCAAGCCCCCCCCTTCCCCCCCTTTTTTTTAACCTTGCGGCACTGCTGGCTTCCGCAGTGGTTGCAGTAGAAGCCCGAGGTCCGGTTGGCTGTGCTGGCCAGCTGCATGCCTACTAGCTCGGGTCACGGGGAGGAGGAGCTGGTGGTGGTGCTGCTCAGAGCGCGCGACCGCCTCCTCGCCTCAGCAAGGGCGGCAGGCCGAGGCTTAAAAGCCAGCCTGTGGGCGGGCAGGCCCGGCACAAACAACAAGCCCAGCAGAGCCCGCCCCCTTTGGCGGCTGCCCGCCAATGACCGGGAAGCGGAGGGACTCGCAGGCAGGCAAAAGCGCCTGGGAAGGGGGGCGAAAACCAAGGGCCGAGGGTCTCCGGGGAGAGCGGCACCTGGATTTACGTCCCGTCCCCCTGACTCGGGCCGCGAGCTCCTGACGGCGACCCCGACCCTCATCGCCTGCTCTCCCAAGACTCCCTTCTCAACCGCCCTCTTTAAGCAGAAAAATAATAATAATAAAGAAGCCGCCGCGTTTTTCTTAGCGCTGATAAGAAGAGGCACAATATCCCGGCTGCAGGCAGCGACAGGCCCTGGAGCCAACTACCAGCCCTCTCCCCTCCCACTCTCCAAATAAAGTTCGCTTATGATCTTAGAAACCGCTCTTGGCAGCGCTTACGAAGCCTGGCTCTGTCTGGCATGCCTCCCTGCCACGGAATAGGCACTTAGGGATACTGCTGGGTGGAGGGCAATAACAACCACCACCACCACCACCACCACAACAACAACAACAGGGAAGGGGAACCAAGTCTTCTCAAAAACTGGACCCTTCCCAGTTGAGGAAAGGCTTGCAAAACGAAAAGGGCTCTGTTCAACAGGTGCAGTTCACTTTAGGCTATGCTAGCTTCTTCAGGGGATTTGCTAGGCATCAGCATTGTCCTCTCCCTCTCCGATCTGCCCTGATTTCAAAGTACCCAGTCCTTTGCCCACGTTCCAGCTACAGCTTTCCTTGCTAATTGTCTCACGCCAGAAAATGCTGCAACATGCTAGTTGTTGCTGGGGACAGTGAGTGTGTGTCAATTTGCACTATTTTTCAAGAACTGAAAGGAAACAGAAAAATAAAGTTGCAGAAGCCAAAGCTTTCAGTTGACTCAACATGTATTCACTTGCTCTGTACAAAGCACATTAACTCCGTGTGGGGATTTGTGTAGAGTTGGTTCACAGTGTTTACAATACATATCTCCCTTCAGGGAGGAAAACTGCTGAACTTGCAAAAAAAAAAAAGTGTTATTGCTCTCAACTGTGACAGGATAATGGGCTCTTTATTTTACTTGTCTCTCATAAAAATTGTCTCAAGACGTGTGGATTTTAAAAAGGGGGGGGGGGGTTGCCTATATCTTTATTGTTGATATGCATATTTGACACACCAAAATAAATCAGTAATTAAAGGAAGTCGAACTACTGTTGCTTGAACAACAAAAATATAATGATGCTAAGGGGAGTTGAACACTGCCTCACATATTACCCTAACACAGTTTAGTGATAAAGAATCTTGTAAATAGGTGGGGAAGGCATCTATCCTGCCATGAGTATTGGCTTTTCTTTTGCTAATTAATTCTACAGGTTCTTTAAAGGATCTTTGGTAGTCAACATATGAGGGGAAATATATTTTTATTTAAACAGAACAGGAAAAACGCCTTAACGAGTAACAAAAACAAAACCCCTCAAACAGTAAACCTCCTTAAACCTTCAATAATAAACCTCCTTAAACCTTCTGACACAGTAACACAAAGCACTCTACCACCAAGAAGTAACCCCAAAGGAACAATTTCCAAGGTAACAATTCCCCCACCAGACCTTCACTCACATATAACACCAGATCCAACCGTGGGAAGCCTCAGCAGCGTTTGGTCCATCATCCTCTTCCTCCTGACCCCATTGCCCTGCACTATTTATACCTGCCTCAACCAGGTGCGGCTGGATATCTCCATGGCCGCCACCTGTGGCAGTTAGGGCTCCTACTCAGGGCAATCAAGCCCCAGCTGGGCCACCCTTGAAGGCAGGAGTGCTCCTGCAAGGACTCACAGGAAGGGTTGGCTGCCTAAAGCCAAACCTACACCTCCTTGGTTTTTCTTCCGCATTTTCCACTACAGCTTCCTGATCTGATTGTGCACATAGGCAAAAAGAGAAGCTGTATTGTCATTTAAGCATTACATAACAGCTCTCTGCTTACATCAGATATGGGGTACTGTTGGACCTCCAAGACGTTGCTGAACTAGAACTCCCATTATCTCTGTCCATTGGCTGTGTTTGCCAGGGCTGATGGGAGCTGTTCTTCAGCAATATCTGGAGAGCCAAAAGTTCCCCACACTTGGTTTACACCCACAACTTCATTTAGAATACCGTAAGTTTCTTTCAACTCAAACAGATAATAGGCACTAATGCTCTGACCTTCTGACCTCCCCAGTGACCTTTTTTCGGTGGGCGCTGAAAGATCAGATATGCAAAGCCATACCTGGTGGTACCCAGGTACTCTTAACTGTTTCTCATACAGCCTAAAAACTTTGTTTCATTATATCTCCTCTACCACCCTCATTCTGAAGTTCTCCTAGATCACATCAAGCAAACATTAACATCCAAAATACCATTGTCAATGTTAAGACTGAAACAAGTACTATATGTAAATATCAAGTCCTTGCATATCCAGCAACCCTTCCCCCCATCTAAATATCATTATTTACACTGTACTAGCAAGAGATAAACAAGAAAAAAAGATAAGGTAAGTATAATGGAACCCACTTCCCAAATACCCTAGGACAGCCTGTATAAACAAAGAAAACTTCCACACAGAAAATCTTAACTCCGTCCTAATAACGAACTACTAAAATATAAATCCACATTACAGCAGTGATGTTTGCAGTTAAGAACAACAACACATAATATTTCAGTGTTTCATTTGTAGTTATATGATTCTAGTATGGAATCCCCTTCTGAAGGCTTATTTACTAAACAATTTCAAGTTTGGTCTTGTAAATGGCAAAGTACAAACGCACTGAATAGTAGCATGATTTCCATAGATATTATTCATGTCGAAGTGCCGACCAACACTAGAACATTATCAACCATTTAGGACTCATCTAGATCAGTAAAGAAAAAAATGTTTTATATGCTTTGTATATGCATTATAACACTGACACCAGATGGGGTTGTGGAGTTCCCTTTTTGCCAACGCGGTTTCACATATAAAGTTTACAACACGTTTTCCTGAAACGCTTCTTTGATGTGTCTAGATCCAGCCTTAGAATCACCATTTCCATGCTATGGAATACTCTTCCATGAGAGATTGCACAGGCATCCTTGCTAACTTTCAAATAGTTATTAAAGAACTTTTTATGCCGACACATCTATTCAGCTGCTTGAACTACAGACGTTCTTGGATTGAGATTGTCTGACTATGGTGATTCATGTACTGGTAACCTCAAGGCTTGACTACTGCAATGTGGAGCTACCCTTAGCCCTGGTCTTGAGACTCTAGCTGGTGCAAAATATTGCATTGAGAGTGCTGTGGGTCTAGACTAAGCATGTAACTCTGGTGCTCAAAAGTTTACACTGTCTGTCTATATGCTACTGGACCAGTTTCATAGTAATTCGCAAGACCTTTAACAACTTTGCTACAGGATATCTTAAAGACCACTTAATCCCTTATGTCTCTGCCTGATCACTGAGATCTTTGGGGGAGTCACTGTGTAACCCCCCCCCCCGCCCATGGCTCGGATGCTTGCCTCAGGAGCTATGCATTCAGTATTGTACGCCCAATTTTATGTAACTGCATGTGGAACATCTGACTCTTATTGAATACTTTTTTCTTCCAGCAGGCTTTCTGGTTTTATAGTTTTAACCAATTTGCCCCTTTTCTATATTCTATGTTCTGCAACCACCTAGAGATGATTGTAGTTAAGGAGTATATGAATTGCTTAGTTTAAATGAATGAAATAAAAATAATAGCATTGCCTTTATGAACATTATCACAAGTGTGGCCATATGGTGGCATTTCTGTATCTTGGGTCATGGAAACACTCAACATGCAGTGTTTAAAACCAGCAACAGCCTTCATCTTTCTTCTCTGGCAACTCTTATTGTCCAGGCGCCAGAAACTATTCTTTAATTGATGCCAGTGTGACTTTTTATAATTCAGATTAAATAAATCAAATTTTCTTCATTGAGATTCTAAGTTTTAATTTCTTGAAAACATAACAATACTAGATTTCTTTGCCTCTATATGTTCATTAGGACTAACCTACTGAAACTCAGAAAAGTTGTGTAAATTTCTAATCTGTCATACCTCTGGAAAAGAACAAAAGAGAAGAAAGTGAAGCAGGCAGAACTGAGCAAAGCAGCAGAAGCAGTTGAAACATGCCACACTCCCCTTTCTAATTTTGCCCAGGAACAAAGAAGTGAGCCTAGCAACAGTTTTTACCCAATCAGAGATCAGATAAACAGGTATGAGGCTCGGCTTCTCAACACCTCAGAAAGGCCAGCCTCCTCAAGCAACTTCTCTGATTGTGTACTGTAAAAAACTGACTGCCATTTCATAAGCTGAAAAGGAACATTTGCTTTCCTGCTCTATAAGATATAAGGCACAAACAAATGTTTTCATGTACAGGGCTGCCTCCACTTGTTAAAAAAAACCAAACGTGTTTTCCTTAATTTGAAGAACTTTTGTACTATGAAATATTCATCTATTTAGCTTCCCTGTTTATTTTAGGTCTCTCTTTTCTGTTAGACATTGGCACAGAAGTTGTTTCATTCTGTTCAATATATCAGCTTGTCCATCTAAAGTCTTGCTTATTAACTGTACTGCTAAACATACAAATTCCAAGATACACTTAAGTACACCCCCAAAAAAGAAACATCCGTCCAGTTTAATGCTGCTGTAGGTATTCTGGGAACATCAGCTGTTTTGAAAGCAGTATTGTAATTACTTAATGCTAAATGTGAGATTTATTTTCTACAACCCAGTTTATACCAGGATCTCGGCCTCATTGCCTTTTAATAAGACTGCATGGAATCCTTTGTCACAAGTGACTTGCCACTCATATAACCTCTAGTAACTCATATTTAACAGGACAACTATTTTAAGTACACCCAGTTTAGTTTCTAGAAAACATGTTTACAAGGATAGAGCTAAAAACCATGCTTAAAATACATACTATTCATTATCAGCGTAAAACCTTAAATAAAACTACTAAAACCCACTAACTTTTAAATAAGATTTTAAATAGATCCGACCAACCATCGTAAATGCACATTCAAAAACAACATGCAGAAGGCCACGCAAACTTTGGTATGCTGAAATATGTCCTCTCCTCCCACAATATGTAGTGAAAAGAGATACTGTTCTTTGTTTCCAAAATGAAATCAATGTTATTTTCATAATGTTCTCAGAACTCATGCACTACAGGGGGAGGGGAAACAGCGAATGGTTATTGGGGAAATAAATGAAATTAGCAATTGCTCCCAAACAAGCAAATAAAGGGAGTGCATTTAGTTCTCTATCCTCATTAGCCACGCCTACCCCACCCCAATGATCTTTGATTGCCTAAGGAAGAGTCTCTTGATTCTCCCATCCCTTGAAAGCCAGCAGATACAGCTAGGATAGCCACACAGGTTTCCAGTCCGGGTAAAAGAGATGCACAGTGCTTCCTTATAATAGCATTCTTTCTAATCGGGCCATCACACACACACCCCATTCTCTTAGTTTTATAGGGCTCAGAGCACTAGTTAGTGTAATTATCACAATACTTTTACAAGCTGGGGAAGAAGACCTGAGCAACTTTACAGAACTAACTGCAAGGCTAGATTAAAATAAGAAACTCAAGGATGCCTCACTCAAGGTGCTGAAACACTACAATAATACAGATGCGATGGTGTGCTCTTGAGTCCACTCACAGAACTTTGGTTACTTGTCTCTCAGCAAGTTACTGCATGCCATCAACTGCACAAAAGGACCGGCATGTTTCCATCTGTTCACACAACACTTCAAGCGCACACTGGACACATAAATAGCATTTCCCCCAACTTGCAGCTATGTCAATGACCCTGGGGCATTTATCAGTTAAATCAAATCACCATTGCATTTAGGAGGATTAGAGCCAGTAATTAACTATCTGGAACTGAATAATGCTGCCTGACAGTCATTTCTCTCCTTCAAACTATATATAGGTGGCATCTAGAAATATATTTAAAAAAACACTGTGAAAATGCCTTTTTTTAAAAAGAAAAATACATTGAATTTGGCATAGCTCACTTTCACCCTCTTGTATATTGCACTTTAGAACACATTTAAAGGTAAAGGGACATTTAAAACGTTTTATTTGCAGCTGTATACCTGAGTCCATAGTCTGAACTGTCACTTTCATGTTCATTGTTTAGAAGTATCTGAAACATTCCCCATCACATGTACCTAGACAAGAAAGGCAATGCCAACGATTCAAGGCCAAGGCACAGGAGTGTAACCTGTTTCATAGCTGGCAGGAAAAAGTCTCCAGTACTGTAGTTGCATTGCTGAGCTCCCAATCACGTGCATACGTTGTTACAAAGTGCTGAAGCAGTTTTAATAGCATTTGTGAGAATTTATTTTTGATACCTCCATACACCCCTGCTGCATCCTTCCTATTTGTTTATAAGCAAGCCAAAGCTTACAGGAGAGAACAAAAAGTTTGAGAAATTTGTTGTTTCCAAGAACCACATTAGGAAGTCAGTCACATAAGGGGCTAAAGATCTGCAACTTGAAGAATGTAAAGTGTATTGCCAGACACGTATCAGACATTTTCCCAATCTTGTAGTCTATAAATATACAGCATTCATGACCCTGGAATATTATTTGTGTACTATCTAGCTTTCTAGTCTTTATGCCTGGTGGCTGCTGACAGATGAGAATTCCTTTTATGCACATCAATGAGCAGTAGCCATTTACCTAGCCTGTACCTATTTACCAGAACTACCTTTCCTCACTCACTTGCAAAGGAGAAAGCTTTATCTTTCAAACTCTCCCCAACATATTCTTGGAGACAGTTCTATCTACACACATCTCTAGATACGGTTGAGACGATCCTGCATATAATATGCAATTTTGTTCACTGCGTGGGTAGCAAATTAAAAGCCAGAAATCAAGATAGCCAGTATGCTCAGAGTAACATATGCTAAAATCTTCACACATACACCCCCACTCCTTGTTGCTGGCTTAGCCCTGGCAGGAGCGACCTCAGGGAGGCCTCCTACATAGACAAGCTGTTTGGTGACAGCTTATCAGGACTGGATAAATGACTAAAAGTGCTGCTTCATGCATTACAAAAAGTAATATGCACAGGAGGCACTCAATAAAGGAAGTGACATGAAGTCTGTATACAGTCAGCCATAAATGACCACTTTGTGGATTTAAATCATGCATGGTTTGACTGTGGGTCTCCTGCTGATCAGAAGGGAGGACATTTCCTGTTACCCGCAACCCCCCCAAACCCAGGCTATTGTTAAAGGAATTGCAAATAGGAGGTGTGATCTTCTCTCCTATTCAAGATGCAAGAACAAAGAACGGATAATATATTACCTGCTACTCACTCTTCTAAAGTAAGTGCTTTGGAGCTCTCAGCATGAGTGGGTTCAGAGAGTGGAGAGTTCAAATAGGCATTTTAATACTTTTTGGCCCAGAGTTTGTTTTCTTGGCACAGAAACTCAATCCAGATTAGACAGAGGTATGGCTGCCTAGTTTTCAGGTCCATGAGGTACAGAATGGCTTGTTCTGGACTCCCTGAGAAGAACGAAGTGTGTAGCTTGAGGATACTCCTTGATTCATCATCACTTGAGGTCCAGGTAGCTTCAGTGGCTAGGAACATCTACTTCCAGCTCTGGTGGGTATGCCAGCTCCAGACCCTTCTGAATAAGAATAACTTTGCCACTGTACTCCATATTCTGATAACCTCCAGTTTAGACTTCCGCAGTGCATTCTACACAAGTCTTACCATGAAGGCAGTCCAGAGGCTGCAACTACAGCAGAAAGGGGCAGCCCAGCTCTTTGCTCAGATATCTTTAAGGACAAGCATAACACTTGTCCTGAAGCAGCTGCACTGGCAGCCAATTCACTTCCAGGGCCAGGTCAACATATTTAAAGCCTAAACAATCTGGGTCCCAAGTACATGGAAGATTACTTCCTCCCTATATTGCAGTCAGCATTTGCAGAAGAGGGTTTATTATGTCATCTCCCTTGGAGGGGTGGGAGAGCTTTTTTCACAATGCCCCCCCAAATTGTAGAACTCCTTCCCTATAGTGGTGTGTCAAGAGGGATCTGCTTTAGGCAATCTTTGATAATGCACTTCCCCTTGGCCTTTAATAGTCAAGCTATTGTTAGCATCCCCCATATATCATTGCATCATCTGCCCTGGGACTTTGCAGTCAAGGGCAGGTACGGTAACTAAATGATGATGATGATGATGATGATAAAGGAGGAGGAGGAAGAAGAAGAGGAGGAGGAGGAGAAGCAGCAGCAGCTATGATATGAGAAAGGGGTTTGAGCCCTTAAAGGTTTGGTACTAAGTTTACGGTATTTTTATGAATCGCATGTGTTCTTGTGTGACCACATTGATATTATAGTGTATTTTTGCTGATGCTTTAAAATATGCTGTATGGATAATTCTGTATGAGATTAGCAACTGTTTTTGAATCAAATGAGAAAAACAAGTTCTATCAACTCTGGGGGACTCAAACCAAATATAAGCCTTGTCTGTGACAAAATAACTTTGCTACATATGTTCAGTTTGCAAGAGGTCCAGCATACCAGATGGGTCACAGCTCTACATATTGTGCTAAAAATAAAAAATAAAGATCTGCTTCATATTAATCAAATGGAACTCAATGTATACATTTATAGACAGAAGCTCCTGGGGGAGCTGGTTCTGAAATGTAAACAACAGTTCATTTAAAATGCATCAAAATTTAAATTTGCCTGTTATTGAAACTAGGTTTTAAGCTCACTATATAGAAAGTTATTTTGAGCTTGTCAGCTATAAGTAACATTGTAAATATGGAGATTAATGGCAAAGTGTGTGGTTAAGGTGAGAACCAAAGAGCTCATTTTCCCTAAACTGGTTCTTTTCTATATCTAGGACTTGGCCTGAGAGAGGCAAACAGAAATAGTGTCTTGTGATGGATATTTACAGAATAAGTAACTCTTGTGTTTAGAATGTTTTCTGTATAGCTACATGGCTGGAAATGATAAAAGCACACACATGCCATAGCCAGAGAACTAAAGATTAGCAAATAAATTCCAAATTGTTCTCTAAGACTGAAGCAGACTGAAGCTTTGAAGCATACTATATATTTCAGGGGTCAGCAAACTTTTTCAGCAGGGGCCTGTCTACTGTGCCTCAGACCTTGTGGGGGGCCAGACTATATTTTTTGGAGGGAAATGAATGAATTCCTATGCCCCACAAATAACCCAGAGATGCATTTTTAATAAAAGCACACATTCTATTCATGTAAAAACACCAGGCAAGCCCCACAAATAACCCAGAGATGCATTTTAAATAAAAGGGCACATTCTACTCATGCCGATTCCCGGACTATCCGCCGGCCGGATTTAGAAGGCGATTGGGTTGGATCCAGCCCCCGGGCCTTAGTTTGCCTACCCATGATATAACTGGTCTTACTAGTTCAATGTCTTATTTGTACTGAAATAACAGTTGTACATATGTCACTACAGTCTCATCTAGAATTTCTCCTAGAGCCATTTCTGCTTTCAGAAACTGGTCATCTCACAACACTGCTAGCTGATGTCATGCTAAATACCAAGGTTTGTGATCAATCGATTTGCATTCCTCCCCCCCAAATTTCAATTCTTGGAGGTCAATGGAGGCAATTTGCATTTTAAATTTCAGGTGATTCTTTTTAAAAAGACCTTTGCCTTCTACAATATTTTTTATCAAATGTTTGAATCCAAGCCCCCCCCCCCCCAATCTTGGCTTATGGTGATTGCCTGGGAATAAGGTAGTTTGAGGACATGTTTGGTTTAGGACTCAGCCATTCCAAAACCATTTAACAGAACTGTTTTAGTACTGTTGCACCATATCTCACATGATAAAACTGCTAGTGAGAACAGCAGCACGTTGCCTTAACAGAGATAATGTGAATTGAAGGCAAAAAAACAATTAGGTTTAAAGGGGAGACTGCCTCCCACTGTTTGGCTTCTCTGCCAAGCTAGGCTGCATCAACATAAGTGTTGTGCCCAGATCAAGGGATGTCATAGTACTGCTCTATTCTGCCTTGGTCAGACAACACCTGGAATACTGGGTGCAGTTCTGGGCGCCATTGTTTAGGAAGGATGTTGACGGGCTGGAATGTGTGCACAGGAGGGCAACTAAGATGATTAAGCATCTGGAAAACAAGCCTTTTGAGGAACAGTTGAGGTAGTTGGGTATGTTTAGCCTGGATAAGAGGAGACTGAGAGGTGATAAGATAGCCATCTTCAAATACCTAAAGGGCTGTGACATGGAAGATGGAGCAAGCTTGTTTTCTCCTGCTCCGGAGGGTTAGAACCAAACTAATGGCTTCAAGTCACACGAAAGGAGCATTCAGCTAATCATATGGAAGAACTTCCTGACAGTAAGAGCTGTTCGAGAGTGGAATGGACTCGCTTAGGGGGTGAAAGATTCTCCTTCCTTGGAGGTTTTTTTAAGCAGAAGTTGGGTGGCCATCTGTCATGGATGCATTGGTTGAGATTCCTGCATAGCAGAGGGTTGGAATAGATGACCCTTGGGTCCCTTCTAACCCTACAATTCTATGATTCTCAGTTTTAAAATTTGACAAATGATAAGTCCCTGCTGGAGAGCTCCATGGTCCAAAAATTACGTGTTTCTATAAAAGGTGGCGTACACTTCAGAAATGATAGGCAGCAGTACATTTTTAAATTTCATGATAGATTGTGTTTAAGAAGCCTGTTCGTTTTCTAGTACAGTAAACTGAAGAACGCTTTGCATGCAAACTGTACACAAAGACAGTGTTCTAATTTTGGAGGTTACTTTTAATTTTTAAGGTATTTGTTTTAAAGTGTCTGTTAGTCATTATGGGGTTTCTCCAGTAAAGTTATTTCTTTTTACCAGATAATTAAGATGCATAGATAATGTAGATGTGGTGTATGTCTTTGCGTAGGTGGTTATTTTGTGATTTTGATGTTTTGAATTGTTTTTTATTGATTTGTTGTACTTACTGCATATTTATTTTGTATTAATATGCTTTTCACTGCTTTGGGGTTTGGGGGGGAAAAACCCATTAAATAAACCATTTTTTAAAGTGCCTTTTGTATGGTTAGGCCTTCTTACCATACTTACCACCAGCTTCAGTAAAATGCAGGCAATAACAGATCAACATGCTTCTCAGTAACTAGTTTTACCACCCGGTATTTTTTATATCCCCCAAACTTTAAGGAACTTCCTCTATAAAGCAGCTTACAATCTCCAATAAAAACACCACCTCTGACTCTAAAATATAAAAATAAAAAGTATGGCAATGTACAACTAAACAATAAACCAATATAAACAGTAAAGTACAGAAACAGAGGTTGAAGAACCAAACCAGCAAGACGTAGCACCACTTCCTCCCTATGCAGTATTTGAAATACAGGAGGAAAGAAGGAAATGGATAGGTGGAAGGGAATAAATGTTATTGGAGAACACCAGAGTGAAAGGAGGTAGAAACTGCAGCAAAGTTGTGACACCAGCATCCAACATTTTTCTAATTCTGGCTGCTCTGGCTGCCTACCATCTTGCCCAGCTTTTGGCTATGAAAGGCAAGTAGGGATTTAGTCTAAGAGCATGTTGTCTCTTCCTCTTTAAGCAATTTAAAGAGTTGGGAAGAAGAGAGAGCATTGATAGATATGGACTAGAAAGAGCCCCTAAACGTTAAATCTGTTTGAATACAATGGTGATGATGATTTCTTAAATTTGTTAGTCACTTTATCTTGCCCAGGGCAACCCAAAGCATCTTACAACCAACCAAGCAGACAAAAAACCCAAGATAGATGCATTAAAACCAAGAGGAAAAAGAAAAACATTAAAAGCAGCCCACCCTCTCAGAAAACAGTTAAAGGCCAAAGGCCTGGTTATAGAGGGAAGTTTTCGCCTGGCACCTAAAGATATGTAACAAAGGCACCAGTTGAGCCTCCCTGGGGATAGTATTCCACAAGTGGGGAGACACTGCAGAAAAGGCCTGTTGTTGGGTTGTCACCCCACAGACCTCTTGTGGAGGAGGCACGAGAAGAAGGGCCTCAGGTGACGATCACAGGGTGCTTTCCGCTATGCAGGAAGACATGGAAAGTCTGATGATTGACTGACAAAGTGAAAGAGATGGGAAAGTGGTGGAACCAGGTGGGGTGAATGGCAGGTCTACTGCTCCATTGGTATACAGAGGGGATCACACAGGTCATCTTTCCTCCACCACTGCCCTGCGTCAATCTACCTTTCCCGATTCACTTAGACCTCTCTGTGCTTCTTCTACACCATTTCTGTTTTCTCCTCCCTCCTGGGCCCAACACATACCTATCCTATTTCCGTCCACCATCCTTTATCCCAATTCATTTTAACAGTTATTCAAGGATTTTAGTGGGCAGCTGAGCTTTAAACAGTTAGACAATATATATATTTTCCTATGTGTAATATTTTGGATGGGTGGATATTCAATGAAAACACCTGTAAGGTCTCAATTACAACTAAGTGTACACTTATGAGTAGAAGAAGCCTAGTCTTTAAGCAAGTCATTACTTAACAAGTAAACAATGATGGTTTTATTTCACAGCAATTGAGCAAAGTGTTTTAACTGTGCAGTTTCCACTGGGAGCAAAATAGAAAGGTTAACCTGTTTCCAGCCCAATGCCTTCATGTGGGAGAGAATTGCTTATCTGCTTCCCTTTGGAAAAGCTTTGTTTCATCTTGCATTTAAATGCTCTGAGGGCACAAAGATGTTTCCTGTTCAGTGATGTATCACAGCCAGATTTTTTATTCTTTCATAAGGAATTGTAATAAAAATGTATCGCAGTAATCCCAAAATAACTAAGCCAATTTCTAAACGAGAACCTCCAACACAGGCAAAATGTAATATTGTTATGTATTTATTCACTCTGTATTTGTTACCTGCAACTGCAAGGCAAGTTAAGGGCATTTTTAAAAACAACATACATTACATTGAGTTGCATGTGAAAACTGCTAGTAGAGGAGGAAAAAGATTAAAAGGAATCCTTCTTAAATCAAGTGAGCATTCAATCCAGTGTATGTCTCACATCTGAGTAACACAGGAAATACAAAAATTATTTAAGTCTCACTTGTAGGAAGGTACAAAGGACAAGAAGCCGGGATTTGCCCATTTTACCTCCTTTCATTTGCATTATTCAAGTACAAGAAAAGTTATTTCTGAAGGAACATAAAGATTTATGTAGAAACACACAGTCTTGTTTTGATGTCTGAGAAGGAAAATTCATTCATCAGATACACAAGTAAATTTTCCTAGAGTTCTTGACCCATGCAACAGCCCCAAAGGAAAAAAATCACCATGACATCGAAGAGAGACGGCGGAAGAAGATTGGAAGAAATTTAAGGACTATCTTGGGAAATATTGCAAAATTAATGAATGTTAGAACGATGTTGGTTTAGAAATTAAGTGGTTTTCAGCTGTAATGATTAAGTAAAAAGAAAAGAAAGGTTGAAAATTATTTGAAAATTAAGGGAGAGGATTTGTTGAATCAATAATTAGAAATTGGAATACAAAAAGGGAAGGTATGAGGAAGTCAGGGAAGTAAGTTACAAGAAAATAAGGGAATGAAACTTTACTTGTTTTTAAATAGTTTTTAGTTTTGTATTTTGTTGCTTATATTTGTTATTTTTTGTGTTTGTGTTTTGTTTTTTATTATTGTTTTTTTGTATAATTTTTGAAACCTCAATAAATATCTTTTTTAAAAAAAAATCACCATGACATCTTCACTGGATAGATGTTCACAAATCCAATCTGACAATCACAGAGAAAGTCTGAAGTACACTTTGCCAGAAGAATAACACTTAAAAAGGGAAAGAAAAGCTGTGAGTAGCACATGGAAGAAAATACAGTGGTACCTTGGGTTACAAACACCTCGGGTTACAGACTCCGCTAATCAGGAAATAGTACCTCAGGTTAAGAATTTTACCTCAGGATGAGAACATAAATCGTGCGGGAGGCCCCATTAGCTAAAGTGGTATCTCAGGTTAAGAACGGTTTCAGGTTAAGAACGGACCTCCAGAACGAATTAATTTTGTAACCAGAGGTACCACTGTAATGTAAAATGGTGCATTAGTGGCTGCAAAAAGATTCAGAAGGGATATTTAACTTCACTTATGTGCAGCAGGAAGTAAAAGAGCCTCGCCAGTAACTAAAAACATTAGTTGGCTACCAAGGCCAGTCAAAGCATGTGGATCCTTGCTTATAAGGAAAGGATTGCACAACTCTGCCTTTCAACTCTCTTTTATCCCTCTGATCTCCTGCTCTTGTATCTCCTTTAATATACTTTTTTACATGCCATGCCTACTCCTTTTGTTTTTTAAACCTGACAATAAAGAACATGCTGGGTTTTGTGGGACTAACTGCCAAGTGTCTCACAGAAGATGTAAGGTGTGTGCACCTCTGTGGAATCTCAAGATCACTGTGGATGAATTTATATGGGTGTTGTTTTAAGGAGCAAATTGGAAACTTGGCACGAGGGCAACTTATATTAAACTCAGTAGAAAAAATAGAATGCACACCTTGATTATTTTTTAAACTAAGCACAGATCTAAGTACAGATCTGTCCCTGGAAACAACTGAATATATATAAATTCTTGTCATACGATGCCCTTCTCTATGACCCCCCCCCCCCATCCCAGAGAGGTTCAGAAGGTGGCAACCAGAGAATGGGCCTTTTCTGTGGTGGCTCCCTGATTGTGGAATGCCTGACATCATCATTGCATGTCTTTAGGCACCAGACAAAAACATTTCTCTTTTACCCAGGCCTATGGCTATTAAATAATCTATGGCCTGTAAAAGTGTGGGGGAGAGGATTGTTTTTATGATGACTAAACTATCTGTCAGTGTGCTTTTTATTGCTTTTATCACTGATGTTTTGTAATGTGTTTTTAATGTTGTACACTGCCTTGAGATCTATTGATAAAGTGTGGTGTATAAAAATAAATAAATAAATAAATAAATAAATAAATAAATAAATAAATAATTATACAGAGAGAGTACATGCTATTGTACTGGCTACCCACCAGCTCATAACCAAAATTTTCTCTGTAATGTTATTTTCTTTTTCTTTTTTTAAAGAGCCGATTACTGTAACTTCTAGCTGCTTTCATTTAAAACATTTTCAAGTACCACAATTATTGTTACTTATTTCACTAGATTCAAAAACTAAAATTGTGTATAACTTTAAGAAAATTGTAATATCTAATGTGGGCACATGCTAAGCACATTTTTAGTAGCACTAATAATAAAATAAGATCTTGAGTAATTTCTGGTTATTAGGAGTATTAGCAAGTCCTTTATTCAACACACACTAACAACACTCACACAGGCATAATTGCAATTAGTCTGTACTTTGGGTTGTATGGGAATGTATGCACACACACAGCAAGATGCAATGTAGTTAAGCTCTTGCACAGCTTCCTACGTGTGTCAATGTACCATTAGGTCTGAAAAACAACTAAGCATTGCCCTACCCACAAAAAAAACTCACATAGCACTCACCGTTCTCAAAAGAAACACACTTATTCATTCCCCTCATCCGTAGCCAACCCACCCAAATAATTTGCAAATGCTGTAATTATGTTTGTTTGAATATGAAGTGTTGCATAAAAGGTTTCACTGAAACACACAGAAGATTCTATCTTATTTTTAGGGGATAAACAGATTCCAGAGGTGTGATCTCCTCCAGCCAATCACAAAGCTAAGACACAATGCTGCCATTTCTCCACGTCCTATTACAGCAAAGGGTGGCTTGTTTTTCTGCTTTTGTCTGAGATCTTAAATGATGAATGGCTGCTTCAGGGAAAAGATCAAGCTGTGCAGTTGAGATTTATTATGAAAAGTAGATGGAACAAACAGCAAGTGTCAGAGTAGAAAACATGTTCCTCTCTACTGTTTGTATCTCTCTAAACCTAAACTTACAGGGCCAAATTAGGCAGGATAGCAGACGACCTCTAAGCAGAATCCGGTTTGGTGCTGAACCTCTTAAATTTTAAGAGTCTAAAAAGTGGAAGGGAGGGTACTGAAGAACAAAGTGAACAAGCAGGAGGAGCTGAAGCCTCTGCCAGCTCTTCCTCCACAAAACTATTTTAGAAAAAAAGAGCCCACACTCACACGTCTCTGCCTGATGTTCAACAAACATTATGGCTTTGCAAAAAGAAAAGAAAAGAAGGTAGTATATTTTTCTCTAAGCTGGGATTCCATAACCAGAAACGACCCCTACCAGGAGAAAAATGGGTAAAAGCAAGCAATTATGGCTGGACAAATGAAGATGTGAGAAGCTGAACTTACAGCAGCACTGCAATTTCAGTAGGCATTTACTTGAAATGCACGTGTGAAATTCTCACAATCTAAATGCAGGTTTCATGTTCCTTCTGTTCAGATTTTAAAGCACATCCTCCAGGTACCTCAAATGGCTGTCCGCTTCTCAAACTTCCATTAACAAATACATTTGGGAACTATACTGGGGATTTTAATTTCTCAAAGCCGAGTCACATGCCAAAACATGGCAGAGTTACAATGGACTTCTCTGCTATCATTCACCTTCCTTACATCAAGACATGCCCACCCCTTTTGCCTGCCCTATCCATTATCTCTCCCCACTCCCCAAAACAAACCTCTAGCTTTGGTGTTCCACAAACTGGTGGTTGCAGTAGTTGTAAAACTCTTTCTCCTACGTGGCTCTTTATTTAAAGGTATTTTATATAATTTTAGAGGTAGATCACACAAAATAGTTCACAAAAGGCCATATAACAATAATCAGTGTTTTTTTTAAAAAAATATATATATAGTAAGAAGAAAATATAGCAGTTTAGAGCAAGCTACAATGGCCTCGCCTCAGCTCCCTTTGGGGCAAGATGGTCTTTCAGAAGTCCCTGTGGGGCAGCTGGGGAAGAGAGGGGCCAACACTGGGAGACGGATTGTAGCAGCTCACTAGGCCATTTCTTTCTTCCCTGCTCTTACTGGGGCAAGCTGGTCTTTGGAAACAGCAGCAGGTCTATTAAGCTCCTATACACGCACCACATATATGGCTCATCTTGTTTCAACCCACCTAATGGTACACAGGAAGAGAGTGTTTTTGTTTTTGTTTCAAATGTATATTCTCTTCTGCCAACCAGGCTCCCAGAATAGCTTATAGAAAACCAATAAGCTTACTGGTATTGATGTTACCAGCCTCCAATATATCAAACTGGTGGTATCCAACAGCGCATCTTTTTCTACCGCTATACATGGCAGACCAGCTGACTGCAGCAGAGGCAAAGCGTGGGGGGTGCAGCGGGGGCTGTGACCCCAGCCAGAATTTTGAGAGGGGGCGCAAACAGGTGCCCGCACAGCTGACTCCTTCATCGGAGCCTAGTTCCACACCAGAAGGAGCTGTGCCTTGGCTGCAGCGCTTGTGGCCTGGCGCAGCTCCACCCCCCAGGTGAGGCCTGACCCAGGGGAAAAGAGCAGGCGACTGGGCGGCAGCGCTGCCACCCACCCACCCACCTCGGTCGTGGCACACCTGGTGCCCAGTAGCAGCAGCTCTGCTGCCGGGTCACTTCTAACCTGACAGCGGAGAGCAGCTTTCCTCAGCCGCAGGAGCACTGCTGCCGGGTCAGAAAGATGGCAGAGAGGAGGAAGAGAGTGGGCAGCAACTTCCCACTCCTCTCCTCACCCTGAACTGTGGCATGCAGAGGGTGCCCTATGCACCTCTCAGGGGCACGCTCCAAGTGCCCACCCCAGGCAGCACGGGCATATGCTCCGCCGATGGACTGCAGCCAGGCAGGGGGAGATGCTAGGCACCAAGGATGGCTCCTGAACATCGCCTGGCTAATTTTGAATGCTGCTCCAAAACCTGATGTAGCTGGTTGGGGGACCCTGTGGAGTAGATTGAGAGGGTGCAGAGAGCTGCGGCAAGGAAAAGGGGAAGTCTCCTCATGTCCAGCAGTCTGATGTCATATCTTACCCCACACAGGCAGCACACTGCAATGTATTTCTGTTTATTTGGAAGTGAAATCATATTTCTTCAACAATGACGTCTAATAAATGGCTTTCCCCCGTTTCACATCTTTTTACATCTATAAAATGTAAGGGGCCAGTCCTCAAACATCCAGCTGATCCATGCCCTATTTGCCTCAATGGCTTGTGCCGGAGGTGTTCCTGCAGCTACCAGCCAAAGGGAACAACAGCAGTGTTGTATAACAAGTATAAACAAGTTTACATGCTCCCTAGTTGCTAAGCTGAATAAAGCACGGATATTAAGAGCAGTAGAAACAGCTTTTATTTTCGTAGTTATTTTATTACTAGAAATCACAGACTGAAAAGTCCACCAATGTTAAAATTCACAAAACTGTAGTAGGTAATTAGTTAGGACTACAGTCCTATTCCCTAGGTTCCAAACCTGCCATAAACCACAACACTTTTCTTTTTAGAGCTTGAGACTATCCCAAATTTACACTTCTCTTTATAAAGGTTACTATACCAGCTACTTTCCACAAGCAAATATTTCACAAGTAACAAGTGTACTTTTATTGACCTTTGGGGGGGGGACTCAGCTCAGACAATGTTTCCCATATTTAGTTTTGCCGATATTTTGGGGAAATAAAAGGACTGTGTAAGCAAAGTCTATACACAGAGCTTGTTGCAAGACTGCAACTTTCATATTTAATATGAAAATGTATTAACTGTGTCTTTAAAATATGAGCACCAATTTCTCTCAGGAGTTAGGCATTGTTACCCGCAGAGTAGACCTCTTGGTTGCTCACCCCCAGCTGTATCAGATTGAATCTTAGCCTGCTTCCTGCAGCTGTAGGCTAGGCAGAGCCTCCATACAGGTTTGCGGACCTGAATATACATATGGAAGTACTTTCATATACCTTTCACGCCAATGATCCAGTTTCCATAAAGCTACCTTAAATTATTCTACCGAGAAACTAGAGCAAAATTTCCTATTTACCATTGTCTACATATTATGATAGGGACACGGGTGGCACTGTGGTCTAAACCACTGAGCCTCTTGGGCTTGCCGATCAGAAGGTCGACAGTTCGAATCCCCGCAATGGGGTGAGCTCCCCTTGTTCGGTCCCAGCTCCTGCCAACCTAACAGTTCGAAAGCACACGAAAAAAGTGCAAATAGATAAATAGGTACTGTTCCAGTGGGAAGGTAAACAGCGTTTACGTGCATTGCTCTGGTTTCGGTGTTTCATTGCACCAGAAGCAGCTTAGTCATTCTGGCCACATGACCTGGAAAAACTGTCTGCGGACAAACGTTGGCTCCCTCGACCTGTAAAGCGAGATGAGCACCGCAGCCACAGAGTCGTCCGCGACTGGACTTAACTGTCAGGGGTCCTTTACCTTTTACCTTTTTACATATTATGACATGTTCACCATTTTGTACAACTTCAAAGCTTTCAAGCCCTTTGGACAACTATAACCAATGACATTGAAAGGAGTGATATCTGCTGTTAGTTGTACACCAGTGGCAACTTAGGTTGCAGCAGTCCCTTGCATGCCAGCACCTATGTAAGTTTTACAGGTGAAATGCAATGGGTGTCGCTTTCAAAATAAGCATTGTAAAGAAAACCTGAAACCATCTCACATCTAATGAACGCAGAATATTTAGTTAAAAACAATGAAGTCACAGTGCCCCCAAGTGAGGGGGAAGGAGAAGTAAGCAGAATTCATGCAGCAATGAGAATGTCCAGACCTTCTACATGCAACTGGTGCAACTTTTCCGTTCAGCAGGTACTAATGCATGTCTAGATCACATGACCAGTCCTTGGCCTAGCTAGATTAATGTCATGCTTGGATTTAAGGGAAATTAGTTTTGAGTTCACTTCTTTTGTTTTGCTTTTCTACCACTTATTTAGATTTGAAGGTAGTGTTAATGAGATGGATTAGCCCTTCATGCCCCCAAAGTCACTCCCTTACATCCAGTCATGGTGTTCATCATTGGACAGGAATATCCTCTTTCCTGCACTATCTATGCGGTTTTGATGTCTGCCCCTATAATTCTAGAAAGTTTTCCCCTGAAGACTCCAATCTGAACATGGTTAAAAGCATATACCGGTAAGTATTTTTATATTAGCTTTCTGTTGTCATAGCCAAGCTGTCCTATATGCATTGGGAGGGAAGGCGGTTTCACTTGTCATTTTTACTCATCCAGCTTCTTAAGCCTGGAGAGGGAGCTATATCTTTTTGAAGCAAACTGTTCAGGGGATAATTTCTGGTCATGGCATCATCATTAGTTGGTGCCGATCTTTCAGTTCCAACAGAAGACCAGCTTATAACTCAAGCTTTTGGATGAATATGTGTATCTGCATTCTGTAAATAGCTTTATTTGCTGCGTAGGCTTCCTCAACCTCGGCCCTCCAGTTGTTTTGAGACTACAATACCCATCATCCCTGACCACTGGTCCGGCTAGCTAGGGATCATGGGAGTTGTAGGCCAAAAAACATCTGGAGGGCCGAAGTTGAGGAAACCTGCTCTTGTTTGTTTTTATATTCTGACTGACTAGATTGGGGTTGGACTAGATTACCTTTGGTGTCCCTTCCAACTCTACAATTCTATGAAAATATATAAACACAGTGGGAGCCTCTGGCATATGATGGGCCTCTAGGTTAGGTTACTGAAATGCATTATACGCAGGGCTGCCTCTGAGAGACAGAATTCAGCGGCCAGGTTGCTCACCAGGGAAAGAAGGTTTGAGCATGTAACATCAATCTTGGCCTGACTGCACTGCCTGCCTATCAGTCTATGGGCCCAGTTCAAAGTACTGGTTTTGACCTATAAGGCCTTATGTGGCTCAGGACCACAATACCTTCAGGGCTGCCTCTACCCTTATGAGCCTACCTGAACCCTGCAATCATAATCTGAGGTCCTTCTTCATGTGCCTCCTCCACAAAAGGTCCGGAGGGCGGCAACACAAGAACGAGACTTTTCTTCAGTGGCTCCTTGCCTGTGGAATGCTCTTGCCAGGAAGACCTTCCCTGGTGTTTTTGTTACATATCTTTAGGCACCAGGCAAAAACTTTCCTCTTCTCATAGGCCTTTGGCTAACAATCTATGGCCTTTTAAACTGGGGAGGGGGGTGTATTGTTTTGTTTGTTGTGTATTTTTGTTTTTAAATCGTGATGAAGAGCAGTATAGAAATTTTAAAAATACAAAAATATAATAAATTTAATCTTTGCTGATAGCTTCTCTTTTAACCTTGGGGGCCACATAAGGAAAACTCATCTTTTTTGTTGGGTGTGTATAGTTTAAGAACTCTTGCTCAATGCAATCAAAACAGAAATCATTTTCTGGCTTGAAGTGGAAACAAAGTTTCACTTGGGATAATCACAAACACTGAAACCAAAGCCTGAAAATGAACTCTTTTCGGTTTCCAAAATACTGTGGTTAAGACACCCTCTTTTTTCCAAATGAAAGCAATAGCTAATATAAATCAAGTAGAACAACAATGTTCTGGGAAACGGGGGGAAATCAAAGCCAACAGACTGTTGTGACTCTAAGCCCAAACAGGAATATTTCAGCAGGCACACACATTCTTTGAATTCATTCTGATAGTTCAGGAATATAATTTATACTTATACATAGCTCTGTTAAAACCAAACAACTTTTTTTCTTTGCCTCTCACAAGCTAGAGACAAGGACACTTGCCTGGTTAAGAAAGTCACAAATGAAGTTAACTGAAGCAATATGCAATGCTCAAAACAATTAGGACAGCAAATCAACTTGCTTAGCTTCATACCCATTCTCTAGCTTTGCATTTTGAAGTGAAAAGTGTGAAAACCGACATCCAAATTAGCTCTGCGCTTCATCATCACAATCGCTGTGGTGACACTGTACCCTTGGCTGTATTTGCTCCTTTATCAGTTTGGGGCTGGGAAGAAGCATATCTTGTTGTTTTGCATGACTGAACATTTCTCCACAATCTAGGAACTGCACAGCCCTTTAAGATAAGGGCCAGACTTTTGCCACAGGCATCTGAAGCCTGATCGCATGGAGCTTTTACATTTCTTCCAAGGGCAGAAATCTTCCAGGCAAACTTCACACTGGGTGGGAGAAGGAAGAGAACAACAAAAACTGACAAAGCTTTTTTTCACAGGAGAGCCAGCTGCTGTGTAAACATACATTTCATTATCATTTGGCAGCAGTTCAGCCAGATGACAGTCAGATACAATGCATGCAAATCCTATGACCTAACATAACCCAAGCTAAAAACACAGCAGTGCAGACCTGTCTTCTCCAACCTGGTGCTCTCCAAATGTTTCGACAACTCCTCCAGGCAGCCCCAGCCAGCTTCCTTGTTTAGAAATCCTGGTATGCTTAGAAAGATGTAAAAAAAAGAAGAACCACAGCTATCAGTCTCCTGACTATGCTGTCAAGAAACATTATACCGTAGTTGCAACTCATTCTAACTATGCATCTTTGTAATTAATAATTTTTCACAAAAGTTCAAGCAAGTTCAAAAAAGGACAAACAAAATTATTAAGGGGCTGGAGCGATTCCCCTACTGCAGCATTTGGAGCTTTTCAGGGTAGAGAAATGGCAAGTAAGAGGTAACATGATACAAGTTTTTAAATTATGCAGGGCATGACAGAGAAAAGTGTTTCTCCCTTTCTCATAACAGTAGAGTTTGTGGGCATCTAATGAAGCTTAATGTTGGAAGGGTCATGACAGATAAAAGAAAGTAATTCTACACAGAGCGCATAGTTAAACAATGTGTGGAAACAGAGGAGCTGCCTGTAAGTTCCACTGAGTTCAATGGGGCTTACTCCCAGGTGAGTCGGGTATAGGGTTTAAGCCTTAAACACCTTCAGTATGCTACATGGATAATATCCAGTCCCTAACCAGGTATATGCTTCAAGTTCAAAATAATTTTTTTTTTAGTGGCCCAGAGTGTCTTCCATCAACTTCGGTTGGTGGCCCAGCTATGCCCTTATCTGGACAGGGATAGCCTAACTGCTGTTGTCTATGCCCTGGTAACCTCAAGGTTAGATTACTGCAATGTGTTATATGTAGGACTGCCTCTCAAGCCAGTTCAGAAACTTCAGCTGGTGCAGAATTCAGCAGCCAGGTTGCTCACTGGAGCAAGACAGTTTGAGCATATTACATCGATCCTGGTCCAACTGCAGTGGCTACCAATTAGTTTCTGGGCCCAATTCAGAGTGCTGGTTTTGACCTATAAAGCCTTAAACGGTTCAGGACCACAATACCTCAAGGACCGCCTCTTCCTATATGAACGTACCCAGACCCTGAGATCATCTTGAGGCCCTTCTTCGTGAGACTCTTCCTCGAGAGGTCAGGAAAGTGGTAACAGGAGAACGGGCCTTCTCTGCAGTGGCTCCCCGTCTGTGGAATGTTCTCCCCAGGGAAGTTTGCCTGGTGCCTTCACTATACACCTTTAGGCGCCAGGCAAAAATGTTCATTTTTGACAAGGCCTTTGCCTGATCAAGATCCTATACCCTTTTTAAAATGCTGGCTCTTTTTAGGGTTTTTTTATTGGGTTGTTGTTTGTATTTTGATTTTATGTATGTGATCCTCTATGTGAACCGCCCTGAGACCTTTGGGTATAGGGCGGTATAGAAATTAGAAATAAAATAAATAAAATAAAATATATAATGTATAACAAAGAAGAACCAACTTACTACAATTTAATGTAAGCAGGGAAGGTAATGGAGATCTCCTGACAAATGAAACTAAAAAAAAGATGACCATTGAGATTTAGCTCTAAGTTCTCATACCAAGGCAAAATATTTTATTAAGGATTGCTGCCCTATATTACCAGTAACAGGGTAATCAAGACACTGAAAATATTTTAACCCATATTGTCATGTATTTTTGTTTTGTATTAGCAATTGTATTACACAAACAAGAGAAAAAGTTTGTGTAAACAGTCATTTAAACATCAGATTTGCACAAGTCATTGATCTACAAGTTGGGGTTTTTTAAAAGTATCTACTGAAAGGATAACAACAACCTGCACAGGATGCAGAAAAACTGTATGCCATTATAAATAATTTAAATATAAACTTTCTTAAAATGAGAGACTCATTGTTTTTTGGGTTTTTTAAAAGTTGCTTTACTATTGTTTTATTTATTGTTCCCTTATTTGGGTATTTTTAAACTAAAGAACCAGTTTATAATTGTCTGTTATTGTGATTATACATCATTATTTCCAACAAGCATATTCTGATCCTATTTTTACAATCAGTATATCAAGCGACTAAACTACCAGTCTATTAGGCAATCTAAATAATTTATATAGCACAGACAAACAAAAAAGAAAGGAATTTATAAGAAATAATTCAAAGTGCCCACAAATCTTTCATTTCAATGAAAACAACCATTAGGCCAAGACTTGAAACTGCATCTGAGGTACTGCAAATAACCACTCATTACAAAAACATACTGAAAGAGATAGTTGACTGTTCCTTTACTGAATGTTTCACTTGGAGAGGCAAAGTACCACATTAAGCACAATGCTTTTAAGTTGGCAGAATGCTTGGAAAATTCTGCTCTCAGTTTAGGTTTACAAACGCTCCTCTACATAAACCTTCCTGCCTGGGCCATCCTAAGAAGCAAATGTCAAAGGCATAATCCTAAACATGTCTACTCAGAAGTAAAAGGGTTACTCCCAGAAAACCTTCAACAGGAATGCAGCCTTAAAAAGCATTCTTTCCAGCAACCTTCTAAGTACTATAAGCAGCACTGTAACACTGTAGACTTCTATTAGTCAGACTGGAGGAAGCCAAGAGTAGATCACAGACCACTGGTAGACCCAGACAACAATTCCTCTTGCCACACTAATAATGGTAAGTGTGGAACCACCTAGCACAAAGCATTATCAGAGGACCTCCTTCTTCCCAATATTGAAGCTGCAGAGGGAAGCAGGTTTATTTTACAGTGGTACCTCGGGTTAAGAACATAATTCGTTCCGGAGGTCCGTTCTTAACCTGAAACTTGAAGCACCACTTTAGCTAATGGGGCCTCCTGCTGCCACGCCACCGGAACGTGATTTCTGTTCTCATCCTGAAGCAAAGTTCTTAACCTGAAACACTATTTCTGGGTTAGTGGAGTCTGTAACCTGAAGCGTATGTAACCTGAGGTACCACTGTACTTAAGAAAATCTATATACCGCTTCACTGTAGCAAAACCGCCAATCAATTTACAAGAAATATTATTTTTTTTAAATAAAAACAGTTAAAACAAGGAATTAAAAAAACATTATAAAAAATTAAATCAGCAGTGAACTAACAAGATGTCAAGATAGGCTTGCCTAAACAAAAATGTTTAAAGCAAGTTCCAAAAAAAATACAGCATCTGCCTGATGACAATAGGCAGGAAGTTCCAAAGCGAAGGTGTTGCCACACTAAAACAATAATTTATTACAAGCGCAGAACAAATATTATGTGGCACCTGTAACCTTGTCAGTTCCAAGGAATAGTTCAAGAAGTTTTGTGGTGCTCCAAAACTGGGAGGAAGGCTGGAAGTTTTGGGGACAGCCCTGTGACCAAAGGATCCAGGCAGCCTTGGCCATGTAAGGCCAAACTGACAAGCAATCTCCACTATGCCATTGGCTTTTCCTGTCCCAGGCTACCCTACACCTCAGCAGGAAACGTGGACAGCAGGAAGGGGTAGCACCCAACCAGACATGATCTCCACTGGTCCCTACATGAAGAAAGTGGGGACAAAGCTGGTACACTTTCCTGCACAGCATCATTTCCCTACAGAAAGGATTGCCAAGTGGGGAACTGATGACTACAATTTTGGCTGGACCTGCAAGGCCAGGCAAAAATGGTAGATTATTAATTTCCATGGACCACCCGCAGGGGTAGTCAACATGGTGTCTCCACATGCTGTTGGACTACAACTCCATCAGCTCTGACTTTTGGCTATGTTGACTGGGAATAATGGGAGTTGTATTCCAACAACATTGGTAAGACACCATGATGACCCCCAATGGACCATAGAGCCTGCTGATAGCTGGGATACTTTCCATGAATACTGGACTAGGTGGACATTGATCTTATCCAACAGGGCCCTTCATATGCTCTCAGGCAACAGTGCCTGCTCAGGTTAGCAACATAGAGGCCCAGATCAAACAATATTTCCTCCTTGAACTTCTACTTATGCACAGCTATTACACTTTCTTAACCTGCCCACCAGACACACCTGTTGCATAAAACACCCATACATCAATGCAATATCATATGCAGTCCTGAAAAGTGTTAATGAGTTCCCTCATTCAGTCTCAGAATCAATTGCACCTCAATTTTGTCCTCTGTGTGGTGTGTTCAAGTGTTATCACCATGCACTGACGTGCTGTGATCATGAAAAGAAAACACCATCCCATTTCCCTTCTGGACACTGGGCGAGTGGGGGGGATAACTAGGGAGAAAATTCAGTTATATGGTATGAATCAGACATGTGCTAAAGTGTTGAGATCCTGAGGGCCACCGTACATGAGACATTTAGCACTGAGCATGCCCTTCAGTACTAGCTTTTCTGTAATGGGTGTGTGTCAATCTAAACTTATTTCCATAGTTTATCACTGTAGAACATTCATAATTCATGCTGAGTGGGTAATATTATGGTATGAGCATGTATAGCAGGACTACTAATAGTGATAACTAACTTTGTAGCTTTACTATATTGTTGTATTTGTCAGAACTTCTGGCTTTATAAACCTGTAACAACAGAGTTGAGTCATGGCTGGTAGCACGGTGACAGAACAGGAACTATATTGGAAACACTCATATTTTAAAGCAGGCTGACTTAATATTAAGCTTAATTTCTGTCAAGTTCATTGTGAAAATCCAGTGCATTTTTTTCTCAGTAGTATTCAGTTGTCCATTTACCTCAGGGGTGGGGAAATGGATCTGCTCTGGGGTGCTGGTCAGATTATCTCCCTCACCCTGCACTTACCAAGTTTGTCCACCTGTTGATTTGCCTGATGTCACAATGCAATGAAGTGACCTCTTTTGTCCACCCACCTTTTCAGAAGCTCCTTTCAAACAGCTATTTTCTACAGTGATTGGCAGGTCTTCAGAAACCCCTTATAAAGAACCATCTGGCCAGGTGCTTTGCAGGCACAGCCAGTTGGAGATCCCCTATATGACATCAGGTATAGGGAAGTGAACATGACCTGGCCAGAACTGTCTCATGGGCCAACTGCGGAGGCCTGTTGGTCCCAATTAGGCCTGCAGGCTGGAAGTTCTCCACCCCTGCTTTAACTAGATAAAAAGGAATAAGACTTGGCAAAATCTTCCACATGGAAGAATAAAAGTAATAATCTTCATCCCAATTAAAATTTGAAGGGCACAATGACCTTGCAAAGGTTGGAGGATTTTGACCTTTATTTCAGGCAAGTAAATTCAGTCTCAGTCTCAGTCAGTTTTATTGCACATAGCCAAAGGCTGCCGCAATGTACACAGAATTATTTGACAATTAAAAGAAAATATACTGAAGTGGTAAAAAAAGACTTAAAACAGGCAAGTAAATTCAGTGGCGGAGCTTCATGCTCCCGCACCGGGGGGGGGGGGCAGGGCTGGCACACGTCCCGGGGGCGTGGCATGCCGCCTGCGGGGGTGTGGTGCCCAGCACGGGTGGGGCAGCCGTGATGGCACCCCACTGGGCTGGCGCTGTGGGGGGGGGCGGTGCGCTCCCCCCGCACTACTCTTCCTCCACCAGTGAGTAAATTAACTGCTGAACAGGTCAATGGGACCTGTTAGAATTATACTGCAAGTGTAACATTCTTTACTTGCATAGAACATAGTTACTATCAACTGCTAATTCCAATAGAAAAGCAATGGAGATTATTTGCTGGAATGTAATTAATCAGCACTGCTACTGTTCCACAGGTCTCCAATGAAGCACAATTTCCAAGCAAACACATTGGAACATTCATTTGTTAACTATATTACTATGAGCAGATGGAGAACTTGCTCAAAGAGCCACTTACATAGGCAAAGGTTTTCCCAAAGGTGCATTAATGTTTACTGCATAATCCAGATTAAGGTTAGGGGATTGAATTTTGTCAACTGGACGTTAATGATGTTGTGTGTGGGTAAATCCTAGTTCAATTTCCCTTAAGAAGACCACTGCTTAAATTTTCTTACATCCCAGAGCAAAACAAATTTTATTAGAATGAAATCTCATCGATCATTTACTCAGAGGTCAAGGTTTGGCAGCAGTAGAACAAACAGACATAAATCCTTGACAATCCCGGTGAAAGGATCTCCAACACCAGGTCTGAGAAAGACTCCGTCTGCACCCTTGAGCCACGCAGCAAAAGTAGCTGCATGATACAATTCGGCTTAAGACAGCTCCCCCCTCTACCACGGTGACCTTGGTCCCTCACTTTGCTTTACCTCACAGGGCAGTTGCAAGGGTGAAAGGAGAAAATCCCATGTGCCTTGAGCGCCTTGTCTTACCATCTAAACACGCACACACAAAACTTTCGTCCTGAAGACAGCCAGGCAGAAAGAAGCGAGGCCTTCAGAACTCAGAGAAACTTATTCCAAGGAAAAGAGTTGCCAACTTCGAGACGCTCCCCGAAGAAAGCACAGGAGCCGGGTATTTACCTGAACGCTCATCAGGATGGCTTCGCTCTTCTCCCTCACGTCTCGGAAGGGGCACCTCTTGGACAGCATCAGCAGGCGGGCGAGCATTTCGTTCAGCCCGCCACGAGCCCCGCTGGGAGACGGCGAGAGCCCTTCCGCCGCCGGCGACGCCGGAGGAGACGCGGCTTCTTTGGCCGGAGCCACCGCCTCGCTCTTCTTCAGGACCGCCTGCCTTATGCTCTCCATGGCGCTGTCTCTGGCGCTGCGCTCCCTGCTGCACAGCCCATCCCACCTCACCTCTCCATCTCGGTCGGCCATTGTCAGAAAGAGATCCCCGCTCTTCGCTCTCCCGAGACTCAGTTCTCCGAGGCGGCCGCCATCCTCCTCCTCCTCCTCCCCAGAAGAGAATATCAGGCGGCGGCGGCAGCGGCGCTGATCGGGGTCTTGTCCTGCTCCTTTCCGCCACTTCCCTTCTTACCCGCCAGCCCTCATTATAACGACCGGGTGCCGAGAAGCGCTTCGCGGCTTTGTTGCAACCAAGCGCTATATAAATATTGCGAAATAAAATACGTCTCGCTCCCTGAATGCGCGAAGAGGCGCCTCCGTTAGGCTGCGAGAAGCTCGGCTTGCAGAGCACTTGCAACGGCTAAGAAAGTTGCTTCGCGCTGGCTGGGACCGTGCGAGGAGGAGAGTCCCTCCCTTCCTGGCGCTCCTCTCTGCCCGCCGCCCCGCTTTCAAGGGGAGAAAGTCCCCGTCCGGGCTCGCCTGCTCCCAGCCCAGCAGGGCCTGGGTCTCTTCCCGCCCCGGACCCACCCCTCGCCCAGCGCAGCGGGGAGGAAGCTGCCCATCAGCAGAACGGGGGCGGGGAGGAGAGGCTGGCGCGAGCCCGCCGCGAGGCTTCTCCGGACGGAACCCCAAAGAACCGGAGCGGGTCGGATTCGGCGGAGCGCCCCCGCCCACCACCGCTCCCGCTTCTGAAGCGGCCAGCCTCTCTCCCCGCCATCCCCCGGGGCGGCTGCAGACGCCAGGCCCCGCCCCTTCTCTCAAAGCTGCACGCGCCGCCTCGCCTGTGGAGTCGACGCGAAGTAGATGTCCGGCTTCAAGCCAATCCCCCTCTGAGCTGTCAAACCAATCGGCGTAAAGTGTTCCCGGGGCGCCTGGGACATATAGTGCCAAGCCCGCGAAACTGCAGAGTTTTCATGTTCGAGAGGAACTACAAGTCCCAAGAAGCAGTGCGCTGGGAAGAAAGCGTCAGCGCCATCTGGTCACGTGGGCATATAAAAAAATTGCAACCACGGCCCTACTCCGTGTTTCTTTTGTCTTTAGTCTACAAGCGATAAGGGTAGTGGTCGCTTTTGTGATGAGAAGGTGAAAGAATGATGAAAGCTGAAAGGTGAAGAAGAAAGAAGATGGTCGCTTTTGTGATGAGGTGCTTCATAGATATAGCTGGATATATACTGGGTGACTAGCTTTTCTTAAAGATCCTGCTCCGCTAACGGTAAACGGCTGCATAGTAACGAAGCGTCTTCAGAAAGTGAATGTTGGCTATGCATGTACTTTCGTTAGGTGCATTTTTACTGGATTATAACCCATGCTGGCCCTGCTCAGAGACGACCTATTAATGGACATGGCTAACTTGCATCCATTATTTTCAGCGGGTCTCCTCCAATGTTTCTTTTAATATGAAGTTTATAAGCATTATAAATAAATCAAATTGGGCCTCTTGTAATTTTATCTCTGTGTCAATTCTTTGTGTTTTGGACTCCTAGAAGAGTAGGATTGTTTTTCATTTTTTAGAAAAGCAATAGTCGCTCAGTTCCTTTCAGTCTGTGAAGTTAAAGATACAGTACAGTGGTACCTCGGTTCACGAACTTAATCCATTCCGAAGTCCATTCTTAAACCAAAACCATTCTTAAACCGAAGCACACATTCCCTAATGAGGCCTCCCGCCACCGGTGCCCTTCCACCATTTGGCTTCCGTTCTTAGACCGAGGTAAAAGTTCTCAAACCAAGACACTATTTCTGGTTTTGCAGAGTTTGTAAACCAAATCATTCTTAAACAGGACTGTTCTTAAACCGAGGTACCACTGTACTTCCTTTCACTTCTTTTATATAGGGTCATTGAATTAATTGAATACAGTAGCCAATTAGTCATTCTTTTGTAACAAGGAAGGCAAATATTAAGTTAAACATCACAATAAATAGCTTATTCTAGAAGCTTACAGCTTTATATACTTGTCTATTATATGTATGACTCGCTTAATGTGGATACCACTACATCTCACTATGCCACCTATTTAATGTATATAATCTTGTCTATTGTTTGTGCAGGTTAAAATGTAATTGGTATCTGACTACATCTTCACAGTAGATGAGAGGGAGTATTCTTACTGAACTTTGTAAGATGCAGTGAAGCTTGTATAAAAAGTTGAGGGAGGAAGTTATGCAGCTGAAATATTATCCAAAGCAAAACTCCTAACACTCTCTGGTACAAAGTTTGGCTATCTTTCCAAAACAGCTCTTGACATGAGCTTGACATTTGATATATAACCTACACCAGCCTAAGCCATTCTAAGCAATACTGTGAATAAACCCCTCTTAACATAATGGGGGCTTATTTCAAAGTAAACCTGCTAGAACTGAGCTGTAACTGCTCCTGAGTTGCAGTTTTATTAAACCCTTAAACTAAGATACCTGTATCATGCAAAACAGCTCGCAGTAGAAAGCTGGTTAAAATTCAAATATGCCATAGTTAAGTGTGTTCTAAACTGTCTTGAAGGTTAAAGTGTTTGCAATTGCCTTTGCTTCTACAGTTGTTTAATCGGATCTTTGATATAATCCTCTTCTACCATGGTATAACTTCAAAAGAACTGAAATAATTATCCACCACATCTCTGACAAGCTAAAGCTAAAATTCAGCAAAACTCAGTCACCGTAACATTTTCTAACCTGTTCATTTTAGCTCTTCTGCTTAGAGCCAAGCATTCCTGGCAAACAACCATTTGAATACTTAATTCCTGTTATGACTGAAATTTTAATGACATTTATGACTTGCTTTTCTTATATTCCTAGTGAACTAATGCTAAGAAGAAAAACATGCTATATTATTACAGTGGTACCTCGGGTTAAGAACTTAATTCGTTCTGGAGGTCCGTTCTTAACCTGAAATTGTTCTTAACCTGAGGTACCACTTTAGCTAATGGGGCTTCTCGCTGCCGCTGTGCGATTTCTGTTCTCATCCTGAAGCAAAGTTCTTAACCTGAGGTACTATTTCTGGGTTAGCGGAGTCTGTAACCTGAAGTGTCTGTAACCAGAGGTACCACTGTATACATCTATATGCAGGATTTACCTACCCAGTCACATCAATGGAAGTTATACACAAGGGCGTCATCTTGCGCATTGCTGTCTGCAATGAGCCTTGGGGGCATGAGCGTAGCCAAGAGAGGGCAACCGCCCCCATCAAGTAAAACAAAATAATACTTAACTAACTGACCAATCACGTTGGTTCTGCTCCCCCCCCGTAACACGCCATGCTTTTGGGGGGTATCAGGAGAACCCCTAGAACAGCTTATGGGGGGAGGGTAAGGGGGTCATTCTCTCAGGCAAGCTGGAATTCTTGTGCTGACAGAACAATCAGAAGAGTACAATGTTGAATTCCTCCCAATATGAGCAACAGTAATTAAATGTATGCAGTTTGATCTTACGCAGTGTTAGGCGTACATAAAACCATTAGGTTTTCAGTTTCTTCTCAAAAGTGAACAACCCTGGGTTTAAGATGGTCACTTTTGAAAACTTAATATAATATATGCAAAGGGCAAAAAAAAAATTCTCATTTCTGTTTCCTCATATGGATGTTCTAAATCAATTGCTACTCTAAACGAGCTCTCAACAGGATTATTGTGGTTAATATAAAGTTATGTTAAAATGATTTAGATGGCTGTTTTGTGCTTGTGCGAACAGTCAGTTATTGGAGTTGGGATTTAATGTGACACAATGGAGGCTTTTTTGTATGCCCCCCCCCCCTTATGTCAAGCTGGGGGCTGGGAGAGTGGAGAATAGCACCAAAATACATTATTTTTCCCAGCCTAATCATTGTAGCAGGAGGAATTTTCAAAGAAACCATCAAAATAGTATGTGCAGATGTTCAGCCAACTGTTTTCTCTGTTCTAGATGGAAAACAAGGGGGGTTGGGAAGCAGGTTCATGTTCCAAACTGGCCTTTTCAAACAGTCTCTTGCCAGTCATATTGGCTTCAGGACAATAGTTAGAAGAGCAGAGAGTTTCCCAATATTGCTGCCCATATTGTAGCTATTAGCATGAATTTATTTTGGAAAACGGTCAGAAACTGAATGATTCATAACACTGAACGCTGAAATGTGGACAAACATATGTGGATAAATGTGCACATTCCAGTAAACCACCTTGGAGGATTTATAACCTTTTGCCTGAATGCAGGGCACAGTAGCAGTTCTCAAACCATTTTAAAAGTAAGTAATCCTATTAAACGCGGGTGGCGCTGTGGTCTAAATCAAATGCATTTCCGTGCACTGCTGTTTCACCAAAAGCAGCTTTGTCATGCTGGTCACATGACCCGGAAGCTGTACACCGGCTCCCTCAGCCAGTAAAGCGAGATGAGCGCCGCAACCCCAGGGTCGTCCGCAACTGGACCCAACGGTCAGGGATCCCTTTACCTTTACCTTAATCCTATTAAAAGTTAACTTCTCTGAAGCAAGAGAGTTGACTACTCTGAACAACATTTTTAATTCTAGAACTCAGTTCTTTCTGGCAAACTGTGAGCCACAGTTGTTCAGCAACTTTCCCAAATAGACAATGAATCAACTCTTTTGAGAAAGATTTCAACTTTGCATTTTTAAAATCTGCAGGCCGTAAGAAAAAAAAGTGAACCTTAAAAAAAATTAATTTGAGGCATTAATGTAAGTGGATAACACTATGTCATATCAACTTTCTGTATGCTATACTTGCAGGCATATACATATCTATATGTATCAAAATACTATGTATAATGCAAATGTGGTTTTAACTCTAAAATAATATGTAGATACATATACTTTCCAATACTCCTGCTTTGTATTATGCAGGCCTGTTGCTGATTTGGTGTTTGAAGTTGGCATGCAGTTAACATGAGCTAAGCATCTGACTTGGGACGCGGGTGGCGCTGTGGGTAAAAGCCTCAGCGCCTAGGGCTTGCCGATCGAAAGGTCGGCGGTTCGAATCCCCGCGGCGGGGTGCGCTCCCGTTGCTCGGTCCCAGCGCCTGCCAACCTAGCAGTTCGAAAGCACCCTCGGGTGCAAGTAGATAAATAGGGACCGCTTTCTAGCGGGAAGGTAAACGGCGTTTCCGTGTGCAGCTCTGGCGCGCCGGCCACGTGACCCGGAGGTGTCTTCGGACAGCGCTGGCCCCTGGCCTCTTAAGTGAGATGGGCGCACAACCCCAGAGTCTGGCAAGACTGGCCCGTACGGGCAGGGGTACCTTTACCTTTAAGCATCTGACTGCTATAAATGGGAGGTCTCACTCATTAAAACATCTTCGTGTTTCCTGCACTAACACTACAGCAATAATATCAACTGCTGAAAATCAATTATCCTTGACAAAAATAAGAGACTAAGACCATAGACCTATGTTGACTTACTTAGGAGTAAGTCTTGTTGGACAGGTCAAAACAAAAAAAATTCCTTCCAGTAGCACCTTAAAGACCAACTAAGTCAGTTCTTGGTATGAGCTTTCGTGTGCATGCACACTTCTTCAGATACACTGAAACAGAAGTTTCCAGACCCTTCTATATAGTGAGAAGGTGGGGAGGGGTATTACTCAGAAGGCTGGTGGGAATGGGTGATTGGCAGATAGCTGTGATGAGCCTGTTGACGACTCTTAACGACTGCAATAGGTCTTACAGGAAGAAGCAAGGGGTGAAAAGGTGAAAAATGGCTTTGTCATGTATAATGAGATAAGAATCACAAGACAGAGAAACCAGTAGGAGAACACTTCAATCTCCCAGGACATTCTATACAAGATCTCAAAGTAGCTGTTTTACTACAAAGGAATTTCAGAAATAGACTGGAAAGAGAAGCTGCTGAATTACAACTTATCACCAAACTTAAAACCATGGAGAAACCTGGCCTGAACAAAGTTGGTCTTTAAGGTGCTACTGGAAGGAATTTTGTTTTGTTTTGACTATGGCAGACCAACACGGCTACCTATCTGTAACCTATCAATCCAGTAATTCAGCTAATTCATCCCATCGCGAGACGTACGTACTCCCCCCTGCATGCAATGCAAGGGAAATGCTGGCGTTCCAGCCCAAGAGCAGCACAAACAACCTCCTCCTCTCGCCCTGAGCCAAGGAAAGC
Source organism: Podarcis gaigeae (assembly GCF_964106915.1). NCBI lineage: Eukaryota > Metazoa > Chordata > Lepidosauria > Squamata > Lacertidae > Podarcis > Podarcis gaigeae. The sequence continues at coordinate 50,630,419 of NC_139680.1, forward strand.
ACTTCTGCGGGCGAGGCCGGAGGGCGGGCAGTTTCCCTAATCCAGGGGGAGCCGCTAAGCGACCTGGGAGGAGGCGGGGCCAGTAATCCGGGTCACGGCTCGAGGGCGTGGAATCCCCGAGAGCGGGAGGGGAAGCGGGCGGCTTGAAAAACGGCCCCGGCGAAGAAGGGCGCTCTAGGAAGTGAGCCGCCTTTTATGGTTAGCTGTGCTCTACCCGAAGGCGAGCGGCATAACTGGGGCTGGGTCGTAGCGCGAGCTCCTCTGGTGCTTGCAGCTCGGGTGAATCCCGGTAAGGTGTGTACGCGGGGAGGGAGGGGGTCGTCGTCTCTTCACCTGTTGAGTTTCTGCTGGTTGCTCCCTCCCCCCCCCCCGCCCCCGTTTTCACCTGGCTCAGGCTCCTGGTTCCGCCCGCGTCCAAATGGGAGACCCACAGATCCCTTCCTTTACCCCCCAGCCATCGCCCAAGGGCCCCACCCTGCAGTAACTTCCAGCGCCTCGACAGAGTCCATAAAGAGTGTCCTGCCTGGGTTTTCCCAACCCTCCCTCCCCCAGGAGAGGCGAGAGCAATCCTGGCCACAGACCCCCAACAGTTCGCTTCCAAGCCCCCCCTGGCGAGCCAGGAAGAAGATGCAGGCGAGCGAAGAACACTAAACCTGCAGCTGTTTTTATGGGAGGGGAAGGAGGAGGGAGCCGACTTTATTATTATTATTAATTATTATTACCACCGGGAGGACACAAAAGAGGTGTTTGATGGCGGTGAAGGGGCCATATATCCCTGATATATATATATCCCTGATATATTCGCTGAGTATGGCTGCAATCCTGCACCCGCACATGCCTCGTTGAATTCAAGGCGGCTTGCTTCTGAGAAAACACGTGTAGGCTTGCTTTTTGAGGCCTTTAAAACACGCCCCTCCAGGACTTAATCGTTTCACTTTAAAAAAGAGGAAGAGGTGCTAGAGCTCACCAGCCATGGTTCAAATTCAGCTCAGGTGTGGATGCAGGGATAGGTGACAAAGTACAAGATACAAGAGTGTTCCTTAAGTAGCTTTCAAACTGATCTGTCTAATAAAATGGGGTTTGTTTTTTCCTTTCAAAAACATGTTTAAAGATCTCTCTGACTTAAGTGTCTCAATCCAAATATAAAAATTATTTCACCCCCATTTGTCAGCCTAAAACAGAAGGATTTATTACAGCTACTAGATAAAATTCTTTCCACCTGCCCCTTGCATAGTTACTGGGATTACAAAGTCTATTTAATATTTGTACCAATGTAAAACAGTTTAGGCTTGTTTGCAACACTGCTGCACCCAGTGAAAACATTTCGACAGAACCTTTCCAAATGAGCATTGTTTTTGCATGTAATATTGTGTCCACGTTTGTTCTTTTGATTTTCCATAGTTACATACATGCTGCTTCTAACTGAAATTGGGTTTTAATGGTTTTCCTAATAAATGATTACTGCTACTTTGTGCAAATAAAGCTGTGTGCTCCTACACTCTTGGTAATATACTTATTACTTTGTTGAACACCTAAACATTGGTCATTTTACATAATATGTAGGAAGATGGGGCCTGCTGATGGTGAGGATACCATGAACCAGTTTAGTTTCCGCAAGAATGAACAAGAGTGGGGTGGGAGACTCTGGTTAGCTATGGTGAACAATTAGGTAAGTATTGTACAAAGGCTAATTTCATTTGAACAAAAAATCCTTTGGAAGAAAAAAGCTGCCAGTAACGAAGGATGAAGGGAGAATGCTGGAAAGAGCAAACGTACAAATGATTTTTCCAGACCAATTGAGAGATTATTGTATAGAATCATAGAATTTTAGAGTTGGATGGGACCCCAAGAGGTATCTAGTCCAACCCCCTGCTATGCATTAAAAATCTGCAGCTAAGTGGAATGCAAACAGTGCAATCACATAAAGTGTAGAGCAGGCTAATATATTTTGTGCCATTTTTCTGTTGCAAGTTTGTGGGAAATCAACTAGACTTGGTGTAGCCTCAGTCTTGTTCATAAAAAATGTAATCTATCTTCTCTTCCTTTCTGTGTAAATGTCTTAAAATAAATACAAATAGCTGAGGAGAAAAGGCATTCTGCTTCTACTTCAAAATAAGGATCACACAACATAATGACTTTTCTGTCTTGGCAGGTGAGTGGAACTCTGGAGTCTAGACCCCCTATAATGGAGGTAAGTAATGTGATGTTAGCAGCCAAAGAAACTAGCCCATTCTAAAGCAGTCCCTAAAGAGGCAAAGACGTTTGAGCAGGTTTTTTAAGTTAGGGAAAATAGCTTTCAGTGTAGCATTACTGCAGATTCTTCTCTTTTTTATGAGTCTGTCAGCTGCATTAATCTTTCTGTTTAATTTACAAATAATCACTGGGAAACTTAATGCTTCTTAGCATTAGGGATCTGAGGGAACCCTCTCTCAAGCAACATGAGAGAATGAACATAGAACTACAAAGGAATCTAACCTAAATTTACATCATTCCACAGAATTAGGCAAAATAGCTGTATGGGTTTAGTTTTAATGCTTCTGACTTTGTATTTTAACCTGCTATGGGAGCATGGAAACAAACGTCTGTGAAGGAACGTTTTGCCACAGTGAACTAGTTAATCTCAAAGTCATTGCCCTCACTCTTATTCCCATCAATAGATGTTAGAGTCAGATTCATGCATGAAAAGGAAAATAGCTTACTGAACAAAGATAAAATGTACATTCCTTGCTCTGTCTATTCCTTGCTCTATTCCTTCCATGTAGCATGTTGCCCAGAAAGAAAAACGACCCTGGGTGAAAAAGATTCCCCAGTATAGTGGAAGGTGCCTGAATCAACACTTTAAGATAACTATAAATGACACTGTATATCTTTTCTGCAGTCTCTAGATTCTGAGTCGAAGAACAGCTACATAGGAAGTTTTCTTCAGCCTCCAGATAACATATACTCTGCATTTACAAACATCAGATCAAAGGAGGCAACAGTTATGGCAAAAGACACTCCTGCACCAAACAACCAAGGTAAAACACAAAGTATTGTAATACGACACGTGAGTAATGTGACATTTAGTCAGCAAATATTCTTGGCCTGTGCTGAATGCGTTTTGGAATGTGCTACTGGTTTAGAACTTATCTGATATTTGAGATCCAAGAAAAATAGCTAGAAAGACAAGGTTGGCTTGAGTAACATATCTTCTAGTGAACAGGCTCTCTCTGGTATTTGTTCGAGGTGACACTTCTCCCAGGTGCAGCTAGGCAGTGTGTGGGGTTACTCAGATTTCAGCTACAGAGTAAAGGGAATCTGCCAGGGGTAAAAAATATGTGCACTTCTTTTTCAATTTGCTGAGGCTTCGTAGGTGGCCTTGTCTGGCAAGCTACATAGCTCAGTTCAGACCTCAAACCTCTAAGTAATAGTTTAGAACTTCAACCATAGTTTAATCCTCAAAATATCAAGGCAAACCATGGTTTTGAGCTGCTTCTGTGCTTCTATTTGATGTCTGTTCAATGGCATTCTAGTCTCTTAAGTGCAGTGGCCTCAAAAGAACAAATGATTTGTCAAATTTTTCATCACACTAAACGATGATTTTGGATTCTTATTTACCAGCTAATCACTAGTTTGTTGATCTATATATATGTATATATATATATATATAAAATAAAAGTTTTGGGATTAGCACAAATGGCCGATTCATTAACTGGATTTCATTTACCAGCTTTGCTTACATAGGTAAATTTGGGCCATGTTCCTGGCCTTTTAATTTTAGCTTTTTTAGTAGTCAAAATAAAAAAAGAATCAAAGCTTCTGAAACATAAGAAAAGAAATACAACCAGTAAACATCATTGGAAAAAAATTTGTCACAAATGAATATAATGCAAAAGAAATATATTATACTACAGTATTATGCTGCAATAGCTGTACGGACATGTGGAGACTTGATGAGTACTACATGTGCTTGTGTTTGGCTTCATGTTCTCTACCGTCAAGCGTGAGAGTTTAATTTGGCATAACCTGAAGTGCATTCAAAATGACTTCTTTATTTGCCGTAGCGTGTTTCCTGTCTGTTTTTGGCATGGAACCATTTATTTCATGTCCAAGTACTTAAACTATGGAACTCACTCCCACAGGAGGCAGTGATGGACACCAATGCAGATGTCTTGAAAAGAGGATTGGACAAATTCATGCAGGAGAGGGTTGTCAGTGGCTACTGGGCACGATGGATGTGCTCTGCCTCCACAGTTGGTGGCAGCAATGCTTCTGAACACCAGTTGCTAGAAACCAGAGGAGGGGAGAGTGATCTTTTGCTTGAATCCTGCTTGAAAGTTTCCCACAGGCATCTCATTAGCCACCGAGAATAGGATGCCTTTGGCCTGATCCAGCAGGCTCTTCTTATGTCCTTACGTTCTTATTTATTTTGTTAAAGAGAAATGTAACTTTTGGTGTTGGACTATGCAGCACGTACCTATTTAATGTTTTACTTACTTGTCCTTGGAATATTTCATTATCTTAAACTTGGTTGATTTTTTTTGTGTAAAGCAAACATGAGTGGGGGCAGGGAGACAAAAAGAATAGCAAATATCTTTGTTCTGCCTTGGAATCGCAAATCTTCAATAGAAGTCTGAAATTCAAGAGTGAGGGTGCCTGCCAACTCAGCTGGAAGAGAGTTGCACAGCATGGGACCAGCAACACTCAATGCCAGGGGTCTAGTTAGACAAGTCAGGCCTCAGTAACTAACAGCTCTCCTCCAGATGGCCTCAGTGATTGGTCTGGTATCCTGGACCCAAGTTGTTCAAGGCTTTCTGTATTAATGCAAAAGCCTTGAAGCTGGCCTGGTAGCGTATAGGCAGCCAGTGCAAATGTTTTAACAGAGGTGTCACTTGTTGTCTTCCCCCATTAGCAGTCTAGCCACTTCATTCTGCACCAGATGGAGTTTCTGGACCAGCCCCAAGGGCAGCCCCACATAGAACACATTGCAGTAATCCATTCCCAAGGTTACCAATGAATGGGCAACAGCCGTAGAGTTCTCCAACACCACTTTTGACAGTTCAGTGAGGAATCTGTCTCTTTGGCCCTATAGCAGATGCAGACCCTCATAGCATGTTCCGGAGCAGAGAGGTATCCTGGCAAATGGGTTGCAAACGTTACGGGCCACAGCAAACCCAATTGGCAGCCCATTAAACCCATGCTGGTGCTGCACCAAGTTACCAGATGGAACAGCTGAGTCAGATCAATTCCACTCAGCTTGCCCACCTAGGTCTTGGTAACATTCCAATCCCTGACTAGGAAATTACTGCTAGGTAGCTATAGTGAACCTCTTTATTTTGTCATTCTTAGTATATAGTCTTGTTCATCTGAGCACAAGAACATCTTTCTTCTAGTGGAGCAGGATACACAACTTTATACCAAGAAAAATAAGCATGTGTGGTTAGGGCATTTTGCAGCTATCAGCAGAGAATGGGCAGTAATATTTTGTAGGTTTGTGTATGCATGTGTGTCAAATTATGCTTTCTATAATCCACCTGCTCCAATCTGAGTGGTGGTTACATTTAACCAGAAGCAGTAAGAGAAGATGAGAGAAACCTTCATCTTTTTGGTGCCTTACTGGCCTTCTAACCATAGCACAAATGACAAAGTGGATCTTTAAACAAGTCTATGTTTCTATCATCTAAGCAAAATATATAGCAATGTAATATCACTGATGTTGCAGGTTGATGCATAACTGATGTTCACATTAAAGTAGCTTCTTTGCTTTATTGTTATTAAAGTAGAGATGTGTCATTAACAATTAAGTTACCTTTTCACCAGCTCTAGTGGCAGCCCTTAAAACTCTTCAGGAAAAGATTCGCCGTCTTGAATTAGAGAGGTCACAGGCTGAAGAGAACCTGAATTGCTTGTCCAGAGAAGCTGCCCAGTATAAAAAGGCCTTTCAGCATGACTCCAATGAGAAGGATATAACTCACCAGGGAATGATGCAAGAGAAGAAAGGTACCTCCTGTTACCACTGATGACAGCCTTACCATTCGCATCTATTATATCTTAATCTCAAATGAGCACTCGTGTTGTTGTTTGGTTGTTCAATTAATGTTTAATCAGGATATGTAGTAAAGAGGTCTATCACATGATTTAAATATGTTGTTCTAGCAGATCTGCCTTTTAACTGCTTTACTAATTGTTTAAATAAAAATGCATATTGCACTTTGGCAATATTGTAGAAGTGTGTGTTCATTTGCCATTTTTAAAAAGCAGGAACTGCTGTTTATTAAACTATTTTCATTTAAATTCCCTTATGCATGGGTGGAGAACTTGTGACCTCCAGATGTTGCTGGACTTCAATTCCTGTGATCCCTTGGCTAGGATTGATGTTTCTATTTCTGATGTTTTAATCTATTTTTTGTTTTTTAAATTGTAGATTGTTTGCTTCTTTCTTTAAGCTACTTTGAGACATATAGTGAGAGGCAGGGTACAAAGTCCTTAAATATACAAACATAATTTATTTTAAGAATTGTGCAGGCTCTCTGAAAATAACCAGAGCGCTTCATGTATCTCTACTGTTGATAACCTAATAAAATGAGAGGACAGTAATGGGATTGGGTCATTAGTGAAAGCAAGCAAGTTCATTTTAACATCATCATTATATTGCAAATTAGAGCATAAATCTGTAAAATCAAGTAATACATAATTATTACTCTCTTTTCCTCCCCCTGCACTCCTCCCCTTCAGATGTGAGCATGCAGTTAAGGGCAGCACAGTCTCGCTGCTCTTTGCTGGAGAAACAACTAGATTACATGAGAAAAATGATGGTCAATGCAGAGTTGGAAAAGAAACTGGTTCTAGAACAGCAGGTGCACATGTTTAATATATCATATTCTTGCCCTTTGTTTCTCCTTCCTTTGTATCTGAGAGGCTTTGCTCAAACCTTGTTGGTGTGATCTCTTGTTAGATCTTGCTTATCTGTCACCTTCATAGACAGTCTTTGAAAACACTGAGAATTTGTGGTTGTGAAAAACTGGTTGATCAAGCATAAGGTGCACATATATCGGTTTCCATGCATTTTGCTCTGAGCCCGGCCTTGGCTGGGGAGGGCGGGATACAAATTAAATTTTATTATTATTATTACATGCTTTGTTTATCAGAAGAATAGAATAGAAATCACACAACTACAATGTATGGTGGCTTCCATAGATTCCTGTGTTTTTAGTAATAAGTCACCTTTGGCTAAATTTAAAAACAACAGCAACAACGACATTATTTATATGCATCTGACAGGATTGCCGCAGCCAACCTGGTTGAAGCTGTTTTCACCAACACTTTGAATTGTGCTCAGAAATGTATTGGGAGCCAGTGTAGGTCCTTTAGAACCAGTGTTAAATGGTCCTTGCAGCTGCTCCCAGTCACCATTCTAGTTGCCGCATTCTAGATTGTAATTTCCGAGTCACCTTCAAATGTAGCTCCACGTGGAGTGCATTGCAATAGTCTGCAGATGACAAATATTACCTCCCACCTCCCTCAAAGCTGCCAAATAGTGTGTAAATAAAAATGAAAATAGCCATCTAACTATCCTTTCCTGGATTTTTTAATACTAGGGTTTCTTTTAAAAATAAACTGAGATTTCACAAACCTTTTTCTAGGAGATCATGTTGCCTGTAAATGGGAAATGTCTCATAATTGTTTCCCATTTACTGAGACCAATAAATGCCTCAGTACAATCTCTGTTGAAGCTGTGTGTGTGTTTCACGGAAAGACATCAGTAAACCCAAGATTTGTTTTCTGCTATATTCTTTGCCTAGATGCAAACTTGCAATATTGAAAGTTGGCATTTCTGTTCCTTAGCTAGATTTAATGCAGCTTGGTGTTACATGCAACTAGTAAATGTGCAGTGAACTATGGATAGCAGATAAGGATACACATTTCCATCCATGTTCCAAGGTGTATTCCCTTTTTTGTGCTATGCACGGCTGGTGTCACTTGGACACATGCAACATAATGCATGCATGTTTACAAAATTTGTCCATCTCCACCTCAATCCATATGCACCTATACATAGTGATATCCAGTGCCAGCTGTCATACACAGAAAGCAGATCCCTGGATCTTCCCTTTGTTTCCATGTGCAGCAAGATCCTGTGCAAATCTGTATGCATTTTCAGTTCTTGTCTGTAAGCCTCCTAAACCCATGCCCATAGCACTTGCTGCATCATAATTGCATTTTCTGTGGCATTGAATTTGATAATCTGAAAGCTGTAAACCATTTGATCAAAGCTTGCTATCACTTGCCAAACCACTATCATGTGCATATTTTTCAGATGCAGCTTCAGAAGGAAAAAGACCAGAATCAGCTGGAGCTATGTGCAAAACTTGACAAGCTTGAAATTCTAGAAAAAGAATGCTGGAGACTTACTAGCACTCAGAAGACTGCAGAAGTAAGTAAATAAATATCATTAAATGGCTTTCCGAATAACATTTAACATTTGTGAGACTAGTAGCAAAACTGCAGTTCTGGATCTGGGCATTCCTGTGGCAAAGGGAGATGGCGGCAGAAGTGGGAGCACTGCTGTTACCTATAAATGCCACACTTCTACATTTGGTGGGCAGGGCTGTTTGTTTCTGTCGTATTTCTGTATTTTGGACCTACTAGTGGTTAATATGGTCCCCATATGTTTTGTGCTGCTTTAAAATGTGGATTTTTATTGTGATTTCTGCCTTTATTTCTGATGTTTTTTATTATTGTAAACCATTCACATATTTCTTTGAAAGATGGAATGGTATATAAATTACCCAAACAAATAAATATTTTACTTTTGCTTTTCTTTCCTCAGCCTTGTTTCCTTTAACGGAAAGCTTTGGCTCACTTTCATTGTTCTCGCCCTAAAAATGATAACTGTTGAGTTCATTTATTGTATGTGGTCCCTTCCCTGCCCCCCTCTCTCTCAAAGGACAAGATCAGACAGCTGGAACAGAAGCTTCTGGAAGAGCAACACCAGCGCAAACTAATTCAAGATAAAGCTGCGCAGGTAGGAAGATGAGTATTTTTGCAGTGATAAAACGGGAGGTTCTGCAGACAGCCTTATGCCGCAGTTCTGCTTTAACCAGCAGTGATCCTGAATACAAACCGTGACACACAAGTATGTTTTGCTGTCTATATCTGCATTAGTTTGGATCTAGTGACTTTATCCTAAATTTGATTGCAGGAAATGCCATTTCCTTACCCCTGCCCCCTTTTGCTTTTGAAGAAGGACAATACCATGAGAATAGAAAGATACCAGAAATACATTGTTCCTTTTAGTTGGGCTAATACCGTGACCCATCAAGGGAAATTCAGCCCATCAACAAAGTATCATTTCGGAACTTTCTATTCTTGTTGCCTATCTGTGGCTACAAAAAAGGTCTCTGTTAACCAGTTGGAGAGCACACCATAAAGCTGTAATTCACATGATCTTGGTAAGTTGTGCAGGCTTGGTCTAATAAAAAGAATAGTTCTAACATATTAGCAAAGATAGATTAATGTGTTTTAGAGAAAGGTGGTCCTGTTCCTTGCTAAGCAAGAAGTTTGTGCATAATAAGTAGCTTTACCTGAGAGACTTATTGGCCCCAAATCCTGATAAACTGATCCAGACTTGACTGTCTAGATTCAGTTTTTGCCATACCTGCCTCAGATTACAGATGCATAGAATGGTTTCAAATTCTGTTCAGATCTACTCAGAAGTAAGCTCTGCTGTGTTTGATGGTGTTGCAGACATTCTGTACTGTATATAGTTTTTTGTGTGTGTTACCTTTCCATAGTTCAAACTATACTCAAGGCAGCTTACAACATGAAAACAACACATAAGTACAACATAACAAAGGTAGTCATACACAATCAAACATCAAAAAACGGACAAACAAAATGAACAATTTTTGCATAAGATCTCTAAAATATTCAAAAAATATTATCAATAACAGCAACAACTTTTCCCGCCCCAACAAAAACCCCAAAACAATACCTCAATCCAGGGCTCTACCATCCCAGGCCAAATGGAAAACAGGCCTGCAAGCCAGGGAGCAGATCTTACAGCACTCACAACCAAGATGGTAACACTCAAATTAGTATATAGATGAATTTCTTTAGTACAACAGACCAATACAACTACTATTCTGAAATTAAGTAATTATTCCCTGGCTTTAGTGTGCTGCACTGCCACTTATATAGCAGGATCCTACTAATTTGTTATTTGATAGCTGGATGGGGAAACTAGTTCTTCTCAGGTGTCACAATTAGGAGAAGACCTTAGAACAACAATTTACTATCATCAAATAAATTTATGTCCCTTCCAATTGTTCTGAAACTAAGTGGATCTGGAGTAAAGTATTTTTAAAAAACAAGTAGGAAAGAATATGGAAAAGAGACTCTGATGTTATGGAAGAATGGG